>NC_080854.1:12695000-14010000 GCF_030435755.1 Ochotona princeps | reverse complement strand
TGCCCCTCATAAAAGAAATTTAGACAAACCTTTCCCCTCTTCTTCTGTAAGAGAACATAGAGAAAATGCACCATCTGCCACCAGAAAGTGAGCCTTTACCAAGCACTGAATCTGAAAGTCACTTCATCCTGGACTTCCCAGACTCTGAACTATATGAACTACAAATCTGTTACTTGCACAATACCCAGCCTTTCAGTATTTGGGTGGTGGGGGAGGATAAAGAGCACAGGTGCGAGGAGAAGAAATGACAAGAAACCAATGCTGTTGAAAGTAGGCCAATCTGCAGCCACTGCACCCGAGTAAACGGGAGCCTGAGAACCCATGCTGAGACACCCAGTTGGATAACTGATAAGCTGCCGCATGATATGTAATCTTGTTGTGACAGCTGGTGCACTACTGTAACCTCCTGTACAGTGTAAAGCACATCACAGTTTATAGAACATGCTTTGATGCTTTGAAGATTAAATACTGACTGTTAAAGTACTTTAAAGCTTGAAAGGTTCAGGCAGACACACACATACACATGCATGCACACACATAACGTAATAATAGAGCATCACTGGCATTTACATAGAAGTCATAGGTTAAAGGCAGAGGATAATTGGCTATTTCTTTGTGGAGTATTTTTTAAAAATGCATAAATCGCTCTTAGGTCTGCGGTTTGTTAATGTGCTTTGGATCACCTGTGAAACACTCTAAGAATAAAAAAAAAAAATCAAGGGAACCTATGGCACTAGAAATAGCACAGGGTATGGGTACAGGTATGGGTACTGGAAGAAAAAGTACAGCCGTGAACTCCTTCCACTGCCTGGGAGTCTGGAAAAATGTCCCGGCAAGATTAGAGATACAACCGAACCTTCTGGGGCAGCAAATGGGAAATCACTGCTCGATGAACAAGCACCAACTTGAAATTTTCAAGACTTGTTTTCTTTTTTTCCTTCCTACAACTCAGACAGGCTTTTTTTTTTTAAGCCTTAACAGAACGGCTAGACTAGGTAATCCACATAAGCAGCTGCTGCAATGTGATCTTTTTCTAACATTTTAATGTAGAGCTGTGAACTTTTCTGGCTTTGGGAAATGTTGAGAGCTTTCAGATAGAGGCTCTGCACTGCAAGATACTAAACTATTCCAGACATGAAAAGAGCCTAATGTATGAATGATCTTTAAATATTAATATCATGTACTTAAAAAAAATTAGCACTTATTTTTCCCTTCCGGTTTCCTTAAATGTAAGGCCATTCTATTTTCCATATCTCAGGCTATTTACTCACATTGCACTTTAAAAAAGATTGGTTGATTTAGAAAGAGTAATCAAGAGAGATGCAAAGACAGAGAGACAGAAGGATCTTCCACCCAGTGGTTCACTCTCCAGATGGTCACGATGGTCAGTGCTGAGCCAGGCTGAATTCAGAACCCAGAGGTAACAGAGACCCAAAGACTTGGGTCATCTCCTGCTACATTTTCAGACGATTGACAGGGAGCTGGATAGGAAGCAGGGAAGTCAGCACATGAATCAGCACACATACAGGATGCCCATGTTACTTATGATAGCGTCATTCACAATGCCACAACAAACCTGCTTCCTAATGCTTGGAGCACGAGATTGATTAGATGATCCTGAATGGACTAGGCTGTGGAAGGTAATTTCTTAAGCTTAGACATTCATCTACCTGGATTCTCTTTCAGTTATTACCTGCACAAACTCAGACAAATGACTCCACCTCTACATCTCAATATCAAAACCTGAGACATCCAGAGTATTATTGTATCTAATTAAGCAGATGCCTCAATGAAAAGAAAGCGTACATAAAGCGATTGATTTGGAGACATACTAGTCATTCACTAAATGTTTATCTCAGGTCTTGAAATCAAAATGATCATTAACAACAACTTTAGAGATCTACTTTGTAAATGTACTACATTCATTAAGTATTAGTGTAACACAAAAGAAATCATTTGAGCTGAAGCTTTTGATATTGACTTTTTAAAGATAACATTATAAAATTTGGCTGTGTTGCAAAGTTAACTGAAGACGACATAAATGGACAAGGCTTTTCACTTTGATACAGACTGGGATCCTCCCAAAAGCAGTGATGATTCTTTCCTCTTTTTAAAGATTTATTTATTTGTAACAGAGTCATAAAGAAAGAGAAAGAGAAATATTTCATCTGCTGGTTCACTCCCCAAAAGAGCCCACAATGGCTGGGCTGAGCCAGGCCAAATTCTTGCTAGTCTCCCATTGGGGTGTAAGGATTCAATGACTTGAGCCATATCCCACTGCTTTCCCAGGCTTTTCATAGGAAACTGGATCAGAACCGGAGTGGTCAGGATTCAAACTAATGAACATATGGAATGCTGACACTGTAAGTGGTGAAGTAACACACTATGCCACAATGCTGAGCTTTATATTTTTCTAAATACGGGTAGGGCAAGGTTGAAATCCTCCTCTGTTTCTGACTGAAGTCTAGGGACATGTGCTTCTAAATGAGAATTATGGGGATGGGAACAGCTCCTGGTGGAACAGAGCTTTATCATAAAAGACTTATTTTTCAGTAGGATGAGGACTGACTAAAAATGGGTAGAGGCCTGGTGACCAGGACTGTGTTAGAATCTTTTCCTGAAAGAATACTAGACCCTAGCTACTGAAAAGCTACTCCAGGAACACAAAAAAATATTTTGAACAATTTCCTAAATCAATAATTACACAAAAATTGGCACGGCTTTAGGCACACTGAGCTAAGAGTGGCTATGTAGTCCTTGTATCAGTAGGAAGCAAAAGGTGGTTTCCAGAGTGGGTACTGTGATGGACCACTCAGATATCCATCCAAACCAAGACCAGCTTGCTCCTTCTTCTAGCTGGCAGGAATTCTGATTGTTAATGGTTCAGAGCTGAGTCACTCTCCAAGAATTGCCCAGCGTGGCTATCTCAGCCAACTGTAAGTTGCCTCTTTGAACAACTAAACCTGGTGTTTACTCAAAACCAAGACCCCTTTGTTAAAATGTTCTCCTAGTTCCACAGCTCTGATTAGATTGTCCTAAGCCTTTGTTTGCACTATACAATTTATCCCCTCTCTCCTCTCAACCCTGCCTTCTCTACTCGCTTATGAATAATGTTTCTGAGAACATTCCCAATACATAACTTGGGTGCATATATCCATCTCATAATCTGCTTCCAGGAATTCCACTCATACAGAGATTCCTACTAATCTCTGCCATCTGAGATGCTCTCTGCAGGTTGACACACTTCCTGGTCAAGGGCCAATTGCTCCACCTGAGGATGAAGCCTACTTCACTTTCTTGCTTCTCAGATCACACTCCTGTTCCTCAGTAAAGTTTCTGCATGTGCACTTTCTTCCCCACCTGAACAAAGGAGAGAGGGAGGAGGAAGGATGTTCCAACATTTGAATCAGCTCCAAGAGAAAATTTGTTGAGTTTCTGTATATGAAATACCATGTACACAACTGACAATCTCTACATGTGCCTTGCCTCTGGCTTTCTGCACTAGGCAGACACACCCACATCCAGAAGCCAGGCACACACAGAAGAGGCTGAAGATTCCCTGAGGGTGTTTGTACCCATCTTCCTGGAATCCTATCCACATCAATTCCCAAACACTCCTTCCTCTCTGGCCCCAATCCCAACTAATACTTTTGCTGGAAGCCAGCCTCTGGTCCCTAGGTTTGCACTTGCAAATAGACTAGGTTCCAGAAAACAAAGTGCAGTGGGCCTGAGGGACACGTCTATCTGTAGCTTGCTGTTGAGGATGCTTACTGAGCCACTTGCAGAATGGACTGGTAGAAATCATTGCAAAAGGCACACTCCATGTCTGGCCTGAGCAGGGTTCTCAACCCAGGTCTTCCACAAGTAGAGGCATGTATCAGAAGTTCCTCCTTGGCATATAGATCTTGGCCCTTCTCACAGTTAATGATTTGGAAAACTTGTCCCTCTCTAGAGTCTTTCACAGTTCATAAAAGGATTCTGCTCAACCCTGATCTTGGGGTATCCTACTAATTCCCCAGAAAGTCTCCATCCAGAGAAAATCAGGAAGAATAATCCTTAAATTTATTTCACCAAAGCTTATTCCCGTACTCTTATTTAAGATATGAGTGCGTAGATCTCACTCGAATGTCGAATGGATACTTGACTTTCCCTATGTATAAATAGGTAGACTGCCTCACAATTCTTTGGGAGATGCTACCCTTTATTAAGAAGTGAAAGGTCTTGCATCTATCACCAACTCTTCTAAGTCAGTCATCTGTTAGAAATGTCACTCTCATACCCAAAGATGCCTCGCAAACAAGTATACAAATTGTTTCTATATATCGTTGTCTTATATTCATTATTTACAACTAGGTAAAATTTAGATAATTACTGTCCAACCAACATATTTTTCTGTCTCAACTGTCAATAACAAAAGAATAAGGATAGTCTACTCATTCATATAATTAGAATCCTGGAAGTACCATTTCTGGATTAGTTCATGGACCAAGCCAGATTCTTCTTTGAATGCGCATTTCTACTGGTTTGATTGGACTGGCTTTTTTGTTCTTAGGCTTGACCACTCTTGGAAATGAGATGACTGCCTAAGTTTCAGATTTCAAGTCCCCACACAACTCCAGCTAGCCCTCTAAACTAGGAAAAAAGAGGGAAGAGGGTTCAAAGGAAAGAAGTTTCTTCTTTAAGTGTTTTCTTGGAAAACCCAAGATTTCATTGGACATATAATTAGCAAGAACAGGATCACATGGGCAATAGTGACCAATCACTAGCAAAGAAAAATGAAATTGTACCAATGGATTTAGGGTACATGACGTATGGGACTAATTCAGTCAAATTGAATGGATTAACTGGTAAGGCTCAGACAGAAGAAGTGGCAGGCAAATCTGAGAGCCAATCCTGGCCCATCTGACTCTAAAGCTGCACTAGTATTTATGTTTTCTCAGATGTTGGAGAAGGCTGCTTTGGAAATCTTATTAAGTCAATGTAAGAAAATGTCAGAATAAAGTTTTGGCTCAGCCTGCAAATACAATAAACACTGTATCTTGAAGGAAAGTGTAAAACTACACATAGCGTTTATGAAGGAGTCATTTACAGATGAACTAATCAACTCTGTCCACAGTAAGGATACACAATGATACGGGAATCAGAAGCTAGAGGAAAGTTTGTAAAGAGAATTTCTCTGAAATGAGCAGTTTTGTGTATTTTTGTGTCCATTCTGCTTGTTCTCCAGCCCAGGGTAAAGAAGGGTCCTCTCAGAGAGCTCAATGCATGTCTTCAGTCAGTGCAAGTACACAGTAAGCTGGTGTTTGACATAAATCCAGAAGACTCTTAAAAGTTGATATGGTAGATTATAAAATATGACCACAAATTTCTGTCCCCATGGAGGTCAAGTTCTTTTGCATTGTGATTTTGTCACTACCTCCACCAAAACAGGGGGTCTCCTTCCCCTTTCCTTCCATCTGAGCCAGCCTTCACAATGGATAACAAAATCAACAGGAGAGCTTGTCACTATAGCGGGATTTGCCTACATGCCCAGGATTTGTTTAGGTGGATGGAGCATGAGATTGGCCCAAAGAGAAGTAACAGCTGACTGGCAGTCACTTAAAATGTTGCTAAAGAAGATCACTTGTAGAAAGCAAATCTGACAGGGCTGATCTTACAAAGAAAGAGATAATAAGGAGAAGGAAGGGAAGAAAACTATGTGTCTGAGAAAGGAACAACCGACTTGACAAGGCACCAACCTCATTTCAAGCCATGCAGTTGGACACGCCCCATGGCTGCTTCTGAAGAACTGGCTGAAGCACTTCCTGGTTCTAAGAATCCATCGATCTTAAGACCATACCAATCAAGTCAGAACTTTCCTACTCATCCCTTCTACCTCGCTAGGATCCCTGGGTTTGATCCTGACAGCATTAGAAATATAAGTTATCAAAGGAAGGGAGGATGTGAAATGCCAGATGGGGAAATAGAAGAGAAAGGTCACTGGAAACAGCACAAAGGCCTGGCTGGAAGAGTGCATTTTAAATCAAGTTCTGAGCTTTGATTTTCACATGAAACCAGACACTAGAAATGAGCCCATTGAGACTGTGGGTTTTTTTTTTTTTTAATTATTTAAAGAGTCAAAACAGTCATGGAACCACATGCTAATTTTCAGCTGGGGCAGGGAAACAATGTTTCCTAATTTAAAACTATTTTAAACAGACAATGAGACCAAAGCTTGTGGTTGGATTTTCCTCATCTCTATTCAGACTCCTACTTCTAGGGACCTTACCCTAAGTAACTTCAGAGGACCCACCTGTAGTGTAGGTAACTACCCATACAAGTTGCTTTAGGCATGTGATGGAGGCTGGGGAGTTTTCCACTGTCTCCTACAGCTCCTCAGTCACAGTTACTTAAAAAAGTCAACCGCTAGATAAGTAGTCACGTAGGCTAGCCTAAATACCTTGTTTTTAAAATGCACAAGCTAGAATGGGCAACAAATCCAGTCACTGATGTGTTCGTATAAATTCAACATAAAGTCAGCATCAGAAGAGCTGAAATAACAATCAGGGCTGGTGGCAGGGAGGGGAAGGATGCCACGAATACAAAAGGCATCAGAAAGAACCACAGTGCACTTTGCATCATTGCCAAGAACCCATGGCTCTGTTACGATGGGCCAACTCAGGTCAGCTATCCAGAGTACCTCTGATACCCACGGGCAGACACAACCACACTTTAGCAGGAGTCCCATGGATTTTCCAAAACGTGAACACACTTCGCCATACATCTTGGGGAATGTTTTCAGAAAACTGAAAACTGAGGCTTTTATAACAGATTGGTTCACATCTCAGAAAGTGGAAAGGAAAAGAAGTCATTTTGTAAACTAGGATGAGAACGGGGGGGGAAAAAACAGCATATAAATCTCTCTAGGCAGAGAAATTGTTGGTCCTAGGAATTTAAATTCATAGACGAAAAATCTGTCAGCCGTTTCCAGATTCTTTCACAACATCATGCCCCCTCCGACGTTCAAGCCCTAATTGATTCATTTTCTGTTTTATTGGATTTAAAGTCACTTTAGTCACTATTTTTAACTGTGTTCTCCTTCAGCTCTCTCCTCCCCCCATTGGCTGCCAGAGAACACGTTAAGCTACACATTCTCTCACATGGCTCATTATCTGACATTTTTTCTGTCACTGTGCAGCTGCTTCCTGACGTTCGTGCCTCAGCTTTGTTTAGTGCCAAAGAGGTGTTTTTTCTAACACTTCAAAAACACATGGCATTTTTTACAGGCATGAGTATCTTCTCTTCTGTCAAATAAAAAATTGATTTATAAGGAAAACATTTTAAGTCTGTAGGTGTTTTGAAAGAAAATAAAGTAACTCATTGCAAAAATAAGTATGACTGAGGAGGGGATAGAAGCATTGCCTGAAAAATGGAACACAAATCTCTTTGCTTTGAAGAGTCTTTGGAGCTGCCCAGGTTTCCCCGGTTCTCTTTTTGTTAGTTTGTTTTTCCCGTGCCTGTGAATACATTTTAGAACATTCTCTCTCCCCTTTGTAAGGTTCTGGGCATCACACAATAAGAGAAAATTGACTTCTACCCTCACGCTGTCTCTATCTTATCAGTAATGTAGAAAAGCTGAGGGTAACCTAAGAGCGATGCCGAGCTGTACACAATAGCAGACACTGTGGGTGTCTTAATGACATCTCCTGTACTGTTGCAAGCAATTAGACTTGAGGAGAAGAAATGACTTGGTCTGACAATGCTATTTAGCCTTAAGTGGCTGCTTCCTAAACCTTGCTAGCATCTTTCTCTCTGAGAGTCCAAGGGTCTTCAAGAAGCTCACAAAAAGCTGTATTATGAAAATACCATTCATGGATTTCAAAAATCATTTGCACTACAGTGGGCATTTAATGCATTATTTAATTCATTTTCCTGGGTCATCTGAATCTCCTATCAGACAAATGCCTCATAGGTTCAAGTCCTAGCTGCTCCCCTTCTGATTTGGAATGAGCAGACAATGGCTTAAGGCTCCAGGGTCCCTGCTACCCACAGGAGAGCTGGACTGAGTTGCAGGCCCCCAGCTTCAACCTCCTCCGGTCCTGGCTACTGCATGGATCTGGGGAGTGAACCAGTGGTTGGCAGTTTTTCAATGCCCATGTGTCTCTGTGATTCTCTGCCTCTAAAAAGGAAAACCATAACCTTCTTTTTTTTAAAAAATGTACACTCAACTAAGCTTGTCTTCAATTCCATTTTCCACAAACTTTTGAATTAGC
This sequence comes from Ochotona princeps, assembly GCF_030435755.1. Taxonomy (NCBI): domain Eukaryota; kingdom Metazoa; phylum Chordata; class Mammalia; order Lagomorpha; family Ochotonidae; genus Ochotona; species Ochotona princeps. Next base: position 14,001,748 of record NC_080854.1, on the reverse strand, counting down.
CCCATTCTTAATGTTGATAGTGGTTTAGCCATATCGTAAGTCTTCACACAAAGTCGGGTAGAATGGAGCAACGTGATTTTCCACCCAGATGCCCTCTAATCTCGCAATGATTTGTGTGCACCATTTCTGCTTGAAAAACTCACACTTCCAGTAACCAGCACCTTCTTTTCAGAGAACTGCCCTTGGACAACGAGTCTTTGCATGCCTGCTTGGGAGAAATCAGAAGTTCAGGTTATTGAGAGAAAGCAGCAGACTCTAACTGGCCTTTAAGGAGTGCTAGGGAAGAAAATCTAGCTCCCGGCATGCTTTTTGGCAGCTCAGAGACAACCAGCAATCCCAATGCCCCTACAGATAGAGTGGATAGGAGGTTCTGCAGGACTCTGCCTGGCCTGGATTTTAGCTTGGCCTCTGACTCACCTGCCCTGCTTTCCATTCATCCACTGGCCTTCCACTGGACACTTCTTTTAAAAACAGGCACAGGAATTGCAAACATCACCACCTTTTCTATCATTAGTGTCTTTTCCTGACCTTCCAATCGTGACTATTGAGCTATACATAAGTAAATATATAGTGAGAATCCACATAAATTAATTCAAAAATTAAAATTTTTATTTCCAGTATCTCTCATGGAAAAGAAAGATGTAAATCCAATTCCAAGTTAAATGTATCTAGTATTCTTGCATTTCTTTCCCTCTCTTTCTCCTCCTCCATCTCCTCTTTCCTCATCTTCCACCTTGACTCCATCCATACACACACATATCACAACAAGAAGTATTCAAAAAGAATTCTGACATTGTTCCAGAACATAAACACCCACAGAGAAGTTTTTTTGCTAGCTGAATCTGCACCAATATCCATCCAAATCTCCTTTCTTCCAAACTGCCTTCTCTTCCAGGAAACCCCAAGGAATGTAGGTCACAGCCTTCTGGGTGCTCTTACTGTCAGAAGCAACAACAGTCCATGCACGTGAATGATTCAGATTAGAATCACTTATTAATAATCATGGAGTGTGCAGCATTTTCCCCTTGTCATACAGTCCCAGTTGATAATCCCCAGAGGTGGCTGCTCCCCTAGTGTGAGGTGAAGGGCACCAAGAAATCAGGCTGAACCAAATCACTGTCTTCCTACAAGGATCTGCCAACTGTGTAAAACTTTCGATAGTGTGGTCACCACTCTTCGCAAAGCATAGACTTCAGAGAAATGCAAGGATACAACAGAACATCCTTGGGAAAGTGACAAACTAGCTCATTATCTGCTGTTAATTCATTAGCAAGAATTTACGTCTCAGAATAGGATTCCGATGAACATAGTCAAGCTTGGAAGGGTTTGAGATGAGGAAGGCCCATTGTCTTTGTTTATTTGTGATGGCCAAAATAAATAAATAAATAAATAAATAAATAAATAAATAAATGTTAGACTAGGTAGAAGAGAATAAAACAGAAATCTGTTTCTCACACCTCATTGGCCTGATAAGTTCAAGATCAGAATACCACAAAATCTGGCATCTGGGAGGGGTTTGCATCCTGGATCACCAAAAGTGGTCTTCTCTCTGTGTCCTCAGAAAATGGAAGTGGGGAAAGCTGTCTGGAGTCTCCCTTAAAAGGACATTCATCCCATGCATAAGGACTCAATCCTCATAATCTAGTCACTGCTCAATGACCCCACCTCCAAACACCATTACAGGAGGAGTTAGGATTCCAACACTTCCATGTTGGGAAGATGCAAATATTCAATCCATAGCATTCATCCAGGTATGCTGGAGGACTCTTGAGATTTAAGGAACACTGCAATGGGGGATTATAAGCACCAAGAGGATATTGGGGACCCAGGAGAAGGGTTTGAAGAAATCCTGTCCTGGTTCAAATCTGCCTCATGCTTTGTGACCTTGGACAAAGAAAGTTACATTTTGAGAGTGCCCTCATACCATCTGTAAAATGTGAGAGTTGTCAGGAGGAGAGAGTGCAGTTGTGCATGGAGTCCTTATAGGCCCGTGTGTGGTACGGAGCAAGTTTCTAAACATGTGAGGGCTATGTATTGTTTATTTTACTATTCTTACTGTAGGCAATAAAATGATGAAAGAGGTTATTAAGGTGATTTTGAAACAGATTTCAATGGTGAGACTGTAATTTCGTTTCCACCTGTCCTGCAGTATGTGCCACAGAATAGGAAGAACTTGACATTATAACACAAGTCAGAGCTGTCTGCCTTATGGTTGCAGGTTAAGCTGCTACCTGTGACATCAGAACCCCATGTGAGTACCAGTTCAAATGCTGGTTGTTCTACTTCCAATCCAGCTTCCTGCTGATGTATCAAGGAAGGCAGCAGAGAATAACCCAATTCCTGACATCCACCTGGGAGAAGCAGATGGAGCTCCAGCTCTGATCATCGTGGCCATTTGGAGAGTTGACCAGCAGATTGGAAAATCCATCTTTCTCACCCTTTGTCTCCTCTTCTTTCTCTGTAACTCTGCCTTTCAAATAAATAAACAAATTTAGTTTAATTTTTTCATTTAAGAAGTTAACATTTTTTCATTAAAAATAGTTTTAGCAATTTTTTTTAAAGATTTTATTCATTTTTATTACAGCCAGATATACACAGAGGAGGAGAGACAGAGAGGAAGATCTTCCGTCCGATGTTTCACTCCCCAAGTGAGCCGCAACGGGCCGATGCGCGCCGATCCGAAGCCGGGAACCTGGAACCTCTTCCGGGTCCCCCACGCGGGTGCAGGGTCCCAATGCATTGGGCCGTCCTCAACTGCTTTCCCAGGCCACAAGCAGGGAGCTGGATGGGAAGTAGAGCTGCTGGGATTAGAACCGGCGCCCATATGGGATCCCAGGGCTTTCAAGGCGAGGACTTTAGCCGCTAGGCCACGCCGCCGGGCCCCAGCAATTTTTTTTTAAAAAGACAACTTATAACTAAGCATACTAGCATACCAAAAATATTCACATTATCAGAATAAAGTGCCATAAAGTTGTTTCTTCTCTTTCCCCTTTACCTCTCCTATTTTATCTCTTTGCATTTTATGTTTCTCTGTACATAAACTGCCCTCTTGTGCACTGAAATACAGGTGATGTCCCTACGCACTATAAATTTAAGATTGTTTGATCAACTGTTGGTTTCTCTACCTGCCCTTAAATTTTTCATCTATTGATCCATAGACTTGACAAACAATGAGCGAGTCCTCCTGGATGCCAGGCGCTGTGCTGAGGCCCAGAAGCCTGTGCCTACCAGGGCAGAGGACTGTGTGATGGCAGCTCCTGAGGCACAGCCCTCTCACGCACCCTCCTCACCTTCCCCAGGGAACACGGTGGGTTTCCCAGGAGGCAAAATCTCCTCTGGATTGAGAGGTTCCGGAGCCTGACCCAGAGCATGCTTGCTCCTGGATATCTCCTAAAGTCAGACCTGGCTCCTGGGAGCCTCATTAAAGATTCAAGGATTCCAACTTTTATTCTTCTTCAGTTTTGGGTTTAAGAGGTATTAAACGAGCAACTTTTGGAAGCCAAACAAGAGAATTCTGAAATACAGAAACAAGTCAGGCCAAAGGGGAGGACATGAATATACTAAACCAAAGCCTGTAAAAGAAGCCCGTTAAATTTTAATCATCCTTGCTAGAGTGTTTCTAATGGTTGATCTTGTAGGGAATCAAACAGTTCTAATGAAAAATGCGTTAGGCTTTGGGTCCAAGGATATCATCATTATAAGTACATAAGTGCCTAGGACAATATAATTCTCTCCATGGTGCTGCTGTGCCCTTTGATCCATGATATATTACTTACTTATTTATTGATTTATAAAAATGAGCTGTCAAGCTTTTCCTAAGAAGTCCAGGGGCACAGGAACAGAACGGAGGAAATATATAACCACAAAAAAATAAACCACGGCACATAATCCAGAATCCCTAATGTCCAGGGCACTTGGCCTAGGTGAGCAGGATAAATCAAAAATACACTTTCTTGACACACCCTATACATCAACAAACAAGAGCACCAAGAAGGAAGTTATATAATAAGGACTTACAGGAGACATAATATACATTGGCGGAACCCTGATCCAAACACTATGAATTTATTTACATTTGGCCTTTCTTCAGAGACGGGCCTGAGAGTCCCACCAGAAAATATGAAGGGTATGATATCTTAAACACCAGCAGGGCCAGAGGTCGCGTACTTGGCTTTCAGTATTTGCTATTGCTTTAAGCCAATTAAAATAATTTTTTTCTCAGTGGAAAGATTCCATTTAAATAATAGCTTTGTTCACTATGAATGTGGCTTGTATGGTTCTTTATTGAGTGGGGCATAGCTGAGGAAAGAGAGAGAGCAGAGCTTTAATTCAGGGAAAAGACGAAGGACTTGTCAGAAATCCCCTCTGCCTAACAAACAGCAGAGACCCTGCGAGCCAGCTCTTTACTGTCAACCACTTCAACTGGCATTGGTCAAAAGATGGCTATTTGTTCCTATTAATTTTTCTCATGACCTAAAATTTCAGAACATGGAGTTTCTCATTCTAATACTGATTTCCTCCCAATATTTAACCCCTTAGAGCCAGAAATAAATTATGCACAAGAAAATACCATTTTTAACTAGCATCTTTTTCAACATTTTAATTGTATTTGAAAGGCAGAGTTACAGAGAAAATGAGAGTCACAGAGTTTTCCATTGACTGGTTCATTCCTCCAAATGACCAAAATGGCTGAAGCTGAGCCAACGGCAAGCCAGGAACCAAGAGTTTTTTTCTGGGTCCCCCACATGGATCTAAGAACTTGAATCATCCTTCACTGGTTTTCCAGGCCATAAACAGGAATTTGGGTTGAGAGTGGAGCAGCCAGGACACAAACCAGTACCCATATCAGATGTCAGTACTGCAGGCAGACATTGAGCCTACTATGCCACAGTGCAGTGTTGGCCCCTCTCTTTGCTTTTAATCCCAGCTGAAACATAAAGAACTTCATGATTTCCCTAGACTTGACTCCATTTCTCTTTGCTAATGATAATCCCTTGTCTGAAAGTCCACAATCTTCTATTAACTTTGGTCTGCTATAGACAGCCAATTCACATGGAGTGAATAAGCCAAAAAAAAAAAAAAAAAAATCAACTTGAGTCCAGAATAATCCCCATTTGACTGTTGGCATGAAATAATTTACTAGATAATTTCTAAACTCTCCACTTAATTTTGGCTGTATAGTCAGTGTTTTTGACCAAAAACATACCAAAATCTACAAACAGTGATTGAAGATGCCAAGTTTCCTGAAATCTGATGGGGCTTTAAAGGTACAGAGCTAAGACTGTAACCTACTGGGCCCAGAGCAATAGCCTAGTGGTTAAAGTCCTTACCTTGTATGCACTTGTATCCCATATGGGAGGTGGTTCATGTCCCAGATGCCCCATTTTTCATCCAGCTCCCTGCTTGTGGCCTGGAAAAGCAGTCAAGGACGGCTAAAGATCTTGGGCCCCTGCACCTGTGTGGGAGACCTGGAAGAAAAACCTGGCTTTGGATACTCAGCTCCAGCCATTGCAGCCTCTTGGGAAGTGAATCAGCAGACAGAAGATCTTTCTCTCTGTATCTCCTTCTCTCTGTAAATACAACTTTCCAGTAAAAATAAATACATCCTTAAAAGAAATTAAAAGATTGTAACCTACTGGATTCAGGTAGTCTTGGTAACCTACATAGTCTGTTGAATGGAGTTTTGAATGTGGCATCAGTACCATGCCATTAAAATGAGTGCATCTTCAGATGGCTCATTTTCTAGCTTTTTCCCACTTCTTGACTCCTGCAGAAAGTTCCAACATTGTTTTTTATTAACCTTTCCAGGACATATACCTTTGGGCACTTCCTCCCACTCGACGTAGAGAGAACAGGGGCCCCTGAAATCTACAACACTTCCAGAGATGCCTCTGTGGTCCCCTCTACTTCTATCAGTAAAGAACCTGAAGGAGCTTCACTCACTATTCCTCTCCTCTCTCAAACGAGAAAGGCAATCCCAGGTAATAAACTTTAAACCTAATTCAAGAGTTGACTGTAGCGTGGCAGACATTCATTACCCCCAAAGGAGGAAAACAGGCTGTAGGAGGTTGACATATTCATGCATCCATAGCCGCTCTAACTTTCCCAATGCCTGGTCTATGTGTGTTTTCAGTAAAGTGCACACTAATTTAGCAAAAGAGTACTTGTCAAAATATTTCATCTTCTCAAGGAGTAAAATGACTCTGCACGTTCCTCAAGCTCCCCTCTTCTCACAAGACTTCGTTCCCATCTGAGATGCATGAGGATATTTCAAAGATTGCATGATTTCATGGAAAATTTTAAGTGTTGAAAAATACATGAATTTCATTTTTTTACACCTACATAAACATTTAATTCCATTTTCCATCAACTTTTTGAGATCCCCTGTATCTTAGAGATATATATCATGAGCTTCACACCGCTGTGCTCTGAGAGCCAGGCACAAAAATAGACACCCTTTGTCGGCAATTACGTATGTTTTGAGTCTTCTTCTCAACATTTGTGTGTCAGTCAAGGATCAGGGAAGAAAAACAAGCTACAACCAAAGGGCTAATTGACACAAGTTTCATGATGAGATTATCCACAGAAGTGTGGGCCAGATGAAAACTACCAGTAAGGAATGGTGAAACCAGCAATGACTAGCTACAATGGAAAGAATTTATCTAACCTAGACCTGACGCAACAAAAGCAGCAGGTTCCCCACGGAGAGCCAAAGGATCAGAAAAGAATCACCAATTAAAAGGCAGTGATTTATGTAGGTAAGATAGTATTGCCCAAATCGCCAGAAGAAAGGTGAAAAATATTCTACCTACTTTTACGACCCATCTGTGGAAGCTGAATGAAAAAACAGAAGGTAAGAGAGCTTGGGAGGGACAGTCCCATAAAGAAGCCAGGCTCTTGAAAACAAAGCTTGGAAGAGCAAGATAAAGACTGGATTTGGAGAGGACAATGATCAGCATTTCATTTGCTAAGACCCTTCCTGGAGGATCAAGATTCTCTGGACCAGAACAGTCATCCTGCTCCAATGTAAGGGTCTCGGGAGTGGGGATATGGCCAGAACAAATCCCACCCATGTGTCAGATTGAAACAAGCCGTAGCAACAAATCACAGGCATTAAGGATACCAAAACTGGAGAAAGCAAGATGAGCAGATAAGTCTAAGAATAGCAGATGAGTCAAAACTGGGAGACATTTCAAGGATCAAAGGCCAGTCTGGAACAGGGCAAAGTCAGAAGGCAAATGACGTAACCAAATTCTGCCTAAAGAGCCGCCGACATGTCTATGGCTTGTCTGGTATCAAGAGATACCAGAGCGGAAAAGCAAAGATTATTATGAAACTAATAATAAACTACCCAGCGCAGAGAAAAGCTAAACGAAGAGACAAGCATGAAGGTGCCCTGAGGAAGGCAGCTTTGTGGTGTAGTGCGACTAACTGCCACTTGAAACGTTGTCCATATCAGAGTTTGAGTCTGACTCTTGGTTTGAGTCTGACCTCCTCCACTTCTGATTCAGCTTCCTACTAATGCACATGAGAAGCAGAAGATGATGGTCCAAGTACTTGTGTCCCTGACACCAACATTGGAAACCAAATGGAGTTTCTGAACCCTGGTTTCAGTCTGACCAAGCTGTGGCTCTTGTGGCCATTTAGGGAATACAAGCAGATGGAAGATTCTCTTCTCTTCTCGTCTCGTCTCGTCTCGTCTCTTCTCAGTCACCCTACCTTTCAGATAAATAAATAAACCTTTTTTTTTTTAAGAAATGCCACAAATTGGATAGCATGCTTCCTTCAGTGGTCAGAAGACACAAAACAAAGGACAAAGTATTATGGGATGAACAATATGAGACTGGTGTGCAATGAGTCAGCTTTGCCTCTTTAAAATGTACTATATCAGAATTTTTTTAAGTACACCAAAGAAAATGCTTTCCAACCTAAAGATTCTTCTGCTCTATCTAGAAACCATTCTGATAATCCATGAAATTTTTAAAAAAAGTTTTTAAAGCTATTCTTCCTTTCAAATAGAGAGATCAGTTTGTATTTATTAAAACATATTTGGTGAGTCTCTGAAACAGGAGTAAATATTGAATCTCAAAATAAAATAATACTCTTGGTGACTGATACCTGCACATTGAGATGAGGTATATTTTTCCATGTTTTTCTGTTTAACTGTCATGGAAGCTGAGTCCTTTGTTGTGACGTGCTAATACTGAATAGGATGTGGAGCAGGAGGAGGCTGGGAAGAAAAAAAGAGAGAAAATACAAAAGATAGAGGTCAGTATGCAGCATGACAGCCATTCCTATGGGCCAACAGAAATAAAACTAGAAGTTTTCATTAACAGAGTTAGCAGTGGAGGAATGTGGTGGTAACTAGAGTTGAAAAAAATGGAAATATGGCAACCCAGTAATGGTGGCCCAAGATCAAAGTCAAATGAGCAATGCAAACATCCACAGAAGACGTTTTAGCTGGTAAATGTGTCATATCTCAGGTTAGCTTGTTCCCAGCTTACATCAACTAGTCCAGAGGATGGATGGCCAACTGAGTTTGCCACTGTTTTGTTACAGTTCTAATCAGGAGGCTGTGCTCAGACCTGAAACAAAATGCTGGGCTAGGGATTTAGCCTAGTCATGAACATGCCCACAGCCCCAACTGGGGTGCCTGCATCCTCTACTCAGTACTGGTTCTAAACTCTAGTTTCAGACTAATACAAGCCCTGTGAGGCAGCAGTGATGATTCAAGTACTTGGGTCCTTGTCACCTGTGCGGAGACCTCAGTTGAGTTCCCAGCACCAGCTTCAGCCCTGCCCAGCTCCAGTTCTTGCAGACATTTGGGGAATGGACCAGCATATGGGCCCATTTTTCTCCCTCTCCCTAGTCATTTCCCAAATAATTTTTGCTTAAATAAAGTATAAGATGTTGATGGTTGTTCTAGGGTGGTGGTTATGGTAATGCTAAGAAAAATTAAGTATGAAAAATACAGCCAAATATAATACACAGTGATGTATCAGACCATAACCAGACCAAAATTCCAGTAATAAATAACTAATAATGTCTGTTCAATGCATGTTGGCTCAAATCAAAACAGGGAAGCTGTTTTAAAAATGCTGTTTTAATCAAATGTAATAACCTCTGATTCCCTTTCAGTTTCTTCTTTGTCTTCATGAAATCATACATACCAAACTGATAACGTCTTTTGAATATCAGTTTGTATGTGTGAGTGTCACACATACACATGATAATGGGATGAAGGGTACCATAAAAGGAATAATAATGAAAAAGGAAATAAAAAAGTCTGGCTTTAGGGTTTATTTTCATTCACTAAAAGCTGGTACTTCACCCCTAAAGAAAAAGACTTCTTACAGAAGCCATGTGCATGTGTCAAAACAAAACGAACATAAAAATATGAAATTACTGTTGAGGGAGAAAAAAATAGTTAAATACCACTTCCATATTTCCTGACCCAACATGTGGCTCAGAACACAAATGATAAGTGCTCTGAGAATAAACTAATGTGAAACTATAGAAGAAAAATCCCAACTATTTTCCAGTTGTTCCTTTGGGAATGTTTAGGAGTCACTCGTGGAACAGAGAGGCTGGGCCCCTCCCAGCCCTGTACTGGGAGGAACAATGTGAATCAGAACCCAGATGGGGTACCAGGTGACCCTGAAAAGCTCAACAGCTTTTTCATGTCCAGGTATCAGAGCATGGCAGATGATCTAAACCAACAATACATCTCTTTGTCCTGGAAATTAAACCGGAAATCTCAACACTGTGTTTTTTAGTGTTTCTTGGCTGTTGTTCTGTTAGAAACCCTGCCACATTTTAGCATTTTCCTTCTTGTCCTGAATGAAATCAGAAAGCAGAGAGGCACTTGAGAATTCTGTTTTTAAATAAAAGTAAACATTTCCAAGTGAGTTTGGGTCTCTGTTTAGTATCTTTGAAGCTCAGTTACTGAATCTAAATGCTCCACAGATGTCCTCTTTCCTCATGGCACAGTTTATAGAACCAAGATAAAATTATTACAATAAAATATTAGTATGTGTTAGTAAGGTGTTTAATAGGCATTTCATTTGTAGTTCTCAATGTTTGGTCAAGAATTGTGCAAACAGATGATACTGCTGGTACTTATTTTTGTTTTACATGGTGTCTGTTGAGAACCTGGGTATCTGGGGCAAAGATTATTCTGGCATATTTGCCATTATATGGGTGCAAGCTGTCTAGATAGCAATACCAGATCCTTCTGAACCAACTTGATCATTTAGAATATGGCTCGTTCAATAGCAAGTTGGTGATTTTCAAAATGTGTTAGTCCTTTCAGGTCCAAAAGACCTGAATAGCTATAAGGGAATAACTTTGAACTAGAATGTGATAGCTCTTAGATTTTCCTATGGATTCTTTACCCATTTGTTGTGGTGGAACCTGACTTCTAATAGTAACATCAAGGGAAACGGAGAATCATTGAAACAATCATCTATATGACCTTATTTACATTCTGAAATATTGTTGGGTTTGGTTTTTTGCTTCTGTGTTTCTTTATACATTAAATACTTGGAAACTAACAGACTTATCACAATAGAAATTGACATTTAGAATCCTGATCATCGTTCATCTTTGTTTCATGGTGTGACAAGCAAGAATTAATACTTTCAGTATTACTGAGCACACTATAGTGTGCTAAAGAACTGTGTGCCCATTGTGTGTGCCTATTTTACTGCTTTTGAGGTAGAGCAGCAGTATTAGGCTTTTTCACTGAAGGTGGTAGAAGCTCCTTCATTTCAAAACTTACCATTTGGGTTCAGGAAAAGAGCAGTTTGTAACTTCAGGAATGTTGCCACCAGCAACACTGACTTGTTCCCAGAGCAACTGCCCAGTTACCACTTTGCTGTAGTGATATAAACTCTAAAGATTTCCTGCAAGTTGCCTACAAACAAAACTAATCTTTAGATTTTATTCCTCGCCTGCTTGCACTTCTACCTGCTGACCTTAAAAAAGAATATCCATATGAAATCTTCCAACATCTTGCTGCACAAACAGGAAAAAAAAACAGATCGTACCTGGAAAGCTATCAGTTACTGATTTTCTCCCACATTCCAGCCAATGGAAATGCCCAGTTTTGCCTTTGTTCCAAGCAAAGTAGTATACCCTCCCTAACAGAAGTCCAGAACTCCCTCCCACGTCACATACACAATTACACAGTGTGCTCCACTTCATTAAGTCTAATGAACTGGGAAAAGCAGAGTTACTCCAACCAAATTCAAACATTTCTGTGTATGGTGGTTCAAGAAGTCGACTTGGTGGTGTGTGGACAAAGAGACCACAGTTTTTGTCAGAGATTTGTTTAAAAAGGAAACACCTTTTGCTAAAAGTTAGTGACACACAAGAGAATTTGGTTAAGGTGTTAACTTTGGCTAGTGGATGTATCTTGACAATAGGATGTGGGACTGTCTGCTATTGTCTGTACCAGCACACACTATAATAGCAGAATGACGGACTTAGGACTGCTTACAAAGGGCTATTCTATTGTAATAACAGGGGGTGGGGGAGGTTTAAGGGAAATCCCAGAACCTATGAAGTTAAACTTATGGAATTAAAAATAAAATAGAAAAAAAAAAAGACTTTGACTTTGAAAATATTCTTTTAAAAAGGAGCACAGCCCTCTCTTCCCGAACAACTCTCAGCATCATAATAGTTGGTCAAAAGGTTGGGCAGATTTCCTGCAAAGTTCAACAAAAAATACTAATTGAAATAATTCAAAGATGGGTCACATACACTAGCTTAAGTAGGGAAAAAAAAAAACTAAACATGAACTATGACTAAACAATGTACACTCGGGCAGAAATGTTTAATTTCATTGTAGATTTCCGGATGTTAACTCATCTCAACATATCTGCTGAAACTGATTAGAGAATGACGGTGGTAGTAATAGTGGCAGAATCTTGAATTCCTCAGCACTGACTCTGCTATGTCAATTCCGTTTCTGCAAAACCAAACTGCTTTTATCTGTCTAATTTCTTTCCTATTGTTTTTGACTTTTGATGACAAATATGCAAGGAATGATGCCAAAATCCAGTTGGCACATCATTATCTGAACTTGTTCCAGGATGCCTAAGTTTTAAACTATTTGCTTTTATTAGACTAGAAAATAAAAATTGTGATTAAAACTCATGAGAATGTTAGGATAACATGAAGATTTTGGTAAACGGAGAGCTAAAAATACCACTGATCAGGATATTTCTGCTGATGCTACTCACTGGATGTCTGAAAATCTATCAGATCTTTCTTAAAGCTTCTTGCGGTGATTAAGCAAAAATTATGATATTTACTTGCAAGTTTCTGATGGAACAGCTAGCAAGCATCAGAACTAAAGTGATCTCCAAGTCTCAAGTGTTGTGAAACAGCTGCATATAACTAGTGAAAGGAATAAGAAGCATGGCTACTTTAATATATAAATCCAAAAGCAGTATATAGAATGTTCCTATATATATTTTAAATATTGCCATTAATTAAATATATGCATATGACCAAATAAATAAATCGCATACACACCAAAAATACTAAGCACACACACACAAAAATCTACACACAAATAATGTTACAACTCTTCACTCGATCTCGTCCCCCTTCTTCTTCCTTATCTCTACAGCTAGTAGGTCTAAACCCTGACTTGACAGCAGAGGAGAGAGATCATACATCATCTACAGACCATTGTAAAGCCCTTCTCCTTTCCTAAAACACTTTTCACTCAGAATATCTTAAATGCACAGAGAGGTAAACAGAATTGATCATGGATGTGCACATACCAAGAAGCATGTTTTCATAACCACCAATTGATAGTCAACTTCGTCAGCCTGTGTCCTTTTCTCCCTTCCATATCATCTCAAATTAAATATCAGATATTATATAATTTTATCCTGAACCATTACATCACATATCTCTATAACATAATCACGAAAAATCATTCCATCAACTAAAGCCAATAATCCTATAATATCAAACAACCACCCATGCTCAAAATGACTCTTGTCTGCTTTTTTAATAGTTACCTTTCTTTAAATGTTAGGACATTTTTAACTCTGTTTTCATCAGCTTAGTCACCCACAAAGGACAGTATGGACACATTACAGAATGAAGTTCAATGTGAATATGCCATGCATCTCCTCCACTTGAAATGCAATTCCTGGTTGAAAATTCACAGCTCTTGGCTCCTTCAGAGGAAGGATGGAGGGGGAGTTGGGCAACAAATAGCGTACAACCCTTTTTTAAAACAAACAAGAACAATTAGATAGCTTTACAGAAAACTAGAAAAGAGAATCCTCACGCCAAAAAGTAATGGATGTTGAAGAACACAGAGCTTCCTTGCAACCACCCATCTCCAACTGAGAATGGAGAACGTCAAGGAAATGTGAAGCAAGGAGTGCTGGTGAGTGGCACATCCTCTTCCCTCATCTCACATTTCACTGCCAGCTGCTTCTTCAGATTGCATATCTTCCTCCAACAGCATAGCAGAGTTTCCAAAGTGAATTTCAAAATGCTAAAATTTAGGACTGATTTGAAGCACATCGGTTTGGAAACAGATTTTCACTCCCAGCTCCAACATCTTTCTTGCAGTTTGGCTTTCCTCCTCTGTCTGTAAAATTATATAAACTACTTTTTTGAGATATTAGTCACTCATCATGAAAATACATATTAATAATTGCTTCTCATCATTAATAACCTGCATATATGTACCAGTGTTGGGATGCACTGGGTTCAGCCATGGCTAGGGAAGCCATCATTCCACATGAGCATCACTTGGAGTCTCAGCTGCTCTGCTTTCAATGCAGCCCCTACCAATGCACCAGAGAAAGGAGCAGAAGATAGGCCAAATTCTCAGTTCCGCCATCCATGTGAGAGACAGATGGCGTTCCAGGTTTCTGCCTCGCTCTGCCCTGGCTCCTGTGACCATTTGCACAGGGAACCAGAGGATGAAGCCCTGTTTCTCCCTCTTTCCCCCTCTTCATTGCTCTTCCTTTCAAATAAATACATTTTTTTTCAAAACTCCGCATGTAATCATATCAGATACAGTCCAGAATTTTAGATTATATACTCTGAAAATCTTGCTCAGAAGGAATTACAAAGGTGCACAGCTGCTGGAACAGCCTCCTGTCCCATCCAAGCACGTGGGGCCTTAGTATCTGCTGTGGAGGGTGAGAATTTTCATTCTAATTGAAAGAAATACAAATTGTGAGAAGTTCATTAATCATCACAAGAAAAGTAAATGTACTCTGATAATTCATTATTCAAGCCTCGGATTCCTTCTTAATAGGATTTAAAATAAATGACGCATCAAAAATAAAAGTCATGGGGTCAGGCATTGTGCTACATAGAGCTTAAGCCAACACTTAGAGTGCCTGGGATGGAACCCTGCATCTATTTACAATCCAGAGTCCTACTAATATACACCCAGAGAGCTAATACAAGGCGGTTTAAGTCTTGGGGAGGCAGCAGATGATGGCTCAAGTATTTTGGATACTTTCATGCAGTTCATGGTTTCTGACTTCAGCCTGGCCCAGGCTGTTGCAGGAATTTACAGAGTGAATGGAATCTCTCTCTCTCTCTCTCTCTCTCTGTCTCTCTCTCTCTCTCTCTGCTGCTCAAATAAAATCAACTTTAAATAATAGCCATTCAATTAGAAAAAAACATAACTGAGAAGTAGATAGAAACATGTAGAGCTCTATGTTTTCTCAAATGAAAAAATATCTCTTTAAAACATTTATAGAAATTTAGAAGTCATTGGAAGGCTTTCAAGTATATTTTTAGCTTTGAATAACTAGAAAATGTGATACAATTGCCAAATTTATTCTAAATCTGAATTCCAAAATACTCAATCAAAGCTTAATCTACTTCAAGAGCTCAGGCATTTCTTGGTTCTATTTGACATCCTACATATTTGATCATGTTATCATAAGAAAATATTTTTTATAGCATACACTCAAAATTTTTCCAACTGTTCTTGGGTCATATTGCCACTTACTCGATTGACTAAATAATTATAGAGGTTTGGATGTTCCTACTTCTGTGGATTTAGGTTCCCTGGAAGATACTTAGAACACTCTTTTAGCTCATTGAAACAAATTAACAAACAACAATGATTCATCTAACAATGAAACTCACTGATTCATTTCATCCCTTCCCTTGGTAATATGAGCCCAGATCATTTGCATCCTCAGATAACAAGACTACAAATCCTATAGGATTTTTCCACATTACATTTCAGAGTAGCTTTAAGTTTACAAAACAAAAATTGCGACTTAACATAAAAGAATTACCATATGACCCTTTCCCCATTTCCTCTAATAAATCTTCTATTGGTGTCTTTTTCCCAATAGATGATTTTTAATGTGTTCAGAATTTTTCTATTTCACTAGGTGACACTAATTGAAATACAGACAGTGAGTGAAATCTCCTCATGAATTCAACAGCTCTATGCTAAGTGAGTATCCTCCTGGTGGTTTGAAAAACCCCAGGACTTCAATGCTGGCTATGTTAAATTTCTTCCAGTCACAGGAAGAAGAAGCCTAATTAAACTCAAATAAATAAACAGACAAAAGAGAATGGAAGGTGTGAGGGATGGACAGTGGACAGCCTTGGGGCTGAGCTTTCCTAGAAAAGCATGTCAGATGGATCAGAAGGAACTGGTTCTCTGGACTTTAGAGAGTAAACCAGCACCTCCCTCCGTCTCTTCTTTCTCACACTCAAGTGCTTAAAGGCTTCTTTAAAAACATATATTTATTTATTTATTATTTCAAAGGCAGATTTTACAGAATGTGAAAGAAAATAGCGAGGTCTTCCATCCGCTGGTTCACTCCCCTAAATAGCTGCAAGGGCCAGAGCTGAGTTGATCCAAAACCAGGAGCTTCCTCCAAGTCTCCCACAAGGATGCCCAAGAACATGGGCTATCCTCCACTGCCTTCCTGGGCCATCGAAGGGAGCTGGATCAGAAGTACAGCAGCCGGGATCAAACCTGTACCCATAAGGGATGCCATTACCACAGGTAGAGGATTAGCCTGAGAGGTCCCTTGAATGCTTCTTACTATGGCTCCTCAGTATCAGCTTTCTCATTTGTAAAAATGGGAAAGAAAAAAATCAAGATTCATATCAAAGGATGATCTTCAACATCCCTCTGATTCTTGATTCTTTGATCAATGCCCAAATGAAAGCTGAGATACATTCTGGATTTTCCACATGAGTAAAAGCAGAGCTCTTGCCTTAAATCTTTTCTGCTGACAAGCTCATCCAAGTATCTTCTTTAGCTATATACCTTAGTGCAGGAAGGCTGCCCACATACCAGGAAACAAACCACAACAAAATAACAAAGATTTCTCCCTAAAAACCAGTATATGCCTGAGGCTTCCTTTCCGTAAAAGTAATGGGGCAGAACTACTGATTTAATTTTTCTACTCCTTGTCCTTATTTAAGAATTTTTCTATAGTTTCTATTTTTAAATCGGGGATGCATACACATCACACAGAAGAGCATTCTGTAAAAGTGTAAATTACCTTACCACCACCCTCTGGCTTTCACTGGTCACCCAGCTGTCTCCCGGGAGGCAACACCTGCTCTTAGAATTATTTTTGCTATCAGATACCATCAGAATTATTTTTTATTAATGCAAAAAGAATTCCTACTTACATTAAACAGTTCCTCCATTTCAGCAGGTGATCATAGTAAACATATACGGCATGTGGGCCTATTTGTTTGGTCTAACTCCTACTTAACTATTTCCTCCAGCTTGAGTGCTTTGAGGTAAATTCAAGGTCAGCATCAAGCTGAGTCAAGGTATAATGGTGACACAGCAACACATCTGGCAGACAAGGCAGCCAAGCAAAAAAGGTTAAGAATGGGCATTTCAAAATCCATTCATTTTTTAAAGTACTTATTTTAATTGGAAAGGCAGATCAGATTTACAGAGAAAAGCAGACACAGAAAGACTCTCTGATGGTTCACTCCCCAAGTGATTGCAATGGTCAGAGTTGAGCCCATCCAAAGCTAGAAGCCAGGAGCTTCTTCCAGGTCTCCCACATGGGTGCAGGGTCCCAAGGCTTTGAGCCATCCTGCACTGCTTTCCCAGGCCACAGGCAGGGAGCTAGATGGGAAGTGGAGCATGAACCGGTGCCCATATAGGGTCCCAGACTGTGCAAAGTCCATTGAACCATTGTGCCAGGCCCTCAAAATTTGTTCTTTACTGTAGCCACCATTCTTTAGGTGAGATACACCTGCCTGAAACAGATAAACTGCATTGTGGACCCCCGAGTCACAAATTCTACCTCCCTGATGAACATGGGGATGGAAGTGAAAATCTTTTGGACTCTTTGACAGGGAAACTGGTTTTAAGGGAAGCTCAGTTAGATTTCAGTGGCTTGCAAAGTCTTTGGGGACCACAATCTAAACACAACACAAAAAGAAACTGTTCCATGTTAGCAGAAACCAGTAAAAAGCCAAAGGCTATCAAGGGACAATCAACACCAGGCAAAGTACAGGATTCTGTCCTTTTTGTACAAACAGGACAATAAAACTGGCTTGTTTAATTTAGAAAGAGTCTGCTGCCTTCTTAGCACCCACCCACTGACAGTGTTAATGGCATCCCTTCAGGGCAAGAATTTCCTACCTAAGAACAAACATAAGAATCGAACTTTAAAGACGAAGCCAAAGATGATACAATATAATGCAATGAAACAAGTCTTCAAAAGCTTGCATCATTAATATTTTGGCATCACTTTTCTGATGGGCTGAAACACATTAGGAATAAAAGTGAGTCTAGATGATGCAAGAGAATGCATCTGATCAAATACGACTTTCAAGTCATGTTTGTTTCCATTCCATCCTCAGTGCCAGTATTAGAGGTCATATTTTTGGTTGTTGTTCTTTCTTAGGACAATCTAAAGATACTGTCTTTCTATTGTCATCATTTACAACCCCCCCCAAAAAACCTCTTTAAGTGGATATTCATTTTGGATATTAAACAGGAGATAATAGGGAAACATGAGAGTCAATGATGAGATCCAAGAAAATGTTTGCATAATTTAAGTTTTATTGACTCCAAGTGTTGAACTGAATAACATTTGATATGCTCCAAACGCTCACTAACAACCTAAGCAGTGCATTGCAGATCATCAACATCAAGTAGACGGTTCTCCAAGGAGCTCAGATAATCTTCTGACTCTCTTTTCCCTGATTAGGTTTCCCCAGGGCTGTTCTCATGCAGAAGAAATCATGTGGAAAGAATCTTCCTAGCTCTGCCTCCCAGGAGAATCGTGTCCACTTGACTTGGAGCAGAAGTGAAGTGAAGCCCTGAAGAAACCCCAACACCTTAGAAATTCAGAGGCCTTAAGATCCACTAGCCTAAGGGGGTGAAGAAGGTTAGCTGAACTGGGGACTACTGAGAGCCATTGGAGTTCTACTGGACCACTTGAAAACTGAAGCCCTGGCTTCTAAAAGTTACTAAGAATCTTGCAAGACTTTCGTTGTTAAACGATTTTATTTCACTGATGTACAAAGTCTTTAGTCCCATTCAAAGCTTACATCTGAATATTAGCTCAGATGAATGACTTTACTGCTGGTTCAAGTAAGTGGGTTCCTGCTACCAATATTGGATACCTGAACTGCATTCCTGGCTCCTAACTTCAGTTCTGGCCAATTTTGAACTGTTGTGGGCTTTCAGGCAGTGAACCAGAGACTGGGGAAGTTCATGCTGTCTTTTCTCTCTCTCCTTCTCTCTTTTTCTCTCCCTCTTTCAATCTCTTCTTCCCTTCCTCCCTCCATTTTGTCTGTTTCTTTTCTCTCTCTTTTGCCTCTGAATAAATATATAAGTAACTTGTCCTATAAAAAGATCCAGACACATACACACTCATATATACACTTACATATCTGAAACAAAATTTCACAAAACACAACTTTGCCTGAAAATGTAAAATATGTTCTGATACTTCCCATTAGATGTAGCTAGTTCTCATTATTCATAGTAGCTATGTCAATAAAAACAACAAAAGTCTGGAATTAACAAATAGTAAATCATTGTCCCAAGGGAAAACAGATTTAGAGTCCTCCAAATGTATGATAGAGTATTTGCATCAACTGATCAATACATTACCTTCTTTTACATGTATTTTTGTTTCAAGATATCTAATTTAATATATACTGTTAACTCATTAACATCAAACTGAGCCAACAAGCCTATGACTCATGCCTGAAGGAAGTTTATCTAACACTTGCGTTTTTCCCCTTAAGACTCATCTCAGTTTCCTTACAGTTAGGAACGTTAGCAGCATTCAGCACTAAAAGCCCATTTTAAACAGTGGAATCACCAACGCGCAGTACAAAAGATACAAAAAATAAAATCCGCTGCTAAGCAGACCATGTAGAAAACCCTTATTCTCAGCCAGATCGCTCTAACAGGTAGGTAGAGCATTCCCTGTCCAAACATGTAAGTTTGGCACATCACATTTTTTAAAATCTGTGTATGCGTGCAAATGACTTCAAAAGAGGAATTAGCGTTGATTTGGGAGTTGCAAATATATTTTAATAAGTGGGTGTGTTGGCAAATACTGAAACCACAAATAATGAAGACTAGCTACAAATATGTCTGTGTATATACATGCACATGTACAAACATATACACAAGTATGTGCAGACCACACATTCTCCTATTATGGCTTTATTACAAAGTAATGAATATAGACTGGTAACTTGAAGTGAGATTAGATATTTGAATATTAGGATTGTGATTTCACAATCATTTCCATATTTGGGTAAATGAAAACACTTATCAAGATTGAGGATCTCAGTAAATAAGACTACTGGATCACCATAATGTAGAGATCACAAAATCAAAAATTCAGTATCAATATTATGCATACATTTGTGGTGCCAACAATGAGGAAGAATTTTGGTATGTTAATTCAAAATAAGGACTTCATCCAACACAACATTCAACATTCAACTGACACTGAGAGAGGGGAGGGGTAAGACAGAGCCTTCACAAATCAAAAGCCTAGCAGAAACACTTGGCTCTTTTCATTATAATAGCTTGTGCACTAATACAAGGAAAAACTGCCTGCCACAATGCTGGCATCCCATATGGGCACTAGTTGGAGTTCCAGCTGCTCTACTTCTAATCCAGCAGCAGAAGATGGTCCAAGTGTTTGGACCCCTGTACCTAGGTCAGAGACTCAGATGAAGCTCCTGACTCTTGACTTTGGTCTGGTCCAGCCCCAACAGATGCAACCATTTGGAGAGTGAACCAGCAGGTGGAAGATCTTTCTTCCTCTGTAACTCTTTGAAAAAAAATAAAATAAAATTTTAGGGGGAAAAAGGCAACTTCAATTACCATTTACGAAAGAATGAAGAAATTACACTATTTTTAAACAACTGAATCATAGTAATAATACAATGTAGAAAAATACCAAAAAATCATATATATATATAATATACATGTTGATATATTTGGTGTGTGTGAGAGAGAGAGAGAGAGATTGAGATAGAATGAGAATGAAAGATATTGGAAGAGAGAGAGTAAGCAGGTATTTGGCATAGATCGTGATTTTGCTTGGGACACCTGCCTAATCCCATAGCACAGTGTTTAGACTGGAGTCTCTAGACTGATAACATCTTCCTGCTACTGAACACACTGGAAAGCAGCAAGTGATGGCTCAGGTAGCCAGGTCTCTGCCATCCTCGTTGGAGATCTGGCTTTCAGTCCTGGCTACCAAATTTGACCTGACCCAGTCCTGACTCTTTCAGACCTTTGGGGAATGAGCCAGAAGATGGAAGCGCTCTCTCACACTCTCTCTCTCTCTCTCTCTCTCTCTCTCTCTCTCCTCTCTCTCTCATCAATATCAATCTCTCCCTTCTTTTCCCCTCTTTCTCTCAGGTAAATAAATTTTTAAAAATCTCATATGTAGCTAAGCAGAAAAAAGGCTGTGTAGTATATACACAATGTAATGAATAACACTGAATAGTTATATACTTACATTTTACTATTTACTCATCTACTTACAATTTGTTTTTATATTTGGGATTATTTTATGTATGTACTCATAAATTTGTGAAATGATTGACAAGACTGCATAAAAATGGCTGCATAAAATTAGGGGGAAAAGTGCATAAAAATTCAAGACCATGCTTGATTTTTGTCAAAGGGAAAGTCTTACTTCTTAAGTCAGATTGAGAAGTGTCAATGTTAGTGTTTTTACTATGCTCATTTATTCAAGCTGAACTATTTTATGAAAATATTTCCTAAAGATTTATTTAATTCTTTAGAAAGGAGGGGAAAGGAGATTGAGAGACAGATCTGCTATCTAATTCTTTCCTGCAAACAGCTACAATAGCCATATCTGAGCCATGCTGAAGTTAGTAGCCAAGAGCAAGGAGTTTCATCCAGGGGATCAAGCACTTGGGTCCATCTTCCACTGCTCTTCCTAGGCTATTATCTGGGAGCCAGATCAGAAGTAAAATAGCCAGGATTCAAACTTGTGGCTATATTGGGTGCTAACACTGCACACCATGACTTAATTGCTGTACCACAACAATGGCTCTGCTTTTCTTATTAATACAAACACTTCTATAATGAAGGGCATCTTCTACTGCTTTCTCAGGTACATTAGCAGGGAGCTGGATCAAAAGTGGAGCAACTGGGACTCAAACTGGTGTCCATTTGGGACACTGGCACCACAGACCAGTACATCATACAGGCATTAGTCTCTCTACATTTATAATCAGGATCATCAAAAAAAAAAAAGCATTAACGTTGTCCACAGGAAATATGAAGGTTGAGGTAAAAGTGGTAGTTTCATAGCCACAGCAGGCATAATCTACAAGTGCATCAAACAGCCTTTCTGGAAGTAAACGACTCATTTCTCTTTAAAAAAAAAAATAGTCATTTTTGAATTATTTGTTTTAAATCTGGGTACAATCTATTTCTAAAAATAGTCCTCCAACATAAGCCTGAGTCTCTTCTCAATCCATGTAAAGGCGTTGATTCACCAGTCTGTTGAAGTTATCTGCATGAAAAATACTTGAAATGACAGCATCAACCAGCAAGGAAGTGGGAGACCAGATGCCTTATCAGGATCCTTGGCTCTTCCCCAAAACAGGTGGATTGGGGACAGACCGGAACAGGGATTAAGGAGCATGTAAGCAAAGGAAAAAAAAAATCAGATGGGAAATAGCTGACTTCTAAGAAGATGTATTAATTTTGGTTTCCTTTCAGCAGAATTGCTGGCTGATTGTTTCAGGGAATCATGGCTAGGCCTCAAATCTCTCAAAGAGAATTTATTGTGTGGAAAAAAAGGAGGATGAAGGATAAATCTCCATTGCTTTATTTAAGTCATTTATGTATGTATTTTGGTTCCTGCTTATAAAGCAGCTTTATTCGGCAATGGAGCCACTAAATAAATAAACAAATAAATAAATAAATAAATAAATAAGAAGAAGAAGAAAAAGAGGAGGAAGACATTTTATTCTTTAATTTTATTCTTTAGTTTCAAAATTAAGTCCTAATTCACTGTAAGGCAAATTTCTTTTTTAATTTTCAATAAATAAAGAAGGTTCGAGTTCTGGGTCAAAGCTCCCATGTGCTATTCTATGTGTTGCCCTAGAGGGAGGTTCTAGTTTGGCTTCTGCTAACTCTGGCAATGAAAATTCATTCCATGAGAATCTGAGCAAGAATGAAAAAAATCAAAAGGAAAGGAAAAAAATGGAAAGAAAGAAATAACTCCAAAGAAGATATCCTAAAGAAGACAGCAAGCAGGGCAGACTTATTTTGTGACAAGTAGCACAGGGAAAGGGACTACTAAGAACATGACCGTCACTGCTAAGGGTCCTTTTCAAGGCCAAAGACGCCCGGTGGAGGAGAGGAGGGAGAGAGACTGTTTGCAAATGAAACGCATTTTAAGTTTTTCCCTCCCACTTTTGCCTGAGTGAACTCTAGCACAGAGGTGGGGCAGGGGTGTCAGAACAAAGGAACATGAAGGTGACCTGGGCATGTTTCAATACTTCTGCCATCACATCTCACAGAGGAACATTCTTGTTTTTCACAGTTCAGGAGAATCCAAATATGGACTCAAGCTGCATGGAGGGGGCAGGGAATGCAGAATCTTAAACCCATATTACATCATCTCAAGTTCTTTTCAATAAAACATTCCAAACATTCAATAAAATTACTTCCAACCAGTAATAAATGCAGATTATGAATTGTTTAGGAAAAAAGAAAATATTAGGAGTTTTAATGCATACATAAAAGGTGACACCCTCCCATCCATTTGAGCTGTGTTCATTTGGAATTTGAGATATTTTGCTTGGACTTGCTTTGCAGTATTTGTGAAGAAAGCAACTTATGTTCCTTAAATCTCTCTGATATAAACAAGATTTCAGGGGGAAATGCTTTGACCTACTTAAGAGAACAAACTGTTTTCCAGCACCATGTAATAGCATCCATTTGTATATAAACAATTAATGTGTTCTTTCAAATGCCATCTTATCCTTTCACCAAAACACAGCAGGCCTTCTCCTGCCACTACAAAGATTTGTTTGCAGGTAATTCGGCTTTCTCATCCTTCGAAAAGTTGGCTTCTCTTTAAATCTAACTTTTACACACTTCAGATATGCCCTGCACCCAACTAATTCCACTTTACATTATACAACTTTTTCATGAAAATGTCGGCACACACACTAACCATAGGAAGTCAGATCAAGGCCTTGAACATTCTTTTCAGTGAAAGATTTTGGATGGCAAACAACATTTGTGGGGATCCGAAAGGAACTTACTCAAGGGCAGATGAGATTCAAATCCTAGAGAGACGCATTTCCATTTCCTGCACAGAATTCAGAACTGTCTTCCAAAGGCTAATAGCTTCCAAGACATCAACTCTTACCTTCAAATGGTTTCCACAGTTCCATACTTTCCTTCCACACTTTGCCATTGTGCCTTTCAGTGGGAATCCCTCTCTTAAGAAAGTCAAACTGCACCAAACAGCTGCAGGAGACTCAACCCCACTCACTTTCTAAGTAAATTTACTTAAATCAAGATACTCCAAGTGTTTGCTTGAGAACAAGATGTTCCCAAAAGGCAATTATTTATGTTGTTGAAGAACTGGCTCTTGAGTGTGACAGTCTCACAGTTTCTATCAGCAAAATTGAAGCCACTCACAGTTCACTCCATTGCTGTGATTGTTCTGGGCTTCCTCAGACATCCTTTCTAATCATCAAAGGTTTAATAGGTACCTGATTGACTCTGCCAGTAGCAGACACTTTTCAAACAAAAGAAAATTGAAGTATCCATTCTATAGCAATGAGAAAATTAAAATTTGCAAAGTCATCGTGCAGCCCCAGGAAAAATTTATGCCCAAGAAACTATCACTTAGGGTTTCCTAGGGTTTCTCTGTGCCACCTTGACTGGTAAAGGATTTTTATTTTTAAATTTATTTATGTATTTGCAAAACAGAGCATCAGAGACAATTCCTTCATCGGCTGGTTTGTGCTACAAATGACTACAACAGCCAACACCAGGTCAAGCTGAAGCCCAAGAAAGGAACTTTACCTTGTTCAACCATAAGCATGACAGGAACCTAAGAAATTGGGTCACCTTCCACAGTTCCCTATATACACCCACAGAAAACTGGATCTCAGGTGAATCTGAGCTTGCACTCAAGTGATCAAAGAACTTACTGCACCACAATGCTGATTCCCTTTCCCCTTATCTACCTGCATGCCCATCTTCTTGAGCTAATCATGTTCTACCTTAAATTGTAGATATTCACAGTGTTAGAACTAGAGGACATCTTTATACTGACAGCCTTATATATAGCTTGATGTTTTATTATATTTCTTTCATCTGTGACCCACAAGCACTTACTACAGGGCTTTGGACAAACCAGTGCTCAGCATGTTTCACTAACGATGAATCTTGAGCAAAATGCTCTCCTAACACCCTGGACGTCATGACTGATTTGTGGCGTTTGAAAAGGCAATGAGACTCCAAATATTGACCCACGATTTCTAAGAAGACATACTGGAAAATGCAGCAAGTACTCTAGGTACCAAACAATATAACTTACTCAAGTTAACCCAATTTCACGCATACACAAACTTTTAGACTTATAACTGCAAATTATGAACATGGGAACCGCTATTCATGGATGTTGGCTAATTTTCTCAAATTATCTTTTCTTTCAAATTATGTACCTTAAGAGATAGAAGTTCAATGGTGTTTCCATTGTATCTATTTTTATGCCTTCCTCAAATCCATTCCTTTTTATAGAATCAAGTTTTAATCAGTTTTCCTCATGCTTCACATAGATCAGTAAGCAAAAGAATGCCGCCTTGATTGAGCTTGATTAATAGAGGTCCGACAGGATATTGCAGACCACCTCATTCTGCTCCCACTCTTCCCAGTCTTAGTTGTATTACTATCCTATCATGTTTACTCTTTGGCATTCAAAGTTACTCTTCACATTTAAAACTATTGTACTGTTTTTAAAGATTTTATTTTAGTTTTGCTTGTAAGGTGGAGCTATACAGAAAGAAGAAGAGGAAGAAGAGGAAGAAAAAGAAGAAAAAGATGAGAAGGAGGAGGAAGAGGAGAAAGAGGAGAAAGAGGAGGAGGAGTAAAAGAAAGAAAGATCTATCTGTTGGTTCACTCTCCAATGGCTGCAGCGGTTGGAGCTGAACCTATCCAGAGCCAGGAGACACAAGCCTCTTCCAGGTCTTCCATATGGATGCAGGGACCCAAGGACTTGATCCATCCTCTGCTGCTTTCACAGGCCATAAGCAGGAAACTGGATGGGAGGCAGAACAGCCAGGACATGAACCAGCACCCATATGGGATACCAGCCAGGCAGGGAGAGGCTTAGTCTACTATGTCACAGAGTCAGTCCCAAACAATTGTACTTCTTTATTTAGGTATAACAATGATTTGTCCACGAGACATTAGCCCAGCCCTGACCAAACCCACAAAGAACACAGTTCAATTTTAACCCAGGTTCTATGTAAGAAACCCAACAGTGAAGGGAAGAATCAAGATTCCCCCCACCCCCAGCTGGTAGAAACGCTGGCTCCAAGTCTATAAATGACATGGTCATTCACTGAATGTCATTTTTAGGTGTGTGTCCTCCATTACAGGAGAAGCATTTTGAAGGATTAATGCAATGCTTTTGATATTGTTGAAGGGAAGTACTTTTATATTCTATTCTGAGTGTCAGTCGTTGAGCTAAAACCTAAACATCTCGCCTTAGAAATATTTGAGGCATTTGAGATAATCAAAGTGGCATTAAGCAGCAATGGACCTGGAATTTCTGCTACAAACACTTGTCATTTTCTGCACTTTGATTCCAATTCATGAATTGATTTATTCAGCAAATAAGTATGAAGCACCTGTTCTGTGTTAGGCGTAGTTTTTGAACCAGCAGTTTAGTAGGGAATAGTACCGCAAAGATAAGAGCAGGATGTTAAAAGTAATAAACATTTAACATAGCCCATCAGTTTTATGAAGAAAAGTCTGATGATAAAAACTTTTTTGGGGCCCGGCACGATGGCCTAGCGGCTAAAGTCCTCACCTTGAAAGCCCCAGGATCCCATATGGGCGCCGGTTCTAATCCCAGCAGCTCCACTTCCCATCCAGCTCCCTGCTTGTGGCCTGGGAAAGCAGTCGAGGACAGCCCAATGCATTGGGACACTGCACCCGCGTGGGAGACCCGGAAGAGGTTCCAGGTTCCCGGCTTCGGATCGGCGCGCATCGGCCCGTTGCGGCTCACTTGGGGAGTGAAACATCGGACGGAAGATCTTCCTCTCTGTCTCTCCTCCTCTCTGTATATCTGGCTGTAATAAAATGAATAAATCTTTAAAAAAAAAAAAAACTTTTTTGAAGGGCAGACACAGGAGAAGGAAATGCATAGTACTGAATTTAAACTGAAAAGTAACCTCTCATTTTCAAAATCTAAAGAAAAAAATTAATAATAACCAGAAAACTTTAAAAAGACTGCTTATTGCATAGTTACTTATTTCAAGAAAATCAATAGAAATCCTAGAGGTTGTTATCGAGGCTCAGCAGCTCAACCCACTGCTTGCAACACTGGCATCCCCTATCAATATGCTGGTTTGAGCCCTGGCTATTCCACTTCCTGTCCAGCTTCCTGCTTAGTCACCTGGGAATGCAGCCATTCTTGTGGGAGACAGGGCTGGAGTTCCTGGCCCCTTAGTTCAGCCTGGTCCAGACCAGACCAGGTCGCTGTCTTCTAGGCAGTAAACCATCAGATCCAAGATCTATCCACCCTTCTCTCTCTGTGTAACTCTGCCTTTAAATAGTAAAATAACTTTTTTTTAAAAATAGTTTCTTTCTAAAAACAAAGAAATCCAAGAAAATACATGCTATAACTAGCAGATATGGTCATTTCAGGGGTGACCTCAAAGCTGAGCCTACACAGTTTATACAATTTCTGTCTCAGAGACTTGACCAACACTTAAACAACTTCATCAGAGATTTTATTTTGCTTAAGATTGTTTCTTCCCTAACTTTCAAAGTAAAAAATTCATTGGACTTATTTTGAAGTACAGAATTGGAAAGTTTTAACAATGAGTCTATTTCTTCAAAACAGCTTAGGAGGTTTGATATCTCTTTGTTGCTACAATGGAGCTTACCATCTTGCACCATTTAAAAAGGTCTACCTGCAATTGTGACAAGCCAATAGGATGACTATGGTTTTCTGGCTGTTGAGAACTTCATCAAAGCACAATTATGGAGAATAATTCCCTTATGTGTATTAATGCTAATTTTATGAATAACCACAAATTGATGCATCATTGTTCACACCTGCCCTGCTCTGATGTCTTTAATGACTATGTCATGTTGGAAAAAATTTATTCTTATCACCCCTCCTCAAGCCCAGCACAAAACACCATCACCCTTTCAACATGACACCCATGATTCTACATCAATGAATTTTATAGTATGGTTGTTGACCTGCCAGATGATTCTAATGAGTAACAAATTAACCACAACACTAGAAATCCTAAATTCTTTTGACTCTTAGCTTTTCATGTCTTATGACTGACTAAGAGGCATTATCTTTTAATAACTGAAATGACTAATGATAGGCTACTAAAATTTTATATTCACACTTAGCATTACTCATTCTTAAGGCTTTTGAAGGCTTTATTTTTTTCTTTCAAGTCAAGCTATCATGAAATTTTGAGATGTTGCAAAGTTTAGACAAGCAAAATAGTAGAATTCTTGCAGGCTTGGGAATCAGCGTAAGTACTGACTTGACTACATTGTGGTTTTTTTCCAAGTGTTGCTTTCCTTGCCATTTAAAAGTAAATGCTAGTTTAGATTCATCATATTGAATTTGTTGTGGTTTATTTAGTTAGCTCAATAATACATGTCTCTCTAACCAACTGCTTTTATAGAATACATGCATATTTCTGCTATAGAAATATTTATATGTATATATACTATCCTGACCAACTATTGATACAGAAATCACTCAAGGGTGATAATATTCTGCTATTTACAAACCTCTGCTGTTTAACTCATTTGTGAAAGTATTTCATGGGTAATTCTTTTAGTGTTTCATTTATGTGAAAGGCAGGGAGAAAGATGATCCTTCTACTAGTTCACTCCCCAAATACCCACACAGTCACAGCTGAGCCAAGTCTAAACCAGCTGCCAGAACGTCATGCTGGTCTCCCACAGGGGTAGCAGGGACCCAAGCACTTGAACCAACACTTACTACCTCTCAAAAGGCTTTAGCATAAAATTGGATTAAAAGTGGAGGTAGCACTCTAAAATACGGAATGTGACTATCCTAAGTATTGATGGAAACTGCTGTGCCATGATATCTGCCCTCATAGACCATTTTTAAGTTTGTAAAAATTTTTTTCATAATAGAGGTATAAAACCTCCCTTCTGAAATTCTTGGAACAAGATATATTTTAGTATTTGGAACATTTCAAATTCTAGATAGAGAACTCAATGCACAATGCTATGTATTGCAAAACACCAACACTAGCATCTGGAGCAGAATACCATGATCAGTCACACCAAATTTTTTTTCAGTGACACACTAAACTGATAATGAAAGGCTATGAAATCCTCAGTTAGTTAAAAGTCAAGCTTTCCAGCTAAATGCATTGTCACAAAACTTGCAGAAAAACTCCCTTATTTGAACTTTCTGATTTTGGAATTCAAATCATTTTTCTCTCCCTTACAAAATAACTGTGATGAAAATCTTTTTAATTAAAAAAAAATAATAACTGTTTACCTGTTGGTCTCCGTATCCCTCCTTTGGGGCAGCTGCAGTTACCTAGTCTGACAATTGATAACCATTCCGTTTGTGGGAGAAAACAAAGAGTTTTCCAAGGATTAATTGAACTCAAACAAGAATATCATGACACCTTTCTATGAACTGAACACATTTTTTCTTTGTGAAGGTCAGTGAATTTACTAGAGATAAGAGGAGACAAGAAAGGAGGTACAGCAAAGCCTGCAAGAAGATGAGTCACAAAAACCAACCAGTGTCTAGGGAGTTCAGGGAATAGCCTAAAGCCTTGTAAGACTAGAGATGTTGACTGTTCAACTTTAAGCTATTGGCTTTTCTAGGATTAATGTAACTTCCTCCCTTCCTATTTCCACTACCTGAGGGAGACTGGAAGGTCTTACTAAAATGGAGCAGGATCAAAATTGTGAGAGCCTCTATTGTACAGAAATGATGCCAGGAAGGGTGATTTCCGGCTGGCTTTTGTACATGGAAAACTCAGGATTAAAGACTGAACCTCTTCAGAAAGAGGTGATGGGCATGTGAGAGAAGGAAAATTAGTATTTATTTGTGGCTTGTACTGCTTGTGTATCAACTTGAATGGACTAAGGGATACCCAGATAGCTGAGGAAACACACACACACACATACGCACAATTATTTATGGTTGTGTCTGTAGGGATATTTCCAGAATAGATTAGCACTCGAGTCAGTAACACTAAAAGATGGTTACCTTCATCACTATGGCTAAGTATATTCCAACCCACAGAAGGGCTAAATATAACAAAAAATGGAGAGGAAGAACCAATTTCCTCTGTCTTCTTGAGCTGGGGCATACACCTTCTGCCATGGCTCGTGGTTCTCAGGCCTTCATTTGGGAGTTACATCATCAACTCCATGGTTCTCAGCCCTTCAGAATCAAGTGGAGTTATACCACTGGCCTTCATGCTTCTCCAGCTTACAGATGGCCAATCATGGGGCTATTCAGTCTGCACTATGACATGAATCAACGATCATAATGAAACTCAGCTTTAGTGTCTGTCTGGTGGTCTGAAGAACTCTAATATGCTATCCACATGCTTGGATTAATTTAAGACTCTTTTATTGGGGAGGCAATGGAATTCCAGAAAACTAAATGGTGTCCCCTTTAGAAATAATCTGATAGCAGAACCTGGCAGATAAGTCAGAGTATGAAGGTTCTATCTCCTATATAGTGAAATACACAAGATAACATGAAAGTCTGTGGAAAAGTCACATTATATTTTAATACTTATGTTCACAAATTTTTGAAGCTCCTTCCCATTTCTAACAGATAAAACCATCTGCAAATAAGAGTGAAATTTAAAAAATACACAATAAACCACTTTAAGAGCCTGGTGAATGAGTAAGACTGGTTTATTATGAAGGAATGTTGAAATCTGGGAGAGGTGAATGGTACAGGGTATGTTTTCTCTTTCTGTGACCTTATTTTTAAAGTGGGTTGCTACCAAGGAATGTTACAGGGTAACTGCAACATTGTTAGAAAACTCTGTTTCCAAAGCCAGAGGACAAAACCAGTGCAACCAAAGTCACAGAAAGTGAAAGAGAAATCCTGGAAAGGAGAAACCTAAAAGGGAACATTCCATATTCTGTGTACAAACACTAGCCACATTGGCAGGTCTCTGATCACGCATTCACCAAGCCAACATGAAGAAACGGCCAGCTGAAACTACAATTATAAACATTTATAATGAGCTGTCAACTGCCCCAGGAAACAGTCTTCAGTCTACATCTAACCAACTAAATTGCCTACCAACATAAACATTCTTTGAAGAAATATAACAGAATCCAGAGTTCACACAATATAAATTCATGATACCCAGAATACAATCCAAAATTTCTCGGTGCCTGAAGAGCTAGGGGAATGTGGCCCATGCTCAAATGGACCCATGAAGCAGACATTAACCATGAAATGACTGAATATTGAAATCAGCAACATACACAAAAAAAGGCATGTAATGCAAAGCCACTGTTTCAGACAAATTCAATAATTACACTAAATACATTGGGAAGGAATGAAATGCTGTAAAAAAAAAAAATCGGGAGAAACAACCTGTACAAAGAAATAAAATAAAGTTGAAAAACAAATACCTAAAGTGAAAATTTACTGACTGGCTTAACAACAGAATAGAGACAATAAAGTATTCATGAACTTGATGATACATCTGGAGAAATGATTCAATCTGAAGGAGAAAAAAGAACATGCTTTTAAGTTAGCAAAGAACAAACAGAACAAGGTCAGAATAAAGTACATGTGTAATTCTGTGATTGGAATTCAGCAAGAAAAGGGGTAAGGGCTTCCAATTTCTAGTTCAGCACATTAGGAACCCAGAGGTACCACTCCATTACAAAAGGAAAAAAACTAAGCAAACAGAAAAATTAACAACTCTTTTTACAACCATGAGATAAATGAGGTTACAAAGAAAACTGCTAGCCCCAAGGACAGTCCAGAAGGCCTAGACAATACTAAACAGGGTAACAAAAAGTACAACTAAATATAACATCTCCAAACTGCAGAAAATCAAATAAAAAGAAAAATGTTAGAAGAAGCAACAGAAAGATTTGCCTTCTAGAGAAACAAAACTGAGTTCTACCTCCTATTTCTCTTCAAATCATGCAAAGAAGAAGATAATGGAGTGAAAAAAATGACGATCTGAAATTCTATGCCCTGCAAAATTTTCCTTCAAAAGAGACTAAGGGGTCAGCACTGTGACGTGACAGATGGAGCTGCCATCTGCTATGGCAGCAAACCACGTGGATGCAAGTTCAAGGCCTCACTGTGCCACTTCCAATTTAAATCCCTGCTGCTACACCTGAGAAAGCAACAGAGACCAGCCCAAGTGCTTAAACCCCTGCAAAACCAAAAGTTGGTACTTTGGTTTATAAAATCATTCAATCTCAAGTTGGGCTAGGAATAAGAGAGAAGACATATGTTATTAATAACAGAAAATTAAGAGCAGGCATTACTATGGATCGCCTGGTGGTAGCAACAGGTGAAAAAAGTTTATAAGTTCTGCAAACTTGATAACTCCAAGGAAAATGATCAATTCCTTGAAACACTCAGCCTGCAAAAATTCACACACAAAACTAGTCAGTCTGAATAGGTCTATATCTAATCAACTGAATCAGCAATTAAAACATTCCAAAACAGAAAACCCCAAGCTCACAGGGATTCATGGGTGAATCCCTCCAAAAACTTAGGAAGAAATTACACCAATTCTCTATAATCTTATAATAATGTGATAGAAACAGAAAGAATATCTTCTAACTGGTTATATGAGACCACCATTACTACAAAACCAAAACAGACAAAACACTACACAAGAAAAAAAAGAGATCAATATTTCTTATGAACATGGGCATGAAAATCCTTAACAAAATATGAACATATGAAATCCAACAGGGTAAAACACAATAAATTAACCATAGTAACCTAGTAGGATTATGGTCAGCAGATAAGCTGAATCAATAGCACAAAAATCAATTATGGAACCCATCACATCAACAAGTTAAAAGACAGAAATCACATGGTCATATCAATGGATGTAGAAGAAATAATGGTGTAAAAAATATTTGAAGGAATATTAGCTAAAGACTTCTCAAATTTAGTAATAGGCCTAAGCGTACTGACTGAAAAAAAACTGGTAAACACTAACAGAATAAATACAAAAAACGCACAGAAGAATAGTACATCAAAGTAAATATTTGTCAAGACACAACATTTGAACAGTTACTAAAGTGGGGCCGATGTTGTGGTACATGGTAAAATCACTGCTTGTGATGCATCTATGAAGCCAGCTTCCCATATGGATTATGGTGTGTGTCCCAGTTGCTCCACTTCTAACCCAACTTTCTACTAACAGACTTGAAAAGCAGCAAAATACATCCCAAGTGGTTGGATCCTTGCCACAGTTAAAGCTCTTGTGTCCTGCCTGGTCCAGTCCTGGCCTTTGCAGTCATTTGGCGAGTGAAGCAATGATTAGACAATCTCTGTCCCTCCCTCCCTCCCTATTTCTGACTTTAAAATATATAAAAACCTTTATTTAAAAAGTCCAGGGCAGGCGCCAAAGCCCAATGGGTTAACCTTCTACCTCCAAGCTCTGGCATTCCATATGGGTGCTAATTTGTGTCCCTGCTGGTCTGCTTTCCATCCAGCTTCCTGCATGTGGGATAGCAAGGCAGTAAATGATGGCCCAAGGCCTTGGGACCCTGCACCTGCAGGGGAGACCCAGAAGAAGCTCCTGGCTCCTGGCTTCAGATCAGTTCAACGCTGGCTATTGCCACCATTTGGGGATGAACCAGTGCATGAAGATCTTCCTCTTTGTCTCTCTTTCTCTCTGGAGGGAGGGTGAGCAGAATGGAGAAAAAGAACACAAGAAATTTTTGAAGTAATAAAAGCTGAGAATTTTCTAAAATAATGTTTTAGAGTTATTTATATATTTGAAAGAGTTATCAGGAGAGGGAGAGACACAGAGCAAGAGAGAAACTCCTTAATTGCTGGTTAATGCCCCAACACCAGGAACCCAGAGCTGAGTCTCCCACATGGGTGCAGGAGCCCCAGCTCTTGGGCCATCTTCTGCTGGCTTCTCACATCCATAAGCAGTAAGCTGGATCAGGAGCAGAGCAGCCAGGAGTTGAGCTGGTGCCTATATGGGATCTTGGCATTGTAGACAACAGCTTTACCTGCAACAACACATTAGCCCTAGAATTTTCCTAAATTAATAACAAATAGCAAGTTACAGATTCAAGAAGCTCAGAAGCTGCCAAGTGGAATAAATACACACACACACACACACACACACACACTCACATTCACACACATACACCCTATCATATTTAAACTGCAAAAGGCTAAAGACATAATAAAAATTTGAAAAGACATCAGTAGATAAAACTTCCAGCTTATGATTCACTCGCAGATACCTGCAAGAGTTGAGGATGAGCCAGGCTCAAAAACAGCCACAAGTCCAGACTGCAATCCAGGTCCCCTACAGGGATGGCACAGACCGAAGTCTCACACCATCATCTGATACCTCCCACAGTATGCTTTCCAGAGAATCCAAATCAATGCCGCATCACACACACAGCCATTCCAATACAGCACACAGACTTCCCAAGCTGTGACTTAACTGCTGTGTCAAACACCTGTCCCAATACATATATTCAATGTCCTGTTCTTCTATTGAGGGTTTCTGTAACTATGATATCCAGGGGTATTCTCTTTTCAGATTTTCTGAAAGAGATCTTAGAGTATTGGTATCATTTATTCCTTTAAGGCTTTGCAAGTGAAAGCTTCAGTGTTTGCTACTTTCTATTTCATTTTCTTTTTAACTCAGTTTGCTTAATGATGTGGAACTCTGTTTAGACAAGCGATTTCTCATTGTGGTCTTGTTATATTGCATCTTTTAAGAAATTTGCCAATTTCTTCTGCTATATCTATTGTCAAATTTATGGGTATAGATTCTCCAAAATTTTTTATTCCTTCCCCTATGATCAGAGTGTTTTGGGTTTTTTGTTTGTGTTTGTTTGCTCCTCTACACCACTTAACAAGAAACTTGATTTTTCATAAGTTTCCAAGAGCAACAGAGCTGTTTAGTAGAATCATGTTCCAGCAAGGATTCTTCCACATGTTCAAGTCTGTATCATCGGACAATGTACTTGTGTTGAAAAACATGATGGCTCCCTCTATGAGCTTTCCCAGGTTGCATCCCACTAGCTCTTGCTGCAATTTGTTCCCAGGATTAGTCTACTGATCAAAGAGTGAGTGGTAGATTCTGGGATGAACCAATGGTTTAACTGCTGCCTGCCTCAGAGTCTTCAAGAAGATTCTATACTCCTACAGTGGAGAACTGCTATCATTTCCATAAACCTTTAGAAAACAGGGCATTTTTCTGGGCTTCAGAGCCATCTTGAGTATGGGTGCATTGGATAGGTTGAGTATTAGCCTTCTTTGAGTTTCCGTTATTCCTAAAGACTAGGTCCCAGGCCTAGTCTTCCTCTATCTGTCCTCCACTCACAGAAAACTAGGTCACTTTGAAGGCTTCAAAAGAAGTCATCTAACTTCTACACCTCACTTTAAATTGGTGACAGATTGCCCTGACCTATAAGTCTCCTTTTTGAAGTTCATATGCAATAGCCACTCAATTGGCTAGTACTTGTACTATAATCATTTTATGTTCCAAAATGATCTTGAACAAATCTGTGTGAACACTTAGTGTCCCACAGGAGAACGCCTCAGCACTTGTACTGCTAACTGCACACAACAAAGCATGTTGTGTGATGAGATAAGCTCCAACTGCCAAAAAGCGATCCAACTCAAAAATCTGATTCTTAAGAGTCCACTTCCTAGGAATACTTCTGGAAATCACCACATTATATTAGGCTTCCTAGAAGCACACCTAAAGCAGGGTTTTGAAGAACAGCTAATGTATTAAAAGAGCACTTTTCGGGAAAAATTCCTGCAGAGGGACAGGGTGAAACAAAACTGAAAAGGATAAAGGACCAAGCCAGTGTGTGGTCTCTGGAAAAATTCCCAAATGGGGGCTTAGAAGCAGCCACCGCACCACAAGACCGACGTTTCTATTCGTCATTCATTGACTGAAGACCACGCACTGAGGCAATGCAGTTCCCAGTTCTCTGGAAAAGGCCAGCAGCCATGGACTGTTAGCAGTTGAAACACAGCTTCTGGAGATGTGGACGTGCTGCCTTGCTAAATGGGGATCAACTGCAAATGGCAGAAAGGAGAGATTTTTCAATACGGAGTGCAGAAGAAGCTGGATGCTCAAGTGACTGAAAAAAGCACTAAACCAAAACCCTTTTCCTATCATACGAAAACATTAATCCTGGGCTGGGTCCAATGACTCAGTACTTAAATTCTCTCCTCACACGTGCTTGGATTCCATAAAAGTGTCAGTTCATGTTCTGGTGACCCCACTTCCCATCCAGCTCCCTGCCTGAGGCCTGGGAAAGCAGTAGAGGATGGCCCAAAGCCTTGGGAACCTGCACCTGCGTGGGAGACCTGGAGGAGGCTCCTAGCTCCTGTCTTCAGATCAGCTTAGCTCCAGTCGTTGCGGCCTCTTGGGGAGTGAACCAGAGGACGGAAGATCTTTTTGTTTTTCTTTCTCTCTGTAAATCTGTCTTTCCAATAAAAAAATAAATCTTTTTTAAAAATCAATCCCAAATAAGTAGTACATTCACACATTAAAAGTAACATAAAATCCTAGGGAACAAATATATTATCTTCCTACTTTTAAGTAGTGCAAGATTTATTAAAAATTATACAAAAAGCATTATTATTAAAGAAAAGAATTGGCAAAATTAATAACTTACTTACATTTCAAGAAATCATCAGGATCTGACACAGTAGCCTAGTGGCTAAAGTCCTCACCTTCCATGAGCCAGGATCCCACATGGGTGCTGGCTCATATCCAGGCTGCTCCACTTCCCTTCCATCTCCCTGCTTGTGGCCTGGGAAAGCAGTAGAGAATGGCCCAAAGCCATGGGACCCTGCACCCATGTGGGAGACCCCGAGGAAGCTCCTGGCTCCTGGTTTTGGATCATCTCAGCACCAGCCATTGCAGCTACTTGAGGAGTGTGCCAGCAGATAGAAAGTCTTTCTGTCTCTCCTTCTCTGTCAATCTGACTTTCCAATAAAAATAAATTAAAACAAACAAACAAAAAAAGAAATCATCAGAAGAAAGGCAACCACAGAATGGGAGATCTGGCAAAGAAGATATATGACAAGGAACTGGTATCTAAAAGGTGTGATACACTCTTTTTTTAAGTTTATTTATTCTTATTGCAAAGTCAGATTTACAGAGAGGAGGAGAGACAGAGAAAGATCTTCCACTCGATGATTCACTCCCCAAATGACCGCAACAGCTGGAGCTTCGCCAATCCAAAGCCAGGAGCCAGGAGCCTCTTCCAGGTCTCTCATCTGGGTGCAGGGTCCCAAGGCTTTGGGCTGTCCTCGACTGCTTTCCCAGGCCACAAGCAGGGAGCTGGATGGGAAGTTGGGCCTCCGGGTATAGAACCAGTGTCCATATGGGATCCTGGTATACACAAGATGGGCACTTTAGCCATTAGGCTACCACAGCGGGTCCATGATACATTCTTATAAAGTAATTTTCAAAGAGTAAGAGACTTATTTAATAATTATGTGGGGGCCAATGCTGTGGCATAGCAGAGGAAGCACCGCCTGCAATCCTGGTATCCCATGTGAGCAACTCCTTTGAGTTATGGTTGTTCTCAGTCTGTGTCAGCTCCCTGCTGGCATGCCTGAGAAACCAGCAGTGAAGAGCCCAGGCCCTTGTGCCCCTGCACCCACGTGAGACACTAGGAAGGAGCTCCTGGCTCCTGGTTCCTGCCTTTTGTCTGGCCCCATCCTGGTCAGCTACTATCATTTTGGAAGGGAAGTAACAGACAGAAGACCTCTCTTTCTCTGTCACTCTGCCTTTCCAATAAAAATAAATCTTTTTAAAGAAAAATTTTGTCAATAAACATATAAAAAGATTTCACAGAACAGGATATCCAAATGACTAATAATCATACAAAAAGTTTCTCAAGTTCATTAATTATCAGAAAACTTTAAAGCTACCATTTATTGGTCTGAGCAAGTGAAAAATTTAAAGTAAGAATAATAAGTGCTGATTAGGGTGTGAAGGAACTGGAACTCCTATTTGGAGGACAAATTGACATGATCTCTTAGGAAAACTGCTTACCCATACCTACTAAAAAAAAAAAACATGTGCCTATTCGATGCACAGAAACTTCACTTAGGGAAAATACTCAAAAGAACTAGGTATGCATATAAAAAAGCATGTCAAGAATATTTGTAATTATTATCATAACAGCCAAAAATTGTAAGCAGCTAAATGTCCTTAGACTGTAAGGTGGATTTATTTATACATGAAATTTTATGTAGCAATAAAGGTAAGCAAATTATTACCACCACAACAATCTCACAGGGGAAAAAAATTGAATACTGTAATTTAATTTAAACGCGAGATCAACTTTAAGCTCTAGGCAAGAGGGAGAGGAAACGGCATGGGACGATGATCTGTGTAGGATCATCTTGTTTTCATTGTAAGAAAATGCACCATCTTATTCAATGCGGATTTACACCTTTACCTATGCGCATTTTACATTTTAATGTAAAATATTGTTTTAAAATAAAATATAATGGAATTGCAATCAGTAAATCCCTGCTTTCCAGTCCAGAAATACAGCTTTTTAAAAAATATTCGGTTCTGATACTGAAACCTATAATTGTTATTACCTATTGGATAACTACTAGTATTTTATTGAGCATTTTCATGTACGCTATCTTTTCAAACATGCAATGGTCAAATCGGTGAACTGGGATCAGAACAAGTCTGGAAGGAAGGTGAATCAGAGGTCAACCATTCCACACACAAGATTTTGTGATGTTGTCTCATGGAAAGAGAAATAAAATGCTCTTAACTCATTTTAATTTCCCAAGTAAATCCTGCATGGCTAATTTTATTTTCCTATCATCTCATCATATTTTTTTTTTACCATCTTTCTTTTGATCTCTTCATTCCCTCCTTTTTTCCTTCTTTGAGTTTTCCTCTCCTTTTCTCTTCATTTTCTTCAATATCTTCTACAATATCTCCAAGGAGACAATGTTGAGGGGGCTGACAATGAGGCTGTTTCCAGGAATGCTGTCTATTTTCTCATCATTTTCCACTACAAACACTGGTTTTAACATTTATCTGATGCATTGTTCTCTGCACAGATCAAGTACAACACACACCTCTTCCCACTGACCCTGTAGAGGGAATCTGGAAAAGTGTCTAACCAAGCTGAACCGTTACATTTCCCAGTATCCACCACAGTTACTTGAGACAACATAAACAAGCTCTCATCTATGAAAACTGACTGGAAAAGGTCCATGTCAGACCCCACTCTCCTTTGTTCCTTTTCCCTTGGTCGGGGGGATGCCTAGTTGGGGGGACACGGAGCATCCATATGCAAGAGTTGCCAAGGCTTCCATCGACCTGGATTCCTGAAAGACTGGGTAAAAGCTAGTACTCACATCTCCCCCTGCCCAGTACTAATACACAGGCAAGAAACAAACTCATCTTACACTTTATATACACAACACGTAACACACACACACACACACACACACCTTGGGGTCTACTTTTTTCAAACACTTGGCCCACCCTAATTCATGTAGACTGTTTCACACCTTTAGTAAGTAAGGCTTCCTGGATTTGTTTCAAGTCCTAAGCCTTGCAGACTTTCTGTGATGGATGGTAGGGACTAAACATCCATGAGGTGGTCTACTTTCTCTCACAGGGGACACAGCTACTAGGCACCATTAGAATGTCTCTATCAAGTCCAAAAAAAAAAAAAAAAGGCCTGGAAAATGTCAAGTAAATATTGTAGCAAAAATAAACAATGCCTGCTGCATCTCTTCTCTCCTTGGTTTTTTTAATTTTTATTTTATTATTTATTTTAATATATTTTTATTTTGAATTTTGAATTATGTGGTACAATTTTGTATAGGCTGGGATTCCCCCGCAAACTCCCACCCCCCTGACAGATTTTCCCCATTATACTACAATGGTGTAGTCCTTCATAAGGAATCATAATTCTATCAGTCTTTTATTTAATGGAACATGCATCCCTGTTTTCAGACAAAAGATGGATTCCCAATGAAACTGTTGGCCATGTGTAGACAATGGGATGCTGAACTGTCTGACATTGTCTGTACCAACAATGTCGGGGTACACTTAAATAAGAGACTGATAGAATTATGATTACTCTCCCCAGTTTTATACTAGCATCTTGACTAAGGCTTCGCATCAAGTAGCTTTTCCAATAGACAGCAGGGTTCTCTGAAAAGAGTGAAATAGTTGAATATGATGGTGGAAGTTAGCACCATTACATTCAGAAACACAGTGGTTTCCTGAAAACTCCAGTATTGTAGTTGGGAAACTAGGGCCAAGACTTGTTTTGTTTTAAAAAAAAGTTTTACTTTTAAAACTAAGAGGAAGAAAGACTGAAGAGTATGGCGAGTGTCCCACTACCCAAGGCTCTTACTCAGTAAAACAATACCAAGACATTCCAGTGGCCTGGTGTACAAGCACTTGACAATAAAGATGCATGAGGCATTGTCAAACAGGATCCATCACTTGAATCACAAAGTTGAAGAACCAGTTTGTGTTTGCCCAGGAACATCTGGAAATCTCTTGAAAATTTAATGAGTCATGGGTAGAAATTCGATAAAGAATTTAGGACAATAATTAAGACCAAGTGAATTTATCATGATTAATTTCACTGAAATTAGTATTAAGAGGATTTGAATGGTTCAGGTCAACATTTCAGACACAGAACAAGATACCCGGAGGGCAACACCATGTTACTGAGAGGCCACTAAGACGATAGTATGTGAGACATCACTGATCTCCAAGCCACTCCATTTGGTATTTGAACAGCCCCATTGTTTACAGCTCAGCATTTTCTGAACATGTGGTGGGGTACATTCCATCGCTCCCGCTGACAGAATAATTCCAATGTGTCATTTCATAAGAATACTGAACTAGACCCCAACTTGGCTAATTCTCAAGTACTCCGAATTCTCAAGAGGTTGCCTGTGATGGGAATCTGGCCCCAAGTGCTCTGAAATGCTTGGGTTTAACCTCTACAACTCAACCCAAGAGTCCTCTAGCCTAAACTCTGTGCTTAATCCAGTAGGTCATCCTGGGCTACCAAGTATGAGGAGCCATTGGTAAGGGAAAATGGAATTGGCCAAAACTCAAGGATACAACTTCAAGCTAATGGTCATCAATGAAAGAATTGGTA
Source organism: Ochotona princeps (assembly GCF_030435755.1). Classification (NCBI taxonomy): domain Eukaryota; kingdom Metazoa; phylum Chordata; class Mammalia; order Lagomorpha; family Ochotonidae; genus Ochotona; species Ochotona princeps. The sequence continues at coordinate 13,960,599 of NC_080854.1, read as the reverse complement.
TTCGTGTCTTAGAGTCATGAAACCAGCAAGAATGTGGGTACTGACAAAGTCCACAGTACGCCCTTCACATACCCTTTCCATTCACACACACAGTCCCCTGAAATGCTTATATTACTGACATAAGGATCTCCATTCATAAATTTTGACTGCCTTAAACATAAGAGCTGGATTTATTCCACTAGAATACTTCGTAGAAGAATGAACAAATAGGAATTCACCACACATACTAAAGTTTCTTTATGAAATATTCTAAATAAAACATTTTCTTTTTTTAAATTTATTCATTTTATTGGAATGTCAGATATACCGAGAGGAGAAGAGACAGAGGAAGATCTTCCATCCATTGATTCACTCCCCAGTGGCCACAATGGCCAGAGCTAAGCCGATTCAAAAATAGGAACCAGGAGCTTCTTCCAGGTCTCCCACGCGGGTGCAGGGTCCCAAGGTCTTGGGCCGTCTTTTACTGCCTTCCCAGGCCACAACCAGGGAGCTGGATGGGAAGTGTAGCTGCCAGGACATGAAACAGTGACGATATTCAATTCTGGTGCTGCAAGTGGAGGGTTGGCCTCCTCTACTATCACACTGGTCCCACACGTCCTTTTATAGCTCTGTTATTCGGTAAAGGAGCTACACAAGCTGACGGTGCAGGTGAAATACAGCGAGCCGCACCGACAGGTGCTTGAAGGTACAACAGTCACAGGGCTCCACAAAAACATAGAAAAACATAAAATATCTCATCAATGTATTTGTATTACTTGCTAAAATAATAACTTTTACATTTTCTGGAAGCATTTTTTTATATTTGAATATATTTAAAATAATGTTATGTGTATGCGTCCTTAAAGAAAATATGTTTAATTTCACCTTTTTGTACTTTTTTTTAAACTTGACAACTAGGAAATCCTAAATGACCTATGTAGTTTGCATTTAGAGATTTTGTGTATTATATTTCTACAGAATACTACTGTTTTGAAAGTTACTTTATGCATTTAAGGAAACTTCTTATTCATACTACCTCTTCGAGTGTTGTATAGATTTTTGTTACTTGTCTTTAAGTTTAATAATCATATATTAATATACTTCCATGTCAGAAAATACATGTTTTCAACACTATTTTAAATCATTTTAGTATAATTAGTATTATTCTGATAATTTCAATTATTTTGATTATACAGTTAGTGCTACATTGATAACCTTAGTTTATTTAATCAATTTCCTTGAGTTGATTTTTAGGTTATTTCAGTTAGATCTATTTCCCAAAAAAATGAACAATTCCTAAAATAAAAATCACTTCGTTTCTTCCATCACTGTTCCCCCCTTCATTCTCTTTCAGGAGAGGATTGTTCAAGTTCAGTCACTACGTTTCTATATTCCATGCCCTTAAGTAAAAATTACTAGACAGCTAGTTCTAAGGCACATCTGAAAATATCTCCAAGAAAGATTTCATTGTTATAAAATTGATCATTTTGGCAGTTGAATCAGTCAATGCTTATAAAATTCTATAAACATTAGCTCTCATATAAATTAAAATGTATAAGTACAATTGAGCTCTTACACATTAATGTTATTGGGTATTTAATCATCCTCAAATTCTTCAGTTTTTTTCTAATAGATTTTTTGAGTTCACTTTTGTGCACTACATTCCTAGGTTACAAAGCTCTCATGACCTGGTGGTATGGCCAGGAGAGGCCGAAAGGGGTCTGTCTGTGAATGCCTACTGGTAACTTCAGTCACTGCCGATAGACTGATAAGGTTGCAAAGGCGGAATGACGAACCCTGAACTGAAAGCCCAGGAGTGCTTTAAAGCTTTATAAATTTCTTCTCTGTTATTTAGGAATTTGTTCTTCTCTTACTCTGTGTAATGCACAGAGTATGGAATGTGTGCTATGGAATATGTCTTCCCAAAATTCATGCACTGAAATTGTGACCCCCATGTGATGACTTGAGAAGGTGGGAACTCAAGGGGTTAGCTAGATCCATAAGGGTGAAGCCTCCAGAACAAAATTAGGACCCAAACAGAAAGATGGGAAAGAGATCACTTTCTTTTGGGCCTCTGCTGTGTAGGACCATAAGAGAATGGACACCCTTGGGAAACTAAAGAGAGGGTGTTCAGTAAGAACCCTACAGTGACCTTGGACTTTCAGCCTGCAGATCTTAAGGAGTAAATGCTGCTGCCTGAGGCAGCCAGTCTACGGTATTCTCTGTCTTGCTTGCTTTCTTGCTTGCATTCTTTGTCATTTAGAGTTATTTCTATGTACTTACTTACTTACTTATTTATTTATTCATACAGTTCCATAGGTTTTGGGATTTCCCAGCAAATAGAAGCAAATCAGAAATTCTTCCCCTAAAAGGAAAAAAAAAAAAGCCACAGGAAAAAAAAAAGGAAAAAACCATTTTCTGAGGTTTGGTCTAGAGGATAACACGGAAGACAGAATCCTAGGGAGGAAAGTTCCACATGGATGTGAAAAGGCCAGAGCAGCTTCCTTCACAGAGCCAAGATGGAGAAACTCCCCAACCCTCATCCATGCACTTTTCCCTCAAGATCATCGCGTAAGCAGCAGACCATAGGCCCAACAAGCTCGCCAGACTCTACCCTCCACTAGAGATCCTTCTAGTCTACTTGCCTTGCCCTGTCATTGTAGCTTGCCCTGTGGTTTCCATACCAAAGAAAGGAAACCCCTTTTATTTTTCCAAACAACTTTCACAGTATCTGACAACATCTGCTGTCCTCCATCCAAAAGAGAAAGACGAGAGAACAATAAAAGTCACCCATTATGAATGGCTATCCCTGAGTTATGGACAATAGAATTCATGGAGCTGGCTTAGAATAAAAAGGATTGCATAAATACACCTACTGTCCTACTTGACTCAGGGGATCACACTCTGCCTCAGAAAAATGCGTGATATTCTAAGGTTAGCCTTAGACATTGGACAGTGTTTAACTGAGCTCTGTAAACATTTTACAAAAGTAAACCACACGCGTTTATCCAGAACATTTTAAATGTGGGCAGAAATAAAAACCCCAAAACTTCATGGGTATTGCATCCGTTTTGGGACAAGTAAACAGAAGAAGTACCTATAAACACCCATACTCTTCAGTATTTCTAGGTTTAAATCCAGCACTCTTTTTGTTTCTATTTTTCACTGCATTGTTGTTGTTGTTGTTGTTGTATCATGTGAAATGTAGGTCAAGTTGTTGGTAAGTGCTGGATAAAATCTGTTTATAATAAAAGTAAATGGTAAAATCCTTCTAGACGGATGTAGTTAAAAAATATTACTCCTGCCAATGCACTACTCAGGGGATCCCTAATAGATTTAAATTTTGAAAAATTGTTAAGATCTTTATACTGGAGTTTAATTACAATTCTATAGCTTTCCCTTGAGGGGCAAAAAAAAATCCGTAAAATTTAAAGTCACAAGGTTTTCTATTCCAGGGCGTCAATCATGAAGAGCACAGTTAGAATCTTACACAGGTACCTGTATTTTATCTCCATTAAGGGTCATGGAAATAACCTACATGTAATTAGCAGCAGAGGTACATATAGGCCTCCATGTTTGTGTCACTCCCAAACTCATATGTTCAAGTCTTTACTATCTGTGAGATGGAATCTGGATGTGAAGCCTTTGGGAGGGAATCAGATTTTGGTCAAGCTATGACTGGAGCCCACTACCAACAACAGGACCGCAGCCCTTATTTTTAAAAAACAAAAAGAAAAAGACTGGGGATGATACTCTCTCCATCATAATTTCACAGTAAGAAGGCCATCTGAAAGTCAGGAAGAAAACATACACAAGCAACCACATGCTGCCAGCACCTGGATCTTGAACTTCCAGTATCCAGAGCTAAGAAACAAATGTCCTTTCTTTACATCATCTCCTCTGCAGCTATTTTGTTACAGGGGCCTTAATAAAACAACATCGAGGGCAGGGTTATGTGGACCTTGGGTAAAATTTTTGCTGGTTCATAATGGAACCATCAACACACATTGCTTTTTGAGTAAGTGATTTTGGAGCAAGAATACACAAGAAGGCCCTAATGTTGTCAATGTAGGAAATGATACAGTAGCAGTACAAAATCCTAATATTTTTTTAATATACAGAAGAAATAGCTATCAACTTTTGATCATCAAAGGAGATATCCCTTTCTAGGCCCTTTCTTCTGCTTGATTTTTCCTCCATTTTCCTATTCTGCACATATCCCAGAGCGAATAAAAGGAAATAAATGTCAACCTCACGGTCGAAAGACTGCTTTCATGAGAATCGTTGAAAACTCTTGGTAAAATGAGATGTCACAAACCATGTGGACCTTATTGTAGCTAAAATTAAAAAGCTAACTTTGCTGGTAGGTATACTGAAATCTGTAGAAAATCATGAAACCTTGCAGTTGGAAACACATGTTCCTTCAGTTTCTACCTCAATGATCACACATTTATTATGGGCCAATGGTTCTGCTAGTCTCAAAACAAGCTTTTTTGACCAAGGTGACATTCCTTAATCTCCAATCATTTGTTTCTAATGTGCTAAAACCACCACCATAGCCCTGTGGAGAGCAGAATCTATATTGGGAAATGACAGTTTTCCATGAGGACTAAGCTAGAATTGGCTCTAGTCTTGACACCACCATGGACTCACTCAGCTGTAAGTTTTAAATGAAGATGTGCTCCTAGTATTTAGAATGGTCAGGCTATAAGTAAAGATTTTTTTTTAAGTTGTCAGTTGCAGCATTTCCTCCGGTACTTGTCTAGGTTATGAGCCAAATAATTTGGAGACCTCTAATTCAGATGACAGGAAGTGAAGAAAGTCTGCCCCTCTTGTAAAAATAGAATCACATCCTTCCTGTGCATACTTTAAAAATAAATATTTTGCTAGGTTATGGTGATTTAAGTGCCCTTCACTGTTTTCCTTTGGAACAACTCTTGCCATGGCTGAGCCACCCTCTCACCAGGAAACCTCAGCACTTGGGCTTGCTGTGTTTTCTCAAGTCGTCAGCATGGGTGGCCCAGGAGCAAGGCATCAGTGGACTAAACATGGTGCTGGGTCTAACACTAGAAACCAAAATGTTCCAAAACGTGGGATCCCATGTTGTCAGCTTGGAAATGTCATAGGCAAGCCCTAAGAGGGGGCTGATGTTTGTTAAGCTCCCCATTCCCTACCAATACAGTAGGAAAGGAGAGAGGCCAAATTCTGAAGCTCTAAGACAGCAGGGGGCTGAAGTCCAAGAGTATCCACTGGGGTTCTCTGCTCATCAGCAATTTTGGAACCACAGAACTCACCCTTACTGACTTCTGCACTGAGTCAAACACCAAGCTAAGTGCAAAGCAGATAGAAATAAAAGGAGGGCAGGGTAGGTCCCTAGCTTCAACAAGCTTACCATCTAAAACACTTTCTAATCTTTTTATCTAATCATATAGTTGTAGCTCTTATATTTAGGCCCATGATCCACTGTAAGTTAATATTTTGATGTATTATGGTATAAGGGTTGAGATTCATTTCTTTGCACCCAACCATTTAACTGCTCCAGCACTATTTGTTGAGAAGTTCACCATTTACTCCACTGGGTTGTTTTGAAATTTTTTCTGAACCTTAGTTTACCATATTGTTTAAGTCTATTTCTAGATCTTCTATCCTATTCCTTTGGTTTATTTGTCTATACTAATGGCATACTGTATTCACTGCTGCAGTTTTCTCATCATTTTTGAAATTAGATTATGTAAGTCTACTAATTCTGTTCATCTTTTTAAAAATTATTATGATTTGTTTAGATTCTTTCCATTGCCACATAAAACATATAATTGACTTGCCAAGAAAAGAGAGGGAGAGGGAGAGAGGGACGGAAAGGAGGAGGGAGGCAGGCAGGGCTGCTGGTATTTTGACCAGATTATAAACAGAGTTTATAAATTAATTTGGGTAGGGCCTGGCACGGTAGCCTAGTGGCTAAAGTCCTCGCCTTGAATGCACCAGGATGGCATATAGGCACCGGTTCTAATCCAGGCAGCTTCCCATCCATCTCTCTGCTTCAGGCATGGGAAAGCAGTCAAGGATGACCCAAAGCCTTGGGAACCTGCACTCATGTGGGAGACCCGGAAGAAGCTCCTGGCTCCTGGCTCCAGATTGGCTAAGCATCAGCCATTCTGCTCACTTGGGAAGTGAATCATCAGACGGAAGATCTTCCTTTCTGTCACTTCTCCTCTCTGAATATCTGATTTTGCAACAAAAATAAGTAAGTCTTTAATAATATTAATAATAAATTAATTTGGGTAGCGCTAATATCTTAATTATATTGACTATTTCTACCCATGAACATAAATAATTCCATTTTGGTTCCCATACCTGTATCATCCTTTATAAATACTTTCGGGGATAAGACATAACTGATGTCTTACCTGTAATAAATGCCAAAAGTTAATTATACTACCTAAGAAATGGTATACACATATATTATGTGTTATAACAAATAACAACAAACTTTAATTGCTAAATCTAAACTGTGACAATATTGTGGAGGTTTCGTATTAAAAAACTTTCTAATCAAAATGTTGTCTGGTCTGTATGTATTTCTTCACCTTGAAGTATGTACATAAGATGTCTTGTCTCACTTTTACCTGAAGGATCTGATCTTCACTTTCATCTCTCTGTGCCTAAAAGGGTAGGACCTCTGGTCATATGTACATTGTTTGTAAAATTGGATCCAGAAAGCAAGTAACAGTGAAACCCAAAGACTTCTCATCTCAGTTCTTTGTAATGGACATAAAAAGACAATCCATTTCAGTACATACACCTGAGCATGACAAGCAATCAGCACCCATGTTCAACAAGCCACATAACCTAGATTCAAGTTATCAGAAAGACTGCCCACAATAAACAAGCCAGAGAGCCATGTGATGGCAAGGTAGGTGACTACCTGCTCTGTTCACAGATATATAAAGCTAAGCTTCTCAGTATAACCAGGAGCACCTCGCTGGAAGAAGGCTGAACTTCAGCGTAGAAGGAATGTTCTCACCTGCTTGCTCCTGCATTATCTGAGTTCCCAGTGGCCTCAGACAGTTCCTCCTGGTCTCCAGCATCCTTGGAGTACCCTCTCCACACCCAGAACTGTACCATACTCTTAACATTTCTCTCCAACAAACCTGAGAGTCATGGGCTTTCTTTTTTTTTTTTTAAGATTTATTTATTTATTTTTATTACAAAGTCAGATATACAGATATTATTTATGTATCTGAGGTGAAGGGGGATATTGAGGGAGAATCCCCACCCAGTCTCCCACCGGCCCAAGGTCCCAGATGTGGGGCATGCTGAGATACTTGCTCAAGTGGTCTTAATAGTCTTCCAGTTATGGATCGCTGCCAGTCACATCCCTCCCAGCTCGATTAGGTCATTGAAGAAGCCACTGATTGTCACAGTCCATCATGGAGTCTTCATTTGCCCAGTATTTCGCTGCCCAACGTTTAGCTGAGGTGGTTGATTGACCTGTTCCGTCCTCCGTCCTCTCCTAGCCAGGGCTCTGAGTCCAGCAGTTCGATTGGGGAGATCACCAAAAGAGACTTAGAGGTATTCCCAGATCAGATTCCCGCATGTTCCAGCAAGCGCCGGGTCCGGCACAGTCCATCGCCACAATCAGTTGGTGGTTGCAATCACTGGGCTGGCTCCGTTCTCAGTCCCAACTTGCACTGGAACCAAGGGTGTTGCAGTCCAGTCATGGGCTTTCTAACACAAATCTTAGAAATCAGCTAATCTAATCTCCTTGTTTCACAATTGGGAAAATAAACCTGCTCAAATACTACAGAAATTCTATTAGAACTCAAGCTTTTTACCGTTCATCACATTCACTACCCATCACAAGGTACAATATCACAGAAATTAGCCTAAACCAATATCCATACGCTAAAGTATGAATTATCCCCGGATAGCTCTGTTTCTTTTTAGTTAACTAAAGAACACATGAAAGTTCATATTTTTAAACTTTTAACAGATAACAGGAGGGGTCTTCAAATGTCTGCAGAAAATTATCTTGAAAAAAATTCATGATCTCAAAATATTTGGGAGCAAGATAAACTTGCATCTTAACTTTATCTGTTTTGGACTTTTTGAGGTACCCTAACATTCAGGTCTCTCCTAATATATCTTTCTTCTTTGATGGGTGTGTATCTTTTTCCCTTTGCGGTACATAAAGATAATTTTTTGCACAAGCAAATATTTTGTTTAGCCATTTCTATGAATGCTTTGGAATAAGGTACTAACACCTCAGAAACCAATGTCAAGCATATTATGATCTGCCGTATTTTGTAAGTTTTAATTTAATTTTTAAATGTATGTATTTATTTAGCAAGGCAGAGAGAGACAAATTTCTGATTCATGGTTTTTCACTGAATGGAATGTAAAGTAACTGTGAAATGGAGACTGTCACACCCAGATGGGAAGATATGGTGCAGTATGTGTCTCTGCTTCCAGATCAAAAATGGACTCCCAATGAGACTGTTGGATGTATCTTCACAATAGGATGTTGGACTGCCTGCCATTGTTTGTACCAGCAATGCCAGAACACACTTAAATAGCAGAATATGGACTTATGACTGCTTATGAAGAACTACACTATTGTAATAATACGGGGGAAATCTGTTGGGGGAGGGAGTTTGAGAAGGGGGTTATAAATCCCAGACCTTATGGAATTATATCATAAAACTAAAAACAAAATAAAAGGAAGGAGAAAGAAATCTCTAGTCCAGTGGTTTACTTGTGGCAAGGGATTTAACTAGTTGAGCCATCGCCTACTACCTCCTAAGCTACACATTAGCAGGAAGAAGGAATCAAGAATAGAGCAGGACTTCAACCCAGGGACTCCAATATGGGATGAAAGCACCCCAAGCAACTTCCTCAACATTTACACCAAATGCCAACCCCACATTATAACCTTAAAATAGCAAACCCTCTGGTACATGCCGATGCCTGTTTTGTAATAGGAGAAGTGACATGTATTTATAGAGTATAATGTTAAGTTTTGCTATATGTATCATTGAATGCTTAAAACAAGCTAGCTAACATGTCCATCCTCTCACATACTTAACATTTATGTAGTGACCACACTTAAAATCCATCTCTTGGAGCAGTTTTCAATACAAATGAATAATAGTCAATATGCTACTACACATGATCATTTTATCTTTAAGAATACTTTTATTACATTTTGAAAAATGTAAGATGATTTTAAGCATGTGACATTATATTTACCTATTACCAGTAATTTAGTTTGCATATCTGTTTATCTTACCACATGATGTGCCTACCACACCATGACTACAGTGTGCCAAGCGGCCTGATATGCACTCCCCACTGCACTGTCCTCCCTCCATGCTTTCTGCAGCATCGGTAGGAGGATACCCAGAAATGCATTTCCCAGAATCCCCTTTAACCATGGATTAAACAAACTGTCTAGCTTATTAAACTTTTAACCGTGGGCTAAATTTATTATTTAAACTTTTTAAATTCTGTCAATGAAAAGAACTCTCACAAGACTGAGAGGGCAGTAAAGAAGAAACTATTATGGCCTGCCAGTTTTTATTTATTATTTATGCATTTACCTTGAAAAGGCAGAGGAAGGAAAAATAAAGGAAGGGGAGGGGAAGGGAGGGGAAGGGAGGAAGAGAGCGGAAGAGAAGGGGAAGGGACAGAAGGAAAGGGAAGGGGAGGGAAGGGAGGAAAGGGAAGAGGAGGGAAGGGGAGGGAAGAGAAGGGGAGGGAAGGGAAGGGGAGGGGAGGGGTGGGGAGGGAAGAAGCAAGCAAGCCAGTCAGCCAGGTCTCTCCCATGGGGACAGGGTCCCAAGCACATGGACCATCATCATCTCTTGTCCCACAGGGTGCACACGACCAAGCAGCTGGATCCAAACTGGAGAAGCCAGGACTCACACTCACCACTCTGATAAGAAGCAGGCATCCCAAGCGGCAGCTTAATCTGACAGGACACAGTGCCTGCCCCCTTTCCAACAGTTATGTAGGCAGGCGTGGGGGTAAATGGAAGAAGATGAGAGTTTGCAGTAGCTACTGAGAGAGTGCATGAAAACCACATTCCTTCATAGTTTGCAACACAGCCTTAAGCAGAACAACCATTTATGCAAAACACTTTTGCAGACACAAGTTCCAAACAGTTCTCCCAGTTCTCCAGGAACAATTTTAATTCCTGAATCAAGTAAGGCCATCAACACCGTGTCCCAGAGTCCATCTATCCTTCCTGTATCTTACTTCAATTTTCTTTACCTATAGTATATTTGGGAGTTTTGTTTATAATTTTTTGTGTTTGTTTATTTGAGTGAAGACGGGGGGGGTGGGGCAGGGGTGAGGTCCCATCCACCAGCTTATTTCCTGGAAATCCACAGTGGCAAGGACACCATGGCTGGGCATCACGCCAAAGGCTCTATGAGCTACAAATTCAACCCAGGTCTCTCACATGAAGGACAAGGATCCAAACACTTGAACAATCACCACTGCCTCTCAGGGTCTGCCTTAGCAGAAAGCTAGAATCAAGAATCACAGCCAGACATGGAACCCAGGTGCTAAGCGAACACAGCCATCCTAACCGGCACCTTAACCATAAGGCCCTGTGCCTACCTCACTAAGATTTACTTCAATGTCTTTGGGTTAATTACCAAGCAGCACCGCAAATCCCTTTTTCTGAGGGACATGGCTGCAGACATTGTCCCCTATATGAAGATTCATTTAGAAATTTCTTGCAGAGCTAACTGCCAGACATTTACACATTTACACATATAAGAAACTGGTGGGTTAATCCATTAACTACTCACTTCGGTTGCTAGGAAAATTAGAATAAGATTTTCACTCACTCGTCAGAAACCATGTAGGACACAGAGGCTCCTATGGGTTGTACAAGCCTGAGTTTTTACTTTCTCTATGAATTTATAGTTTTCTGGCACATGTTTTTAAACTGACATATTTGTCCTTTTATCATGCATGCATTTGTAATTTTTACTGCCTCACTCAATTCAAAACATTCTTCAAGTGTAGATTTCTAAAAATACATGTGGCCCAGTCTTCATTAGACCTCATCACCATATAAGTACGACGCAGTTGGCTTGAGCAATGGCTAAAATGTCACTAGTTTACAGGACTTTTTATGAAAGCCTTTGGGTTCCTATAAAACGTGACAAGTCCATCCCCAATGAAATACTTCTGGGAGTGTCAGTGGCTGTCTCAGGCGCACTCACCAGCATCTCTCCTATCACCCATCACCACGGCAGCGGGACAGCACAGATGTGTATTTCTCCCTTTAAGTGACCGGATGAGTGTTCATGTCAGCAGAGCAACTCCCCCCGCCCCCATGATCATTCTGGAACCTAAGCAGATAGCTGTTCTGCCACTTAGAACATAGCACTTCCAAACTTGCCCTGGTTATCAACATCCCATCAACTAAAGACAGTAACAGCAGCAAAAGAAGTGTGGGATCACTGCCCGCAACACCGACATCAGATTCAACAAGCATGTTGGCCCGCTCTTACTATTGAATATTTAGCTTCTTTCCAGTTTTTATGTTATAATGAACAAAACTGAAACCCAAATATCATAAATCAGCCTTGGGCAGTTTCTCTAAAATGTTTCTTAGGCTAGATTCCCACAAGTGAAATTGCCAAGTCAGAGGATATTCACAATTAAAGAAGGCATATTCTTTTATCTAGTGAGCAGGTTGAGGGCGGGAAAGGGGTGAGAGGGGACTGTTTAGTCACTTTCACGTAGGAATATAGGAGATTTTTATTTCTAATTACCACCTGTCTAGTTGTAAAGATATAGTTAGGATCTAAGAACACCTTAAATGTACATCAAATCAGATGGGAAGTGGGCCTAATCGCTCCTACAGAGCCGCTGGGAGATATGCTGCACACTAGGCCTGGACGATGCCCATACACACAGTATGGGGGTGCCTGTGTACGTTCCCAGCGTGGGTTACGGGAAACATTCGCTGAAATGGAAACCCAGTGGTCTAGAGACACTGGCTTTCCTCCCAAATGATTTCTCTGGAGCTAGCCACTGACATTCTCAATCCAGTGGAGCTCTCATCTCCAACCCCATCGACAAAAAAATCTAGGCCAGGCCCCTTCCCCTGCCACACATATTTTTTGAAAATTCAACATTGTACAGATATTAACAAGCACCCTCAAATCCATTATGGAATGTACTGATCTAAAAGTAAATCAATCAGAAAAACTACAGATCAGAGACTAGATCTTGACAAATAGCTCACAAGTCAAAGCTGGTCTGGGCCTTCGTGAGTAAAATTTTATTGTAACACAACCATGTGGAATCATTTCCACAGTGTATATGGCAGCTGTCTGTTACGGCTGCACAATCAATTAGTTGTGATGAAGACCTTACAGATGGCCTCCAAACTTCAAATATTTACTCTTTGGCCCTTTGCAGGAAAGGGTTGCTTGCTGATCCTCACTCTAGAATCCAGGTAACAGCTACTGACACAAGTACTCCACTTGAATTTTCCCCTCTGTTGAGTTTGTTCAGCTCTGTGTAACTTTCTTCCTTTACTTGCAAAGTCCTGTATTACATCAGTGCATTGTTTCTGCATCTGGCCTCCTTCACCTCAGACCACTTCCCCTACTTGCCAAATTATTTGCTTATATGTCATTCCTCTCCTGGTTCAATTTCGGTTCACAATTTAGGCGCGCATCCCGTTGCAGTCGCTAAAGTTATTAATGAACACACTAGTGGCATTTTTCTCTTTGGAAATGAAGGACATGAGGCTTTCCATGCTTGGGGTGTTGCACTATTGACATCTTTCTCTTCCGTCTGGTAAATATTATGCTGCATCTGTGTGGTCAGTCATTTCCATCACAAAGGACTCCACAAATGCAGGATTACCTCATTCCCATAGAAACAAAGGAGAAGAGGAGTTAGGCTGAAGGGAAAACTAAAGCAAAACCATCTTTGGTGATATCAAAGGGACTTAGAAATAACAAAGTATATTTCTTTCAAATAAACGTGCCCATCTTTCAGGAGACTGTTGCGGCAAACAAAACTCATTGCAAGTCCCCCAAATTGCTATTCAACGCAAAGGAAGATAGGATGGATCCTTAAAACTTTAAAAAGAAAAAAAAAGAAATCAAATAAAGAAATTCTCATATTTAAAATATTTACCTAACTCAAATTAAATAGCACAAGAACAACCCCACAGTTATTTCAGAAGCGCATATAAATTTGCAAGATACTCATGTCTCCTGGTTAAACAGCCAGTTAATCACCATTTTCCAGCTGACGTAACAAGGATGTGCTTGCGTGTATTATTTACAAGAGCAAATACATGATTAATAAAAAGACGCAGTTTAAAATACCCACTTTTAATGTTTTTGTTATACAAGTGGACCCAGATTTGTGATTAAAACTAGTCAGCGAGGCATGTGAAAAAAATACTATGAATCACTACTGATTTCCTGCCTTGCGCCTTTCCAGAGCAACTCAGCCTTTCTCCCAACTGAAAACACATAAAAAGTTGATGATTATAAAAACCATGTAGGAAACAAAAAGCAGCAATTTGCTTTTTTTAAAAAAAGAAGAAGGGAAAAGCTGTTCTTAAGCTCTAATAAAGGTCTTCTTACCTAAACCCCCCTCTGTCCCTCAGACCCTTCCTGGAGGTATTAGAAGTGATCCATAATTTTACAGACTTAGAGCCAACTGTGGAAAGAGTCCCCTGGCTGATATCAACGTGAAACCTTTTGTCAAGCCTGGAACAGCCTCTGGTAGCTTTAGCTGGAGACCTGTGTAGGAAACAGTCGGATCGGCATCTGGAGACTTCCTTCACCTACTGAGGTCCTACTGTTTGAAGTCAAGGGTTGCTCAAATGAAAAAAAAACAATTTTCAAATCTCCACACAGTGTTGAAAGCTAGCTCCATTTCCATGCCGTCTTATTCAGGAGTCTGTCCCAAACTAACATCCATCCTTTTGCCTTTTTCTTTCTTCCATGAACTCTGGGAGTTGTATATTGAATTCATTTTCTCTCTCCACACAGCCCTCTCTGGCATACCCTTTATAAATTGTAAACAATACTGACTTGGGGCAAAAATGTGAAACAACTGCCTGCCTTCGGCCTCTCTCACCTTCCAACAGTTCATTCTTCAGCTTTGCTGTTTCATACAGGAACCTGGCACCACATGCTGGGTCCACGTCTGGAGTACCTATTGCTGCTTAACAAACTATTCAAAAACCAAGAAACATAAAGTAATAAACACGGATTACCTTGTACGCGTCTGTGGGCCAGGAGTTCAGACCTGCACAGCTTGCTGGTTCTGCCTCTTGATCTCTCTCGTGGTGGGAGAAGACAAGCCTCAGGTGAGGTTGCTACCATCTGCAGCCTTCCCTGAGGCTGGAGCATCTACTCCCCATCTAGCTCACTCACTGACCTGGCTAATTAGTACTGATTGCGGACAGGAGGCCTCAATTCTTCACCACAAGAAACTCTCCACTGGGCCTCTTGCATAACTTCACAACATGACAACTCATTTATTCCAGAATGCTCTGGGAGATCTCCCTGAATGCCATAGCCACCACCACCACCCCAACCCCGTAAACCATGAGAAGGGTAGAAGTCTCACTTCTATCTATGACCGGGCCTTGACAGTCACCCTTGTCAGTCATCTCCACAATGCCCTGTTGGTTACACAAGTAAACCATTCAACACTGAATGTGGACAAACAGGAAGCGGGCATCACTGGGGGTTATCTTAGAGGTTCCTTTAGAAGCCAGGGTGGCGAATAGCAGGCCTGTGGGCCATAGAAGGTCCAGGAATTCATTTGGTCTAGCCTCACCAAGGCTACTGCAAGTGCGATCTAAGATTAAACAAATCTCAAATCTTTCTGTAGGCTGATTGTCAAGTTGCTAATTTTATATGGCCCATGGATGATGTTACAAATGTTCACACTGGGGCTGGTACAGTGGCTAATCCTTGGCCTGCAAGTGCCAGGATCCCATATGTGCACTGGTTCATATCCTAGCTGCTCCGCTTCCCATCCAGTTCCCTGCCTGTGGCCTGGGAAAGCAGTGGAGGACGGCCCAAAAGCCTTGGGACCTTGGATGCACATGGGAAACCCGCAGGAGTTCCCAGGCTCCTGGCTCCTGGCTTCAAATTGGTTTGGCTCCAGCAGCGTGGCCATTTAGAAAGTGAACCAGTAGATGAAAGAATTTTTCTTCTGTAAATCTGCCTTTCAAATAAAAATAAATAATTCTTAAAAAAAAAGAAAAAGGCCACATGACCCTTGACAGAAAAAAATATTCTCTACCCCCTACTTTGACCCCCCCAACTGACCGGCTCTTCTACGCACCCTGCCAGCCTTCATTTTCATCCTCTTCACATGGAATCCCCAATCAAAACAAATACCTCAACCTGCCAGTTCCCTGTTCTGTACTGCATGGCTTTGCAGATCTGATTAATTAAGTGCTGCTTGTGTGTTCAGAGAATCAGGGAACTAAGCTTCAACTGGGTATGAACTCTAGTGGGCAAAATCCAGGGGTACTATACACGGGGGGGAACAGGCCATTGTTAACTCCCAGGGAATGTCACCAAGAGACATGCACTTGCGTCAACAATTCCCGAGTCTCAGAGTCTATAGACAATTTAGACTATAGGATAATTCTAGCCATGACATGCTTCCACTTCAGCTCTCTGCTCAGTCCTGTATGTGCTTGTGTATCCGCAGAGCCTGGCAGAGTAAGCACACAATCAACATTAGTGGAATGAAAGAAGGTCCAGACAGACTTGATTTCCGAATAAACCGCAGGACCGATGCAGTGACACACTTGCTGCAGAGCAACTCAAGAGGTGCAGCTTCAAGACACTAGAGGACAGGACAGGCAAAAGAAAAACATGTTCAACAGCCAGTGACTGAAGGCAACACAGTTACTACTAGAGGAGAACAATTAGAAGCAGGGCTTTCTGGAAGAAAAAAGAAAAAGACAAGGATGGGATGACTTCATTTGAGCTACGCCTTTGAGATGAAAAATAGAAAGCATTATAAACAATAATTATCAGAGACTGACAATAATAATTTCATTTCCTGAGCATCTAACTTGGGCTATGTACTTCACTTACGTTATCGATACCTTATGTAACAATCCTACATGACAGACAGAGAAAAGAACACTTCAATTAGGCGAAACAAATAAGTGGCAAACGGCATGTTAGAGATCTGGGATTCAAATCCAGGGTTGTCTGACTTCAAAGTGTAAGCCACTTCTCCAACAGCACACTCACCACGTGAGAGCAGTGTGATGTTTGGGAATTTGACTACCTGTATCCAACTACCTGGTCCAAATCCCAGCTCATTCTACTTCTGATCCAGCTCCCCACTCATGAACACCCTGGGAGACAGCAAACAAGGTCTCAGGACCTGGGTTCCTGACACCCATATCTGAGTTCCAGCTGGAATTCTAGCCTCCTGGTTTCAGCCCTGGTTGTAGCAGAGAGATTGGAAGTGAACTAGGAGATGAAAAATCCCTTTC
Organism: Ochotona princeps; assembly: GCF_030435755.1. Classification (NCBI taxonomy): domain Eukaryota; kingdom Metazoa; phylum Chordata; class Mammalia; order Lagomorpha; family Ochotonidae; genus Ochotona; species Ochotona princeps. Next base: position 13,944,095 of record NC_080854.1, on the reverse strand, counting down.
CATCAATCTCTTTGTCTTATAAATGAAAATAACTCTTGGAGGGGGGTGGGGAAAGGAGGGCAAAAAACAGATTCACTGACTGTTAGAGAACTAAGGGGGCTGCTCTGCCCCCCGTCACCTGCCTTGGCTCAGGTGTCTGAGCATTACCAGTGCCACTGTGGACCTGCCCAGTAGGCAATATTCTGGAGCCAGGAACTCAGCATAGTTCATTCTTCTCTGCCCTCCTCCAATCAAATTTTACATAGCACCATTGTTTACAGACTTCAGTAATAAGGTGAGCTTTGGCCCATTTATAATTTCCCTAGACTTTTCAAGAAAGTTGAATGATCAGAGATGAACCAAGCACTGTAAGAACTCCACGGCAGAACTAATCCCAAGGCAGGAGGAGACTTGGGCTGGCTCTCACTGAATGAGTAGGAAGAAGAGAAGGAAACGCATCTCAGATCTGTGCATACAGACTGCACTCCATAGAGCACCCAATCTGCTCAGAGGGAGCCCCCTCCATTCACCATCAGTGGCTGATGTGTTTGAAAAGGTAGAATGAGTGAAGGAGCGAGTACAGAGAACCTGCAGATACAAAGGCTTTGGTAGTCACTGAAGGTTCTGATAGGAGACTGATGGCTTTCATGAAGATTTAGTGATGACTTCAGCAAGGATTAAAAGGCAACAGCAGAGGGCAGACATTTGTCACGGCAGTCAAGAGGCCACTTGGCTCAAGAGGCTAATACTTGGCCTACAAATGCAAGGATTCCCATATGGGCTCTGGTTCATGTCCCGGCTGCTCCACTTCCCTTCCAGCATTCCATCCCAAAGCCTTGGGACCCTGCATCCATGTGGAAGACCTGGAAGAAGCTCCTGGCTCCTGACTTCAGATTTGCTCAGCTCTAGCAGTTGTGGCTAATTGGGGAATGAACCAGTAGAAATATCTTTCTCTCTGTCTCTCCTTCTCTCCATAAATCTGTCTTGCCAATACAAATAAATAAATCTAAATAAATAAAAATAAATTTTAAAAGGTGGGTACACCCACATTCCAATTTCAAATCCATGTTCTTAGGTTTGAGTGTTAACTCTGCTCCCTAAACCAATTTCCTATTGACAACACCTTGGGAGACAGCAGGTGATGGTTTAACTGGTTGAGTCCCTGTGATCCACACGGGAGATCCAGATTTGAGTTCCTGGCTCCTGGCTTCAATCTGATCCACTCCCAGCTGTGGCAGGCCATCTAGGGTGTGGGTGGGACTGAAGTATGTAGAAGATGGGAGATTTCTTTTTCTTTCTATATCTCTATCTTTCAAAACAACTAGAATTTTTTAAAAATCAATAAAAGGCAACAAATGCACATCTGACTGGTGCGGGAAGAGACTAAATGAACACAGGCAGGAAACTGTAAATGTTGCCAGCCGGGCAACAGGTAAGAGAAGTCAGAGGGGAAAGGGAGGCAGCACCATCACCATGAAGGGACCTCTGGGAAGAGCTCAAGAACTTTATCCCTATTTGACAGGGGACGGCACGCAGAGTCAAGGATTACCAAGGTTCTGCACTGTGCCTGGGATGGAAACGACAATAGCACATTTCACTCTGCTGGACTCTGTCCAAGCGTTTCTGCTGACAATATACTATCAGAAGGTACTGACTTTTAGGGAGGAATGGGAGAGTCTATTTTGGCAAGTTTCAAACTTTCCCTAATCTTACAGGGTCAGGATTTCAAGTCTGAATCTCATTTGTGTCCAAACCCATTTAAAATCTTTAAGAGGTGATTTCCTGTTTTAGAGAGGAAAAAAATAACGTATACTTTGAAAATTATTCAAAGAGCTTAAATACTTCTTAGACATCAAACAACTCAAGAAATAATATTTTGATGATTTAAGTAAAATTAATCAAAAACATATGGATTGAATTTCCTTTCAAATACACATCATGTTTAGAAAGTAAGGGTAAGGCTGCTTCAAAAAAGAGTTTTCTCTTTTATTAAACCAAAATGGCTGAAATCTCTTCAAACATTGAAAATCTAGCTAGACACATCCTACCCTGGATGTTGTACTATTGACTATTAGAATGTTTTGAGCTATTTTACTTTTTTAGTCAATGAATCATGACATTGGTTTCCAAAAGACATAATATTTATGGGCTGTTTTGACATATATATATCTGCAAAATAACAGCATGCAGTTGAATCAGTGGAATGCTCTTACGAGAGCTTCCACACACAGCCAAGAGAGACCATTGCTGTCAGTAACCTATATTCATGGTTTTCACATTTGGCAAGCAAGCTTGTCCTGAGTAAATGTTTCTCCCTGAAGAGCTACAGGGCAGCTGCCTAGCTGTTAGCTGTGGCCCATTTAGCACCAGCAACAACAACCTACTTTCACACATACAAAGAGAGAGAACAAGAGAGAGAGAAGCACTAGAATTACATGGTATGGAGTCGGCATTGCAGTACAGCATGTTGAGCTACTGCTTGTGACACCTGCACCCCAAATCAAAGTTCTGATTTGAGTCCTGGCTACTCTACTTGCAATCCAGCTCCCAACTAATGCACCTGGGAAAATGGCAGAAGATGATGCAACTACCTGTGCTCCTGCCATCCACATGGAGGAATGGGCTGGAGTTTAGGACTTCTGACTTCAGGCTGGCCCGAGTGGGGAATGAACCACCAAATGGAAGACTTCTCTCACACATTCTCTTTCTCTTTTCCAAATACAATTTTAATTGTATAACTTTTCTGTCTTATTTCCTCATATTTTCTAATCTGTTCTCTGTTTAGCACAAACTGTGTTACATTCATCTTACACTCTGGCCTTTCTCAAATATCATGATTTATCTTCTCTACTCCTAATCTCCACTTTCCTGAGTCTTCCAGTGCACTCCTTCACCAGCCTTGGTCCTCATCTGCAAAAATAGATAATGCAGAGTTATTCTGGATAAACAAATCTATAATTTATTTACAACTGAGGCACAGAAAGAACCTTATGGATCACTTAATTCAGTCCCCTTGTTATCAGCCAAGTGAAGAGAGCTCCCACTGGGATACAGTTGGTCCGTAGCCAAGCCAGACTTAGGGTGCAAGTCTCCTGATTTCCTATCCAATTTTCTTTTTCCCATTACACTGCAATATTTCTTGGACACCTGCTTTTTTAAAAAGTGACTATGTGACTCCCAAGTGACTCCCAAGGAACCATTTCCTTGACTTACTGCTCCCAACTTTCCATAAAATTACTTCAGCTAAGATGTTTACAGTCAGCCTTTTTAGACGATACCATGGGCAGGGAGTTCCTGTTGGCCAGAAGAGCACCTCCATGGTGTCCATGCCGTGGTTCGTAATTTGCTGCTGCTGACTCAACCCATGCCATCAACATTAACTATGTACACTTTAGGACAGTGGGACACAAATAGGACTGGTTTTTGATACCTGTGGAGTATTTGTCAAAATATGAAGACATTTTTGGTTTTCACAACTGGGGCATATTACTGGCAGTTTGTGAGTGGAGCCCAGAGATAATGCCAAACATCCTCAATGCATAGAATCACCCTCACCCCAATAACAAAAAGCTTTGTCCCCAAATAACAAAGAGCTCAGTTTGGGGTCACAGTGTGGCAGAAGGGTTATTGTAGACATCAAGCATGAATTTGTGTACTATTACTTGGAGCACGCAGTCAGCCCTGCTTTGTGCCATGAAGGGACTGCTGCCAAATTGTCGACCTGATTCTATTTCTGCCTGGCAATTAGAAACAGAGAATGGTGGAGTCATGCAAATTTCTGGATATAGTGAAAGACAGTCTTCAGCAGGATATGTTCCTGGACATGCTACATCACACTCAGCCAAAATGCTGCATGGCGTACCTTTCCCCATTTCTGGGATGAACAACAGCCGTTTCGGACCTGTTGAAGAACTTTCAAAAGATGAATGCTGTGTCAGTGCCCTGAAACCATGCAAGAATGACCGGACAGGCATCTGTAAAGAATACCTGGCAAAGTGAAAATGGCCACATGGTTTCTTTGTTGTTGTTGTTGTTGTCGTTGTGCCAAGTGAAAAGCAAATTACGTTTTAAATATTTCAAGAAGGAAATATCATCTCTCTTATACATTTCTTATTTGCTTTCACCAGAATGTGATCCTGTTAGGCTGGGTGCTATCCAGGATATCTCAAAAGCCTTTTTTATCAGTGTTATTTCTGCTTTGAACACACTCCTTTATTTTAAGTCAGTATGACTGGTTTGTGTTAAACCATTGGAAGCATTTTTGGGTTTCAGACTGATAGAAACCCATTTTTTAAAAAAAGCAAATGGCTTTTCCATTTCCGGAAAATCTAATTAAATGTTGTGAAAACAAATGTGCGCTGGTGTGGTATAGAATAGAGTCATGTTGAAGAATAAACAGTGGGCTTCTGTTGCTCAGTAAGCTCTTTGAACTCTGGGGAATGTGAGAAAATACCTTCCCAAGTGAGAGGATCTAGAAACAGATAAGGAATGACAAATGCTCCCTCAGAACTACACCAGATCCTCCACCCTAGAGAAGCCTAAATCAAATTGAGGCAAAGCTCCTCTATAGGCTTGGGGAAAAAAAAAAAATCTCTCCTGCCAGAAGACACACTGTGTATCTGATTCATTCTCTTTCCCCCATGGGCCCTGCCAGAATCCTCAAGTGAGGGAAAAAAAATACGTGCCTGGTACTTTAAACTCCTTCTCCACCATTCCCCCCCACTACCACCATTTCACACTCAATCCAACTCGGTAATGGTGGATCCTGCCACAAGATGGCGGTCACAGTTTATCTTTATTTTCAGCATCAATTATTATTATTACTTTTTTTTGGACAAGTCATGTATGAGGTTCCTTGGTGGTGCCATTAAGAGGTCTTTGGAGATACATGTGGCATTGAAGAGTCGCATTTTCTAAGTGCTTTTCTTCTGATCCTAACCACAATCTCAACAAAGCAAGGTGCTACTCTGTAAGCACCACTTCAAGGCAAGATCTCTTCTAATCACAGTGCCGCTTATAAGCCCAGTCTTTAAATGAAATCCAAAGCCTACTTGCAATATTTACATTTTGGTAGAAAATGAGATCCTGTGATGTACAACTCACAATTGACAAGCTATTGCACTCTCGTTTTTCATGTTTTGTCACTTTTCTAACACACTTTCCCCAGCTTGAGGGTCTTCACTTAGCACAAAAACAGAGCTGGGCAGGCAGCATTTTGTGTGTTTCTGTGCTGGCTTGACCAATCATTCTGCCCAGCCCTTATCTGGTTTTTGACCTATTTTACTAAGACTATGCTTTAAAAGATATATGACCACTTTCCCTCCTGCCAGCCTAAATCCCTGGGGAATTCACTCTGGGTAAATTCAAATCTCCCATCCTGCTTTCCACATGAAGGGGAGAATTGTCAGTGACTTCTGTACAAGTAAGTTGAGTTCTATAGTTCTCCATAAAGACATCCAAACAGCAGCTCTCTTTTTTTTTTTTTAATTTCATTTCATTTTATGACACAGTTTCATAGGCTCTGGGATTCCCCCAAGTCCTCCCAATGCCCTCCTCCCATGATGGATTCCTCCACATTGTTGCAGTATTACAGTTCAAATCCAGTCATGAATCCTTCACTACAAGCATGTACCATGCATAGAGTCCAGCATCTTATTGTCCAGATAAATTCATCAGTTTCTTGGGAAGACCATCTGTGGTCTGAAAGCAGAGCTGGCAGAATATCATCCCATCCAGTGACAAGCCACTACGTAACATCAACAACAGCTTACAACATTATGGAGTTCATTGACATGGTATTGAGTGACCGATATGTTAGAAAATACAAGTTCTTAACCACAGCCTGTGACTACTTCATTGACATTTCAATTTTAGTTTATACACAACCGGCTGCTATACACCTTAAAATGGCTATAGGGTACTATTCAGCTGTCTGTTATCTATTTTCATTTTCATATTTAGCAGTTTATTGTATTGAAGCATAATTTTTACTGAACTTGGCGTATTTCAGGATAGTCCAAACTGGCTTATAACTCTGACAAGGCATATGTCAACAATTGAGGCGCAGGACAGTTTTAGGAGTGGTGTGCGGGGGAAATCTTCAAATCCTTAGTGAGGAGTAACTAATCTTTGTGTCCTACCTAGTAAGGTTTATGTGAGCCCAAGCTGACCGTTTCCTGTCTGTTCTAAGCTTTCCTTATTGGTCTCTATCTATCTAATCTAATAATTTGCTTTCCGTTTGAAGGGGAGAATTGTCAGTGACTTCTGTACAAGTAAGTTGAGTTTTATAGTTCTCCATAAAGACATCCAAACAGCAGCCTTCTTCCCGAACAGAAGTAGGGCAGTTACTAGCCTTTCTAATTCACTCAGGTTTCTATAGTTCTCCTTAATTAAGTGCAGAGCTGGGGTACTAAAACATGTCCCAGATGCAACTGGCAAATTGAGATCTCACATCTCTGACAAATGGAGATTTGGCAAATAGAGACCTCATGAGTGAGAGCCTCTCCTCCTTGTCTAAGTAACAACCAAGTCACATCCTGTCTAGTCCTTTCTCATAATGCCACTTGGCTCTGCAGTGCCTGGGTGACTCTGTCTGTGCGTGCACAGCAGGAGGTCATAGAAATTGTCAAAGCATTCCCATCTAGTTGAGGGAGGGAGGGCACCATTATAATTAAACACTAACAGGCTGAAATGCTGAAGTACCTGAAAGAAGCTGTTTTTCCTTCTCCAGCCTTCGGAATTAGTGGCAGATGTAGAAATGGCAAACTTAAGTTTGTAAGGCGACACATTTAAGGACAGAATAGGACACTCAAAAACAGCAGCAATCCAATGCCCTATATTTGATACTGGAGAAATAAAATTTCATGTCATTTTTAGCCTTTCTTCCTCTAAGATGACTGAAAAGCAACTCCCCTACAATTCAATATTCTTATGTATACAGTTTGTGTTGTGTCATATTTTTGCTGTATTTATTTTCAGGTCTACCTCCCCTCTAAACCCTCTCACCAGTATGAGGGAAAGAACTCAATATTGTTTAATTTGAAAGTCCCAACACCTGGCACAATGCTTGTAAGATGTTGCTCAGTAATAAATGCTTGTTGATTGGACTGAACAATTGAATGAAGAGCTCTACTAAATACAAAAGAAAAAAAATGAGTTTATATAACTGGATAGAGACATCCATCAAACATACAAAAAGTTTTGAAACTCATTGGGCTGTTTACCCTTGCCACTAATGCCCTAGGGTCCCATATCGGGGTGCTTGGACTTGATTCCCAGCTCTGCCTTCTAATTCCAGCTGTCTGCTAGCACAGAGCCAGTCAGAAAATGCTGATAGCTAAGTAAGCGAGTTTCTGCAAACCAGGAATTGAGTTCAACCTCCCAGCCCCAGCAACTGTGAGCACTGTGAAAATCAGTAAGGAAGAGGGAACGCCTTCTCCCTCCCTCCCTCCTTCTCTCTATATATACCTCTCAAATAATTTTTAAAAAAAGACAAATAAGATTTTTTTTAAAGTTTCTGCTCAAAGTAGCTTCTGTTGACAGTATGACTTAACATATTTTGAAAAGTACAAACAAAAATAATAATGAAATTTTTTTCACCATCAGGTGACTTTTTACTTGAGTAACTATTTTTAAATAAACTACTCATCTAATTACATTCTACACAAACCATTTTTGTTGATTTATTTCACTTATTTGAGAGGCAGAGTAGAAGACAGAGAGAGTAAAAGAAAGAGAGAGGGAGAGAGCTTCCATCTGCTGGTTCACTCCCCTAAATGGCTGTAATGGCCAGGGATCGGCCAAATTGAAGCCAGGAGCAAGGAGCTTCCTTAGGGTCTCCTACAGGGGTGCACAGTCCCAAGGACCCAAGGCCAGCTTCCACTGCTTTTCCACATGCATTAGCAAGGAGCTGGATTGGAAGTGGAGCAGCCAGGTATCAAACCAGCACCCATATGAGAATGCTGGCTTTGCACAGGCATCATAGCTTTACTCCCTGCACCACAAAGCTGGTCCCACTTTAGTAACTGTTTAAATGTTTAGGTCTTGACAAATGGAAACAAGCATGGTCAAAAAATGTAAATTGATTTGAAAATAGTTATCAAAATGTTCAAGGCAAAAGTGTGACAGAGGCATTTGGCAAGGCAAATGAGGTTGCCATTGGGGATGTGCACATCCCACAGGCGAGTGCCTTGGTTATGCCTCAGCTCCTTCGTTTCTGAATTTGGGTCCCCACCACCCACGTGGGAGACTCAGACTGAGTTGCAGGATTCTGGTGTTGGCCTTTCCGGGACCAGGCTGCTGCAGACATTTAGGAAGAGAACAATGGGAAGGAAGATCTTTCTGCCTCTCTGTTTCTCTCTGGGCCTCACAAATAAAATGAAAACAAATAAATAAAACTGTGCACATGCTCAAACTCTCAGATCCACAATTTCTCTTTGAAGAATCCACCAGAGAAGAAAAGTCAACACGCGCATAGAAATGCAAGGTCCAATAAGGCACGGTTTGTCGTTAAACAAAATGGAGGGGCAAAAACTCTGTTAAAGAAATGGCAAATAAATGAGAATGTGTCTGTATTAAGATTCACTGAGACAGCATTTTTAAATGAGACTTTCTACTCATTTTGAAAGGATTCTGAGTCTCATTAAGTAGAAAAGCAAGTGGCAGAAAAAAAAAAAAAGAAAAAAGTGTTCCTTTTCTCCTTTCACTTGCCTTGGTGTGCGTGTGCGTGCACACATGCATATGTATCTCAAGTAGGCTTCCTTGAAAAGAGCCTGGAATCGGACACAAAGAAAAGGGCATGATAGCAACTCAAACAAAGTCAGGCTCAATATGTTATTCTTCTTTTGCTTAGAAGTCCCACAAGGATGTGTTTGCTGGCTGCTTCATCTCCTACAGTGACTGTAGCCTCTTGTCTCTCCAGTGGCTTATCTGTCTCCCTCCACTGCATCAAGAAATAATGGTAATAAAATGATAGTAAAAATAAAAACAATTAAAATAAAATAATAACAGTAATAAAAATAATTGAGTGCACTTACATATGTTATAATGCAACTCAATGATCTTTTCTTTTTCATTTGCTTCTCTCTTTTTTTTTTTTCGGAAATTAGTTGATTATGATCTGGCCTTCTATTAAAATTATTCAGCCTGTGACAATGGCTGGGAATATTCAAGATAACTGAATAGAGAAATGAAGAAACACAGGCCCCTGTTTTGTCTTGGCTGCCACAATCTTCCCAGGTGTTCCCAGGGTAGAAGTAAGTTTTATACCTCTGCAATGAGGCATGAGAAGGAAGAGTCCACATTATAACAGCAAATTATGAGAAACAGAAAAACCAGTTTTAGTATGAGAGTCTGTTGGTGACGTACCTCAGCCAAATATTGATTCACTGGTAAATCTCTGGTGCTAGAACTGATACCAAGGAGGTATTTACAGAGGGTAAGTTCTTTAATGAAACTTGAAAACACTTTTTTGAGCAGTTCATCAGGATACGCAAGAGGAGTTTAAAAATCACTGAAATCTACCACTTTCACTCCCTCCTTTCTTTTTTAATGAACATTTAAAAAATCAACTCTTGTTTTACATTCAAAACACAGAATCATTTTAATCAAAAGCGTGACAGCTCTACCTGCTCTCCTTTCTGCTCCCTTCCAGAGAAACCTTCCAGTCAGCTGAGTCTCTGGTTCAGCACCCTTCAGCATGTCACAGCTACCCATGAACACACACTCCTCTTGTCATGGTCATCCTGACCCACAGGGTGAAAATACCCGCAGGAAATGACTAGGTGGAGAGCCTAAGCTGGAACCTCACTGTTGGAAGACTATTATTGCGAATCTAATGGTGAAATAACTTACAGCCACAGAAATTCACATGTATCTAGGAATCATGTAAAATGAGGACTAATGCACATATGATATCTTTATACCCTGTTGGAAAATTGGTCTTGCTACCTTCACTTACAGCCCAATGGCCTTTCGTATACTTACAAAACAAAACAAAACAAAACAAAAAAAACAGAAATAAGAGAGAAAAAACAGTATTTCATGGTGGATAAAAATATGTACGTGTAGAAACAGAAACTGAGAAAACTTATTTAAGAAGGCTTGAGTTGGCAATATTAAGAGAGAAACTTGGAAGAAGGAAGGGAGGTATGCCTAGAGATAGGACACAAGATCAGGTAACTGATATCCAAGTAAAAGAAGGAAATAGCTAAAGGTGAAGATTTTAAAAATCAAACATGATGGACATTTCTCAAGTAAGGGAGACAGGATCTGGTGAGAAGTGAGGTAAGGAAAGGACATGTCAAGGTGGAAGCCTAGATTCCTACATGAGCAAGTGCATAGTGGCAACTTCGGCTAAACCCAGAGCGCCCACAGAGAAAACTTGGGAGTGAATGACACGCATTGAAGCTCTTGCCAATCTTCAGTATGCCATGATCAAATGACCTAGAACGCACCCAACCAGAGATGCTACGAAGGAGTCCAGAGAGCCACGTAGGCTGGAAAGACAAGCCTGGGCACCAGCGAGGCTCAGAGGGTGACGTCAAGGGGGACAGGCAGGAATGAGTGGTAGTAAGCGACAGAATGAGCCAGTCGTGGCAGTGCAGGTCTGGCAATCAATAAGTCCACAGAGACAAGGGTCAACTGCCCTCTAGTGGAACTCAGGCCATCTGAACACCCACAGTCAGCAGCATTCATGGAGCTGATTTTCCTGTCTGGGACTAGAAGCTGTGGGTTCTCTGGGTTCCCAGAGGGAGAAAACGTACCTCAAGGTAAGACACTTAACTTCCTCCAGAAAACTCTCAATAAAATGACACTTCTCTATAAATGATATTTTTTTCAGACTATAGCTGTTTAATGCTTGCATTATGAAATATTCACCCACTAATTCCTTTTCAATAATTCAAATTTTTAAAACTTGAAAAAAATCCTTCTTAAATCCAGTTAGTGGGAAAGTCTGACTTGATCTGGACTCATCTGGTGTCAAAAATCTCACCTAAATTTCCATGATGCTATTTAGATTCTTCACATATCTACTTAGAGGAAACACCGTATATTTTGTTACAAAAATGTGATTGGCAAAATGGGTGCCGATCCAAACTCAGACGAGGGTGTTATAGAACATACCAAATGCAGCTTATTGTGTTTCCAAAACTTTAAAGTCTTTAAAAAAAAAAAACTCAAAACTAAAAATCCTAAGTCTCAAGTGTCCCTTGAATTTTAGCCAAAACAAAACAAAAAAAAAACTGGACAGATAATCAGGAGCAGAAGATATTCCAACACTTCAACTTTTAGTCATAGGAATGTTAAAAAAAAATAAAAGGAAACCTATCCCGGAATAACATAAACAAAGGAACAAAACCCAGACTCAAGTTATTCAAACTTATACAGCAGTGTAATAAAAGAACATTACCAAGAGGTAAAGGCAAATACTAGCATAAGCCATTCAATGAGCTGCCACTGTGCTGGGGTGTGTGTGTGTATGTGTGTGACATATACATACCTATGTGTATATCATGTGTAGGAGTCAGGAGACAGTCACAGACTGTGGATGACTTCCCTCTCTGAGTCGCAAAGCAAGGAAGGGGGTCTCCCTGCTGTAATGCCCCCAGGAATCCTACTGTGCAGCAGACTTAGGAAGACCCTCTATCTTGTACCTACTTCTCTACATAACTCTTCAAACTCTGAGATCAGAAACATCTAGGTGAAATTCCTATTCAATCATTTTTCTCTTCAGAAAGTACATATAAAGAGTAATAAGCATTATCTACTAAAACCAAGGATGAAACACTGTGTTCTGAAAGCACCCCCACGACTACCTATGGAAAATCTAAGAGAGTGTTCTGATAGTTCCGTGGCCCAGTGCCAGAAGCAAGTCAGGACAGAAATGGAGCCAATTTTTTTTTAATTTTTTCTGTATCTTCTAAAAGTAGACTAAAGTACAAGATCATCTCACAAAAAAGGCATATCTTAATGTAATTTAGAATTACAAACTTGTATGTGATGCCTATTCATTAATCAACCACATATTTGCTCAGCAACTACTAAGCAGAAAGCATGGTATTCAATAAGATGCAAAGCAACTATATTCAGAGTAACTATTTCCTAATTTATGCACAGAGTAAAGAAGCCAGGTAGCATGACTCTGCCTTCACAGATACAAAAAGAAGACTGAGAAGGACCCATGTGTAGTATGCGCCCATGTTGCCACCAAGCAAAAGTTGCAAATCTGAGCAAATGAGAAAGTCACAGAGCTAGCAGAACACACACAACCATGCCCCAGAGCAAGAGAATCATGACAATGAACCCAGAGAAGCCGAGGGGTAGGAATTTGGGGAATGGATTGTGATCCTAAAGCCAGACACACCAAATTCAAATCTAGATTATTTTTAAATCAGTTCCTAGGATGGATAGGGTGGTAATATTCATTTGTGGTGAGCATATTTATTATGATTTTCCTCCAGCGCTTGCCTTAAGAGGAACATTCGAGAAGGGTCTTTTACTAAAAAATAGGAAGTAATCCCAAGAACAACATACCTTGATTTTTACAGAGTCCTTTTTTTCCTGCCAAGAATCTCAGGGCCCTTTGTGAGGGCACCAGATTTCCAACAAGCAGTAGCTAGATAGGAGATGTTTCCAGAGCCTCTTGGAATTTCCTGAAGGGAGATAAAGGCAATGAAGCGGGTCACCAAAGGCCACAGACACATTGTGTAAAGTCTGTATCCGAACATATTTTGCAGACAGGTATGGGAAGAGCTAGAGCTGTTACAGTTCTGTAAGCTTTTGGCTCCCAGGGAATTGAAATGGGCCAAAAATTCAGGTAAACAAAATACCAGCTGAAAACTCCTCTACAAGAATGCTTTGGAATGTCACACCTGGATTTGGGCTCTATGCCATGACAAACAGAGTATGTGGGCTTACTGGCATTGGGACAGGAATATCCGTGGGAGAAATCAGGGGAGTGGATGGCTTAGGGGCCTGATAATGGGATATGTTTTGTCTCTTATCTTCTGGCTCCTATTCAGCCCAGGTGGAAAGTGACTAAAAATGGCTGCCTCACTGTGGCCTCTGGGCTTGGTACTTTCTACTTGGTAAACAACGGATCCACCTCCCTCAAACAAAGGACCAAAAGAGAAACTTGGAGCAACTGTCTCATAGATCTGCCAAGAATTCAATGGGCCATAAAAAAGAAAATAATAATAGTAATAAACCAAGAGAAAACAGAAAGAAAAACGGGGTGGAGGGCAGAGTGGAATAAGGCCTCCTTACCTTAAAAGGTGGTTGGAAACTGGCGCAGAGGCTGTTCTTGTGGAAAGCCCATGTGGGTCTTGAAGAAGGGCTTTTGTAGACAGGCAGTCAAAGCACGAGAAAGTAAGTTACTCGATTACAACACAGTACAATGCCTCAGCCTCCTGTTAACTCTCAGACAAAAGCAGATGACACACTGCTGAATTAATTGAATACCTAACCAGAATATGAGCGTTTGAAGTCTTTTCATCGACTTGTCCATGAACTTGCCCTCCATGTCGAGCCTCCTGAGCCGCAACCAGCTTTTCAGCTCAGCATTTCTCAACCTCTGAGCTCTCACCTTTTCAAACAGGGTGAGTCTTTGTGGCTGTTGAACAGCATTGCTGATTGATCCATGAGACAAGAGAAGTAGCCTTCTCTCAGCCCAAGTTACAACCTAAAATAATATCCCCAGAACTTGCCAAATAGCTTTGGGGAACAAAAGCACCCTCGGTGAAGCACTGCTCTCTGAGGAGGGACCAAGAACACGAGCTCAGGAGCCAGCAGACATGGGTGTAGGTCCTAATCTCTCCTGTCTGCGTGATTTGCACAAATTCTTGAACACTCTGGTTAAGTGCCCCACTACCCTGCTGGGGACATGAGGAGGATTAGATGAGAGACACCCTGGCTCTCAGAGGGCATATGACTCCAGGGCTCTCCCCTCATGCTCCTTAACACCTTCTCACCTGAGAGACTCTTTTACATTATTCTTTTACATTATTCTCTCTCATTTTATCAGTCTTTCCCCGCCCTCTACTTTCCACCAATTCGCAAATTCTTCTCTCAACCTGTCTTCATGGCACAAACTCTGAACTGAAAGCAGAAGACATGATCTTGGGCCCGGTGCAGTGGCCCAGCAGCTAAAGTCCTCGCCTTGAATGCACCAGGATCCTAAATGGGCGCTGGTTCTAACCCTGGTAGCTCCGCTTCCCATCCAGCTCCCTGTTTGTGGCCTGGGATAGCAGTTGAGGACGACCCAAAGCCTTGGGACCCTGTACCTGCATGGGAGACCTGGAGGAGGTTCCTGGCTCCTGGCTTTGGATCAACGCAGCTCTGGCCATTGCGCTCACTCTCTGTCTCTCCTCCTCTCTGTATATCTCACTGACCAATAAAAATAAAATAAATCCTTAAAAAAAAGATATGATCTTATGCCTTCACTTATCCCTAGTGAGCTACAGGGACTTGCAACAAGTCATTTAACCCTTTTTGGACTCTCTGATGTTAAATCAGTGCCATCATTTTAGTATCCACAGAACTATATGAGGTTCTCATCCTTCTGATTAAGTTGCCTGACCTGGCTCACTATTTCTTTGTGAGCTGTGGGGCAATGTGGGATTTCACCTTCTTCTTTATCACTCAACCCAAGCTGACATCTTAATGAGTCTCAAAAACTCCTATCCATTAGCCTGGCACGATGACTCAATTAGCTAATCCACCTTTTGCAGGTCCCAGGGTTCCCTACAGGTACTGGTTCGAGTTCCGTCTACTCCAGTTCCCACCCAGCTCCCTGCTTATGGCCTGGGAAAGCAGAGGAGAATGGCCCAGAACCTTGGGATCCTGCACCTACATGGGAGACCTGGAAGAAATTCCTAAGTCCTGGCTCCTGGCTTCAGATTGGCTCAGCTCCGGCCATGTGAAGTGAATCAGAGCAAAAAAGATCTTTCTCTTTGTCTCTCCTTCTTTCTTTAAGTCTACCTTTCCAACAAAAATAAACAAATCTTTAAAAAGAAAAAAAGCCTTGGCATTAAGATGATTTGTGAAGACTGTCAAGGCCTCACCTGGGAATTCAGAGTTCAGTATGGGACTCAAGCAGCTGTCTTTGTTTTTGTTGTTGTTGTTGTTTAACTTTTTAATGGATGCCTATGTGTAACTAGAACTGAGAAGTCCAATCCCAGACTCTCCACTCTCGTTAGTGCACCTGCTCACCATTTCTGATGACTAACTCAACTCCCTCCCACATCCAAAGCGTTGGCCAAATTATTGCCTCTATTTGCATTGTTTTTCCAGATTTTGTCAGCATATGCATCTCTTCCACCCCCCCCTTTTCAAAATTAACTCTCCTTAGCAAGTCTTCCCACTTTTCTCTGATACTAGAACTTGCTCATCCAAGAAAAAGCTTAGGACATGCATGATATATGATACTTAGGAAACAAAATCCATTGGAAAACAAAAATAACCAACAATTATACAGTATTATGCATAGGAGGAAAAGAACTTGGAAGAAATTCTACAAAGTTATCACAAATCAGAATATTATTTGTTTAAACTCTTCACTTACAAGCAGCTTCAAAGACAGTATTTGGGCCTTGTAAGAAAGATCATGCTATCAGAGTTACCAAAAAGAACTCTGGAGTTCGTCTCTACCAAAACACCTTGCCCCAATATTTGGCTCTAATTATCGTCTAGAGTCTTTTAAGTACTAACTTCCCTTGCCCCCCACTAAAGGATGATTTATTATTCTGGGCAATATTCAAAACTCATACTCACGCTCTAAACACAATTTCAAAACTGTTTTGAGCAATAGCAATGTTATTGGAATAAGAGTGTAGTTTTCCAAGTTGATTACTTGGGTGGAAACATTCATTTAAATAAACAAATTATGACACATTTGCTTTGTAAAAAGTTCTCACCATGAGTCACAACATCCTAACACTTTTAAGTTTAATTACTATTACTAGTCTGAAAGCTGTTTGAATCGAGCCGTGGCTTTCAATGAGGAGACATTGGGCGAGGTCTGGAAACACTCATTATCACAACTTGCAGGGTATGGGGTGCTGCATACATCAAGAGAGTCCAGGATGCTGCTCCTTAGCTTCCTGCGGTGCACAGGGCAGCCTCCCTCACCTTCTCCAGGGAAGAGTGGCTCAGCTGAAAAGTCAATTGTGCCATTGTTAGAAACACTGGATTAGGTGTGATCATGGTTCCATGACATGCTTCCTTACGCACTGCAATCTGCCTTGCTTCTCTTTAGCAGAAATATGTTCTTCATCATTTGTGATAAAGGCAACAGGAGAAATACTACGTGACTGGCTAGCTTTTTTTTTTCTGGTAATTGGAAATTTCTATTAATCAGGTCATTGCCCCCAAGAAGGTGTAACTGACAACAAGCTTAATGCTGATTCGGAGTATGGACTCGGGAACCTAGGGAAAAGCAGCAGGAGATGACCCAAGTGCCTGGGCCCCTGCACCCAATGTGGGAGACCCAGATGAAATGCCTGGCTCCTGGCTTCATCTGGTTCAAACCTAGCCATATCAGCCATTGGGGATTTCTCTCTCTCTCTCTCTCTCTCTCTCTCTCTCTCTCTTTCTCTCTCTTTTTCTCTCTCTCTCTCTCAATCTTCACAATTAAATATCTTTTTTTTTAATTCACAAACAACATGAATGAACAATCTAGCCATACTCTAGACACAGAATTGATAGGAATGTACTGTGTTCCAACTCTACAAATGATTGCAAAGCATAGTTTAGATTGAGGAGTGTGGTAGTAAGATTAATAAGAAAGAATGTCAGATAAAAAAGGATGCATAAGAAACAAATATGTATGAAATAAGAAGAGGAGAATCATCTTTGAATTAGTAAGTCTAGATTATAATTTTTAAAACTTCTGTCAATAAAATATTCAGTTCTATGGCAACAGAAAGGAAAAGGTACTGCAATATATTTACATGGGAAAGTAAGAGTAATCCAAGTGTTAAAGAATTAAGTAAAACTTAGGAGGTAACAGCATTCAACATACAGAAGTGAGGGAAGGAAATAGTCCACCAGAATAAAGGGACAGGGTTCTTCAAATTAAAAACTATCACACTAACTATTCAGAAAGGATTTTGGGGTAACCCAGCAGAAATTCTTCATGATTGATATTTTTTTAAGATTTATTTGTTTTTATTACAAAGTCAGAAATACCATGATTGGTATTTTTAAGGGTTCATTTCACAAATTCGTCCCAGGAAGTACAACCTTAAAAAATGGTCATATCTACTGGATGCCATATTTCAAAGCATTCTGCTGATGCTGGGCAGAATTACAATCTCCATGGAAACCCACACTCTCCTTTGCAAAAGCAAGCCACCAAATGACCCAAGTACAATCAATTAATGATGAAAAATGAAGACTTCATATTTTTAAAAATTTTAAAAAGATTTTTGTTTTGTTGGAAAGGCAGATAAACAGAGAGAAAGAGAGACCGAGATCTTTCAATCGCTAGCTCACTCCCCAGGTAGCCACAACGGCAGGAGCTGAGCTGATCTGAAGACAGGAGTCAGGAGATTCCTCCAGGTCTCCCACACAGGTGCAGGGATCCAAGGCTTTCAGCCATCCTCTACTGCCTTCCCAGGCCACAAGCAGTGAGCTGGATGGGAAGTGGAGCACCTGAGTCACAAACCGGCACACATATGGGATGCTGGTGCATGTAAGGCGATGATTAAGTCACTAGGTTATCATACCAGGTCCAAGACTTTATCTTCTTGTCCCAAGAACTCAACATAATAGATAATATTTTGTATATTAAAGACAATAGTATTCTAGATCAAACCATCATTTTAATAGCAATGATGTTGAGGACAAGCTGGTGGTAGGCAATTTGACTACTGCTTGCAATGCTCGCTGCCCCTAGGTGTGTCAAGTTCCATTTCTTATCCACCTCCCTGCTAATGGTCGCAAGGTAACCCAGGTGCTTGTGCCCCTGCACCTACATGGGAGACACCTACATGGTCCCTGGCTTTGGCCTGGCCTGGCCCTGGCTCTTATGGTCATTTGGAAACACGAAGAAGCAAATGGAAGATCTCTTTCTCTCTTTCTCTTTCTCTCTCTCGCTCTCACTCTTTCTCTCTCTGTAACCCTGCTTTCCAAACAAATAAATAAATCCCAAAATATTAAAAAGAGTGACAATATCAAAACTTCTCATCAACAGCAATCTGTATCCTAAAGACCTGGTTGTTGGTGACTTTTTTTTTCTTTATTTTTGCCTTCCAATTCTAACTTCAAAGCTTGTACAATCATCTTTTGTTAACACTAAAACAAGTGTTCCTACATATTAGAAGTTTTCAGTATGTGCATTTGCCTCTCCAAAGGCCTATTAAACAGATCGAAACCTGACTACAAGAGCAAAGCTACCGCCACTCACTTCAACCAGGCATGAGCCCTGATGTCCTGTTTGCTTTTTCTTTGTGCATCCTATTATGGACCTATATAATGATGTAAGACCACCACACAGGGTGGGGAAGAGCTTGAACTGGAACAGCTGTGGTCTCAAGGCAGGAACCACAGCACACTGTGAAATTCTCCATAGCTCTGGATCACAATTAGAGCAACACCTGTGCAAAACAGGTTTTTTCTGATCCCCTAGAAAACCCTCTATTTTATGCAAGCCCAAACTGTGTCTGTTGTTCTTAAGCCATTGCTCCACCTCGGAATTTGGACAGTCGCTCAACTGCTCCATTTCATCCTTCTAAAGCAATGCAGAGAGTTCCTGGGAGATACATCAATGAGTCAGTTCATTCCTGCCTAACCCGACCCTTCTGTATGGGACTCCCTGAGCAAGATAACATTTACAGGATGAAAAAGAATCCCTTGGTCTCTATTGCATAAAGGCTTTTAATGAAGTCGACCTTCCATGGGGTGGATGGTACAGGGGATAAACTGGGAGCAGGAAGTGATTCTCCATTTCCACAGGACCTATTCCACGAGTCAAAGAGGCACAACAGCATGCCCCAGAGGAAATGGTTACCAAACTGAGGCGATCACTTATGCTCAAAAATTTCCATGATTTCTGCTTTAAAAGGGTCAGAAGAATGTCGTTCTTGGACACTACTGAAAACGTGATTAAGACAACTCTTCTGAGGTCCACAATGGGGACAGGAAATGTCAGAATCAAATTTTCAAGTCTGATTATTCATCTCATAAATAAATTTTGAAGATAGGTTTGTCTTGTGAAAGTTGAGAAGTACAGTGTTTAGCAATTATGCAAACACTGAAGACTTGGCTCCTTGAAACCATTTCTGTTGGTCTTGGAATGTTCTCCACATCCAAGTAGCTGACAAAGTTTTTTTATTATTATTATTAATAACACAAGACTCTAAGAAAGGTATGAGCTCTTTCAGTGAGTAAAGAGACTCTGGCTTACTTCCATGTTTCCAGTCTTACTAGGACCCATGGCTATGGATTCTCTACTTATATTTTGTTCTTGTGTCTCTTCTGCTAATAATAATTCATCACTGAATTCTGGATGAATGTGAAGTCCGGATGTTGAGCCTGTTAAGAAGCCTTACAGAAATATTTGCACAAAAGAAAATCAGTTGAAATCTCAGTAGGTGATAATTGTAATAAGTGTTCTCCTGGTATGCCTGGCCCCTGGAGGTACACCTACCCCACAACAGCTCTTTGCCATTTCACATCCATCATAGCCTGCATCCTACTGAAACTTTTATGAGGTTCCTAGCACTCCCATAGTCTTCATTATTCAATAATCTAACACAAGATGCTCTGTGAAGCCTGGCAGCTATCTGACAATAAAATAAAACACTTAAATAAAACACTTACTATGTGCCTAGCATTGTGCTAGACACCACAGAGGTGTCAAAGGTATAAAACATGTTTCAATCACACAGAGGATGCAATGGAGTTAGACAAGATAAATATCAGCAAGGAGATCAGCAAAGACCAGAAGCATCAGAGGAAAGTTGAAGAACAGGTGTGCCTTGCAGAACTGACAACATTTGGGTGGAAGGAAGGCTTTTAAGTACAAGGCTAAGGTAAACAATGATGTGAAGGCAGGAATGAGTATTTCAGGCATAAGGGACTAGACTTTTCCTTTTTCTTTTAATCATATTAGACTCATTTGATGGGGACAAGATGGGAATTATTTGAGAATTGTGGCCCTTTAGTACTGACTTCCTGTGGGAGCAGAAAGATAAGGGAACCTTCGAGGGAAGAGTGACAGTTAAGTGGGTTGAAGTGTTTGTGTTGGTCTAGAAGAAAAAATTAGAAGGATTGTGATTATAAAATAGTAGATGAAGTGCTATTTTGGGAACATACAGTCCTAGGGCCAGGATGATTCCTAGAAGACATGGCTGCTTTCACCCAGCCAGACGCACACACACACTTCCATCACCCAGGCATGGCTAAACTTGGCTGTCAGTTCTTTACAGTATAAGACTGAAGAATACCCCAAATGATGTCCAAGTTTCTCAGTCTTCTATGTAACCCTATACCATCTCATCTGTTCTTTGCTAAGCCTATTCATTGGCTACCACAAAAATCCACGTGTGCTCAAGCACTTCTTGAATTTAGTACTTTGATCATAAATACAGAGTCATAAAGACAAACTGCACTCTCAAATGAATAACCTTCCTTAATCCAGGTAGACCCACCAGTACATGTCTCTCCTTTCTTCTGAGACATGAACACATTCTTTGCTAGTCTAGCACAGAATTAATTTCCATTCACACCCTGAAATCTCATCTGTACCTCCAAGAACTTACCTGAGCAAATTATTCACCATCTATGTGAATCCTGGTGAATGCAATTTTCTCCATTTTGTTCACAAAGAATGAGTGTCAGGACTGGTGAAAAGTGGGAATTGGAAAATGAATAGTCAAAGGGCATAAAATTTCAGTTAGAGGAGATAAGTAAGTTCTGGAGGCCTACCAGGAAGCATAGTGCCCACAGCTAACAATGCCCTATTATATACATACTGAAATTCTGCTGAAATGATAGATCTCATGCTAAGTGTTCTTATCAGAACACTGATAATGATATAAGGTTAGACAATTCTGTTCAGTAATCAATATGTTTATTGTCTTGGCAGTGGTGACACTTCCAGTTGTACAGTTATCAGCATATCATTGAGCTGCATATGATAAATTTGTGCAGGTGTTCTTTCATATTGCAATAAAGGGTTTTAAAAAAAGATTTATTGTTATTATTGGAAAGGCAGATATACAGAGAGAGGGAGAGACAGAGAGAAAGATCTTTCATCCTCTGGTTCACTCCCAAGGTGGCATCAATGGCCAGAGCTGAGCCGATCCGAAGCCAGGAGCCAGGAGATTCCTCCAGCTCTCCCACATGGGTGCAAGGTCCCAAGGCTTTGGGCCATCCTCTACTGCTCTCCCAGGCCACAAGCAGAGAGCTGGATGGGAAGTGGAGCAGCCAGAACACGAATCAGTACCCATGCGGGATTCCACTGGATGCAAAGCGAGGATTTAGTCACTAGGCCATCACGCAGGGCCCTGCAATAAAGTTTTGATTAAAGAAAGGGCCTGGCAAAATGCCTCATGCAACACTGGTCCACTTGGAGCAGCTCCCCTCACACCATAGCTTTGCCTCATCCCACGACCCTAAGTCATTCTTCTCTGAAGGCCGCAGAGAAAGGTGTTCACTAAAGATCCTGTCAGAAGCTCTTTCTTGCTCTGCCATGTCATTGATTTGAGGGCGAGGGCTTGGGCTTGTGCCTGTTCAGCCCAACCACACAAGGCCCATTCTGACAGCAGGGGTCTCCAAAGACCCTGGAAGGAAGACTTCTATGAATGTCCCACTATGGTTGGGTTTGTTATTTATTTATGAGAGAGATCTTTCATCTACTAGCCCACCCTCCAAATGACTGCAATGATAGAGGTTGGTCCCGGCCACACTCTTGATCCCCTATTGCCCCTTGATTCAATAGGGCCTGGACAGAACTCCAAAATGAGATTCACATGTACAGTTGGAACTGAGCACCTCCTTCATAGAGATGACCCCTGGATCTGGAGGATTCTGAAAGGCAATGTCTGGGATTCCTGCCCAAGCACAGGCCTGGCTTCCTTGAGTTTCTGCTCTGCACTCCCCTTCACATGAACCCAAGAAGGAAGCTGTGTCTGCTCACTGACTTCTGCAAAAGTTTACACACGTGGGGTAACATTCACGGGGAACATTCATGGGGAATACCCCTCTTTTTTCCGTTTTTTTTCTTCTGTTCTTTCTCTCATTCTACTCCAAACCCACACTCCACTCGCTTTACCCAAAAGGATTCTGCCCTCCGTCAGAGCCCCTGACTCAGAGAGGAAGTTCAGTACAGAATCTATGATGTAACAGACAACAATGAAGCAACTAGTTTGGGATGTCCAGTTACCAGTCAAATGTCAACTGAACATCATTCACAAGGTCAACCAAGATCAATGTCACCATATTGATTGCATGAACTTCTTGCTCTCCTAATTCTTACAATCCTAGCTTGCCCTGCCTATTTGAAATATTGTCTCATGAATTTTGGTGAATCAGTTTCATAACAGGAACATTTATTTCAACCACTAGATTATAAACTTCCCACAATCAGCCCTGGAACTTTATCATTCTCCTTGTAACTTCTATTTTCATCATGTGCTGTACACAGTCAGCCAGTGTTGCTATGTGCATGATCCACTAAGACAGAGTCCCGATAAATGTAAATTGCATTAAGAATTCTGGAGCTGGAGATTGTGATAAAACCTGGAATGGCAACCCTGAAATGGCTTGGTTTCAGGGAAGAAAGATACAAAAGAAAACACACAGGAAGAGACCCAGATGGAAAGGATATGAAAACAGAGAACACGGACCATTTGAAGAGCAAATAGGGAAAGACAGCAGGTGAGTGGGGGTGAGCAGAGCCCCTCCAATGGAAGTCTGCAGGGGAATGAGTTCAAATACTTTTAGCTGAAACCAACAAAGCAAAGTACAGGATTGGTGACAGGAGATGAGTTGATTAGGTTGAACCAAATCATGTTATTATTCAGCTGCTTTTAGTCTATGGAAATAATGTCATATGACAACTGTATTTAACAAACCTGGAAATTCAACACATGATTACTCAATTTGAGAAGGATGGAGGAAAATAATTGTTGGATACACGACTTTTTTTTTTTTGCTTATGACTTTCAAGTCAAAAATATAAGCACACACAAAAGTTATTACTAAAAGTGACAAAAAATCAACTTTAACTTTTTGCTCTTACTGCTTTCCTTCTTTTATACTTATATGCATGGATTCAAGTATGTGCTTTATGCTAATGGTATATGTGTGTTTGATTATTAAGTCAACTATATGATAATTCCTTGAACTGTCCAGGAGATGGCCATTACAAGGGTCTGATAACTCTTTTTAATTTGTCTACATGTATTCCACAATATGCCCAAGGTCTACCACACTAGAAGAAGACACTTTTATTGTTATTCAGATAAGACCAGGAAGTAAAATGACAAATTAGTTTTGTGTTAGATTTTTTTTACTTGTCTTAAAATGAAAAAAGGGGGAGGGAGGGTGCGGGGAGGTGCTAAAATTAAACGCTTGAAAACGGATAGGTGAAGTCTATGATGAAATGAGAACACAATTCTTCTCAGAGGGAAGTATTGCCCGTGGAGGTAGAGACATCATTCTTGAACACAAAACACTAACGAAATGGGATTGTGAGCCGACAAGTACAAAGAATAATAATATCATAACTATATAAAAGGCTGGCTTGAGAATTTCTGTTTTACAATTTTACTCGCTCCAAGAAATGACAAATTGAAGTTTAACAAATCCAGTAATTTTGGTCTTTGTTTGTTTCTTTTAAAAGGGAAAAAGAAAGAACAGAAACTTCACAGTTGGGAATAGAAAATACCTCCTGGATATGGGTTTTATTGCAAGCTCTGTGTCTGAGTTAAAGATGTTAACGCTGAATTCGCCCACCAAGATCAAAACTCCTACAAAACTCTTCCAGCTGCAGCATTCATGACTCCAGGTTTTGTTTCAGAAACTGAGGAATATGTTCCAGGATTATGATCTTTTTTCTCTTTCTTGCAAGCATAACTGTAATCTGCTCTTTCAATGCTATGGAAACGTTCAGTTGGCACTGTTTTCCACACAACCATGGAAACACCTGCTTCCAAATTAATTTATAATCTATTTTACACCTATGGCTGCAAGCCACATTCAAGCTTATTTTTTTTTTTAAAGAATTTTGGTAAAGCACATAAGAAAGTTTTAAATGTCTGCTTTTTCTTTCTGTTCCTCATGACATAATGTTGGATTTTACACATTTCATTTTATGTCCAGCTTTTTAAGATGTTAATAATATGTAAAGATATGTGATATGTCAGAATATATGTAGCTTTTTCTGAGTCTTTTAAAGCATATCCCAACACAGATATTGTACACGACACACTCTTTTCTTGACTCTCATCCCAATTTCTCCTTTTATTTGGCCAGACTAAACCATGCAGTAAAGTACCTTCTGAGTTACTTTAAAAAGAAAGAAATCTGAATATGCTCACAACTTCACTAACTTCAAATGTGATTCACTTCTATAAAAATATTTATTTCTGCCCCCCCTCCCGATTTCCTGGTAAAGTAAAGGGAAGAAGTCTTTAATATATCGCAGATGATTCTGTGAAAGACTTACACAAATCAATTTAACTACTGTTTCTCTGACTTTGCTTTGTTCTGTTTCTCAGTTACAAAAGCATAGGACTTTAGACCTAAAACAATATTTAAGCTGTCTCAAATCCTACACCGGATTGGTTTGGGATTGACATGTGTTAATTTTTAAGTGCATTTTAAAATATTTTAGGTTAGTAACCATTGCTTTCTCAAAGCAGAATTCAATCAGTTTTCGTAACAAAAATCTCTAGTCTGTTAAAACACATGACTAAAATCAATGTTATCACCAGATCTTCAGATAGTCACCATTGTTAAGGGGTGATACTGTGCTGCCATGTGTAGAAAAAGCATAAATTTCAAATTTGAAACTTGAAGACTGTTTTTAATACTAAACTACAGAGGAAAAAAGGCAGAGGAGCACAGGGTGGCAATGGAATCTTCCACGTCAACAGCAAAACCTGAGCTGGAAAGTAAGAGTTAACATTATTGAGCCAGTCCAGGTTCCCAAAACAAAGAGGAACCATAATTTGTGAACATTCTGACTAAATATGATCACTTTCTTCCTTCCATTACTAAAAAAAAAATGACCCCTGTAGCATAAGGGCACAAATATTTTCAATCACTTAGAGTTTCATGCGGCAAAGTTGCAAGATAAGCAGTCTTTTGTTGCTTTTATTGCCATGATGGTAATTATTTTAATTCTCCTATTGGCTAATAAATAAGGCAAAGATGTATTGAGTTAATTTTCCTAAATGTATGTCTATAGGCTTATAACTAATATTATGTGCTATTCATTTTTTCTTATTAACATTTTAAGCCATAGAATGCACACTGATTTTACAAGAGATCATTAGTTTATCAGGTTTTTGTAATATGAGATATGGGTTGCAATCATTGAGAGTTCCATGGGATTATGTTGTTGTTGCATCACTGTTGCTTGTCATATGGGTCTGCAAGTTCACACAAGAGTGTCAACAGAGGATGCCTTTATGAAGTACAGCCTAAGACTCATAACCCAGTCCCTCGGAGTCCTGAAGCATTGTTGCTTTACTAGTCTATCTTTGCAATCTTTTCAATTAAGAAGAAAATAATTCTAATGCAGAAGAAACAAATAACAGGCACATAAGGAGCCTTGACTTTATAGGAAAGGATTAGTAACGTTATCTTGCAAAACGATGACGTCACTGCTTAATTGGTGAGCCATGCCCCTCAAATGACAATATTAGTCACCTATTTGTTACTTTTTTCTTTCATGTATTGTGTTTTATTTTTTACACGCTAAACAGCCTTCATGCCATGC
The DNA here is from genome assembly GCF_030435755.1 of Ochotona princeps. Taxonomy (NCBI): domain Eukaryota; kingdom Metazoa; phylum Chordata; class Mammalia; order Lagomorpha; family Ochotonidae; genus Ochotona; species Ochotona princeps. The sequence goes on along the minus strand of NC_080854.1, from coordinate 13,918,165 downwards.
TGTGTTGACTAATCCAGCAAAGGATTGTGAGGCTAGATTGTAAAACCTCAGGACTGGGGCTCTGATGTGGAGAGACACACAGGAGCACCTCAAAGGGTTCATGGAAATGGAATTACAAAGTAAGTTTACTGGTACAAAAATAAAGAAATGGGAATCACGCCTAGTTTTTCCTAATAAGCATTTTCTGTGAACATTTTGAAGACATCCTTGCTTTGTAACTGCCTCACAGTGTGTAGACGAGTGAGTTGTGAGTGTGAATAAACTTTTCTGTATTCTTTAATGCTCACAAGGTACTTACTGTTTGAGTCATTACCATTCTATTGGCTCATTTCAGTGTTAGAGAAAATTAAATTTTACTTTGGTTTCCCATTTTGGGGTTGTCAAAATGGTTTGTTGTCTTTTCTATTGGCATTCTTTTTCCAAACATTGACAAAAAGTCTTAGGACATGAGTAGAGGAAAATGAAGACATTCCTGGTGACTGATACCTTTTGATTACTACCTATCTAAAAGCAATTAAAACATCTGTAAGAACTGAGTTCTCTTTTTCTGTCCTCCTTTCTCCCTGGATATTTTTTCTTCTCCTAAGGAATTCTAAAAATGAGCAGCCTCCAAGGGTGAGCCTTCAGGCAGATGTTCACCCTGTTGTTTTCAGGGCTCTCCCAAGATAAAAGCCTCAGTTTCCGTAATAAGCTGTGGGCTCCCACATCTTAACAATCCCTAACAATGCTCGGCCGTGTTTATGTAATGCCACTGCTGTGTCAAAATCTCTTTTTTTCCTACCAAACAACTTCCAGTTTTCCGATCTTATGTCTACATTCCTGTAACTCCTTTGCATCCCTCGCAACTCACTGTTCCCCTTCTCACTTTTACTTTTCTCCAAAAAAATAACCACCAACTAGTATGCTATCCATTTCAGGATAAACCTTGATGACAAGGACCTACTACTCATTCCCCCAAGGTCATTTCCTATCATATCTCAATGTGTTTTCTACTTTTCTCTTACTTTTATAAAGTCAGAAGACTTACTTATTTACATTCTTATTGTCTGCTTCTCCCTTAGTTGATTACAAGCTCCTTGAGGTCAGGGGGTCTTCTGTGCTTTTGTTCAATGTACACCAGTTCTGAGAACATTGGAAGAGTGTATGAGACTAGAAATGCAGAAAGGAAAGAGCAAAGCCATAACGCTCTGTAAGACCTCTAGACCACAAACTTCACAATTACTTTTCAATCTGGACTTACATCTGGCCTGCACAAGTCATCAGTTATACAGTTATACAGTTGGCGCTTCAACATTTTGTTTCTACCAAGTCCAAACCCTAAATGTCCCAAATGTGGATTTAAAACAGAAGTCTGCAGGATCTCTCCATTTCAATGACTTCTTCCAGATGAATCTTTCTAAAACCTTAGTTTTCATCACTCTACAGACTCGAAAAGCTTCCATATAGCTGCTAGAGTCCCCCCATATGCTGGTCTTAGATAGATTCTATACTGGTACATTATTCCCAATTACAGAATTCTCAATTACTACTCATCATTCTTCTTCCTCATCCACTTAGGTTAAATTCTTGACTAGCCCTCTTACCTGCAATTTTCTTGACTTTAGTGCCTTTACCGCTAGATACACCTCCTTCCTTTCCATCATCTATTCAAACCCCATCATTTTTGTTCTCAAATATAATTCCCTGTGTTCCACTGGGCTGTTTGAAACTCTCACCAAAAAACCACAGCCAATATCAATTCTGGCTTGCCTGGTCTCTGCAAATACATAGTGTTGGAGTCTCATAATCCATCACTCTGTTAGTTGATGGTTTCACGGCTTCCCCTTGGCTTTCCAGCAAGATGACAGGATGAATAAAGCTGAATCATTCTTACTAGCCATCTTAGATCAGTGTTGTATCCTACATTAAGTCCAAAACTCCAACACACACTTGAAAATACATTGAATTTTTACTGGGACTTTTCAGAGACACAGCAAATATTCCAAAGTTCCACATTGTCCCTGACAGCTCTTCAATGATCAGAATGCTGCTGTCTCCCTCTCATCTATGTTCTCCACCTGTAAAACCCCAATCCACGTTGTGTTTCTATTGCTTTGTCATCTTGTGTATCAACTGCAAGCCTTTTCCGGGAATAGTTCTCCACTCTGTCTCATAGATCAATTTAGATTTCTGGAGTTCTTTCCAATTTTATATCACAGACATGAACCAGAACAAAATCCCTGTCCCAAGAACTGCTGATAAAGAATAATTATCTTCTTTCAGAAGTAGAGAAAGCAGAAAACCCATCAATATTTAATAGATTAATCTTTTTTATATTACTGTCACTACTTGTTCTCCTGTTAAATCTTGGTGGGTTTCTGAAAAGTGCATGCTACTTCTTCTCCAGAAGCATCTTCCATCAGATCCCTACCCTCTCTTGCTTACTCTATGGGACTGGGAGATTCAACAACAAGCATTATTGTAGGAGAGACCAAACTTGACAATGACCTCTCTAGCCTGAAGCTCCTGCTACACACCCTCCCCATGCAACAAAGCCATGATTTCCAGGCCCCTCTGCCATCCATGCCATGGGAGAAACACAGCTGAGTGCCCAGCCTATGCCAGCCCTTCCCTCTGCATGTTTTGTCCTCTGCCACAAGAAGAGAATCAAATATCTAAGTGATTTTCTCACAGTTTCACGACTCTGCTGCATCTGTGCATACAGGCTACAATGTGACAATGGGGCTGCCTCAGTGTCACAGAGTCCTGCAAAGCTCAAATCCTGAAGGGGTCCAGCAGTAGTAGCCTCCACAACAAGACAGGAAAGAGAAAAACAAAAAACCATAGGCCCTGCAAATGGACGGGCAGTGGTAAATACAAAGGCTATTTTCATGAGGATGCAGAGGACGCCCACAGTTTCCATTCTGACAGAGGGGGACTTTGGAAGCATGAAGGTCTGTCGACACAGACAGCACAGGAACAGAACTAGGAACACGATGATACTGTTTTCTGTGATTCCTATTTTATGCCTTGGCTCTGCAACTGGGAAAACAGTGGTTGTGTGGAAAATAAAACAACCACATCTATACCAAAGTGCTTTTGTAAAATGGACAATATGTGGGAAGGATGGACCCATGGCCAGGCACACAGTAGGAGCATAATTGATGGTTTTCTAACTATCCTTCCCAACTACCCCCTCCTTTCCAAGTATAGGTCCCAAACCTTCCAAGAAGGTATGGAAATAAGAATAGACATCTTGGGGAAGAACAGAGGGCTGAGATACCTAGAGTGAAAATAAATCGCTAAAAGGTCCATCCACATCAATAGGAAGTTGATCTGGTAAATTGTTAGAGAGGTACTAGTAGCATTTACCCTATTAAACTACGCCAATCAGACTAGGAAAGGTCAAATACAATTTTTTTACTGTTGGGATTTGTCATCAGTGTGTACATATTTGAGTTACACAAGTTCATTTTCCATCTTAGTGGATAACGAACTTTAAAAGGGATCAAACTGGGGAAAGCACTGTGGCGAAGTGGGTAAGGCTGCTGCCTGTGACACCAGCATCCCAAATGAGGACAGTTGGTGTCCTGGGCTTCTCCACTTCCACTCAGCTCCATACTAATGACTTGGATAAAGGAGCAGAAGACGATCCAAGTATTTGGACCCTGCTACCCATCAGGGAAACCTAAATGAAGCTCCCAGCTATTGCCTGGCTCATCCCCAGCTATTGTGACTATTCAGGGCGTGAACCTGCAGATGCAAATTATCCCTCTTTTTCTCTCTCTCTCCCCTCTCTCTGTAACTCTTTCAAGTAAAATAAATAAGCTTAAAAGGGATCAAATCATAATTGGACTCTATTCACACAAAGAATATTGAATAAGATGCAGTAAAATAGAGCCTTACATTTAAAAATACACCAACAAATTGATAAAATATCAATGACTTTCTAAAATTTTATCATCCATTTAGCACAAAAGGACATACAGAATTAACCATATATTCTTCGGTCTCACACTCCAAGAAAACATTTTCTTGTTCATCAAACTTTTATTGAGTTTCATTGTTCACTCCTGGTCATGCTGTTTGTGTTTCTTTTTTTCTCCACTAGGCTATAGACTTTGTGTGACATGATATTTTGTGTTAGTTATTGTCATCTTTCTAGGAAATGGAAGAATTCATGACAATAACTAACCCAAAATATCATGTCACATAAAGTCTATAGCCTAGTGGGAAAAAAAAGATACAAACAGCATGATCAGGAGTGAACAATGAAAACAGCAAATCCTTCTTGGGAAAGAGGAAGAAAAAGTTCACAGAGTAAGTCCTAAAGAATAAATCTGAATCTGCTATGCTATTGTGGGTGGAGGAAAGGAATAGCATCCGAGCTGTGGCAATGAAACGTGGACAGGCACATTCTGAAGGCCACACAGAGTAGCTATGCATGTTTGGTTGGTTGGTTTTTTTTGTTGTTGTTGTTGTGGTTTTTTTTTTATTTATTTATTTATTATTGGAAAGTCAGATATACAGCGAGAAGGAGAGACAGAGGGAAAGATCTTCCATCTGCTGGTTCACTCCCCAAGTGGCCACACCTGGCTTGTTCCAGGTCTCCCATGCAGGTGCAGGGTCCCAAGGTTTTAGGCTGTCCTCTATTGTTCTCCCAGGCCACAAGCATGGAGCTGTATGGGAAGTAAACAGCCAAAATATGAACTGGTGCCTATATGGGATCCTGGCACATACAAGGCAAGGACTTCAGCCACTAGGCTGCCACACCAGGCCCTAGCTGTGTATGTTTGCTAAAAGGAATGAATTTGCCATTAGTTAGTATTTTCAGTAGTGGACAGGAAGGATTAACTAATTCATCAGCTTTATCTTCTATAGATTCCATGGCACATATTTGTTTCCTCTGTGTCATGCTAAGACTTGATCTTCCATGAGATTTTCTTAGATAATTTTAATAATTTTAAGGATGCTGGACACTCTGACATTATCATACCCACAACATCAGGATACATTTAAACAGCATAATGATGGACTTATGGCTGCTTATAAAAGACTACACTATCGTAATAATATATGGGAAATCAGTAGGGGGAAGGAGTTTGGGAGGGCCTAAAGGAAATCCCAGAGCCTATGGAATTGCATCATAAAAAATAAAATAAAATAACATTTTGAAAGAGAAATGTAAAAAAAAGAATTTTAAGGCACTCTGGAGAATTTTAAGACAAAGAATGACATACAAGTTTTGGGTTTTAGGAAATATTGCTGAACCGTTTTGCAGAAAATGAGCTAGAGGATCAGAAAGAAAGAGGACAAGTTTGGAAACAACTGAAAGAAATGATGATATCTGCACCCAGGCATCCCTGGGAACAGGCGAGGACGGAATAATTAGGAAAATGATTTGAGAACTAGAAGTGGTGGTGCCATGTGACTGTTACGTACAGGAAGCAAAGCAACGAGGACAGCCTAGAGCAGCTCCTAATTCCCTGACACCCACCTCTAGGATACTGCTGCTGTTCAACAGCATGACAAACAGGGGCAAGCATTCTTCAAGAAACCGCTACAAACACCGTCACACATATGTAGAATAAAAATCCTGGGCCAAATAGAAAGATCTATATTGGAAAAATTGGGGTTGCTTCAGAATTCATTTATGCATTCCGAGATATTTAATGACCTCCTGTTCTGTATCACACACTATATCAAGCTGTGATCAGAGAGGTGCCTATGTGGGAAAGAATGTCCAGTCCGTTCCTTTTGGGAGGCTTATGACTTTGTGTAAAACATAGGCTTTCAATTATACCATAGGCAACGGGGGAGAAGGCTTTAAATGGCCCTATGGAGGAGATTCTCCTTATCTTGAGAGCTAATGGAGAGCTATGGAAGGTTTTTAAGAAGACCAAATAAGGTTTTCACTCAGAAAATATCACTCTGGCCTTTGCGCTGTAGATTAGGGTGAAGGCGAGGATTCACTTAGGAGGCCTTTACGCAGAGCCAGGTCAGAGGCAAATGAACCTTAGAGTCCAAACAGTGGTGCTCACTGATCAGCTCTTTGGTTGTTCACAATCAGTTCCTATACTTATATATCAATGTCTTGTGCCACACCAGTCATTAAAACACTTTCTCTGTAAACCTGTTGCTGGGGCCAATATTGTGGCATAGTAGGTTAAAGTAGGAAAAAGAACCCCTCCATTTGGGCCACAGTAAAAGGCCATGCTGGAAAATCCACACCCCCTTTTTTCTTTCATTTCCCCCAGCCACTCGGCCACTTCCATCCCAAAGAACAGCACCCCTTAGCCCTTTGGCTTATAAATGAAGAAAGTTAGACATTTGAAAGTCCATAACATTCCCAGACTAATTCATCTATTGTAAAACAAGTTGTCAGATTCTTGTTGCACCACATAGAAAGGCCAGAGAGTTGTCCAATGGTGCACACAATGCGACAAGACCCAAGCTCAAAGTTCTGTTCAGCTCCACTGCCAGTCCTTCACCTTGGCTTTGTGATCCCTGGGCTAGTCTCAGTAGCCAAAGCCAGTTGAGCAAATCAAACTCCCCAATTTGTTGCTTATTGCCACTCCACTCAGATAAAAGTCCCAGCTGATAGGGGGATAATTAAACCTTTGTTCTAAATGAGCTTAGGGGATTATCTCTAGCTTTTAGTTCTCCATGCCATTTTTGCTGCCAGGGGCCAGATATAATCCTGTGTTGGCTGGAAGAACAACCTGACGAGCAGGGGGCTGGCAAAGTATAGCTAAGGGAAAAAAAAAAACAGAACCAATCAACAATCAATCAATACATTCTTAACCAGCAGCTGCTTCTTGGTGCTCAGGTGCTGCCTCCAATAAAAAAGTAAGCTGCTGTACTGAGGAGGCACACAATCTTGATTCTAAAAAGTAAGCTGCTGTACTGAGGAGGTACACAATCTTGATTCTAAAAAAGAAGAACAAGAGGGGAAAAAGAGAGTTCCTGGGCCATATTTAATCTGCACTAATTGAAGCATAATCAATGCCTTCTTTCCCCCCCACCCCCTGATTTTTGTTGCTGTTGTTAATGTAAAAGCCAGGGTAACTGAGAAAGGAAAACATTTCTTCCGTCTGCTGGTTCACTCCCCACAAGGCCAGGCCCTGGAGCTGGTGCAGGCTGAAGCTGGGACCTGCAACTCCACCTGGGTCTCCCCTGTGGCTATCAGGGGCTGAAACATTGATCCATCTTCTGCTGTTTTCCCAGGCACATTAGCAGGAAACAGGACCATGAATGCAACAATGAGGACTCCAACCTGTGCCAATGAGGGGTGTGCAAGCAGCTCTTAAACGGCTGTGCCACAGTGCTTGTCCCACAGTTGATAAGTCTGTGAGGATGGGGGAGAGGCACTGTTTAGGGAGTGGCTAAAAACATGCCTGGAGCTGTCTATGGCAGTGAGTTGTAAAGGGAAGATAGTGCAAGATGAAAGACATGAGGAAAAGGGTTGTAGGAATCCAGAGAGAGGTTGAGGATGCTATTGGTTGGTTGATTGATTGCTTGGACTATGTTGGCTTCATCAGAACGTTTGGAGAAGAGGCAGGAAGAAAGGAAAGATCTGCATTACTCCATTCAGGGAGATAATTTTAGACTTTTAGTAAATATTTTTCTCCTTTTAGTCAGGAGTTCTAATCGAGCTTTGCTCCTTTCCAACTTTCCTGAAGGCTACCAGAGGTTCTCAACAGGAACTTGTAATGTCATACAAGAGACTCCTCTCTGTGGCATCACTGTGAGAACCCCTGGGACAGAATACACATGAGTATACTTCAGAGTGCTCCTGGAAAAGGGAATTTGGAGACAAGTTTATTTTGGCACAAAACTTTTTCGAAATCAGTGTATGTTTTTCACAATACATATTTTCACGAACTTTTTCAAGACCCCTCCTACATATGGATTTCAAATATCTTTGCCCCTGAGTAAATGTATCTTTCAATTCTGTTTTCCATGAATTTTCTGAAGCACCTTCCTATGTAAGGGACTATAAGTTCAAGGGTGAAATCCCAGGTATCAGGTAGTCATTTTCATGTTGTAGTTCAGAAGCTGCGGAGTGAGGGAACACTTGGCTGCCCCAGAAGCTACTCTGTGCTAGGAACACGCTAATTCCTTGGGAGTTTTGGAGGCAGAGGTGACATTGGATCAGTGAGAGAGAATCTTCACGCAGCACCCCAACAGCAGCAGTGACTGGGGATGGGAAAGTGATGAAGAAGCTAGAGAACTGTGTGATCAGCAGCAGGAGGACAGTGCCAAAGCCAGTAGCCTAATGGCGGTACCACGGCCCCACCAGCTAGGACAGACCCAGGACGTTCTGAGCTGCTCGTGTTGAAACCAATGCTTTCACCCAACATGGCCCTACAGATCCATGTATCCACCAGCAAGCAAATTCACCTAGATACAGTGTGCGTTTAAAGAAGAAGGGACCACATCAGCACTCAGGCAAAGACAACCATGGGGTTGGTCCTGAGAGAAACTTCTGATGCAAATACGCGGAGTATAGGACATACTTTTAGACCACAGCTCTTCTTTCTGCTCACACCTCCGTCCTCCTGGAACACACGTTTGGACATGATATACTTGTGTCTTCCTCTTCTCTTAGAATTGCCAATCCAAATAAAATAAAATAATCTTCACTCATAAAAGGAGGGGTAGGGATGGTAGGGAATGCGGAAAGTTTTCACACAAAAATAACGTGCATAATAACTATATTCTTGAGTATGTGTCATCACAGGTGCCATGCTCAGCCTATTTCTCTCCCATCTAATGAACTTTTTACAACTCTATGACAGCGTGGTAATTTTCTGAGGTACCAGTAAATAGGGAAGAGAAGATTCTGAGGCAGCTTCGGTTTGAAATCCACTTCCAAAACCTTAGTGTAGGAGAGCTACCACAGCATTTAGTGTGAACTTTAAGGGGAAGAGAACAAAAGAAAAGTGACCAAGTGGCTCAGCACATGCAAGTCTAGATAGACAAACAGAAGAAGTAGAGTAACCCGCAGGTTTTGAGCAGCCATGGTAAACAGAATAGACCATGGTGGTGAGCATGTGAACCAACTGGTAGGCTTAGGAAGATAAGGAAGAGTGGGAACACCATCAAGAGAGATACTAACACAAAGAGAAGTTGCTGAGTGTCCCTGGGGCTTCGTTCCAACATGACAGGCATACTTGGCTTGACAAACCGGAAAGTGCCTCAAAGAAGAAAGCCTGGATGGAGATGAAAGGAAAGAGGCAGACACACCCACCTGCTGGAGAACAGAAATGAACCTACAGCAACAGCAGCTGATACCCCGCATTTTCCAACGGGCTGAGCTCTAACACAAAGGAGTGACAGATTGTCAGCAACTGTTTTCAAAAGAAAGTCTGTGATCACAAGACCCAGGACATATCTGGATCTACACCACATGTCACGGTGGCGGGGGTGGGGGGGCAACACAAATGAACCGTCTCCACCCCCAGGGGCTCAGTTGTGTTAAGGGAGTTTATCTCCGAGAAGTCTTTGTTTTCCATGCATTCTTGCAGTCTAGTATGGCCATTTCCTACAGACATGTGTCCTGTCTCTCACTTTCCCAATGAGGGAAGTCGGTCCTAGAGCCACTGATCAGGGAGACTGGCCCTAACTCTGCCAGGGACTGACCTTGGGCAGGATCAGAAAGAAAGCTAAAGTTCCACTGTGGGATCTCCAGCTTGCTTCATCTCTGCCTCCCTCCTTCAGCTTGCCATCCTCTTCCTAACTTTCTTTGGTGCCTGCTTTGTGTTCTGGGGTGTCTTTTTCTCAGGTAGTTGTCAACAAACCCTTCTGGGGACTCTAGGAGTTTATTGGTGGAAGAACCACCCCAGCTTGCCCATCTCTCTTGCCTACAGATTCTGTCCCAACTGGTCTGGGTGGGGACCCTAAGTCAGTGTTTTTCACAGACCCTCAGGTGTTTCTGATGGAGAGGAGCCATAGATGGAGCAAGTGCCTAGGGGTGTTTGTTGATGATTAAAGTAGTCATTGTTCATGGCACAGATTTTAACAGCCACTCCACTCTTGACTGGAAGTGTTTAAAGCTGAAGGTATTTATCTGCAGTGGCGGGATGTTGGCTAGTGAATGGGTCTTTGGAAATCTGGGAGATCATCTCTGGTGCTTTCCCATTGAACATCACTCACCCTAAAAGGGAAAGGAAAGGTTCAGTCTTTCTGTGTAGCCAACAGAAACATTTTACATCATTTCACTGACCCTGCGGTTTCAAAAATCACCAATGTTGCCCTTAAAAAACATGATTCTGATATTCATTTGATTAAAAAGAAAGCTGCGTACAATGTGTTGCAGAATGAAAAGAAAACTACAGATTTTTTTAAAAATTATTCACCTAAAACAAATAGGGCTTAAGCCAAACTCTTGAAGGGACAACGACTCATAAAATTGCCCCTTGTATCTTTCCTGCCCTTGTCCCTTCAGGTCTCATCATGTGAACATCTAAGTCTGCCTTGATTACTGAGATAAGTCCACCATGCCACCTGAATATTTCCCACCCATCTATGCAGGACTAGAATGGCACAGAAAAAAGAATCTGTGTGTGTGTAAACTTAAAGCTGCTGCCATGATTCTCAGTTGTAGACAAGACCAAACATCAAAACCTCAGACACCTTAGAGTCAATGACCATGTCCCTAATTAGGATTCATAGGTTAACTTGTTCTACCTTCTCTTTATTAATTTTATTCTGGGTTATGACATGCTTTTTCATGCATTTATAACTACTTTCAAAGCCCAGTCCTTATGCATAGGAGCTCATATTCAAAAGGAAAAAAAAAAAATAACCAATGTGAATTCTATAAGTTACATTTGACTTTTATACAAAGCATCACTGCTCCACAGAAATTTGAGAAACAGAATGGATTTTCATTCAACCTTGACTGTCAGATCTCTCTGGGACATCTCTCACCCACTGCCTCTCCCCAAAGCACCGACCCCCCGGACCTAAATCCCAACAAGCTCCACTAGAGGGCAGTTTTCAAGATTCTAGACAGTTACTCTATCAGTTATTCCAATTAGTACTACTTCCTCTCAGTTACTCCTCTTTTTTCAAATATATCCCAAGTGGAGAAAACACAGCAGCAGAAGGGGTGTCATAATTCCAAGACTGTATTATCAAACTTATTTATCCCTGATAAAAGTACCATGTTCAAAATGTGGAAATCCTTCGTTATTTTACAAAACTTCTCAAATATCATACATATAATAAATGCATTATTTTCTTTTCTGGAGCGGAACTGACTTTTTCCAAAGTTATTACTTTATAAAACCAATCACTAAGTGTTTAGCTTTTTCTTTTTGAGCAAATATGAAGGTAATTAATATTACAAAGTAAAGCTACGGATTCGCATTTTAAAATAAGTTCTTAGATTTCTTTCCAATAACAAATCTGATATTCTAAGACCTATCCTTTAGTTTTTAGAAAAACTGTAAAGATTAATATGAATACATTCCTGTAATAGTCTGAAAATAAACTTTTAGAAATTCAGAAAGTCTAAGCTCTGATTGGGGATGCTGAGGGCAAAGGACTAACACTCTTCAGAATTTCTGTGCCCCTTCTTGAGACAGGTGTCCCAGAATCTGAACACACAACACACAAGTGTTTAAAAGATGCCAAGACTGGGGCAGGTTTTTAGTTTGGCAGTTAAAACTGCTTGGGATGCCCACACCCCATACTTGAGTGCCTGGCTCGAAGCCCAGGTCCTCCACTACCAGTCCAGCTTCCTGTCCATGCACACCCTAGGAGGAAGTAGAGGATGGCTCAAGTGATTGGATTCCTGCCCACCTTTGTGGGCGACATGAAAAGTGTTCCCAGCCCTTGGCTTCAGGCTGGCCCAGCCCAGGCTGTTTACTGGTATTTAGGGAGTTGAACCAACACATGCAAAACCGACCTCTCTCTCTTTCAAAAAGACTGAAAACAAATTGGAGGAAAAAATTTTAAATGCCAGCACTCTTTAACAATTTTTTAATTTGAGAAGGAAATCGTATATGGCTTCTATCTGGTTGTGGTACTGCTGAGAAATCTTCAACCTTTCTTTGAAGTGAGCCAGAGTTCATTCACTAAAGAAGTATGTATTCATTAGTTCTTATGTGCCAGAATGGTGTCAAAAAATAAAAGCAACAATGTCTTAATCAAACCAAAGTGACCTTATCATCATCTTGGTTGAGAAAGAGTAGGGAATATGATCAAAGTAATTCTCTGACTAGGCATTCATAGGTTTAAACAAGTATGTATTTTAGATGTTTTGTCCTCTTGGAGATAACACAAAAAATTTTTTTCTGGTTTGTTTTATCTTGTTTTTCTTTTGGTTTTTTCTATTTTTGGTAATGTGAATTTCTATTATGCAGCTTTGTTCAGACAATGAAAATGCATTAAATCATCATTAAATGTCCTTGACTTAAAGTCATGTGTTCCAGGAGAGAACTATCTGCCTATATTTGAAGGTCTTATAAAAATGAATGGATATGGCATGCTAATTCTCCCCTTGTAGTTCTGGCATCCCATATGGTTACCAGTTCTGGTCCCAGCTGCCTCACTTCTGATCCAGCTCCCTGCTTAGGGCCTGGGAAGGTAGCAGTGGGAGGCACCTCACATCCTGGGGCCCCTGCACCCATGTGGGATACCCAGAAGAAGCTCCTGGCTCCTGACTTCGGATTGCCCCAGCTTCAGTTATTGCAGCCGTTCGAAGAGTGAACCAGCAAGTGGAAGATCAATCTCTTTGTCTTTCCTTTTCTCCCTGTAACTCTGCCTTTAAAATAAAGTTAAAAAAAAAACAATTGGAATATATATCCTAACATATTTCAAAAAGATTCGGAGTGTTATATAATTATTATACTGTTATATAATTCTTCTTCCTTAGCCTCAGACCATGGTTTAAACTTAATCTCAGCATTAAAATCTTCAACAGATTTCACTAAACAACCCCTTTGGTGCTTCAGAGCACTTACATGTTGTCTTACGTTAGGAGTCCTGGGGACAGGGGTAGACGTGCTCTCATGTATATTTTAATAATTATTCTGTGCATGAGAAGCAATCTAGCCCACTGTTTTAGAGCAGGGGCTTGGCTCCACATTTCCAGAGTTGACTCCTGTCCCCATGGGATCATAACTTCTCTGTGCTTCAGTCTGCTCACCTTGTTGAGGTTTCTAATACTCTTACCACTTTAATTCATGTGATGATTAAAAATACAACTGCAGGGACAAGCATTTGATAGCAATGATTAAGGTGCTGCTTGAGACACTAGTATTCCATATCAGAGTCTGTAGGTTTGAATCCCAGCTCCTCGGCTTTCAATCCAGGTTCCTGTTAATGCGCACTGAAAGGCAGCAGGGGATTTCTCAAGTACTTTGGTTTCTACTACCCACTTCAAAGACCCAGACTAAATTCCAGGCTCCTGGATTCTGTCACGTCCAGCTAGTCAGTGCAGCTATCTGGGGAGTGAACCAGCAAAAGGGAGACCTCTGTCTCCCTCTGTTTCTCTCTGCATTTCAAATAAATAAAGCAAATAATAAGAAGAAACTACTGTAGCTATCACAGTCAAAATGAGCCTAACAAGTATGATGATTAAAGACCATGTGGTAATCTGGATGGATCCAAAACAAGCAGTATGAACTTTTGTTAAGAACATTGCATCAGTATTAATTTATTAATTTTAACAAATATGTATAACAAAAAAATTTAATAACTCATTAAAATGTTAGTGATTAGGAAAAGGAATATAAGATACATAAAACTTTATAACTTTTCTACAAATCTAAACCTCTAAAATAAGTTTATTTAAGCACTAACAATTAGAATTAAAACATTGTAATATTGCTGTCAGTAAAGCATTCAGAAGAAAATATGAACCACAGCAGACATTTAGTTGCTGATAATTGTACTAGTAGTTGCCAGCAGAGTTTTAAAGCAAACGAACTACTTATAGTTTGTTTTAAAGGTTTTATGGGAGAGGGATACAGAGAGAAATCATCTATTCACTGGTTCACTCCATAAATGGTTCAATGGTTAAGACTGGGCCAGGCTGAAGCCAGGGACCTCTGGATCTCCCAAATGGGTGTCAGGGGCCCAAACACTTGAGTCTTCATCTGCCACTTTCCCAGGCACATTAGCAAGGACTCGGATATCAAGTGAAACAGCTAGGGTTTGTACCTGTTCTCATATGGGATACCAGTGCCGGCCCCTTCCTTATGCCTTCTGTTTTGTTTAACTGCATTGTATGGGAAAGGGGTTAGAGTGCTGAAGACTGTACTCATCATAGTGCTAGTGTGTTTGGGGCAGAATTATATGCGATATGATTAATTAGATAAGCATCCCTGAGATGCCAACAACATGTTTGAGAAGCTATGCATTGGTTTCATGGGTTTCCATCTGAACTGTTGTTTTAATTTCTAAGTTTTAATTTATATGAGTATTTTACAGTAAGAGGTAGAGATCTAGCTCTATTTTATGACCTTCAACTTCTTTCTGTTGTCTACAGGATCAAGTCTAGATGTCTTCATACAATATCTAATGAACAGTTTCAACTTCCCGGATGCATCAGTGTCCTGCTCCAGATCCTATGCTCTTCAAACATTTATGCCTGTTTGTGTGCTTTGCATGGAATATTAACATCTCCACTCTCCTTCAATAAAGTAACTCTCATATTTGGGGGGCTGTTCCATTTGTTATAAGCATCTCTATTCCTTCAGAAAGAATTACTCATTCTTCTATATTCTAATTGCGTTTTGTTCACAAAGGCTATGATAATTATAACCTGAGGAATACTGTGTTATATTTATTCATCTTCATCCTTGTGCTTTGAATCTACTGATTCGAAATAACTCTTTCTTGGGTGTACAATGACTGAACAAATCGAAACAGCACATTTTTTTCTGCTCAAAATTTTCCTAAATATTATATATAGCCTCTATACATACTGTTACTTATGTGGATTCAGGATTGCCTCCTGGGATTAGTTCTTTGCCATTTGAAGGCTTTACTCTCCACCTTAGACATTCTGTGTTGGACATAACCGCATCTATTTCTGTTTTTGTTTCCTTATTAATCAAAAATATCATTATATTGCTACATATTCATGAGCATGGGTAACCTTTATTCTATATTCTCTCAATGTCTATCCAATTTATCTCTGAAAATAACCAGTACTCAGGATTTTCTCATCTGACCTGGAGACTGTTAGAATTATCCTTTATCATTAAAACCTAAGGATCCATTTTAAAAAATGTACTTCTTTATAAAGTGATTTGGGTGTCCTCAAAAATAACTTAAGTTGATCAATAAACATTATTTTTCCTTTACAGAATTAATATACTTGCTATAAAATTCAAATCAAACCTGTAAGCAGAAAGATAAATCCACTTTTGACTCCCTAATATAGTACTTTATAATATGTGACATCATCTCATGTCATATTTACCAAATTCCTCACGTGTATCAATATATACTTTTTCCTTTTCTGACTTTCATATTATATTAACCATTCCACTTAATAAATGGCAAGGATATTCTTATTTTCATACTTCACCCCTTTTATTTTTACTTTGGTCAAGTCATCTAAATGAATTTAAAAAGGAAATTTTTGATAAGAAGTAGAGTATAAAATATGATAAAGAAGCAAGTGTCCAAATCTCAAATCTGTCTTACAGACATGGTTTTTCTGTTCAATAAACCAAGGAGGCCAAGCTCTGTGGTGTCAAAAAAAACTCTCAAAAATAATAGAACTTAATCATTGAATTTGAGCTTAATCCTGGCACACTTTATTTTCACACCTTTGATACTACTAGTTCAATGACCTATGTTAGCCTAGCTCACACTCACACACTAGATTCTTAACATGCAGGTATCTGGATGAGAGAAATCCCCTTAGCTCCTAAAATTATGATGAAGCCAGCATGTTAGATTTGATGGCAGACTTTGCTAAAGCTATGAAATCTGCTCTCTACCACCAGTTGAATTCGGGTACATCTATTTGTGCAGCGTGCTAGACAAAACCATGCTTCTAAAAGCCAGAATCAAACCATGCCCAGCATTCACTTAAAAACCAAGCCAGCACAGAAGGCAGTATCATGCGACATTGGTGCAATCATTCAGGAACTTCTCTATATTTAATGACTCTCCTTCTAGCTCCAAAGCACAAGAAAATACACAAGATTCCATCTAGGATTCAGTCCTAGATGACACAAAATCATTGCCATGCAAACCTGTAATCCAAACTCAGGGTAGTGTGGTGGTCACCTCCACAAAGGAAACCTTCACAAATCCATTGAGCAGAGACCTAACGACAAAACCCACTTTCTAGGAAACTGGCTGTTCAGATATGCATGGGCAGCCCAAAAAAAGAATGAGACATTTGTCCAGAAACACGCCTTTCTGGTGGAATTTATCCTCCAGAAGCTCTAAGATATGGCACCAAGCAGTCAATGGAAGTAAGCATCTTTACTGTCAGCATCTACTCAAAAGAAGAATGACAATAAATTGAACCCTGACTCATTTCCCCATACGGTCTCCACAGCACGCCTCACAAGGCCACAACTGACCTAAGTAAAAATACAAGACTGCTAGAAACTAGGATTCAGAGCCTCATCACTCCATTAGCCATGAGTGTCTGAGCTCTGCTCCCTGAATCTTGGCCCCTGGGCATATGCACTAAACTACCGCAGCTGCACCTACCACAATACCACCGATGAGAGAGAAGAGGGAGGAATGTGGCAAAGTTGAGCAGGTAGGAAAGTGGCGTATCTTTCTGATTCCCAGGAAATCATAGTAGTCAACAGATCAGTGCTGCCCACTTCAAGCCTGAAGCAGCTTTCAGTTAACAGAGATTTCATGCAGCCCCAGAGGTGAAGGGGCAATGCCAGTGATGGTGACAGGCAGCCTGCCTCCCAGTGTACTCAGATGAGAGTGGACTATGCATCGTTAACCAGGCAGCCATGGGCCCCAGCTCACACACATAGATAGTAACACTGCCAGGACAGCATCTCCTAATGCCAAGACCAAAAGAAATACTTCAACCACGACTGCTTTCTCTTTACATGGTCTGAAGAGAGGACTGACGGTGATGCTGCTGCAGTCTACAGACAGACTGTCGGATTTGCCCTCACTTTTCCAGCACACATTTCTGGTACCCTTGGTTATTTTCAGTCCTTGCCAATGTAATTTTTTCCTAAGAGTTCCTCTTGGTTTTCTAGGTTGCATCAGCTGCCCAGGGATTTCGCTGAGTCCCCTCTCATTTCTGCTCACGTAGCATGTACGCTTTCATTGCTCGTCACCTGAGCACTGCTCCCGCCACCCCATTTCACCAGACGGGGCTAGTCCTATCAAGATGAACACAACACTGTAACACTCGGAACAAACTTCTCCTGTCGGATGCACACAGGGGACTCTCTGTTGTACGATCTGCGCTGGTCCTCCATGCAATAGAGATTCAGCTCGCAGATAGGAGATCCAGACTGCTGATCAGAAGGGAGACTGACTTCTGCCCTTCATTTGGGCCACAGAATACTTATCTCCTTCCTTCCAGCTTCTTCTCAAGTTGCACTTAAACCTGGGGAGATGTAAATATGTAAGGAAAACCCAGGACCATATTCGCAGGTGATCCCTTTCAAATAAATAAATAAAAAACCAGCACTTTTTGGTTGCTTTATCACTGACTCATTCAACTGCTTATTCATAAAGGGGCAGGAGCAAGACAAGGGCGCCGAGTGGGCAGAAGCACGGCGGGGAAGCCACCTCCACAGACGGAGCGTCCCGTTCTGACACATGGGTGCATGGGATGCGACTGTGGGCAAAATTTCTGTATCTCTCTTTCTGGTAACCCCAGGCTGTCCTACTTCCATAGCTCTGCTGAAGAAACCTTTTTTTTTTTCTTTTCTTTTTAAGATTTATTTATTTATATTGGAAAGGCAGATTTACAGAGAGAGAGAGAGGGGGAAAAATCTTCTACCCGCTGATTCATTCCCCAAATGGCTGCAACGGGTGGAACTGAGCTGATCTAAAGCCAGGAACCAAGAGCTTCTCCTGGTATCCCACGTGGGTGCAGGGTCCCAAGGCTTTGGGCCATCCTCCACTGCTTTACCAGGCACATTAACAGGGAGATGGACGGGAAGTGGAGCAGGCAGGACACGAATCGGCACCCATTTGGGATGCTGGAGCTTAAAGATGGAGGATTAGCCTGCTGAACCCTAGCATCAGCCCCTGAAGAAACCTTTTCTGGGGCAGACGAGACATAGAAAACTCCAGCAATTGTTACCAGTGTCTAATATTTGTAGAACACCCACCACTGGAGTCAACACTCCACCCATGTGTAACTTGCATCTTACTAGAATTTTCTAGGGGGAAAAAATTACTTCAGCGGAAAGCTAAAAGCTGTTTAGCTATGGTAAAGGCAACAAGAATACACATTCTACAAATACCTCTAATTGCTTCCCATAACGATGCAACTTTCTACTCCTTCCATTAAGAACAGTCATTAACAATGTACTCTATGAGCACATCTCCACAGTATTTTTTAAAAACATTTAGGAAAGCCTGCCGGTATCTTGGACAGGAAAAAATTATCATGTTAAAACATATTTGTAAAGATTTTGTTCAGAAAACATGTGCACAATTGGAAATAAATTGGTTCATTTCCGACCTGCACAATCCTAGTCTTTGGGCTCCCTGCCTTTCTCTTCCCAGCACCCGAGGTCGGATAAGCTGCATTGAGAGGTCCTTCCCCTTTTCTGAAGTGGGTAAAGGGAGCGCACGGGAGTAATAACCCCCATTCTCGGGGCCGCCCTCCCCGACCCAAGCACCTTCCATATCCAGAAGCCAGCCCACAGCTCAATGTATGAGCCAAGAACTCTGAACATTCTCTAGCTCTTCCTAGCCTCCCTTCTTCAAGCACACTATGTGTTGGCAGCAGATGCTCTGCACGTTCAGCTTGCCTGCTGTAGGTGAGCCCTACATCACTCCATTTACACATGCCAGCAGTTCCGAATGCACACCCACAGAAACATTAAGCAGCGTTATCTATGGGACTCTAAAACATACAGGAACTCAATTTTCTCCATAATATACTGTATTTCCCATATGCTCTGCCCTCACACATGTTACATTTATACTAAACAAAATGTATATTTTTTAAAGATTTATTTTATTTTTATTACAAAGTCAGATATACTGAGAGGAGGAGAGATAGAGAGGAAGTGGAGCTGCCGGGATTAGAACCAGTGGCCATATGGGATCAAGGCGAGGACCTTAGCCACTAGGCCACGCTGCCGAGCCCGAAATGTATATTTTTTTAAACTGCCAAGTTATACCATTCTCCTTTTTCCTGCATTTCTGCTTTAGTTTATTGTCCCCTCCCTTTTCAAAATTTACATTAGTGAAAACAAACTTTTGCTCTACAAAGGACGTCAAAAAGCTAAAGACAGACTCCTAAGAGAAGATGTTTAATAACAATATTTTTAATTTTTTTGTAAGTAAGCAAGGTTCTGAATTCATGTCCTTTACAGCATAGAAAAACAAGTAATTTATTCATGATGCAAGATACTAAGATATTCATAGCATCATAGGAATTATTTCAACATGTGTGTTAAAGATTAAATTAAAACAACCTAAAGTTAAAACAGAATTATAAACTGTAGATCCAAACCACATGGATGGGTGAGGCAGAAGGGTAAGGGGATTTATACACTGGACACGAAATCGAACAACTCCCACCTGCGACTGCCCCCCATCAGCCTATCCCCACCCCCATGCCCACTGTGCATCTTTAATCTCAAGATTGTCTCACTAACTGAGAAACATGTTTCCCTACAGAATGGATCGTTGATTTTGCACAACAGCTTCTGGAAGCCACATTCGTCTATCGCATGTATCTGTCCCAAAGTTCACTGTCGTATATTTAAATTTCTCTAGTCTGAAATGTACAGGTTGCTGCTGCTCATTGCAAATGTCTCCATAGAACTTTAGTTTTAAGGAGAATTTACTTTCAAAAATGGAAATAAAAAGAAAACAACAATGAGATGTAACGTCTAGACCTAATTAAGATAGATATCATCATCAAAAGACAGGAATTAACAAGTGTTACCGAGGTTGTGAGAAATTGAGACACTCGTACTCTGAGGGTGGGAATGTAAGATGGTACCATCTCCAAAACACCATTTGGCAAATAATTTGGAAGTTTCTTAAAAAGCTAACCAGACGGCCCAGCGTGCTAGCCTAGCGGCTAAAGTCCTCACCATGCATGCATCGGGATCCCAATGGGCACCTGTTCATATCCTGGAGGCCACCCTTCCATTCCAGCTCCCTGCTGTGGTGTGCGAAAGCAGGAGAGGATGGTCCAAAACCTTGGAACCCTGTACCCTTGTGGGAGACCCAGAAGAGGTTGCTGGCTCCTGGCTCCTGCCTTTGGATCAGCTCAGCTCTGGCTGTTGCAGCCACTTGGAGATCGAATCAGCGGATGGAAGAACTTCCTCTCTTGTCTCTCCCTCTCTCTGTATATCCAATTTTCCAATTTAAAAATTAATTAATTAAATAAATAAATATATATATAAGCTAACTAGAGTTATCGTGCGATCCAGCAATGCCACTCTTAGATACATGTCCAAGAGAAATGGACATAGGCATATATGTTCACAAAAATATTTGCACATGAATATTCACGTAAATACTATTCATAATAGCTAAAAGGTAGAAACACAAATGCCCAACAATAAATGAATAGGTAAGCATGTATACATATCCATCCATACAACAACATATTATCTGAGTATGGCAAAGAATGACATGCCAATACACAACACAGCATGAATGAATTTTGAAAATAATATGCTAAGTTACAGAGGCTGCTATACAACACGCCACATATCATGATTCCCTTCATACAAAATGTGCAGAACAAAAAAAAAACTATCTCAAAATTAGATTTATGTTTACCACCAACTAGAAGAAAGAATGAGAAGTAACAGGTGTGAAGGATTTCTTTATTTTTTTTAAGATTTATTTTATTTTTTTATTGCAAAGTCAGATATACAGAGAGGAGGAGGAGAGACAGAGAGGAAGATCTTTTGTCCGATGATTCACATTCCAAGTGGCTGCAACGGCCGGTGCTGCGCCGAACCGGAGCCAGGAAGCTCCTCCAGGTCTCCCACACAGGTGTAGGGTCCCAAGGCGTTGGGCATTCCTCCACTGCTTTCCCAGGTCACAAACAGAGATGGCACCACACCGGGCCCCTGAAGGATTTCTTGATAGGGTGATGGAAGTTTTCTAAAATCAGGACTGGGCAGCGTGGTCTAGCAGCTAAAGTCCTCACCCTGAACACGCCAGGAACACATATGGGCGCCGGTTCTAATCCTGGCAGCTCCACTTCCCATCCAGCTCCCTGCTCATGACCTGGGAAAGCAGTTGAGGGATGGTCCAAAGCCTTGGGACTCTGTACCCACATAGGAGACTTGGAAGAAGCTCCTGGCTTCAGGTTGGCTCAGCTCCAGTGTTGCGGCAGCTTGGGGAATGAACCATAGGATGGAAGATCTTCCTCTCTGAATTTTATGCTCTGACTGAATCCTATGCTCTATGACTAAATTCAGTAGCATGTATATTAGCCTTCAGTTCTGGACAAAGATCAGGATCTTCCAAATAGAAAACAATCATATAATGAAAAAAAAACAAAACTGTGCATGGATTTCAAAAAACTCACCCAAAGGAAGTTACCTTTTAATGTACTACTTGCACGAGGTTTTAAAAGTCTCTTCCTATACATACCCACTAATAAGTGATCAGAAACAAGAAGGAAGGAGCCAATCACATATCTCCAAAGGAAAGCACCCAGAAGGGCAAGAAATGCCAGTTTCTAAAGCAGGAAGACCTTCAGTGTACAGTAAGAATGCAGAGCAAGGGAGGACAGTGCAGTTAATGGGCTTGGGGAGCACCACAGAGGGAAATGCCTATCAGCACGGTTTAGGGCACACAGCAAAGATCGGCCTGCCCCACCTGAAAACAGCGCCCCCTTGCTTCTCGGTTAGTGTGTGCAATTACCTCCCACCTGCGCCTTGATCTTCATCTTTTTGAATGACAAATATGGCTGGACGATATACCTGCACATGGTGCCCAAGAGAGGCATTACTCATTGGTTATAGCTTTAGAAATTCTTAGATAAAATTGAACAAACTGCCACTTTTGTCCTGTAATGCTAACAAGTATGCACAAGTAGTCCTGAGACAGCAATTCTACATTGCATTAAAAAAAAAAAAAAAACCTAGAACACAACAGCGATTTCACTGGTTCCTTACACCAGTTCACAGCACTTCCAATCTTCTTAGTGTCGACTCTATAAACTAAAGCCTGAAATAAAGTTTAACTAAGCTGTAAGCTCTTTTTTCAATACTTATGTATGTATTTATTTATCCTTCCTCCTCTCTCTCTCTCTCTCTCTCTCTCTCCCTCTTTTCCATCCCTCTGGTTTTTAAATAAACAGTAACTTTATTTAAAAAGAAAGAAAAAGGAAAATAGTGAGAGTCAATACACAAAGGCATCACTGAACTAACCACTTTCATTATAATTGGTTATTCTGTCACACAAGAGTAACCTGAAATCTTTGTCTGTAGTTTTCCATTACTGATGATAGCAGACTATGGTTCTATGGAAGGACCCACTTTTTTGGAATTATCCGATTGCTTCTCTATTACATAGTTCCTCTACTTAAATATAAATTTACTGCAAATGGGAAATCACAAATGACATCTTGACAAGGTGCTTGACATCTTGACAAATTGCTCATATCTGGTTAGAATTATCCATGAGTGAAACTATTTCTTTGCATTATTCACATCAGGACACACATATGCCTAATTAACCCATCACAGTAACACGAAGATTAACCACTGAACTTGAATGATGACAGTATCATCCCTGCAAGATATCATTGTGATTTCCCCCATGAAACAAGTAAGTAACCTAATTATTCTGTAATCATATAAATGTCAACTCCCTACCAGTGATTTCAGTAACAATTTTCATATCAATTGATCTCCTTTGTACTCAATAAATACTGCTCATATGCATGAGTATTGCTTAATGTGTGAGTAAATGTCAGCGTTAACTTTTATTAATATGAAAAGCAGAAAAATAGATCTCCTATCTGCTGGTTCACTCCCCAACAGCCAGTGCTGGGCCAAACTAGAACTATGAGATAGGAACTCAACCAGGTCTCCTATGTGAATGGATAGGACTCAAACATCATCTGCTGCCTCCAAGGTTGAACATTTCAGGAAGCTGGAATGGAGAGCAAAGCGGGAATTGAAATCCAGGCATTCAGATAAGCAGTGACCACATCTCAAGCAGAGGCTTAATCACTGCACCAAATACCTACCTCTTGCACTCTCTTCACCTTCATTCCAGGTGTGGGAGCCCAGGTAACCTGGAGACTGATATTAGTTTACAGATGTCAAACAGTTGTGTGTACTAAGACAGTGCATAAGCCCCTTTCATACCACCATCAAATAAACTTTCTATGTTGTATACCTGCTATTCTATTAAAAATTAGTGCCCAGCCCATTCATTTCTTTGGCTAATTCATGCCAATCTGCTTGGCATTCTTGGTTGTAATTGGTACCATCTAGTTGGAACTTGCTGCTACTGGGATCCTAAAGGAAAACCTACGTGTGTTACACATAAGATATTTTATCTACAAAGATGACACTGACACTAACATTTCAGAGCATTAAAAAAAAATGTTTTAATTCCCACAGTATCCTTAAATTCAAGTCCCAAGCAGAAACTAGCTGCTCTTCCATTACGGCATATAGCAGGGAGCAACACAACCTACTCACATACTCAGGCTGAAATTCCACACTCATCCTGTGTCCTTCTTTTCCCTCATCCCCCACACTCAATCGATCAACAGAGCCTATCAATTCTACCTCTTAGTCATCTCTTGCAGGTAGCCCTCTCATCTGTTCTAAGCCCTCCCATCTGTCTTCATGGTTCAAGTGAGCAAAGTGTTTCTATATGAAAAGTTCATGACACCCTCTATTTATAACATCCCCTTTAGATTTCTCCTCTGGAAAACCATTAGACTCAAGTTCCAAGCTTTTACAAGAACTTAATAATCTGGTCCAACGATTTCCCCATTGTCCCCAATTTCCTTTCTTCTCAAATCTTAAGCTTTGATCATTGCTAGACTTTTTTTTCCTCCTTCAAATAATTATTTTCTTTCCTCCTAACCTCACAAATTCTCTCTCCCATTTCCCAACAATCGTCAAAGTTTCCTAATTAACCCCTCATCAAATCTAAGATCTTAGTTAAATGTCATCAAGCAGATTTTCCCTTCTTCATCATAGTTTGCCCTATTTACTTAAAATCTGCCTTCTCTTTTAACCTAATATATGCAAGAAAGCTATAGCTGCATTTACCTTGGTTGCTGCCCTGTCCTATCAGGAACATAACTGACTTCTTGTGCTTCCATATTTTATGTGTCTTTTTCGTAGAATTTATGATTAAGAGTAGAAAAACGTTATCTGTGGAAAGATCTTAAGTTGTTCAGAATATAAAAGTAATTGTAGAATTGCCCATTACTCTCTGAGAAGCCCAAATATTAATTCCTTTCCAAAAATGGGCTATAATGTGCTCTTAACTCAGCCTCCCCAACTTACTCCCAAGTTTTATGAAAATCCAGTAAATTGTAAGTAAGGTAGATAAGAAAAAGGAAGATGACAAATTACATGTTTATACCATGAAAAAAGGTGCTACTCATTAGAGTGTGTGTGTGTGTGTGTGTGTGTGTGTGTGTGTGTGTTGAACTTTCCCAGACAACTGTTGCAATGGCGACACTGGTTTATTTTTGTGAGACCATCTAACATAGAGTTAAGCACCAGGAAGAACATTCTGAGATTTGAAGAGTTCTTGGAAAGCCAAGTAGACTGATAGGAGGATGGGTATACACTGCCAGAATAATCAGTCCTATTATTAGCTATGTATTTCAAAATTAGGAGTCTTAGCCTGGGATCCACAAAACTCTAATGGGTCTGTACACGGATATCAGAGAATCTGTGACCTGCTTACGAACAAATGTAGCAGCAGATGCTTGGTGCAGCAGTTGTAATACCAGTTGGGACACCCATATCTCATACAGGAGTGCTTGGTCAAGTCCTTTTATTTCCAATCCAGATTCCGGCTAATGTGCATCCTATGAGGCAGTAAATACTGTGCATCCTGGAATGTTCAAACACATGCATCCCTGACACCTGTGTCAGAGACCTGGATTGAGTTCTGGGCTCCTAGCTTTGTCCTAAAGCAGCCCTGGCTATGGCAGCCATTTGGAGAGTAGGCCAGTGCATGTAAGATCTATAGACAGACGGATAGATGGATAGATAGATAGATGATACACAGACAGATAGATACAGATATAGACACACAGATACATAGATTTCTCCCTACTTCAAATGAATAAACAGCAAACATTTTCAGTGAATGTAAAGCTTTGTGTAGGTATGTACGTATTTGTGCCCATGCACTATTTTGGAGAGACGGTCTACAGCATTCAATCACTTCTCAGAGGAACTGTGAGCAAGAAAAAGTTAAGAATTGCCACTTGAATATTTCTTCAAGAAATCTGGTGCTCTGGCAAAAATGAAAATGTTGACAGTATGATCGTTGTGTCATCTGGCTGGCCAAAACCATGTTTTCTATTAAAGCAGAGTAGAAGTCTTGGGGCCAAAATGATCTCAACTAAATGGTTCTTCTACATTATGTTTCCATCTGCCCAGCATGTGAGCCATTAACACATGCTTCCTGTTGATGATTTTCATATCCTTATTTGTAAGGAAATTGCGCTGAGAACCAGTTCAAAAGAATAATTTATCTAATGTTAGATAGAATAAATGAACCCTTCATGTACACTAATAATTTTATATTGCTGAGGAGTGACTATTTATGGGTGATTAAGACCTAGACTTCATCTACTAGTGTCCACAACATATACATTTCTATTCTAGTCCAAAAAATAGCAAGTCTCAGCCTTGTGTTGAAATAAATTATTTCAACATTTAATGCATCATCTTTCCTGTATTTCCACATGTTGTGTCATAAGCATTTGACCTCAACCCAGTGTTAAATATTTAATAGTACTGTTGGGTAAACAATACAAAGTATTGTTTACTTTTGAATGTGGCATTTACATGAAAAAAAATAAGTCAATGCAAGCTGTAAAAGGTACATATTTAGGTGGCAGTACTAACTCTCCTGCAGGACAGGAAATGAGTTATAAAAGGAAAGGAAACTACAGGGAGGAAGAGCAATAGCAACTGAAAAGACACCACAACCTTAAAGAATAAAGGCAGAAAGTGGTATTATGCCACGCAAGTGTTGGCATAATAGGAAATGCATGCTTCCACCTCTCAAAACTTCAGTACAATAATGGATTGATTTGAGTAGGAGTCTATTTCTAGTAAAATGATGAAATAATATTCAACAAAACACCAGCAAACAAAGGATCACTTTTAACATTCACTGAGTATAAATCTTGGAGTGACAGAGATCTATTCATTGAAAGGAGTGACAACTGCCTTAAAAAAACACGGAAAGAACACATGTAACAAATTTTGATGAGTTAGGATGCCATTCCTGGAAAGTATGCTCTGCACAATCTTTTGGCTTTACCATGACCGAAAGCAAAAGTCAGCCTGCATCAGCAAATTTTTATAACCCACTGAGTTCCTTGGAGATGCTGAACTGAAAATTGCACACAGTATCTTCCTTCAACATATGTTTTTCATAAACAACCAAAATACAGATTGTACCCAAAAGTTACAGTCGAGATAAAGAAAATCCAAGTAAATTAAAAGATATACCATGTTCATGGTTTTGAAGTCTCGATATTGTTAAAATGTCAATTTTCCCCAAATTGGTAAAACTCAATCATGATCTCAAGCTTTTTTTAATCCAATAAAGAGATTCTAAAAATTATCTGAAGGTGAAGCAAAAATATACAAACAATCTTAAAATCTTACAGAAGAACAAAGTTGTGGAAATTGCAATGCCTGATGTACTTAGTTTAAAGCCATTGTAATCAAGATAGCATAGTACTATCTACCATGGCCTAGGATCAACAAATAAATCAGTGGAGCAGAGGAGAGGACCCAGAAATAGATCTACACATAAGTGGTTATTTAATTTTTCTTTTCACTTTATTTGAAAGGCAGGGAGAAACACAACAAGAAAGCTTTCTCTCATTTGTTCTCTTATCTAATACTTAGAACAATGAGACTAGATAGAAACTAGGAGCTAAGAACTCTTTCTATGGCTCCCATATGGTTAGCAGGTACCTAAGTTAGTATTTGAGCCATCATCGGATGCCTGCAAGAAGATGCATTAGCAGGAAGCAGACTCAGAAATGGAAAAACCTGGACTAGAACTAGGCACTTCAGTGTGGAATGCAGGTACCCAAGAGGTGATAGCCACTGCATTAGACACTCACCATCTCCCACTTGATAGCTGATAAAGCAAAATGCAAAACAGATTTGGAACAAATGTTGCTTTCCAGAACAATGACAATCTTAACATATTCTGTTGCTATAACCAATACCTTTGACTGAACAGAAATGTCTTGCTTACAAAACCAAGGCATCTGCGAAGGCTGATTCTCTACTTCCAAGGTTGTAACTTGTCATAACATCCTTTCTGGCATAAGGGTGAAAAATCAAAGCAGAGGTGCTGCCATTGTGGCACAATAGATTAAAGCCACTACTTGGGACACCTATGTTCCATATGAGAGTGCCAGAAATCAAGCTCTTCTGCTTCCCATCGAGCTTCCTACTAATGTGCATGGCAGACAACAGATGATGGCCGAAGTTCTTGGGTTCATGCCACCTACACAGAAAATCCAAAAGTTTTTGACTCCTAACACCAATGGCCTACTCTAATGCCCTGCTCCACCACTGTGGGAATTTAGGGAGTGAACCAGTGAATGATGGATCTGTTTCTCCTTCTCCTTCTCTTTCCCTGCCACTCTGCCTCTCAAATAGAGAAACAAATAACTAATGTGTATAAAACTTCCCGGAGCCAGAGTTGTGGCACAGACACCTAAGCCTCTGCTTTGGATGGCTTCCTTCTATTGAGTTCCACTTCCACCTTCCAATCCAACACCCTGTTAATGGTAACAAGTACGCCCTCTCATTTGTTCTATCTCCCTCTCTGTGTCTCTCCTCTCAATTTTTTTTTTTTTTTACAAATGAGAGACAACATGAAGCATGATCAAAAACAAGTCTATCAACTATTGAGTGCAATACTGACTAGACAAACACCTAAGAACTAGTTATTAAGTATACAGACCACTGCTACTCTAAGGAAAATGCAACTGTGCTAGCAAACAATAAAACAAAGTAACTACAGCGTACCAACCCTCTTTCAAACAATGAATAATCCAGAAAGGTGGCCTTTACTTTGATTGACATGTTGTTTGGAACATAAAGTGGGGAAACAAAACAGCAAACACGGGTTGGCTCCTTCACACTTTCCATGCAGAAGAAAGTGTAAATGGAATCTGGGTTAAAATGCCAGAGGTCACACTCTGATATTTCTAGTCATATCCAAATATATGAATCACTTGTATTGTTGTAGGGACCCAAGACACTTTAGTAGAACTTTCTATTAATCCAATATAACTTTCCTATCCTGAGGCATAATTTGAATTGTTTACTAAGGTTTACTTTAATGACTTAATTATGTTGCATTTAAATATGCTGACTCTCTACCACATTTTTGAGTTGACCTGTGGACACTCAAAATATTTCTAAAATTGGAAGGGAAAAATAGGGCAATACAAATGTCACACAGAAACAGGTAATACCAAAAACGAAAGCTATGACTCCACCTAACACCAAAGCAACAGTGGAAAAAAGCACAAACGATCAATTGTTATCTCAATACTACATGAAAAGACGTATCTTGAATGACTTTTTAAAAACTTCATCAACTTGTGCTTTGAACATCTTGAATAAACGCTTTTATGTACTCACATTTCTTAACTCTTCCATTCTGCCGATTCAGAACTAGTCATCCCCACCCCCACTCAAGTCCTTATTGTAGCCTATGAGTTGCACAACGCCTAAGACCGTGACGCACTAAGCTGTTTTTCTACCTAGAAGGACAAAATCTGATTTTAAAACCCTTGCAAGCCTATTTCTCAAATACTTGTGTTGTTTGATCATGACAGACTATTTGCATTTGAAATCTTACTCATTTTGCAAAACATCCAACTTTTTGAAAAGTTTGACTTTTAATATTTTAAGGTGAAAAGTAAAAGCAGCTTCATTTATGAACGTCAAGTGTTTCATCCATTCCCTTATTCCACTCCCTCCATATTTCTCTTGTTAGAAACTGAAATTTAACCAGGTCAGTTCTGGACTTCACCATTTCATACAGTTCAAACAGCTATCAGGGGAGTTAGGCTGAATTATTTGCTAAACTCTAATATTTTAAATTTATAAACTTCAGAAGGAAGACAGCTTTTGAAGCTGACAAAAAAACAGAGAACAGTAGTCTTTTTGTGCACTGCCCAGAAATTCAGTTACAAAGTGGTCCTATTGTGTTTCTCATAATTTACATTTACTTTTTTGGCAGAGCAGAAAGGGGGGAAAAAAATAAGAAGTCAAACTTAGAGCCATACAACAAAAATGAAAGACAGCACTTTTATTTTAAATGTCCCCTTGACATTTAGATGCCTACAAATGCAATATTTAACATTTACAGGAGATAAGAAGGCAAAAAGAAGTGGCAGCTGGCTCCCTGCGATGTCACTGAATAGGTGTGGGACCATTTCATGCTGCAGAAACTGGCTGAATCTCTCTGGCTGATGCCCACAGGAGGCCTGTATGGAACCAGTGTCATGGTGGGTCTCTTCTCTGAGATGATCCACAAAAGGAAAAAAAATGGTTGACAAGAATCCTGATGTCTGAACTCTGCAGGCCAGAGCAGACAGTCTCTCAAACAGATCAATACTAACCAAGGTGCAGCTGAAAAACAGGATGGACTTGTATCAGTAAACAAACATCAGGCTGCTCGTTCACAAGGGCCAAAGAAACACAGCACAAGTGTTTTCCACAGTGTGTTTGCCCATGACCTCCAGCCTGACCCACGAGCCTTCCCTCTGTGGTGGGAAGTCATCCTGTGCTGTCTTCCTCTGGCACTGTAGGACTCCTCTGGACATTTCTTTTATGGCGAGTGCTACTGTGTCTGCTTTGGCCTAGCCAAGACAATGACATGATGCAAAAAACTAATCAATGTGATTGATTTAGTCAAATGATTTGCACTGGGTCTTTGAGAACATACAGACAATGAATCAGAGACAGTATGTTTATGTATTATCCAATCACACTGGAACTAGGTGGTGATATCTTGGATTAAGTTAATTCAGAATATATAGATATATATGTACACACATACATATATATATATATATTTGGTGGTCAACAGCCAAAGTTTATTAACAGCACTAGACTTTTAAAGGAAGGTTGTCACACAGGCATCCAGGGAGGAGGGGCTTGAGCCATTTACATCTCATCAGCAAGGTACAGTTCCTAAACTGTACAGTTCCTAAAACATAGCTAGTTCCTCTAGTAGGTTCTTTATCTAAACCTGTGAACAGAATATATTTGTATGATATGAGTTATTTCTACCTAACCAAACAAAATAACAAATACATTTACTCTAATGTCCAGATTAAATACCTTTCTACTAAGTCCTTAAAAATTACTCTACACTAATTTTCATTTTGCCACGCAACCTTTCTGCCCCCAAAAGTAATATTTACATATGCATATGAAATCCTTCTGTAACACCTCTTTATATGTGCACATGTAAATGAAGCTCTGAATCTGATAGTGTGCAAATTACATCATTATCTTCACTCTAAGCTATAATATATGGGGAAATTATTGCAATCTGTAGAGCAATCATCCCCAAAAAGTATGGAGAATCAACTGTCAATTGCAAGTGCTCTTCTATACCTCTAAGCAGGAAGACTTCACACACAACTGCATGTGTGTAAAATTGACACGTTCTGTCTGTCCATTGCGTGAAAAGTCAAAAAAGATCCCAGCTTCCGGGGTTCCTGACTGGCTCAAGAGCAATGCACTCAATTAAATGTTAGACAAGTAGCAGATCGTCTAACGACGTGTGGGTCTTCCAAATGTTCCAGTGGTCACGGGTGAGGCTGCCACAGAGCCAAGGTTTCATTAAACCAGGTTAACAGAAGACGTGTCTCCTGCTGTCATCCAAAGACAAATTTGGGAGCGGGGAGGTGGGTAAAGGAGGAGTAAGAATATTCGTTAGCTCCTGCTCTTCAACTTTCCCTGGAGAGAAAAGTACAGAGGGGGACAAACTCTCCCCGCAAGCACAGGAGCGCACAAGATCCATCTCTCTGAATAAAGGAGAAATAAATTCAAGTTTGGAACTCTGCCCACCGAGTGGCGGCTCCAGCAAAGGGGGACAGTTTTCTATTAATTGTTAATGTCGTCTGCCATTAGAGGGCACTAAACAACTCTACATTAATGCATTAGAAGAGAGAAAGGAGCCGGGAAAAGAAAGAGGGGAGGCAGACAGGGAGGGATTGGAGAGCTTGGGGAGAGTCGGGTAGACGGAGAGAAAGAGAGAGAGGAAGGGCTGGGGAAAGGGATGCGGGAAGGCGTGGGAGGGCCAGAGGGAAAGCGGGAAGGAGGAGGGGGTTGGAGACAGACGGACTGATAGGGAGACACACGGAAATCTGGGAAGATTAAAAAGGACGTGGAGCCTCCTGAGCCGTCTGAAGTGAGCCCCGAGCCAGCCTCCCCCGGCCGCCGCGCCCCTCCCTCGCGTGCTCACGACGGTAATTATAAAGCGAAAGGCGGCGGCGGCGGCGAGGTCACCGTTTTTACCAGCCTGCTGCACCGAATGCGCGCGGTGCAGGTGCGGCGGCCGCGGAGCTTTGTGATTCATGCCCACTTTCAAAGGGGGCTCGGGCCGTCTGAGAGGCACCCAAACAACTGTCTTCTAATATTAGCACGGCTGTATTTCGGGATCTATTATAGTCTGTCCAGACAGATCCCATTGTAATGGGATCTTTTATTAAAAGATTAGCACTATCTCCTGCAGTTGGTGGAAAAAAATCTGTTATCACTGAGTTATTTGCAGTTGTGGAGGGGGTGGGGGGGTGATGGAAGATGGGGTGGGAGGGCCAGAGAAGGACTTTGGGGGGGTGCAATGAAGGAGGGGCGGATTTGAAATTCTTAGGACAAATCCCAGTGACCTGCGAAGGTCCAAGAATTTGTCTGCATACTTCGCTGTCTGTTGTCCTTCAGGTTTGGGAAGCCAACTGAATAGAAAATTTAAAAGGCAGCTTTGGAATAAACAATATAGCATTTTCCGTGAAGTAATCGTTTTATATAAAAGGAAATATCGCCTCCTCAGTTTCATTCAGCGGTGCCAAAAATGTTATAAATGAGAGACCCGCCAACTTTCAGGCGAAGAATGCCGGGCACTGTACTTAATAAAGTGAGGCTACAGAAGTTCATTATCGATGTTGCAATCATTTTTATTCGCGGGAAGAGAGAAAGAGAAAGAGAGAGAGAGAGAGAGAGAGAGAGAGAGAGAGAGAGAGAATGAATAAATGAATTGAGTCTGGAGCCGAGCTGGAGACGGAAGGGACACAAGCGCCCAGGACAGAAACTGGGGAGTCGCAGGGTTGGGGAGGAGGGGGCAGACCGCCTACGTCGGCGCCCCCCGCTCGGGGCTCCGACTCCAGACGCCGGCGAAGTGAAAGGGGAGAAAAGAAAGGGAGAGGGCCAGACTGCACCGGGGGGTTGGGGAGAGGCCGGGTGTGAGGTGTTAACATTTTTGTTTGCCGGCGACTGGTCGGGACCCGGGGCTGCGTCTCCGCGCCGCCCGGCCGGGGTGGAAGATGCCGGGGGGTGCGGAGGACGGCCGCCCAAGTG
Source organism: Ochotona princeps (assembly GCF_030435755.1). Taxonomy (NCBI): domain Eukaryota; kingdom Metazoa; phylum Chordata; class Mammalia; order Lagomorpha; family Ochotonidae; genus Ochotona; species Ochotona princeps. Next base: position 13,885,214 of record NC_080854.1, on the reverse strand, counting down.
CAACACGTCCAGACCCAGACACAAAACCTCGCCGGGCCCGGCGCACAGACTGGTGTGGGGGTTCCGGAGCCGCGGCTTGGGCGGGTACGACCCCACCCTGAGCGAGGTGATCTCCAGCAACAGCCCCTGGCTCTCGGGTCGCTTGCAAAAGTCTCTGCCCCAGCGGAGAAGCGGCGGCGCGGGGACCCAGTCCCGCGTTGCCCGCCCGATCCCACCGCGCCCCGCGTCGCACACCCGCACGCACAGACACACACACCCGCACTCACGCCACCCCAAGCGCGGCGCGCTGCCTGCGAGCAGCGGCGTGCAGGACTTGAAGTGGGTGTTCTTCCCGCTCCCCACCCCCGAGCGTCGCCCCCACCCCCCATTCCCCACCCCCCCGCCCCGGCCTCCTGCCCCCTCCCTCTCGCTCCTACGCAAATAAGAACTCGGCGATTCCCCTCCTGCCGCTTTGATTTCGGGCACCTCCGACAGATAATTGGGAAGGGTTTCCAGAAGGTGGGAAATGTCACCTGATTCACAGTGAACTTTTAAAAGCTCCCCACCCCCAAGGAGCCGCGCACACCCTCGCTCGAGGCCGCCCTCCCACAGCCCCACACACTGGGAGACCGCCCACCGCAAACCGCGGAGACCCCCGTCTAGATTTAAAGCGCGGCTGCGCCCGGCTTCTGACGTCCATTGAATCGCGCGGGCGGCCGGCGGTGAGCGCGGGGCTGAGCCCGGATCTCTGCGCCCTCCGCCGCTCGCCTGTGAGACGCGCGCCACTCGCACCAGCCACCCCGCTGCCCGCCGTCGCCACCGCGCCCGCACCCCCGCGCCGCCGCCGCTCTCCTCGCCCCGCGCCTGCCCCCAGGATGGTCCGCGCCAGGCACCAGCCCGGCGGGCTGTGCCTCTTGCTTCTGCTGCTCTGCCAGTTCATGGAGGACCGTAGCGCCCAGGGTAAGCGAGGCGGGAGTTTGGGGCGGTGGGGGAAGATGCGCTGGGCAGATTCGGCTGTGGGCACGGTGGGCTCGACTTTTCCGTGGTCTCCACTCTGCGGTGCTCGCAGCAACGCAGCTCTGGACCAACTTAGCGACTCCGCGGTTGGAGAGGAACCGGCAAACCGGAGGCAGTGACACTTTAGGACGGGGCAGTGGAGTTGGGAGCTCGGAGCTCCTTTAAAAGGAAGGGAGTGAACTGGAGTCTGCCTCAAGTAGTTAGGGGTGGATGGATGCTGCACGTTCTAGCCAGGATGACTTTAGATGGAATCTCCCGTGCTGGGGGACCAGCATCCACAGCCGGCGGATTTCCGCCACCCCGTTTGTAGTAGAACCTCTGCCCGCACATCTTTTGGAGACTTCTGGGGTTTGGGGAGACAGACACACTGGCTGTTTCTCGGTGGCAGGGGGACAGGGCTTCAGAAACTTTGCCCAAACTTGGAAATGTGGGTGCTGAAAATTTTCGGGGGAAGTAGATTTCTGCCCAATGGATGCTGCTTCCAACCCCGCAAAAGGGGGGGGGGGCAAATTGTTACCCAAGAGTGTTTTGAGTACTTCACAATGCTCCCCTTCATTCTGTTAACTTTTTGTAAAACAGCGAAACTGTCCACGATTGATTTAAACGCTGAGATGCACCAAGAGCAAATCTGAAGTTTGTCTTTTAAAAAATAACAGTTTATTAACATTAGTCTCGGGCAGAACTTAAAAAAAAAATCATAGCAGCTTGTATTGCAGTGATTGTAAAGTCATACTTTCTGACCCAAATCTGAACGTTAGAAGAGGGGAAGGGGTAGACAGAGTCCCCGAGAAGGTTTCTGGCTAGGTGGGAGCAAGGCAGGAGCCAGGTGTGACAAGCCATGACCCGGGCCTCGGTACTCTGCCCGCAGGGTGGGCGCGCTTCCAGGCTCTGAGCCACCCCGCCGGGCACTGCCCCCGGCCCTCTGCGCCACCCCGCGCTCAGCTGCCCGCCTTTGCCTTTCGGGCAGAGGTGCTGCCCGCGCCGGGGGCGGGGGGGGGGGATGTGGGCGTCAGGGAAAGCAGCCCTTGGAGATTTCGAAAGCTCGCGGTGGCTCGGGGCATGCTCCGGGCTGGCGGATTGCAAAACGGGCCCGTCGGACGGGCTGCGCCTCGAGGCTGCGCGGGGCAGCTCCGGGTTGCTTTTTTGCTTTCATTTTTTCCGCAAGTGCCTCTCGTGTGCGCGCGTGCGCGCCCGTGTGTGTGTGTGTGTGTGTGTGTGTGTGTGTGTTTCCGTCTCCTCCTTCTCTCTCCCTCTCTTCTTTCTTCACCCCTGTCACAAATAATTCCCGTACCGCCTACATGAAACCGACATGTAAAAACATCCGTCGCATCCTGTTTTTGTCAGGTTCTTTAATCTGCCCTTCGAGTCGCTGCAGGTTATGAAATGGGACGAATAAAAGTAAACAGTCTAGTAAAAGTCAATGCAAGCTGCACGTGTTGTGTCTGGGTCACTGGTAACTGACATTGATACGGCCGGGGCGCTCTAGCTTCTGCCTCCTCTTCCCTGCCCCTCGCCCACCTCCCGGCGCTGGGCCAGGACTCCCTCCACCCCCGCCCGGTCCCCACCACCTTCCTCTTGCCCCACCCCTACACCCCCTTCTATTTATTTTCCCTGTTTCTCCCCTGGCTGTGCGTGCGCCCATCCGTCCCCTCCTCCTAGCTCACTCCCTTCCTGGTCTTTGCTGGCTCGCTGACCGTCTCCCTCCCCGGGCCCCCACCGCTCATCCACCTCCCCGCCCCTGTCTCTTCACAGCTGGGAACTGCTGGCTCCGCCAAGCCAAGAACGGCCGCTGCCAGGTCTTGTACAAGACTGAGCTGAGCAAGGAAGAGTGCTGTAGCACAGGTCGCCTGAGCACCTCGTGGACGGAGGAGGATGTGAACGACAACACACTGTTCAAATGGATGATCTTCAATGGAGGCGCCCCCAATTGCATCCCCTGCAAAGGTGGGCCTCTTCCTCCCCAGCCTGAGGTCCTCAGCTCAGGGCATCTTGCCCTGGGCTTCCCCCTTACCACCTGGCTGGCCAGGCGACTGGGACCCTGGAGAGCTATGTGGGTGGGCTCCTCCCTCCTGCCTGCCCCCAGCTTTGGGAAGCCATTGGCTTTGGGAAACCATTGGAATCTATCCCTGCCTGTCACAACTGTAGTCAGAGCAGGGTCTCACAGAGGTTGCCAGACCCGTTCGCCACTACTGATGGATGAGGAAGCCAGCGCATCCTCCCTCCTGGATATGGGTATGCGGTGCTGCCTCCAGTCCCCACCCCTGCACCCCATACCGGGTCTCAAGGGAGAGAGCTTAGGCCTCAAACTTGGGGATGGGTACAGGATGGACACAGCACCAACAAGCCCTCCTGACTGACCCACGGACAGCCAGTTGGCCTGGCACACTAGTTTTAATCCCTACCTCTCATTCACAGAAACATGTGATAATGTGGACTGTGGCCTCGGGAAGAAATGCCGCATGAACAAGAAGAACAAACCCCGCTGCGTCTGCGCCCCAGATTGTTCTAACATCACTTGGAAGGGTCCAGTCTGTGGGATGGATGGCAAAACCTATCGCAACGAATGTGCCCTCCTCAAAGCCAGATGTAAAGAGCAGCCGGAACTGGAAGTCCAGTACCAGGGCAAATGTAAAAGTAGGTCCCGCCCACCCTTCTTAAGCCAGACCTCTGCTTTCCTTCTGGGAGCCTGCTATGTGCTACATGCTGCAGAAGACAGGAATAGTGCAGCCCGTGGGATGAGACCCACAGTGATAACAGCACTAGCACGTAAAGGAGGCCTTTTTCTGACTTTTACAAGACAGATTAAGAGTGCCAAGGAATGGACCTCGAGTCCTAGAAGCAGTAGAGTTCTCCAAGTGCCTTTTGAAACTGGATGCTTGAATTCCATAACTGCCTCCTCCATCACAAGCCACTGCTCGCTCCTTAGAGGCCACAGGTGCCCATTCTTGTCTGTTTCCCTCTGTATTTCAGAGACCTGTCGGGATGTGTTCTGCCCAGGCAGTTCCACGTGCGTGGTGGACCAAACCAATAATGCGTACTGCGTGACCTGCAATCGGATTTGCCCGGAGCCTACCTCCCCTGAGCAATACCTTTGTGGGAATGATGGAATCACCTACCCCAGTGCCTGCCACCTGAGGAAAGCCACCTGCCTGCTGGGCAGGTCCATCGGATTGGCCTATGAGGGAAAGTGTATCAGTACGTATTCCAGGTGTAGGGTGGCAAAAGAAACCACAGGGACAAGGGGCTGGCTCTTGGGTGGCAGATGCAAAGCTAAGCGATCAGTAAGGCCTCCCCAAGCATGGGCTTACAGCAGAGGGCAGGCTGCTCTGCAGTTTGAGTAAACTCTTCTGAGCATAGAATCTGTTCATTCTTCTAGAAGCCCTGACAGCTATGTTCAAAGACGCAGGACACAGTATTCCAACTCAGAAAACTGAGAACTCACTCAGTTTGATGCCTTTTTTTTTTTGAAGTGCCAGACTTGCTGGGAGTGAAAAATAATTACTTCACGGTTCCTGAAATCTGTTATCAGATTCTAGTAATGGATGGAATTCTTTTTTAAAAGATCCCACTTGTAAGAAATAGTCACTTCAAGGATATTCTAAAATCCTGTTCCCTGCAAAATGACTGTTTTCATGCACTTGTAGATAATACATGAGGTGCAAGGGGTGGTGTGTGTGTGTGTGTGCGTGCGCAAGCACTTCACTTTTATTATCAAGCATTTTTGTGTAACACCTTCATGACCCACCCCCAGAAGTATTAAGGTAAAAGTTATCTGTTTCTCTACATGGAGGGGAATAGAGAAAGTGGGGAGATGGCGAAGTTGACTGACTCACCACCCTATACATTCTATCCTAGAAGCAAAGTCCTGTGAAGACATCCAGTGTACTGGTGGAAAAAAATGTTTATGGGATTTCAAGGTGGGCAGAGGCCGCTGTTCCCTGTGCGATGAGCTGTGTCCCGACAGCAAGTCGGACGAGCCTGTCTGTGCCAGTGACAATGCCACTTACGCCAGCGAGTGTGCCATGAAGGAAGCTGCCTGCTCCTCGGGTGTGCTACTGGAAGTCAAACACTCCGGATCTTGTAACTGTAAGTGTGACCGCTGCCCGTGCGCTGCAGTTTAAGGCTCTTCCAGCCAAACCCTGGGGAAGAGACACTTCAAAGGAATGCAGACCTCCCCAGGTAGCCCCGTTTCTCTTTCCATGTAGGCAGCTGCTGACTTCCACCAGCAGTCAGGTGGTTTCCCCAAGAAGATTCTCTGCAATGCTTCCAGGTTTTTAGGGCTTACACACCTGGATGGCTCTGAGGAACTATTTCCAGATGTTTACCCTCATTCTTTTGCCATAGTAGTATTGCTTTCCTGTTTATTAACACTTGAATCTAACTGTTCCAAAAGTTTTAGTTGGTTTTTGGTTTGGGGGGTAGGTTTTCTTTATTTTCTTTTTTTTTAATTTTTTTTTTACCAAAGACAGCTATATCTTGTCATATTTGGCCTGCTGCTTTTTGCAGTGGCCTGTACTAACTCTGAGGTAAGGACCCAAAGCAGTTGTACCTAGAACACAAGAGCGCTTTTTATCTAATTTCAGGAATCTGCCTGTAAAACCTGAGCCATTGAGTCTTCAGAACTTTCTGCAGTGTTTGACTTCATAGATTATGTTTCTTTAAAAAAAAAAAGTTTAAACTATTGCATAACAGCAGATGCCAAAAACAAACAAAAAAATAATAAAAGCATCTCACTGCAAGTCACATAAAAATACAACGCTGTTATATGGCTGTCTCAGGGGGCTTTGAACACAGGCACTGAGCTGCTTCCGCGCTGTTGTTGTCCACATTTAAACAACAGCTCCCCTGTATTCCCCCATCTAGCCATCTCGGAAGACACCGAGGAAGAGGAGGAAGATGAAGACCAGGACTACAGCTTTCCTATTTCTTCCATTCTAGAGTGGTAAAGCCTCCACCAACCAATGTTCAGTGTTGACATAGCCTTTGAGCAAAAAAAAAAAGAAAGAAAAAAAAGAAAAGAAAAAGAAAGCAAAGAAAAAATATATTGTCGATACTGTAAATAAGTGTATGCTTATTTATTTGGGGGGAAACTATACATTAAAGAACCTTTGTCCTAAAGCTCTCTCCCAGGCCACCTTGGTTACTCATTGGACATGGAGAGGCGGTCACTGTGAGCTCTACTGGATGAGGCCCATAGTTGAGACTTGTAGACATTTATTTATACTGTGTCATGTTTTTCTAATTTATACATACAATGTCTGGTTGACTGTACACCTTGTTTTTGAAGAAATTTATTCGTGAAAGGAAGAGCAGTTGTTATTTATTGTGAGGTCTCTTGCTTGTAAAGTAAAAGCTTTTTTTTTTCCTTGTAAACCATTTAAGTCCATTCCTTACTATTCACTCACTCACCTATCTCCCCGCATTTCACTGTTAGACCCTTTTCCACTTTTAACAAACTTGCATGTCTGTTTCTGTCATGTTTATTTATTGGATTCTCTGCTGCCTGATCTGTATATACATGATCCCTCGGGTTTTGTTTACAAGGAATCTTGACTGACCAAAAGGCATTATAACTGACTCATGAGACACGGTACAGAGGATGTGCGTCTGCGGAAACTCCTGCTTCAGCGTTCTTGTAAGGATGAAGACGTTGGTTGAGGGGGGGAAGGCAGTTGCTTTAGGAGTCTGGTGATGCTCTCTCAAGAAGCTATAGATCCAAAAAAATGGAATGATGTGGGTAGCAGGAGGCTAAAGGAAGGCAGAGGCTACACATTCTACTTCCGTTTGGTGTTTCCTTTAAGCTGGTTGGCTGTACCTTTCAAATTAGTTCTTTTTCAACCAATGTGTCACTAAAAGTTATATTGAAGCTTTATCAGTTCAAGTTTCTTGCTTTTCATAATACTTTTTTCTGATGCAATTTTATATTTTCAAACATGGCAAGTTAAATATAAATTCATTTAAATATATAGTTTTGTACTTTTCTACCATGTAAATGTGCAATGTATATAAAAGTTATAATGTGTATTTGTAAATAAATGATGAGTGAAAAAATAAAAAAAATTTTAAAAAGCCAGTGGTTGCAATTCCTCATGGTCCCAAAGTGATTGTTTGGGGTTTTGAGTAAAATCGTAAATGGTGACATTTGCAGAAGATTATAATGAAATTCGGTGGCTAGGCCAATAGAAGGTTGGCCTCTGAAGGAGTCACACCTATACATAGACACTGATGGAGGACACTGGATGTAGGCGCCTCCTTGTGCTGCGCCAAGACTAAAGTTTCCTCAAAGCAACCGCCCTCTTAGCTGCCTTTCTTACAAACTCACTTCCACTGACAGGGGCACCCTGTGTTCCATTTCCCTGATAAGTAAGATGTCTCTGGGGTAGGTGATTGGCCCAGCCATTATGTCCCTGTTTGGGAGGCCACATCCCTGATGATTCAAGTCCTGCCTGCTATTTCTCACTCTACAGAACAGCAGAGTTTGACCCCTGGCACCCACATGGTGGAGCTACACTGCGATCCCCCATTCCCAGCTGCTATACACTGGAGGATTGAACCAGCAAATGGGAGATTTCTATCTCTTTGCCTCTCAAATGAAATAAGTAATAAATATATACATATAACTTTAAGATAAAGTGGCTCTTAGATCTCTGAGAAAAGCAGCACATGACAAAGAAAACAGACCCATAATATTTGACAGAAATAAGTATTATTTCTAAAGGCTGTGAGGTAAGGATAAGAGTAGAGATTTTTCACAGTGATGTGTGTGGTTCATGGGAATTCAACATGACATTCATGGGAAAGCGGGTGGGTGCTCAGAGCCACAGAATGCCTTCCGAGCATCAGCGCCCCCGAGACACACCGCAATACATCGGCTTCCTAAGCAGTTTCTCAACACGAATTTGCTTTTTCAATATGCTATATAATCAAAGCCCAAGCACATGAAAAATATCAAATGCAAACAGTTGAAAACTGCACGGAGACTGCGAGGAAAGGAGCAAAGAACTGTCAATGTTACCAAAATGGCTGTACAAATACACTTTTTTTCCAAAGTGCTTGACTCCAGTTACTTTTTCTAATTTAATCCTTTATAAAAACTCTGTTTCATAGGAATAATCACTAAAAATCATTATCAGCGACTGTTGACTCTCCACTGTGGTTATCAAGCAAGAGATTCAGTGGAGACAGAAGAACCTTCGTAGCCAGAGCCTGTAGTCATGATTAGGGGCCTAGGTTTTGCTTTATTCCCTCCCTGGATTCCCTCAAAAAGAGAAATAGAAGTGCAGAAAGCAAACAGGTTGAGACTGACCCAAGAATGTCAGGATCCTAACACCTCCAGTGTGGGTGAGCTGTGCCCGGCAGAAGCTCTCAGAAAAGCAGTCAGCAGTGGTTTCACAGCTCTTCCTGGAGTTGATGTGTTACTTGGTCCTGGATGCTACAGACATTTGAACACTGCCATTGATGACTGGAGTCAATACGTCAAACGTAACAAACCAATCTATGTCTTGATATGGCAGAGTGATAAAATTAACAGCTTGCCTTTTAAACAACATCCAGATGATTTATTTTTTTATTCCATATATCAACATCAAAATTCTTCCTAAATACCAAACAGTATCTCATTTTCCTTCTTGGAGTTTCCTACTTTTCCCCTAATCCTGCATTAGACTAATTAGCAGAAAAAAAAGAAGAAAATAAATTATCTCTTAAAAGTAAAATATATTGGGCAGGATGTTAGCCTAGTGACTAAAGGTCTTCGCCTTGCACGCACCAGGATCCCATATTGGCACCAGTTCATATCCTGGCTGCTCCACTTCCCATCCAGCTCCCTGCTTGTGGCCTGGGAAGACAGTCAAGGACGGCCCAAAGCCTTGAGACACTACACCCACATTGGAGACCCGGAGGAAACTAATGGCTCCTGGCTTTGGATCAGCTCAGCTCCAGCCACTGCAGCCACTTGGGGAGTGAACCAGCAGATGAAGGATCTTTCTCTCTGTATCCCCTTCTCTCTGTGTATCTGCCTTTCCAGTAAAAAAAAAAAATTAAAAAAATTTTAAAGTAAAATATATTAACATAATTAGATTATTGTTGTTAGGAATTCAATGAGGATCCAAGAAAGTCTAATTCTGTATGTATGTATGTATGTAATTAACAGTTTCTATTAACTAGTTTTAGTTGGTATGACCATATCGTAATAAATATTAGGAATTACAAAACCCTAACTAACGAAAAAATCTATCATACATCTGATTTTCATCTTCTGTGACCTCAAATTAACATTTTTTTAATGCCATACAGTATATGATTCCTCAAGCAAGATAATAATAAGATCTAACATAATTAAAAATCATTCCCAAACAGAGAAGCTAAATGCCGTACGCGACTGTAGACTATATCTTATACCTAAGGAAAAAATACTGAGTAATAATACTGGGACAACAGACACAACCAGAATACTATCAAATGAAAAGTATTACATCAATGACAAATGTACTGAAATTGATTACTGCGGCAATGTAGGAGAATATACCTAGACCCAGGAAACACACAGTGAAGTATTCAGGAGAAAAGGTCAAAAATGCATACAGCTTACCCTGAAACAGCTTGGGAGTAAAAATATTATAGAACTTATCCACTCAAATATCCAAATGACAAAATAAGAAAAACCCAAGTTAAAAGCTTATGCAAAATTCATGTCTGTTAGCCATTTGAATTTGTTCTTTCAAAAAAATGTCCATTTCCTTCACCCATTTCTTCAGAGTTGCTTGCTTTGCTGTCATTGAGTTCTTGAAGCTCTCCGTAAATCCTGCATCTGTTCCCTATCTTTTTTGTAGTGTGCAAAGATTTTCTCCCATTCTGCTAGTTGTTTCTTCACTTCGCAACTTTTCCGTAAGTCTGAAGTTATATCCTAAAATCCCAAAGAGGAAGATTACGGGGTCGCTGTTTTGGTGTAAAAGTTGCTACCTGCAATGCCAGCATCCTATATGGGTGCTGGTTCGAGTCCTGCCTGCTCCATTTCAGACCTGCTCCTCTGTAACGCACATGGGAAAGCACTGGAAGACGACCCAAGTGCTTGACCCCTGGCCACCTGTGTGGGAGACCCAGCTGAAGCTCCTAGCCTCTGGATTCAGTCTGACCCAACTTTGGCTGTTGCAACCATTTGAAGAATAAACCAGCAGATGAAACAGCCTCTCTCAGTCATACTCTCCTTCTCTCTCTCTGCAAGTCTGCCTTTCAAATGAATAATGAGTCTTTTTTTTTTAAGTCATTGTATGGGCCCAGCATGGCGGCACAGCAGCCTAATCTTCCACCCTATGGTGCCAGCATGCCATACGGCTGCCAGTACATGTCTTGGCTGTTTCAATTCCAATCCAGCTTTCTGCTTATGACCTGAGAAAACAGAGAAGGATGGCTCAGGTTCTTGGAACCCTGCGCCCCCGTGGGAGACCCAGAAGAAGTTCCTGGATCCTGGCTTCCAATCAGCTCAGCTCTGGCAGTTCAGACTGTTTGGGGAGTGAACCAGTAGATGAAAGACCTTCTCTCAAAATCTCTCTCTGTAAAATCTGACCTTCAGATGAAGACAAATAAATCTTTAAAAAAAATAGTCATTTGGGCCCGGCGGCGTGGCCTAGCGGCCAAAGTCCTCGCCTTGAAAGCCCCGGGATCCCATATGGGCGCCGGTTCTAATCCCGGCAGCTCCACTTCCCATCCAGCTCCCTGCTTGTGGCCTGGGAAAAGCAGGAGAGGACGGCCCAAAGCTTTGGGACCCTGCACCCGCGTGGGAGACCCGGAAGAGGTTCCTGGTCCCGGCATCGGATCGGTGCAGTACCGGCCCGTTGCAGCTCACTTGGGGAGTGAAACACCGGATGGAAGATCTTCCTCTCTGTCTCTCCTCCTCTCTGTATATCCGGCTTTCCAATAACAATAAAATATTAAAAAAAAAAAAAAAAAAAAAAAAAAAAAAAAAAAAAGTAGTCATTTTATTCAGCCAAAAGACTGGGAAATGACCTAGTGACTGCACCAAGGCTACACGGAGAATCTAAGTTGGTCCTGAGGGAATTCCTGATATCTAACCCATCCGTGGACTGAGAAACAGCCTGTTCTTCTCTACAGTCATCTTAACATGTAGGATGACTCATGTCTCCCTGAGAACACTCCAGTGACACTCATCCTCCTTCCTCACTACTTGCTGTATACTATTTGGCAAGTTACCTAGCCTCACTGTATCTCAGTTTCCTCTTCTGTGTCTTAAGAACTGGGAAAAAGCAACCTACCTCTCAACAATTTTAAGGGTTACCCAAAAAAAAAGTATAAAGTGCTTGGCTCAATTCTGACACATTAAAAAGAAAATACATGTCCTTTGGGGTTGTAAGAATTGTAAATTATTAAAGAAAGGGAAAAACTGGTAGTGTGAGTCATCACACTGTCCAATAAAATGTAAGGAATGCAATCACAGCATCTACTAAGGCCAGATGCACACATGCAGGTGGGCGCAGACAAAGCTGCCGCTGGAGATGCCCACATCCCACCCTGAATGCCTGGGATCAAACCCCACATCTGCTTCCAATACAGCTTCCTGCTGACAGGCAGCCTGCAAGGCAGCAGGAGGCAGTACCTGGGTCCCTGCTGGTCACGTGAGAGACCTGGGTGGAGTTTCTGCTTTTGGCTTCAGCCTGAACCAGCCCACAGGGTGGCAGGCATTTGAAGAGTGAATCAGTAAATAAGATATCTCTCTCTCTCTCTCTCTTTCTTTCTCTCTCTCTCTCTCAAAATCTCTCTTTTCTTTCTCCCTCTCTCTCTCTCCCCCATCACTGCCTTTCAAATAAATGAAACTAAATAATCTTTAAAATAAATTCTATCAGTATTTTTAAATTTTGATACAATTTTCCACAAACAGATTACAGACCCTTCAAGAGAGGAGTAGGGCAAATTCTATCCATATTATCAAAACTGCTGACATAGAATATACAAGGACCAGATATAAAGATGTATTTATTATTTAATTAATAAGCTAACTCATGAGGAATATTTTCTTTTCAAACCTAATTCCTAAGATTGGCACATGTCTGGTTTTCCCATTCCACTTTCCATTCAGGCATCACACGATCCTTTTTCAGCCAAAAAGCCGGCATGTAAATAGACTCCAGGCATGCCTGCCCTGCGTACTCAGCAGACCTGCCCAGACATGCCCAAACCTCAGCTTCTATTTTGCTGGAGTCCCCCCGCGAGGACGGGACAGTCCCTGGGGTTTGCCACTCTTGGACCTCAGATATCTTGGCCGGTGCTATCAAAATTCCTGTGGCAGAGTCCTTCAGACACTTAAAAACATAGTCTCTGGATTAGAACAAATGCAATCCTGGCAGAGCTGTAATTTGTCATTTTTCTATTTTAAGAAGGTGGCCATGGAATCAACTGGCAACACTGGGAGCCAGATATACTCCCACCAAACATCTCTTGTATTCGTTTCTGAGGTACTCACGTTTGTGACCCAAGAGAATAGAAGCTTTTCTCAAGAAATTGGTGACCTTGCCCCTTTGGAGGACAAACACAATCCTCGTAAGGATTTCATAGTCTCCCAGTTACAAACTTCAATCTAGTTCGTGATAGAATTTCAGCTTTTCCAGCATGAAAATGGATAAATTAATTAGCCAGATGAGTCCATGGGCATGGTACAGTCCATAAACAGGGAGGCTGCTGAAGACCAAGGCCAGCTCCTGGGGATTGCTGTGGGCTCTGAGCTTGGGGGCAGCAGGTAACAGATGGCTTTGGGTCACTCAAGAACTTCTAGGGTATTCTGAGACCAAGTCAACAAAATCTCCAAATACAAGTAATGCTACTTAGGATGCCTGGATTGTCCACATCACATGGCCCAGGCACTTGTTAAAGCAGTCTAACAGAACCAATAAACCAAGAACCTGTGTTTTAAACAGCTGTCCAAGGGCTACTAAGAATTTTAATGTTGAAGAACTACTCTGCTAGAATCATGTCAAGCTCGGAGTGAGACCCAGCCACCTGGCACTCCCAAGGCAACCAGAGTGCCCATTTGCACTGTATCTGTTCCCTCCCTTGCCTGGCCAAGGTTCCCATACATAACTTGACCCTATACTGCAGGAGCATGCCTCAAACAGTAAAGGTTCCTGGCCAGGGAAATTACAGGGTACATTTTTCCTAACAGAATATTCACACTCTTGTTTGAAACACCTACTGTGACACTGAAGGCCATGCTCAGCGTTTCTAGAAAACGCTTGAAGGAATGTAGTTATTGTTAGGGGTCCCAAAGGAACCATGCAGAGGGATCTCAATCACATCAGTTTAGAGTTCAATCTCCTTGGAAAGAAAAAAAAGTAGCTCCAGGTAAACAACTCATGGGAAAGCAGAAGGACTTGGTGACTGCTCCCTCTGTCATTGCAAGCACACTATGATCAAGGGGTTTACAGTGGCCTTTCCTAACAAGATGACAGTTGTGTATCCTTACCACCCATCAAAATGGTTATTCAAGAGAATGGGTCTCTTGTTGAAATCAGAAAAGAACATCTTAAGATGTTAGTTGAGAAAAATGAATTAATCCTTGAAGGAAATGACACTGACCTTGTTTCAAGTTCAACTTTTTCAATTCAGCGGGCAACAACAGTTAAGAACGAGGATATCAGAAGAATTTGGGGGTAGTTATGTCTCTTAAAGAATAGTTCAGCAGCCTGATGAATAAGAGCTAAAAGTGGTCTAGCTACAGAAACAAGAACCTGGATTATAAATCTGTTGTAGTACTTTAATAATGCAATAAAAGATCTGCAGATATGAATTTTTTTTTAAAGTCTCACCTTTCTAGTGAGACTTCAACTGGGCTAGTTAGGAGTTATGGACTTGCACTCTCCTTCCCCACCAGCTGCAAGGGCTGAAGTATGTCAAGAAGAAACCAGAACTTTGAACGAAGGGTCATGATGCAGCCACCACTGTACTCCTTCTGTTGTTGCTTGGTCCAGTTTCCCAACCTGGCACTGAGGCTTCTTGCAGCAGTCCTACCTAAGGTCAGGATGTCACAGCCGCTGCTCGTCTCACCCACCCCTTTCAAGAACAGAGCCCTGAGCCACAGCTGTGCTAGAAACACTGCCTCCGAACAACTGTAACTGCAGAATTATACCCAAAGGTAACATCCCAAGACACAGATACTAAAAGCCCCTCTTCCACTGTCCTGCCTGGAAGCCCAGCCTCCAGGCCTCACAGAGTTTCCTACCTTGGTCACTTCAATAATCCTGCCACCAAATCTACACTCTGCTCATTCCTAGCCATTTTCCCATTCCCTCTGGTCAAATCCTAAAGGCAAAGCTTCCCCCCACACCTGTACCTCTGTTGCTGAACACAGATGAGATTCCTTGTAAGAACCAGTTGGGGTCTTAACCCAACTGATTTAATCTCTCAAGCAATACCTCACAGACTCAGATGTGGCTCGCTCCCATTCCCCTCTGTGAGATCTCTAAACCTCACTCTTTTCAAACAGCACACCCACTCTCATTGCCTTCACTTCCAAAGAGCTCATCTGCCTACTTGGAACAGAGCGACCTACCTCAACTTTCTCCACTGTTATCATGAACCGTCAGTTGGCCCACTGCCGTGTAACTTCTAGGTTTACTCTATCCAATCAGAGTATCTTTTCATATCTGTGTTTTCAACACACCCTCTCCCTTTTCTCTTAGCAGCTTTCCCTCCATCACTTGCTTTATTCATCTCAGATTATAAATAAGCTTCCTAATTTTAAAGCTAAGATAAAATACGGAAATGCAAACAATCCAGGGCACATGTGTGTGCCTGCCTGCCTGTGAGCACACTTCAGCCTTGTTCACATCTTTCAAAGAAATCTGTCTCCCCCTGGACAGACCCTTGAAGTGGTCTCCACTATCCGCCTCCATCCCTCACCTCCTGCTCATTCACCAGCCCACTACAATTTGGTCTTTTCTCGGACTATTCTTTTAAAGAGTTTTGACAAAGATTACCAAAGACTTCCAAGCTATCCAGTACAATGAGCACAATGGACACCATTCAGCCCTTATCTAATAAGGCCTCTCCTTCAATTGTTTGCCCTTAACCAGGGTCTCCTCCTGTCAATTCCCCTGACTTTCCTATTCCTACCCCCTCCTGTCTTAGCATTTTTTTTCCAGGATCTTCTTTAGGATCTTGTGCCCTTCTTATCAGTAAAGCAGGCATCAAACACTGGCAACCCGTGGGTAAGATCTCACTTCTGTTAATCACATCAACACTTGAAAAAGTATATTGAACAAGCTGGCAATATGTAAAACTTAGAAAAGCTCACCAAAAAGTTGAATTCTTGAGAAAAAACAAGAGATCTGACAACTGTATATCACTGAGCTTAGGAACCGAGCTAACTGCAACCACCAGGAGCAGCAGGTAGGGTAAGCCCTCCGTAGGCCTGTGCTTCTCTTTCTCCCACTGTCTCCCACATTTTCTGACCGCCCTTTTTGGGCCAAGAGTTCCATCGGTTACCCCCTTGCTTCTCATCCTACAGTCCTTGGCTTATTCCTCTGTATTCTCATATCATTAAACTTCTAACTACACTCCATATGCTGCTGACATTATCTTCACGACCAACTGTGATATTTTACTAAACTTCAGATCACTTTTCTTTCAGATCACTTCTAGGATTAGAAAACCCCACGTCAACAGCAGGTGCATAGAACTAACCACTCCTAGTGAAGGGGCGTTGCTCATCCTGTGTGTTGTCTGATGCAGATTCCATCCCAATCAGAATCCTATGGGATTATATCTGATGGGTGATAAAATGCCTACAAGGTATGAAAGAAAAAGTGGATACTTCAGTTCTGAGTTGAGAGCATGAGATTCAGCATAGGCAAATGGGAGTCCATGGAGAAGGTGCCTGAGTGATCTCAGCAGCCACAGTCACAGTCAGGCACCAGCGGACAACCCAAATACAAGGTACATATACAGTGGTTCCAGGGGACGGGCATCTGGCGCGGCAGAGAAGATGCAGGTTGTAATGCCCCCATTGACGTGCGAGTACCAGGCTGTGAGTCCGCTCTTCCTCTCGTCCAGCCTCCTGCTGGTGTGCAGCTTCAGAGTAGGCAGATGCCATCTCCTGTAGCTGCATCCCCATCAGCTGAGTTTCTGGCTCCTTGCTTTGGCCTGGCCCTGGCTCAGCCCTGGATATTGAGGGAAATGAGTCAACAATGAGATTGCTCTCTCACTGTGTGTGTGTGTCTGTGTGTGTCTGTCTCACAGGGTTTTTAATAATTGCTTTAGTTTTATACTGAAAGAGAATGTTTGTTTTTTGTCAAAAAAAAAAAAAAGAAGTAAAATTGCAAGTGAACTCACCAAAGGGAGAGCCTAAAATTCATCAATATCAGCTAAGTTCAAGAGTATCTTCTCAAAAGAGCTCAACAACTTTTACAATCTACCACAAGTCAAATGCCCTATCTTGTTAGACAGCAGTCTCCAAACACTGCATTGTTCCAACACAATGCAGAGGAACTTGGATAGCAGGAAAACACAAACCAAAAAAATCCTCAATAGCAAACAATAGTAATTAGCGCTCAGTAGAATGTCTGCAAACAAAAGCTTCCTCCCTTCCAGTCTTTGAGGGGCCAGTGCCGGAGCTAACAAATATGACAAGGAGGTGTCTGAATTTAACTTCAACCAAAGGTTTATGAAAAAACAAAGAATTCTCAGACAATAGTAAGGAACCTTGCATCAGAAAGTCATATCTCCAGGGCTGAGGACAAATACTAGAGAATTAGTTGATAAAAGAAAATGACCACATCAGGATAAATACTTCTCTTCACTACTTCAGGTACAGAGACTATGACACAGCCACGGGGATGACTACATCCTAAAACCATTTTGTTTGCCTGATTGATTAGCTGTTCAAAAACTTCCTGAAATGCCTTCTACCTTTTGAGTCAAAATGACACCTAAAAAAACTTACAAATGTCATTAGGAATATATTATGACAGCAGTGTGCAGATGAACTATACTTTTTAAAAAACTCTTACATATGATCTCAGTATCAAATTAATATAAAGTTTCAACAACCAAGATGAAAATATAGACATATGTGTATTGATAAGTACGTAATAAGTCCTTACAAAATTGATAACTTGTCACAAAAAGATTACACCTTTAAAAAGTTGCATAGGTATCCAGAGCAGATGATCTACTTAATATGAAAAGATTAATAAATGCCAGTTCCGAGCAGGTTAGGGAGCAATGAGGGATCAATGGCAAATGAGTTTTTCAGACCATCAATATATTCTAAATATGGGGTGGTGATGGTTACACAACTATGTAAATATATAAATACCATTGAATTATGTACCTTGCTTTTTTCCACTTTTATGTATTTTCATTTGATTTGATAGAAAGATAAACAGACATGGCAAAATGTTCCAGCCACCGTTAACTCCCTCAAATACCTGCCACAGGCAGGGATGAACAGAGCCAAAACCTGGAATCTGAGTCTACCACATCGGGTCAAGAAATTAAATATTTGAGCCATCACGTGTTGTCTACCAAATGTGCATGAGCAGAAAGCTGGATCTGAAGCAGAGAATCAGAAGGCAAGCAATAGTTAAGATTAAAGCAGGGCCTGGTACGATAGCGTAATGGTTAAGGTCCTTGCTTTGAACGTGCCGGGCACAATCCCGTTCTAATCCCAGCAGCTACACTTCCCATCCAGCTCCCTGCTTGTGGCCTGGGAAAGCAGTCAAGGATGTCCCAGAGCCTTGGGACCCTGCACCCATGTGGGAGACCTGGAAAGAAGCTCCTGGCTCCTGGCTTCGGATTGGCACAGCACCGGAGGTTGCAGCCGCTTGGGGAGTGAATCATCAGACAGAAGATCTTTCTCTCTGTCTCTCTTGCTCTCTGTATATCTGACTTTCTGCCTTTCCAATAAAAATAAATAAATCTTAAAAAAAAAGACCAAAGCAAAAATAAATGAAGTTGAAACAAAAAGAAATACAGATCAATGACACAAAGTTGGGTTGTTTTGGTTTCCTTTTGTTTGTCATTGCTGCTGTTGTTGCTGAGAAGATGAAACAGATAAACCTTTATTCAGATTAACAAAGAAAAAAAAAGTGAAAGAAGAAAACCTCATACTGGGCCTGGCACTATAGCTATAGTCTAGTGGCTAAGTCCTTGCCTTGCGTGCACTGGGATCCCATATGCACCCCAGTTTATGTCCCAGACGCTTCATGACCCATCCAGCTCCCTGCTTGCAGCCTGGGAAAGCAGCAGTGGACAGCTCAAAGCTTTGGGACCCTGCACCTGCATGGCAGACTTAGAAGAAGCTCCTAGCTCCTGGCTTCTCTTTGGATCAGCTCCAGTTGTTGTGGCAAATCTTATATTTAAAAAAAAAAAAAAGAAGAACACAATGTGCATAAATAAACAGAGATGGGAATACGTCTGCCAGGGGAACTTGAACTCCCCTGTTAGGTTGCAGCTCCCACTGGGGAGCACAACAACTAGGTCTAGCGACAGGCCACTGGGCCCAGGCAGCAGCACTTGCTGGCATACACAACAGCCAGGACAGGGTGTGGGCCATACCTGGTTGGCCGAGGCCTCAATACCTGTGAGCAAGAGCTGAGACTGTGAGTATAACATGCAAGGCTGATGCACCCTGCAATATATCTGGGGCTGGGAACAGGCCTGTGAGGGGAACCCCGAGGACATCCCTACTACATAGTTCCCACTGCTGAGCACCAGAGCCAGAGTTGGGAGCAGGCCAGGCTCATGGCAGAAGCACAGGTTGCAATAGGAGTAGGTTAGGTCTGGGAGTGGGTCGGGTTGAATTTAACCACAGCACCCATGGGCAGACATAGAGCCAGACAGGATGCAGGACAGATCATGCTGAGCCACAGCACGTGCCGGCACACAAGTAAAAACCAGTGATGGGGCAGGCCTGGTAAGGATTAGTAGGGGTTGCCTTGACTAGGCAGCAATACCCATTGGTGTGCATAAAAACTGGAGATGTGGCAATTTGGGCTAGGCTAAGCCACAGCACCCATCAATTTACATAAGAGATAGGGTTGGGGGTGGAACCAACCAGGCAGCTGCATCCACCAGTTCGTGCCTTGGCTGCTACAGATGATGGACCAAACCTGACAAACAAGAGTCAAGTCTGATGTCACCCCTCACAAGACTTCTTGGGGGACTCCCCAGCTACACTGCTGGACTCAAAATCCAGCCAAAAAGACAAATCCCAAGATACGTGGTCCTATCTTGGAGTGCATATATAAGGACTGGGCCTCCTCAGTTGCTGATGCCTGAAGAGTACACGGCATGCCCAGAGGCACATGGAGGACATGACAGCAGCTCATGTAGGCCAGCAGTGAATGTCGAGTGCCTTGTCAGAGGATGGAAAGCAGACCAGGTTGGACCACTCTCCTGGCCAAGCTTTGCAACACGTTCCCAGGCCTGGAGATGCAATAAGGTAGACTTGGTCAGCCAATAGACCTTGGAAAGATTTTCTGAACCATGGTGCAGCAAAGCTGTACAAAACTATCAAAACTGCAACAAAGCTATCAAAACCCATCTCTTCTGGGGGAGCAGCAGATGACCTGGTTCCCACCGCCCACTTGGGAGAGCTGGATTGCTATCCCGGCTGTTGGCTTCTGGCTACTGTAGGCATTTAGGGAGTGAACCAGCAGTTTCAAAATAGAAGATTCTCTCTCTCTCTTCCTCTCTCCCTCCCCCTTGCCCTGTCTTTCAAATAAAAATAACAAATAATAGCCTTGATGCTTTTTTAAAATAATTTTATATGAGAAGTAAACCCAAGGAGAGAAAATAAGTTTAGTCGGCCTATTTAGTACTCAGCCTTTCAGCTATTAATTATGGTATCACACATTTTTAATGGTGTACTGCTAATGTCTGTCATCACAGAAGTTAATTTTTTTTCCATTTAGGTGTAAAGTGATGCTAGAAAATGAATTATTAAACAGTTTAACCTATAGTACTTTAACTTTACTTATTATACTTCATTCTGGAAATAAAAAGTTTGCAACTTTTTTTTTTTACAAACATTTATATGAGCTCATTCTGTTTAGAGCAAATTATTCCCTCTTTAAGAAACATTTCTGGGGACAGTACAACAGTCCAATTGGCTAATCATTCATCTGCAAGCACTGGGGTCCCATACAAAATATATAGAGAGGAGGAGAGACAAAGAGGAATATCTTCCATCCGATGATTCACTCCCCAAGTTACTGCAACAGCCGTTGCTGCACCAATCTGAAACCAGGAGCCAGGAACCTCCTCCAGGTCTCCCACACGGGTGCAGGGTCCCAAGGCTTTGAGCCATACTCGACTGCTTTCCCAGGCCACCAGCAGGGAGCTGGATGGGAAGTGGAGCTACCGAGATTAGAACTAGTGCCCATATGGGATTCTGGCACATTCAAGACGAGGACTTTAGCTGCTAGGCCTTCACGCTGGGCCCTAATTGTATGGTTTAAGATGTGCAACATACAACACTGATGCAAATACACACAGAATAAGCAGATATTCCAGAACACCTTTCCTTAACGCCATAAATCACAAAGGATTCCTACAGTAACCCACAGCCAGATGAAGATTAGACAAGTCAGGGCTACTAGCAGTTCCCCTGGCAGGAACACAGAAACATTTGTCCATGTTGGACTTTTCCCAGAGCATTTACACACTTTTTATACATCTTGTCTTCCCATCTCTATCCCTCCTTCTCCTGCTCTGTACCCTGGAAGGCTGCATCACCTGTGTTGTCTGTTTGAGGGCCAGTGTCCAAGTGCCTTGGCCCTTGGCCAGGGCACTGAGAAGCAAGCAGATGGTAGAGTGGAGGGGTGTAAGGTACTTACTCTCTGCTTTCTCCGCACCCCCCACTCAACCGGCTCTCTCTCAGCCCCACCTCTCAGCTGAGCTATTACCTCTGTGTCTGCCCTGAGAAGCAGGATCCAGCTTTTCTGGAGCCCCAGAAACCAAAAGCTGGAGCCCTGCTCCCATCCTTCTGCTCTGGAGAAAGCCACTCTTTGCTGAGCCTGGGCAGCAGAGGCTTTACACCCACCCTGCACTGCAGAGCTCCGGCCCCAGTGCACCTGCACAGACCTGACTCCTTCCATACGCTATCTTGAGTTTGTACAGGAAGGGCAATGGGGAGACACCCAGGCAGGAAACAGGTTCCCTTCCACAGTATGCTATGACTGCTTTTTGGTTTGACCCTCCAAACTTCACACCACCAAAAACAATGCTGCTGTTGCTGACTTGGTTCAGAACGTTGGATCTTTACCCAACACACTCGAATATGTGCGTTCGTTTTTTTGTTCCGAATCTAGAGCAGTTTCTCAGAATGGAATAGGCAGCAAAGACAGGCAAATTTCACTCAAAACTGGAACAAGAGTTCAGGGGCCTCTTTAGCTGTCAGATTAGCACACCCTGATTTTAGGGTTAATGCAAGCTATTTCAGCACCTTCTGTTCAGACTGTGTTCAGAACCATGCTAACAATTTGTTTGAAAACACAACTTTTTCTATGCTCCTGCAAATGGATCTAAGTACTCTTTCCTTATACAACTGAGGAGGAAACTACAGACTCAGGATTGGCTACCATTTTTAATTAGCAAGGGAACTCATCTTGCTTCTATAATTGGGAGTATAATTATTAAATCAATAGCATCACAGTCAGTATGTCAATTACCACAATTTAGGCTAATAAATTCTACTTCCCAGCACAAGCATTTATTATTTTAAGTGAATAAACATGATTTTGTATAACAAGTATTATAACATGGCTTCTTTTATATATATTTTTTTTTTATTAATTATTTTGCATTATGTGACAGTTTCATAGGCTCTGGGAATCCCCCCACCCCTCCCCCTTCCCTCCCTCCTATAACATGGCTTCTTATAATTCATTAACTCATTTTGACTAGATCCAGCGCCCCACCGCACTGGGCCCAGAACATATATTATAATATAATATGTACAGAATACACAATCAAATATGTATATAGTAAGTAATACCTTAAGTGCAGTTTCTGAGTCAAAGAATAATGTTTTACATTTTTTAAACAACTGCTCTAGGAACGTGTGAACATCCACCTGCCTCTAGCTGAGGGTGAGAATTAGTAATAACTACTATTCCAAGGGCTGCAATTAATCATAATTTAGAGTCCAAGCCTTTCCCCTAAAATTGTAATATTTCAACATACTCCAGATTTCCAAAACACTTTTATCCAACAGACTCTGCCAGTACAAGCACTGAATAGGCGGGACATGGGTTTCGGACGCTTCCCAGTCAACTACCTTCCCAGTCATTTATTTGGCTGCTGCTTTATTTTGTCCATTTTTTTGTTCTCAATGGAATATATATATACATATATTTTTTTTCTTTTATTTAAAGATGTATTTATTTTTATTCAAAAGGCAGATATACTGAGAGGAGGAGAGACAGAGAGGAAGATTTTCCATCTGACGGTTCACTCCCCAAGTAATCACAATGGCTGGAGCTGAGTCAATCCGAAGCCAGGAGCCAGGAGCTTCTTCCAGGTCTCCGATGCAGATGCAGGGCCCCAAAGCTTTGGGCCGTCCTTGATTGCTTTCCCAGGCCACAAGCAGGGAGCTGGATGGGAAGTGGAGCTGCCAGGATTAGAACCATTACCCATATGGGATCCCGAAGTGTTCAAGGTGAGGACTTTAGCCACTATGCTATCTTGCTGGGCCCTATGTTTTAATTTTCAAGGTAATGCACAGAACAATTTTTAAAGACCCTAAACATTCAGATGTATTCAAATTCCCCTTCTCTATGTTGATTTTTAACATATTTCAGATTCACATGAAGGTTATATCCTTAAGAGTTTTAACTGTGTTGTGAAAAAGTTTATGAAACTTGTAATACATCTTACAATATGTTTGTTATTTATTCACTGTGTGGACATAGCACAGTCCCTGGATTTCGTCAATGACCTAGTGTTAACACTTGAGTTATTCTAGGATATCTGAAAAGTCAAGACTTCCTTTAAAAACAAATCTCATATCTTCTCAATAGTTAAAAGTATATCTGATGTTTTAGGAAATGTATGTGGAATGGCATATAAGAAAGGACCTGATTTTGATGCCTTAAAAAGTACATGCATTCCTTATATTACATTTAGGCTGAAGAAAAATCTAAACAAAACTTAATCCATCAGTCTGTACCATAAACATGTGAAGCATTCAAGCACTTCAGACTTCATGCTTCCTTTGCTAAGAAGCTAAATATTATGGAGTATAAAATCTGAACCAAACTTTGACTTCTCCTTAATATGGAAAAAAGAAACTAAATCAATGTTTCATTCGCCTTCATTCTAAGGAACCGTGCTTGAATCAGCAAACTTCTGGTCACCTGAGATAAGAGTAAGCTCAGCTCATTCCTTCTATTACCAATATAGTCAGATCTGCTGATTCTAAGCATGCCTATTTACAAATAATCTCCATGTTGCTCATTACAGCTTGTACACTGGCCCAAAGAGTGTCTGGCACATACTGCATCTTTGGTAGATATGTGTGCAATGACTGCATTCAGTCTTAACATAACTCAGCTTTACCTAGATTTCTGTATATACTTCTCCCCTCTTAAGAACTACCATTTTTTCAGGGCTGGCATTGTGGTGCAATGCAATTGGAACTGAATTCCTTAAGAAAAAGAGACGCATTTTTGTTCAAAGAATCACTATTTCAACACTCAAACATGTGAAGCGCTTAAAGAGGACTGTGCAGGGGGCAAGGGCGGGTAGGGGAGATTAAAGCATATAGAATATTACCTTACTAGGCACTTTTCTCCTTATGCTTCAACTAATGCTATAACACCATATGCCAAACTGACTTTGCCTCAACTGGAGTGGACAGGCCAGTCTGTTTCTTGAGCATGGTGGCTTGAGCATGGTGAATACAAGGGCAAATAAACTGAGCAAACCATATATCATTTTTTGATGAATAGCTTCAGTCCATGAATATTGCATGTCAAAGACCTGGGGATGCGCCAAAAGATGAAAATAATTTTTTCAGTACAAGTTTTTGAGGAAGAATGCTCTAAGAATTAGCAAAAGAAATGGATGGCCAATAGTGAAACCATTCATGGGTAATGGTTATTCTTTGATCTCATAGCAGCTAAGAAGAAATGATTGAATTTCCCCAGTGGTGGTTGCAAGAAAAATAAGGCCAGCAACATTTCTCTGCCTCGGGATGTTTGAATATGATCAAATTAAAACGGTCAAAGCGGTATCAAGAGTGTAACCCTATATAGTCATCTATTTGCAGTTGGCACACCTGTGCTAATAGATATGACATTAAAATGACTAGATTTAGTTACATTTTTAAACTTTAAGTCAAATAATCACAAACTATTTAGTTGATTCAATTCAAGCGGAGTAGTTTGGGAGAATGACTCTCAAACCCAGCAGTAGAAATCATACTAAGCCATATGCTTAATAATTGTTAGGTTCACTCACAAGAAAAAAATAAACCTTATAACTTATGCAATATGGGTTGAAAAGCATCACATCCTTACTTAGAAGTGCAAGAATTATAGACTTTCTTGGTTTTAATGACCTAATGTGATGCCTGAGTTCCCACTACCAGGGATCATTGAAATAAAATGAACAGTCTAGTTAAAAGTAACTGTCTCTCTAGCTTAAAGTATCTTAAACAACCCATAGTATTGAGTCTCTCTCTCTCAAAGCTGTTTCTCACTGCTAGAAGGATCTCTTCTTCCTCTCCCCATTGCCAAGATCTTTTCTAAGCAGGGAAGGCCACCTCTGTGTCATGGATATGCTCTCCCCCTGACCTGTGCCGGCCACCACAACAAATATCATTCATACACAAATGCGGAGCATTAAAGATGTGGTTAGATTAAATTCAGATGACCAATCAATGCTAAATATACACTGGATTTCCAAGACTCCAGTAGAAAGATTTCTAGTACAAAGATACATAAAATATTTTAGTAATATTTTTACACTGATTAGAAGTTAAGTGCGAAGATTTTGCCTAATGGGTTTAAAAAATACGGTAAAGACTAAAAATGAATTTCACTTTTTTTTTTTTGCTTTTGATTTTTTTTAAAGACTTAATTATTTTTATTGGAAAGTCAGATTTATAGAGCAGGAGAAACGGAAAGATCTTTGTCCATTTTTTCACTCCCCAAGTAGCCACAACAGCTGGAGTTGAGCTGATCCAATGCAAAGAGCCAAGAGCTTTTTCCGAGTATTCCACACTGGTGCAGGGGCTTAAGGCTTTAGACCATTTTCTACTGCTTTCCCAGGCCACAAGCAGGAAGTTTAATAGGAAGTGGAGTATCCGGGACATAAACTGGCACCCATACAGGATCCTGCTGTTTGCAAGGTGAGGATTTCGCCAGGTGAGCCATGGCACACAGCCTACATTTGGTCTTTGAATGTGACTACTAAACAATTGTAAATTACAAGTGCAACACTCCATGGAATATTATTCAGCCATTAAAAAGAATGAAATTATACCATTTGCAACTAGATGGTCTCAACTAGAGACCATAATGCTCAGTGAAATAAGTCAATCCCAAAAAGACAAATACCATATGTTCTCTCTACTGTAAGGAAACCATCATGCAAACTGGAATGTATACCGACAGAGTAATAGAGATTACCATATCCTGATGAGAAGACACAATGCAACATGCATCCCTGCTTCCAAACAAAAGATGGACTCCCACTGAAACTGTTGGACATATCTAGACAATGAGATGATGGACTGTCTGACATTGCCTGTGCCAGCAATGTCAAGGTACACTTAAATAACAGAATGATGGACTCATGACTGCTTATGAAGGACTGTACTATTCTAACAATTTGGGGAAAATCAGTCGGGAGGTGAGAAGGGGGGAAATTCCAGACCCTACTGAAATGTGCCATAAAATTCAAAATTTAAAATAATAATGTTTAATAAATAAGTGCAGTTTGCATTGTATTTGCACCAGGCAGCAGTGCCCTGAGTCCCTTCCTGCGTTGATGTAGACCCGTTTGTTTCCTCAGCGTGCAGCATCCGCTAAGGAGTGCCTGATCCTGCCTGGTTAACCGCTGACAAAGATATTCGTCCCACCAGGACCTCCAATTCCCAACCTGCTCTAGCTTGCTCTTGCTCACCCAAGCCACTTCGAGCTGCTCATCTTTGCAGCAGCTCTGTCTCCCACCCTTAAGTAGCACAGGACAGTTATGGGATTAGAACCGGTGCTCATATGGGATCCCTGCGTGTTCAAGGTGAGGACCTTAAGTCTCAAAGCTATGGCTCCAGGCCCCACAGATACACTAAAAAAAAAAAAAAAAAAAAAAAAAAAGGAAAGAAAAAGAAAAGAAAAAAACAATCTTTGGGTTTAGTCACACATTTTAACAGAATAAAAATGCTATGGGCAATGAGTATGTTAATTTGCAACGTTACCTCCCACAGGTAAGATTTCCAATCTTATCTCCAACACTAAACAGAATCGAATTTGTTTAACAGTGACCAAATAACCACAGATTTGTCCACACGTGCCTATCCCTCATCCTACACAGAGAACTGGGTGGCATGAGCAGGCCCAAGACTTGCTCCTAAGGGACACAGGAAACCAAGAATGGTGCGTCCCACGGGAGAGTTCCACGGGAGAGCTCCACGTGAGGAGACTGCGCATAGAGAAAAAGAAGCAGCAGCCCTACCTGGGAGCTGGGTTCATGGAGGGGCACAGAGGCGGGGAACGTTCTGTGGTGAAAACAGAAAACTAGAGCTGTAAGCTCTAGAACTTTCTTCCACCTTCTATCTCGTTGTAAAAGGGGCTTTACTACAACCGGTTGTACAACCCAGAGTGGGGTAGGAGCATGCGCACCCTGGTCCCGAATGCGACGGGTGCAACCTGGGAAGGTGGGCGTTACCTAACCCACATTTAAAGAGATAGCATCAGGCTGGCACGGTGGCGCAGCAAGCAATTCCTCCACGGCACCGCTAGACGCTGGTTCTAATCCTGGCTGCCCCACTTCCTGTCCAGCTCCCTGTTAGTGGCCTGGGAAACGGAAGAGGGCAGGCCAAAGCCTTGGACTTTGCACCCACATGGCAGACCCAGAGGAAGCTCTCGGCTCCTGGCTTCAGTCCTCCCCCTATCCAGGCGTTGTGGTCATTTGGGGAGTAAACCAATGGATGGTAGGTCTTTCACTCCATCTCTCCCTCTCTCTGTAGCTCTTTCAAATGAAATCAATACATCTTTAAAATAAATAATAAATAAATAGCATCGGGCCCGATGCAGTGGCCTAGCGGCTAAAGTCCTTGCCTTGAACACTTCGGGAACCCATATGGACGCTGGTTCTAATCCGAGCAGCTCCACTTCCCATCCAGCTCCCTGCTTGTGGCCTGGGAGGGCAGGGTGCCTTGGCACCCTGCACCCATGTGGGAGACCTGGAGGAAGTTCCTGGTTCCCGGCTTCGGATCGGCACAGCACCGGCCCGTTGCGGCTCACTTGGGGAGTGAACCAGCAGATGAAGGATCTTCCTCTCTGTCTCTCCTCCTCTCTGTATATCTGACTTGTAATAAAATAAGTAAATCTTTAAAAATAAATAAATAAATAGCATCACTTTGCAGGGATACAAGGGTCCAGCTTGCCTAAACTAGCTAGTTAGGCATATCACAACCTTTAAGATTGGTTCTTCTTCACCCTGAACTGTCCCCCAGAGGCTAATCCACTTGGAACTATAATACAGTTTCTTTTGCTTCCCAACTTCTGATATGACCATCTTACGTTACAATACCAAACCAAGTATATTATCCTCAAATAGACTTGTTCTACCCTCGCTGCTTATTCCCAGTGGATTTTGTGACCTGCCTGGTCACCCCATGGGCACAAAGGATTAAGGATATTGAGGTTCTGACTGACACTGCTGGACACTGAGCAAAGCTGTGGCTGGCCATACCAACCTTCCCCTTTCAGAGTCCATACTGCTCCATTTCTCCATTTCCAATCCAGCTGTCTGCCAAGGCAGAAGATGACCCATACACTAGATGGAGTTTCTAACTCCTGGAATTGGGTGACGTTGACCCTGGTTTCTAGCCATTTGAAGACCAAACCAATGGAGGGAAGACATCTCTCTCTCTATCTCCATTTCTCTCTGATGCTGTATATGTGTGTGTGTGTGTGTGTGTGTGTGTGTGTGTGTGTATATATATGATATATAAAATATATAGGATATATATTTTAAATAGGATAGTGTGGTCTAGGGATTCTACCCATTCACAGGTCCCCAGGAGTGGCTCTGTGTCTTATTCCAATTAAAGCCTCTCCTCCTAAAAGCCAGCTTCCTACCTGCTTTCTAAGTCTCTGAACCAGCAGATGGAAGATATTTCTCTCTCAACTCTGCCTTTCAAAGAAATAAATAATCTTAAAAATAAATAAATATAACACTGTAATAGTTTCAAAACTGTTCTACTTCGTTATTAGTCAAAAATAATAAAACAATCATATCACAAATGAGAAATGCAGATTGGAAGAACAATAAAATAAAATGTTCACATGTTAGACTCCCTTCTTTTGGCGTATAGTACAAGTTTTACTGCCCTTGATGACGTAATATATTAGAAACTAATTCCATCACAGTTCTAGAAACCAGAGTCCAGAATCAGGGTATTGGCCATACCATATTCACTCTAGATTTTGGGGAAAATCCATTTTATACTGCTTTCATCTTCTGGGAAGTTGTCAATTCATATCACATGCTTCATGTCATCTTTTCCTTTCATGCCTGTCTCAAAACTTCTTTTGCCTCTCTCTTAAGTATATGTGAGATTCAGGGCCCACACACATCCTCCTCCCAATATCTTTAACTTAATTACATACTTTGTTGTTAGACAATACTCTTTCACACTAGATGGTGATATTCAGGGGCCAGCACCATAGTGTGATAGGCTGGGCCTCCACTGAGTGTGGATCCCAAATCAAGTCCTGGTTGCTCCACTTCCCATCCAGCTCCCTGCTAACGGTCTAGGAAAGCAGCAGAGGATGGCCCAATTCCTTGGGCCCCTGTACCCACACGTAAAACCTGGAGGAGGCTCCTTGCTCTTGGCTCCTGCCTTTGGACACTCAACTCTGGCTGTTGTGACCATTTGTGGAGTGAACCAGCAGATGAAAGCCCTCTCTCTCCCTCTCCTTTTCTCTATAACTCTGCCTTTCAAATTAAAGTAGAATAAATATTTTCTTTAAAATAAAAAAGTTAGTATTCAGAGGTTCCAAGAATTGGAATACAGACATGTCTTTGGGAGTAGAGGACCACTACTCAAGCTGTTACACCTATCATATTATCAGATTCGTAAAGGTTTAAATCAAATGAATATCCAATGTAGCAAGGAAGCCACAAAGAAGACACACACACACACACACACACACACACACACACATGCATACTCACCTGCGCAGCAGAAAAGGATATGAAATAATACACATCTGTTCAATGTAGTGTGGCAATAGGAATGAAGACCATTCAAGCATTAAAGACCATTTTGCTTTAGTAAACCCTCATACAAGAATCTTAGACATACATATCTCAATATGAACAATCAAAGGATTCAGATTTGCACATACCAAAAATATGCACAGCTTTGGAGAAAAGACAAGAAATAATGAATCAAAATAGTCCTAGCAGTTATCTTTGGATGATATCATTGTGAACAATATAATTCTATATATTTTACAACAAACATATATTACTTTAATAGTCATGCAAGTTTTACTCCCAAGTTTAATCATATGAAATATAAATTGATGTTTGTTCACAGTGAAAAAATAAATAACTAGCCATAGAAGAACCGCAATTCATTTTCCAAAATATTCAGTCTACTTGGCTTTATCTCCAGACTCACAACAAGACAAAATAAAAAGTATATTATGGATATCAAAGTTCTTGGAATTGCCAGAGCTCACATATCTCTACAGAAGATTAAAAATAAATAGGGAGAGAGATGCAAGGCTTATATAGTAGAATCTGCTAGGGTCATGGTGTTATGAGGGTAAAGGGGACTCTAAGAAGTCATCTTGGTTATATTATTACCTACAAGTAGGCTGCACTGCAGAGAAAGGGGCATTTGGGAAAGAGAAATCCAGCAACTCTATTGGTCTTCCAGGTTCTTAAATACGTCAATTATATTTGATAATGTTCTGCAGGTTCCAGTAACTAAAAGAGAGATATGAGTCTATGAATTCCTTTTGGGGATAATTTAAGAAACACAGGGGAAACTGTTTCTTCGATTCTTTATTAAACTTTGTCACAGATAGCACAAACGTATTTTGTGATTCTGTTTATTGAAGCAGATTCCTGTATGAACTTTGCTTGAAGATACTGAAAACAAATTAATTGTAAGGCAAAGGCTATATATATGTAACAATTAAAATTCCTCCCATAAAAAAGATTTCTAATATGCCAAATCCAGGTAGAAGTAATATGTATAACCCTCCTCATCAATTCTTTTTAAATTACTTATTTCAATGGAAAAAAATGCCCTTTCATCACAGAGTGCCAGCGTGAACCATCAGATGTCATCTGAGCTGACAGCATCAGTAGTCCTTACAATATAGTTACAGAGGATTGATTTAGCATGTGCTTATTTAGTGATTATTAACACCATCTCTCCAATACGTTACTCAATCAAATCACCAAGAAGAAAAATATCTTGCAGATCTTGTCTCAGGAAGTGTTGGGAGAATTGATGGCTTCCCACAAAACATCTTCAGGATTTGGACAACTGTGGTCAAAGAGCTCTTTTCTTCCATTACATACAAAGATCCTCAAAGCCCTTACCCTCAAGAGATTACGTAGAAATGCACATACCGTTTCCAGAGAGGAAGCTCAGTTTGGATGACTAACTCTTTGAGAACAAGAAGCACAAAAAAAGGGATGAGAACAACCAAGGAGCACTTGCTGAAAGTTGGGGAGTTACAGAGAATCAAGTTGTGATTAGGTGTATTCATCACCCTCAGGACCAAACTGTATTGATACCTTTCCAATGAAGTAACCATGCACTATGCAGTGAAATGACCTAGAGTAGAACTCCAAATAACCTTTTTGATGGATTTGATATAAAGATATTTGGGGTCCCCCCCGTCAAGAAAATTATTTCAAATGGAGAGTAGGATTTTTTAAATGAGAATGAGTATTTTTTAAATGAGTATGACAAAACAGTCACATTTTAAACATACATAGATTTATAAATATAAAAGTTTGTAAAGGTGTACAAGGAAGTATTTCTTGCATTATTCAGTTAAAAAATCAAAAAAATGGCAAGAGTATGCAGTTTTAAAGTAAACCTAAGAAAGCTCAATCTCATAAGATTGGTGAAAAATTGAGAAAGGTCATTGGACAATGTTCATGTCAGCAGGCTAATTTGCATAAAGGAATCATAGACAACCATTCAAAATGATTATATAAACCTATGTTTATTGTCTCTGACGTTTTTCTTATGATAACAGTAATAGAGCAACCTGTTTGGTCTGTTCCTAACTATGTACAAGTGTTTGAGCAGGTGTATGAATAAGCTTCTGGTGTGCATTGAGTATCTAAGAAATATCTCATTAAAAGAACAGGGATCATGTGAGATTGGTCAGACCTGGGGTGAATTTTGCTGCTACTTTTTCTTTTTCCATGCCATTTATTTTTGAATTATTTTTATAAATAGGAAAAATATTTTTTTAAAAAATGAACACAAAGTAATGCCATCATGTTTCCTAGTACATTATAGCCTATAGCAGTAATGCAATAGTCTTGAAATCATACTCATCATTCGATTTGGATTTCATTCAATTTCATTCCAGCATTCCAGGTTCTTGTTCAAGAGCCAATGATGCAAAGATAGAAGACTGTAGATAAGGACAAGTGATTTATGATAGCACTGTATAAATGAACTGCCATAAAGTTATGAAGAAAAAAGTTTTTGTATTTCTGTGTTATAGTTCAAGGTTTCCAACACTTTTCTACTTGAGCACCCTAATAGTAGAGGAGAGTGAACTTGAGGAGATATCTTAAAGGTCATTTCAACCTCAGAATTTCTTGAAAATCGTATGTTTGGTATAAGCAACTATAATACTTTCTCATTGTATTTCATAATACCTCATGTATTTCTAATACAAAGTAAAGTTTAAACTACTTACCCTGGTATAAAACTGATGCCGTTGTAGAAAAGGCTTGACACATTTTTGTTTAATGCTTTTTGAGCCCTTGGTTGGCTGAGGCGGTGGTACTCCTGCCGACCAAGCAGCAAGTGCAATCCTGCAGACACGGTCAAAGTGGCTGCCGACAGAGCCACTGCCTAGGGTGGCTCAGAACCTGATGGAAATCGCAGCACAGCGAAGGAAAACACATGATGGAATTGAAATATTGTTTACGTTTAGTTCTTTTTAACATGTAGTCCTAAAAATTAAAATAGCATTTCCAAAAAAGGAAAATATAGTCTAGCAGGGTAAGTAAACCAAGTCAGTAGGTACCCAGCAAGATCTTTGAATCTGAACATCAAAAAGTAAAGATAAAGCTGAAACATGATGTTTTTTAAATTTCAAAAGATATTATGTAGATGATGATCTTTTCGGTATACTCTGTCAGTGCTGAATAGATTTTTGGTAACTTTAAAAACATTAATAGACATGGCAAATAAGCCAATTTCCAGATATTCATAAACCACCCATCAAATAAAATTTAATTTTAAAACAAGATATTTTCCCTTCCTTTTCCAGAGTAAAATTGACAGTTTGTATCTGTTCTCTACAAAATAATTGTGTCCTTTGCAGTATGCATTTATTTGTCTTAAGAAACATATTTTCACAATCCTGAATATTGAACGAATAAGTTTTAACAATGTCAGCAAAAGGAAAATGGTAATGGCCTGATATATGCCAAGAAGAGAGAGGCAGAGAAGAGTAAAGAAGATACCAATTGAAGAACATTAAATAAAACCACATGTAAACTTGGCAAGAGGAGCAAAATTTAGAAATGACCCATTCTGAATTTGTGGTAACTAAGCAATCAAGAAAAGTAAATTCTATGTTGTTGTAAAGTTATGCCATTCAAAAACTCTAAAATAATATTTGTTTTTGAAGGTCAGTGTAGCCGGAGCTGCCAATCTGGGACAGGTTTTCAGAGTGAAATGAAACCTTTAATGACAACTCGTCTCTTTTGCAATTATTCATTTTTTGGATTTGGTGAAACATGTTGACTCTCAAAGAATGATCTTGCTTTACTTTTCTCCCCCCATCCAAAAACAAAAACAAACAACAGTGCTATAAAATAAGAAAGAAAAAAAAATTAATCTACCTCTAGCCAAAAGAGCATTTGTAAGAACTATAGGTTGCTTTTTTGTTTGATTGTTGTTGTTTATATTCAAAAGCTACTCAATGTAGTAAATTACTGTATCCTCTTTTGGATAAATGGCTGGAACCTGAAAAACTAAATGTCGGTACTTGATTCTAAGAGATATTTATCACATTCTCTACACCGATGGGAAGAATACACAGACACAATAGGGATTACAAGTTTCTTTGATGAAGTCTCTGTGATTGGAACCACTTTCATGGAACAAGAGATAATCATCCTGCAATAAAGAGTTCCTTTTTGGAAAAATGATTGAAACAAGAGATAATTGGACAAACTAAGGCACTACTTACATAGTTAAAGTGGAAGATAATAAATAAATGCAAACACATAGAGCACGAAGATTCCATCTCCGCTCTCTTTTCATAGAAACAAGTAACGAGCAGACAACCACTTGTACTTTACAAGCCGAAGTCTTCCTTTGACAACCCACAGATCAATGAAATCCTCTTCAAATTAGTTTTGATGTGTTAATGTGTGCGTCCTGAAGTTTCTGTGTACTATTACTCGAATTTTATGTTGCCTTTCCTTTGAATTGTGTCTGGTACTTTGTTGCATGTTAATACAAGGTCATTTGAAACTATGTAAATAAGGAGAATGGTAACTCAAAAGCAGATTATTTCTTAGATAGCTTTATCTTCTCCTACTGTCTTTGGCCTTACACTAGTCAGTAAAAGGTGAAAACTACTTGCATGTCAATTAATTTTCTTGTAGCTGCATTTACAATCTTTAGCAAAACCTAGATGATCAAACTATAGCAAGTAATCAAATTCCAATTTCCACAACCTGCTAAAAAGCACTAATTACTAATTCTAATCTGTCACACTTACACTAACATAATGACCAACAGGTAAAGAAAGAATATTTGAAATGTATGACTGGATGATTTTTTTCACGTATGATGGAATCTAAAACAATCCCTCAGTTTTATCTGACAGGGAATTACTGTCACGTTTGCCTGCCCAATGCTTCCTGTTGGGGGTGAGCGGTCCATTCTTCAGCATGACAAAGTCTGATTTCTGAATGGCTGCTGGTGTCAAAGGGCCTTTCGTATGCTAAGCCTTTTAGTGGCATGGGATAGCTCCATCCTGCTTTCCTCCATTGTTGCAACTGGGCCATGTGACTAACTGATGATTTCAAGGCAAGCTTTGGAATCGTGATGTCTTCCAGAAATTAATATTCCTCCTGGTAATATAATCTTTGTTGACTTGTCTAGTGCAATTTTAATGTCTGAAAAGAGGCAGAGTCTTAATGAAATTTCTGAGCTTGAGTAAAGAGAAGCCTCTTCAAACCAAATTGCTAGCTTCTCTCATGATTAGGTTTTAGAAGTTTAAAAATAAGTCTAACCTGTAGGGAGAACCTGTTGATAGCTTTCATCATGCTCTCTGTAAATTTTTAAATTCTACCCAGAATAGTGACAATTAGACTTTGACCGCAATTTTGCAAAACTGAATCAACTATATCAAAAATGTTATTAGTACCGTTTTTTGCATGTTCAGCTCTTTATCACCCAGCACTATTTTTTTTTTCATCTTTGGAAAATAGTATTCTTGTGCTTGTGAGTCCCAGCATCCATGGTACACTGGAATAAACACAAAACAATCATTTGAAAATTGAAGAAAGTAAAACAGTAGGTTTTTCAGTCTGTGAGTATACTGAGTGATTGCTTGTTTCATGCTTACTCCACATTTAATATGTAAATTTAAGTTTGTTGAAATAGCACCTTCAGCTTCAAAGATTCGAAGGAGAATACATTTTAGTTTGCAGATTCGTTGGCAAAACTGGCCAATTCCAGGATCTTACAGGAATGAGACACACATAGCGCAAGTTAATTTGCTTGAGGAGGTGGGGTGGGGAATTTCCCAAGAGTATTAAGCCACATACATATTCAAAGGCAGACAGGAAGCTCTCTGCAAAGTTCAGCACACGGGGTGTTTTGTAGATTACTGACATTTATTTATATCATCTACAAATTTGCTTTTATTTCTAATTGATGAATAGCTGAGAGCTGAGTGAATCTTGCCACTTGTGTGACCTAGGAGATGAGATGCTGGCTGACTGTTTTGAAACTCTCAGCACACAGCTGGATCACACATCTTTGCCTCCCTTCCCATTTGGTGTAATTATGTGACTGAGTTTCAGCTAATAGGATGCATTTAGCTAATAAGATGTGTTCCTCAGCCAGATTTGGCCCATAAAAGTCTCTCATTCATGATTTTGTCTGCCCATTCTCCATATGCTAGTCTGGCTCAGTCCGTGCTAAACTGAAAATTTAGGATGAAAAGGCTTGAGGCACCAGACAGAATGAGCTTTAGCTCCAGAAACACTATGCAGGAGAACCACCAGTCAGACAGACATATATTGAACTTTATGTGAGTGAGAATTAAACAATATTTAGGAACCATTATGCCTACTCGTTATAGCTAAAACTGATACATTTTGTGACATTATTTTAGTGGCTAGACAGCAAACCGTGAAGAAATTCATCAGAGATGGGAAAGATAGATGTATCCATGATATCCAGAAGCGAACACACTACAAACTGTTTCCATAGAAAACCTAAAGGAAGAGATGAAAACATGAAACTATAGCACTAGTGGGAGAGAAGAAAAAGTTAAAGAGTCGCTCAGAAAACAGTCTGCCAGTTCCCAAACTGGCAATACAAGGGCATTACAGGCATAACACCTGCAACACTGGCATTCCCTAGGGGCGTATGTTCCAGTCTTGGCTGTTCCACTTCCAATCCAGCTCCCTGCTAATGCCCCTGAGAAAGCAGCAGAAGATGGTCCAGACCTTCAGGCCTCTGCACCCATGTGGCAGAGCCAGATGAATTCCTGGCTCCCGGCTTAGGTCAGACCCAGCTCCATCTGTTGCAGCCATTTGTAAATTGAATCAGTGCATAGATGATCTCTCTATATGCCTCCTTCTCTCTCTCTCTCTCTCTCTCTCTCTCTCTCTCTCTCTCGTTCTACTTTTCAAATAAACAAAAATGAATCTTTAGGGGCCCAGCGTGGTGGCCAGCAGCTAAAGACCTCGCCTTGAATGTGCCAGGATCCCATATGGGCACTGGTTCTAATCCTGGCAGCCCTGCTTCCCATCCAGCTCTCTGCTTGTGGCCTGGGAAAGTAGTGCTTCGGATGGCCCAATGCCTTGGGACCCTGCACCCGTGTGGGAAACCTGCAGGAGGTTCCTGGCTCCGGGCTCCTGGCTTCAGATTGGTGCAGCTCCTGCCGTTGTGGTCACTTGGGGAGTGAATCATCAGACGGAAGATCTTCCTCCCTGTCTCTCCTCCTCTCTGTGTATCTGACTTTGCAATAAAAATAAATAAATCTTTAAAAGTCCAAAGATGTGGTTCCTCCATGGAGTGGGCTGTTCTGAAAAATCCTTAATAATGGAAGCTGAATAAAGGGGAGGCAACAGTAGAGTATGAAAGGACCATAAGGTGACTTCAGGTCCTAGAGTGCCCAGGATACTTTTGGCTTCTATCTGTTGTTCTGCCAAAATATTAATAGCATTTACATGACTCACTGTCTGAGACAAAAAAATAGATTATAGGTATGACCTTCCAACCTACAGTCAAGATGCCCTATAGGAAGTTAACTAGGCAGAAGAGAAAAACGTGTAACTAAGAATTCCAGGGACTATCACACCAAAATCTGACATCCTGCTAAGGTGATTATTTTGAAAGAAAGGGAAATACTTCGAGAGTCTTTCCTTTGATTTGTCTTTGTCTGCCTAAAACCTGGACCACCCAAAGAAGAAAATAATTACCGTTGGCCCCTGCCTTGAGTTTCTAGTCACTAAACTCCTATCACAGGAGGAGAGACTGAAGTCCATCCATACACCCGGATACGCATTTCTCACACACCATCGGTCTCTCTACTAGGTGCAAAAAGAATCATTTACAAATTCTTATGTCTCCCAGGCCATTTATGTTCTCCAAACCTTTGACTGCCTTTAAAAGGCTTGCACTATTCCCCTGACATTCCCTGTTCTCCCTAACTCCAGTGGAAGAGAAGTATACAGGCTTCTGAATAATTTGGGGCTAATAGGTAATTATATACCTGTGATTTCCACCCCCCTCCTTCTGCATGCATGTAAATTTGTAAAGCTTTTCCATTTAATCTTTCTCAGTTTATTGCAGTAAATCCTAAACGTGCCTTGTTAGTTTATGTTGGTAGTCTACAAATTGTCATATGGATGTGGGAAAAGTCTAGATGCATTTTCTATGTAAAATGGGTGTGTTTTCCTTCCTTGGAAAGGGAATGAGTTCCATAGGCAAGGAGAAGGACTGAAGCAGGCAAGAAAGCAAGGAAGGAAGGAAGAGAAGAGGGAAAGAAAGAAAAGAGAGAGCGCAAGAAAAAAAGGAAACAGAAAGAAAAAGGGAAAAGCCAGACACAGAAAGACAAACAGCATGAACTCAGTTATAGATGGATTCCAAAGAAGTTGATTTCCAGCTCCCAGTTAATGTGCAGGGGGAAAGAAGCAGGTAACTGGAAAAGTGCTTTGTGCCCTGCCAGCCATATGGGAGACCTTCAGATGGGACTAGAGTTCCCAAGAGCTCCCTCTGGGAATTGAAGCAACTGACAGAGAATTCCCTTTCTCTCTCTCTCTCTCTCTCTCTCTCTCTCTCTCTGTGTGTGTGTGTGTGTGTAGGTGTGTGTGTGTGTGTGTGTCTCCCCCTCTCATTCTGTAGCTCTGTGTTTCAAAGAAATGTCTCTTTTGGCCCCAGCGGCGTGGCCTAGTAGCTAAAGTCTTTGCCTTGCATGCACCAGGATCCCATATGGGCGCCAGTTCTAATCCCAGCAGCTCCACTTCCCATCCAGCTCCCTGCTTGTGCCCTGGGAAAGCAGCCGAGGATGGCTCAATGCCTTGGGACCCTGCACCCGCATGGGAGACCCAGATGAGCTCCTGGCTCCTGGCTCCTGGCTCCGGATCGACTCAGTTCCAGCTGTTGTAGTCACTTGGGGAGTGAATAATCACACAAAATATCTTCCTCTGTCTCTTTTCCTCTCTGTAGATCTGCCTTTGCAATAAAAATAACTAAATCTTTTTTTAAAAAAGGAAAATAAATAAGTGGATCTCATAGAAGTTGAGAGTAGACTGGTGGCCATCAGAATCATGGGAGAGTAGAATGAGATGGGGAAAGGTTGATAAATGGGAACTAAGCTATAATTTTATGGTGTTCTATTCTGCAAGAGAGTGATAGAACAATAAATAGTGCATGTACTGTACATTGTATACAAGCCTGAGGAAGAAAATTTAATATTTCTAACAAAAAGACATGATAGATGAGGAGATAAATGTTTTTAACCTTATTTGATCAGTATTCAAATGTACTGGAAATCACACAGCATGCCACTAATGTGTGTAACTTTTATGCATCAATTTTTTTTTGAAGTAGCGGTGGGCATTTGGCATAGCACTATTGGGATGTCTGCATTCTGGATCAGAGTCCCTAGGTTTCAATCCTGACTCTGTTTCCAATTTTAGCTTCCTGCAAGTGCATACCCTGAGAGGCAGTCAGTGGGCTTGGACCTCACCATCCTCACAAGAGACCTGGATGGAGACCAAGTCTTATGACCTTGGCCTGACTCAGCCCTCACAGGTATGAGTCTTTACAGAGTCACGGAAAGAAAATTCTCTGGTCTGTCTTTCTCAATCACCCACACTTTTGGTTTTGAAATATGTAAAAAACAAGTAAGTTTTGCAAACATAATTTTAAAAAGTAAATCAAAATTTAAAACCAACTCTGGACTTTAATAACTAAATAATGAGAATATTCAGCTATCAGCATGTGCATTCTGACAAAATTCAAATTAAAGAAGAATAAGATTAACACAGAATATCTTAAGAGATCAATTAATGGGAGACCAGGGAACAGGAAATAAGGGAGGAGGGGCAGAGGGAGGAAAAAGATGAGAATCAGAGACATAATTCTGGGAACGTACCTGTGCAGCAGTGGGAAGGATACTGCTAGAGATGCTGTGATGAACGATGCTGTGAGTAGCTGTGATTCAGGTAACTGCTATGCCTTTTAAGAAATCTTGCATTAAAAAAATAACATTTCTTTTTACAGATTTATTGCATTCTTATTGGAACAGCAGATCAGATTTACAGAGAGAAGGAAAGGAGAGACAGAGAGATCTTCCATCCACTGGGTCACTCCCCAAATGGCCTCAACGGCCAGAGCTGCCCCAGCCAGAAACCAGGAGCAAGGAGCTTCTTCCAGGTCTTCCCCGCTGGTGCAGGGTCCCTAGGCCTTGGGCCACCCTCCACTGCTTTCCTAGGCCACAAGCAGGGAGCTGGATGAGAACAGGGGCTGCTGGGATTAGACCCCATACCCATATGGGATCCTGGCGCATTCTAGATAAGGACTTTAGCTGCTAGGCCACTGCACCAAGCCCTGTTTTGTTGTTGTTGTTGTTGTCGTTGTCGTTGTTGCTGTTTGTGTGTTTGTTTTTAATTCAGAATTACTTGAACTTCATAAAACTAGCACAAGTAAGGAAAAAAATCCAAGATGGCTGAATAGGGTGTAGCATTACAAACTGTTACGGGATACACAAGGCACAAAGGAAAAACCACATTTCCAGAGGTCTGACTGATGGACATTTTGGGCGAAGAAGTGATAAAAGATAACAAAGACTTCGTGGGCCAAGAGGAGAGAAGCATGACACTGCTGCGTGTGCAGTCAGCTGGCAGCTGCAAGCCACCATGGGACCACGTCAGAGCAGGGAGAAGCTGCGGGGCGAACCACTGCTGCTGGAGTCAGCTGAGAGGGAATTGAGTATTTTCCGGTGTTCCTGGTTTAAAGTCATAAGTTTCTGGTGACTATTTCTACTTACTGTGTTTTGAGCCTCCTGTATAGGGACTTTGTTGATATTCTCACACATGGATTCTTTTTTTCAGAATGTGTGAAATCAAGGAAAACTCTGAAGTTTCTAGCTTGAACAATCTAGGTGGCAGCTAAGTTACAATAGAGAACGGTGTAGGTTACATGGATTTGGGGGAAGCCCAAGAGTTCAGTTCCAAACACGTAGAATTTGTGACATTGATTAAATATACAGATGAAGATGTTAGGTAAACATGTAAAGCACATGTGTAATTTATGAAAATGGACTGCGGTGAAGATGAAGAGTTGGGAACTGTTCAGATGAGTATGACATTCAAAGGCCATGACACTGGATGAAGTTATCAAGAGAAAAGAAAAGATAAAGAATTAAGCACTGGGCATTCCAGCATCAAGAGGCTGCAAGAGAACGAAGAACCTATAGTGGAGTCTGAAAATAAGCGTCTCTCTGAACTGGTAAGAGAACCAAGGCTGCAGTGGTGTCTTAGAAACCACAGGGAAGGTGATGAAAACTGCGTGGTCAATGATGTCACATTATA
Organism: Ochotona princeps; assembly: GCF_030435755.1. Lineage (NCBI taxonomy): Eukaryota > Metazoa > Chordata > Mammalia > Lagomorpha > Ochotonidae > Ochotona > Ochotona princeps. The sequence continues at coordinate 13,844,465 of NC_080854.1, read as the reverse complement.
GGTGACGTACTATAAAATCTGAGAATTGAGTATCTTGGCTTTTGCAACATGCAGAACATCAGTGATCCTGAGGGACTGGTTTTATGGAGCGATGAGAGGGAAAGTGGCTGACATGTGAGACAAAAATAAGTACGAGTAGTGCATACAGATAATCCTTTAGGGGGGATGTTGTTGCAAAGAGGTGGAGCAGCAGTGCATGGGAAAATGAGTCAAAACAAGCTCAGCTTTTAACAGTGGCAGAAAGGGCAGGATGCTGTGAGCTAAACACAATGTTTCAGGCAACAGTAACATTTATGGTGCTAAAGAGAGGGAGCAGACAAGGGAAAGAACTTGAGCAGTGACTTGCAGTGGTAGAGCATGTGGGACACAGGTGGAAGGGTTAGCTTTTCATGGGGACATCAAAAGAGTTCTTCCACAGTAACTGGAGAGAAGGGAGAGTACATGTGTTTGGCTTCTGATAAATGATAGGGTAGTGGATGCCTGAAGCAGTGGTATTGTTTTTTTTTTTTTTAAAGAGTTTGTTTAAAATGCAGACAGATGGGCCCATCATGATGGCTCAGTGGCTAAATCCTTGCCTTGCACATGCTGGTTCATGTCAGTTTGTGTCCTGGCTGTCCCACTTCCCACTCAGGGAGCTGCCTGTGGCCTGGGAAAGCAGTAGAGGACGGCCCAAAATTTTGGGATCCTGCAACTGTGTGGGAGACCCAGAAGAAACTCCTGGCTCCTGGCTTTGGATAACTGGCCATGGAATTAATCTGGGAAGGAGTGTGAGTCCTCATTAATGATTAGAGAAATGATGGTGGGATAAATGGATTGATAAGGGCAGGTATTGTGGTGCCCATTGAGCTGCCACTTACAAAGTCAACATCCCATATGGCAGCGTAGGTTCAAGTCCAGGCTCTACTGCTTCCAGTCTAGCTTCCTGCTAATGCATCTTGGGAGGCAACACATGACCTCTCAATCTAGAACCACTGCCACCCCATGGGAAACCCTAGAAGGTCTCAGCTCCTGGCTGTAGCCCGTCCCAGCCCTGGTTTTTGCAGGCAGTTGGGCAGTGAGCCAATTGAGAAAAGATTCTCTCTTTCTTTCTGTTACTCTGTCTTGTAGATACAAATAAAATAGCATTTAAAAAAATGATTTGTTTTGCAGGAAATTATGCAGTTCCGCAATAATTTGAATTGTTCTTGCCCCTTACTTATCTTCTGCAAATGTGGCCTATTTGGAAAGTAATGAGTAACTTACATGGTTATCTGTTTTCATTATCTCTGAGACTTCTAGAGTTACATAAAACAATTATTTTTAATTTACAATGAATGTTTTGATTTAAAAAAAATGATTTATTTATTTTTATTGGAAAGAGAGATATGCAGAGAGGAGGAGAGACAGGAAGATCCTCCGTCTGATGATTCACACTTCAAGCAGCCGCAACAGCTGGAGCTGCACTGATCCGAAGCCAGGAGCCAGGAACTTCCTCCAGGTCTTCCATGCCAGTGCAGGGTCCCAAGGCTTTGGGCCGTCCTCAGCTGCTTTCTCAGGCCACAAGCAGGGAGCTGGATGGGAAGCAGAGTCTCTGGGACATGAGCCAGCTACCTCATGCGATCCTGGTACATGCAAAGTGAAGACTTTAGCTGCTGGCTACCACACCAGGGCCCTAAAACAGCATTTTTGAAAAAATGGATTGGTAGTTCTCATAGAAGAGATACAATTTCCTTTTATTTCGTTTTCTACTTATTGTAGATCTTTTTTAAAAATGTAATTTTGTTTTTAATGTTTGCATGGTTGAGAGGGATGCACATCTATTTGGGCCTCCGGTTGGGGTCAGAAGGTTGAGTTATGGAGGAAGTTATGGATAAAACAAATGTTTCTGCTGTGTCAGCTGTGGGGGCAGGAGGGGCTCCTTGCTGGCCAACGACATTAGCTCCCAGGGATGGATGAACCATTCTTTGATGATACCTTAGAGACACTGATGTGAGGAAAATGTTTTGATTATTTGACTAGTTTTGATGATTCTGAAATATCGTCAGCTTTGTTGCACCAGGATTGTCTAATGATTGGCCAAGTCTACCTTAGTGCATCCACAGACCCAGACACTTGCTGCAAAGCTTGCCAGTAGAGCTATTCAACATGTTCTGCTTTCCATCTCCTGACGAGGCACCTGACATCTTCTGCTGGCTTAGATGAGCTGGCTATTATGTCGCCTGTGTATATCTGGGCATGCTGTGGACTCTTCAGGCATCAGCAACTGAGGAGGCTCAGTCCTGTTACATGCATTCCAAGGTTGGACCACGCATTCTGTGATTTCCCCTGTGGCCAGGTGTGAGCCCTGCCATCTAGTTGAGGAGTCCAAGAAACCCTGCCTAGAGTGACCTCAGACTTGACTCTATGTGCAACAGCCAATGCAGGGTCAGGTTCAATTCATCACCCGCACCAGCCAAGGCACATACTGGTGGTTGCAGCTGCCTGGTCAGTTCAGCCTCAAGCCCTGTCTCTCAGGAGAATGTATGGGTACTATGGCCTAACCCAGCCCAATCTGCCACAGGTGTGGTGCTCATACATACCAATGAATGCTGTGTCCTAGTCAGGGCAACCTCCAACAACTTCTACCAAGCTTGCCCCGACTCTGGGTTTTTGCATGTGCTGTGGCCTAGCCTGTACTGTCTGGCATACCATCTGGCTCTCGTGCCCACACATGTGATCACAGTTGCCTGGTCTGTCAAAGCCCGTAGAAGTTACTGCTCACAAGTCATGCATGCCTCTGGTGGTCCCTGTTCCAATACATCCCCAGTTCCTCTTCCCTGGGCAATCCATAGCACTCCCACTTCAGCACTGCACCATGGCATTTGGCATGCCTCGGGGCCAGGCTGATGTGTCCTGGTCACCATCCGCTATTTCCTGCCATACTGTGCTGAGGCATAGTGTTTCCTGAATATCTTTAAATGTGTGTGTGTGTGTGTGTGTGTGTGTGTGTGTGTTTATCTTTTAAAAAAATATACACACACATATTTTATATATATATATATATATTTTTTTTTTTTAAGTAAAACAGGCAACTATGCTGGCTCATCGGTATAGTTAACACAAATTTGGCATTAACTAGGTCCAGAATACCCAGCAGCTAATAACTGATTTCTCCTAGCAGTAGAACACTTGCCTAGGTATGAGACAACATAGGCAGTTGCTTGCAGCCGGGGCTACTCCTCTTTTAGTTCTTTGGTCAGAACTTAGTTACATGGTTATTTTAAGCAATTACAAGGCTGAAAAGGAAATTTTAATGAAGAGGTAAGTAAGCAATCATAGGTTCTATTACTAAGGGAATAGGGGAGTTGGCAAAGTATTTCATTTGTAAGCCAATACATTAGAGTAGGTAATTGTCCTATTTCTTTGATTTTTCTTCTTAAAGATTTATTTATGAGAGAGAGAATCTTCCATTCCTGGCTTACTCCCCAAATGGCCCAAATGGCCAGGCCTGGGCCAGATTCATGTCAGAAGCGGGAGCAGCATCTGGATCTTCCAGGCAGGTGCAGGATCCCAAGGACTTCAGTGATCCTCCACTTTTCCAGGTGTATTATCAGAGAGCTGGATCAGAAGCGGAGCAGCCAGGACTTGAACAGATGCACCTGTGGCAGGTTTTGGGTCACCCCCTCATGCCACAAGGCTGAATCCTAATTCTTTGCTTTAAAAATGCTCATAATTTGCCTTTTTTTTTAAAAAGGCAAATTTATTTATTTATTTATTTATTTATTGTTATTGCAAAGTCAGCTATACAAAGAGGAGGAGAAATAGAGAAGATCTTCCGTCCGATGATTCACTCCCCAAGTGACTACAAAGGTCGGGGCTGTACCGTTCCGAAGTCAGGAGTCAGGAACTTCCTCCAGGTCTCCCACGCCGGTGCAGGGTCCCAGGACTTTGGGCCGTCCTCAATTGCTTTCCCAGACCACAAGCAGTGAGCTGGATGGGAAGCGGGGCTACCGGGATTAGAACCAGTGCCCATATGGGATCCTGGCGCATTCAAGGTGAGGACTTTAGCCGCTAGGCCGCTGTACTGGGCCCCATAATTTGCCTTTGTAAAGTCAGGATGTATAATTGGTAGTGTGTCATGGTTCAGTTGCTGCCATTTTCCCTTTGTTAATAATACAGAAACTAATGACGTATTTTACAGTTGGTGACATTTTCCATTGGAAGAAATGTGGTAGTATTTTCCAAGACATACTGATGGGGTGGGATAGATTTGCTTGGGGTGGGAGAAACAGAAGGAGTATAATTAGTTTGGTGTTCTACGTGTTGTATTTAAAGTTAAGGAGCTGAACATTTCCAGAGCTAGAAATCCCATCATGTGATGATGCCAGGGATGGAATTCAGATTGGGAATTCCTTACTTTCTGAGGATCTAGATAGTTAGTGCCTTTTGTTTTTCAAACATAATTTCAAGTGGCAGTTCTTCACTGTAGGAAGAAATTATTTTATGTGCTGCCAACACCTCAGCAGCCCTAACAGATGTCATGATATTTTGTTAAAAACGGTAAGGTATTAGTTCAAGGATTTCAATGAAATTACCCGTGAAAAAGAAGTGATTTTTAAAAAAACTAGCTGGTAACTGGTGATGGTGGAATTTTGTCACATCTGTAGAAATTGTATATGAAAATTCTAATAGAAATGTCTGGTTTTAATGTATCTTTTTGGGATAATTTATTAAAGATTCCTGTGCAAGGAGAAAAATTGAACACGGACAATTTCAGATTCATTGTAAATTACACATGCCCCCAGAAAGACTACACTAAATGTTTCTTTTGGCCACCATTCATGGAAGACAAGCAAAAAGTAGAGTCATTACACATTTTAACGTTCCTATTTGAGATTATAAGATGGTATTTGGAGTAGACATCTTATTAAGCTTATTGCTTAAACTTATAGCTTGAGTGAAATTGTTAACATAAATGCATGTAGCAAATGATTTCTATTTTATTTTCTGGTATACATCCTGAATTTGAAATATGAGAAATAAGGAAATGAAATTGGATTTTACTTTTTTCAACACAAGCCTGGCAAAGGGTAAATTTATGCTATGAGGTCTCTTGTCAGTGAGACCGACTCCCCGCATTCAAAATCCCACTGAGAATTTCAGGAAATGGCACTTACTCAAAGACCCTGGAAATCTGAAAGATCTATAGAATCAACCACAGTAAACATCGATGCTTTATTATGCTAAGTAGTTATATTTAAACAGTGATGTTTATATAATCTGACATACAGTATTAAGGAACAACTTTGTTTCCTCATTTATTCTGCACATCTTTTGAGACCTATTACCTGTTGTGGTATTGGAGAAATGATCAGCAAAAACAGATAAGGTCCTTGTGTTCAGAAAATGTTACATTTCTGGGGAAAGGGTTTAAATTAAAACTGAAGCCTGGGTGGGGTGGTGAAGGAAAAGCATATGGCACGAGGGAACCCTACGTGAAAATCCAGTGTGGTCAGAATTTAGAGAAGTATTGTTTGTAAGAGTATCAGGGGTAAATATGTTTTTGGCTACAGACAAGTGAAGGTTTAAGCAATTAAACCATTTATTATCTCATATAACAGGAAATCTGGCAGTGTTTTAAACAGGATTAGTTTACAGGTTGGTTGTTTTCAGCTCAATGAGGTCATTAAAACTCAAGACTTTCTACGTCTCTCTTCCTCCATCCGTTCCCATTGTCTAACTTCACGTGCATGTTCCATCATGCTCTAAAAGGCCGCCCTGTAGACATTGGGTACACAGGGCTGCCTGCAAAAGCAGCCAGGGAGACATTTCTGTGTGTCTCCTTCATTCAGAAGCGTTTTTCTTTCAGAAGTATTTCAGATGCCCCTGGCCTTGCTCATGAACACGTGCTACTAGCTGCAAAAGACCATGGAAAACAAGTATGCAGTAATTTTCATCTCTGTATTAGGAGTCAGGCTCTGTCAGTAGGGTGAGGGGTTGTGGGGTAGAGCTTGAAGGAAGCGACTCAGAGCTGTGATCTGAGGGGTGAGGGCGATGACCAGGAAGCGGTAAGGAAAATGAGCCATTGAGGGCAGGCTAGAAGAATGGCTAATAGGCACAGTGCAAATTAAAACTGAAGAGAAAGATGAATGACATGGAGACAAGGTGAAGGAATGAGACCAGTTTTGGTCTTGTGTCTTTATCCTGAGAGCATGGTTTGCCTTTGCAGGGATTTACACAAGTGATAGAACAGAAATAGAACCAGAAATACTTTCATAAGCTCGCAGGGCTGTTGCAAATGTCTAAGTAAAAGCGAGAAGACACTCATTCGTTTAGCAATTCGTTTAAACCTGACATTCCTTATGTAATCAATCTCTAGTGCAGAAGCAGAACACTGCTTCCTGGAAGCTTGGCTAAGAAAGCAAGGAAAAGTTTCGTCTACAGCTGAAGGGAAACTGATCGTGTTTCTCAGAAGTTCCCCTCCTTCTTTTGTAACTCACATTTATCCCAGAAATGTTACAAAATACTGAAATGTAAACAAACATGCTAAAGAGGAAAAACAAAGCAGGGAAGATGCATGGGGGTTTTTGAAGTGGGGTCCAAATTACAGATAAGGGCAATCAGAAACAGATAACACAAGAGACTTGGAAGAGAAAGTGAGGGAAGAGTCAAGCTGCTTGCAGGTAGAGTATTGTAAACACCAGGAACAGCTCTCAGGCATAAAGGGACATCAAGTGCGAAGGCCTTCAGATAGGAAATTGCCTGGTATATTCTGGGACCATCAAGGAAACCAGTGGGTCTGGACTGCAGTGGACAGACAGTTGTGGAGCAGAAAGTCAAAGAACCGTCAGACGTCCTACTGCCCTGAGCTTTAAACGTCCTCATCAGGTCTTTGGCTTTTCTTCTGGTTAGGTAGGAAGCCCTTGGGAGGGTTTAGCCCGTGGGAATGGCACAATCTGTTTCACTTTTGACTGCTGTGCAGAAGCCGCTGGGACACCATTGCAAGAATGCATGCGAGAGGTGGCAGAGTTCTGGATCAGGACAGCAACAACAGAAAGCAGGGCAGGGAGTCACTCGCTGGACATCTTCTAAAGATTAAAGAGAAAGGTAAAAGCAAGAGAGGAAGAAAGAACCCAAGGAAATTGGGAATATTCAAGCCAAGAATATATTAATAACATGAAATCATTTTTTTGAGGAATATGCATTAAAATCTCTTTAAAATTTCAGTATTCCTCAGAATATTATTTGGGATTTAAGGCTAAGGATACTAAGTGAATGAAAAGCTGCATGAAACTACTGAGGCTCCATGTAAGGTCAGCCCATACTCACTGGTAGTAAAACAATTGTCAGGTTACTGCCGTGTGTAGCTCATTGACTCAAAATTTAACCCACAAAAATTATCCAAAATGGATGATAAGCTTAAATGTAAAAGATAAAATTTAAAAATTTCAAAAGAAAACAGAAGATCTTTAGGTTCTAAGATTGATGAATAGTACTTCCACAAATACACAATCCACACATTTTTTTAAAAGCCTTATTTAATTTTTGGGTCCAGCGTGGTAGTCTAGTGGCTAAAGTTCTTGCCTTGCAGGTGCTGGGATACCAAATGGCCATTGGTTTGTATCCTGGCTGCTCCACTTCCCATCCAGCTCCCTGCTTGTGGCCTGGGAAAACAGCCAAGGACGGCCTAAGGCCTTGGGTCCCTGCACCTGCGTGGGAAACCCGAAAGAGGCTCCTGGCTCCTGGCTTAGGATCAGCTTAATTGTGGCTGTTGCAGCCACTTGGGGAGTGAATCAACAGACGGAAAATCCTTCTCTCTGTCTCTCCTCCTCCTCTGTGCATATCTGACTTTCCAATAAAAATAAATAAATCTTGAAAAAAAAAAAAGGCAGAGTGAAAGCACTTGTCTAGTCACTATTTCACTTCCCAAATGGCCACAACAGTTGGGGAAAGAGAAGGAAAGGACTGAAAACAGAACCAATAGTTCTGTCTGGGTTTCCATGTGAGTGGCAAGAACTCGAGTGCTTGCGCCAGCACGCTCTGCACTGGCACGCAACTGGATTGGAAGTGGAGGAACTGGGACTAGAACTGGCATGTCCAATACAGAAAGTGGGGATTCTCAGCAGCAGCCTAACTGGGATCCCAGTACCCACTACACACTTCTGACGTATTATAGCTCTCCTAAAATGAAAATAGTGACACTACCAAATGTTGCTAAGGATATGGAGAAATTAGATCTCTTCTATATTTCTGGTGTAAATATCAAATGGTACAATCACCCTGGGAGACAGTTCAATAGTTTGTTTCCAAAATGTATTTTAAAATGGATCATTTTGGGTCCGGCATGATAGCACAGCTGTTAAAGTCCTTGCCTTGAATGTGCTGGGATTCCATATGAGTGCCGATTCTAATCCCAGCTGCTCCACTTTTCATCCAGTTCCCTGCTTGTGGCCTGGGAAAGCAGTCTAGGAAGGCTCAAGGCCTTTGGGCCCTGCACCCGCTTGGGAAACCTGGAGGAGGTTCCTGGCTCTGGATTGGCGCAGCACCGGCTCCTGGGTTCAGATCATCTTAGCTCTGGTGATTCTGGCTGCTTAGGGAAAGAATCAGCAAATGGAAAATCTTTCTGTCTGTTCTCTCTGTAAATCAGCTTTTCCAATAAAAATAGATACATTAAAAAAAATTTGAACTCAGCCACTTCAATATGGGATATGGGTATTCCAAGAGACAATTTAACTGCTATGCTAAATGCCTGCCGCCAGGAACCTGGCAACTAAATATACCATACAAGACAGCAGTTGCACTTTTGTGTGTTTCTCATCTCTGCGAAACAACCATTTATAACCACACAAAAATCTGTACATGACTCTTGCAGCTGTTTGCAGTAGTCAAAAGCGGGGAACAATAAAAATGTTAGTGAACGATCAAACAGTGATGTATCCATTCCATAGCATACTAGCCGGCAGAAGAAAGAAATAAACGATCAACAGATGCAACACATTAGAAGGGTCTCAAGGGCATTAAGCTGACTGAAAGAAATCAATCTCAAAAGATCAGGGGCAGCAATGTGGCATAGTGCATTAAGCTTCTACCTGCCAAGTGGGCACCCTATAAGGGTAGCCCTTTGAGTCTCAGCTGCTCCACTTTCATCCTGTTAATGCACCTGGGAAAGCAATAGAGGAATGCCTCAGCATTCACGTGGGAAACCCAGATGAAACTCTTGGCTCCTGATTGCAGCCCAGCCCAGCCCAGCCCCAGCTGTTGACACCATTTGGGGAGTGAACCACAGATGAAAGATTTTGTCTCCTCTTTTTCTGTAAGTATGCCTTTAAAATACACCTTTTTTTTTTTTTTTTAAACAAAATCTCTAAAGGCCTCATAGTGCATGAGTCTATGTGGCATTTTCAAACTGTCAAAATTATAAATGCACACAGAATAGTGATCATGTGGGATTAAGAGGGAGGGTTTTACTATGAAGTGGTAGCCCTAAGAGATCTTTGTGGAGATGGAGTAGCTCTGTATTTGTTCGTGTTGGTGGGTAAAACAATTGCCAAACGTAACGGGACTAAGCAGGTACTTTATGCAATGTTGGGCTCCTGGTCTGATATGCTACTGATACGCTACTGATCCCATGGGGGATCCTGGTTGACAGCCACACACCACCTTTGTGTACTACACCTATAACATCTGTAACCGAATTCGTTCAAAACAAAATATTTAAAGGAAAATTCCTTTGCACTAGCTCTCTTGCTTTTGTCCTTGCTTGTGCATTTTCTCTTTCCTTGGATATAACTTTCTTGCTTTCTTCCCTTCCCTCATATATTGAGCTTTCCTTCAATTGGCCAGAATGAAGAATCAGATCATTCTCCCACCTCCTGTGAAGCCTATTCATTTAATTGATATTTCATTTGCCTGTGCTGAGTTTTAAAAGCAGGGATCTTCCAACTCTTTAAATTTCCTAAGTAAGCAAACCCACACAGGAACCTGCTTTATATTTTGTATGAGCCACAGCTAACTCTTGTTTTGTAAGGCCAGGAGCCCACAATAAAACAAAAATTACCAAAATTTTTCTCAGAAGAGATACTTTTCATCTTACATGCATAGAGCATGAAGAGTGTCTCTGGATTGTGATCACATATTCACAATTTCCTGAGAAAATAACGATATCAAATATGATTTCTCATACACATCCATAAAGCTCTCCCTGAAACCAGTCTTTCAGGCCATGTGTCCAGGTTTGGGGCTTGGAAAATATGATATCATTGCAACTACAGAACACCAAACTGGAGACAGCCCTGTCCTGAGGGCTTGTGGACAGAATCTGGCAACACTTTGGAAAAGTACTACTTTAGGTTCTCAAAGACCCGAAGAGCCCTCTGGCTCCTACAGTGGGCTCAGCCCCAGATAGTCTGAGTTCTTTGAAAAATTATGAGTTGCAGGTGTTCAAATTTTCAAGTATTTTCTTATGTTCTTTTCATTATCGTTGCAAATAACCGGTCTCAACATCCAACAAGCATTATATGCGAGGACAGTAACTTTCCATTCAGGGCATTTTTTCTTTTTTTCTTTTTTTGTCTCATCCATTTTCTTAAAAAAAAAAATCTGTTTGAAACAAATCCGTCGCCTCTTTTCTCAAGATGGCTTTAGAAAGAAAGCAAACTCGCAGAGGACGCCGCGAGGTTGCGGTTAAAAGAGCTTGAGAACGAAGGAAGTTGGATCCTCGCGGCGATCCGTCCTCCTCATTCTGGCGTTCGCCGGCGGCAACATGGCGGCGGTGTCAATGTCAGTGGCGCTGAGGCAGGCGTTGTTGGGCAGAAGGGCAGTGGCAGCGGCTGCCCTTTCCGTTGCCAAGGTTCCAACCAGGTAATAGCATCGCTAGGCTTCTCTTTCGGACTCCTCAGGCCCCTCCAGTCTCTGGTGGCTGAGTCCCGGAGGAGCCCTCCGGGAAAGCGTCCTGCGCTGACCCTTTGCTCGGGAGAGGGCGGGCGGTCGCGGGGACCAGCCGCGTTCCCCCGGGCCATGGCCGGGCGAGGGGGACGCTTGAGGGCGAGCCTCGGGGCCTTGGAAGTCCAGGAACCTGGTGGCCGAGGGAGAGGGGGGCTTTCGCTCGCCGAGTCCTGAGCCCATAGAAGGGGGAGGAGTCGCAGTCGCCCCCCACTTTCTGGTGGTCACCTGTTGGCCCCACCACCCCTGTCCCTTCTGGAAGGTTAGGCTCGTGTCATCCGTTCTTGTGTGGCTTTAAGTGGTCTTGAGCGAACGACTGAGCGGGAAGCGTGTTTTATCGTTCGGCTTTCTTGGGAGGAAAACCTGTTTGGAATTCGGCATTAATCAAACGGTGGCTGCTGTTAGTATTGGAAGGTCATTTTGAAAAGGCTTGTGGTAATGCCCCCGAGGTTTCCCAGGACATACTTGATTAAAGACCCACAGTTATTCAGGGACAGTTTTGTTTTGCATTTTTCTGATTTTTTTTTTTTCCCTTTCTCGGATTGCTTTACTTCATCCTCTATTTGCTTATTTCTGCGAATGTCCTTAAATGATTATAGAACTAATGTTGTACTTACCTACACCTGAAAAGCATTTTTTCCTGAAAAGCATTGTTCTGTTTTGTTCTTGGAGCCCTGTTGCCTCTGCAGTGGAGCTGCAGCTGGATGGAGATGTGAAGCTTGTGGGAGATGAACATTGAAAGGAGAGTCTAACTGAATGTTAATCAAGCTAATAAAGAGGAATAGAGAGAAAGTGTTCATTAGAAGGAATTTGGGGAGGTTTTTTTTTTTTTTTTTGGCTAGGATTTTCAGCTGTGTGTGTTGGTTGGGAAAGAGGATGAGAAGGCTTGAAGACAGTAGTGGAACAATACTTAACGTAATACAGTTATAGAAAACAGAGTCTCACGTTGGACAAAGGTATATAAGTGTGTCCTAAGTATATGGCTGGAACGTGTATCAAAGCTCTGCTGCACCCACCACTAGTTAACCACTTTGCGCTAATTTAGCAGTGACCCAGCTTGGTAATCACCCCCCACACCTTTCTGCCAATATTATTGGGATTGATTTTTGCATTCCTGGGTAGTGATGTATTCATAATCGCCATAGGACTGAATACGTTTTAAGGGCCCACTATGCCTGGCTGAGGTAAACAAGCGGGCTTCTCTTGAGTCACAGTGACTTTGTCAGCAATCCTCATGATGGATGTTAAGAGGCTATTTCATTTCGGAGATGGGGAGTAATTACTACACGTATCCAAAGTTGCCTGTGTGTTATAAGAGATTTGAAGGGGTGAACCTTGTGTAATAGCTTAAGCTGTTGCTTTCTATGCACCATCCTGGATTTGAGAGCCAGTTGGAGCCTCCAGCTGCTCCACTTGCTATTCTCCTCTGCTAATGCATCCCAGGAGGTAGTAAGTGATGATGGCTCTGGTTGCTGCCACTCAAGCCCTGACTGTTTGTAGGTGTTTGGGTAGGGGACCAGGGAATGGAAACATGGACTCTGTTAGATTGCCTTTCAAATAATTGGGATTAAGTAAACACTAGAGATTTGAAAGTAACATTTTACTTTCAAAAAACTTTTTTTAAACGATCTTAAAAAAAAGATTGATTTATTTGAAAGGCAAAGTGAAAAAGATTTTTCATCTGCTAGTTTACTCCTTAAGTGCTCAGGATGGCCTGGACTGGTCCTGGTGAAAGCCAGGAGCCAGGATCTCCATCCAGGTCTTTGAAATGGGTGGCAGGAGCTCAATTGTTTAAGCCATTCTCTTCTGCTTCCCAGACACAGCGGAGAGTTGAGGCAGAGCCTGAGCAGCCGGAACTCTCAGCTGAAACTTCTGTGTAAGATATGGACATCCCAGGTGTGCTCCACCACTGCTCCTGGCACATGTGCATTTTATTTATGAAAGGCAGAATTACAGAGTATAGAGAGCAGGAGAGAAAGAGGATCTTCTATCCACTGGTTCACTCCTCAGATGACCACAATGACCAGAGCTGGGCCAGTCTGAAGCTGGGAGCTAGGAACTTCCTCTGGATCTGCCACATCGATGCAGAGCCTCAAGGCCTTGGGCCATCCTCCTCTGCTTTCCCAGGCCGTTACCAGGATGCTGGACCAGAGGACTAGCATTCTGGACATGAACCAGCACCCATTCAGGATGCTGGCACCACAGGCAGAGCCTTAGCTTATTACACCATGGTGCCGGCCCTGCATTTATTAAGAAAGTTTTTTTTGTATGCGTACTATGTGATGTCTTGCTGCATATATACGTGGTGTAATAACCAGTCAGAGTAAATGTTTCTTCAAGTTTTTATTTAAAATTTGTTCAAATTCTTATATGTCTTCAAATTCTCAGTTACATCAGCTTAAAACATTTAAGACAAGGAAAACAATTTTAAGTATAGGTTAACACACTTAGAACCTTTTCATGTGTTTTTTTTAACCCCGAAAGGTTATAATCATCTCACTTTGAAGGAAATTTACAGTTCCTTTACCTTACATATTACTTGTTTTCATCCCTAAGCACTGTTTTTTCCATGAGGATTTTAGAGTAATAAGGCTGAGCAGGTGGTAAGGCAAGAATGAGGGAACTGAAATAAAGGAACTTCAGTGCATGGAAGCAGTTGGCTGCTACATTAACTTCCATGAATTCAATTGTAATGTATCAGTAAAAAGCAAAACAGCTATTAATCTGCAAGTAAGAGACAAAAAAATTAAATGGTGGAGATGGTTCAGCTGATACTGAATCGGGCACTTTGGTATCAGACAGCAATAGTTAAGACTCGGGATGTTTTCTATAGTGGTTTGATTTCAGTATTTATTTGCTCATGCTGCCCAGCTTTGTATCCTCACTTCTCCGTTTGCATTAGGTCTGCTGTATGTGGCAAAGTTCTTAGAGCTGTGGATGCTCAGAAGTGTTCATGCTTGCGTTGGGAACCAAGTAGATGAACCTCTTAATGAGATTTGCGTTGAAGTTCAATCTCTAGCTTTATTGTCTTATTTTTCAAAATAAACAGTATGAAATTGAGTCTCCCTGGACCTCCTGTAATGAAGTGATCCTGAGATTGATGAGAATTCGGTATATATTGCACCTTGATGGGGAACAAGCTCTTCCCAGATTTGAGAATCATTTAGAACATTTTAAGTTAAATTGTATATGTGCTGTCGAAGTGAGCGCCATTTTAGGATAAATTGATTGACTGACCTAGCTTCTCTGAAGCGGAAGCCAGGCCTTGTCTGAAGGACAGTTCCTTCTGCTGTTGCCGTGACTGAGACAAATTTTGAGAGCTTGAAATGTTTTGCGATAGAGCTTCATAGGTTTATTTTTCTTACTTCTCCCAAAAACACCCAAGTTTCATTGGTGTGTTTTCATCAGTTGCAGACGTATTTGTTGAATGCTTTGGAAAGAAAGCTGAATATTTCAAAAATACAAGTAGTAGAATAAAGAGTCTGGCAAATAGTAAACCCTCCTTAAATTTTTAGTATTGAGCCTGAATATATATATATAACTTATACAATTTTTTTTTTAAAGATTTATTTTTATTACAAAGTCAGATATACTGAGAGGAGGAGAGACAGAGAGGAAGTGGAGCTGCTGGGATTAGAACCAGCGGCCATATGGGATCAAGGCGAGGACCTTAGCCACTAGGCCATGCTGCCGAGCCCCATAACTTACACAATTTTAAAATTCTGGTGGCAGGTATTCTGGTATCTGGTATGTTTGCTTAGCATCTTCCTGCTTCCTGTGCTAGAACTGTGTATCCTTAAGCATTGGCCATATAACTTGTTTGGTCATTAAATGTGAGTGGAAATGTGTCTGTAGCCACATTGAAACTACAAATTGTCCTGTATTTTTTTTTTTAAAGATTTATTCATTTTATTACAGCCAGATATACACAGAGGAGGAGAGACAGAGAGGAAGATCTTCCGTCCGATGATTCACTCCCCAAGTGAGCCGCAACGGGCCGATGCGCGCCAATCCGATGCCGGGAACCTGGAACCTCTTCCAGGTCTCCCATGTGGGTGCAGTGTCCCAATGCATTGGGCCATCCTCAACTGCTTTCCCAGGTCCCAAGTAGGGAGCTGGATGGGAAGTGGAGCTGCCGGGATTAGAACTGGCGCCCATATGGGATCCCGGGGCTTTCAAGGCGAGGACTTTAGCCGCTAGACCACGCCGCCGGGCCCACATTGTCCTGTATTTTGCCATGTTCCTGTTTATTCTGATGTCAGATGGGCAGATCCCAGGTGAAATCTGCTGTTTAGGTAAGTCCTTGCGATGTAGACCACATGCAACAAAGCAAAGCAAAAACCAGGAGTTGATATGAAATATCAGTTGAGTGACAAATCATTGTTGTGGTCCAGAAGAAGTTTGGCATGTTGGTTACTTCATATAACACCTTATACTTTGTGTGTATGCATACACACATTTTACAAATGAGTAGGTTATAGCACATAGACTATGTGATAAGGTCACAAGGTTCTAGAGGGCTGGACAATTTCATTTTAAAAACTTGTCACATAGATGACTGAATAAATACTTAAGGGGGGCTGATGCCATGGCCTAAATGTCTAATCCTGCACCTCCAAGTGCTGACATCCCTAATGGGCACTAGTTTGTGTCCTGGCTGCTCCACTTCTGACTTGGCTCTCTGCTGATGGCCTGGGAAGGCAGCAAAGCCTTGGGACTGTGCACCCCCCTGTAGGAGACCCGGAAGAAACTCCTGGCTTGTGGCTTCGGATTGGCTAAGCCCGTCTCTGGTCATTGTGGCCGTTTGGGGAGCAGATGGAAGATCTTCCTGTCTCCTCCTTTCTGTAAATCTGCCTTTCTAGTAAAAATAAATGTCTGAAATAAATACTTGTGATGAATGATTATGGAGGAAAGCAGGAAGCCATTGGAGAATTTCTGCTAATAACCTCATCAGTGAGCTAGGTACATGTAAATACATAGTAGTACAGAAATGTGGGTATAATCTTTTCTAATTGTTCTTCTTGATTTCGGTTTAGGAATTTCAGCTAGAACTTTGGTAGCTTTCAGATTGAAGATTTATGTGTTTTTATTGAAAAGGCAGGAATACAGATATTGCACTTGATCTTAGCCAAAAGGCCAAGAAGCGATGGAAAGGCAGATATACAGAGAGCAGGAGAGGCAGAGAGGAAGATCTTCCATCCACTGATTCACTGCCCAGGTGGTCACAATGGCGAAGCTGCACCGATCTGAAACCAGAAACCAGGAGCCTCTTCTGGGTCTCCCATGCAGGTCCAGGGTCCCAAGGCTTTGGGCCATCATCAACTGCTTTCCCAGGGCACAAGCAGGGAGCTGGATGGGAAGCGGGACTGCCAGTGTTAGAATAGCGCCCATATGGGATGCTGGTGTGTGCAAGGTGAGGACTTTGGCCACTAGGCTATTGCACCGGGCCTGCTGAATTTAAGTTAATAATACATGGGTTTTCATGGATGAAGAAAGGTGGAGCAATTTGGTGCCTTGCAATAACATGTAAGAAGAGGTCTGTTTGGAGGTATCATGATTATAAAACACCGCAAGTTTTTATGCAGCGGTGTTCAGTGCAACACCGCAGGTTGTACTGAATACAAAGAACTTTCGATGAGGATGCTCCTGAAATATATTGTAAATCCACAGTTACCCAGTGAACTTTGGTGTTTCTGTGGTCTTCCAGGTGAGCATGTGGTACACAGGAGTGAAGTACTTAAGCTTTCAGTACTAGGCAGCAGTCTGATTTAGCAGTCCAAGTGGATTTGTTTACTTTTGCAATGAGGAATAGTAAATTCTGATAATCATAAAATAAAACCCTACTGTTTCTGCAGCTATTTCTTCCTTTTGGCAAGGATTTTTTTTTTCTTTAAGAAACTATTTGGTCTTTTACTCCCCTGTTCATGTGGCCCTTGGGTGTCGTCTTGTTGCCTCTGACGTCTGTCAGGTGTTGCTCTGCTTTCTGAGCCCATGTGTCTGCTGTTTCATAGTGTCGGTGTGTCCTTTTGTGACCGGTTGGTTTCCCTGCAGCAGTTAAACCACTTGTCATTTATGAGCTCTTGTATCAAGCAAGTAAATCTATTAGAATTTTGTGTGAAATCAGGTAGACTCAATGAAACGGATGATTGTTGAAATGTAGTTGGTTGGGGTTGAAGTCTTGACCTGTTTTAAGCTTCATGGGGAATTGTGTTTAATACGTGAATTTTTTTGACTTCCTTTTTTGTTTTTAATAGAGTCGAAAGATCCTGGTGGAACCTTATTGTACCTGAATTTTGCAGTGACCATGTTTTTTTTTTTTTTTTTGTAATAGCTTTCAGTAAATATTTGAATATTTTACTAAAGTAAATCTTACATCTTTTTTCCTTTAGGTAATTAACTGAAAACAATGAAAAATTCCTGTTTCAACTAGTTTTGTCTGCTAGGGATATTTTGATACATAAATAAAGTCTTAGATTCTTTAAAAACAGTGAGTGACTTAGCTGTGACCTTTTCTTGTCTGGACTCACTGTTGCCTTTTCCTTTGTATGGGATCATTCTCCAGTGGTTTGCAAATGCTTTTCTGTGTATGAGAATCACCTGCTGTATATTACTTCAGAAAACTTCGGTTGTCTTAGCTCTATGTGGTGCTTCCGATGGAAAGATCTGAAAATTCTTTTTTCTTTTCAAATAACAGTTGCTGCGTTCTATCTTGATAGATTTTAGAAATGTGTTTTATTCCTTGGGAGAGGCATACTGGAGTTTTCCAGAAACATCTTTGTGTTTCCCTGGTCTAACTTGAATTTTGCGGCTTTTTCTTGCTGAAATTCCTGAGAGGCAAAAGGAGGCGTTCTGAAGATTTTGGAGAAAGCAGGCCATGTTCCTCCCTCTTGAGAGACTCTTGTTCTTCCTTTTGGAAGGGCTCAGGTTTAATAGAGCACAGCTGTTGAACTCTGCCCTTCAACGTTCTAAGAAGAAAGTGTTTTATCCTTTAAAATGGAAATGCTTTTTTTTTTTTTTTTTAAGGGAGGTGGTCTTGGTTGAATATAGCTCCTCCAAGAAAGTGTCTTGCTTCTCCAAAGTTCTTTTGTTTAGCAGTTTCTTAGAATCATTTCAAATGTTGAGAGCAGTGTCTCAGAGTAAATATCTGGCTGCTTTCATAACATAGTATGCTGTGTCCTTAAACAAAAACATGAGGAGTTTATTTCTTTGTGTTTTCTAGGGCTGAGAAATATGTTCTTTCCTTTATTCAGCCACTCCATACATAAGTAAATGGTCCTTGAATAGGGCTTACTAGACAAAAGGTCTTGTTCTAGATGACCGTTCAGCCAGCCATATGCTTCTCCTAAAAACGTCAGTCTGTCTTGATGAGCTTTAAAGTGAATGCACATGTTTTAGCTCTTTGAGGACTACCACTCTTTGTATGGAAAGAGCACTTGTTTTTCAAGAGGTTTCATCAATGTCCTTATAGAAATTTGTATGAAATTTAGAACTCTAGTCTTTCAAGCCTAATGAAACTGGGTTTAATTAGACATTCATAATTTAAATTTAATTTTATTAGACTGAGGAAATTTGGAGAAATAATACGTATCTTGGTTTTTGTGAAGATTTTGTGTTTAATCAGTCTTAACATGGAACTTAAAGGTGTTTTTATAATATCTACTTTTGTGTAATATCTGATATTTTGGCGAATGGGAGCTTTATTAAAGAATGTTCAGTGCTTTCTACTTTCATGGGTTAACAATTTCTAGATTCATAAAGTAATAAAGTTTGGAAGAAAACTCCAGGGTCCAGGAGTTCAGTACTTTATTTAATACAAGAGTATAGAAGTATTTTAAATTTTTGACTACTTTTAGACTCATTGCTAGTGTTTTTTTCCCATACAACATAAATGGAAGCTGACATCCCTCCTGCCAGCCCCATGCACTTGTCAGTTCTCTAGAGAATTGAAGACATTTGTCATCATTTATCTCCAAATCTGTGCTCCAGGCTGGTCATCACTGGTGTGTTTGTTCTTTATTAATGACCAGATTTGGGGATGCTTTGGTCCTTCAAAATACTCCTCAGGACATTTTCCATTTGCCAATGTCTTTCTTTGATATAAATATATATTGCTTCTATTTAAATGAGATTATCAGAGATGATGGTTTAATGACTTGAAATGGAACTAAAGAAAAAGTAGTCTTTATGCTGGATTTTAAAAATAGTGATTTTTAAACTGTAAAGAGATTCGTAGTTTTTCCTTTTGAGATATAGTCTTAGAATTTTAACACCATTGCACTTTGGTGTAAACACAATCACAATCAGGTATAGAATGTCTGAAGACTGTATCCTCCCTGAAGGACTCACTGACATTGTCCTACCCTAATTCCTTTCCCCTCTGGCCGCAGATATCTTTTCTTTATGGTTTTGTAATCTTGAGCGTGCAATGTAATTGGAATTATATACGATCCAGCTGTTTTAATGCCTTCAACTTGGATGCATTGGTGGTTTATTTTTGCTGTGAGGTGGTATTCCAATGTGAGGCTATCCAATGATTTGTTTATTTGTAGTTTTGGGTGATTGTAAGTAGGACTGCTGTAAAGTTTTTGTATAGGACTTTACTCTAGAAAAATGAAGTCACAGTCACATGTATGTAGAAGGGTGAATCCTGGGTTAAGTAAGGATATGTTTAACTTGGTAAGAAGTTGTCAAGCCATCTTCCAGAGTGATTTTCTTGTCCACCAGCGGAGTGTCACGTTAGTTGTTTGTATCCCTGTAAATACTTGTTCTGTTACTTACTGATTCTGACAATAGTACTTCAGTGTGAGTTTTTATTGATTTATTTAAAAATGTATTTTTATTCAAAAGGCAGAGTAAGAAGTTGGGGATGGAGGGGTGCTTCCTTCACTGGTTCTCTCATCTCGGGGCCACAATGCCTGGAGCTGAGCCAATCTGAAGCTAGGAGCCGTGAGCTTTTTCTGTGTCTCCCATGGGGGTACAGGGGCCAAAGGCTTTGGGTTATCTCCTGCTTTCCCAGGCCAGAAGTAGGGAGCTTGATTGGAAGTAGAGCAGCTGGCGTCAGTAGCCCATTAGGGATACCAACACCTCGGGCTCAGACTAGCCCACTGTTCAGGGCGTCAGTCTCTGCAGTTTTTGTTCTGTAACGGCTTTGTTGAGCTTTATTTCACATATTATAAAATTTACTCAAGGAAGGTTACACTGTTCTACCTTTTGATATGGTCTGAGTTGTGCAGTCACATTTTAGAACTTTATCCATATTCCAAAAAAATCCTGTTTTTTCTTTTTAAGATTTATTTATTTTTATTGGAAAGGCCGATTATAGAGAGAAGGAGATAGAGAGAAAAAGATATTCTGTCCACTGATTCACTCCTCAAGTGTCTGCAAATGCTGGAAACTGAGCTGATCCAAATCCAGGAGCCAGGAACTGCTTCTGGGTCTCCAATACAGGTGCAAGATACCAAGGCTTTGGGCCATTCACTACTGATTTCCCAGGGCACAAGCAGGGAGCTGGATCAGAGGTGGAGCAGCTGGTACATGAGCCAGCACCCATATGGGATGCCAGGTGGATGTGTGAGAGCCCCAGAGTCTGAGCTGTGCAGCATGTGATGAAGTACTGAGAGAGTGCCTTCCCCATTGTGGGCTCTAAGGGTAGGAGGTAGTGTTTACCCAATACCATGCCCCTGAGGTTCTAGGTAATCATAGGTGAGCATCATTTCACTCTTAGGAGGGCAGAAAGGATCACACGAATGAGGGAAGGTATGACTTCCAAACCTGTGACCCTGGACTAGCTGCCCAAGACCTTATCAGGTGTGCTATTTTATGTTCTCACTAGTGGTGACTGAGGGTGTCATTGTGTCACATCCTCTGCATCATTTATTGCTGCCTCTTTGTTTTAGGCTGGTGGATGTCATAGCTAGTGGAGCCATGACTTTCATATTTTGTGCTGCATGACTTGTGGTTTTACTGCCTTTATAGAGGGGGAGAGTACACACTCCATCTGCTGGCTCACTCCACCAGCGGCTGTGACAGCCAGGGCTAGGCCAGACCAGTCCGGAGTCTGGCTCACGCATGGGTGGCCGGAGCCCAGGAACTTGGGCTATATTTTCCTGCCAGCTCACGTGCATTAACTGGAATCTGGATCAGAAGTGCAGAAGAGTTGGGACTTGTACTGGCACTCTGTGGGATGCCAGTGTCGCAAGTGTCTTAACTTCTGTGCCACATGGCATTGGCCCTAACTTGTTTTAGTGTATAATTTTCTGCACTTGGTCTTAGCCAAAAGGCTGAGAAGCGATAATATGTAATTTTCTAATGATGTTGAACTTGAAATGTCTGCTTGTGTGTGTTTCCACTTAATTTTTTTTAAGAGCTGCCATTGTGGCACAGTAGATTAAGCCAATGCTGCAGTGCTAACATCCTGTAGGAACACTTCCTGGATTTTCCACTTCTCTACTAATGAGTTTGGGAAAGTAGCAGAAAGTGTCCCAAGTCCTGGGCCTCAGTCACCCATGTGAAGACCTGTGTGAAGTTGGTTAGCCTGGCCCAGCCCTGGCTGTTGTAGCCATCTGGGGAGTGAATAAACAGATGGAAGATCTCTTTATCTTTACCTCTGTGTAACTCTGTCTTTCAAGTAAGTAAATGTTAAGTTTAAAGAAGACCAAACCTCAGTTCTGTTACTTTTTAAAATATTCTAGATCTAAGTCCTTTTTATGTATGGAAGAACAGAAATATCTTTTTTTCTTAAGTTTATGACTACCTTTGACCCCTGTCACAAAAGACAGATTAACAAGAGAAAAGCTTACAAATGTAGTTTATGTAACTTGTTATGACATGAGAGCATTTACAAGGAAATGAAGACTCTAGCGAAACATTGAGACTTGTGTATTTTTATGCTTGGGTTTGATGAAGAGTGGATAGTCATGAAAAAATATGGTAGGCCAAAGAAGGTATGACCTAATGGCAGTGACCTGGAGGAGGCTTGGCAGCACCTTCTCAGATTCTTCTTGCTGTTGAGTGACAAGCATATTCTGTTCCTCTAGAATAGGAGCTTTTTATGCTCACATAAAAAGTTAACACTTCAGGGAAGTTCAGAAAAGTTTTGTGTTTTTAATAAGCTTATTTTTAAATTCCATTTTCCTCATGTTTAAAAGATTATTAATTTGAAAGAGTGACAGAGACATATATTCCATAACACTGGTTTGCTTCCCAATTGTCTGCAGTGATGGGGACCTGGCTGTGGCTGTCCAGCAGCAATGGGCTTGGTGGGTGCACGGAACCAATAATAACACATGTGGATTCCGACTGATGGTTGAAAGCCAAAGTTTATTAGGGACATCAGACTTCATACACTGAGGGTCATATGGGATAAGAGAGGAGGTACTGTGCTTACCAACAAAACCCATCAACTATTTCTATACCCTTGTTTGGAACTACTTTTGTATATTCCATCAAGTGTTCTCATTCACATACTGTCCACTCAACTGTCCTCGTACAAAAAATATCCATTTAGTTATATGAATTGTTGTTCTCATACAACTGATGTCCAGTCAGTTATAAAAGACTGTTCTCATACAAATGTTATCCAATCAATTGTAATCCTGTGCTCCCTGTCCTTATAGGGTCACAATGTCCTTCTACATTGGGCCAGGCCAAGGCCAGGCTCCTAGAACTCCCCTCCAGGTTCCCGTGTGTGTGGCAAGGGCCCGAGTACTGGAACCATCTTGTTTGTTTCCCAAAGCACATTAGCAGGAGGCTGTATTGGAAATGGTAACAGGGCCTTGGGCTGATTCTTCCTTCCATATGGAATGTGTGCAGCACAGTTGGAGGCTTGGTTTGCTGCCCAAGGATGCTGGACCCCCTGGTTTCTAACAACCTGGTTCAAGGAAGAACAGAGGGAGGAAGACTAGACAGACCTTCCTGCTTCTGCCAGGTTGACGTACTGTGAGGTAGATGGGTCTTGAATTGCATCAGTCAAACATGTTTATGTGGTTTTCAGATTTGATTTATTTTTTTAATTGGAAAGGCAGAGATACAGAGAAGGAGAGACGAGGAGAAAGATCTTCCTTCTGCTGGCTCACTTCCCCCAGTGGCTGGCGCCAAGCCGATCTGAAGCCAGGGGACTCCTGTGGGCTCATGGTCCCATGGCTCTGGGTGGCCCTCTGCTGCTTTCCCAGGCCACAAGCAGGGAGCTGGGTGGGAAGTGGAGCAGCTGGGATACGGGCTAGTGCCCATGTGGAATCCTAGTCCATGCAAAGCGGGAATTTAGCCACAAGGCTACCGTTCTGGGTCTGGTTTTCAGATATTTTAATCTGTAACTTTTCTTTCTATTACCAATATCTGTGTAAAGATTCTTTATTAAGTTCAGTGTAACAATGTCGTCTTTTCGTACATTGTACTGTTGTTACACACATTGCATCTGATCTCTACCTAAACTTAGGTGCTGGATTTTCTTTGTGAAGTTTTCTACTGCATTTAGATCTTGAACCATTTTGAGTGAGTTTTTGTGTAAAGCTGAAATATTTCAGGGTGTATTTCTTTGCTTATTAATGTTACTGTTTCAACACCATTTATTGAGAAAATCCTTTCCATTTTAATTGCTTTTGTACTTTTGTCAAATTTACCATACTTCCTCACTTGGTTCCTGCACTGTTTCATGGATCTAAATTCCTCTTCCAGTGTTCTGCAGTCTCTGCTGGTATTATACTAGGTTTTTAAAAAGATTTATTTTTTATTGGAAAGGCAGATACAAGAGAGGAGGAGAGACAGAGAGGAAGATCTTGTGTCTGCTGATTCACTCCCCAAGTGACCGCCTCGGCCAGAGCTGTGCCGATCTGAAGCCAGGAGCCCAGATCCTCCTCCAGGTATCCCACGCAGGTGCAGGGCCATGCTTGACTGCTTTCCCAGGCTACAAGCAGGGAGCTGGATGGGAAATGGGGCCATCGGGATTAGAACTGGCGCCCATATGGTATGCATGGTGAGGACTTTAGATGCTAGGCTATCTCACTGGGTCTGTTCTAGATATTTGAAATGATTGTTGTAGCTCTTTATTGTAGTAAGTGTATATGGTAATTAAATAGTTATAATTTTTCCAGCTTCATTATTCAGTTTTTTTAAGGATTTATTTTTAATTTTTTTGGAAAGGCAGATCAGATTTGCCAAGAGGAAGATCTTCCATCCCCAGGTTCACTTTCCAGTTGGCCACAGTGGCTAGAGCTGAGCTGAGCTGAGCTGATCCAAAGCCAAGAGCCAGGAACTTCTTCCAGGTCTCCCACATGGGTGCAGAGTCCCAAGGCTTTGGGCCTCCTCAACTGCTTTCTCAGGCCACAAACAGGAAGCTGGAAGGGAAGTGGAGCAGCCAGAACACGAACCAACACTCATATGGAGTCCTGGTGCTTGAAGGTTAAGTATTTAGCCATTGTACCTGGCCCCTCAAAGTTGTTCTGTTCTATATAAACTTCAGGATTAGTTTGTCTACACTGATAAAAATTTTTGTTTACTTATAATTTGGGCAGAGTTGATGTTTTTATTATTGAGTCTTCTAATCCATAAACATGATGTTGATTTTCCTTTATTAGTGCTTTGCAATTTTACATGTGTGTAGATCATGCAAGTTTTGTTAGATTTATGTTTGACTATTCCAAGTTTGGAGAGCTAAAGCAAATAGTGTTATTTTAAAAATTTTAGGGTCCGGCACAATGGCTCATTGCCTAAATGCTCGCCTTGCAACTGCCAGGATTCCATGTGGGCGCTGGCTCATATATTGGCTGCTCTGCTTTCTGTTTACCTCCCTGCTGTGGTCTGGGAAAGCAGTTGAGGATGGCCCAAAGCCTTGGGTCCCTGCACCCACGTGGGAGACCCAGAAGAGACTCCTGGCTTTAGATTGGCTCAGCTCCAGCTCTTGCGGTCACTTGGGGAGTGAACCAGCAGACAGAAGATCTGTCTCCCCTTGTCTCTGTGACTCTGCCTTTCAATAAAAATATATATATTTTTAAAAACTGTATTTTATTAAGATTTATTCAAAAGGCAGCCTTTGCAAAGAGAGGGAGAGACAGACAAGTGCTCTGTGCTCTGTTTCACTGTCCTAATGCCAAAGAGCTGGAGCTGAACCTATCTGAAGCTGGCAACCTGGAGCTTCCTCTGCCTCTCCCATGTATGTGTAGAGTCCAAGGGCTTAGGCATCCTCTGTTGCGTTCTCAGGTCATAAGCAGGGAGCTGGATGCAAGGTAGAGCAGCCAGGACTTATGCCAGAATGTATGGGATGCCGGTGCCACAGATAGATCAGTGTGCTAGGCCACTGCACTGGCCCCGAAATTTTATTTTTTGGTTAGTTATTCCTGTATGTAGAAACATGATTGACTTGAGTGTTGTCTGTGCTTGGCTAGACACAGCCAATTGTTGGTCTGTGGTAGCGTCAGTTTCCTTCTTGTTAGTGAAGGTGTTTCACTAGGGGGATTGCATGCGTCTGATTTCCAGCTGCATTAAGTTCAGGCAGGAGATTATATTTAAAAAATTTATTTTCGATGATGTTTATGCAGTAAAGGGATACATGCCCATGCAGATCTGTGATTAGGGTGGGGAGGGTGAAGGAATGGGGGGAAATGGATGCAACAACTGTTTCCAATCTTTTTCTTCCTGTTCTGGAGAAATTGGGTAGGAAAGGAAGAGGGCCGCTTCCAGCAGCCCAATTGCATCAATACTTGTGAATGAGTGTCATCTCAGGTCCCCGATGTGGCGTGTGTTCAGAGGGCTGTGCTAAAGTGATTTTTATAGTTCTGAGATGCTATCAATTTCACTGCTGCAAATTTGAGGAAATCCTTTTAAGATCCATTGGCTGACAATTCTACCTTAGTCTCCACTCATGCAGATCCTTGCTGTCACAGGTTGGCTGGGAGAGATGGCCGATTTGTTCTGCCTCCATGGTACTAGATATCCTTTGCAGGCCTCTGAACTGGGTGTCATGTCTCCCGTGTGCTTCTCGGCATGCTGTCTACTGCACATGCTTCAACAACCCTCAACTAGCTGGTTTATTCATCACATCTATATTCTAAGGTTGCTTTCAGTGGGAATTGCAGGGACAGGTGTGCTTTCTGGGTTTTACCCAAAGAGGCTTAATTGGTTCATTGAGGTGCAATACCAGGTGGTAGTTTAGCTAAAAGGCAGTGGGCATAGGGAATGTAACATGAGCACCAGAAACGATGGTAGAGACTTCCTAAGCCGGGACTCTGTAACCTGCTGCTTCTGGGAGCTTGTACACGGATTCTACCAACTGTGTCCCGTTGAACACTTAGGCACGAGGGTAACTGGCTTATATGTGTTATTTTGTTACGTGTGTGATCTCATTTTAAGGTGGTCTGTTGACATACTATAATGTGATATATTCTCATGATTATGAAGTGATTTGAACTCATTGAAATCCACTTTCATCTGTTGTAGGACATTGACAGAGGCTCTAAAAATTGATTTTTCATAACTCACTGAAGTCTAAATAATCATAGGAATTCTCCAGGGAAGAGAATTTTTTTCCTGTTGATTCCATGTTTAAAGAACTAATGACAGGTTTGGTATAGCTCTTTGGATCCATTCCCATCTGTTCTTTTTTTTTTTTTTTTAAAAGATTTATTTTATTTTTATTACAAAGTCAGATACACTGAGAGGAGGAGAGACAGAGAGGAAGTGGAGCTGCCGGGATTAGAACCAGCGGCCATATGGGATCAAGGCGAGGACCTTAGCCACTAGGCTACACCGCCAAGCCCCCATTCCCATCTGTTCTTACAGTCTGTGGGTTGGTAGGTTGTTTGTCGGCGCCCAGGAGCCAAAAGAGTGAGGCCAGTTGACAGCAAATCTTCCTTTTCAGGAAGTCTGGGATGCTGCAGGAGATAAGCTTAGTCATGGAGTCCTCAGCCCCATGGTGTCCATCTTGTAGAGTGATTGAGCCTTTCTTTGATTGCCTCTGTGAACAGGAAGCCAGCAGCTAATTCTTTAAAGTACAGGTGGCTGGCTGTCTGGATATGGATGCAGCATGTGAACCATATGCATGCCAGCCTTCCAGGTTTTTGCCTTTTTTTTTTTTTAAAGGCAAAAGGTGGGTGAGTTTTCGGGAGCCAGTAAGGAAACATTTGTAGCCACCATTAGTGAGTAACAGTAATCATGTTTTCTGAAAGCAAAACCAACCATAAGGTGTTTAAAAAACTTGTAGTTTGTTTTGCAGAACTAGGAATTACAGAAAATGTATACCTAAATGTCATCTGATTGTAAGTGACAACAAAATATTCTACTTAAAAAGGGGGGCTAATGGGACCTAGCGCAATGGCCTAGTGGCTAAATCCTCACCTTGCTAGGATCCCGTATGGGTGCCAGTTCATGTCCTGACTGTTCCACTTCCCTTCCACCTCCTTGCTTGTGGCTTGGGAAAGCACTGGAGGACGAGTCAAAGCCTTGGGACTCTGCACCCCTGTGGGAGACTTAGAAGAGGCTTGTGGCTTCAGATTGGCTCGGCTCCAGCTGTTGCAGCTGCTTGGAGAGTGAACCAGTGGGCAAAAGATACTGCTGTCTCTCCTCTCTGAATCTGCCTTTCCAATGGAAAAAGTCTTAAAGAATAAAAAAAGGGGTTAATAACATGAAAACATTTCTGTTCTGTGTGTTAGTGTAGTCAGCCATAGAGTGTGCTCAGTAGACCATCTCCTTCGGCGACATGAACCTTTAGTGAATGCAGAAGGTGCTGCTGATGCCCCGCAGCCAAGATGATGCTGTGCCCTGCGAGAGGCTTTGTTCTCTTTCCACTGCTGCCCAAAGCTGGCAAGGGCAGTGAGTTCTCTTCAATGGCTGCCCCTGTTGCTTGTGTTAGTCCTGTCCCACTCTCGCCTCTATTTACCATGACTACTACCGTGCTTGGTAGTCTTGCCTTACAGTTTATCTCAGCACGCTGTTGTACACAGTTCTTTTTTTTTTTAATTAACCTCTTACTTATTATTTTTTTTTTATTTATTTTTATTACAAAGTCAGATATACAGAGAGGAGGAAAGACAGAGAGGAAGATCTTCCATCCGATGATTCACTCCCCAAGTGAGCGCAACGGCTGGTGCTGTGCCGATCCGAAACCAGGAACCAGGAACCTCTTCCGGGTCTCCCGCATGGGTGCAGGGTCCCAAAGGTTTGGGCCATCCTCCACTGCTTTCCCAAGCCACAGGCAGGGAGCTGGATGGGAAGTGGAGCTGCCGGAATCAGAACCGGCGCCCATAAGGGATCCTGGTGCTTTCAAGGCGAGGACTTTAGCCGCTAGACCACGCCGCCGGGCCCTGTACACAGTTCTTCACTGGGTTGGATACACTGTACTTCTGAGGTTATTTCTCTTTCCCCTTAGTTTAGACTTGTAACAATGCTATTCTGTTATAAATACTGTTAGATTATAAATGTTACTCCTTTTAAGTGCACCCTGATTGGATTCAAGTTTTTTTTCATAAGATTTATTTACTTTTGTTGAAAGACAGATTTACAGACACAAGGAGAGACAGAAAGCTCTGCTGGTTTACTCTGGGAATGGTTGCACCAGCCGGTGCTGAGCCAGTGCAGAGCTGGGAGCTTCCCCTGGGTCTCCCACACAAGTACAGATGCTCAAGGCCTTGGACCATCCTTCACTGCTTTCCCAGGCGTCAACAGGGAGCTGGAAGGGAAGTGGAGCAGCTGGAATGTGAATCTGGTGCCCACAGGGGATCCTGGCACTTGCAAAGAGCAGATTAGCCAGCTGAGAATTTGCCAGCTCTAGATTTTGTTTTTGTCCCCAATTTAATCTTACGGCTTTGAGTTCAAACTCTTAATGTGCCCAACTTCCTTAGAAATCTGCTACTAATGTCCATAACTCTAGCTTGAAGAAACACTTTTTCAATAACTTTCCCATGAACTCATGAAACTAACCAAGCTACTAAGCTCTATTCTTTACATTTCTCATTTTGAACTACTATGTTAAATCCATGTCAAGCTAACATAGTTGTTAAACATTTTGGAGCTGGAGTCAGCTGCACCAGTTGTTCCTGTTTCCATAAAAATGGATGTAGTAAGCTCTGCTCCATGAAGTATGTGAGTGAATATTGTAGTGTCATGCTTCCATGTACTAATTATCTAGAACTGCGACATTATCGTCCTCCTTTCTTCTCTTCAAAATCATTATTTTGTATCTTGTTTTCCTGTTTTCTACCTTCTATAATGTTTTTCTCTTTCTGTGAATGTTGCCTTAGCTTCAATTCTTTCTAGATAATCAGAACATGCTGAATTTTGTCCTATGTTGTAGTATTTTATTCATGAGTATGTAAAAGAATTTTCTCCAACTGTGTCTTTCCAGATTGTGACCTCCCATGCCCTCCCCAGCCTCATGCAGTCTGTCTTTGGCATCTACTGCTCCACTGAAATAGCTTTCAAGGTCAATAGTAACCCTGTTACTAAATTGAATATACTCTTCTCAGTCCTAATCTTACATGACTTTTGCAATCCCAAAAGATGACACTCCTATTCTTGAAAGAATTTTTTTCCTTTGAGTTCTGCTTTCAATTTTCTTTTCTCAGTTTCCTTTTGAATACTCATTCTTTCATCCATTCATTGAACTGTCAGGATTTCTTTAATAACTGTTCACTCTTTTAAAAAATGTTCCAAACTGTACAATATCATATGCATAAACATATGTAACGTATATAGTAAGAACAATAGCAAAATGAACCTACCATTAGTTTACTTAATTGATTTATTTGAAAGGCATAGTGAGAGTGGGACAGCTCTCCCATTCCCCTCCAGCCCACTATTCAACAAACAAACTTGATCTGCGTCTTCACTCTCCAATGTCTGCAGGAGTTGGGGCCAGCATAGGACAAAACCAGGAAGCAGTAACTTTATATTGGGCTCTCAAAAGGTGCACAGGTGCAAGTTCTTGCTCTGTCTTCTGCTTTCTCAGGTGCATTAGTCGAAGCTGGATCAGAAATAGAGCAGGCAGGACTAGAAGAGCGCTCTAATATGAAATGTGGGCATTGCAAACAGTGGCTTCACTACTGCTCCCACAGTGCTGACACCATCCGCACTCTAAGTTAAAACCTGGAGAATTACTAGTAACTTCATCTGTAGTAGGCTAATAGAGGTGCCCTCAATGTGCTCATGTCCTAATCTCCGCTATCTGTTATTGGTAATGTGATCTGACAGAAGGGCCTTGGGAGGGGCGATTCAGTTGGTGCTCTTGAGAAGGAAAGATGACTCTGGATGTGCCCATGGTGATGGTGATGGTGATGGTGATGGTGGTGGTCCTTCTAAGGATAGTGCAGGAGGAAGTGGGGGAAGGCTGTGTGGCCTTCACAGCAGGATGGAGTGATGGGAGCTCATGCCAAAGAATGCTAGCAGTCTGTAAAAGTTAGAGGGACTAACTTCTCCCCTGCCACCTGCAAGCAAACCCAGTCCTGCTGGGGCCTTGGCCCTTTCAGGTTCACTGCTGAGTTCTGACGTCCAGAAATAGAACACTTTTTTTTTTCTAAAATTCACAACAACTTGTATCTCAGTATGTACCGTTCACAATTTATGCTAAAATATGGACTTTTGGCTCAAGAAATTGAATACATATCAACTGAAAGGTGGTTGGAGAATCTTTAAAACATTTAAAATGCAAATGAATACTCATTATTAGTGATCACTTAAAAAAATAAACACAGAACAATTTGTTCTGGTGCTAGAGGACTATCACATGAAGAGATGGTTTGTGGCTCTACTTCTTGGAGCTCCTTCATACATAGATGCACAGCTTAAGTAACTGGCTAGGTGTCAGTAGGAAGGAAAGCAAATGGAGCGCTAGAGTTAATGATTGCTAACTTGTTTCAGATCCACTGAGTTTTAGATGGATGTGAAGAATCACAACCATGCCAGGAATTCAGTAAACATACAGCCTATGGCCTCAGTTAGTGTCAGGCACTGGCTAGATTGGCAAGAATAGAGAAATCAAAATTGTTCTTGGAAGCACTTTAGGAAACCTATCTGCATCGATACCTTTGTCGTAACAACTACCGTTAACATTCTGACCGATGATAGTGCAATAATGGTGTGTATGTCTGCTGTCCCATGGAAGTATACACTCTAGAAAGCTAGTTGTTGGATCTGGTATGGTGTGTAAGACACAATGTGTAGTTTCAACAAGTGTTCGATGACTTGAGAATTGATGAGAATTTTGGGAGAAGTTTCTAAAGGATATATGGTAGGTAGAGTCTAACTGGGCTTTTAAAGCATATACTGTTTTGTAGTTAACTAGTTGATTTAAGAATTCATAGATATTTCTTGCTTATTTCAGGCATTTTATTGTCTGGATAATTGCTAAGACAACTAAAAATATTTTGAAGTTAAAAAAATTACAGTTTTTATTTATTTCATTTTTTTTAAAGATTTATTCATTTTATTACAAAGTCAGATATACAGAGAGGAGAGACAGAGAGCAAGATCTTCCGTCCGATGATTCACTCCCCAAGTGAGCCGCAGCGGGCCGGTACGCGCGGATCCGATGCCAGAAACCAGGAACCTCTTCCGGGTCTCCCACGCAGGTGCAGGGTCCCAAAGCTTTGGGCCGTTCTTGACTGCTTTCCCAGGCCACAAGCAGGGAGCTGGATGGGAAGTGGAGCTGCCGGGATTAGAACTGGCGCCCATATGGGATCCCTGGGGCTTTCAAGGTGAGGACTTTAGCCGCTAGGCCGCGCCACCAGGCCCAAATTAAAGTTTTTAAACAATGGATTTTTAAAAAAGGTTTAATTGAAAGGCAGAGTTACAGAGAGGGAGATTCAGAGATCTTTGTCTCTGGTTCACTCCCCAAATGGCCTCAACATTCTGGGCTGAGCCAGGAACTCCTTCCTGGTCTCCCATGAGGCTGCAGGGTCCCAAGTACGTGGCCACCTTCTGCTGCTTCCTCAGACACATCAGGGAGATGTATTGGAAGCAGAGCCGCCGGAACTTGAATGGGTGCTCATCTGGATTGCAGGCGTTCCAAGTGGTAGTTACATCCACTATGCCACAGCTACCCTCCCAAACTCCAACCCACTTTTCTCAAGATTTTTTAAAAAAATGACAGTTACTGAGAGAATATTTCTTATGAGAAATCAGTGGATAAAATTCTGGCTTCTTATCTCATCTTCCTGTTGATCGGTTTTGTGATTAAAATCAGAAGGCATGTGCAGTTCTGACAGTGCTTATTAAAATGTCATTGACTTAGGTTTTCAGTTCAGTAATTTACTGAGGGAGGTCAGTGGACATTTTAGTTCCCTTATTCAGGTTTATTACTCTCTAGTTTTGTTGATGACATTTGGGTGAACTTTACTATTGAGTTTTTTTTCTTAAATGATGTTAAAGCATATACACTTTAAGTTGAACATCAAGCAAGCTGTTTTCTTCATTAGTTAACCCTTATGAAATTTTGTGTATCTGATCATTTTTTGTGACTTTTGGGGCTTTTATTCACTTACATTTTTGTTAATATCAAGTGTTGATAAAGTCTAGTTTGTATTTTGTACTCGTTTAATTTTTATTTGAAAGGCAGAGTTACAGAGAATGGGAGAGAATTTTTTTTAAAAAGATTTATTTATTTTTATTGCAAAGTCAGATATACAGAGAGGAGGAGAGACAGAGACGAAGATCTTCTGTCCGATGATTCACTCCCCAAGTGACCGCAACGGCAGGAGCTGTGCCGATCCGAAACCAGGAGCCAGGAACTTCTTCTGAGTCTCCCATGTGGTTGCAGGGTCCCAAGGCTTTGGGTCATCCTCGACTGCTTTCCCAGGCCACAAGCAGGGAGCTGGATGGGAAGTGGAGCTGCCAGGTTTT
The DNA here is from genome assembly GCF_030435755.1 of Ochotona princeps. Classification (NCBI taxonomy): domain Eukaryota; kingdom Metazoa; phylum Chordata; class Mammalia; order Lagomorpha; family Ochotonidae; genus Ochotona; species Ochotona princeps. The sequence continues at coordinate 13,811,744 of NC_080854.1, read as the reverse complement.
AGAAGCGGCACCCAAATGGAATCCTGGCACATGAAAGGTGAGGACTTTAGCTGCTAGGCCACCATGCCGGGCCCTGTATTGTACTTTTAAGATTCTTTTGTCTTTTTGAGTTTAAAAAAGTAAAATCCATGAAATTAATGGACTTGATTTTTAAGATGTTTTTTCAAGTGCATGGCATAGTTGCTTGTAACACCAGCATCCCATCTCCGAGGGCCAGTTGGAGTCCTGGCTGCTCTGCCTCAGTTCAGTTCCCTCCTAGTGCACCTATGAATGCAGCAGTAGATGTATCAAACCCCTGACTGCTCCCACACCTGTACGGGATGTGGGTGGAGTGCTAGTCTTGCCTGGCCTGGCCCAGCCCTGGGTGATGGGGCTGGCTGAGGAAATGAAAGAGTGTCTGTGTCTGTCCCTTAACTCTTCCTGCTATTCAAATAACTAGACTGTCAAACTGGCACTGCTGTGATGAGTAGTGCACAATATTTTTAGTTTTCCTGTTATTAATAACTTGCCTCCAGTTACCGGAATGCGTCTTCTTTTGACCTAGGCCATCTTCCACTGCTTTCCCGGGAACGTTAGCAGGCAGTTGGATATGGAGCAGCTGGTACTCAACAGGCGCTCATGAGGGCGGCTGGTGCCTTATGTGGTGACTTTACCTGCTGTGTCAGCCCCCAGCAGGAATTTTTTTTTTAGTTGATAATTTTGTGTGGTCTGTGAATTAGTTTATAAATATCCAAATGCATCGCTTCTCCGCCTTTTGGCTAAGAACAAATGTAGTATCTGTTCTTACAAATATCCAAATGGTTCTTGGCAGTAAAGAGTTCCTACTTGCTCTAATGTCTAGCCTGCTGAGCTTGATAAATTGCAAAACTATTCAGTGGTGCCCAGTTTTTCTAGTCAGCTATATTCATTTCAGATACTTTTCATTTTTGTCAAGGAAATGTTTTCAGATTTTTAGACTTATTTGAAAGGCAGAATTATCCAGAAAGTATTTTATGCAGGCTTTGATAATGGTGTTTGAAGTCCATAGAGTGCCACTGTATAGTATAAGTAGTTACTCCTAGAATGTAGTTTAAAGTTAACTTACACGCATTACATGGTACTGCTTAACACTGAAGATGATTTTTTTCCCTTCATCAGCCAACTAAGCAGTTTGAGAATCGTGACACTTAGCAATACATAGATATGTGTGTGTATTTATAAGTATATATATATATATATATATATAATATAATATATATATATATAAAATCATTTCTTTTAGGACTTAGAATAAACATATGCCCTAAGTAAAAGTGCCATTAACATTACTTTTCAGTGCAATATTTTGATTATTTAACAAGTAACAGAATTTTATATAGCGTGTACTCATTTACCATGTTCCCCACCCCCACACCTGCCCTGCCCCTGCTGAGATCTGTATTATTGGTCTTTCGTTCTCGGAGTGTTTTTTATGCATATTCAAGAAATTCTTGGCCTTTTTCTACAGGTGAGGCAGAATAATCACACAATTTTCTTTTCAACTTTTATTAAATTACTAATAAATATTAATACTAATAAATATTGTTAATAAAATTTAATTTTGTTTAAAAATTTACACTTAAGTTTATGGATGCACTGCATAATTTTTATTTAGATTTAACATTTTGCTTTCCACATAATAAGTGCATAAACATATGTACGCTTTTTACCTGAGCCATGTGAAGCAAATGATGTGTATCGTGGTCCTCTGTCCCCAAGTGCCTGGCAGTATTTTAAGGTAAATTTTCACCCAATCACAGAAGCATATTAAGTGAAGGAGTGGCGTGATGGAACTTCAGTGCTTGATTCTGCAGGTAAAAGTTGCTCTGAGGAAGAAAAGGCTAGAAGCGGGGAGGCGGATTAATCCACTTGAGGGAGTGCAGGAGGAGGTAGAGCTGTGGACCTGCTAGTACTTCCTGGTTACTTGGATGAAAAAGCAAAGTTAACTGGTTAGCATAGAGAAAATCTGGAAAAGATATTTCTGTTGCACCCAAAAGCAGCTAAATGGTTTTGATTGTTATTAGAGGGGAGAACAGAACATTCCCTACCACAGATACTGCATATCAATGACAGGCTATTCAGTTCTAGCAGGAAGTGTGAGGTAGTGTCATCCTTATTTCTGCAGATGAGGAAATTGAAGTGCAGAATTGAAGAATTTAGGCGCTGCTGCTCTGAAGTGACAGCTGAAATTTTGACATTGGTCTAGGTAACTGAAGTCTCTACATGACTGATTTTATTTCATAAAGTGAAGACAATGTTTTTTTTTTTCTTATCCGTGTATTTTATGTTTTTAATCTTATGATCATTAGTTTCTTAAACAGTATACCCCAGTGTTCCAGATTTGCTAGTGGACATTTTGTCTTTGAAGCCTAAGCAACACCTAATAACAGCTTTCCCTTTTAAATACGTGGTTATTGAATAATGGCACTAGGCCATTCAAATAGCATGTGTTAAAATTTCAGCATACTTTCTGTGACCTAATTCTTCTTAATTCAGATATATTTATTATACAAATATAATACCAATGGTTTTATGGCTAATGCAGTGTAGTTTTAAGCCAAGAATCCTACGCTGACGGAAAGAGTAAAAGTTGGAATACTATGAAGAGATTAAAAAATGCAATCTTTCTTAAAACTAAACAAGGGTCTTGGGCCTGGTGTGGTAGCCTAGTGGCTAAAGTCCTATCCTTAAAAGTGCCGGGATCCCATGTGGGTGCTGGTTCTAATCCTGGCAGCCCCACTTCCCATCCAGCTGTCTGCTTGTGGCCTGGGAAAAGCAGTTGAGGATGGGCCAAAGCCTTGGGATCCTGCACGCATGTGGGAGACCTGGAAGAAGTTCCTGGCTTCTGGCTTTAGATCAGCTCAGCTCCGATCATTGCAGCCACTTGGGAAGTGAACCAGCAGACAGAACATCATCCTCTCTGTTCTGTCTGCATATTTGACTTTCCAATGAAAATACAGTAAATCTTTTTTTTTTTTAAAGATTTATTCATTTTTATTACAGCCAGATATACAGAGAGGAGGAGAGACAGAGAGGAAGATCTTCCATCTGATGATTCACTCCCCAAGTGAGCCACAACGGGCCGATGCGTGCCGATCCGATGCCAGGAACCTGGAACCTCTTCCAGGTCTCCCATGCGGCTGCAGTGTCCCAATGTATTGGGCCGTCCTCAACTGCTTTCCCAGGCCACAAGCAGGGAGCTGGATGGGAAGTGGAGCTGCCGGGATCAGAACCGGCGCCCATAAGGGATCCTGGTGCTTTCAAGGCGAGGACTTTAGCTGCTCGGCCACGCCTTCCGGGCCCGAAAATACAGTAAATCTTAAAGATCCTTAAAAAAAAAAAAAAAAGGCTGTAGAAACAAAAAGAGCCCAGTGCAATGGCAGGGTTGGCTAATCCTATCCCTTTAAGTGCCATATCCTTTGTGGGCGCTGGTTCCCATCCCAGCTGCTCCACTTCCCATCCAGCTCCCTGCTTGTGGCCTGGGAAAGCAGTCGAGGACGGCCCAAAGCCTTGGGACCCTGCACCTGCGTAGAGACCTGGAAGACTCTCCTGGCTTTGGGTCAGCTCAACTGTAGCTGTTGTGGCTACTTGGGGAGTGAACCAACAAATGGAAGGTCTTTCTGCGCCTCCTCTGTGTAAATCTGCCTTTCCAATAAAAATAAATGTCTTATTTGTTTATTCACATGTTTCAGTATTGTTCAGTATAGTTATTTTGTGAAGCTTTGTGTTTTTACCTTTGTAAAACTAGTGGTAAAGCATTTTGTAGTAATCCTTTTACATTCACAATGTGATTACTTAAATTTACTGTTTACTTGAATGAAAAAATACTTTCATTTACATTGTTTATAGCGGTTGTCCATATTCTCACCAACCTCAGGTCTTCTTGCTTTTGAATTATTGAACTTATTATTCAGTGAAGTATTAAGCCTTTTTATTGTAATGGAAATTTCAAGTGTTATCTCAAATACTAAAAAGAAGCAAGGCTTTCTCAAAAGAGAAGGAAAGAGGACTGGAGGGAGGAAAGGATTATGTTCTTAGAATTATATTTACAAATCTCAACAAATCTGTTAAATAATTTTCTGTATTTTAGATAGTTTTAAAATTAAGAAATAAATGGCTTAAGAGTACCATCAAAGCTGTTTTGAATCAAGTAACTCTTTCAAAGAAAAAAATGTTTAAAAAGTTGAAGGAGAAAAAGTAGCCAGGGGATAAGGGAAAGACACACACACAGAGAAGGTGCTCAATTTTCCATCCGCTGATTTACTGCATGAAGGATCACAGCAGCCAGAGCAGGGCCAGGCAGGAGCTAGAAGCTAGAACTCCACCTTGTCTGTTGCTTCCCAGTGTATTAGCAGGAAGTTGGGGCTGACTGCTTCTGTAAATTTTCTAATGGGTTTATGACTTTTCTTGAGCTTCGAAGGAATAAAAAAGTAAATCGTCAATTGGTTAAAAACCCCCAAATTATAGATTTTTAGAAGTGACATCTTGCACTTCAAAATAGTAAAACTCTTGGGCCTGGTGTGATGACCTGGTGGGTAAATCCTCACCTTGCATTTGCCAGGATCCTATATGGTTGTCCATCCGGTTCCTCTGCTGGTAGCTTGGGAAGGCAGTTGAGGATGGCCCAAAGTCTTGGGACCCTGCACCCATGTGGGAGACCCAGAAGAGGCTCTCTTGGCTCCTGGCTTTGGATCAGCTCAGCTCTGGCCGTTGCGGCCACTTGAGGAATGAACCAGTGCACGGAAGATCTCTCTGTATCTCCTCTCTGTACCTGCCTTTGCAATTAAAAAAAAAAAAATTTAAGGAAAAAAATAATCAACTTTGAAGATATAGCACTTGTAACTTCAAACGGTCAATATAAAACAGACATCCCTGAATTAAAGTTTCACATGGCATTCCCTAGAGAAGACATGAATAGAAATGTGCCTCTCAAGATATCTATCAGTGTACTAAAGCCTAAAATATCTGGCTTAAAATAGCAATGATTAATTTCTTATTCATACAGCATGTCCCTTGTGGGATAGTGACGGATTCTACTCTGTGTCTTCATTTGGGGACTATTGTTGACCACTGTTTAATGTGACAGAGGTCCAGGTGAGTAATTATGTATCGAGTTTTTTTTTTTTAAGATTTATTCATTTTATTACAGCCAGATATACACAGAGGAGGAGAGACAGAGAGGAAGATCTTCCATCCGATGATTCACTCCCCAAGTGAGCCGCAAAGGGCCAATGCGCGCCGATCCGAAGCCGGGAACCTGGAACCTCTTCTGGGTCTCCCACGCGGGTGCAGGGTCCCAATGCATTGGGCATTGGGCCGTCCTCAACTGCTTTCCCAGGCCACAAGCAGGGAGCTGGATGGGAAGTGGAGCAGCCGGGATTAGAACTGGCGCCCATATGGGATCCCGGGGCTTTCAAGGTGAGGACTTTAGCCGCTAGGCCACACCGCCGGGCCCTATGTATCGAGTTTTAAAATGTTTTTGGTAGATGGTGTGTCACTTCTAATAGTTCGTGGCTAAAAGAAGTTCTATCTTGACACCTAACTTTAATTAATTTTATTGATGCCTGATGCTTAGGAGCCCTGCCCTGTTGGTAGGCAGCCCTGATAATTAGCATAAACTCCAGAGGGATGTGTGACATTGTGCGTGGCTGACTAGTAACATCACTGTTTAAAGGAAATTGCCAAGTAGCTTTGAACCTGTCCTGCTTTGATTGAGCTAAGTATCTCCATGCGGAAATGTAAACTAGATAATTGAGTAATATCCAGTAGTCATTTAGGTGTCACCTGCTTCATTTGGGCCTACTTGTCCTTGGATTTTTCTGTTAATTTCATAAGATTTTCTGTTATGTACTTGTTTGTAACATAAGCCTATTAATAAAAGATTTAAAATTATAGGCTTTCTTTAATGTGAAAAGTGTTGAATAATGGTGCCACTGTGAAAGGTTTGAAAAGTTACAAGGGTGTTAATTGGTTTGATATGTGATAACAAAGTGTTACATATTGTATCATAGGCATATACTGAGGACTTTAAGAAGTATAAGTTGTAAAATTTGTTACATGAGGAAGTACAAATGAATAATCACTGAAATTCAGAGCGCTTAGACTTCTGTTGAGATGAGTGATATATGTAGTATTTATATGTACATCTGATAAGAGTCTATAAATCAGCTTTGAACTTCTATGTATGTATGCCTCCTTACTGGTGGTAAAAACCAGGATTGGATAATTTCTTCACAAGGAAAACCTTTTCTTTACTATTTTTTTTTTCACTGAAATACATGTATTTCATAAACAGGAAACACAAACACAATGTTTACCACATATAACACTTGAAAGTCTTTCTTTGGATGAAATTTTTTTTTTAATTATTTATTTAACTTCAGTAATTACATTGTATTATGTGACACAGTTACATAGATACTTGGGTTCTCCCCACCCCTCCCCAAACCCTCCCACCATGGTGGATTCCTCCACCTTGTTGCACAACCACAGCTCAAGTTCAGTTGAGATTTCCCCATTGCAAGCATATACCAAACATAGAGTCCAGTATCTTATTGTCCCGTCAAGTTCAACTATTTTTAAAGTTCTAAAATTTCCATAGTATAAAATTTTCTACTTAAGTGATTTTTAAAGTACAATTCATTGATGTTAAGTACATTCACTTTAATGTGTATGATCACCACCATACATAGTTCCAGAATTCCTTTTATCTTTCAAAACTGGAACTCTGTACCCATTAAACAGGAATTTTCCATTTTCCTCTTCCTCCGAGCCTGGTAGCCAGGATGCTTTCTCTTGCTAGGAGTTTGTGTACTTAGGATAAGTCATGTAAATGGACTCACACACCGTTTATCCTTTTTGTGATTGGATTATTTGTTTGACCATAATGTCTTCAGGGTTCATCTGTGTTCCAGTGTGTATCAGATTGTCCCTCTCTTTTAAAAGCTAAATAACAATTCTGTTATTTATGTACATTACGTTTAGTTCATTCATTCAACAGACCCTGGTGTTGCTTCCACCTTTTGGTTACAGTGAGTAATGATGCTGTAATCGCAGGCTTACGGATTACCTGCTTCCCTCCCCGAGTTCAGCGTATTTGGCTATGTGTCAGTAGAGTTGATAGATCATATAGAAAGTCTGCTATATATTTTGAGGAACTGTTGCACTGTGTTCCATAGGGACTGCAGCTTTTTTTTTTTAAGATATTTCCTTGAGAGGCAGAACTATAGGGCGGGAGAGATCGTGCATCTGCTGTTTGTCCAAGTGGGCACAGCTTCCAGGGTGACGCTGAGAGCAAGGAGCATCATTGGGTTGCTCATGTGGACACAGGAGCTCAAGCACTGGGATGTTGGCTCTTTCACTGCCTTCCTGGGCAGCGAGGCCGGAAGCTGGATCCAAAGTGGAGCATCTGGGACTTGAACTGGCTCATATGTGGATTGATGACACTACCAGTGATGGCTTGACCTGATACACCACGTTGCTGGCCCCAAGGCTGTAACATTTTACATTTTCATCAGCAGTGAGGGCTTTCAGTTTTCCACATCCTTTCAATAGTTGCTTTCTGAATTCTTTTTTTCTTTTTTTGGTGACAACAGGCAAACTAACAGATATGAACTGATCTTTTTCCTCCAATCCCTAACAATTTTTTTGTATGTTTTTGTGTGAATAAATGGTTTCAGCTCAGTTGGTAAACTCCTTGGTACTTTACTGATGCTGTATTAAAAGTGTTTCATTGTTTTTAAAGATTTATTTATTTTTATTACAAAGTCAGATATACAGAGAGGAGGAGAGACAGAGAGCAAGATCTTCCGTCCGATGATTCACTCCCCAAGTGACCACAGTGGTTGGTGCTATGCCAATCTGAAGCCAGGAACCGAGAACCTCTTCCAGGTCTCCCACACAGGTGCAGGGTCCCAAGGCTTTGGGTCATCCTCGACTGCTTTCCCAGGCCATAAGCAGGGAGCTGGATGGGAAGTGGAGCTGCCATGATTAGAACTGGTGCCCATATGGGATCCTGGCGCGTTCAAGGCGAGGACTTTAGCTGCCAGGCTAGCACACCGGGCCCAAAGATATATATTCTTTGATTAGTGAAGCCTGTTATACCAGGCTTCCAGGTGATTTAAATTACTGGTTAGTAGCTTTTCTTTAACCTATGTACATCAAGGTTTACATGAATTATTGATTTTATGTTAAAATATATATTAAAATTGTCTATAAAATTTATATATGTAATGGATTGAATGCTATATGAAATTTGAAACCATAATTGGATATACTAACTTACTTTTCAAAAATTTACATAAGGTAACAAAGTTTGTAAAACTACAGTGCTAAGATGGTGTTTGTTAGTATAAGGGACAGTGTGTATGTGGAAGACTCTTAGCCTTAACTGCTAGAGATGCCAGTGGGAAGATTCTGATAGGAAAGAGGCAGATTGTCTGTTTAACTTCTCACTTAATATTTCTGTTGTAACCACTCAGATGTTAATTTTGTGGATATCAGCATTAATAATATAGGCTAAAATAATCATAGATAATTCCTGTTTAAAGTACTTTGGGTTTGAAATTGAGTGAAAACAACTTTTATGGTGACTGCGCCCCCTCATCCCCTCTGTTTTGTGATGCCATCGCTTAGGAATCGGCATTCCAGAAGAGTTGATTTAGCTTTATGTGTCTGCCTGGGTCTGACAAACCAGCCACTGTGCACTCCTATGAGCAGTACGGCCCTTGTCACTGGTGACCTTTCTGTGACACAGACTGTGGACTGACATAAAATGCAGCCTGTTGTGAGCTGTCCAGTGAGGGTCTGCCACAAACCCAGCAGACAGAACCAGCTGGGGAGAAAAAGGACTTTTGTGCCCTCTTCGTTCTTTCACGTCTATCATTAAAAAGATATTGTAAAGTAGCTTGTTTATGTAAGATGTATCTGCTTCTCTTTTCTCATTGCATGGATCAGTTTTTAACTTCAGATCTCACGTTGCAGGTTGTTGAGTACTTCCACATGGAGGTTGGCACAGGACCAAACTCGAGACATGCAACTCATAACAGTGGATGAGAAATTGGTAAGCATTTTCCATTATATGTTGCTACAGTTCTGCCTTCAGGGTTGCTTTTATACAACAGATATTTGGTATGGTGTTGGGGTTTTTCTAAGAAAGTGAGTTGGATTTCTAGATTACATATACAGTTTCAAAAGAAGTAATTGTCATATACATGAAGTCATATATGACTGTTAAGAAAATTATGAGAGGGCTTCCTTCTTATGGCATTAATATCATTTGGAACACTTTTTTTTTGGATGACTTTCAGTTACATTGCTGTAATAGAAGTTGTGATACTTCGTTTTCCTGGATCTTTGCTACTGTGTTGTGTGTATATATGCTTGAAATTTAACTACCAACACCTGAGTTTCAGCAGGGATTACTAACCGTTTTCATTGAGTGACCTGTTTGTTTTTAGCTATTTCCCTTCTAAATGTTGTGCAGTATTATCACTTTGTAAGTATAACTTATATAATCGCACTTAAATTTCTTCAGCATTAAAAATAGAGACAGATAAATAGGTAAGTTGACAGACCATTTGGAAAAATCACATTTTCCAGATAAGCTTGTGCTTATCTTTCAGGTTGGTTAGTTTTATCTTCAAGTTCTTAAGTTCCTTAAAAGAAAAACTGATTCATTTATTTGAAAGGTAGACTCATAGACAGAGGAGGTAAGACACAGCTCAGCAGCTGGGGCTGGGCCAGGCCAATCGCACACAACAGGAGCTTCTCCCAGGTCTGCTGTGAGGGTCGGGATTCTAGGGACCCGGCCATCTGCATTGCCTTCCCAGGCACCTTAGCCACTGTCTGGATTGGAAGTGGGATGCCAGTGGGAATTCAGCACGGCAGGCAGTGGCTTAACCTTCTGCTCCCAGTGCCAGCCTGTTCAAGTTATTTCTGTTCTTGTTTTGTAATTTTATTTAAAAGATGAGGAAATCATACCCACATGTGGGTCATATTCAGAGATGGGGGCCTGGGAGAGGCAAGGTGGGAAATAGTGTTTCTACTTTTATCTCGTGTCCTCCTGAAGAGAATGAGCCCCTCTTCTGTCCCCTGGAAAAGGGAGTGGTTCTATGATCCCTCCTCCGTGTCCCAGGTGAGGAGGAGTACACCCTAGGGAAGCAGGCATTTGATTGGCAGGTAGGCGGACAGTAATACACAGAGCAGGGGCGGTGTGACTTCCAGTCTGGGTGCTATGGGTGAGGCCTGCCAAGGACATATGAGACTTCTAGTCTGGCTGTTCCCAGGCTGGTGCAGTGACACACAGCAGGTGTGGCCTGCCTAGGACCCTAGTGTCAGGTCCCTGGCCTGATGCTCTGGCTTAGGACCGGTCAGTCCCCTGCCTGCTGAAAGCTGTACGTGGAGTAGCCCCCAGGACATTAGCCACAGTCCCTTTCTTTAAAGAATAGTCAACTGTGCTGGCACATTGCATAAGGTTGGCACTTGCCTAGGTGCCCTGGGCAGCTGCCTGCAACTTGGCTTCAAATTTCTTTAATGCCTACTGATGTTTCTAGGTGACTTCAACTTTCACCCAGATTACTCTGATAGTTTCCCAGTTAGCCTCCCTCAGTCTCTGAGCCAGGCTAAAGCTGAGAGCCCGTAACTGGGAACCCAGTCTGGCTCTTCCTCATGGCTGAGAGGGGCGCTGTCCTGCTGCCTTCCTAATTGCACATTGATCACAAGTTGGCATCTGGAGCAGAGCTAATACTCCAACCTTGTGTGATGCCGCCTGCAGATGTCCCCCATGGTGTCTTACCTGTTACACCTAACTCCTGCCCGGAGCAGAATCTTGCAAAATGCTGGTTTTGTACATTTTTTTCCTGTATAAAATTTTTGGGGGCTTTCTGTTTCCCTTAGAGTAGTCATTAAGATCTTAGCATGACCTTTGAAAGGCAGTGTCGGAGAAAGAAGAGAGACTGATTCACTTTCCAAATGACCACAATAGCCAGGGCTGGTCCATCCTGAAGCCAGGAGCCTGAAATTCCATCCAGGTCTCCCTTGTGAGTGGCAACATCCCAGGCCCTTGGCCTTCTTCCGCTGCTTTCTCAGGTATGTTAGCTGGCAGCTAAATCTGAAGTAGGGTAGCCAGTACTCCAGCTGGCCTTGTGAGTGATGGTTTAGCTCACTGTGCACTTCATTGGCTCCAGCACTTGGCCTTTGAAACCCTGTGTGAATTTAGCTGGTGCTTTCCTCTCCAGTCTCTCAACATTCCGTGCTACTGCCGCGTCAAACCTGAAACCTGCTGTTTTATTCTGCATCAGGGCATTCAGAGTTTTGGTTCCCACTACCTAGATCTGTTCTCCATCATTAAGTCTTTTATTATTTTTTTTTTTAGAGAGATTTATTTACTTTTATAAATTGTTTAAAACTTTTTATAATATCTTATATTTTTATAAATACCATCTGTTGGTTCAATCCCCAAGTGGCCACAATGGCCGGAGCTGCACCGATCTGAAATTAGGAGCCAGAGCTTCTTCTGTGTCTCCGTGCGGGTGCAGGGTTCCAAGGCTTTGAGGCATCCTCGACTGCTTTCCCAGGCCGCAAGCAGGGAGCTGGATGGGAAGCAGAGCAGCTGGGACATGAACTGGCACCCGTTTGGGATGTCAGTACTTACAAGATGAGGATTTAGCTGTTGTGCCATCATGCCAGGCCATCATCTTCTTCATCCATTTGTAGTTTTTTTTTTGGTTTTTTTTTTTGAGTTGTTAACACACTGCCTGCTTAGTTCAGCATGAAAGAAATGAGGCAGTAGTAAATACAAGTGAAAGGAGGAGGATTTTGATATCCATATATTCACTCATCAGTGAGGACACAATCTGCCTCTTTTTAGAGCTATTTATTTTTTATTTAAAAAGCAGAGTGACCAAGGGAGAAATCTTGCATCTATGTGTTCACTCTTCACATTTCTTTAACAACTGGGGCTGGAGTTCTGTTCATGTGGGCTGCTTGGGTTATCATCTGCCGCCTTCTCGGGCACGTTAGAGGCCAATAGATTGAAGTCAAGTACCTGGGACTCAAACTGTTGTTGCAGTTGTAAACCATGGCTTAACCCCCAAGCACACTGTCTCTTCTTAAGCTCTGAGAGGTGGCTCAAGAGCTTGTTTCAGTATTACAGTATATTCTCTGTAAAATCCTCAAAAATTAAAGCATAGTAATTTTTCTTCTATTTTCCTTTTGTTCTGGTTTGAAAAGTTAGTGAATTAGCCAGTTATATGTTGCCCAGGGCCAGTATTGTGACACAACTGCGTGGTTTTATTTCTAGGATTTCTGTTCTGTTCCAAAGGTGTTCAGGTCTGTTTTTTGCGCTAGTACAAGCTGTTGATTGCAACTGCTCTATAGTCCTACTTGATCTGCTATTGTTATGCTTCTAGCTTTGTTTCTGTTGCTTAAGATTACTCTAGCTATTTGGGGTCTCTTGTGTTTTCTGTAAATTTTAGCATCCTTCCCACATCAGAAAAATGTTGTATTTTGATTGGGATTGCATTGATTCTGAAAATTAATCTGGGCAGTATGGGCATTTTGAAGTTATTAATGAACATGGCAAGTTCTTTAATTTTATAGTTTTATTGTAGAGATTCTTCACATCCTTGTCTAAATTTATTACAAGGTTTTTAAACTTTTGCAGCTGTTGTGAATTGGACTGATCTTAAAACTTCTCATCTATGTAATTGTGTATACAAAGGCTATTGATTTTCATGATCATTTTATGTCCTGCAAGTTGCCAAACTTGTCTAGGAGTTTCGGTAGTCTCTTCATGGAGTCTTTCGGTTTCTCTTTGTGGTGGATCATGTCATCTGCAACAAGTAGAGTTCGACTTCCACAATTCCGACTTGTATCCCTTTGATTTCTCTTTCCTAATGGCTCTGACTGGAATTACTGGGGCTGTATTGAAGAACAGTGGTGAGAGTGGGCATCCCTGTCTGGTTCTGGAGATTAGTGGGGATGCCTCCAACAGTGGGAAGTGGAGTAACTCAGACGCAGTAGTCTGTGACTTGGTAGAGTGATTGCTCACTTGGTGGATGGCTGGAGGTGTGGTCTAGGCATAGGTGATGTATTGGGTCTGAATTTAAGAGTGGAGTGAGAGTTCAGGGTGGTACCTAGGTTGGGCATGATTGATCTCCGGTTTTGTCAGCACAGGGGCGACAGGGATCACTGTCTGAAATCACTGCTTTAGCTTCTCTTACCAGGTGATCGATGCATGAGTTGGCTTCACCCTGCCCACACCAGCACATGCAGGTGTTCTCCATATATCCTGTAACTCGGCCACTCTCCACACACATCACATAGTTGGTGAATTCCCACTTACTGTTTGAGTAAGATTTCCAGTTACATGTTTGACAAGTGTAGACAGTGGGATGCTGGACTGCCTGACTTTGTACCAGCAGTGCTGGGGTACGCTTAAATAAGAGACTGATGGAATTATAATTCCTTATGAATGATGATACCACTGTATTAAAATTGGGAAAAATCTGTCAGGGTGGGAGTTTAGGGGGATATCCCAATCTATATGAAATTGTACCACATAATTCAAAAATTCAAAATAAAAAATATATATCTAAGTAAGATTCCCAGTTACATGGTGTTGAAGCTCCATTCAGCCATAAGAATGTGTGTGCACAGTTGCAGAAGGCAGCAGTGTTTCCTACTTCAGCCACCTCAGGTTGCTCTGCTGTAGCTGCTTTTGCAGCTCATTGGTGGAGGGTGTGCATGCTTCCCCCGTCAGGCCACTTGCCACAACTCAAAGTTGCTTCAGTGCTGGCGTGGTGGCTAGTAGGCTCAACCTCCATCTGCGTGTCTGCTGGTTGTGTCCTGACTGCTCTGCTTTTGATCCAGCTGCTTGCTTGTGACCAGGAAAGGCAGCAGAGGATAGCTTATGTCCTTGGACACCCCTGTTGGAGACTGGGAAGAAGCTCCTGGCTTTGAATTCCCTTAACTGCAGCCGTTCTGGTCATTTGAGGAATGAACCAGCAAGGGAAGATGTGTCTCTCCTTCTTTACCTTTCAAATAAAAGTAAAACAGATCTTAAGAAAAAGTTGGGAGGAGGAGAAAGGCGGATTTCACTGGCAGCTTTGACGCCCTACCCAGAAATGGGAAAGGAGCATGTCCCTCCCCCAGGGCAGTGGCCAGGCCCTTTCCCTGTCAGGCATTTGTCCTAACCCAGAGTCAGAGAGGGTCGCGAAGTTGCATCCTGCGCATTGTCTGTGACCCTATGGGCACAGTATGTGCCTTTCCTCTGAGCTCTGCTGAATGCAAGTGGTGCTTCCAGGTTCTGACTTACCATCCCAGAGGGTTTTCGCAAATTCCCTTGCTTCCTCGCCGAAAATTTTTCTCATTAAAGCTTTTGGAGACAAAGGTCTCCCTCATTCTTGTAGGTGTTACTTTGGAAATCGCTGGGCTCTGTCATGCGCCCATGGGTGTAATAGTCAAAATCAGTTAAGATATTCCATCTGGAATAAGATGCCTTGCTTATAGTTTATTCAGTTACTGAAGTAGTATTTAGTATGGATAAGTAAAACTTCAAGTTCACTTTCAAGCCTGAATTTAGCCATTCGTATAGGTTTGTATTAAGGAGTTAAATAAAATTTAAAAAATAGAAATTTTATGTCCTTTTGTTTTTATAACATCCTGTAATGGAGGTCTCTGTCAAGCAGCATTCTGAAGACTAGTGACTCAAAAGGACACTGGCAGAAACACTAAGTAATTGGAATTGATTATTTTTACATTTTGAATATCAGTAACAATTTTTCGGTAACATTTTTCATTTACTTATTTTTGTTTAGTTGAGGAAGGCTGGGGAGGAATGAGGGATGGAGGTTTTTTATTCTCTTGGGCGACAACGGTTTGGAATTGCTTCTGGCTGTCAAATTTCAGCTCCTGGGGATGGGACTGTCAGAACCAATTCCAAACCTGGCCCAAATACATGCTCAAGTGTGCTGCAGTTCAGCCTGTCCTAAACTGCCCCCAGGACCCGCTCTGATGCTCACCAACAGGAGCTGTAGTGTACCTGGGGAGTTCTCCAAGTTCCTCTACCAGGCCCGCTCCCAGACCTGGATCTTGCAAGTACCAATGGGCTCTCCAGTCCAGCCTAATATGGCTGGCCCCCAGTCCTGGTTCTCACCAATAGTTACTGTGGCCTAGCCTGACTGGCCCACAGCAATTCTGGCTTTTACCAGTAGGTACTACAGTCTAAACCAGCCTGTCCCATCCCCAGACCTGGCTTTCATGTGACCTGGAGGATGTCATGGCCGAGCCTAGCCTGGCCTGTCCCACACTCATTCTGGCTTTTCTGAGTGCCAGTGTGTTCTGGAGTCTAGCCCAGTCTGGCCTACCCCCAGACCTAGCTCACATGTTGCCAATGGATGTTGAAACTTTGCCCAACCTGGTCCACTCATAGCTCTTTGGCACTCATCAGTGGGAATTCAGACCTAGCAGAGAAGTCCCCAAAGTTTCCCTATCAGGCCCAATCTCAGCCCCAGGTCTTGTACATGTTGGTGCCTCCACCCAGCTTGGCATGGCCCTCCTGCAGTCTCAGCTCTTGCTGGTGGGTGTTGCAGCCAAGCCCACCTTGGCATGGCTTAAATCCTGTCCTGGCTCTGATTCATGCCAGTCGGTTTTGCAGCCTGTTCCAGCCTGGCCTATTCTAAGAACTGACACATATAATTGCCAAGCAGTGCAGCAGCCTGGCCTGGCCTGCCCTGCCCTGCTCTGCCCTCATGCTTGGCTTTGGTGCTCCCCTGCAGCATCTATTTCCTAGCAGGGGAGTTCCCCAAGTTTCCCTCTCAAGCCCCCTCCCAGCCCTGGATCTCATACCTGCTGGCAGGTACCCTGGCCCTGCTTGGCATGGTTTGCTCTCAGTGTCAGCTTTGCACATGCTGGTGGGTGCTGCAGCCTAGTGCTGGGGTTCTTGCAGTGGATGTGGGGGATACGAAGGTGTGAAGAGAACAGTTCCATTGCAGGCAGGGCCACAAGGAATTTCCCGCTGCATGGCAGGGCCCAGCAGATATCTCTGCAACCACCTGAAGGCAGTTCCACCTTCCTTTGTGTGGACACGGGACCACCCCAGCTGAGAATTCTGTAATCAATTCGGGCATTGTTTGCAGCTGTGGAGTTGGTTTTTACTATCAGTGTGAGCTTGGAAGTTGATGCTGCTGCTAAGTCTTGCTAGAGGGCCTTTTACAATTCATGCTGTCTCTCTCTGCTGCCCCTATTGACCTTGGTTGATCTTTAGGTTCCCCCCCCTTTTTTGATGATGCATTTCTTCCCTTAACTGATTCAAGATTAAGTTGTGGAATGAGGATTGCAGTAGGAATGTTACTGATTGATACGCATCATGCACCGCCTATTGAACTTCTATTGAGAGCTTTAAGGTGAAACAAAGGGCAGAATTATCCTTGGAAACACCCACTTGACCATGACGTAAAAAGTCTGTGCCCACTCCCTGCTCTGACCCTTGCTGGCATTGGGTACTGTGGCCTAACTCAGCCAGGCATGCCCCATAGTCCCAGCTTTTGCAGGCAGCAGGCGATGCTACTTAGCCCACCATCGCCCAAGTGAGTGGGTGTCTTGGCCTGACCCAGACATGCCCTCCCGTTTCTGCCGTCTAAATCACCTGATCTCAGCTCCTTTGCCTACCTCTCAGTACAAAGACCCGAACCGTGGAAGCCCACAGATGTCATTTCTCCGCTGTCAAACAGTCCTTCAGCTCCTCTCACTCCAGCGTGTTCCCAGATCTCCTACCAGGGTGATCTGTAGCTCCTGTCCCCCACACCTTAGCCTCCCCCATCATTCCTTGCTTTCCCCACATCTTTTTTTTTTTCTTAATTTGGAAAAGACTAATTGTCTTTATTATTTTCTTTTTTTTACTTATAACATGGCTTACATAGTTGAGGGATGCATGCCCATGTGGGCCTCTGATTAGGGTGGAAAGGGTGGAGGTATGGAGGGAGGTGGGTGGGATCAAATGTTTCTGTTTTTTTCTGCTGAATCCTCAGTGGAGGAAGGGGAGGGAGGCCACTCCTTGCTTTCAAACTACATCAGTAGTTAGATACCCCGGGGTGGTGAAGTGTGCTGAGGGTTATTACTTGATGGTTTTATTCGTGATGAGAAGGTCAGGGTCCTCAAGGTCGGCTTCTTTGCACTAGGGTTGAGAAAATCTTTCTAAGGTCTATTGGCTGACCAAATCCATCTTAGATCATCTACAGGCCCAAGAACATGTTGTAAAGCTTGGCTGGAAAAGTGGTCCAATCTGTTCTGTTTTCCATCCTTTGACGAGGCACTCCACATACCTTAAAAACAAGACAAAACATATAGAATAGGCAACTATTATGTCATGCTGGTATTATTAAAACAAATTTGACATTATCCAGGACTTGCATGCCATCTAACTGTTGGCTGCTTTTCTCCCAGTATAAGGCAGCCCAGGCAGTTGCCTACAGCTGGGCAACAGGCTTTTTTTTATATGAAGTATGTCAGCATTTTGTTATAACATGCTTCAAAATGTGAAGTGAATTCTTATATTTTAAATAACAGGTTAATTGTGTTTTACGTTATGTATTGTATACGCGTGTATTGCCTGAGCTTCTAGTGGGTAACTAAACAAAAGCTGGACTGAGGAGGGAGATGGTTGCGTCACAGCATGTGTGAGTGGAGAAGTGTAAGTGGTCTTCAGGTAGCTTTCTGAGGGGAGTTAGTTTTTTTAATTATGCTGAGCAATTGGTTCCCCAACTTCTGTTTTCCAGTTAACTGGCTCTCACTTCCTTATAAGGCTATTTTCTGTCTTTTTTTTTTTTTTAATTACTGATTAGCCATATTAGAAAATTATTTCTTACGGAAAAGTTTTTCAACAAATGATGTTGAGATAATATATTCAAACTCAAAAACTTTTTACCCAAGTTTTGTATCAGGCACAAAAATTAACTCCCAGGTCTTACATATAAATTCATGGTATATTTGTAACTTTAGGTTAGATTTTTTTTTTTGAAAACAAAAATTATGATTTAGTTCGAAATTGGACGTATTGACAAATGAACTTTTTTTTTACATTTTATTATTATTATTATCTTATGATACAATTCCATAAGCTCCTGGCATTTCCCTTATCCCCTCCTCAATTCTCTTCCCCCACCTAGTTCCTCTATATCATTACTAAAAATATAGTTCTTCATACACAGTCATATGTCCATCATTGCGGGCATGGACAGTGGCAGAGAGTCCAGCATCCTATTGTGAAGGTACAGTGAACAGTTTCATTGTAAGTCCGTCTTTGTCTGGAAGTAGAAATGCATACTACATTGTGTCCTCACATCTGGATGTTAGTCTCCATTTCACAGCTACTGTACATCCCCTCAAATGAAAAGTCATAATACAAAATCAGCAACAGGAATCAAAAATAGAAATTTACAATGCCATGAAGTTAAGTGACATGTTACTAGATATGACAGTCTCCATTACACAGCTACTATACATCCCCTTAAATGAAAAACCACCAAACAAAATCAACATCAGGGAGAAAAAAGAAATCAACAACACTATGAAGTTAAATAACATGCTACTAAATGACTAATGTGCAGCTGAAGAAATGAAAATCAAGAACCTTGTTGCAGAAAATGATGCTACTGTATGATCTATGAGTCATTGATTTAATCAGAAGAAAGTGTTTTGAAGAAGTGAAACTAACAGAAAACAACAAAACGCATGCGATATAGTTTCCGCCGATTTTTGTTGAAGTGTCTCTTCTAGACAATAAATAGATGGGTTTTGTTTCTTAATCCAGTCTACTATTCTATGACGTTTGATTGAGCTTAAGCCATTTACATTCAGGGTTAATATGTATGGATGGTACTTTGGTCCTGTCATTTTAGGAATGGGTTGTTCATTGATTTAGTCTTCTGTTGTCATCTTACTGGGATGTTCTTCCCATTTGCCTTTGGTTTTGGTGGGTGCTATTCCTCTTCTCTGGGAAGAGAACATCTTGAACATCTTGAAGTATCATTTGTAGGGCAGGTTTGGAAGAGGCATATTCTTTTAACTTTTCTTTACTGTGGAAGAATTTTATTTCATTTTCAAAGACAAAAGAAAGCTTTTGTTACAAAGGACATGTTATCCTAGGCTGACAATTTTTTTCTTTTAGAATCTGGAATATGTCACTCCATTCTCTTCTTGCCTGTTGAGTTTCCTGTGAGAGATCTCCTGTGAGTTTAATTGGCATTCCTTTATATGCCAATTGATTTCTTCACGTGCACATTTCAGGATCTTTTCCTTATGTTCAGTTGAAGAGAACTTGAAGATCATGTGTCTTGGTGAAGATCACTTTTGATCAAGCCTGTTGGGAGTTCTGTGCCCCTCCTGGATCTTGTTTCCCAATTCTTTCTCCAGATCAGGGAAATTTTCCTGTATTGTTTCATTAAATATGTTTGCAAACTCAGCTTCTCTTTCTGCACCTTCTGGGACTCCCATAACTCTTATATTTGGCCTCTTCATGGTGTTTTTCAATTCTTGAATACTTTTTTTGGCCTGATCCAGCTCTGCTTCCAGTTTTTTGTTTGCTTCCCCCTGGTGACAGGAAATGTCTCCCAATTCTGAGATTCTTTCTTCTGCTTGTTTCATTCTGTTCTGGAGACTCTCCATTGTACTTTTAATTTGCTCTACTGTGTTCTTAATTTCTGATATATCAGCCTTGACTTGATTTATTGCGTCCTTAAATTCTTTCAACTCTTGTATGTGCTTCTCATTGTTGATCAGAAGCTTTAAAATGAGTCTTATGGATTCTGTGTGCCCCATTTTCTCGATGTCTTCCTCAGTTAACTCTGAGATTGGCATAGTGTTTTGCTCCTTTGCAGGGGAGTTTTCAATAATATTCATTGTGCTTTTGTCTCTTCTTTTGTTCTTGGTCATTGCACTTCTGGTTAGCAGAGTCTTCTCCTTGGGGCAGGTTTCTAAGCTGTGTCACCCACAGGTCTACAATGAGATTTTACTTATTGCGGTTGGTACACAACTCTTTGCTTGCAGCCAATTGTGCCACAGCCCCCAGCAAGTTCCAGGTCTGGGTTCTTATGTTAGATTTCCACCGTGTTCTCCATAGCTCCGGCTCCTGGATCACCACTCTCCACCTCCTGTGATACCATGCTGAGGCTGCACCGTTGTCTTTGAAACCTTTATCCGACTTTCGGTTGGAGCAGGTACCAGGATTAGTGAGACACCAGGCGTCCTATATAGTTAGGTTGTTGGTGGCACTGATCTTGCCGGAACCTGTTGGACGTTAGTTCTGGGTGCCACACGGACCTATTTTGACCCGTACGATGCCACAGTCGGTATTTCCTGTGGGACCAGTGCTATCCACAGAACTCAGTTCTTGATCTGCTGGCCATCCGGTCTTAGGGCTACCCAGACCTGTCTTGGGTGGAACCTGTAGAATGCCACGTTGCTGCAGTTCATTGAGTCAGAAATGAGTTCACTCCCAGCTCAGTGTATGCTCAGTCCTTTCACTTGCCTCCTTACGCAAAATGGCTCCCAATGCGGCTCTAGGGGGCTGACCCGGCTGTGAAATCCACTCTGTTCTCGCACTGTCTGTTTGGGATCTGCTGCTCTGTCTCTGCTCCTGGTCAAATCAAATGGACCAGCAGGACGCACAGTTCTTTGTCTGGGCTCACCTCGCAAGCTCCCAGTGAAAGTCCCTTCCCACCTGGTTTCTGGTGGAATTCTGGCTGCTGGTGGAGTTCAGATTGCCATTAGCTGAATGCTGCTGGAGTATCAGTCACTGCAACACCACACTGTTGTGTCTGCTGCTTTCCTGTGTCTGTCAGTCTCCAGGTACCCCTCTGCTGTTGTTCTGTCCTTTCCTATTTCCTGGAATGTGTCCTCTCTGCTTCATCCTGAATAAATGTTTCTCCGTCTGTTTAAACGTGTCCTTACCCTATTCTGCCATCTTGATTCTCAACTTCTGTTCTTTGAAAGAGTGTGGGGAGATAGGAAAGGTGAGAAAATATTAGGAGAAAATATTTGAAAAATATGTATCTAAAAAAGTTGTATCTAAAAATTTAAACAGCACTAATAAAAGAAGCCAGGATCAAGACTGTGTACTATATGATCCCCTGTTACACTTTCAAATGGGTAAGATTATAGGGTCAGGAAGCTGGTGGGGGTTGTCAGGACTGAATGCATCTGGAGTTGAAGTATAAAGGGAAGTGAGGAAATTTAGAATGATACAGCTGTTCTTAAGGTCGTGATTCTTTTGTCAAAACTCATTTCTGAAAAGAAAGCCTATTTTTGAAAAGAAAAATGAGTTTTGTACACTAAAAAGGTTGAGTTTTGCTGTTCAGGAATTAAATCTCAATTTTTTAAAAGTAGGAAAAGGCTACTTCTTATTTCTCAATTTGGTGTTACGTCTTATTTCTTAATTTGGTGTTATGGACTTCCTTATCTCTTCCATTTGTTGGGTCAACATTTGCCCAGGGAGTATAAGACAGAATTCTGCATACTGAATTGGAAATAAGCTTCTCAGTAATTCCCAAGGGCTGCTCTGCAGGGTGGGTGGTGAGGGTAAAAACGGGGCAGAGGGCAAGTTTTTATTGTCCAGATGGCATCAATAGCCAGGTCTAGGCCAGCTGAAGCCAGGAGTCAGGAACCCACCTGCTCTTCCACATGGGTGACAAGGCCCATCTTCTGTTCTTCCTGGCACATTAGTAGGAATAAGACTCAGAACAGCCAACTCAATAGGCCTCCGACATGGGATGCTGGCATCGCAAATGTCGGTCAGACTCACTGTGCCACAACACTGGGCCTGAAGTGATAAAAACTTATATCATCTTGTGTTCCATAGCAAAATACAAGTATGCAAAAAACTCTCAGCTACTCAGTTGTACTGTGATTGTATCTAGCAAATGTCTTCGCCATTGTTGTGTTGTTGCAAACTGAATTAGTCTTTTCTCACCATATATATATATAGCAATATATATAGCATATTTTATATATATATATATGTAGCGTTGAACCGTTTCTGTTTTTATTCATCCTTTTATTCATCGTTTTAAAAAGGTTGAAAACATTCCAACTCCATGGAGCAGGTGCCCAGGCTCCTTGGTTGCTGCTCCTCCCCCATCATAAAGCTTTTATTCAGCCTCTAATACTTGGCAGACATTTTCTCAGAATTGACTTTGTCACTTCATGGGAGGTGTTACTTTAGATAAACTAAAAGCTTTTAAGTAAAAAAATTGTTCTGAAACCCAATGTTACCACTTATCTGAGCTTGACTTTTTTCTGGTACTGACGAAATAGTGAACTTAGTGGTAATATTAACAAATGTGATTTTTTTAAATTTGTGGCATGAAAATCTGTACTCTAGTGATTTTCTGTATGACCAAAGCATGACATAAAATCATGTGTTTATACAAGTTTTATTTAGAGTACAAGGTACAGTAATGAATTTATTTACTTGAAAGTGTGACAGAGAGAGGGAGAGACAAAGGGGTCGTTCATCTGCTGGATCACCCCAAATGATCATGCTGGCCAGAGCTGGGCCGTTGTGAATGTGAGAGCCTGGGGATTCTTCTGGCTCTGCACATGGGTGCAAAGATGCAAGTTCTTGAGCAATGCTCTGTTGCTTTCCCAGGCATTAAGCAGGGAGCTGGAGGGGAAGCGGGGCTGCCGGGATTAGAACCGGTGCTCATATGGGATCCTGGCACGTTCAAGGCAAGGACTTTAGCTGCTGCGTTATCACGCTGGGCCCTCTTCTCAGATTTTTAGTTTTTGAAAATACAATTATTTATTAACATTTTGTTTACATTGACAGATAATTGACTTATTTTAAGTATTTTTAAATTTCATGCATTTTAGTTTGTTATATAGTATATATCTATAAATAAACAATACCTCATTTAAGTCCTAGTAATTTTTCAGGAGTATTGAAAACTCCAGAGACTGAAGTTTCCAAATTTTTCTCCTAAGTTGTCTTTTTTGGGGTTGATTTATTTCACATGAGTTCCAGGTCATTCGTCATCCATTACCTTCCTGTTTGAATCTCTTTCAAATGCTGCCAGAGTTTCTCCTGATACTGTGGATGTGGTCCAGGGTGTGGTGGAAGTTCACTTAGAATTTGGGTTCTCATACTTCTTACGTGGATTGCATGCAGAGTTAATACAGAGAAGAGTCTGAGATCTTGTCAAGTTATATTTCTTCCATCTTGACATGCTAAGTATTATTTTTAACTGTTACTCTCAGTTAAACAACATGTTACCAAGTAAAGTGTAGTTTCCTTTTTTTACTATTACATCTTGCAGACAGAATTTACAGAGTATAATAAAGGACTTCACACAGTGTTTTGTGGATATCAGTAGCAGTATAATTAAAAATTTGTTTTCTTCTGGTTGTCAATTGCATATTGACAACATGTGGGCCTTTTTTTTTCTTTTTAGGCATAGAATGTAGAAAGGAAAAGGCTGCCTAGCATTTTCTGGAGTAAAGAATCCATTCTTTCACTTTGAGAGCATATTGTTGATACTGTTCGAGAAAAAATCTTCAGACAGGCAAATTGTAGTGATCTCTGGATTCTGTAAACAAATTTTGCATCAGAATATATGGTAGATTTCTAGTCAGTCAATTTTGAGGTTTTTTTTTTGACGTATATAAACAGCTATCAGTTTATATATAGAACTGTTAATCTGCATTTACTCTTGGAATGAGTAAGAATTTTAATGCACAAAGATTAAATGACAACATCTTAAAATGATCTTACAATCTAATGCCCATTTCAAAACAATGTGTTAAACTTTTGTAGATTGCACTGGTAATTTACCATGTAAGTGGTAACTTCTTTTTGTTGCAGTAGGGACTGTGCCATGGAGGTTGGGTGAAGGATGTCTTTGCCTTTGGGCATTATTAAGAGGGTAACACTTTGCCCTTTCTGCCTCTCTCAGGCCCCCGTCTCCTTTCAGTGCATTGGATGAGTACCCGTGTCCAGTGAGCATGTGTATGTGGTCTTCATATTCTATTTTGATTTACAAAGGAAAGATGTTAAATTTGCAGTACACTTAAAGGATTTTTTTTCCTCAAAAACCAGCCAAATATATATTATTGAATATTAAATAGCATTACCCGGGTGTAGTTTTGCCTTTATCACTTTTATCTTCTTTTTACCATGAGTACTTATTTATAACATTTGCCTTATGTTATTAGCTCTTTACTGCTATGCTTAAAATATCAATACTAATAGAAAAATACCCTTGTAAAATAAAAGAACAGCTTCAAGGTTTTATCATTTGGACATTACATTTTTGTATATTGTATATTACTTTTGTAAAAATTAGGTAGGCTGCTGTCCTTGATTTATTGATTCAGTACTTAGTGAATGTTCACATATACCAGTTACTATTCTTCTGTGTTTCTATTTACACTGCAAATTATTTTTGTAATTGTGCTTATTTTGTTTAAAAACTACTAAGCACCACCTGTCTTACCTTTGGCAAAGGTAAGCAGTTAGTTGCACAGCCAGCCTCCACTTTTTGCCGGCGTGGAGGGAAACTATCAGTCGGTGAATGTTAGAGCCTTTGAGAGGGTATGGAGCGGGGAAGGGACAGCTGTCATTTGCAAGTGTTTTGGAGAAATTATACTGTGTTACTACTGTAAAAAATTTAAGATTTTTAACACTTTAGTAGTCTTCTACTTTAATCATAAAATTATTAGAACCAGTTTCTGAATGTTGCCTATTCATTGTATTTTACTGCTTGACAGTTTTCTTAGTAAGAACAGTTAAAGCTTTGGTAGTTGCTGATACCTGCACAAAATAATTACTGTTTGCTTAATAATCTATGGTATTGAGCACATGTTCAGCAGCTGAAATATTAATATCGCTGGTTTGTAAGCAACAGCTTTTTTCCTCACACTAATAATTATTTTTCTTTATTTGAACCTACAAGAAATTAGTAAAAAATTGAGTGCTATTTGGAGACGGACTTTGAAATTAAAACATCAGCTACATAGGGGTATGCATTTTAGGTTGTTTTTTTCCTTCCAACCTACTAAAACTTTATAGGTGAAAATCTTGGGTAAGTCTGCAAACTTCAGTTAAAAAGTGTTCATTATGCAGTGACTTGTACAAAAAGATAAAGCCCTATATTTGCTTTGACTGTTTGCAGGTTTTTTTGTTTTGTTTTGTTTTTCAGGGGTCAGTTTTCTTTTGGAGAGCTTACTTTCTGTGTATGGCACTGCTATCTGCTAGATTATTAGGAGTAGTGTCTGTGATTGGAGTTACACAGCCTTCCAGCATCTCAAGTGTCTGTTTTGTCTGGACTTTGCTCATGCAGCATTCTTGTGCAAAAATGTCAAGCCTTTAGTCTGGAGCACTGGGTCAAAGGATATGTCCCTTTGAAGGGTAGACAGGAGTTTTTTTATGTTTTATTCACTAAGTAGTATTTCATTTTACATCAAAGAATTGCAGCCTTTGAGAAGCTACCATGGTGGCAGGTTTTTTTTTTCCCTTTAAGACTCACTTAAATATGGATAACATTTCTTCATGTTTGTCATTCTACACAAATGCTTGTATCCTTTTTCTTAAATAAGATTATTAAAGGGGAAAGAGCATTGACTAAATATAAATGTTAGTTTGTAATGTATTTTATATTTTAAAAGCAAATGTAATTTTCGCTGTATACTTTCCTGTGCTGTTTTTTTTTTTTTTTTTTTTTTTTTTTTACAATAACCACAAGCTGCTAGGAAAAAAACAATCAGTGGCTAGCCTTTTAGATTGCAGCAATACTATTGCTTCAGATCTCTAAGGATGTAGCAATGTCTAGTGATTTTGGAAGTGTAAATTTTATGAGGTGGTTGTTCTTGACCTTTTTTAGTGGGGGGGGTGAGAGAGAGAGATTCTTTAAAAAAAAATCAAGTTCAAGTAATGAAAAATGTTAAGACTTAATAAAGTTAAATGTTACTTTTAGAATATTTTTACTCCTCTCGGTTAGTGTTATATCCCAGTAATATTAGCTGTAATAACTGTTGTTTGTATTTATGAGGTTGTTAAATTGCATCTCATGTTCTTAATACATGACATATCTAAGCATTTGGACTAGTGTTAAAACAATTTATGATAGCAAATGCTCTTAAATTAGTGACAATTTATTATTATTTTAAATGTTTCTCTGCTCCTAAGTTTTTAAATAAGTTTTATTTGTTACCTTTAATAATAAACCGTATTTTATTTGTACAGTTATTTATAAATAAAATTGTATATGGTTTTTGTTCTCTAAAATATGTCAACTGAAGTCATTTATTTTCAAATTATATTTATGTAATATTTCATATTTACTAAAATAGTAATTGAACATTACAAAAGTTTTTCTAAGGCAAGAGCCATTAAAATTTGAAAATAGAGATTGTCTTTCTATATTGCTTAAGGAACAAAACAACTTTCCTCTGTAGTTTTCAGCCATCTCTATTATCTTTGATTCTTAGCAATTAAAGTAGATTTATTTTCCTCTTTGTTCCTACTTGGAATACTTGAACAATGCTGGGGAATTGAACTGACTGGAATGTTTTATCTTTCAAAAGCTTTAAAGTTCTATGTACCAATTAGCAAAATACAGTAAAGGTTTAAACTGTTAATAGCCACAACATCTTTAATGCATAGACCTGTACTATACTAGGGCCGTATTAACAGTTCTCCATTGTACGTCTCTTTTAAGTAGAGTAACTGTGTCAGTTCTTTTCTTGCTCTACTACCTGCTGTGTATGGAAATTGTGTATAGTACTTGACACTTGCTTTCAAGAATTTAAAATTCTTGCATGTTAATATGCAGGAGCTGTGGCTCTCCATCGCAATGATAATCTTATTTGGATTTTACACATTTTGGTCATATTTTAGCAACTACACAATTTAAATGTGTTAAAAACATCCTTGTATTTGTCATTGAATCTAGAATATGCAAGTGGTGTGTTACCTTACAGATTGTTTTGGTCTGAGTTTTTCAAGTTTAACTGAATATAACTATACTACAATCACTCAGTTTATATTAGAGTATATGTACATGCTTATTGCTTTATTTTGTATTGTATTTGAATGTAGGTTTTGGGAGTTTTGGTCCCTTTTGTAGTTGAGTTTTGTTTTTACAGTTAATAGCTGTTTTAATTGGTCTGCTTGCTAGATAATTTCAAAAGTCAAGAATTCATCCAAACACCCAGCACAGATGTGTTATAGCCTTTAGCCTGCTGTTTTATAGTAAGATGCCAGTGAAGGTAAGCTTGGGAGGAGGTCAGGAAACAGCATCTTTCAGGGACTTCCTCTCCTGTGTCACCTGCTGGAAGCAACAGCATGCCCGCTGCAGATCTTGGGTTCGGGTACTGGTAAACCTTGATGTTGCTTTGGTGTTGAGGCTTTCCGATGTTACATGACTCTCTCTTACTTCCACACTATTTTTCAAAATAGCATCTGGATGCTTGCAAATGTTTTCATGTTTTATGCAGTGGAGACGTTTTAAAACCACAGCAGTGATAGGAGAGTTTTCTTGTATCAATATATAATGCCTCTGGGAAGCTTGTCATTTGTAAAGGATACTTTCCTAGAAACGTGTGAGTAGGCTTTTAAAAATTGCTACCTAATGTTTCATATGTTACTTCTGAAGGCTTGGGCTATGTTGCATGTTACTTAGTTTGGATTTTATAAAATGAATGCTTCTAATAAAATGGACATAAAAATAATCTTGGCTTTCTTTAAGAAGCACATAGAACACAGAAATGTACCAAAATGTTGTGTTGACAATACTAATTTAAGTTGAACTGAATATCTGATTAGTATTCTGGCTTGCCATTTATTATGGTTACTGTTGAGTTTATTTATTATAATTAAGTTTCTGATAATAAATTAAATGCTCAAATATGGCTGATGTGGCTTAAATGTTTCTCAAGGCCCAGTAGTTTTCAGCTAGGAAAATCTGTAGTAGTTTTTTTTTTTTCCCCTAACATTTATTTTTAATTGGAAAGGCAGATATACAGAAAGGAAGAAAGACCGAGAGGAAGGTCTTCAGTCCAGTGGTTCACTCCCCAAGTGATCACAACAGCTGGAGCTGAGCCAGTCCAAAGCCAGGAGCCAGGAGCTCTTCCGGGTGTCACATGCCAGTGCAGGGTCCCTAGGCCTTGGGCCGTCCTCAACTGCTTTGCCAGGTCACAAGCAGGGAGCTGGATGGGAAGCAGGGCAGCCGGGATTAGAACCGGCGCTCATATGGGATCCTGGCGCATGCAAGGTGAGGATTCTAAGCACTACGCTATCGCGCCAGGCCCAGAAAATTTGTAGTTGTTAAGATCATTAAAAAATTTCATGCTTTCTTTTATTAGTTTAGATATCCTTCTAGTCATTCATACTGAATTTTGAACTCTTACTGTAATATCATATTGTAGACCTTGATGATATAGCAGTGAGTGAAGGACACCATTGCCATTGAAGCTTATCTAAGCATTCTCATCTGTTAAACATACACCAACTTTAGTTATAAATAATTAAAAATATTTTCTAGATTTTTGCATGATACAGAAAATAAAAAGCTAGTTGATGTGTTAGAGCAAACTGGGGATTTGATGGGATGGAGATTATTTAAGTAGGACAGTCAAGGAAAGCCACTTTGAGTCTGTGTCATCCATGAACAGAGATCTAAATGACCCTAGGTAGAAAACTAATGAGCAGAAGTGCAGGCTAGTGTAAACTGGCCGACCACTGGTAGTAGTCAAAGAATAGAAGGAAAACTGGTGTGAAAAGGGAAAGAATGACATACAAAGGCATGAACATCGGGAAAAGGACCTTTCCAGACCCACTGTAAGGAGGGTGAACTTTATTTATAATAGGAAGTCTTTTAAGTAGAAGTGTGATTTGATCTCATTTGGTAATCGAAAAAGCTAAAGAATTAGCTATTACAGTGACAGGTCCCTTCGGAACAGCTCGGGAGACGTAATTACAGTTGTTGCTATCTCTTAAATCTCAGTCTTAATTGTTTTGGAGTACAGGGAGAAAGAGACCCCTTCCACTTGCCGTCTCGCTCCCCAGGTGGCCCCAGCAGCCAGGGAGGAGTTGAAGCAGGCCGGCTGTCAGGCTGGGCTCTCCGATGGGGGGCGGGGACCCAGGGATTTGAGCCATCCCTGTGTGTCTCCGTAGTGTGTACTGTCAGCAAGCAGCTGGATCCAACGTGGAGATGGAAGTTAAGCCTAGGTATTTGATATGAGATGTGAGTGTTCTAAGTTACAGGAGAGCTGTCCATCTCCCAGGCTACGAAATTAATGGTATTTTTTTATTCAGATGTTCTTTTTGATGTTTGTGAAATAATTTTTTACAATTTTCAAGTGGTTTGGCACATAGTGATACCAGCAACTAAATTCTTCGCTATCATGTTTTAGAAGAGTGCAGGTTATGCCTTTTGTGTTACTAGATGTTGCAGTTTATTGACTTTTTTCTATTAAATAATTTGTGAATTTGAAATTGATTTCTAATAGAGATGATATTAAAATCTGGAATGATAATTTTTTTCTCCCTCTTCTCATTCCTGACTCCTGTAATACTCTGCTCTCTCTGCCCAAAGCCCAGGGAGGAGGTTGTTGATGGAGATGGGGTGTATTTAGTAAAGAGGGTAAGAGGCTGAAGTGAGCTGTGGGTTGGGTGGCTGCTGACAAGGCCCAGTTGGATTTGCGCACTGCACCTTGCTTTAGTGGGTAGCCTGGACTGGTGATACTAGTTGTGTGATTTCATTCTTAATTTTGATTCTATTTCTTCTCTCTTCACTTGGTTGTCTTACCTTTTCTCCCTCTGCTTCTGGAATATTGCCTCTCTTCACAATCTACACATGCTTCTTTCCTCATCCTTGCGATTCTCTCTCCCTCTCTCTCACTGTCCCCCCCCCCCCCCCCCCCATCATTTGGTCTGCGTCGCTTCCACCTGCCTTCTCTCCCGACTTGGTTGTGGCTCTGATGCTTTGGCCAGCATTCTTTTCCACTCGGTGTCTTTCTACTTCCCTTGCTCTTCCTTCTTTCTCTTCTCCACACTTGCGCTGCTTTTGGTCTTTCCTTCTTGACTGCTTTGTTCTGTCCATCTCCCAGGATTGCTGGGAGCTGCCTCAGCCTTAGAGAGAGGCTAGATGGTTTTATTTCCTGTTACATATACGTGGGATTTTTTTTTTTTTTTGAGATATTTAGTGACTGGAAAAGAAATGCCATGCTTGCTACATTATTACATTATTTGAAATTTTCACCTTAGTGAGAAACTTGGGATAGTGGAAAAACCAAACACTTACTTATAGCTACAACCTTAGGTCTAATCTCCTCTCTTAGATGTAAAACTCCAAGCAAGTTATTTAACCTTGGTGCATGTCCTCAGGTTATAACCTGAAATAACAGCTTGTTAGCTGCAAGTTAGTTGAGAATAACTATATTAAATAAGAACATAATGTAGTACTCCATTGATCAATAAAAGCTCATTCTCTCCTTTTATCCCCCTTATTTGGAGGTATCAGGGAAGAGAAGCAACTCAGCATTTTAGTTGATGTTAGTCATTGGTGGTGAATTGGTTGAAACATTGGTTCCGAGCCCCCCTGCTGTGTAGATAACTGGTTCTAGAGCAGTGTTAGCCTCAGTTCCAGTGCCCGTCTCTCACGTGTGGTATTTCGTATTTATATTTGTGTTTGGTTATTGTCGTGACATTTTGCTAAATCATCGCATAGTTCCGGGCAGCTGGATTATTCTTTAGTTGACGCTATGTTTGGCTTCATGGGCTGCTTCAAAATATTTGTGGAAAAGGAAATTAAAAGCTTAGATTATTTTTCAAGCAAAAATTTTGATATCCCTGCATATAATAGGCCTTCAAACATTTAATGAAAATTTTGTATTGTGAAAAATTAGTTACAAATTTTGTTCTCCAAAAATGAACATCTGTTTTTCCACAAACATTTTGCAGTTTCCTTTGTAATTATCTTTTTGATGAGAAATTTCTTCAGCCATTAATTTATTTATACTTATTTTCTGAATGGCAAAGAGGCAGACAGACAGATGGACTGTGCAGCTGGCTCCTGTGCACTGGTTCGTCCTTCAGGTACCCACAGTGCTTCAGCACGGCCGTCTGCACGCCGACCCAGACTCCCAGGTGGGGGCGAGGTATCCAGGTGCTTACGCCATCACCTCGTGCCTCCTGGGATAGGCACTGACAGGAGCTGCCACCGGAAACAGGCAGGACATGAGTCATCCCAGGCAGCAGCTTTTTATAAAAATTTTTAAAGTGTTCTTAGTTGTTTTAGTTGTTTTCTTTTTCTCCTATATACAGAATATGATAAGCATTTATTATAAACTCCTTAGTAATTTTTATTTTTAAAAAAATTAAAAAGGGCCCAGTGCGATAGCATAGTGGTTAAAGTCCTCGTCTTGCACGTGCCAGGATCCCATATGGGCACTGGTACTGATCCTGACGACCCCACTTCTCATCCAGCTCCTTGCTTGTGGCCTGGGAAAGCAATGGAGGACGGCCCAAAGCCTTGGGACCCTGCAATGGCGTGGGAGACCCAGAGGAGACTTATGGCTCCTGGCTTCAGATGGGCTCAACTCCGGCTGTTGTGGCCGCTTAGGGATTGAATCAATGGACAGAAGATGTTCCTCTTGGTCTCTCCTCTCTTTATATCTGACTTTCCAATAAAAAAATTTAATAAGAAGAAGTTTGAAAATTTAATAAGAAATATTTACTCACAAATTTACCATTTCTGTTTCTCATAGATACATTCTCATCTTGGTATCCCTTTACTTCAACCCAAATAACTTGTTTATCACTTGTAGTACAGGTCTATTGGGATGTAACTCTCAGCTTTGCCTTGTTGGAAATAACCTTTGTTTTGTTTTCATTCTGGGAAGACTTTAAGCTCAGGCTGCCATGACCAAATGCTATAGACTGGTGGTTTATACCGTGGAAACTTACTTTATCTCAGTTCTGAAGGCTGAAAGGTCTGAGATCAGGTTCCCACATGATCAGTTTTCTTTTGAGGGCTTTTTGCATGGCTTATAGAAAGCTGCTTTCTTGCCATGGATGTGTACCCACATGGCCAGGATGAGGAGAAAAAAGACATCAAGCTCCAATTATAAAGCCCCCATGTTCTGGGGCTGTCATAGTGGCATAGCAAGGTAATCCGCCACCTGCAAGTGCTGGTATTTCCTATGAGCACCGGCTGTTCCACTTGCAATCCAGTTACCTGCTTATGTCATTGGGAAAGCAATGGAGGATGACCCAAGTCCTTGGGCACCGGCATCCATGTGGGAGACCTGGAGGAAACTCCTAGCGCTCAGCTTCAGAGCTGCTCAGGTCTCCCACTGTGGCCATTGCGGAATAAACCAGTGGATGGAAGAGTCTCTCTCCCACGCTCTCCCGCTCTCCTACTCTCTTCTTCAACCCTTTCCCTGCTGTCCCGTCTGTAATTTTGATTTACAAGTAAAATAAGTAATTTTCTTAAAGGCCCCATCCTTATGATCTCTGTTAATTCTACTATTTCCCCAAGAGTCCATTTCAGTTACCACCACTTAGGAGGTTAGGATTTCAAGATAAGACTTTGTAGGAAGACGCAAACATTCAGTTTATTACAGGGGTTTTCATTGGATATAGGCTTCTACTTGAAGATTTTAATTTTAATACTTGTAAGGCTGTTAAAAAAATGTGGTTAAATGTTAGTAACACACAACCTTCAGTTTAACCAGACACTTTGATATCCGTGCACATGAAGGGATTCTAAGAAGTCATGGAACATGTATGTTTTATTACCCAGACTGTTTTGAAGTACCCTTGTATATATATCATTTATCTATTCATCTGCTGACGGACATTTGGGTTGTTTTTACCTTTTGATAATGCTGCTGTGAACATTCATGTCTGCATGTTCACGTGTCTGTTTGTCCCTGCCTTCGATTTTTTTTAAAAAATAAATATCCCAGAGTAAAATTGTTGGGTTATGTAGTTATTCCCTGTTAAATTTTTGAGGGTCTGCCATACTGTCTTGCTCAGGGACTGTATCATTTTACTTTCCCCCCCTCAAGGGGAAGGATTCCATTTTTTTTCTACGTCCTTGCCAGTGTTTTTTTTTCCCATCCCCCCCCCCCCCGTTTTTGATGGCAACATTGTTAACTCTTGTGAAGCTTTTCATTGTGGTTTTGATTGTTTTTAAAAGGTTTATTTATTTGAATGGCAGTGAGAAAGACCTCTTCCATCTGTTGGTTTACTCCCCAGTGCTAGCCACAGCCTGGGCTAGATCAGCCTAGGCTAGGAGTCTACAATTCAGGTCTGGTCTCCCATGTTTGACTGGGGGCCAGACACTGCTTTCCCAGTAGCCTGCATTAGAAGTAGAATAGCTGGGACTCCAATAAGCACTCTGATTTGGGATACAGGCTGCTTACAAGTGGTAGAAAATTGAGCCAGATACGGCATCTGAAGGTGGGCCTTTGGGAAGTGATGAATTGGATTCGATCGTTGCCATGGCCCTCCTGGCGGCTTGTAGAGTCATGTGGACGTGGGGATGAGTGCACTTGCCTTCCAGCTTCCTGGCTCACCATGTCATCTGTCCTCCACACACATTTTTCCATTTACCTCATGGATGAGTCTCACCACTCTTGCATCGTGAATCTCCAAAACCATGAATCAGAATTGAATGTCTCTTCTTAAGTAGCTTCTCTTAGATATTCACAGGTAGTAACAAAGGACTAACTGGTAAGGATTAAGTTGGGTCTTTGGGGTTGGTGAGTTGATAGTTTTCTGCGAAATTGGGCAAGTTCATAGTTGGAACATATTTTTCTGTTTTGATCTCTTCCCTTTCTAGAACCCTAACACTTAGATCGTACTGGCTGTTGTCCAATCACTGAGGCTTCATTTTTATAGATTTAATAGTTCTTCATTCTCCAAATTGCCCATTCTTTTCTTTAAATGTATTTATAGAACTGTTTTAAAATAAAATGCTGCTAATTTCAAAGTGTATTTTGAGGTACATTTATATTTGTGTGTTAACTTAGGTGTTTATACGCTAGATTTCCTGTTTATGTGCATAGTTAGTGACTTACTGGGTGTTTAATTGATACTTCTGATCGCCCTCTTGGGAGTTTAGATTTTGCTGTCTTTGTAGAGCATTTTGGTTTTATCATTGTTCTACTTTGTGATTGGTACTACTTAGAGATAGTTGCTCTGCAGCTAAAGTTTGACTTTGCGTCTCATTCTGTTGCCTGGAGTGTTAATCAGACTGCCTTCACTATGGTTTGTTAAGATGATTGTTAAAATTACTTTTCTGCAGCATGGATTATCTCATTTTACATGACACTTAATAATATTTTGAAGTTCTTTGATTAATTTCTCTTTAGAACTTTGCCTCACAGATGCCAGGTGGCTCAGCAGCCCTGCTGCTTGGTGAGACATGGCCTTGGCTTTCACCTCTGCACGAGAATCTGAAATGCTTACAGAGACAGTGGTGGAATACATCTTGTTTTCCTTCTTTCAGAGATCGCCTTGCCTTGCTGCCTGTTACACGTTAGCTTCTCGGGAGCTGTGCTCTGGCGCTGTCATGGATGGCAGTAGAATGCTACTGTTACTGTACATTGTGGCCGTTCTTCTGCAGTGGCTTTGTTAATGTGTTTTCCTTTTTTAAGCAACCTTGAACAATTTGCTTTGTTATTGGTGCTTTCAATTTCTTTATAAGATATAGTACTTATATGGTTTCATTTAGGCCTTATTTTGGTATACTACCAGACTGGAGCTCTCAGTAATTGAGTCATATGCTTTTCTAAGACTAAGTTGTTCCTATTTTCATACCTTTCTCTGCCAGTTTTACTTGGAATTATAATTCTGTAATTTAATTCAATACTATAATTGGACACTATGAGGACAAGAGAGTTCTTTTGTGATCTTTTGAGTGCTGTGAAAAAAATAAAGGTGATTTTCTGATGATGGGTTTCAGGACACACAACTTCAAAACACAGCATCTTGGCACATTGAGTATTTCCTGAAAGGAGCAGAAACAGCATGGTTAGACTCCTACTCATCTCTCCTAAAGGAAGCTTCAAACCTAGGATGTTCTGACTTGCCCTTCTAGCAGATTCTTAGATTCTTTGGAGAGGTATTCTCTCTCTACCTTGAGGAAAAGAATTTCACCTTATTTCTGAACACTAGGTCACAGGGAAGAGCCTGAACAGTCAGCCTTGCTGAGGTTCCCCAAGTTTATTACTGTAAGAGTATACCTTAAAGCTAAGTTTGAGTTGTTACTTTGGGTTTTTGTTTCTTTGTGAAAACTCTGGTGTTACACAGGTGTCACACAAAACTTACATTAAACACATTTGTATGCTCTTCCCTTGATAAGCTGTGTTTTGTTATAGGTGCCTGAGTTATGAGCCCAAGCTGGGTAAGGGCAAGTAGTTAGAGGTGAGATCATTGTAAACAACTGCATTGTAAAAAGAAATTATGAAGGGCCAGATAAAATGTTAGAAT
Source organism: Ochotona princeps (assembly GCF_030435755.1). Classification (NCBI taxonomy): domain Eukaryota; kingdom Metazoa; phylum Chordata; class Mammalia; order Lagomorpha; family Ochotonidae; genus Ochotona; species Ochotona princeps. The sequence goes on along the minus strand of NC_080854.1, from coordinate 13,776,232 downwards.
CAAATTTGTTTTGTGAGCACCTTTATATACTTACTTCACATTTAAAAAGAAATCTAGACTTTATATTGTAGATGATATTTTTTGGTAGTATTTATTAGAAACAATAAATGGTGTTACGATCCATGGACCTCAAAAGAATATACGTGCATATATTTTGCTTTACAGTTTTCTTCTTAAGGTATATATGCGCTTGTGTTTACATATGTATTGGTGATGTTTCCCAGCTTCATTAGTAGGTTCACTTGCTAATAAGACAACTGAGTTTCTTGTATTCTTGTGCTGAATTAACAAGTATACTTTGCTAATGTGCCACCTTGAATCTAGTTTGATTTTTTTTTTAAAGATTTTTTTTTTTTTATTGGAAAGCCGGATATACAGAGAGGAGGAGAGACAGAGAGGAAGATCTTCCATCCGATGTTTCACTCCCCAAGTGAGCCGCAACGGGCTGGTGCGCGCTGATCCGATGCCAGGAACCTGGAACCTCTTCCTGGTCTCCCACGCAGGTGCAGGGTCCCAAAGCTTTGGGCCGTCCTCGACTGCTTTCCCAGGCTACAAGCAGGGAGCTGGATGGGAAGTGGAGCTGCCGGGATTAGAAATGGCCCATATGGGATCTTGGGGTTGAAGGCGAGGACTTAAGCTGCTAGGCCACGCCGCCGGGCCCGAATCTAGTTTGATTTATACACCATTACCTCATGAGGTGCTTTATTAAGCCAAAGGCATTCAGCTTTAGATCCGTTAAGTTCTCTTATATTAGTTCAAGCCTCTTTTCATGTTTAATTTTATTGATTGCTTAAACCATTACTTGAATTAAGAAGTTTATTTGTGTTCTGCCATGTCATATTTATGTAGATCAGCCTTTTAGTTTATTAATAATAGAGGGTGAAGAACACCGAAGAAAGAACCTACCCTCAAAGCAGTTTATAAATTTCAAGTGCCCTGTCGTCAGACTTTTGTTCCCTTAATAGAGTTTCTGAAAAACTGCCAGATAGGGCTGAGCATGACAGTCTAGTGGCTAAATTCTCACCTTGCATGTGCCGGGATCCCGTATGGGTGCCAGTTCATATCCCAGCTGCTCTGCTTCCCATCCAGCTCCTTGCTTGTGTCCTACGAAAACAGTCGAGGATGACCTAAAACCTTGGGACCCTGCATCTGTGTTCAAGGCCCAGAAGAAGCTCTGGACCCCGGTCTGGCACACTTCAGCCGTGGTAGCTGCTTGTGGCGTGAACTAGAGGATGCAAGATCTTTCTGTCTGCCCTTCCTTCTTTCTATAAATCTGTCTTTTAAATAAAAATAAGCTTAAAAAAAAAAACCTGCCAGGTGGCCTAAGATGGCTGCTTAATTTGATTTAAAAATCCTAGCAGTTGTTGAGTATGGGTTAAAAAGCAGACCAAAAAAATGACATCATTATGGTCAGGCATTGTACAGTGGGTTAAACCACTGCTCAGGATGCCTGTAGGTCCATCTCAGAGTGCTAGATGGTTCCTAGATGCTCTGCTTCTTACCTAGCTTCTTGCTAATGTACCTTGAAAAGCAGTGGAAAACAACCCAAGTTCTTGGGACCCTTTTGCCCGTGTCGGTGACCTGGATGAACTTTGTGGTATTCCAGGCTCCTGGCTTTTGTTGTAGCCATTTGCAGAGTGCACCAATGGATGGAGGAAATTTCTTTCTCTTGCTTCCCCCCATCACTCTGCCTCTCAGTAAAGCTTTAGAAAATCAGTGTTACTTCTTTTTAAAAAGTTAGTCAGTGGAACAAGTGTCATTGCACAGATAAGCTGCTGCTTTTGAGACCAATATTTCACTTTTGGGTGCCTTTTTGTCCTGGCTGCTCTGCTTCCCATCCAACTTTGTGCTAATAACTCCTGGAAAAGTAGCAGTTGCTCACCCAGGTGCTTGGACCCCTGCCACTCACATGGGAGACCTAAACAAAGTTCTTCATTCTGACTCTGTGTGTACATGGGGAGGTGAACGGAAAAATTGAAGACTGCCTTTTCTCTTCCTTGGCCCTTCTTTTGAATGAATTATAACTTAAAGTGATTGTCATTTTAAGAAGTATTAGTAATTTCAAAATGCCTCAGTTTTCATTGAGGGGTTATATTGGTCATCATTTTATTTGTTTTTACAAAATGTCTTATTCTGCTGGCTCACTCCCCAAATGTCTATAACAGGTGTGATGGGCATATGTTTATGCCAAGTGTTTGGAAAATGCAGGTTTCTGTTGTGGGTAGTAGTGATCCAGTTAAGCGATCACCTGATGCGTTTCGGGGTTTCCATTGGCAGGAATCTGGATTGGAGAAAAGAGGACTCAAACCCAGGCTCTCAAACGTAGGGTGCAGGTGTCCCAGGTGGTGATGACTGGCTCTCCCACTGGCCTGCCCCTACTTTATCTTTTTTTCAGCAGCCTCTTTCAGTTGTTTCATTGTGGAAAACAAAGACTGTTTCAAGAGTTTCTATATAAAAAGGAAAGAAAGTCTTCCAATAGATTTATTGAAATTAATAGGAAAAAGTGGGGACCCTACTGGCTTAGTGGTTTAAGCCATTGTCTTCAGTGCTGGCATCTCACATGGGCTTTGGTGCAAATCCTGGCTTCTCTACTTGTGATCCAACTTCCTGTTAATGGCCTGGGAAAGCAGCAGAGAATGACCTAGGTGCTTGGACCCTGGTACCCATGTGGGAGACCTGGGTGAAGTTCCTGGCCTTTGGCATGCTCTTGCCCTAGCTTCAACTGTTTTTGGCCATCTAGGGAGCAAACCAGCAGATGCAAGATTTCTTTCTGTGCATCCCCTGCTGTAGCTCTGCCTTTCAAATAAATAATGAATTAAAAAATATAGATGAACAACGTGGCTTCTTTATAGACTTTGCAATGCTGTTTGTCAGATCATGTCCTGCTGGGGAGAAAAAGTAATTTTTAAGTTTTTTTTAAGATTCGTTTTATTGGAAAGGCAGATGTACAGAGAGGAGGCGAGACAGAGAGGAAGATCTTCGGTCCGATGATTCACTTCCCAAGTGACCACAGTGGTTGGTACTGTGCCGATCCGAAGCCAGGAGCCAGAAACTTCTTCCAGGTCTCCCACGCAGGTGCGGTGTCCCAATGCATTGGGCCGTCCTCGACTGCTTTCCCAGGCCACAAGCAGGGAGCTGCATGGGAACTGCCAGGATTAGAACTGGCACCCTTATGGGATCCTGGTGCGTTTAAGGTGAGGACCTTTTTCTCACCCATCAGTAGTTCATGTTGATATCTCTATAATAAAAAGGTAGAATAAGAGAAAAGTACAACAAGCTTATTTGAGCAAAATTATAATATACCATGAAAGCCTTCAGACATAAAGATCCTGAGGCAGGCATTTGATGCCGTGAAGTTACCGTTTGGGAGCACAATCCATATGCAGGTGCCTACTTTGAAACCTGGCTACTTTGCTTGTGGTAACTTGCTGGCATTACACACATCCGGGGGTGAGTGGGGGCTGCCAGTAGGTGATGATGCAAGTGCTTGGAGCCCTGCAACTCCATTTGGAAAGACAGGGAGTTCCGGCCTCGTGGCTTATGCTATGTGCATCCCTGGTTGATGCAAGCAGTTGGTGAGTAAAACAATGGATGGAGGCTTGCTCTCTGTGTCTCTGTGCCTCTCAAGTAAAATGAAAATACATTAAAAAGGAGACCCAAGGAATCAGGGAAAAGTGGGTATTCTCAGTTTTCATGAAGAATTTTTCTTATGCTTAGTTTCAGTGAATTGACAGTCGTGTAGACATGACTTGACAGGCAGGTATGATATAATGGTAATAAACCAGGAGGGGCTTGGCAGAGTATATGCAGATTGTTCTTGGCTGCTGGGTAAAAAGGGCAGGAACCCACAGGACTAAGTTTTAATTCTTTTTCCCTTTTCCTTTTTCTTTCTTTCTTCCACTGTATTTCTTTTTGTGTCTCATTTTTTTTTTTTTGAAGATTTTTTAATTCAAAAGGCAAATTTACTGACAGAGGGAGAGACAGATTTTCCATCTGCAGGTCCACTCCCCACCCCCAAATGGCCATATTGGTGGCAACTAGGAGCTTCTTCCCATTCTGACGTGTGGGTGCAAGGGCCCAAGAACTTGAGGCATGCTCTACTGCTTTCCCAGGCCGTCAACAGGGAGCCAGATTGGAAGTGGAGCAGTTGGGTTAGCCCTACCGGTGAACGATTAGCATGGTTTTAATTCAGCCCTTTGCTCTTAGCTGTTGATCTTTGTTGCTCAGAATGATCTAAGAGCAAGCAAAATTGTTTCAGGTGGAATACTATGTAATGCCTTTCATGATTAGCATCATTGTATGATCTCTTCCTATCTTATGCACAATGTTCTGTTTAATATTACACTTCAGTTCCTTGATACCTTGCCCTATGCCAGGCAGAATATAATAAATGTCCATTCAAGTGCTTGCTTTATTACCTGGTTGAACTCTACCAATTTGTTGCTTAAATAAACAAGAAATGCTTATAGTTTTTTATTATATCTGATTCTCTGTGGGCAGTAACTCTTTAGAAATAAATGTCTCTCATAGTCAATAGATATGATAGTTCTCTGTCAGCTCTTTAATACTACAAACTATAAATTTATTTAATATCCTTAGCTTTAACATAAAGACCTTTCTTAAGTTTGAGTTACTTGAAAGGAAGGTTTTTTTTTTACAATCTAAGATTTTCTTTTAACATCTCTCATGAAATAGAATGTGAACACAATCATGTTTTAGATACAGGTCTTACCTCTAATTGGTAACTAGTAGCCTGCAGAACAAGTTTTCTGAAAGCAATATTTTTAATGTTCCAATTTTGTGCTCTGTTGAAAATTAACACTGAACCATTATAATGCCATTTTTTGAACTTATTACCAAAGAATTTGCTAAAACTTTGGCTTTCGTAGTTGTACTGAGAAATCTAGCAAAACTTCAGCAAAAAAAGTGCACAAATCTTTTATTTCTCTTTACGACAAGTGTAAACTGTTAGGGTTAAGTAGGTGGGACAACCGGAAGTAATTACTAAGGCCAGTGGCATTTTTGTGGTTTAATAAAGGCAGAAGCTAATTATTCCGTTTTTATTTAAGTGAAATGGTGCCAAAAAGGAGGTTCCTGCAGAGCAGCTGCACTCCTCCAGTGTTACCCTCATTTACCAAAGACACAACTGTCACAAACAAAACTTTTAAACTTGATATATAGCCACAAAAGTAAGGAGGCTTTTGTTTGGAGTGCATGCAGAACTCCTTTATACAAATCAACCGGCAGATGACGGACAATGATGAAAATTTGATTCTTTGAAGTCATAATAGTCATTGAAATGTGTGAAATTCTGGTATTGAAAAGAGAGCAGCCAGCAAGACTCTAAATCCTGGGTGGTTGCAAGAAGCTTGCTGGGAGGTTTTTCTGCATTTTGACACCAACTTCCCATTGCTTGTTCCCTGCTTCCTTTGTTAAAAAAAAAAAAAGGTTGAATTCACACAAGATAAATGGGGACAGTTGATAACGGAATCATACAGTTTTTATGTAGAATATGGTATAGTGGACATTGGTTTTTGAAAGAATAAAGTTCATATATTTATGTACACTGACTTATGCCTTATTAATGGTCTTTAAACTTATACCATTTGATAGTTGATCTTCCATTTCACAAGTCTGACAAAGTTTCAGCTATTCTAAAATTAAAATTGTGGAAGAGATGGTGCTGAAAGAATAGAACTCTGGAAATATGCTGTCTGTTTTTACCATGAAAAAGTTTGATTAGAATTTCCTTAATCTGAGAGTTGTATTTGTTTATTTCTTGAAATATCATATTGTACACAGGTTATAATTCTGAAACTGCTATGTTAGTATGACAACATTGTTTTTATCAGTTTTCAGACTCGTGCTTGACCAAACTGCCAAAAAATCAGAAGTGTTAACATTTGTAAATCTATGTATATTATATATAGGATAATTTGCTTTATTGGAATTGGGTGATTATTAACTGGTACTTTACAGTCAACTTGAAAGCTTCTCATGTCTGGTGTAATTTTTTGTAATCGTAGAAAATTCATGAAATGCTTGTCTGTGTAAGCTGAGTCACAGGTAGCTCAGGACGAATGGGGAAAGCTAAGTACTGGAGACCCAAGTAGACTTCAACATGAGGCCTCATAGTGCCTTTCAAGTGTTCCATTGTTTTAATGAACTCTTGGAGTGGGAGCTTTTAGCCCATTGAAATGTCTCTTAAAGAACAGGTTCTTCTGTCACTGGCTGAAGCTGTGTGGATGAAATGGTAACAATGGAGTGTCGGGATGCATTTTGAAAGTGTGAGGAATCAGTTTGTCGGGACTGAGAATGTGCCTTCCCGAGGAGGAATTTCAGAGCTGCTGTGCCCTGTAGGTGTCAGGGATGTGAGGGATGCCAAGCCCTTTTATCCTGTCTTTGGCAGCAGCTGTAGTGCCCTACATGTCTTCTGATTCTGTTGTCAGGACAATTTCGTCTTCAGACAAACTCATTTGTTCAAATGCTAACTTTAAATTGCAGGAAAACATCAATAAATACTTGCTGAAATTTGAGGGGAAAAAATGGAAGATTGGTAGTTAAGAATTCAAAATTCCAAGAAGTTACACTAGTAATGTTCATAGCCATTTGCAAAGGTTTTCTATCCTAAAATTCATCTGTCTGTCTTTATATATATAGTTTAAATAAAGAAATAATTGTTTTCAAAGCTTTAGCGCTTTGTAAATTATTTTGGCACATAGGCATTAAATGTGGAAGCATATAAAGTTTGTTTCGTATAATGTCATCTTCCTGAGCTAACTAGTAGTAAGAATGCGTTTCATATAATTAAAGAGTCAGTTTACAACTCGTTTTTATGAACTTACTCAGTGTTAAGGTTGCTTTGGAATTTGGAAGATGCCCCATTTCATAATCCGGTGACCTGGTTTATACTGTTTATGTATAAGCCCCGCAACTGTTGCGGATTCCCAGAGTGTTTTGATAAATACATCTATTCTCGGGGCATTAGAACTCTACATTTACCAATTGAGTGTTACTGAATTAATACATAGAGCAAGAGTTAAGAAAGTTGGTTTTTATCACATTTCTTCAAGGATTGTGCAGCTTTTCTATTTTTTGAGGGTAGGTTTATATACTTGAAAGTCACAGTTACAAAGATCTTCCATCTGTTGGTAATACTTTTTTTTGACTTAAAGTTGTTACTTTTTATACATCCTTTTACTATCCTCTTATTTCTCCTTTTGCTAGTTTACACCTGCTAACAAAATAAGGCTTATATTGCCTACAGGTTCTTCTGCCAGCTAACACTTTGTAAATTACTGATGCTTTGTTGGATAAAAGGAACCTAACTTTTTAAAAATTTTTTTTTACTCCATTTCACTGTCTCCCTCCCCTTGATTTTTTTTTTTTTTGAGCACTTTTTGACTGTCTCTTAATTCCACTTTTATCAAAGGGCACCTTGCTATCCTTTACAGCTACCAAAGTAGTTGTAGGGGAGTAGGTAGTTGGCCTCATGGTTGAAACACCCAGCCCGCAGTATCTGGTTCGGTTCCCACCTCCTGCATTGGCAGGCCAGCAGGCAAGGGTGAGGAGGACCTGAGAAATCGCGTCCCTGCCACTGTCGGGTGACCCAGTGCAGCTGCAGCAGGCATGTTGAGAGTAGTGAATCACTGGTGAGAGTCTCGCTCTTCATCTCAAATAATTATTTTTAAAAATATCTGATTTCTGTGCTCAGAGATCTGAGTAGTAATGAGATGAAGCTAATTGATAATGCTTACCCAATTAATGAACAATTGGGGACCAACAGAGGTATGTCAGTGATATGTAACCTGCCTAAACGTGTGTTCACTCACTTTTCTCTAGGATATCACTACTTTAACTGGTGTTCCAGAAGAACACATCAAAACCAGAAAAGTCCGGATCTTTGTTCCTGCTCGCAATAACATGCAGTCTGGAGTAAACAACACGAAGAAATGGAAGATGGAATTTGATACCAGGGAAAGATGGGAAAATCCTCTGATGGGCTGGGCATCAACGTGAGTACTTGTTTGACATGAATATTGTTGTATTTCTTCTGCATAGTTTTTACTCATATTTACTGACTTTTAAACTGTACACTTTGCTGATAGTATTTCAGTCAGTTTGTGAAAAATAGAACTAGAATATAAGAATATATTTTGCTGCAGGTTTTTTGAAGTCCCTTCAGAGGAGTTTTCAGAAAGTTCATGACAGACATAGGGCAGATATTATGAACAAATTATGCACGAGTTAAACATTTTTCCATTTATCTGTATGCTTTAAAGAAAGCTTATTTGAAAGGGTGAGGAAGAAATTAAGATCTTAAATCTCCCGTGTTACCACATGGCTGCCAACTGCGCGGGCAAAGCCAGATCAAAGCCAGGAGCCTGAGACAGTGTTTCCCTGTGGGTGACAGGGTCTGAGTACTCGAGTCATCCTCTGCAGCTTTCCCAGGTACACTAGTAAGGTGCTGGGTAAGAAGTGGAGTGACCAGTGAGATGCCAGTGTTATAGACAGTGGCTTAAGTCACTGTGCCACAACATAGGACTCTCACATACTTTGAGACTAAGTACCATTACACTCAAAAGATACTTATTGTATAAAAGTTAATCTTATTATCACCATAAACATGGTATCCAAGCAGTGAATATTAACATATGAGAATAAAAAAGTAAGTTAATGACACTTTTCAACTTGCTTTTAAATTAAATTTCCTTATGTTATAGGCAGATAGCAGCCAAGTGAGTTTAGAAATTTGCTAATTTAAGGAGGACTTCGTTCTTGAGACCATGTAATTAATAAAGATCTTCATGGCACTTGAATAAATTTTGAGCTAGTGAAGTTGCTGATTCACATGTTTGTAACCAGATAAGGCCCAAATGTTAAGTAACAAAACTGCCTCGAGTGAAATAAAAGCTCCCACCATTAGAATAAACATTAGCTAAATAAAATAGAACACTCATTTAGATTCATAGGGCATTTTATGGGTCCAATTTCTAGTTAAAGGTAGATAGATAGCAGTTTAAATTATTTCTCTTGTTTTTAAAAAGTATAATTTAAAAAATATGCAATGTTATCTGAGAATTATTATTAGGAAAGTAATTTTTAGATGTACTCTTAAGTATTGCTTAAAAGATTTATTAATTTGAAAGCAGAGAGTTCCTCCATGCACTGGTTCATTTCCCGTTTGGCCAAAGCTGGGCCGGGCTGAAGGTCAGAGCCGCTTTCAGGGATCCCATGGGGTTATAGGAGCCCATACCTTGGGCCATCTTTTTCTCCTTTCCCAGGCACATTTAACAAGGACTGGGTCAGAAGTGCTCCTGGGACACAAACTGGTGTCTGTGTGGGATGCCAGTGTCCTGTAAGTGGCAGCTTACTATGCCAGAACATTGGCTCCCTAAACTATTTTGATAACCTTTAGGTTTTATGTTTTCAGTAATACATGGAGTCCATCTGTAACTTGCATCCTTCTAGAGACTGAAGGCCTTTATGAGAAAGAACATCCATACCGATATTTAAAATGTTACAGCATTTATCCTATCCTTGGCTCATTGTAGTAGCACATTTCCAACCATGGTAACAAATGAATGTTTGAGTATTTAAGCTTTGTATAAATTGTTTCTGGGTAAAACACTTCATATAAAAATGTGTTTGGAGCTCGCACTCTAGCATAGTGGCTTAAACTGTTCCCCGAAGCATCAGCATTCTCTGTGGGTGCACATTTGAATTCTGGCTGCTCCACTTCGAATCTACTTCCCTGCTAATACACCTAGGAAAGCAATCAAGGAAGACCCAAGTCTTGAACCCCTGAACCCACGTGGGAAACTGGAAAAAACTCCTGTGTCCTGGCTTTAGCTTGGCCAAGTGCCAGCTATTGCAGCCATTTGGGGAGTGAACAGCACATGGAAAACCCTTGTCTAACTTTGATTTTCAAATAAAATGTTTTTTAAAAAATGCAAGTTGGATGTGAAGGAGAAAAAGTCAATTTCTTCTCATCCATTATAGGTTTATTGCTTATGAACCTATAACAAAGAATGGATTAATAAGATGATATACACAAGTTGATTTAGTCTAAGTTTTATGTGACCAGAGTCTTTGGAAATGACAGCTCCCCAAAACAAGGAAAGTTACGTTTTTACGTGTAGGTTTGATAGAAAGTGGGCATTTCTACAAAATTGTGACTGTGGAACTTGAGGATGATAGGATAGAAATTAAGTGGGAACCTTAGCCATTCCTCTTGGGTTTTTGTCCTTGTTCGTGCTTTGCCCTGGGTGTAGGATAGGTACCTCTGACCTGAGGCTCTTCCAGTCCACTTAAAAAAAAGGGACTCTAATATTTTTGAAAAATTTTTTTTTATTGGAAAGGCAAACATGCAGAGAGGAAGAAAGATATGAAGGTCTTCGGTCTACTGATTCATTCCCCAAATGGGTGTAATGAACTGAGCCTATCCAAAGCCGGGAGCCAGGAGCTGCTTCCAGGTCTCCCCGTGGGTACAGGATCCTAAGGCTTTGGGCCATCCTCACTGCTTTCCCAAGCTGCAAGAAAGGAGCTGGTTGGGAAACAGAGCAGCCAGGACCCAAACTGCCCATATGGGATGCCAGCACTTGCAAGCCATTGAGCCATTGTTTCAGGCCCCATTAGACAGTTCTGTTGTAGTCTGTTTCATGGAAAGATCCCATTTCTGCTGTTTTCTCAAATGCCAGGATGCCATAACTGGGTATCTTACTATGAACAACATCAATAGGTTGCTTAAATTGAGTTTAATTTTGCTATCCCTGCACAGAGGCTCACAATCATTACTACAGTATAGTTTAGAAATAGTACAGCTGGGCCCGGCAGGCGTGGCCTAGCAGCTAAAGTCCTCGCCTTGAAAGCCCTGGGATCCCATAATGGCGCCGGTTCTAATCCCGGCAGCTCCACTTCCCATCCAGCTCCCTGCGTGTGGCCTGGGAAAGCAGTTGAGGACGGCCCAATGCATTGGGACCCTGCACCCGCGTGGGAGACCCGAAAGAGGTTCCAGGTTCCCAGCTTTGGATCAGCGCAGCATCGGCCCGTTGCAGCTCACTTGGGGAGTGAATCATTGTATGGAAGATCTTCCTCTCTGTCTCTCCTCCTCTGTGTATATCTGGCTGTAATAAAATGAATAAATCTTAAAAAAAAAAATAGTACAGCTGATTTTTGAAATAGTGATTAATATTTTGCTTAACAGTAGCTTTCTTTTAAAAAGACTTATTTTAATTGAAAAATCAGGTTTAGAGAGAAGGAGAGACAGAGAAAGATTATCCATCCACTGTTTCACTCTCCAAGTAACTGCAATGGCCGGAGCTGAGTTGATCTGAAGCCAGGAGCCAGGAGCTTCTTTGTGTCTCCTATGCGGGTGCAGGGTCCCAAAGCTTTTAGCCATCCTCCACTGCTGGAAGAGAAGTGGAGCAGCTGGGATACGAACCAGCACCCATACGGGATCCTGGCACATGCAAGGCGAGGACTTGAGCCACTAGACTACCAGACTTGGCCGCTTTGTTAATTTTTTTTTTAAATTTATTTATTTGAAAGTCCAGAATTGCACAGAGAGGAAGAGACAGACTTAGACCAAAAAAGGTCTACTGTGCAGTAGTTTACTTCCCTAATGGCCACAACAGCCAGGGCTGGACCAAGCCAAAGTCAAGAGCCACGGGTTTTTTCCAGGTGAATTGCAGGGGTTCAGGTATGTGGCCCATCTTCCGTTGCTTTCCCAGGCGCAGCTTTTAGGGAGTTGGTTCAGAAGTTGAGCAGGTAAGTCTTGAACACAGGTATGTATGGGGCAGCATCACAGGCGGTGGCTTTCACCTGCTTCACCACAAACTGGCTCCATATTTTGCTGCTTTAAGAGAAAATATGATTTTATTTTTTACGAAAATAAAAATGCTGCTTTAATTACATACTGATTGAAAATGAGTTACATCATAATTGAAATGTGAAGTTCTATTCAAAATATATTTTTCTAATGTAAAAAAATGTATTTTTGAAACAATGTCAACAAATCCATTTAAACAAGGCCTATTTCAGAATTTGGAATATTTAAGAAACTCATTATTTCCCTTTATTCTGATATTTTATTTTGTTCTTCTTAAGAACAAAACTGACCTTAAATGAGTAAAATTGTAATTAATTTTATTTAGAGTTCACCTTTTGCACTTAGTGTCAAAAAAAAGGTAAATACTGAATTCTGACCTGTAGTGGAATATTTTAAAACAACTGTTAGAATAAGCTGAGTTTCTGGTGATTATCTGTAAAATTCACCTGTTAACTAAAAACACCAATTGGGTCCTTAGTTGACTTCAATTACGATTTTATGTTTATTATTAATAAAGTATGGGAAAAATTCTTGAACCTGACTCAATAAGTTCATGTAGATTTGTAATAAAATTTTAATGGGGAAAAAAGTTAATAAACATGATTTTTAGTATTTGTCAAAGTAATAATTTTGACTGGAGCCAGTGCTGTGGCATAACAGGTTGAAGTCCATGCCACAAGACCCATTTCCCAAACAGGCCCCGATCTGAGGTGTGAATGCTGCACTTCTAATTCAGCTCCTTGTAGTGCACTTGGGAGAGCAGTGGAAGATGATCCCAGCGCTTGGGCTCCTGTACCCACGTGTGTGGCCAGTTAGGAAGGGAACAGTGGATGGAAGATCCTTCTCTTTCCTGCTCTTTGTAACTTTGCCTTCCAAGTAAATAAAAGGAATCTTAAAGAGAAAAAGAAAAAATGATTGTTCATCCAAACCCACAGTTTCCCATTATTGGAGGAACAGAACTTAACCATATTCATTTCTTCTGATATACTGTCTCTGGTCAGAGTCTATTGTATGGATGGAATGGTTTGGAATATTTAACAGATGGCCAATTCTGATGATGAAGTAATGTCAGTTAGAAGTATGTCACAAAAAGAACATGACAAAAACATGGGGATGATAATCTCAGACCTTCGGAGGTTTTTTTTTTAAGGATCTTATTTGTTTGAACATTAGAAGGAGTGTTAATAGGGTAAATTTTCAAAGTGATTGATGATTTTTTGACAGAACTTTGAAAACTTACTCTTTTAAGATTGAGGGATATTTCTCCTTGAAATGTGCTTTGTCAGCATGGTTTTAAAAAATATTGAATAACCTACTGGTACTACTTTATCAACATGTTATTTTGATAAGGTACTTCTTGTATGAAGGATTTTAAGGTAAATGCGCTTGACCATTTTTAAATTTTACATTTAAAATTTTGATGGTAGAGCCTGAGAGACATAGGGTTGTACCTGCCGTCTTACTGCCCGAGTACTTCAGTGCTGGGGCAGGCCTGGTACTGCACTATGGGATGCAGACATCATAACTAGTAGGATTTGAGGCCAGGTATTGGGTTTGATACTTTGAGTCAAAACTCCAGCTTCCTACTAAGGCAAGTAATCGGGTGCTTACTACCCATGTGGGAGGCTTGGATTGACTTGCTGGCTCTGTTTCCACCCCGGCCCAGTTCTGGCCATTGTGGGCATTGGAGGAATGAAGCAATGAGTGAGAGCATTCTTTATCTTCCTCTCATATTCTGCCTGGGTTTCCCAGTGGGTGGCAGGAGTCCAAACACTTGAGCTATAATCTGCTTCTCCCAGAATTAACAGGAAGCTGGGTCAGAAGCAGAGATGCCAGGATTGGAACAGGCAATAGGACATAGGATGAGGGCATTTCAGGAGGTGGGCTAACCTGTAACTGACTTATTTAACTTTGTCAGAATTGCCCATTCCATTATTTATTGATGAGTATTTGTACAGCTTTAGATTGGAGTTATTATGTATAATAATAAAGTGAAGAATTTTGTACTAACCTTCCAGAATTTGACTTCCTGATAGGTTACTGTGAAACATTTCAGTTAATTAAAACAATTGATATAAAGTTTTAGTAATCTGAGAGTTTACTGCTTGCTTCTGTTTCTCAAGTCGAAGTCAGTAGCAGTGAATTTTTCCTCACAGATAAAATATTTTCAAGTTGCAAAGGGTTGATTTTATGCTTTGTTGGTGTGTGTGCATTTCAGTTCTGCTAGTCTTAATCTTGGAATGTGGCATTAAAATAGAAAATGGCATGGTCTGAGTTTTGCTTTTAAAAAAAGAAAAGAAAGGGTAGAGAAAATGAGGAGATAAGGAACAGGAAGGAGAAAGGGGAGAAGGGAGGGGGAAGGCATTGGTAATGGGAGAGGGAGAGAGCGCTACACCAGCATGGCAAGACCAGGGTCGGAGAGGCAGGCAACCTGCAACTGAGCAAGTATTAAATGGGACAGACTCAGGATGAGGATTACAAAGGCAGGCAACCAGAGGGAAGCCCCCTTCTACGAAGGACTTCAACCTACAAGGCTTGCTGCCTCAATCTTTATTGAGCTCCTTAGGGAGTCAAATTGCAGGAATTGAAGTGGCACGCACATTGATGGCTATGTCCACATTGATGTTAACCAGCCAAAATTTGATCAGGCACCAACAGTGTGACCCAATACAGAAGTCAGTATGTGACTGTCTCAAGGATATCCTTAAAGTGCGCAGTTCTGTGGCCCTGGACTGTCGCCCAGCTGCAGACCCTTTCCACAGACTGACCGCCATCTCTGGCACCAGCAGTCTGTGAACTCAAGATTCCAGGCACAGACTGCCCACCCATATCAAGTCACACTTACTTTTTACAAACTGCCTGCAGCAAGAGCGAAAAAGGAAAGAGGAAGGATCAAAGGATGGGGAGAGGTGAGAAAGTGAGAGGAGATTGGCAGAGAGGAAAGGAGGAGGGTTAGAAGGAAAAGGAGAGAAGGAGCAAGAAGAGGGGCAGAGAAGGAGGGAGGGTTAGAAGGAAAGGAGATGGGGAGAGGAGGCGGGAGTTGGAGTGTAGTTTCCACTAAGACCTCACTGCAGACCCAGTGTCCCCTTTATCGCCGGCCTGCTGAGATCTGTTCCCTGCCTTCAGCCTTGACCAAGGTGTGCAGCCTTACCGGTTCATGTGCATTTGGGGAGTTTCCTGCTGTTTGTGTTGTTCTTTTTCCACCGATATTGCCCCTAAATCTCCAGCTGCTCAGGCAGGCCTCAGTTCTGGCCACGGCGTTCCAGTGAGAGCAGGCTGTGGATTTCTGCCTGAGTTTTCCTGCTGCTGTCCGCCTGGGCCGGAGAATACCTTTTAGGAGGGGGAAACAAAACTATAAATTTAGATATGATCCAATGTGGTTCTTTTTTTCCCCCAGACATTGAAGTGGCTTCAACTTTGCATAACTAGTTTTTAGCCCTTTTAAACTTTTTGCTTTTCCAGGTTTTATGATTAGTATTTATGTAACTGTTAGGCTGATAAACAATTCTGTTACTACTTCAATTAGAACCCTAGTAACTGAGAATTGATCAAATAGAATCTAAAAATAAAAGCACAAATTATAATTTCATGAAAAGTGGAAGAATGTAGGATATGAAAGATTTGATGAAAAATTGTTCATGGTATATGATGCTGTAAGGCAGGGATGGACTTTGATATGTGCGGAGTGTAAGACTCGCAAATTCAATGTCTAGGAAAGTACAAATTGCATTGGCTAGCTATCCTGATTCGACCATTTGGTTATTTACCTAAAAGAAGACTGGAGGAGTTAGTTGAGTGCTTGAGATACTGCTTGGGGTCTTCACATCCCGTGTTGAAGTGCCTTGGTCCAAATTCCCTCCCAACTCCACCTTCCTGCTAGAGTGCACCCTGCGAGGCAGCCGTTGTGGTGCAAGTATCGGGTCCCCTCTACCCATGTGGGAGACTCAGATTGAGTTTCTAACTTCTGGCTTTGATTTGACCCCAACCCGAGCATTGCAGTTCTGTAGAAAGGGATCCAACAGATTGAAGGCTCTGGCTCTCTCTCCTTCACTGTGTCTCTGCTTTTTAATTTATTTTTTAAGGCAGGAAACAAGTTTGAGTTGGACAATGAGTTCAGGAACTGTGCTTCAAGAACTATCTGACAGCTTGAAGAATAGACAGGTGTCAAGAAAGGAGGCAGAAAGATTATAGGCAGGATATTACAGTAGTTCAGGAAAGAAAAGGAGTGAACTGGGGGGCAGCAAGTTTCCTAGGAAAGAGCTACAAAATATAGGCAATGAAGAATGAAAGGGTGGCAGGGTAGCAGTAGCTGGAAGGATGCTGGCTTATTGATGGAAGCTGTTAGTTTATGTGTCTGCATAGTAGGATGATATTAAAGGCTGTACCTCCTTTTCACTCGAAGTCACCATCCTGTCAGCAGATTACTAGACTATGTTAATGTTGACACGTGTGTCACTGAACATGTCTAGCTTAGAGAACACTTAACCCTGTCTCCCCTCACTGATATTGGGATGATGGAAGAATGTGCTTATTGCAAAGTACAGAGAAAGGAGCCAGATGGCTATTGCTTAATTCCCAGGCTCCTTTAATTCCCAAGCTTTTACAGGTTAAAATTGGAGCTGAGAGGACTATTCCACTCTTGTCCGAGTTGCTAACTGTTCAGTGATGTTTGTAGCCTTCCCTTGTTTGAGCAGTTATGCCATGCTCCTCAGGGGATCTTTATGCTGGCAGGTGAGCCTAGTTGTCCTGAGATGTTACAGTAAGTGGTGGTTACGTTCTGCCCCAGACCAAGAATTTCCCTACACAAAACACCTCAGGATGGCATTGGCCAGTAGAATTTTATCTGTTAGAGGGGGGAGTAACTCACTGAGTCCTGTTACTAGAATCTTGCAAAGCCAGCTGTACCACTCCCTCAGTTCAGTAGACTGCTTTTGATAAAGGACAAACAAGGACATACTGGGCTAAGAGAAACAGGCAAGAGGCTGGTCCTGCTTTTACATGATGAGGGTTTGGTCGCTTATCTCAGTATAGTTCTTTCAGCTATCATTTCAGAATGCTTTGAAAAGGAATGCCAATGTATAATTGTCATTTGTTAATCACTATTAGCACAGCCAGCAATCTAAAACTGTTTGGTTTACAAAGTGGTTAGTAGTAAGAATACATAAAATTGGGCCTGGTGGCGTGGCCTAGTGGCTAAGGTCCTCGCCTTGAATGCGCCAGGATCCCATATGGTCGCTGGTTCTAATCCCTGCAGCTCCACTTCCTCTCTATCTCTCCTCCTCTCTGTATATCTGACTTTGTAATAAAAAAAAAAATAAAATAAATCTTAAAAAAAAAAAAAGAATACATAAAATTTTGAGGTTGCAGTGAAATCCCCATTAGTTGTAAGTATGGATGACCAGAACTATAGCAGTAGTACTGGAGTTTTTGAGGCAGTGAGAGCTATTTCTCATGTATTCTTTTCTTTTCATATAACATATCTTTCTACTATTGAAATTACTTCCTGAATTTCCTCACCAACAATTTCAGAGTGCCTTACTTTTATTGACAGCTAGAAGATTCACATTAAATATTTCTAGTAAATAGTTTTAAGCAAAAGATATTTTCTAAAGTCCAAAGATTTTGGAACATAATACTGTCCAGACTTGAAAAATTACTTTCGTATTTTCAAGAACTGGAGTTTTACATTTTTTAGTGATTTTTCTGCTTATTGCTGTTGATGATTCATTAAACTATCTCTTTAGTGGATGATAATAAAGTTCTTTCTTACCTCACTATTGCATTATGTCATGATGAATCTATATAAGTTGAAAATTTGTCAAAAAAAATACAACTAACCTACCAAACACCACAGTTTAGCCGACAGATTATGTAGGGTGTGATTTGTTTCTACTCAGGCTTATGTGGCTTACTGTGGTTCCCTGTGGCCGCTCAGCATTGCAAAAGAGCACTATCGTTAACCTGAGAAAAGGTCAAAATCAGATCATGGTTTCTACTGCACACACATCACTTCTACATTATTGTGAGATCAAGTTCTGCCATAAGTTGGCAGCGCTCTGTATGGAAATTGAATTTACAAGATCACTTAGAGAATTTTGTTTTACACCTCACTCTTGTGTTTCTTTGGAACTGATTAAAATTATTTTATTGAATTCCTGATGTGCAAGGATTGGTTCATTGGTTAAGTCATTACTTGAGATGGCCACATCCTATTCCAATTAAGTCCTGGCTACTTTGCTTCCTGTCCAACTTCCTACTAATGGGCACCCTGAAAGACAGCAGATGATGGCTCCTTTGGGTCCCTGCCACTATTCTGTGATACTTGGGTGGAGTTCTGGGCTTGTAGCATTAGCCTGGGCACTGGTTGGCATTTGGGGACTGAGCCAGCAGATGAAGTATTTGTTTGCCAGTTTATTTTCAAATAAAATGATAAGCAAAATTTTCAGCCAGATTAGCTGAGTGTCTTTGAAGCTGGAAATCTCCTTAAGTTTAACACCAAAGAAAAAAGATGTGACAATGATTTTATTTTCTAAACCTCTTTTGTACAGGGCCGATCCCTTGTCCAACATGGTGCTAACCTTCAGTACGAAAGAAGATGCAGTTGCATTTGCGGAAAAAAACGGTACGTTTAGTGGTCTATTTTGCTTTTAACAAAGTCAACATAGGATTTCATCTTCACCTTAACCTAATGTGACTCAAGAATATAGAATTTCTGTTAGAAGTTTTCAATAAATCCAATCCAGTGATTGTTAACTTTTAATTTTCAGAATATTAACCTTCCAAAAAGAGCAATGTAAACTGGGATGCTTATGTCATACAGAAAAACCACACTATTCTCATTTGAAAAGCAAGGAGTAAAACCTCTTAACAAATTTCTTATTAATGCCCCTGCAAACTTGACATAGTTATTTAACTTTATACCAAACCTAGCATAAAGTATTTATTTCAGTTTTGACACCTGTTTATAAGCTCTTTGCCATTTTGAGCCAAAAATGTGATATCTATTAAATTATATACCCTCTAGCATTTCCTTTAAGCCTAAATATCTTCCTTTCTTGATAAGATTATACTTGATATTACTATAATTACATTAATGCAGCTTAAGTGTACTTTAAATTCACTTTTCCACAAACTTTTAAAGAGCTGAGCATAGGGGCCTCGTGCAATGGCTCAGTGGCTAAATCCTCACCTTACAAGCCCCAGGATCCCAGATGGGTGCTGGTACCTGTCGCATCCAGTTCCTTGCTTGTGCCTGGGAAAGCAGTTGAGGATGGGCCAAGTCACTGGAACCCTGCATTTCCATGGGAGACCTGGAGGAGGCTTTTGGCTTTGCTCAGCTCTGGCCATTGCGGCCTCTAGGGGAATGGATGGAAGATCTTTCCATCTCTCCTCTCCTCTATATCTCTGCCTTTCCAGTAAAATAAATCTTAAATAAATAAACAGATTTCAAAGGTATCTGTACCAAAAAAGCTATCAGTGTTTTCAAAATTTTTCAATTTTATCTTGCCACAAATTTCTTCAATACTCTCACTTTTGGAATAGCCTCCTATCGTTGGTCTGTGTTGATTTACTGTTTTTTGTTGTTGTTGTTTGTTTGTAGTTATTTTGATAATCTTTACATAGTTGATTAGGGCACAAAGGGTCAAGGACTACAGAAAGTGGGTAGATTTACTGTTAATACAAATGCGAAATTCATCTCATTCACTATTAAGCCAACATATGGCACTGAAAAGGATTCTGAATTGTAGTCCTCACTATACCGTTTGGAAGCTATATTACTTTGAAATTAATTTCATAATGGACTTAACTTCCCTTATTTATAAAGGCTTAGAAAAGAAGAATGAGAGGGGAAGAAATAAAGATCTTCCATCTGCCGGTTAACTCCCACAAGTGACTACAACAGCCAAATCTGGGCTGGCCCAAAGCCTTCATGAACCAGGAGCTTCCTCTGGGTCTCCCAAATGGGTACAGGAGCTGCTTTCCTAGGTGCATTAGCAGGAAACTGGATCAAAACTGGGGCACCTTCGACTAGAACTGGTGCTCATATGGCATGCTGGCATTGCAGCCAGCAGCTTTACTTGCTGTGCCAGTGTGCACCACACACACCTTTTTCAGATTTATATGCTTTTATTTCAACTGTTAAGAAACATGTCATAAAGTGGGAATACTTGGTATAATACCTTACTAGTCTTTATTACTTTCAAAATTCACATCCCACCACCTGGTATTGCTGTTACTTATCTCCCTGAGACTTATCCATATTACAGAGTTCTGTTTCACAGTACATGTTAGGAATTTTCCCAGATGTAATGCAGAAATAAGTATTCAAATCCAGCCATTCAAATGAATTCTACTTCAGTTATCTATTTGAATGATGTAGTTAACTGGTTTTGTTTAAGTACAGTGGAAGATGAGTATTGTGTATTAGATTTGACTGAATGAAAGCACCAAAGTTGCTATTTCCCACCCTCTTGTCCCCATAACTTGCAATTAAAAGAAGCCAAACTGCATGGGCTTCAATCAATTGATTAAAAATGACATCGTAGATAGAAAACTACAGTGTCTTCTGTGAGAAATGTATATACGGAAAGGCTATGCATGGGTTTTGACTTTTTGCATCAAAGTTAAGCTGTAGTAATGTCTGAAAAGAATCTAGTTTGAGTATGCACAATCAAGGCAATGACTGTTAAGAGGTGGATGTGAGCCAGTCAAGAGCAAAAATTTGGGAGGTGGGGGGGACGCTCAAGCTCAAGGCATTTTGCTTGTTGACTTGAGACAACCAAAGGATGACAATATCTGCTCTTTAGGAGAGTGTTCTGAGAAAGCCAGCCAGAGCTTTAGTAGAAATGTGCCTGTATGAAGTTCACCAGCGTGGCCTTCTCTGCTAGGACAGTATTCATTCCTCTCATCAATCAAGGGCAATTTCTGTGGCAGTTTCAGTGGTGAGTCTTCAGGCATCTGCTTTATAGGCCTGACTGGGAAACAAGTCACAGGAGTCCTATCTTTCAAAAATAGTAAGTAGGGCCCGGCGGCATGGCCTAGCAGCTTAAGTCCTCGCCTTGAAAGCCCCGGGATCCCATATGGGCGCCGGTTCTAATCCAGCTCCCTGCTTGTGGCCTGGGAAAGCAGTCGAGGACAGCCCAATGCATTGGGACCCTGCACCCGCGTGGGAGACCCGGAAGAGGTTCCAGGTTCCCGGCATCGGATCGGCGCGCACCGGCCCGTTGCAGCTCACCTGGGGAGTGAAACATCAGATGGAAGATCTTCCTCTCTGTCTCTCCTCCTCTGTATATCCGGCTTTCCAATAATAATAAATAATCTTAAAAAAAAATAGTAAGTGGCACCAGTTTGTGTTCAGTCAACAAAGACTGCATTGACAGGATTAATTTCCCAGGACCCTCACTTCCATAGTGATAGACTAAATTGCTAGTAGAAAAAGGTCTTGAACTTGTTTATGCCTGTGCTAAGAAATAAAGCTTATAATTTTAAAATTTATTGTAATTGATTTGAAAGGCAGGACAAAGAGGGAGGCAATACTTTCCCTCCCACTGCTTCACTCCCTCAGTGCTAACAGCCAGAGCCAGACCGGGGGAAGCCAGGAGCCCTCAGTGCCATCCAGCCTGCTTTGTGGATAGCAGCAACTTAACCACTTGAGCCTGTTGCCTTACAGAATCTCTTCAGTATTGGGAACAGGAATAGCAGGAACTTGGGTGAGACATACTGAAACAGAATTCAGCAGTTCTAAGGGACATCTTAATCCACAAGACCACACCCCTTTTTAATTTTAAATTCCATTTTTCCATAACATCTGAAAGCCATCTCCTACTACTAAAGAGAATTGGTCTGAGGATTAAGTATGAGTTAATAAAAAGGAAGTAAGTATATAATACCGTAATGTAACATGTTATTAGTAATAAAGTTTGAAAGTTTTTGGTAAAAAGCCTAAGTACAATTGCTTATTAACACTTCATTGACAGGTTCCAAATCTGTCATGTAATTATGCTCAAAGCAGTCTTCAAAATAGTATTTTGATTTAGTTATCAGAATGTTACTTAAAATAATTTTTAAACGGTTGTCAAAAATAGTTACAACATTTTCCATCTTTTCAGCTACTGTATTTGTCTGACACCTTGAAAATTATTCATTTGATGTCTGTAACTTGAGTTTAATAACAGGAAATCTAATTAAAGTGCTGGATCCTTGGTTATCTGAGTAGTCAGAAGGATTACATGACTGCAGTTGCCATGTGGGTTGCAGGGTGTGAACTAGCCACTGCTACCATTGAAATCTGTTGCCTCTCCAACGTCTCTGCCTCCCCAGGAAACAAAATTGAGAAACATTATCAAAGTTCATAATATAGAAGAAACTTACTCAGTCACTGGTTCTCTGGTATCCAGCGCAGAAGTTGATCTGTAATGGATACTCTTTTTCTCCTAAAATAAAATTGACTGCTCAGGAATTTGAAGTCACTGCTGTCCTGGTGAATTCCTCAGTGATTCCATCCCTCTGCCTTTCAAATACATAGACATTTATAAATTACAAGATAAATAAACTGTTACTATCATTTCAGTTGCCATGAGGAGTTAAGATTGTTGGATTCGCTTGTTTCCCAGCAAACATTTATTGCCTGCTAACTATTTTAAAAATCATTGGCCCCTCCTGTGAAACTGCAGGCTAATCTTGGGAAACAATTTCACGTATATTACCTTTTCCCCTCTACCGTTCCTACTGGGCCAACTCTTTCTTTTAGTCTCCACAATGATTGTGTGGATCATCAGATAATATACATCAATATTGTTACCACAAGTTACACTCAAACACTATCATGATAGGTCCTGCACTAGGTGCTTTTCATTCATTCTCATTTAATCCTCATTGCAACTAGATAAAGCAAGAACAGTTTCTATCCCCATTTTATAGTTCAAGGACACTGGTGTTCAGAGACATGTAGTAACATTAGGTAACAAGTTCACATACTGTAGTTTTTTAAAATTCATCTAATTAAATTTTTAAAAATTCATTTATACATTGTTTATAATAGCTTTTCAGCTACAATAGAATTGAGTAGTTGTAAAGACTTAAAACAGTGACCCCTCAGCTCTTTATAGAAAATGTTCGCTTACCTCTGTTCTCAACTGTCATATACTGTCTCAGTAATCCCAAGTTTTTATAAATCCCCAAATACCCTTTGTGTACGTATTTTCAGTGGTCCATGCTTAATAGACAAATTCCCTAACTGAAAATTCAGAGTCATGCACAATATAAGGACTGACCATTACTGAGTTTTAACCCTACCGTTATCTAGCTATGCCCCAACTCTTGTTCGAGGCCGTACTTCTCTTTCATTTACCGCCTCCCTCAGGCTTCCTTTCTCATTTTTTCCCCTGCTGTCAAACTCAGTTCATCTTGAGAAACTGTACATTCCCTCCTTTCCTTATCCCTTATTTTTTTCCTTCCACTCCCACTAAACAAACTGTTCCTTTTAACTGCCATAGTAAATTCACCCTGTTTAACAGAAAAGACAAATTTATTACATGCATATGCACAAACGAGAAAAGATCTAAATGAGGGCCAGGCAGTTCAAGTTTATATGGCATCCCAAGCTACAGAAAGGAGTACAGGCTTTGGAACTTTGGAGAGAAGACGGCAAAGGTTGTGGGAAGGTGAAGGGACTGCGGAAAGGAGGCTTTTAATTCTGATAGACTCCTAAAAGCTGCTGTGGCCGTGTCTCTGGTTGAGGTCTTTCCAGCTTTACTCTCCCCTTCCTGATACCGAGATCTTGTGTAGTAAAATAAGCCCGAGCCCAGCTCTTGGCACCTAAGTTTCTGGATTTTGACAAAAACTTCCTCTGTGATGCTGTGATGTTGGTAGATTTAAAAAATTAATCTAGATCTACACTAACAGGGTGGCTACTAGTCAAACCAGGACCATGGCACTTGGAATATACTGTACTATCAAAGATTTAGCATGAGAGAATCTTAAATTTCATTATGTCGAAAGCTATGATTAGAGTCAGTTTTGCTTGTTTTTATTCATTTCATTAATGGGCTACCTAGAAAATTAAGTATGTAGTTCATGTGATATACATTACACTTCCAATATTCATTGATACATGCTCTATAGTTTAAATGAGAAATCGGGAAAAACCTGGAAAAGTTCAAATCTTACACTTCTTAAATGCAGTTCTGTTCTACAGATGCACTGTCCTAGTGTAAATCAAGGGTAAGTGGAAACTGTTACAATAATGAAGTAGAGCCTTAATGTGACTAACATGAGGTTTTGCAATTATCAATTTCTTAACCAAATAAAATCTTGTACAGATAGGTCTTTTGTATAAAAATGCCTTCATCACTAAATGTGGTTCTCTTGCTCTTGCTGTTGGTAATTTCGACTGCTCCTTACCTCTCCCCTCTCTTTGACCGTACCTCACCTCACCGACTACAGAAAGACTGGTTCTCTGAAATGCCGGGCAAGGGATAGATGAGACCAAGTTCCCCCATTGCTTCTTTTCTCTCTTCCTCTCTGCCTCCCACCCCCACACTACTTTCACACAAAGAAAATATAAATACCCTTGTGTCTTCTGGCTTTAACCCCAGGGCCTCATGCTATGAACAGCTCCCTCAGGCTCAGCATCTGTTCCAGGGGAACTCTTCAAAAATAACCTTTCTTTGCCAAAAGGGAAACCAAAAATCTGGAGTTTCCTCTGAAATGTAGATGAAGCTTACTTCAGTTGTTTGTGTGCTGCAAAGACCCACCTTTGTCACCCTGTGGCTTTTGTCTTTCCTTGTGTCCTGTGAAGGATGGGGAAGAGAAGGCTGCATCTTGGAGAGAGGAGGTAGAAGACAGCTGTGGAAAATTTGGATGGTAGAAAACTAGGCTCTACTACCATTTACATGCTAATGAAAACCAGAAATGCCCTTTTTTTCCCCTTTTGATCTGATTTGAAACTTTGTGACTTTTCTCTGGTATGTCATTTTACCCCCCTGTATTATTCTCATTGTTGTGAGCAGTAAAAACTCTTTGAAATTCTGAAAATGAAGGGTTTCTTTGATGAATAGCAGGGCAGAGGACACACTGTGAAACTGCTTTCTGCTCACAGTGAGTCTGCTGGGAAACCAAACCCCATCTCCAAAGTGATGGAAGGTAGAGACTGGGAAGGTCAGGTGGTGCCTGGATCCAGGAAGAAATAACTGGAGACGCAGCTCAGAATTTCCAATTCCTGCACAAGTCAAGCCGACAGGAAAGTCTGAACTGCGCCTCACTTAAGCTCCCCTAAGGGTTTCAGCTCACATCTGTAAATCTGTTAAGATTTTTCAAAAAAAAAATCATACAGATAAAAATCAAGTACAGGTATTTTCATGATAGAATTAGGCAGATGTTACGAGTGTAAAGTAAATATTTAAACCAGCATGTAGATGTACGTAGGATGGAAGTGTGGAAGTGAATTACAAAGGGCAAGGACCTAGCAGTACAATCACTAGCAGTGGGAAGGGGTCATCATTTACCTATGAATCAACTGTATACAACTTCAGAAGTTACCCAGATAGGTGAACAATAAGAAATTGAAGTAAAGCTTGATAACCCGGAAAGGTATGATCGAGATAATGTGTAGTTTTCCATTGAAGATTTTTTCCACTTTTTTTGGTCTCAAGGAGAGATTATTAATGATCACAAAATACGATTGGTGTTGTAAGTGACCTGATTGTTCATAAGCAAGAATATTAATATTCCCAGCAGCTTTCTTATTTGAGAGGAGGAGCCAGTGAATGCCCATCAGCCTGCTCAGCCTCCAGATCTCCAGAACGGTGGGAATTGATCTGGGCTGAAGCCAGAGACCAGCGGCAGTCCAGGTCTCCCATGTGGGCGGCAGGATCCCAGCTACTTTAAGCCGTGGCTGCCCCTCAGGGTCTGAATGACAGAAAACAGTCATGACCCATGACCCAGAGCCAGGTGCTGTGAGGTGGAGTGCACGCATCGTAACTTCTAAGCGAACCGATGCCAACATAAACGGGCTGGGAAGACGGAGAGGGAAGGGCATTCCGCCTTGCGCCAAGTTTTCACAAAGAAATTCATGTTAGACTTAGAACTTTCTAACCTCAAGGGATTTTTAAGTCAGAATTTGCCATCCTATCTACTGCAGTACCTGTTAACTCCAGGAGCTGCCTTCAAGTTCCTCCAAATACCCTAAGGCTACCCTGTCAGGCTGGGAACCAGCTACACTGGATGCCAGGCACTTCTCTTGGAAGGACCTCAGGAAGTCAACCTTAGTTCTCTCAAGTTATGTCTCGTGTTTAAATAAATAGACCTCTCTTAAATATGTCACTCCAGGTAAGCAGTGACTTGGTTATGTAAGAGTGCTTCCAGTTACCTCCTAGTCAAAAGGAGGACAGATTGTTATTGAAATGTGCAGATGGTTTTATTACCACAAGTAAGAATATTCGGAAAGTTTCCAAAGTCTGGAGGAGTCATCATTTACAGATATTGCATGACTCCACTAAAATGTAATGAGTTACAGACATCTCAGGAGCAAGTCTTGTGAGAAATATGTATCAGACTTGTATTGCAGGCTCATGCCCCCACCTGAGATGAGGAATCAAAGGGGAGACTTAAGTACAAAAATGGGACCAGGATTTATTTAGAGAGTACTTATTCAAATGTGAGGAGAGCTGCTGCTTATAGGAGGGAGAGAGGACAAGCAGACTGCCCACAGTCCAAAGTTGACTGTGCCTCTCAGGAGAGCACTTCTGGTCTCCTCCTCCAGGCCCCGTGTTCCAAACAGGATACAGTGAACCAGCACACGGAAGATCTCTCCCTACCTCTTTCTAGGTTTTATTTGCAAGAGTTATAGAAAGTATTTTTATGTTAGCAAATTTTTATATTTTCTGTGAGCCCGCCTTCCCATCCGGCTCCCTCCTTGTGACCTGGGAAAGCAGCTGAGGACGGCCCAAAGCCTTGGGACCCTGCACCTGCTTGGGAGACCAGCAAGAGGTCCCAGGTTGCATGCTT
Organism: Ochotona princeps; assembly: GCF_030435755.1. NCBI lineage: Eukaryota > Metazoa > Chordata > Mammalia > Lagomorpha > Ochotonidae > Ochotona > Ochotona princeps. Next base: position 13,749,396 of record NC_080854.1, on the reverse strand, counting down.
CTGGCTTTGGATCAGCACAGCTCCGGCCATTATGGCCACTTGGGAAGTGAATCATCAGATGAAAAATCTTCCCCTCTCTCTCCTCCTCTCTGTATATCTGAATTTCTAATAAAGATAAAATAATTTTTGAAACTTTTAAAGAAGATTTATTTGAAAGACGGGGTTAGTGCGACAAAGAGATCTTCCATCCACTAGCTTACTTCTAGAAGCCCAGAATGACATTGGCGCCTCCCACTTAGCCAGTGGAAATCCACATACATGGGCCATCTTGTGCTGCCTCCCCGGCACTTGCACATGGCATACAGGTGTTCCAAGAGGTGCCCTAACTTGCTATGGCATTCCACCCACCCTGAAAAAAACATTGTCTTCATTCTAGCATAGTGGAAGTGTTAGGAGTTCAGGCTCTTCCTTTTCTGAAAGTTGTAGTATTGTTCATTTTGTAAAATCATCGATTTTCTCTGTAAGCTAATCAGGACAGTGCTCTTTAAAGAGAATTCATAAATGCCACCTAAAGGTAGAAAACCATTACTTACATGGCACAGTGAGAAGTAAAGACTTTTCTAACTTTTAGACTTGTTGATAGACATCATCACACAGACAGTTTGTAACTTCAATTCTGGCATTTCAACTGTGGCTTAATAATTGGGAAATTTAATAGTCCCTACCAAAGACATGTTCTCTTCTCACCAAGTACAAATTCTTGCTTGATTGTGCTCAAATAAACAGGAAAGACTAACCAGATTCTCTTTCTCCCCAATGGAGAACAGGCCTCTATAAACCACTAATCTGTTTACTGAATGGTCAGATTGTAAAACCAATTTCCAAAATTAAAAACAAAGCAACATTCTCTTGCTGCTTTGGGTCCATCTCTTGGAGCCAAAAAAGAGTTCATGCACTTATGGTGTAAGGTACACCTGTCTTCGGTGAGAAAATATTTTTAATTCACCTTTAAGTGGTGAATTAGACATGTTCGTGACATCTAATAAAATTAGGAAAGATATTAGAAAATTTCCAGAAAAAATGACTAACATCTAAAATATATGTAAGTAAAATAAATTTTTTAATGTGTAGCAGTTCAGGCATCTATTATAACCAGTTGAAAGGACAAGTTAACACCGATTTGTATAAGCTGAAGGAATGTTGAGACAAATTACAAATGGAGAGCATACTGTTTTTTTGAGGGGGAATCAATGCAGGCACCATGAGAAAAACAATTCTTCATGATTATCATATTCTATATTCACCACAAACACTAAATTAACAAAATACTCAACTGTTGTTTCTAATGGAAATATCCTGGTTATATCTTTTCATGAACTGCTTAATATTAACTGTTCTATGAGTTTTTGTTTAAATATACCTTATTTAATATACACTGTTGACTGATCATGTTTGAATGAAGCCAGCAGCACTGTAATAGATACACAGAATGTACCTAGCACACACACCGGCACGTCACAGCCTTCTCGTGCATAGAAACTCGAAACGGTACTTCAGCACTGCGTTTGGACGGCATTGAACGATGACGCTACAGACGGGAAGCACAAACATAGAGAACTAAGTAGACCAAGTGAAGTATGCTTGTTTACAAGGTTAGAGCTCCAACAGAATGCAGAGTGTTACCTTGCGTGACCTTAGTTGGGAACATGTGTGCTGGTCAATTCAGATTTTTGGCTATTCTGTGCATGTCATAAATGACCACAGAAATACCACAAGTATTGATTTTGGGGTTAGTAGGAAAATTTACAGGTACAAATAATCAGGATTATTTGTAACTACAACATACAAAGACTGTTTTACGTACATAGCTTTTTTCCTTTGAAACCCCCATCAGTGTGGCACAACAGGCAAACATGCCATTTGCATTGCTGGCATCCAGTGCCAGAGTACCAGTTCACGTCCTGGTTGATCCAGCTTCCTTCTCACCTGCCTGGAAGTCAGCACATGAGAACCTAAATACTACCCTTTAAGGGGATCTGGTTAGAGTTCCTGGCTCTGGCTTGGACTAGGTCAGGCTGTTAACAGTAATGTGGAGAGCGACCCAGTGAAGATCTGTCTCTGTCTTTCCCTCTGTTGCTCTGCCTTTCAAATAGCCTTTTTAAAACTTGTTCTTAACTGAAAGGCAAAGATAAAGGGCGAGAGAAAGCTCTTCCATCTGCTTGTTCACTCCCGAAATCGCTACAACAGCAAGAGCTGAGCCAATCTAATGCCGGATCCAGGAGCTTCTTCCCTCATTGGTGCAGGGACCCAAGGACCTGATCCATCTCCACTGCTTTCCCAGGCCATATGCAGGAAGCTGTATTAGACCTGGAGTAGCCAGGACACGAACCCATATGGGATGCCAGCACTGCAGGCAAAGCTTAGCGTATTATGACCTCCAAGTAACAAGTCCCAGTCCTTGGCTCTTGTGGGTGGCAAGATGTTTGGCCTACCTGCAAAGGCTCCCGAGAAGATGTCCCCTTGTGGAACTCAGAGCTTTTTCTCATAGTGGCAATGTACGTGGTGTGGCCTTGGGAGATTCTTAGTCTAGCCTATTAAGAATTAACTATTAAGAAAGAGTCCAGGAATCCCTGCATAGCCCATACACCAAGCTAGTTACACCAAAATCTCAGAGTGATTTTTGGCTGTTTGGTTTTTTAACTTGAAGTCAGATTTTTTTTTAAAGATCTATTTTTATTGCAAAGTCAGATATATAGAGAGGAGAGACAGAGGAAGATCTTCCTTCCATTGACTCACTCCCCAAACGGCCACAATGGCCAGAGCTGAATCTATCAGAAGAGGCTAGGGGCTCCTGGCTTCGAAATCTCCCACATGGTTTCAGGGTCCCAAGGCTTTGGGCCGTCCTCAGCTGCTTTCGCAGGCCACAAGCAGGGAGCTGGATGGGAAGTGGGACTGCTGGGACCAGAACTGGCGCCCATATGGGATCCCAGCGCATTCGAGGCAAAGACTTTAGCCACTAGGCTATCATGCTGGCCCTGAAGTCAGATTTACAGAGAAAGAGACAAAGAGATCCACTGGTTCACTCCTCAGGTAGCTATAGCCACTGTGGCTGAACCAGGAGGAGGAAGCCAGGTGCTTCATCAGGGTCTCCCGTAGGAATGGCATCTTCTCTAACCTTCCCAAGCCATCATGAGAGAGCTGGATAGGAAGCAGAGAAGCGAGGTCATAAACCAGTGCCCATTTGGGATGCTGGGTTGGCAGGTGTTAGTTTTACTTGCTACACCACAACATGGGTCCCTGTATTTTCTTTCTTCTGAAAAATGTTCTAAATAATGACTAATATTCACATTGTTGAAATACGAAAGCTGGAACAGACAAATTCTGAGGCATTCCAAGGCAAATTCTGTGTGGTGGTGTTTCAAGTACTGCTTTAGAAATAATTATTTTGAATCATCCCTCCCTTCTATTCATTAGATTTTTGGTAATATCATGGTTCAAAGTTTAAAAATAAAATTTCTGAAGGATTACTTTTTTTTTTTAAAGATTTATTCATTTTATTACAGCCAGATATACACAGAGGAGGAGAGACAGAGAGGAAGATCTTCCGTCCGATGATTCACTCCCCAAGTGAGCCGCAACGGGCTGGTGCGCGCCGATCCGATGCCGGGAACCAGGAACCTCTTCCGGGTCTCCCACGTGGGTGCAGGGTCCCAAAGCTTTGGGCCGTCCTCTCCTGCTTTCCCAGGCCACAAGCAGGGAGCTGGATGGGAAGTGGAGCTGCCGGGATTAGAACCGGCGCCCACATGGGATCCCGGGGCTTTCAAGGCGAGGACTTCAGCCGCTAGACCACGCCGCCGGGCCCGAAGGATTACTTTTATTCCTTCTTCTACTCTTCTAAATTTTTAAAGATCCTTCATTAACTTTATAGAATACACACATTACAGTCTCATTTCAACAAATCTTTGAGATTCCTGCATATGTGAGGTTAATACTCTGCATCCTTCCAGGGTAAAGTGTGCACACAATCTGGTGTGAGATTGGGAAACCGCCTCAGTGTCAGCACATGGCTGCATGGCCTCCCACGGCGCTGTAGTTCCGATCCCAGGCCTGGCTTTGCAGAGGCTGCTTGCTATGTCAGCTTGTGGCAGAACATGTGGTGTCACATGTTTGGCATCTTTGTCACATGCAAAGATTGTTGAACTCTTTCCTTCTGACCTAATGTCTGAGACTATGCTATAATGGGAAGAAAGACCTTTCACAGGTTGTGAGTCAAGGTTATCACAGGTGATGCATTTCATAAACAAAAGAAATGATGAATGCTTCCTTGCATTTTTGCATTACTGAACCATAAAAGATAAATGGTTCTGTACATAAAAATGTAATTCTGTATATTATACATGGAATTCATAATTTAACTGCAGTGGTCTAGTTTCCTTCAGATGCTAGTGTGTTGATTTGTTTCTGCATTTGCATTTGAAAAGATTACACCAAACATTCATATTGTAGGAAACAATATCATAACCATAGTGTAGAGACTGACAAAACTGGCATATTTCTGTAAAAGAAACTGGGCATGGGTTATTTTAAAAAAAAATCACATTTTAATTTTGCTGGGGCATTTGCGAGAGGTAAGTGTTTTTTGATACTGTGGCCTAATGTGCAGAATGTTTCTGTGAAAGCATTCCAGTGTGTGAAACAGCGGAGGGACCCAGCCTCTCATGCCTTAGGTGCTGCTGGCTGGCTTTGTGGCTAATCCACGCCATCTGGCTACCCTGCACAGTGGAAGTGACGGCAGTCCTGGGAGCTTTACCCCATCCCTGGGACAGCTGTCTAGGACTAGTTGCTTTGATCATCTTCTGCCACACAGCTGGGAAGAGCAAAGGGTGGTTTTGGGTATTGTAATAGGACAGCATATGGGACCAGTGTCTGTAGACGACACCTTCATCAGCCGACCTCAAAGAGCAGGAGTGTTTTCACTTTCAGGATCTCATTCAGTACAACAACTCTGGATTTTGTTTTAAAAATAAAAGGAAAACTTAATTTAGGGTTGAAAGAGATACTCTTAGAAGTTCAAACATTTCACAAGTATGATTTCATTCTTAAATTTCCACATACTGTTCCTCACAAGCTATATTACACTCTCTTGAGGAACAAGTTGCAAATCAGAAGTAGCAAAAATAATTATAATGTGTGTATTTTACTCATTGTTAAATATGCACATTTCTGTCCTTACAATACTGTTACTCCTGGAGGTTTTTCGTTTGTTTTTTAGCCAGTGCTTTGTGCCTGCTCCAGCAACCTGTATATCCAAGTGTGTTTGAACCAGTAGATTGGATCTTTCAGGAAAGTAAACACTTGAGGGGGATGCTTGGAGCTGTGATAGGCTGAACAGTAGCTCTACAGAAAAGCAAAAGTTCATCATAGCAGCCCTATGTAGAAAAGTTTAAATCCAAAGGGGGATTTACGTAGATTCTGATCTTAGTTTGTCCTTTTATGGGATTGCCACCAGACTTCCTCATACTCTATAGTTTCATCATAGAAGCAGGGTTGCTTGTTACACTTTGGGAACAAAGTTGTTTTCCAAAGGTGAGGGAAAAAAAGACCTTTATACCGTAACAATCATGAACGGTTTTGGTAGGGCAGTACTGTAGAGATGGGCCCTAAATGCTGGATTCTTTGAGGTGCATTTTGACTGATTGCATTGCGCATCCACATTCCAGTGCCTATCATGACACTTCTACATCGACAGCCCCTGTAAGAGTCCCAACAGCCAGTTCACTCTGTAGTTAGCAGAATACCTAACCAGGTTAGTTTCTTACAGGTGTGTAATTCCCATTTCGCATTGCAGTGGCCTTGATAGCATTTTAAAACTGTAACCAGGACAGATAATAGATCTGTGTGTTTCAGTCCAGATGCAGTAAGAATAAAACTTTTTCTCCCTGGTGAATGAAGGAAAACTGAATGAAGAGGAGAGTGAGTTTCAGGTGTTTGTGCAAAGTACTAATTTCTAAATATTTCCAAGTGCTTTCTCATTTCATCTGCATTTGCTCTCCTAATGTCTTTGAGCTAAAGACTGAATGTTGAGAGACTGGGGGGGGGTGGGGTGGGACATAGGTTCTTGTTCATTTGGCAAGAAAAGATCATGGAGCCTTGGCTAACCTACCAGTGACCATTATCAGACACAATCTACACTTTCCCCTACAATTTTAGAACGAGACAGTTTTCCAGGGACTGTTAGTCTCTTCTGAAAATTTTCAGAAATAAAAGGAAAACCACCTTCCAAAATTATATGTATTCAAAGGAAATGAGTGGAATTAATATTGCAATACTTAGTTTTTGTTTTTTAAACCAATTCAGTTTCACTTATGAGGTAGTTGTAACAGAGCTTTTATGTCAGTCTGAACTAAAATTCTAGTCCATGACATTTTAGGCTGTTTATTTTATGTTTTATTTTTCCATATTGGTCAGTATTAAATTTTTAAGACGTCTCCCTTATGGCCCACACAACCTATAAGCTTACTTTAAAAAATTTCAATCAAAATACATTTAAAATTGTTAACAGGGCCTAAAACATTCAATGTATTGCACACGCATGTTCTTGTCTCAGAGCCTTCTCAATTGTGGTTCTCTTTGCCTGGAATCTCTTTTCTAAGAGATTCATCATCTGTATTTTCTCAAAAGTTACCTTTTCAAGGAGAAAGGGCTCCCTATATATGTTGTACCCTGAAGTATTTGATGCCTAATACTTATTAGCATGTATGTGTTTTTAATGTATTATTTTTTAGGACCAATTACAAGTGTATCATACATTTACTAAGTTCTCTCTCCTATTAACAAAGAAGTAGGTATTTTTTGTTTTCATTGAATGAGTATAGACACCGTAAGTGTCTACACACAGTCCCTAACAGTAGGCAGACAGTAATATTTGTTAAATGAATAGTGCATCTTCAGTTGAACCTATTTTGAACAACTATTTTTAAGGCTTAGTTTTGCTTTATTTGGAAGGCAGCGTTACAGATTGAGAGAGGTTTTCCATCCTCTAGTTTACTCCTCAAATGGTTATAAAGCCTGCAGCGTCTTCCTTTCTGGTCTGTCACATGAGTTCAGGGGCTCAAGTGCTTCGGCCATCGTCTGCTGCTTTCCCGGGGCATCAGCAAGGAGCTGGATAAGCAGTGGAGCCGTCAGGACTGTAGCCAGCACCCTTGTGGGATGCTGGCACTGCAGGCAGCTTATGCTTAATCCACTTTGCCAGAATGCTGGTCCCTGAATTTTTTCTTTTAATTATCCATATAATGTATTATTTAATGTGGAACATATTTCAGAAATTTGCTGAACTTCCTGTGATCAGATTACAGTATTAATTTGCTTACTAAAACATCTAAGTGAAATTACAGATAATTGAAGATAGTAGAAATTGATTTATATCTATACAACAAATATCCCTAGAAATTGCAGTTTAAATTTGAGTGAGACTGTGCAAGGAACTTAAACTCTGAGCCTTGATTTATTCATCTGTATAGAGAGAGTAGTTTATATAAAGGTTTTATAAGAAATGTCTTTCTCATAGAATCCAATAAAATGATGGTTAAGTGCCATGTTTATTTTTAAACACTTCCCATGAATAAACTTGTTTAATCCTCAGAACGGCTTTGGACAGTAGGTACTATTATTAACATTTTTAAAATTGAAATAGCTATTGTTGATGTTCTTTGTAAGTGCAGGTTCTCAAAGTAAAACACAACTTTCTAATTTTTTTAAATGGATAGGAAAGAATTCAAAACATTTTTTTTTTACTTTGTCAAAATTAGGTTAAAATTGGAAAAGTAAGCCAAAGCAGTCTTACCTTTCCTGGATTCTAGGACATAATTTGCTTTCCCACTTTCTTATAGTTATTAGACTTTCTTTGAAGACAAATAGAATTCTAGCAATGGGAATGTAATTTTCTCCTATAAATGAAGTATTTAAAACATTAATTTGGAGCGTTATGTTAAGTGTTATTATTTTCCTTTTTAGAACAGTAGTATACTTTGGTAATCACAGTTACACAAGCTTTATTTCTGTGGCAAAATTGAATTCCAGCTAAGGAGCTATTAAAACGAACTTTATGGCAGAAAGTACTAAAGTGATTAAGAGACACTGGAAGTTTTTAGAATTCATAAGATGAAGCAGCCCTTGATCAGATATTATTCATTTTAGACATTTTTACATGACTGCATGAATCAGATGCTTAAAGATGTGTTATTTAAAAAAAGTCCTTCAAGAAAAGAATGCTATATTCTATGAGTGGAAAAATCTTTCAAAGTAAAATTTAACCTAGGATATAGAAGTTACTTAATTTTATTTTTGCAGGGGTCATTTGATTTTGTTCTCCATATTGGAACTGAAAACAGGACTTAAAAATATATACATAAACAAATCCATTATGAAACAAAATTATGAACACTGAAATGATTATGGGAGGGGCAAATGAGCTCTCAGAAATTACATAGTTTCAGTCTGAAGTTTCCCATTTTCTTTACAAAAATCTCATTGAATTAATAGTTGAAGTGTAAGTTTCCAGGACATACTAAACCCTATTCTGAAGCACTAGGCTTTTGGACAAAGCTTACGAATTTGAATCCTTAGCCAGTACTTCAGTGCGATTCCAGCCAGTAAACACAGCGCTTGAAACAAATGTTGAAAACATTTCTGAGTTTCACCAGTAGCCTGGTGAAGTCTGGGGAACTGAATCAGGTATGTCGTGGTCCTGTCCAAGTTGGTGATCTATGTAATTTGTGTCACATGCTTTTTCTGCATCAATGAGTTCTACTGTAAAAACACCAGCATGTAGCACAGTCAAGATAGGTTGTATTATCCAATATTCCTCACTGCAGTTATTGAAGTCACATATAAAAGAGAGAAGTTTTTACATGAAATTTTTGCTCAGTAATTGAGCAAGAATTGGGTTACACCTTTAATTTGATAAATAGCAAGTTCTGTTCAGTCAATGTTTTGACGTACTGGCTAACAGAACAAATTACTAGTTTCTCTCTCACATGTGTTGACATTTCCTCTGGATGAGAAGTCCACATTAATCTGAACAGTAGCCTCTGCTGCCGTGTTCTTCAGTTAGCCCACTTAATGCTATTCTCACGGCTTTGTTTTTGTTTCTTTCCTCTAGGATGGAGCTATGACGTGGAAGAGAGGAAGATTCCTAAGCCCAAGTCCAAGTCTTATGGGGCAAACTTTTCTTGGAACAAAAGAACTAGAGTGTCCACAAAATAGGCTGGCACTGACTGTGTGCCTGTGAATAAAGTCAGCTGTGCCGTATTTATAGTCCACATATAACACTTCTCTTAATCTCCTAATAAATTTGACCTTTAAACTACAGATAGATTTTGTGATGTCTATTTTAGACGTTTTTTGATGTCTCAAATTGAGCATGTTATAATTTCCTATATATAGAGGAGATTGAGGTGATCATACCTCTAGGAAATCTTAGTACTTAAGAATCTATTAAAAGGAATGCATGAAATCAGCCGCAACGTTGAAGTTTTATGCTTGCTTTTTATATCCGTTCCTAAGTTAATAGTGCTTACAAACCACCAACCAGCATTATTAAAGTTCATTCTGTCAGAAAATACCAGGGGGTAACAGTAACAATGCAGTCTGATAAGCCTAATCCCAAATCTTATTATTGAAATTTATAAATTAGAATTTTGTATTTTCTAAACTTTATGAGCCTAAGGAAATTGTTCCATTCTAATTTCTGCCCACACATCAGTACCTTTTGATTATCAGAGGTTACAATGAAGATTTTAAAAATTTAAAGACTTGTGCCTGGCACAGTAGCCTAGCAGCTAAAGTCCTCACCTTGCATGCACTGGGGTCTCATATGGGCACTGGTTCTAGTCCCAGCAGCCCCGCTTCTCTTCCAGCTCCCAGCTTGTGGCCTGGGAAAGCAGTCGAGGATGGCCCAAAGCCTTGGGACCCTGCACCCGTGTGGGAGACCCGGAAGAGGCTCCTGGCTCCTGGCTTTAGATCAACACAGCTCCAGCTGTTGCAACCACTTGGGGAGTGAATCAATGAACAGAAGATCTTCCTCTCTGTATCTTCTCCTCTCTGTATGTCTGGCTTTCCAATAAAAATAAAATCTTAAAAAAAATTAAAAACTCATAGCCAGTTCATTGGTCAGTGTTTTTAATGTTCATTCTCATTTTTTGAAAGCGTAAGTGGATACATGCTTCTGTTGTTTAACAGCATGAGCTATGAAAATGCTAGCCTTTGAAGAAACTCTTTGTATATGAATCCTCATGACAACCCTATTCAGGTAAACGCTACTGCTTTTCTAATTTGCCAGGAAAAGACATAAATCAAGGCTTGACAGTATTAAATAGCCTGTTCAATATTACATAGGCTCTAAATACCAAAACTGGGACTTTAAACTCAGGTCTGTATCTTCAAAGTATACACTGAATTCCTATAGTTCTGTATAAGGTTGATTAATTGCTGGCTTTTTATTTTAGTGTGTTCGTCAGTATTTCAGTAGTAATATACTAAATGTAAACTCGTGCATTTATTGAAAGTATTAGCAGCACATTAATCCAGCTCAACAACAAAACTAAATTTATGCAACCTTGTTTTGCAGGTTGTATTTTGAAAAATACATTATATTACTTCATTCTAAAACCTGCTTTTAGGCAGTCTGTGCATATACACAAAGGCAAATGTACAGAAGTGTGTTGCACAGTTTGAGGATGCTAATAAGTGGAAATAATCTCAACATCAACAGGAATAACAGAGTTACATGGAGTGTTGTGTGGCTGTTGCGGGCCTTTAGCCTAGCCGGGGAGACACCAGTGGGCCTGGATCCGCTGTGCCTCCCTGTCTATATGCAATCCTGTGCAATCCCTATCAAAATCTCAATGGCATACTTCTCAAAAACACTAAGATTTGTATGGAAGCGTAAAGACTGACGAGCCAGACCGTTCTGAGCAAACCGGAGGATGCAAGCAGAAATAACTGAACATCAAAAGCGGGTATATTACACTTCCTAGTTGAAGGTTACACTTCAAGACAGAAGTCAAAATAGATACAAGATCTAAGTAGAAAACCAGGAACTGTACTGCAGTTACTTCTTGGAAATCATATTAAAACCTGAGTCCATAAAAGAATGAATGAGTCCAAATAAAGGGAAAACCTTTTGCTTAGTAAATTAGTTACAAATAAGGAAAAATAGTTGCAGATTATCCTATAGATAAAAATCTCCCAAAGATGTGAAAAGCTAGCAAGATAAGTAAATTTGGCAAAATTGCAGGTTTCAAAATCATGTAAAAATAAGGATTTCTGTTACGTTCAAAGATCTAACTGCAGAAGATACTGGAACAAGCACTGTTATTTATGTGAGTACCCAAAATTACAGAATAAATTCACAAGCCATATTGATACCCAAATCTCATGAAGGGCTTATATAATTCAATAGTGCAATGACAGCCTGGTTAAAAAAAAGATCAAACATAAACGTTTTCGCAGATCACACATAAAAATCTGTAACTAAGAACCAGTGCAATGGCTCAGTTGCCTAATCCTGTCCTTTCAAGTACTGCAATCCGATATTAACACTGCTGCATGTCCCAACTACTCAGCTTCCCATCCAGCTCCCTGCTTGTGCCTGGGAAAGCAGTGGAGGATGGCCAAAAGCCTTGGGGCCCTGCATTGGTGTGGGAGAGCCAGAAAAGGACCCTGGAGCCGTTGGCAACCACCTATGGAGTGATCCAGCAGATATAAGATCTTTGTTTCTCCTTCTCTGTAAAATCTGCCTTTCCAATAAAAATAAATGAATCTTAAAAAATAAATAAATAACTGGTAGGGCTGGTGTTGTGACATGGTGAGTACAGCTTTACCTTGTGACCCAGCTCCTTTTCAGTGCATCTGAGAAAGCAGGAGATTGCCCAAGGAATTGGGCGCTTTGCTCATGTGGGAGAACGCAGAAGTATTACTGGCTCCTGGTTGGAATATGTGTCCCTCTCTAATTCTTTCAAAGAAGTAAATACATCTCAATATTAAAATTGTGAGTCCTAGCTTCCATCTTCTAAGCATATACACAGAAAAACATGACGTGAAATAGCCACCTCGAAAATTAATTTGCACTCCTGTGTTTATTGGAGTACCATCATAACAGCTAAGATGAAAGCAACCTAGGGGTTTGTCCACAGACATGCAGGTAAGGACTTGGTATGTCCATACAGCGGAATGTTACAGCCCTCAAGCAATGATCATATGATTTCCCACAATGTGGATTAGCCTGCAGGATATTCTGCTAAATAAAATAAGCCAGACACAGGAAAAAAAACATTGCATGATCTCCCATATGGACTCTTAATAGAAAAATTAAATATATATTTCTGTGTATATATGTGTGTGTATATATATTATATTTTTATATATATAGAGAGAGAGACCTCACAATGGGTTTTGAGGATAAACAGGAAGAAACAGAAGATGCACCTTTGAGAATACCAAGTCCAGATAGGGAGGATAAACAAGCCTTGATTAACAATGTACAGCATGAGGGTGATAATGGAATTGCATGTGTTTATTTAAAAAAAAAAAAAGTACCTGAAAGGTAGAGTGACGGAAGCAGAAAGAGTCTCTTCCTTTTGCCCTAGACAGCCAGGTTTAGATTAGGGCTCAACAGTGGCAGACTCCAACTACATAGTGATGGCCTCTAGTTCCACTCCCGTACCAGAGTTCACCTGTCTCCTTTTCTCCCACATACTGTAGTTTAGCAGCTTTCACAATGAGAATCCTCGTAACTGCAATGAATTACCTCATTTAATGTAGTCCATAATGCATACAAGATGGCTTTAAAGGTTATTACTGTTAGTACCAACAAACACTACAAATAACATTCAAAGATCCTTTTTTTAATCATTGTTTTCTTTCCTAGCAACAAGTGTATAAGAGATGAAGATAGAGTACTATGTTCCAAGTTGAGAAGATCGTATTGTGAGAATTCATATACAAAGTACTCTCCGAATCAGACTTTCCGTTCCTGCCGTCCTTTGCACCATGACTAGGATAGTCCACATGGAGGCCAAAGTGATGAAATGTTGGAAGAAATATTACTCAGAATTGACATCTGCGCAAACCAAAGAATAAGATACTTCTTAGTTTTCCATTATTGTGTAAAACAGAACAAAACAAAATTCTTAACATACCTTATTTGATGAAGCATTTGTTTTTCTGTTTGCAAATCTATGCATGGGAAGATGAATTCCTTTCTAGTTATATGAATGTGTGATACCAAAGAGCTGTCCAGCATAGCTGACAGAGCATTGCCTATATGGTCATAGGTAAAGCTATGGACAAGATTAAGAGGAAGATGCCAGAAAAGTCTGTCTGGGAAAATATTTTTTGGCAAACGAAGAGGAGGACATGATGAATAAGGAATAGAAGTGAATGGTAAAGGATTTTTTAAATGAGAAGAGCCGCTCGTGATTACACACCCAGCTTTAACCCCAGCTACTTTGCCGACAGCTCAGCTCCCTTTCTGTGTTCCTGCGAAGCTGCAGTACTGTTCACGTACTTGGGTCCCTGCCACCGATTTGGGAGACTGTCAGGAGTTCCTGGCTTCTAGCTTCAGCCTGCCACAGCCCCTGCACTTCAGCCATCTGGGGAGAGAATCAGTAAGGGAGAAATCTATGTCCGTGTGTTCCTCTGCACCTGCACCTTTCAAATCGACGTATCTCGAAAAGACAGAAATCGAATACAATCAGATGCCACTTATGAAAATACAGTTCTGCTTCTTAGTGTCTGTTCAGCTTTCCTGTTCATTTCTTGTGGTACTAAACACCATGTATTTGGTGTTATAACAATCACTTCATACTTTTAGAGGTCAGGAGTTTAACAAAAAATCATCCACAGACTCAAAATGTATGATTGAAGAAAATGACATACTGCTGAAAATTTAAAAGTATGGTTACAAAGTGAAGTTTAGTTTCTTTATGTAATTTAAATAAACAACCCTTTGGGATGTACATTATTTTTTGGTTTTTAACAGTGATGACAGAATTCATTCATGGTTGCATGTGGTGTCGTGCTAAGATTGGTATTGTATCTTCCTAAAGCTATTTTTCGTGTTTCTGTGAGAGTAACTGGAAAAAAAAAGAGTCAAACAATCTAAAAGTGATAACGCTATTTCAGTTAAAGTCTAAAAATACGATAACTAAAGAAAATCTTTTTTGATACCAATTTACAACGGGAGCTGAGCCAGCAAAGCCAGGCATCTCCTCCAGCTCTCATGTTTAGTTCAAGGGCCAAGCACTGATGCCATCCTCCAGTGTTTCCCAGGCACACCAGGATCAGAAGCAGAGCAGCCAGAACTCAAACTGGCACCTCTGTATGATGCTGTCCCTCTGTGCCACAACTCCAGCCCCAATGTTTCAAGTTTTAAAAGGAGACAATATTAGTAGCATTAAAACACTGGTTCTCGTGCCTGGTATTGTAGCCTCGTGGTTAAAGTCCTCACCTTGAACTTGCTGGGATCCCATGTGGGCACTGGTTTGTGTCCCAGTTGCTGCCCGCATTATCCAGCTCCCTGCTTGTGGCCTGGGAAAGCAGCAGATGACAGCCCAAAACCTTGGGACCCTGCACCCATATGGGAGACCCGGAAGAAAGTCTTGGCTCCCAGCTTCAGATTGACTCAGCTCCGGCTGTTGCAACTACTTTGGGAGTGAACCATTGGATGGAAGATATTCCTTTCTGTCTTTCCTCTTCTCTGCATATCTGACTTTCCAATAAAAATAAATAAATCTTTAAAAATAAATCTTCAAAAATAGAAAACACTGGTGCCCGAATATTTTTGGTTTCAGAACCTTTGATATTTTTAAAATTATTAACACTTCTGGCTTCAGCTACAAGATGTAAAGCCATTATTATCATTACAAGACGAAAGTAGACTAACTGAGAAGCAAACCATTTTTCTAGATCAACAAGAACTGAGGTCACAAGGTGAGCCACCACACTGACTTCTGGAAACAAACAACGGTTGTGCCACTACAGGCTTGCCAAGAACAGCTCAGGGGGCTGTGAGTGGGCGAAGACTCAGTGGCGCTGCTGGAACTTGAGTGTGGACCAGCCAGAACGCCAGCCTCCCAGTAGGTCCTCGTGGTAAAAGCCAATGGAGTGATTTCAGCAGGATGAGAGACGTGCTCAAGACCAATGTCCCAACAGTGTCAATACAACTGCCACTATTTGACTGTATCCTTAGAAACGGAGAGAAGATAGCTCAATTCCATGGATTTATCACAGTAAAAAAATATATGTATACAACACTGATGTATACAAATGTTGTAGTCAATTAAAAGATGTAACAAATGAGAGAACTTCATTGATAATAACTAAAATAGTGATACATTTAAAAAGTATCCAGGGCCCAGTGTGATGGCTCAGTGGCTAAATCCTTGCCTTGCAAGCACTGGGATCCCATAGAGGCACCAGTTCATGTCCAGGATGCTCCGTTTCCCATCCAGCCCCATGCTTGTGGCCTGGGAAAGCAGCAGAGGGCAGCTCAAAGCCTTGGGCCCCTGCACCCGTGTGGGAGACCCGCACCAGTCTACAGGCGCCTGGCTTCAGACTGGCGCAACTCCAGCTGTTACGGCCATTTAGGGAGGTGAACCAGTGGATAGAAGATCTTTCTATCTCTCCTTTCTGTAAATCTGACTTGCCAATAAAAGTAAGTCTTAAAAAATCAAAATTAGTATCTTAACACCTCTATGAAAAAATTATAAAACATTCCTAAAAGACGCAAAAATGGACTTGAATAATAAGGACATATTCTTGACAAGACATTAGGATATCATGAAGATATAAATTTTCCCTGATACTTTACAAATTCAAAATGATCCCAATAAAAATTCTAATAAGTTTTTCATAGATTTTTTTAGAAAGATTTACTTATTTTTATTAGTAAGTCAAATTTGCAGAGTGAGGATAAACAGAAATATCTTTCCTCCTCTAGTTCAGTCTTCAAGTGGTTACAACGACTGGAGCTAAGCAGATCTGAAGCCAGGAGCCAGGAGCTTCTTCCAAGTCTCCCACATCTAAGAGCTTGGAGTTCATGATGTGATCTCTTTAACAAATGATTGTATCAACAACTGGAAAAATAAAATTTGGTGCATTCCTGACACTGTACACAGGAATAAATGCCAGGTGGAGAGAAGGGGGGGGAAGGAAGGTGAGAGGAATGGGTAGATGGAAGAAGGCAAAGAGTGAGACTTGACCTGAATTCTGAGAGAGAACATGGATGAATTTTAGCTGAAGTCAAGGTTCATGAAAAAGGACTGAAATTCATATGTAACAAAAGAATAAACTGATAAATCTTGAGAATAAGAAACCATAACCAAGTTTTTTTAAGTCAAATAAAATGGGGGAAAATGCACATAAGTCACATTTTAAAAAATTCTCTTTATTCACTTGAAAGTTAGAGAAGGAGGGACAGATCTTCCATGTGCCAGCTCACTCTCCAAATGACCACAACAGCCAGGGATAGGGCACGTTGAATGCCGGAGCTCGTCCCGGGTCTCTTAGGCAGATGACAGTAGCCCAAACACTTGGACCACCTTATGCTCTTTTTTCAAGGCCATTAGTAGGAAGCTAGGTAAGAAGTAAAAGGCAGAGGTCTGGCGTGGTGGCCTAGCGGCTAAAGCTCTCGCCTTTCATGCACCAGGATCCCATAGGGCGCCAGTTCTAATCCTGGCAGCCCTGTTTCCCATCCAGCTCCCTGCGTGTGGCCTGGGAAAGCAGTCGAGGACGGCCCAAAGCTTTGGGACCCTGCACCTGCGTGGGAGACCCGGAAGAGGTTCCAGGTTCCCGGCTTTGGATAGGCGCGCACCAGCTGTTGCGGCTCACTTGGGGAGTGAATGATCGGATGGAAGATCTTCCTCTCTGTCTCTCCTCCTCTGTGTATATCTGACTTTTTTTTAAAAGATTTATTCATTTTATTACAAAGTGAAATGGCAGGAACACAAACTGACATACCCATATGGGATATTGGCATTCCAGGTGTCAGCTTTACTAGCTATGCCACAAGGCCAGCCTCATTGTCATGATTTGCAAGAAGATACATACAGATAGACTTAAGCAAATATCAAGATCTAATTTCAACCATAATATGGCAAAGTGCCATTTGAAATTACCCTGAAATGCTTTGTTCATCTGGTTAGCAAAAAGGCAAAAGCTTCACAATATACTATGTTGTTGAGGTTCCATAGAAATAGTCATTCTTTTTTCAGAGATAAATTTATGCATCTATGTATGTATGTTATGGAGACAGGGAGAGAGAGATCTTCCATCTACTGGCTAACTCCCCACATGAACACAGCAGCCAGGGCTCGGCCAGGTTGAAGGCAGGAGCCAAGAAGCTTCTTCCAGACCTCCCAAGTGAGTGTAATGGCCCAAAGCCTGGAGCCGTCCTCCGTTGCTTTCCCAGGCACCCATAAGGCATTTTGGTGTCTCCAACAGCAGTTTAATCAGATATGCCACAGAGCCAGCACCAGAAATCATCTTTCTTGTCCATTAGGTATGTTAAGTGATATAACTTCCATGAAGAGGAACTATGATAAAATACTAGAAATTGGGGTCAGCATGGTGGATGTCAGGCTAACCCTCTGCCTGCAAGCACCAGCATTCCATTTGGGCAGTGGAGGATGGCCTGAGGCCTGGGGCTCCTGCACCCGCATGAGAGGCTGGAACTAAGCTCCTGGTTCCCACCTTTGGATCAGCTTAGCTCTGGCCATTGCATCCACTTGGGGAGTAAACCAGCAAGTGGAAGATCCCTTTGCTTCTCACTTGGTAAAAACCTGCCTTCAAATCAGCAATAATAAATGGATCTATAAATAAAATACTGGAAACTACGGAAATATTAGATTTTTCCAGTGCTTACAAATTACAGTTCAACAGGAGTAAGTTCTGATGTTCTACTGCACGGTAGGATGACAACAATTAAGAATTACTGGCAGGCATTTGGACCAGCGACTAAGTCCCCTCCAGCCCACACTGGGATGCCAGTTTTGAGTCCTGGCTCTTCTGATTCTTATCCAGCCTCCTGTTAACGTGCAACCTGGCACACAGCAGCCAATGGCTCAACTGCCTAGGTCCCTATCACCCAGCTGGGAGACCCAGATGAGTCCCACGTGCCTGGCTTCAGCTTGACCCAAGCCCTGGCTGTTGTGGGTGTTTAGGGAGTGAACACTGAAGGAAAGATATGTTTGTCTGTGTCTTTCTACCTGTCAAACAAGATGAAAATAGTACACTTAAATAAAAAACTATATTGTATCGACCATTTCCAGAGAGACTGATGTGAGGATTTTCAATGTTCTCACCACAGAGAAATAAATGAGGGGACAGCAGTATGGTATAGCTGATAAGGCCACTACCTACAACATTAGCTTTGACCCAGCTTAATCCTAATGCCCCTGGGAGGTAATCAATGATGGCCCAAATACTTGAGTTCCCATCACCCGTGTGGGAGACCTGGGTGGAGTTTCTTGCTGCTGGATTAAGCCTGAACTGCTGCCAATTTCAAGTACCCAGGAAGCAAACAAAACAGAAGCATTTCATTTCTGTCTCTCCCTCTGCCTTTCAAATAAGCAAATATCTTGAGAGGTCAAAAAGTTGCCTACTTAAAATGATGTAATGACCTAAAAAGTACAATAGAGAGTATCAACAGGATCAAGCTGAAAAAGCATGAACTCAGACAGATCATTTGAAATTATTCAGTCAGGGGGGCAACCAAGGGGAATAAAAGAACAACAGTGCAAAGCAGCCCATGAGGGTTATGAGACACTATGAATGAAACCAGTGTATGTATTCCGGAATTCTTAGAAACATCAGAGAAAGAAAAAAAAAGTAGAGAAAATCAAGTTACGGAAATATTTCCTGTGATCTTCCTAGAACATGGGGAAGAGGGTGAAAGGAGTTGCAGGATTCTGGCTTTGGTCTGGCTTTGCACCATTTGGGAATCAGAAGATGGGAGATGAATCTCTTTCTCTGTTACTATGCCTCTTAAAAAGTTAATGATAGACATCAGTGTTGTGGCACAGGGGGTTACAGTGCTGCCTGTGACCAGCATCTCATACAGGCAATGGATCTTGTCCTGGACGCTCCACAGGTCCCAGAACATGGCCTGGAATAAGCACCAGAAGATGCATAAACTCTTTGGGTCCCCGCTACACCATGTGGACGATCCAGATGAAACTTCTGGTTAGGAACTGGCCCAGAGCTGGCCATTCGGAGAGGGAATGAGCTTATAGACGTTCTCTCTAACTATCACTTCCAAAATAAATAAATCTTTTAAAAACCCAATGATAACAAGGATCCCAGAAGCACCAGAAGAAAAGACATTAATACAAGAAGAATTCCCTCAGGACTACAACAGAAGATTTGTAGGTCAGTTGAGCAAACAAACCCTGCCAACTATAGTCCTTTACAGTACAGCTGTCCACAGAAATGAAGGAAAGAAAAAAAATCCAGATAAAAATAAGAAAACACATCACTAAAACTACCTTAGGTGGCGGGGATGCCCAAGGAGGAGCAGGGGGCAAACAGGGAGATCGGGTAAAGAGGAGAAAGAGCAGCCCGAGCCATGGAGGGGCTGCTGACCAGGACAGGGCAGGTATGGAAGCAAGGGGTGGAGACAACAGCACAGCTTCCAGGTAGATAGGGGATGGGGGGTGGGGGGTGGCGGGGAGAGAATGACAGATCTTCTGGAAGATCACTGGGGTGGGGGGATGGTCATTGAGATACTGGGCCAGGGAAATATTAAAATAAAACAACAGGGCCTGGTGTGGTAGCCTTGCCTTGTATGCACTGGGATCTCACAAGCGCAAAAGAAGAGGCTCCTGGCTCCTGGCTCCAGATTGGCTCAGGTCTAGCCATTGTGACTGCTTTGGGAGTGAATCAAAGCATGGGAGATCTTCCTCTCTGTCTCTCCTCATCTCTATATATTTGACTTTCCAATAAAAAAAATAAATCCTTAAAAAATACATTGAGAGGAAAGAGAAGGAAAACACAATGTACTGAAACTTGTGGGAAGCAACAAAAGCAGTCCTAAGAGGAAAAAAGAATTGATAAATATGTGCATTTGTGTATTAAGAAAAAATTTATATAAACACGTTTATACATTGCCAGAAGAACTAAGCTTAAAGTTAGCTGAAAAAAAGAGGAAAAATTAGGTTAGAAAAGAAATAAATGACATAAAGGATAGAGAAAACCATAGAAAATAAACAGTTCTTGTGTTCTGTTTTTCAACAAAATTGACAAATCCTTAAGAAGGCTCAAATAAATGACAAATGAGAGCTATTACAACTGATTTCATAGAAGTATAAAGGAACATGATACTCTGAATAATGTTATGTCAAAACACCTAGCAATCTAAATGAAAAGGATCTACTCCTTAAACACATATAAACCTAAATCATGAAAAAATAATAAATCTGAGAAGACAAAAGTGTTCAGGGAGATTGAGTCAAGATAAGTTCAGGACCAGATGGCTTCATGGGCAAATTCTATCAAACATCCCAGGAATTAATGCTGGTCCTTCTCAAACTCTTCCAGGAAAATGAAGAGAAAGGAAACATTTCCAAATTTATGTTATGAAGCTAGCATCCTCTGCTATAAAAGCCAGACAGACACTATAAGAAGATTACAGTCCAATATACTTAAATGAATAGATATGCTAAATCCTCAACACAATACTAGCAAAACAAATTCAGAAGCATATTGGTCATAATCAAGTGGAATTTATTCCTGGCATGCCAGTATGGCTAAAACATGCAAATCTACAAATGTGAAGTGCTACAGTCACAGAATGTAATATAAAAATATGATCACTCCCATAGGTGCAGGGAGAAAAGACATACTTTAAAATCTTCAGAATCCATTAACAATAAAACTACCAATAAATTAGACACATAAAGAAAATATATCTCAATATATTTTAAGGCCATATGTAACAACCTCACTGTTATCGCCATACTCAAATGAAAAAAGCTGAAACTTTCTAAGGTCAGGAACAAGACAAGGATGTTGATGTTTGTCATTTTTACCTAATAGGATATTGGAATTTCTAGTCAAAGCAAGACAGGAATAAGAAAAGTTATCTAAATCAGAAAAACAGTTGTTATTTTGCAGGCAATACGATCTTGTATAGAGAAAACCTTAAGACAATACAAAAAAGAGAACTACAACAGACATACAAAAGTCGATTGCAGTTCTATAAACCACTGTGAACTATCCAAGAAATTGAGAAAACAATTGTATTTATTTTTATTGTTTTAAGATTTATTTGTTTCTATCAGAAAATCAGATATACAGAGAAAAGGAGAGTCAGAGAGGAAGATCCTCCATCCATTGATTCACTCCCCAAGTGGTTGTAATGGCTGGAGCTGCGCCAATCCAAAGCCAGGAGCCAGGAGTCAGGAGTCTCTTCCAGGTCTCCCATGTGGTCCCAAGGCTTTAGGCCGTCCTTGACTGCTTTCCCAGGTCACAATTAGGGATCTGGATGGGAAGCAGGGCTGACAGGACACAAACTGGTGCCCATATGAGATCCCAGCACTGTAAGGCAAGGACTTTAGCCACTAGGTTACTGTGCTGGGCCCCAATAATTGTACTTATAATGGTATCCAAAAGAAAGCCAACTATCAGGACATAAATTTAGAAGATAAACTATTCACTAAAAACTATAAAACACTGATAAATTAAGGAAGTAAAAAAAGTTAATGGAAAGATATCCCATGTTCATGGATTATAAGGCAAACATCAATGTATATAGCATCAAAAGTAACTACAGGTTCAATGAGGATCTTGTCAAAATTTCAATGACTTATTTTTTGATAAGGAGCTACACAAAGCTTTGGATAGCCAAAGATATTTTGGACAGAACAAACTCTTGCATCATACTTTGAGGCTTTAACTTATAAAGGTGTAGTAATTAAGCACATTAATAAACTAATTGCTGAATTTATAATGAAGCAGATTTAATATACATTTTATATCTTCTAGAAATAAGACACGTTATAAAAAAGGAGAAATAAAATGAATTTCCACATAATTCAAAATACTATAGGATTGAGTTTAATAAAGCAAGAAAGCAGCCTCCCGAAACATACACGCAGCATAAAAACAAACAGACCAATGGAATCTACCAGAGAACACATAGATGGAAGTAGCTATGAGCAGGGCCAAAGAAGTATAGTCCATAGAAGAAAGCTTGCATTTCTTGCCAGCTTTGTCAAAGACTAATGAATAAATTGTTTCATAAATTTTGTCAGAAAAACTGAAAATCAACATCCTGAACAAGTGAAACTAGATTCTTCAGCATAAAGTCAGAATAGACTAGACTTCAACGTAAACCCAAAGCTATAAAAATTGTAAGAGAAAATAGACGGGGAAAATTCCTCAACCTCAATCTGAACAACGGTTTTTGCACATGCTACCAAAAGCATGGCAACAAGCAAAAATTAGATCACATCAAACTAAAAAGTCTCCATACCACAAAGGAAGAAATAAAACAGAAACAAAAGAACAGGAGAGGATATTTGAAGCCTATGGACCTGATAAGGGTTATTGTTTTAAATATATAAAGAATACCTACAACAGCCAAAGAAAAACAACCCAACTTTAAAACAAAGAATCAATAGACGGTTTTTCAAACAAGACATACGAATGATCACCAAAATCACTAACCATCTAAATTAAAATTATACTGATACAGGTCACCTTATGTTTGTTAACATGGATATTTACAAAACCAAAGACATGTATTGATACAAAGGAACTGTGCTACACCATTGGTGACACATAAATGGATACATCCTTTGCTGGAATTGATATTGTACAGATCTTCAAAATTTTAAAAATAAAATTACGAAATGATCCAGTAGTCTTATGTCAGGCTGTTAATCCAAAGGAATTAGAATCAAGATAGAGATATCTGTGCTCTCTTGTTCGTGGTAACATTATGCAGAATAACAAAGACAAAATGAACTTCTGAACTACGCAATAATCAATAAATAGGTAATAAAAATCTGGAACACACACGAAAGGAAGTGTTATGAAGCCTTTAAAAGGAAGGAAAACTGGCCATTAGCTACACATGGATGATCCTGAAAGACATTATATTAAGCAAAACAAGACAGACACAGACAAATCAATATTATGTGATCTAATTTGTATGCAGAAACTGAAACATCAAACCCATGGAGGCGGGGAGTAACATGGTTATTGCCGGGGAACGAGGTGAGGGGGTGGATAGGTGACGGTCAACGGGTACACAGTGTAGGCTCCATTGAACACACTCTGAGCATCTATTATATAGAATAGTACCTATAGTTGGCAATATCAAACACAAGCATACAATCTATACCACATACGTCAGATATGCTCAGAGTAGATTTTGGTAAGTATTCGTGTCTTTCACTCCCCCCCAAATAGTAATAAGTAGTGGGAAGAAACTTTCAGAAGTGATAAATGATTGTGGTGAGTTTTTTCACCTGTAACTGTCCTCACTGCGCTGTATGAATCAAGTATACAACTTTTTACATCTCAACTACTCCTCAGTGAAGCTGTTTTTGAAAGCAAAATGTAGTGACAGTGAACACTCAAGGAAGGCGCTTATCAGTATGCCACTCACCAGGGCAAAAGAAAAAAAGATTTCACTTTGATATTTAAGAGGGAGATCTAGGGAAAGGGACCCGAGAACCATGCTAAGCTCACATTCATCACTGGACACTTGAAAAGTTGTGTACATGAGCTGAACTGCACCTGTGTACAGAAGGTAACCAGTCCCCGGCTAAACACAGGACAGACGACTGCAAACTTCTTCATGTTCAAAAATATTCCCCCGGCTACCCACGGAGTATATAGGAAAGAGTAGAAATAATTGCTCGGAGACGTATGACCAGTCTTCATCACCACGCTGTCCATATTCAGATGCACAGTAGGAAGAAAGGGAGGCAGGAAGAGGAGGAAAGGAAACGGAGGGAACAAATGGGAAGGGAAGGAAGAAGGCCAGAAGGAAGGAAGGAAGAACAGAAAGGAAAGGAAGAGCACTGAGCAGTGACATCAGGCATTAAACATCAGAGGGAAAAGGATGGCAATACTAGCCCATGAAAGTCTCCAAAGAAACAAAGCGAAGCAAAAGAAAACCCAGAAACAACAAGCCCGGGTGAGGGCACTGAAAGAGTAAGAACTCCAATAAGAGCCCAAGGATGTCACATTAAAAATGTCAAGTATTAACAAAATTTAAAAATAGGTCATGCATAAAACCTGGAATGGGCTCTGCAGAATCAGGAAAAGAACAGTTTTTTGTGACTTCAAGGTTGCAGTCAGAGACAAAGATGTCAAAGCAACTACCGTCTTGAGTAGAACATTGGTGTGTGGTGCAAGGACAGACGGCATGTGTGATGCTGGTGGGCAGCAATCTTGGATAGCTTAGGTAAGCCGTGTCTTTGGACTGAATCTTGTCCTGTGCTTGATTTAATTTTTCTTTTCTTTTTTTTTTTTTACTCAGCATGGGTCCCTCCACATACAACTCCACCACTGATGTTGCCAGTAAGTGATTGGCATGGAAATGACATTAATGGTTCAAGACTATAAAGATGAAAATCAATGGTCTTTTTGATTGTCAGGCATGTCCCATTGTACCATATATATGATTTTGAAAAACAAGAACAGAGTAACAGAAGCTTTTAGAACAGCTGTTTCAGGGGCCTGGCAGGCGGCGTGGCCTAGCGGCTAAAGTTCTCGCCTTGAAAGCCCCGGGATCCCATATGGGCGCCAGTTCTAATCCCGACAGCTCCACTTCCCATCCAGCTCCCTGCTTGTGGCCTGGGAAAGCAGTTGAGGACGGCACCCTGCACCCATGTGGGAGACCCGGAAAAGGTTCCAGGTTCCTGACTTCGGATCAGTGCGCACCGGGCCGTTGCGGCTCACTTGGGGAGTGAATCATCGGATGGAAGATCTTCCTCTCTGTCTCTCCTCCTCTCTGTATATCTGGCTGTAATAAAATGAATAAATCTTCAAAAAAAAAAAAAAAAAGCTGTTTCAGAGGTGGATATTTGTGGGCTTAAACCATCAGGGATGTCTGCATCTTAGAGGAGCATGATTTGAATGCCAGCTACTGTTTCCCATTCATCTTCCTGATAACGCATACCCTGGGGAGCCACCGGTGATAGCTCAAAGTGTATGGACCTCTACCTTTGGCCTGGCCCATTCCTGGACATTGTGGGTACTTTAAAAAAGACTTATTTTTTATTTGAAAGCCAGATATACAGAGAGAAGTTGTCATCTATCTGCTCATTCACTCTTCAATGGCCAGAGCTGAGCCAATCTGAAGCCAGGAGCCAGGAGCTTTTTCCAGGTACCCAGAGAGGTGCAGGGTCCCAAGGCTCTGGGCGATCCTCTACTGCTTTCCCAGGCCACAAGCAGGGAGCTGGATGGGAAGTGAAGCAACAAGGACACAAACTGGTGCCCATACGGGATCCCAGCACATGCAAGGCTAGGAGTTAACCTCTAGGCCATTTGAAGAATGAATTACTGGATGTGAAATCTCCCATCTCTCTGCTTTCACAAATGGAATGTTAATTTTGCTGTTCATGGGAACATTTTTTAAATAGGATCTGCCTCAATGAAGATTTCATGAGAAGAAACTTCTAATGACTTGGATTGAAAACCAGTCATAGAAGCCATGGCCCTAACAATGATAATGACCAAAGCAAAATTTGTTTAGAACACTGAACAAAACTGCTGGACCCAGCTATGATGAATTTGATGTCAGTTATGAGCTGAATAAGAATTGCTGATCGGGCCCGGAAGGCGTGGCCTAGCAGCTAAAGTCCTCATCTTGAACGTCCCGGGATCCCATATGGGCACCGGTTCTAATCCCGGCTGCTCCACTTCCCACCCAGCTCCCTGCGTGTGGCCTGGGAAAGCAGTCGAGGATGGCCCAGAGCCTTGGGACCCTTCACTCACGTGGGAGACCCGGAAGAGGTTCCAGGTTCCCGGCTTTGGATCGGCACATATCGGCCTTTGTGGTCACTTGGGGAGTGAATCATCAGACGGAAGATCTTCCTCTGTCTCTCCCTCTCTGTATATCTGACCTTGTAATAAAAATAAATAAATCTTTAAAAAAAGAAGAAAAGAAACCCTTAACTCCTGGTTCAGCTTGTACCAGCCCTGACTAATGTGACCATTTGGGAGTAAACCTGTGGATGGAAGATTGGTCTCTTTCTCTCCCTCTCTCACTTTCCTGTTCTCTCCCACTCTCTAACTTCTAATATATATATATATCTATATATAAAGATATTTATTTTTATTGGGAAGGCAGATATACAGAAAGAGGCAGAGAGAAAGATCTTCCAACAACTGGTTCACTCCCCAGGTGGCCACCACAGCCAGAGCTGAGCCAATCTGAAGCCAGGAGCCAGGAGCTTCTTCCAGACCTCCCACTTGTGTTCAGGGTCCTCTTTCCTAGGACACGAGCAGGGAGTCTGATGGGAAGTAGAGCAGCTGGGACAAAAACCTGTGCCCATATGGGATCCCGTCATGTGCAAGGCAAGCATTTTAGATACTGAGCCATTGTGCCAGGCCCAATCAATGTATTTTAAAAAGCTTATTAATGGGCCCAGTGCGGTAGCTTAGTGGCTGGAGTCCTTGCTTTGCATGCGCCAGGATCCTCTATGCGTGCCAGTTCTAACCCCGGCAGGCCTGCTTCCCATCCAGCTCCCTGCTTGTGGCCTGGGAAAGCAGTAGAGGATGGTCCAAAGCCTTGGGACCCTGCTCCCATGTGTGAGACCCGGAAGAAGCTCCTGGCTCCTGGGTTCGGATTGGTTTATGTGCGGCCTTTTCAGCCACCTGGGGAGTGAATGAACAGACGGAGGATCTTCCTCTCTGTCTACCTCCTCTGTATATCTGACTTTCCAAATCTTAAAAAAAAGTTTCAGAACAAAAGGAGGT
Source organism: Ochotona princeps (assembly GCF_030435755.1). Lineage (NCBI taxonomy): Eukaryota > Metazoa > Chordata > Mammalia > Lagomorpha > Ochotonidae > Ochotona > Ochotona princeps. The sequence continues at coordinate 13,722,462 of NC_080854.1, read as the reverse complement.
GATATTAGATTGTAATTTATATGTACACAAAGAAACAAAATATTAGTACTTGTGGTAATTTTAAAGATACCTAAGAAGACAGGAAATTTGTATGTTTACTTTCTTCTCAACCAATTTTTCCTAAAATTACAAAACACAGCTACAGAGCTTTATTGTTGAATATGTCTACAATACTCAAGTATGTGGCAATAATAGTACAGAGGAAGCAGCAGGGAAGGAGGCTGTATTGGAACAAGGAAATGACTATCAATCCATTAAATTTATGGAAATAGATAAGTAACAGAAATAAAAATTCATAAATGTTTTCTCCTTAGCCTCCTTAAGTGATATTATATGAAGTAATATTGATAATGCTATACTGTTGCATATTAAAACAGATTGTCATATATGTAACCATAATAGCACAAGGGAATGAGGAAGGAATGGACTTACTAATTTGGAGCAACATTTATCTTACTAGAGTTAGGTCACTATGAATTGGAAATTGATTTTTTTAAAAAAAAGTTGACTGACTTCATTGAGCATTAGAGAGAAAGCTCTTCCATCTGCTGGTTCATTCCCAGATACCACAACCTCCATGGAGGCCAGGTTAAATCTACTAGTTTCAACCCAGTCTCCCACCTGGGTGCAGGGGCCCAACACTTATACCATTTTCTATCCTTTTTTCCGGGTATTAGTGGGGAGCTGGATTGGAACTGGAGCAACTTGGTTCCGAACTGGTGTCCATATGGGATGCCAGAGTCCCAAGTGATGTTTTCATCAACAGAGTTCCTCAAAGTAGGGTGTGGTAATATTCATATTTAAGCAGAAGAAATATTTAAAAAGTAACTCAATATATTTTAAGACTCAGGAAAGAAAGTAAAGCACTGAATAGGATAATAATCACTAATCCAAAAGGAGGCAATGAAGGAAGAATTCAACTGAAAGGCCTAGCGCCAATGCCAAACAAATAAAATGGAAGAGTATTCCAATAACAGCATTAATGTGAATGAGTTCTATATCCCAAGAAGAGATGATCAAACTTACATTAAAAAATATAAAAAGTCTGCTCCTATTAAAAAAAGGGAAACTTCAGAGGCATTTAGAAAACAAACACAAGTTGAACGCAAAAAAATACATAAAAAGATACCAGGCAAGCAGGAGGCATTAGTTGACTTAAGTGGCTACTTTAACATCAGACAAAATAGACTGAAATCTATTGCAGACAGAGCAGTCACAACAAAAGGACCATTTCATGAGGAAAATGCAATAATGACTATATACATTTGCCTGAGTGCACATCTCCAAAGTAACTTAAGCAAACATTGAGAGAACTTGAAGAAGCAGAAAATTCTACAATAGGTTTTAATAGCCTATTTTTTAAAGATTTATTTTTTATTTATTTTTAAAATTCTGTATTTTAAAAATATTTCTTTGAAAGTCAGAGTGACAGAGTGTGGCACACACACACGAGCGAGCGAGCGAGAGCGCAAGAGAGTGATCCTTCATCTGCTGGTTCACTCCCGAATGCCTGCAACCACTGAGGTCAGATCAGGCAGAAGCAAGCACACCATGCAGCTCCCCCACGTGGCTGGCAGGAACTCAAGTACTAAGGCCATTATCCCATGCCTTCCAGTCGCATTAATGCGAAGCTCGATTAGAAGTGGAGTAGCTAGGATTCAAACCACACTCAGATATGGAAGGAGGTGTGCAAAGCGATGGTTTAACCTGTGTGCCACAGTGTCTGCCTCAACAGCCGATGCTTGGGAATGGGTAGAGCAACTGTATGGAAAAATCAGCAAGGATATAAAAGACTTTAACAGCACTGTTGGCCAACTAGACCTGAACGACATCTGTAGAACAATCCACCCACCAGAGCAGAATACAAATCCTTTTCAAATGCACATGGAACATTTTCCAGGAAAGACCATATGCTGGGCCATAAAAACAAACCTCAGTTTAAAAGGATTGAAACCATACAAAGAATTTTCTCTGACCACAATGGAATTAAATTACAAATCAACAACACAAGGAAATTTGGGAAATTCACAAATATGTGGAAATTAAACAACACATGTCTAAATAACCCACAGATCAAAAAGGAGTAACAAGGGAAATTAGAAAATAGCAAGCTGAAAAGAAACAAATCCAACCTACCAAATTTATAGGATACAGCTAACACAGTGTTGAGAGGGAAATTTATAGCTACAAATGCTTAAGCAACAAAGGCTTCACGCCAATAAATTTTCTACCTGAAGAAACTGGGAAAATGTGAATAAGAATGGTGCACAAATGGACGCAAGATGTCGTTTTGGGGTGATGGAAAACGTTCCAGAAACTAGATTGTGATTGTGGTTGCACAACTCAGGAAATGTACTCTGCTTGTGCGTGTACAGAAAGCAAATTCTAGAGCAAGTTGGTAAAGCCATCAGAAAACTGGACCATGCCGGCTTCATCAGTGGATCGCGAATGTGGGAGAATGTTTTGGCAAATGGGGAGATGTTGGTGTGGCCTCCGACCGTCCGCTTCCAGGCTCCTCGTCCATCGCACAGGAGAACAGGAAGGAGAGCAGTGAAGCGTCTGTCAGCACCTTGATCAATTTGTCAAGATTAGCATCACTAGTCAGTCAGATGGACCACAGATGTGACACCCTGAGGGCACCATATCAAATGGGGAATGTTTTATGAAAGAGGGAAGAGGTACATTCTCCAAGAGTGTCTATGCAATTAAATGTAAAAACATAAGAAGCCTACAGATATGTTCCAGACTAAAAAGACTGAGGACACAGAGCAACTACATGGAATATCTGACCTTAAACCAGGTGGGGCAAGGCCAAGATGTGAAATGGAACTCAATACTTGTTTGACAAAATGAGAATACAGAGGTTAGATGAAAATGTTTTCATTGCTCAATGTATTAACCTTGATCTATGTGTTGTAATTGTAAGAGAATATTTGTGGGGAATACACACCAGCAAATTTTGGGACAAAGGACCATGTGTATGTTATTTATTCCCAAATGATTGAAGAAATCCCCTCTGCTCTTTCTGCACACATTGGATGTGTGTTCATGCATGTGTGCATGTGTGTACATGGCAGGAAGTGTGAGGCAGAGAGCACATGAGCAATCAAATGAGGCAAAATATTAAATAGCTGAATTAAAAAAACAATGTGGCTGTTTGGTATTGTGAGTTTTGCAACTTTTCTGTAAGTTGTTCCATAAATTATTTTTGATTTTTTTTCTTAAAGGAAGACTGCCCCAAAACTTTTGAGTTGTATCAGTGTTCACATTATAAATTAAAACTGAAAAAATATTTAAGCGTTTAATAATTCATTTAAAAATAAACTCATAGGTAACATAAGGCACATATTTTTACAAAACAAGTATACTCCCAAAATAAAAAATTCAGTGAGAAAAGTGGCTTTGCCTTATTTTTACAAATCTGTTTGTGGCGCTTAACAGGACGCTGCAGGATTTATAGATCTGCCTCTGCATCCAATCTGTCCTAATCATGTTTTGATGGAAGTATTAAAAAAAATCTAGTCTATGGACATGTAGCTGGAATTTTTAAAGTTTTCTCAGGTAACTGTGGGTGTCTGTCAGATGGCATTAAAGAGTGACTATAATCAGAGACCATATCAATGAATTTTCTGTTGTATTCGATTTCCTTGGCTTATCTGATATTTTCAATAAATTTTCTGCCATTTGCAAGTTACAAAACATATTCATTTATAAAATATTAGGTCACTAGATTATGCATTTTTCAAGTTTTCCCATGTTACTTTTATATAATGAGAAAACATTTGATAATATTAGCGCCAGTCTCAGTCATGTATAGTAATTGGTGGAGGTTTTCCAATACTCACATTTTCTATTGAAAGCTGAAAGTTTGTCATTGGCTAAAATATTATCAGTTGCTTTCTTGAAGTGACTAACTGGCTTTGTCTTTGGAATAAATATCTGTCAACTGCTCATCAAACCATAATTTGTTTTTCAATTGTTCTTTCAAGTAAGATTGGTGTATGTGAAAAGCAGCTAGTTCAGCAGATAACCAATCATCACAGTAGAGCTTTTCCTGAAGACAATACCCAGACCTCAGCTCACAGTAAGTGCATCCACATTTCATCACGTAACTGTGTTATAAAGACATGCACTGCTTCATTAAAAATACCTTTGAATAGCTATTATCTTCTAAACCACGATGAGATGTCGCACATTTAGCACAGCTGACTTGGTACACGTTCAGCCAACAATCTTCCTCTCTCAAAAATATTTACAAATAATCCAAAATTATTTTCCCTTAATATTGCTAGTAGTGTTATTGTGCTTTTATTATGGGTTTTTCAAATAATAAAAGAAAGAAGTATTGTACATTTCCATGTGTTCTGTTTTGATTAAACTGGAATTACTATTTTGCCATATCTTCTAGCTCACCACTCAAGTGCTTTAAAGAACTGTGTAGACACCACAGAACCTTAGCCTTACAAGTTTATATCTAGTCCGTACTCAAATTTTCCCACCGCCATTCCCTGAAGTCTTTTTACTGTTGATGTATTCGATTTGAATTAAGTTCAATTTGGATGATTTTTCAAAGAGACTATCTTAAACTTTGGATTTGTGCAATTCCTAGTTGTATTATCCCCTTCCTTGTTTCTAAGAGGTTTGATAAGATTCAGAAAATCTTACTTGACACCGGCAGCACCGCAGCAACAGAGAAGGATGCAGGCAGGGGACAGGTCCCATTCTTGGCTTCCCCCTCCCATTTATTTAGGAACACTGTCAGGCTCCCTGATCAGTTGAGAAATGCTATCTTATCTTGATGACATTACAGTTAGGAAATGTCCTACTTGGCTGACCACTTTAGCAATGTTCAGTTAGGGAATGTTGCTGATCAGTTAAGAGGTGCATGTTTGGGCCAACCACTAGAAAATTATCAAGATGTATTTCCACCCTATTGGGCCACCCAATGGGTGCACAAAAGCCTTAAAACCCCAGCATATTCCTAAAAAGCAGTGTCTCCCTTGAACAGTTCATCCTGACACTCTCATTCAGATTAAAGCAGATTTTGGCACACTTAAACTGCTCCTGATTTATTATTTCTATACTGAGATGAGGAAAGAATCTACCACAACCACAAGGGCAACATATTTGGTGCCCAATGTGGGGCACAAGAGACAACTTCTCTAGGGTCCATGTTTCTTCCCTCAAGCCAGACTAGATCTTTGAGGCTGACTGTTAAGAGGCTGACTGTTGGGGCCCGGCAGGCGTGGCCTCGCAGCTAAAGTCCTCGCCTTGAACGCGCCAGGATCCCATATGGGCACCGGTTCTTATCCCAGCAGCTCCACTTCCCATCCAGCTCCCTGCTTGTGGCCTGGGAAAGCAGTCGAGGACGGCCCAAAGCTTTGGGACCCTGCACTCATGTGGGAGACCTGGAAGAGGTTCCTGGTTCCCGGCATCGGATTGGCGCAGCACCAGCTGTTGCCGCTCACTTGGGGAGTGAAACATCGTTTGGAGGATCTTCCTCTCTGTCTCTCCTCCTCTCTGTATATCCGGCTTTCCAATAATAAATCTTATTAAAAAAAAAAAAAGAGTTTGGCACCTTGCAGCAATCCGGGAATGTGCACTCCCACCCAGCCATGGTATAGCTATGGCCAAAACTCCAGAGGGATTATACTCCAGGGTGGGGGTGTGCATCCGGGTCTGTGAAGGCTACCCCATCTTGCTACAACTAACCAATGGCCAGAAACTGATCCATGGGCCTTACCCTCTTTGAGGAGTTGGTTCATGCAGCTATGGTCACATGAGTGGGGCTTAGCTCATCTAGAGGTAATACTGGTCTTCTAGGGGAAATTCACACAACCATCAAGGAAGGATCAGAGTGGAGCTATGGAAAATTCTACCCGTGTCAGAAGTGGGATACTCTCCTAGTGGCCCTGTGAACCATCACTATGCCTAAGAAAGTGCAGGTAGCTATCAAGAAACTCTCAGAAGCTGTGGGCTACCCTTCCATAGCCTTTCATGGACAGGTTAACCTCTTGTGTGGGCTCCCCTCTTCTGATGCATCACGGAACTTGTCTCTTGCATTCCCACTTTGTACTTCTCAAATAGTTCACCTTACATATGAAGGCCAGGAGGCATGCCCCCAGTGATGCTAGATTCCCCTTTAGATAGTATGACACCCTGCCTGGAGTTCAGCACCTTGTGTGATGCCTGGAGACTGCAATGGTTTCAACCAGTCTATGGAAAAGCACTCCCCTTAGAGGTTTTGCCAGGACTTGACATCTCTGGCCCTTGGTCACCGACAGTCATTCAGGAATCAGACTGCTGTGAGCATTGGAGGTATCTGTGAAATAGGGGCTGTGAACTATTCTACCAGGGCTCCCACCCTGGCAATTAGAAAGAGATCATTGTCAGGAAGATTGAGGCAGAGGTAGGAGTGGCTTTCTCTATGCTCGTAGGGCCCCATACACAGTGACCGTTGCAGTGACCACCCATAGGACCGAACTGGCCTCCTCCTCAGTCCTGACACTTGGCTGCGAGACTGGACGGGGAGGAAGATGACCTCTTTAGACAGCCTCCCTGCTTTCTTGCCCTTGTTGCCCAGATGGGATCCCAAGCCACAAGTGTGGACTCCCAGCCTCCTCTTGTGGGCATCTTCAAGAACGAGGGTCGATTTAGACCCTCATGGCCCAAATAATTCCTTGAGGATGGGGAGACTTGGTCTCCTAAGGGAGACCCAACTATAACACCATCCTCCAGTGAGACCTTGTTTGTCAACATGAGAGCAAATAGGGAGAAATTCTCTACATTCAATTGTTTCACTCTCTCAGGGACCACCCTAAATTGTTCAAAGGCTGCAGAGTAGAAAAGCTCTTAGTTCAAACAACAGGGAGTAAGACTAACAGAAACTCCCTGAAGGTTCCTCCCTCGCTTCCCCATTCTTGGAATCTTCAGGCCTGTGTCTGTGCCTGGAACAGGAAAAACTGGGAGAGCCTTTTTCCTCCCTACCCCGGGCTAATGGTCAGTAAGAGGAAAAGACTTCCAAGCCTTATTCAGGCATGGAAGGAGAAGGAATGTTCTCCCCTCCAGGCAGTGGGAAGAGAGGAATTTGGACCACAGATAGGCTCCAAGCTCTTTTCGCTAGCCAAGTTAAAAGGGATAAAAAAAGGACTTGGGTAGCTACACTGATAACCCAGTTCAGTACATACATTTGAGCAGTGTACGACCTAGAACGGGAGGATGTCACAGTACTCCCTTATAACATCCTGCCCTCCTTAGAAAGGGAAAAGATGCTGATGAAGGCTCAAGAATCAGGCAGCATCCAGAATGCCCCTTGGAGCATACAGCAGAATGATCACCTGCATATTCCAACTGGTGAAAGAATCAGATCCCCTTAAAAATCCTCACTGGGACCCAGAAGATATGGAAGATGAGTGGGAACAAAATCATTTTGATTTACTGCATCAAAGAAGGGCAAAGAATGGCAGGGGTAAAATCTTTAAATTATGGACAACTAGGAGAGAATCAAGATGGCAGAACAGGGTAAAGACATGTTTAAACAGAGAAACATTAGCCGATGTGAGGCAGAGAGGGCACATTCCGGAAACGGGAGAGGACAGAATGACCATAAAGGGACACTTGGAGACTGACAGATATACGAAAGCAGTGGACACATGGGTGTGGTGTTGCAGTGATCAGACATCCTAGCGGCATTAAGCGAGCAACAATCTGAACTGCACTGGCAGCCAGAACTACACCAGCAACAAGGTGGGAAGGGGCATTCAAAAGGTGCTCAGGAGGTCAACCCAGACAAAGAACTGCCCATTCTGCTGATCTGTTTGATTTGGCCAGGACCAAAGACAGAGTGGCAGGTCCTAGACAGGCAGTGCAGGAAGAGGGTGATTTCACAGCCCGGGCCACTCCCCTAGAACGACTGAATCAGACACCATTTTGTATAAAGGAGGCAAAGGGTTTGGACAGGACTGTACATGCACTAAGCTGGGAGTGAACTCATTTCTGGCTCAGTGAACTGCAGCAACGTGGCATCGTACAGGCTCCACCCAAGACAGGTCCAGGTAATCGTCAGGTCTGATGGCCTGCAGATTAAAAACTAATAGTGGCACATAAGGTGTCATTTTGTACAGCATGGCAATGGCTTTAAGACTGCAGAGATGACAGTGAGCTGTGCATCCACTGAGTTGGGAGTAAACTCAATGAGCTCAGTGGATATTGAAAATAATATTGATGTTGGCACCATATGGATCAAAATAGGTCCATGTGGACCTCGGACCTAATGGCTAATAGGTTCCAGCAAGATCAGCACCAGCAACAACCTAGCTATACAGGATTCCTGATGTCTCCCTAATCCTAGGATCTGCTCAAAGAAGAAGTGGGAGAAAGGCTGTACAGACAATGGTGCAGCCTCTGCATGGTATCACAGGAGGTGGAGAGTGGTAATCCAGGAGCCAGGGCTATGGAGACCATGGTAGAAGTCTAACGTAAAAACCCAGACTTGGAACTCGCAGGATGGAGTCGCACAAGTGACTGCAAAGAGCCATGTACCAACCACAATAAGTAATACTGAATTGTAGCCCTGTGGGTGACACAGCTTAGAAACCTGCCCCAAGGAGAAGATTCTGCTAACCAGAAGTATAATGACCAAGAGCAAAAGAAGAGACAAAGCCACAGTGAATATTACAGAAGACTCCACTGCAAAGAAACAAAACCCTTTGCCAACCTCAGAGTTAACTGAGGAAGACATCGAGAAAATGGAAGATACAGAATTCAAAACACTTGTTATAAAGCTCCTTAACAACGAGAGGCAGGCATTCAAGGAATTTAAGGAATATGTCACACTGGAAAGGAATCAAATGAAAGCTGATATGAGAAATGAAGAATACAGTGAAGCAAATGAAAAGTACAGTGGAGAGTCTCCAAAATAGAATGAAGCAAGCAGAAGAAACAATCTCAGAATTGGAAGATATTTCCTGTCACCCCCCGATGACACGTCCTCCTGGTGGCCAAGCCTGTCTGTTGTAACAGAGACCTAGAGACAGAAAAGCAGAGAAACCACCGCCAGGGCGAGATTCTGGATGCTGCGGATGCCGCCCCCTTGGGCGAGCAGCAGTGTGGATAGGCTTGTCTAAATTCTGGAAAGCCCGGACTTTTAAAGCAGGCGTGGCCTATCCCAGGGGGAATGCAGACTCCTCTTAAACCCTGTCTGATCTGCAAGCGAGACCTCTGGAAGTCTGACTGCCCTCACTTCCCCAGGGAACAGGGGCCACCAGCCCAGGTGCCCCAGTGCAGTGTCCTGGGGCCTCCCCTCCAGGTTCCCACCACCTGCTTCACACCCACATCCATCCACTTTCTTGATGGCAAGCTCACAGTTGAGTTTCTGCCCATCACAAGCACTGGGTTTTCTGCCTTGCCCCTTAACCTAGGCAGAGATCCTACAAAAAGTGGCCGCTTATGGCATATCATGCCAACTCATGGAGCAATATTTTACACAGCCCTGGGTCTACTTAGTGATCTCTAATTTACCACACTCATTTGCGTCTTTAACTTCTATTTTTTTCTTCAAAGAGTTACAGAGACAGAGGGTGAGATGGAGAGAGAGCTCTCATTCATTGGTTTATTCCTCAAATGGTGGTAATGGCTAGAGATAAGCTGATTTGAAGCTGGGAACCAGAAACTTCTGCATTTCCCACATAGTTTTGGGGCCCAGAGCCTTGAGCCATTTTCTACTGCTTTCCCATGCCATAAGTAGTGAGCTGGATCGGAAGTGGAGCTGCTGAGACACAAACTGGTGCCCATATGGGATGCCAGCACCACAGAAAGGCTTAGCTAGCTATACCACCATGCTGGCCCCTACCACCACCCTTTTTAAAAAATAATACATTGGGCTCGGCAGCGTGGCCTAGTGGCTAAGGTCCTCGCCTTGATCCCATATGGCTGCTGGTTCTAATCCCGGCAGCTCCACTTCCTCTCTGTCTGTCCTCCTCTCAGTGTATCTGACTTTGTAATAAAAATAAAATAAATCTTTAAAAAAATAATACATTAAGATCCTTTCGCGAAGGGATATTTTAGTCAACGTTCGTGTGGGCTTGGTTCCTTCCTCTGGAGTTCGTGGTTGCTTTCCTCTAACTGAAGTAGAAATTGATTCTACAGCATGGACAATTGGAGAAACAGTAAGCTGAGCCCTTTCATCTAAACCAGTAGTCATTTGCCTCAAAGACACTTCAGTTCCTTCCAGACAAAAGCAACATCCTTCAAGACTAGAGGCCTGAAAAGGACTAAAACCCACTGTGGCCTGGGTGATAGCACTAGGGCTGCTGGTAGAAGGTGTCAGTCCCTATACACAGCACCCTTACTCGGGGAGTACAGAAGGAGGCTGAAGTGGAGGCTAGTTCAGGATCTTAGGCAGACAGGTGGACTAGTCACGCCTTAACACCTGCTGGTGTCCATCCTACACCCTCCTAACTTAGGTCCCAGGAAATTCAGAGCATTACTCTATACTTGATCTGAAAAATGCCTTTTCCTGCATGCCTTTACACGCCTCCAGTCAGCCCCTGTGTGCATCTGAGGACCTGAGAGGAGGAGGATGACAAGCCACATGGATCGTCCTCCTTCAGGGCTTCCTTAGCATCCTAGCTAAGGACTGGGAAGATGGCATTCCCTGAGGCACCCTCCTGCAGTGCACAGATGTTGTTTTACTGGCCTGCCCATCACAAGAGCTATGAGACCAGGCAACCCAGTCCCCTCTCAATTTCTTAGCCCAGAAAGGATACAAGATCCCTAAAACGAAGTCACCACTCAGCAACTCCAGAGAACTGTCTTTAGCAATGAGAGAGGGGTGTATTCAGCCAATACAAGACTCACCCCAAGCCTGCCAACTCTTTCTTGGGGCCACAGGCTACCACTGCCACATCTGGATTCTGCGATACACGATGTGAGCTGGACTCCTTGTGCCAACTCCTCAAAGAAGTACAAGGGGAGATGAAGCTCCAGGAACAGCTCCCAGAAGGAGAACAAGCCTTCAACAAATTCAAACCTGCTTTGGGCCTCCCAGCATGAGATAGCTTTCACCTATACACTTGTGAGTAAAGGGGAATACCTTTGGGAGTTCTGACCCAAGATGGGGGAGAAATCTTACACTTGATCTTAGCCAAAAGGCCAAGAAGTGATGGGAGGAGACGGTGGGGAGAATCCTGCAGCCGCTGGCTTATCTCGGTGAAGAATTAGACCCAGTGGCACCAACATGGTGCTACATATCTCCTACGCAGCTTCTCTATTTCTGCTTGTGGGTGCCCTCTGGCTGTTCTAACAAAGCTGTGCTATGTCCTCCAGCAAGAGCCACAGTGCTCCCAACACCTCGCATTGGTGCCCGGGCAACACCTTCTCTTCCCTCTCACTTCACACTAGCCAAGACTGTCATCCCTGAGTGGGACCATGGGACATCTGTTGATACATGGGTTTTGGCAAACCTAAGGCTTACCTGACACAGGAAGACCCCGTCATGCTAGAACCTCATTCTAGAACATATTAGGCATGAACCTGAACTGTGACTAACTCCCACCTGGGGAAGAGGTGCCCTCCCTCACCACTCCCCCTGGGTGCTTGTTTAAATGTAGACACCCTCAAAATCGCTTCTCGCAAACATGTGATCCAAATGGATGCTACCCTACCCGAGACCAAACTCTGGTATTCAGATGTGTTGATAATGTTCATTTTTCCTAGCCTGTGCTGAGGCGTAAGCACCTTCCACATTCCTCTGTCTCTGTGTGACAGGCTTTTCCCTTTCTGACTGTTATTGACTAAAAAGGCTAATCGGCCACCTTGCAGCAGGGACAGTGGGCAGTAGGAATGTTGGCCCTGGTGGGATGCTAGACTTGCCCTGGGGGGATGCTAGACTTACCTTGAAGCAACAGACCAGCATCTGACCTGCGCCTTGGAAAAACATTGTAACCAAGGAGACATTGTTAGCTCTCTACACAAATCCCATTCTTTCTGAACAGGAATGGTATTTGACAACCAATGGCCTTAGACATCTCCTTATAGGACAAGGCAGGTTGTGTGCGATCCTTCATAGCACATGTTGCAGCAGGACAAAGAAATTGATTTAAGTGAAATTCGAGGAGGTCATACAGCTACATAAGTTCAACAAAAGAGGAATAAACTGCCCCACTATATGAAATGCTGTAAAAATATTTTTCATTGAGGCCAGTGTGATGGTATCACAAATTAATCCTCCGCCTGCAGTGGCAGCATCCAATATGGGCACCTGTTCATGTCCCGGCTACTCCACTTCTGATCCAGCTCTTTGTGTATAGCCTGGGAAAGCAGCAGAGGATGGCTCAAACACTTGGGTCCCTCTACCTAAATGGGAAACCCAGAAAAGCTCCTGGCTTTAGATCAGCTCAGGTCTGGCTGTTGCTGCCACTTGAGAAGTGAACCAGCAGATGGAAGATCGAGCTTTCTCTTTCTCCTCCTTTCGGTAAAATCTGCTTCCAAATAAAAGTAAATATATCTCTAAAAAACAATGTCCTTCCCTTGGTCATTGGCAACCTGGTTCTTGCATTGATTGGAGCCTCCAGTAGTGAGTACGCTCACTCATATTTGGTCCCTATACTCTAAATTGCCTCGTCAAGTTTGTTTTCCAGAGAATACAATCAACCAAGATACAGGTGGAACTGCAGACAGAGCTCTGCATGGAGACCACCTCTGCTCTCTAATCCCACTCCCGGGGGACCCCCACTTCCAGCTGTCACTCCATGTCAGCAGAGATAACCAAATTAACTTATTGTCCCTAGCCCTGCAGTAGCTGTCTGCTCCCCTGACCCCCACCCCCTTTTTTCTTTCTTTCTTTTCCATGATTTGGAGAATGTGCAAAGTCCCTGACTGGTTGAGAAAGGCTATCTTATCTTGTTGACCACCTGAGAAATGTCACAGTCCGAAAATATCTTGCTTGGCCAACTACTTGAGGCATTTCAGTTAGGAAAAGCTGCTCAGTTAGGAAATACACATATGGACCAGCACTAGAAAAATGTCCCAACACCTCCCTGCCCCATTGGGCCACTCGATGGATGGACAGAAATGCCTTAAAAACCCGAGACCCTTCCTGAAAGCTAGCGTCTTGCTCAAGCACGCCGCCTTGGCACCTCTCTGACAGGAAGCCTGAGTTTTGCTTTGCTGAGCCCTAACTGTGGCATGCTTGCAATTCTTTCCTGGCTGCATCTGTCTACTGAGTTGAGCCCACCAAAGCCACACCAGCAAGAGCAGGTGCTACAGAAGGTAAAAAGCTACATTGTTTCAAGGTTCAGTGTTGGTTGTAGCTGCAAGTAGGTTTCAACACACACACACACACACACACACACACACAAATGAATACATATTTCTGATTATTTTCATTTACTATTAACCTGTCAAAGTATCTTTAAAACTGACAATTTGGTGATTTTCTACTTCATTAGAAGATACTTTATGCTGTTAGATACATTGAAGAAACGATATAGGTAATTATTTGCAGTTTATTTATATAGCATTTTTAGAATCATTGGATGAGAGATTTTTAACCTATGCAGTCTCTGTGCTTTCCTATGGGCGATGCGCACAAGGTTTTGATTTCATGACCTTGCTTAAAATAAAGGTTGATCAACAGCAAGGAAATGACACACAGAAAAGGAGGCCAAAGACTCACATGGCAGTTCCTGCTAGCATCAGCATAATTAAGATTCTATTCCTTTTCTCACGGCGAAAATATGCTCATGGCTGATACTTGGCTTACAAATATTTAGCCTGGAGCAATGCTTTTCAAGAAAAATCTAATTAAGTTAGTCAGCACAGTGAAGTTAAAAATGACTTGTCTGAAGCCACCAAAAGGATTTTCCCCATTTCAAAAGTCTCGTCCTATTTCGCAATGGTGCAACAGTAGGTAAATTCTTTGGGATTTACTGTTACAAGGAAAAGAAAACTCTCATTTTAGTCTTTTCCTACACTGGCTGAACATCCCTCATTCAAAAGCCTGAGACCCCACAAAGTCTGCTCTACCGACTCCTGATACCAGGGTAAGCAGAAACTCCACACCACAAAATTTTGAGTCACATGCGAAATTGCTTCCACTATTTCATACGGAACACCTTCAGTTCTGCACATGAGGCATAAATGAAGCATAAATGAATCGCACATCTCGACTTGAGATTGTCCTCACCAAGATACACCATTATGCATATGCAGATATTTCCAAATCTGAAATCCATCCGATTATAAACATTTTGGACAGGGGACACTAAACCACTCCAACTCCTCAGGTGGAGTGACACCTGTTCAGTAGTAACAGTTACTTTTCACGCTTTTTTACTTGAGTAAATTTCAAAGGCTCCTGCAAATCACAGGGATGTAGGTCAAAGTAATGAAGCTTTAGGTGGTAGTGATTTGCCACAGGGGCCACAGTGAATCCCAGCCTGTAGAAAGCTCTGGGATCAGGAGGAGGGACAAGCCTCTGATCGGCAGTGTTTCAAAGTCACAGACAGGACTTCCTGGGCTGTGGGGAAGAGGCCTGAGTTCGTGCAAACACCATGTTTCCTTTTCACTTTGATATTGTTTAATCTGAAATAGACACATGGTTTAAGGACAAGGCAGGTCCTATGGCCTCTGCTTTACTTATCCTTTCCAAGTAACGCACAGAGGCTGAAATGAGTGGCAGAAATACAGCTTATCTTCCAGGAAAGTATTCTTTCTGAAAAATGCAATCTGTTTTCCTGTCCAAAATCTCATGTCATTATAGTGGAGAGACTGCTAACAAAATGAGAAAAAAACAGTTGCAAGTTACCTATCCAATACATATCTAGAATGTACCAGGAACTTAAAAATCTCAACCAAAGGACACCATTCCTGTTAAGAAATGAGCAAAGGACCTCAACAACAAATAGTCCAAGAGATGAAACACAAAAAGCCAACCAGCACCTGGAAAGAAATGCTTCCCAGCCAGTAAGGAAATGCAAATCAAAACCACCATGAGCTAGCACCTCATCCATGTCAAAATGGTTATTATCCAAGACAGTATGCATTTCTGATGGGGATGTGGAGAAAGGTGAGCACTTCTCGCCTGTTGGTGAAATGTACATCAACGAAGCCACTGGGGAAAACGGTGTGGAGATTGATTAGAACTCTAAAAATAAACTGGCCTTATCACGCAGCAGTGCCACTTCTACACACATACTCAAAAGTCATGGACATGTGTCAGAGGAATAAATACCGCTTAGAAAAACACTGCTCACAATACCCAAAACGTGCAATCAGCCAAGATACGCCTCATCGTAAGATTAAATCTTTTAAAATATGGACTATAGGGGCCTGCATGTGCTGGGATCCCACATGGGTTCCGGTTCATGTCCTGGCTGCCCCACTTCCCATCCAGCGTCCTGCCTGTGGCCTTGGAAGACAATAGAGAATGGCTTAAAGCCCAGAAGAAGTTTCTTACTCCTGGCTTCGGATCAGCTCAGGTCCAGCCATTGTGACCACTTGGGGAGTGAACCAGCAGATGGAAGATCTTTCAGTCTCTCCTACTCTCTGTAGATCTGACTTTCCAACAAATATAAATAAATCTTTAAGACTGTGGCATATAAAATGAAATTGTACTATTTACAGCAAAATGGATGCCATTGGAAGACATCAGGTTGAGTGAGAGAATCCAGGCACAAAAAGATGAAACACCACACATTCTCCCTTATGTATAGGAGCTAATTAAAAAACAAAAAACAAAAAGCAAAAAACAAAAAACCCTAAAAATTAGAAAGGAAAAAATGCCTATGTGGGACAGTGTTGCTGAAGCAAAGTAGTTGCTGACACCAGCACTCTGCTAGGACAAGCAACACCTTTAATTGACTGCCACAAAACCAGTCCTTATTAGCCTCTTATTTTTCTGTGTTTCTCTTCACTGGAGCTATCCCCACACAGAAAGAAGCAAATGGAGTAAGCCAAGGAGCAAGCACTTGACTTAGTGGCTAAAAAGTCACTTAAGACACCTGCACCCCAAACTGGAGTGCCTGAGTTGGGACCCCAGTTCTGCTTCCAATTCCAGCTTCCTGGGAGTGTCAGATGATGGATGAAGTGATTTGGCTTCTGAAACCTGAGTGGAAAACACGAACTCAGGCTCCTGACTGGCCAAGCTGACGCCTGGCTAGTGTAAGAATTTGGGGAGTAAACCAGCTGATTAAATGGGAAGCTCTCTCTCTTATGTAAAAATTTAATTTGCCTACGTGTCTACATATTTATTTATTCTGAAAGTCAGCATCACCAAGAGAGAGAGGGAGATTTTTTTTGCCACCTGCTGTGCTCGTTCACCTCCCAGATAGCTGCAGTGGCTAGGGCTGGGCATTGCCACAGCCAAGAGCTCCATCTTGGTCTTCCATGAGGGTGGCAGGAACCCAAGCACTTGGGCCATCTTCTGCTGCTTTCCCCAGGCCCTTAGCAGGCAGTTAGCTGTGAGGTAGAGCAGCCAGGTCAAGAACCTGTACCCATATGGGATGCTGGCATCACAGGGGACAGCTTTGCCCACTTTGCCACAATGCTGGACCCAGTAAATAACAATTTTAATAACACCCAAATTAACACTATTCCTAGGGGACTTAACAAAAGATGTATTTATTTAAAAGACAAAAAGAGGAGATCTATTCATTGGTTCACCTCCTAGATGCCTACAGCAGTCAGGACTGGGCTGGGCTCAAGCTCCATTCTGCTCTCATATGGGCGGAAGGGGACTGAGTATTTGGGCTATCTTGTAATGCCTTCCCAGGTGCATCAGCAGGAAGCTGGATCAGCAGCAAAGCAGCAGGGGCTCAAACTGGCATCTGTTTTGGGATGCCAACACCGCAAGCATCAGCTCAACCCATTGCTCTAGAACACTGGTCCTGGGAACTTGCATTCCAGGCCAGAGTCCTCCAAGCGCACTCATGAGAACCTGCATCCCAGGACTCCAACCATGCCTCTCATAGCTTCTTGTGAACCTCTGGAGTTGTGCAGGCCACACCCTGTGTAGCCCAACTCTGTGCTCTGCACATCCACAGACAGGTTTCCTGCCTAAATGCTAAACTGTGTTAGAACCTTAGCAAAGCAGAGCCACAGAAAAGGAAGCAAGTCCACAGAATTCGGATGAACTTGAACAGTATTACAGAGCCAGGAGATCTAGGAAACAGCTATTTTGATTATTTCAGCATACATGTTGCATATTTTACAGTTAAATGCTCTTTTGACTTATATTTCCAGTGCTTCAGCCTTTACAAGATCTTAATCTGGCCAACTGACATCTTTTCAGCTTCCATTTTGCCTGTCTGCCCTTACTATCATTCACCTACCAACTTCCTTTTCAGATCAACCTTCTCTCTAAGCCCCATTTTGACCGATGTGTAAAAAAAAAAGCCACCTGGTCAACCATCTCTTCATCAGTCCCGACTGTCTGAAACACTCCAGTCTGACCTGGCTTCTGCCCATTTACTGTTATCCTAAGCTAGTAGCTTGATAGAATTCCATGCTCTGGGCCAAGGCAAAACATAAAATTAGATTATTGGTTTAGACTGATTTAAAAAAAATGTTTTTAAATTATACCACATATCTGCCTCTTGGTTCACAAATATTGACAGAAAATCTAATGTCTTCTTTTCCTGCAGGGCTGGTATTTGATGTGGACTTAGCACTTGTGTTTAGAATCTTTCTTCTAGTCAGTCAGAAACGTGCACAGAGCCAAACAAAAGGCCTTTCTACAAGCCAAAGAGAGCTGCCTCCCAGCTAGGGTCAGCTCCATCCTGATTGCAACACCTTGGCACCGCACTGTGAATTAGAGAAGCTTATAGACCATGTCAATGGACAACCAGTACCCTGGAGAGTGTGAACACTCCACAAAGGCCCAGAATGTTCTCTCTCCAACTGGCTCAGGCGTCGGAGGCCATTAGACATCAGCCACCAGCCCGTGACAGCTAGAACTATATCATTGTATCTGTGTTGGAAATTCTGGGCCCAAGAACATCTTACAGGAAAAAAAATTTAAATCATGACAGGGTCACTGAGAGCTAGCTCCTAAGGAGAAATTCCAGAAGCAGCTGAAGGGATGGAGACGGGCAGACCCCTGCCAATGAGATGTGGCAGGAGGCTGAAGACAGACCAAGACTCTCTGGAAGCACCCCGCAGCATGCTCGGGGCAGCACCAGCAAAGCTACATCAAGCTTAAGGCAATTTCTGATTAAGGCAGTCTTTCTACTCCTTAGAAAAACATTTCTTCCTTCAGAAAAAGAGTATGTTCCCACCTAGAAGGGCATCTTTGCTGGAATAATTCACTACTTGACACCACTGGGGTGATTTTTATTTTAGCTACACAGCACCAACACTCAAATCTGATTCTGGTCTTTGAACTGGCAAATGAGAGCTCTTATTTTCCTGGCTGTATTTAACGAAAAGCAAATCATTATCTCGGTGGAGTTGGGGGCATGGCTCATGGCTCTTAAATCCATAGGTGGTGATCTATGAGGAAAATAGCTTTTTTAAGAGTGGAAATTGAACTGACATAATAAACATGATTTTGGTGAGAAATATAAGGATCTTTATGTGTGTTCACCCTGGTCACCATGACCAAAGACCAGTTAGAAGTCAGTTTTGGTCTCACAGGTTACATTAAACATACACACTTAAAGGCAATTGTTGAGTCTTACGTGCAGACAAGAATACCTGCTGGTTTTGTTAGATAATTATCAATGACTTATTCAGCAATATTTATTCTAATGCCTACAAATATTGAGACTTGAGTTTAGAGTTGATGCCTCCAGCATACTTGTTTTGTGAAGGCAGATTTCCATTAACTTTCTAAAAAACATTTTATTACAAAGACAGATCAGAGTTAGAGGATATACAGAGAGAAAGTTTCCATCCTCTGATCATCCCAAGTGGCCGTAATGGCTAGAGCTGAGCCGATCCAAACACACGAGTTTCTTCTTGGTCTCCCACAAGGGTGCAGGGTCCTAAGTCTTTGAGTTGTCCAAGACTGCTTTCCCAGGTAACAAGCAGGGAGCTGGATGGGAAGTGGAGCAGCTAGGACACAAAATGGTGCCGATATGGGATCATGGTACGTGCAAGGTGAGGATTTTATCCACTGAGCCATTGCATTGGGTCCTACAGGCTAAGTCTTAACACTATGTCACAACATCAGCCCCATCTCTTTATAAGGAACTCGCTGTTAGGAGCAGATAACAGAGATCTTCCCCCTGCTGGTTCATTCTCCAGTGGACAGAGCTGTGCCAGGCTGGAGTCAGGAACCCCGAACTTTATCCAGGTCTCCCATGTAGGTG
The DNA here is from genome assembly GCF_030435755.1 of Ochotona princeps. Lineage (NCBI taxonomy): Eukaryota > Metazoa > Chordata > Mammalia > Lagomorpha > Ochotonidae > Ochotona > Ochotona princeps. Next base: position 13,703,152 of record NC_080854.1, on the reverse strand, counting down.
GCAGGGGTTCAAGCACTAGCGTTACCTTCTGTTGTTTTCCCAGGCACATGTAACAGGAAGGTGGACTGGCAGCACAGCAGTCAGGGCCTAAGCCTGGTGCTCCACAATGGGATGCGGCATGGCACGGAGTGAACACCCACTGTGACACAACACTTGCTCCCACAACTAGCTGTGTTGGCATCATGTCCATAAGATACTGTAAGATTATCTCCTGATCGTCAGTGTTGTCGACGGAACAATGTATTTTCATTTTAATGATTATTTTTAGGTAGGAAAATGATCTCTTCAGCGATTAAGATTTTTCTCATTTTTGTTTCTTTTCACAAATGTAAGCTGTGAATGTTTCTTACTTACATCTGTCCCTCTCAAGTCCTCGCTCAAATTAATGATCAAGCCCTTCAATCACTCTGCGGAATTCTCAACTCTGTTCTATCCTCCCTTTCTGCATCTCGTCCCGTACATTTTGAGTCTTTCAAGTCTCCCTGCCATTTCTCTGAATATTACTTTATGTTTTCCATTCCTATCTGTCTGCTTTCCCTGGGGGTAATTTTCTAAGGAGAATCAACAGCTCAGCCATTCAAAGTCAGAACACTTCCTCATACCTGTTACTCAAATGATGTTGAGATCTCAATCTGCGAATCCTTTGTAGTTTCTTCAAAGGAGACTTTCAGAAAGAGCTAACCTTTAGTGAGCTCTACAGCCGAGGCTCTGGACAAACGCCTGAGAACCCTGCAAAGACCAAGCCATCCTCACAAAACTGAGTTCCTTAACACTCTTATGACCCTGTGTTTCTGGGGAAAACTGGGGAGCCATTGAGAACAGTAGTACTTAGGAGGACAGTATTCAGAGCCATAAAGAGGGACAGGCGCTGGGATTCAAATGCAGCTGTCTAGGGCCGGAGCTTACGACCTTAACCACGGGGTTGTGGTGCTGCCCTGACCCTGCCTTGGGTGGTTGGGTTTTTTTTTTCCCCTCTTCTCTGCAGACTCATCCTTGCTCTACTCTAAAAGTGACTGTATGATCTCCTGAGAGCAAGCTGCTGGAGGGAGATTCCCCGGCTTGGGCCTCCCTGCTTTGGCGCCTTGCTCCCCGCCCCCCATCATTGGTAAGCATAAAAATTAGCATCTTCAACGTTCTTTCCAAATCTTACCCTCTCCATTGTACTTCAAGTGAGCAAATAAAGGCTAATAAAAACGTTTACAAACTGTGCCTTATTGTGATTGTTCTTTTTGTTGGTTTGTTTGTGTCTTGGGTTGGAAACCTCTGAAGTGCTGGGACAAGGGTAGGAAAAGCCCCTGGAAGAGGTTCCCACCCCTGAGCAGAGGATAGCTGGGCTGAGCTGCAGCACAAGCCCACTGGGGAGGCAGACACGCACTTCACCTTCAGCGTCATGCCGTTTGATCCAGGTCTGACGGCTAGCTTGGATACTCTATGGGCAGAGTTGAAGAGGACAGAAGAAGCCCCAGGGAGCTTTATTAGGCCTTTTTCTGAATGCTTATTCCCGTAAGTGTTTCGCCACAACAGAAGAGCAGCTTCGAAAAGTCTTGGGAATTTCTACGGGAAACATAATTTGGAAAGTCGTTTTATGTATTAATAATCATGCCACCCTTCGGCTGGACAGAGTGGTGTTTCCATGTCATTACATTCTAACTTTGGCCACTCATATGGAATATGTTTGGGAAATAAGTAGACACTTGGTGAGACCCAGTTTGAAGCTGGCAGTGTACAGAGGCAACAGTAAACAAGGAAGCTTTGTGTGCGTAGCCTGCAGTGATGAGAGCATGCAGCAAATTGAAGACCACAAGAATATTACTATGGCATCAAGAGGATAGAAACTGCTTGCTCTTTTCAGCACCATGGGAATACTCCTCTACACTAAGGCATTTAAAAAAAATTTCCCCTGGCTAATGGGCCTAATTCTTTATGTTGCCTTAATTCTACTTCTGTGCATTACAATAAAGACTAAGCTTTAGTTTTACAAAAGCAAAGCAGGCACAGCACGCAGCATAGATTTAATTCCTTATATGTTCTCAGACCCTCATCATCAGCTGACAGCTCTGACCCTCTGCTCATATTCAGACAGTGAGGTCTTCATGCTGGACGGGATGTCCCTAGAGGTCGAGTCATTTTAGGAGGTATTGCGGGAGCCAGTGTCATGGCACTGTGAAATAAGTTGCTACCTGAAACCAACCTTTCTGTTAAACAAGGCAGGAAAAGCAGTAGAAAATGACACCAATGTTTGGACCCCCATCATCCACAAGGGAGACCCGGATGAAGTTCTGGCCTCTTGGATCCAGTCTTGCCCAGTCCTGTCCATTGTCACTACTTGGAAAGTGAACCAGCAGATACAAGATTTTTCTTTTATTGTGCCTTTCAAATAAATACAGAAATCTTAAAAGAAATAGGTAGGTGGGCCCGGCGGCGTGGCCTAGCAGCTAAAGTCCTTGCCTTGAACACGCCGGGATCCCATATGGGCGCCGGTTCTAATCCCGGCACCTCCACTTCCCATCCAGCTCCCTGCTTGTGGCCTGGGAAAGCAGTCGAGGACAGCCCAATGCTTTGGGACCCTGTACCTGTGTGGGAGACCTGGAAGAAGCTCCTGGCTCCTGGCTTCGGATCGGCGCGCATTGGCCCGTTGCAGCTCACTTGGGGAGTGAATCATCGGACGGAAGATCTTCCTCTCTGTCTCTCCTACTCTCTGTATATCTGACTGTAATAAAATAAATCTTTAAAAAAAATAGGTAGGTGACATGAGTAATATTAGATGAGACCATAAGGGTGAGATCCTATTCCCGCAGGAGAGTTGTCTTTACAAAAAGAGAAAGAGATGGGACCTGTGTTATGGCATAACCCATTAAGACTCTGCCTACAATGCCCGTATTCCATATTGGTGCTGCTTAGAGTCCCAGCTATTCCACTTCTGATCCAACCCCCTGCTAATTTGCCTGCAAGAAACAGAAGATGGCCCAAGTGTTTGGGTTCCTACACCCAAGAGGGAGACCCAGAACAAGCTCCAGGCTCCTGGCTTCAGCCTGACTCAGCTCTGGCCATTGGAGCCATCTGTGGAGTGAAACAGTGGATGGAAGATCTGTCTCTCCTTCTCCCTCCCTAACTCTGTTTCGCAAGCAAAAAAATATTTTGAAAGATTTATTTTTAGTGGAAAGAAACAGGAGGATAGACAGCAAGATCTTCCGTCCTCTGATTCACTCCCAAAGTGGCTGCAAGGGCCAGAGCTGAGCCAACCCTAAACCAGGAACCAGGTGCTTCTTCTGAATCTCCCCCTCAGGTGTGAAGATCAAAGCCTTGGGCCATCCTCCACTGCTTTCCTAGTCCTGCTCAGTGAATTTGACTGAAAGTGGAGCAGCCAGGGCTCACTCAAACCAGCACCCATTTGGGATGCTGGCACTGCAAGCAGAGGGTTAGCATACTATACCACCATGCTGGCCCCGCAAACACATTTTTAAAATTTTAAAGAAAAAGATATGAGAGAGCAGGAACACACATATAAACACAGAAAAGGCCACACAAGGAAGCAATAAGAAAACTCTGCAAATCAAGAAGGGCCTTACCAGAAACCAACCCTCCTGGTGCAGTGACCATGATACACAGCATCCAGAATCAAGAGGGAAAAAATTCTCGGATGTGGTATTTTATTATGATAGCCCTGACTAATTGAGTTCCTTTCCACCACTTACGTAAGGCAGAAGCAAAATGAATATATTCTCAACCAAATTCTGAGAACGATCATCTCTAAGAGCCACTATTGACAGCCGTCTCTCAGAAGGAAATGGAACCAAGAAGGAATGAGCAAGCAGCAATAATGAACTGATACATTTATAAACTTAGAAATATGTAAATGCTGAGTTTTGGATGTGGCTTGTCCCCAGGTTGACCTGTTGGATGCTTGGCCCAAAGAGGGGCAGTGTTCAGAGCTGGTTAAGGGGTGGGCATTTGGTGTAGCTGTTAAGCCACTGTATCACACAACCATAACCCACATGCAGGGCCTGAGTGCAACTCACAGCTCCGCTCCCAATTCCAGCTTCCTGCCAAAGCACACCCTCCCTAGGAGGCAGCAGGTGAGGCGCACCCATGTGGCAGATCTGAGATCTGAGTTCTGGACTCCTGTTTTGGTTGGAAACAGCCTTGACATTGGTGGGTATTTGGAATAGCAAACCAATGGATAGAAGATCTTTTTCTCCGTCTTGCCAATAAATTTAAGTTAATTTAAAAATTTTAAGATGTGTTTTTTAAAGGCACTAGTGTTACGTGGTGTGGCACGTTAAGCCGGTGCTCATGATGCTGACATCCCATATTGCAGTGCCAATTCAAGCCCTAGATGCTCCACTTCTGACCCAGCTCGCTCTTGCTGCCTCTGGGAAGGCACTGGATGATGCCCTGAGTACTCGGGCACCTGTCGCCTAAGCTGAAGGCCAAGATGGAGTTCATGGCTCCCGATTCCAGCAAGCTCAGCTGCAGCCACTTGAGGAGTAGATCAGCAGATAGACCATCTATCGCTACCTTTGTTTCTGTTGCTTTGCATTTCAAATAAGCTTTAAAAAAAATAGAAATTGGTAACATCTTTAAGATGTTAAGCCTCTTCTGGGGTCCTTAGGGAAATAGGGCACACTCCTCAGAAAGGGTTAGTGTAGTTCATGGGATCTAATTAGTCCTCAGTTTCTATCCCCGGTCTCCCAGCTTGTCATATACATGATCCTTCCGTGTTCCTGATATGCCGTCTGCAAACATGCGACATAGCCGGCGGCCCTCTGTCTGTACTAAACTATGTGTGCACCCATACCTAGGCTCCAGACAGGCCTTGCAGATCCAGGTTCCAGGCTGGCTCTGGTACCAGTCCAACCACAGGTTCTAGGATGAGCCCAGTGTTCCTAGGATATCGTCTTGCTCCAGCAGGCCCAGGCTTTCCCTAGTAGACATCAGGGGTAGGCCGATTCTGTGGACTGAGGTTCAAAGACTACCCTCCTAGAACTAGGTCCCAGCCCTGTGTGCCATCCTGATGGCTGTGGATGCAGGTTCCAGTGTCACTCACGCAGATGAATGTTCCTGGCCCACCTCCGCAAACTGCACCAACAGCTCCATTGTTGTGCTTGTAAGCACATGGTCCTACTCCACCAACCCGTCACCAATCTCATGTCCGTAAGAAGGTAGCAGCAGCAAATCTGTCTGCAGAATGGGCTGCAAAGCATTTCCAAAATCTCTGGAATGGGTTTGCCCAGACAGAAGCAGTCTGCAGTGACTGAAATGAGTCCCGTGGTATTCAAATGCATAGTCACCCATGCTTAGCTGAAGGATCAAGACCAACGGGGGAAATCTACCACTACCCGGACAATGCAATGATACACCAGCACAGCCATGAGAAACGAACACCAGGAAAGTGAGGATTTATGAGTGGACTGGAAAAGAATTCAACACAGCCACTTTAAAAGAAGCTTATGGACTACAAGAGAAGATTAATAAAGCCGGGGAAACAATATACAAGCAAAATGTGAACAAAGAGATAAAAACCGAAGAGAAAGTATGGGACTAAAGAAAAACAGTAACCGAACTGAACTGAACATTTCCATGGAGAGCTTCAACAGTAGAAATAATCAAAGACACAACACTTGAAATTACTTAAAGGTATCAAAAAGAAAACGAATGAAATGGCAAAAGGTTGTAGGATTCATGTGACAGTACTGACGGCAAAGTTTCAGATTATAGGAATGCAAGAAGAAAGGACCTGAGAATTCTAAAAACAGAGTTCTAAACCTGGAGGAAGATATAAATGCCACATATTCAAAGTCATAGGTTTTTCAATTTGATTTGATCCTAGTATGACTATACCAAGACATAGCAGAAACCAATCAAAGACAAACAGCATCCTTTAAGAAGCAAGAGAAAAGAAATATGTCACATAAGAACTTCAACAACGCTAGTGGCGTAACTTTCAGCAGAAATGGTATAGACCAGGAGAACGTAAGATGCTGCATTCGGGCCTGGCTAAAGCCCTCGTCTTAAACATGCAGGGATCCCATATGGGTGCTGGTTCTAATCCCGGCAGCCCTGCTTCCCATCCAGCTCCCTGCCTGTGGCCTGGTAAAGCAGTCGAGTACGGCCCAAAGCCTTGGGACCCTGCACCTGCATGGGAGACCCGGACGAAGCTCTTGGCTCCTGGCTTTCGATTGGCTCAGCACTGGCCATTGTGGCCCCTTGGGGAGTGAATCATCGGACGGAAGATCTTCCTGTCTCTCCTCCTCTCTGTATATTTGCCTTTCCAATAAAAATATATAAACCTTAAAAGATGTTATATTCAAGATGTCAATCAAGAATACTTAGCAAAGTTCTTTTTTCAAAACTAGCAGAGACTTTGCCAAAGCAGTGATGGGGTAATCACCATCACACCTGTATTACACGGAGTGATGAGGAGTTCTTAAAGCTAAAAGACAGGGGGCTAATTAGTAGCATGAAAACATATGAATGTATAACACTGAATAGTAAAATAAATTACATATCACTAATGTGGAGATACAGTAAGTATCAAAAATAATTACGGGTGCAGTAATTTGCAAAGGGACATACTATATAAAAAGAAAGATGTCATGACATCAAAAACACAAAGTGAGAAGAAATGGGATGGAAATGTAGAGATTTTTCTGTGCAAAGTTATCAGTTTAAAACAGCCTGTTTTCTTTTAGATATATTTCATTTCATTTTTATTGCAAAGGCAGATATACAGAGAGGAGGACAGAGAGAGGAAGATCTTCTGTCTGCTGATTCACTCTAAGTGGCCACAACAGCCAGAGCTGAGCCCATCTGAAGCCAGGAACCTGAAGCCTCTTCTGGGTCTCCCACACAGGTACAGTGTCCCAAGGCTTTGGGCCATCCTCGACTGCTTTCCCAAGCCACAAGCAGGGAGCTGGATGGGAAGTGGAGCTGCTGGGATTAGAACCCGCGCCCATATGGGATCCCAGCGTGTTCAAGGCGAGGACTTTAGCCACTAGGCTACTGTGCCAGGCCCAAAACAGCCCGTTTAATGTAAGCTGTTTGGTGAACACAAAGCAAAAACCTACAGTAGAGATGAAACAAAGTCAGGTGTCTACACACACAAGTCAACAGAGGTGACACACTGCTTCACCAGAATGAACCACATCCAGCGGATTAATACATGCAGAAAAATAGTCTGACAAAATTCAACCTCCTGTCATGTTAAAAAAAAAAGCCTCAATACTGTATTTAGATAAAGAAAGATGTACCATAACACAATGAACACATATGGCACTCCCACAGCTAACACAATTCTCAGTGTTGAAAATGACAACATTTTCACTAAAATCATAAAGATGATGATGACAAGAATCACAACTCCAACCATTTCCATTCAACACAGCACTGGAACTCCTAGCCACATCAATGAAGTGAGAAAAGAAACAAGCCATCCAAATTGGAAAGAAAAAACATAATTTCCTCTTTTCAGATGATACAATCTTAGTTTTTTACAATTCAAATGGTTAGATACAGTAAATGAATTTTATGTACTGCAACTACTGAACTTAATCTATAAAAATCAGTAGTATTTTCACATGCTAGTAGAAAAACACCTGCAAAATAAATCAAGAGAATAATTCCATTTACAATAGCTGCAAATTGTTTAAAATAGAAGTGGTGCTGGTGCAATGGCTCAATTGGCTAATCCTCCCCCTGCAAGCACCAGGATCCCACATGGGAGCTGGCTCGTGTTCTGACTGCTCCACTTCCCATCCAGCTCCCTGCTTGTGGACGGGGAAAGCAGTTGAGGACAGCCCACAGCCTTGGGACCTATATGGGAGACCCAGAAGAGGCTCCTGGCTGTTGTCCTGGGATCAATGCAGCTCTGGCCATTGTGGCTATTTGGGGAGTGAACCAGAGGATGGGAGATCTGTCTCTCCTCTCTGTAAAATCTGCCTGTCCAATAAAAATAAGTAATTCTTTAAAAATTAAAATACTCAGCAATAAATTTAACCAATGAGATCAAAGACCTGCACACTGCACAGTATAAACCATTGTAACTAGCAGTGAGCCTGCACTGACCACGCCATTTCAACTGACACAAGACGGCAGGGATTCTGGAAGCAGCAGCAGCTGAACGAGCTCATGAGCCTCTCGTAAATGGATTGCTCTACATCACAGCATTTCCTTGGTTTGCTGTCTTAATGGGATATTATGGGTTACATTGAATTAATGTCATTTAAAAAAATGAATCATGGGAATGGAAGTCCTAATTTTATTGGAAAAACATGCAGATATGGATTAACATAAACCGATTTTTTTTTCAGTAGCCTAATGATATGAATACATAAGTTGCACTCCGCACCGTGGCACAGGTCAAGTCTCCTGCGGTGGCACCACCCCAAATGGGCACTGCTCTGGGTCCTGGGCACTGCTCTTCTTCCAATGGAAATTCCTTATGAACGTGCATGGAAAAGTAGCAAATGAGGGCCCCCACCGGCCAAGGGGAGACCCAGATGGCATTCTGGGCTCCTGGTTTCAGCCTGGACCAGTCTGGCTCTTGCAACCATTTGAGCAGTCAGTCAGCATGTGGAAGATCTCCACGTGCCACTCTGCTTTTTAAATAAATACATTAAAAAAATGTTGAGCTAGTTGTTCAACTCAAGAGTACATAATTTTAGAGAGAATCCCGGGCAATGAAATAGTAAACACATGAAAAACGAATGAAATCGCAAATCAACACAAACCAAAATAATCAGAAGTTTTTTTTGTTTTTCTGTTTTTTTGTTTGTTTGTGTGAAGAATTATTTGAAAGACTTACAGAGGGAGATACAGGGAGAGGAAGAAAGAGGGAGAGAGCTCAGGCAGCTGTGGTTGGCAATGAGGATGACTTGACCAGGACAACTTGAGGAGCCAGGAGGTCTACCACATGGATGGAAGGGGCCATCTCCCACTGCTTTTCCTAAGCCATTAGCAGGGGTTTGGATTGGAAGTGGAGCAGCCAGGACTCGAAGAGCACCAGTGTGGGGCACTAGCATTTCAGGCAGTATCTTTATGTGCTTTGTCACAGCACTATTCCCAAAAGTTTTTTTCCATGGGCCTGCACGGTGGTTTAAGCCCTTGTCTTACCCGTGCTAAGATCCCATAAGGGCACCGGTTCTTATCCTGGCTGCCCTATTTCCCTCCCAGCAACCCAGTTGTCTGACCCAGGCCCTTGGGCCTGCCTGTGCAGTGGTTGCTGGGTTTGTGAGCCCTGGGGATAGGGAGTCTGGCGGGCCGCAGTCCATGGCCCCACCTGCATGCTGGCAGCTGGGTCCATGAGCCCCTGGGGGTGGGAGGTCTGGTGGAGCCCAGGTTTCCTGACTCAGGTCTTTGGGCCTGCCTGTGAGCTGGGTGTGAGGTCTGTAAGCCCTGGAGGAGGGGGGTCTGGTGGGGCACAGGGCACCTGGCCCAGGAGTTTGGGTCCACCTGTGAGAACTGGTCCTCAGTGGAAAAGACAGAGCAGTGGACAGCAGGCCCTGATGCACATGGAGGACATGGCAGTCCATTGGCGCCTGCAGAGGACATCTGATAACATAGCAGAGGAGGAAGAGCAGAACAAATTGAACAACTATCCTAGCCAAATGATGACAGCATAAATCTGGTGGAATGCAGACTGTAAGGTTGGCTATTTTAGCCAATGGACATTGGAAGGGTTTCCTCATCCTTGGATTGGTGAGATTGAGAGCACCTCAGAATTATCAAAACCACTTGGGCAGAACCCTCAGCGTGTGTGCCACACTGGGACCCTGGGTTGGTATCAGGTGGTAGTTCCCACTAGGGTGGTTGGGAGGCTGGAATGGCGCATCCCTTATCTTCTCCCTTCCCTCAGCAGCAGGAGGAGGAAGTAGAAAATTTGGAAACAATGATCACACCCACTTTTCCCTAACCCTCGATCCTTCCCATCCTGACCAACTATGTAAACATCACAATTAAAATTTTTTTTTAATTTTATAAAAATCATCTGATATAAGGTAACCTTTGTGCAAAATACATGATCAATAGATACAGAGATCAACATGCATATACAAATGTTCAACTAGAGGAACTGTATAAGGGAGACAAACATACCAAGAACCATCTACTGATTCACACCCAAAATGCCTACAATAGCTGGAGCTGGGCCAGTCCAAAGCCAGGAGCTTGGATCCTTTTTCAAGTCTCCCCATGTGGATGCAGGGGACCAAGGAATTGGGCCATCCTCTGCTGCTTTCCCAGGCCATTTGCAGGAAGCTGGATGAGAAGTGGAGCCACATGGATTCAAATGGGCAACCATATGGGATGTTGACGACACAGGAGGAGGCTTAGTATGATATGCCACAGTGCTGTTCCCAGAATAGTACCTTCTTAACAAGCAAAATGAAGGTAAATACTAAATAAATGTTCTGCGCTCATGAAAACAAGACCTGGACATTAGGTAAGAAATACATTTCCGGCTGGTGTGGTATAGCACATGAAGCATTGCCTGCAGTGCCAGCATCCTGTATAGGCCAAGTTTGAGTCCTAGCTGTTTCAACTTCAATCCAGATGCTCATTAATGCACCTGGGAAAGCAGCAGGAAACGGCCCAAGTCTGTGGGCCCCTGCAAGGGGGAGATCTGGAAGAAGCTCCTGGCTCCTGCCCCCAGCCTGGCCCAGCATGGGCAGTTGTGGCCACTTGGGCGTGAATTGGAGAATGGAAGATCAATACATTCATTCACCAATTAATTCATTCTCCCTTTCTCTCCCTCCCACAAATTGCATGAGGTCATCACAGTGGCAGAGCAAATGAAGCTGGTGCCTTCAGTGCTGGCATCTGACCTGGACATCAATTCAAGGCTCAGTGACTCCACTTTCCTTTAAGCTTCCTGCTACTACGCCTGGAAAACTGTGAAGAGGGCCAAGTTTTTGAGGCCCTGCCATTCATGTGGGAGACCAGGGTGGAATTGTGTTCTAGCTCACTCGCTCACGCTCTCTCGCTCTCTTCTGTCCTAGATCCAGTGACTAGCATTGTTAAGTGGCAATGGTTTACAAATGAAGTGCAACAAACTAGCGGAAGTGTTTAATTACTGGTGTGATTCTCTTTGTGAGGGAACCCCAGGATCTACAAGACCATGAACAGCTTATGGAGTTCCCCATTGCCTTCTCTCCTAAGGGAAGAAGGTGTGGAAGGAAGAGACAATGCTGCCAACTCTAGGGCCATAACTCATGTTAGTTCTGAGAAAAACAGCCCTTCCCCCTTGGATAGACAAGGAAGCTACACCACAACAAACAGCTACTGCAAAAGCAAAAATGTCAGGTATACACAGTCAAAAAAAAAACAAAGCAATCCAGAGGTCAACAATTTCCAGCAGCAAGGAATTTGAAGATAGACAACTAAAGTCCTTGAGGATATTTTGGTTTAGAAAATACATTCCATTGGCTCATATTTACATAAGTGTTTTAAATGAAGGCAAAATGTTTCTGGAGTTCTCCCCTAAGTAAAAAAGTGTTTGTCTTTATCTCTTGTTCCATACCCGCATTGACTTCCCCCTGAAAACACCCACAGCCTCCCATTAACGTGTTTTCATCCCTTTACAGTGGGAGAGGTGAGAACAGATCTGAAGCCAAAGGAGTGAATCCACTCAGCCTGTGCTATTTCCACCGTGTGGCACAGAATATTCCAACTGTCCACTCCTGTACCTCCAGAGCTTCCATTTGCTTGCTAACCGCCTCTTTGGATGTGCCCATGAACTTTGCACGACATTTCAGGAACAGAAAAACTTACCTACAACCCCACTGGTTCCCAAGGGCACGGGAAGGTCTTTTTTGTTGTTGGTCACATCTGAGGATATCATTTCCCACCCTAAAGCTCTGTCACAATCATACCTGTACTGCTTGGTATTCTCTATTCAGATAATTGGCTTCAATTTCCTGGTCTACACAGTGGGAACAGCAAATGGATTTATCTCAGGCTCATTGTGCAGCTTAACTAAAGTTAGTTTAATTTTAAAAAGGACTTATTTTTATTGGAAAGTCAGATTTACAGACAGAAGGAGAGACAGAAAGTTCTTCCATCTGCTGTTAAACTTCCTCAAATGGCTGCAACGGCTGGAGCTAAGCTGATCTGAAGCCAGGAGCCAGGAGCCTCTTTCAGGTCTCCCATGCAGGTGTAGAGTCCTAAGGCTTTGGGCTGACCTTGACTGCCTTCCCAGGCCACAAGCAGGGAGCTGGATGGGAAGGGGAACAGCCAGGACACAAATTGGTGCCCATATGGGATCCCAGTGCATGCAAGGTGAGGACTTTAGCCACTAGGTTACTGCACTGAGCCCATAGTTTCTTAATTATCATAAGAAAGGCTCTAGTCACAGTGTCACATAACATTTGTTGTTGTCAGAAGTAAAGGACAAATGAATGAATGGATTCTGCCTCCTACCTCTAGAAAAGTCACAAGTTCTTTCCCTACTCTCCTTGACAGTTGCGCCATATTCTAATCGCCACAAGGCTCAACAGGTAGCTTGAATACTGATTACAGCTATGGAGCAGCCAAATGTCTATCCTTGGCCTAAAGCTGAGCTTCTGCCTGAAATGCAGATTGTATACATTTGGTCGTTTTTAAGAAAGGTTGATTTATTTGAAAGGCAAAAGAACAGGTGGGCAGGGGGAGGTGTGCAGGGGAAGACTGATCTTCTATCCGCTGGTTCACTCCTCTATTACATGGTACCCTAGCCCATGCTCTGACCTGCTTCCAGCTTGTCTCCAGAAGCTTCCCTAAACCAGCTTTGCAAAGAATGAACTGGCATTACCATGAGCTCAGGAAGGTAAACAGTCGTCTCTGGGCTTGGCAACTCCCTGAAGTTCAGCACACATGTATAAACCGTATGCTTCCTTCAATCCCATTCTTTCCTTCCTGGCTCCTGTATGCACTGCTTTTCAAATACAGAGGGCATGGGTGCAGGTGGCATGGGCATAGGTTTACTGGGGCTGGCAGCAACACCTTTGCATGTGCCAAAAATGGGTCCTTAAAGAAAACAAAAAAACCTTTGTGGGGGTGGGGAGGAAGTGGTGGAGGATACGGCCATACAGGCATGTTGAGGCGCCCTCGGAGACAGAATATCAAAAGTATCATTGTAGGGAATTTGGGGATCAATATGTAGCATAGCAGTTAAGACACCACTTGGGGTGCCCATCTTCACATACTGGCAGGCCTGGCTTTGGGTCCTGGATCCGTTTGATTCTTCTCACCACGCACCCTGGAAGGCAGCATCTGATGGCTCAGCTTGTTGAGTCCCTGCCACAGGAGGGGAAGGCCCGGACTGAGTTCTCACCTCCTATCTTTGGCCTGACAGCCCCAGCTGCTGTGGGCACTGGGAGAATGAACTAGAAGACGCAAGATTGCAGTTTCTCTCTGGCCTTCCAATAAATAAAAGTAAGCCAGTAACTGGCTGAAGAGATCATCTACAGGGGGAGAAGATGCTTCTGTGTTCCCTCCCCGTGGTGATCACCAGCGAAGGCTTTGTGCGCATGCCACGCCCCTGCCGACACTGGCTTCCCAAGCTTGTGCCCTTATATCTGCCTGTGTCCTGGAATGCAGCCAGGCTACCAGGCTCTGAAAGGAGAGACACTCGCTGCGAGGAGACTGCTTGTCTCCTGCGTAAAGAGGGTGACAGCAGGATACCGACACAGCTGCTGGAGGGGAGAGGAAGCAGGCAGCTGCAAGCAGGGTGGTCAGAAGAAATGCCTCCAAGATGCCCTGAGTCGCAGCACATCACAAAGCACCACGTCTTTAAATAACTGGGCGGGCACGGCAGCCTGTTACGAAACCATCGGGAAATATGGGGTTCCTTTCTATGCAGCAGTCTGCGTCAGGATGAGAATCAAAGACCCAGAGAGGCCAAGGCACGGAAGGCCGGATCTGCACTGACAGTTGTATGAGCAAATCAAAGGCCTTGTTCTTTGAGGGTGCCTGTGGAAGCTTCTCGAGGTACATCAGCACCCACGGGAGAGGAGCAGGAAGTTTGGATGCTTTGTGGTTGAAAGCAAAAGCTGTTTGCAGTGCCTCCAGTTCTGACCAAGTGCTTCCTGGAACCTCACTCCAGGCAACACGGCCAGCACACAAGGGGGGGGGCAAGTTGCAATGAGCAGCAAAATGAGGTCAGGTTTCCTCACATAACTTTTCTCAACTTTACCAGTTTTTCAAAAGGTCTGGAAGCTCCTTACAACAGAATTTTAAAGTACAAGAACTGGTGTTATGATACATTGTGTTAAACTGCCTCCTGCTATCCCAGCATTCCGTTTAAGCACTGGTATGAGTCCCAGCTGCTCCACCTCCCATCCAGCTCCCTCCTGTTGCACCTAGGAAAGTGATAGATGGCCTAAGTACTTGGACCCCTACACCTAGGTGGGAGACCAAGATGTAGCTCCAGGTTCCTATTTGTCTGTACCAGCCTTGGCCAGCACATAGATTTGCACTTTCTGTAATTCTGTGCACCCAGTGCCCCCAAAACACTTTATTTGAAATGAATTGCTTAACCCATGAGCCTAAACAGGAAAGAGAAGCTAAAAATATGTCAACTCATACTGGAGATTTGTTTAGTATTAACTGGTATCACTGCATGTTTTTGTGTCATTAAACACAGATGCCCTTCCTGACAATGGTCACTGTGACTGACTAAAGCTAGAAAGGGTGCTGCACAGATAGCGACAAGAATTCATTGATTCTAGATTGAGCACAAATGGGTCTCCGCTCACACAAGATACAATATAAAGAGGGAAAGCGTGGTCAAGAGAGTAAATGAGCAAATTCTTGGAGAAGTCCTTTACCATGATAGCTAGATTTTCAAGCATGTGATGATGTGGGCACATATACTGTGGCATAGCCAGTTAAGCTGCTACTTGGGATGCCCACCTCTAATATCAGAACCTCAGCTTTACCCCTGATTCCAACTTCCTGGAAGGCACCAGATGATGATCAAAATGTTGGGTTCCTGCCAAAGTTGGAGGGCTCCTAATATTGGTTTGGCCCAGCCCCAGTTGTGGTGGGCATTTATGGAGTGAACCAGCAGGTGGAAGATCTGTCTTTGTCTTGGTGTATTTCAACCTGGATCTGTAATAGGAGATAGGCAATGCAGGAGATAGGGCGGGGGTGGGGGAAGTTCCTCAGAGCACAACACTGAAGTTGCAGAACAAAATGTGCTTCTCCAGCATCCATTGGAGCCAATGGTAGGTAGCATGTGTTAAACCGGTCCCACCCTTTGGAAGCCACACACTGTGAGAGGAGGGCTGCTGGACCTCACTGATCCACTGCTGGCCATCCCCAGGTAGATCTGTGATGAGGACAGAGACTACAAAGAAAGTCACCAGGTTCTCCTGTCTACAGTTGGCAGGAAATTCCAACAGCATGCAACCAGTAGGTGAGGGGTTCATGTTGGGAGGTGCAGGCGTGGCAGGCATCAAGCCCTTCTCCTTCCCAGGAATAAGCCAACCACAAAGTGATTGCTCTGTCCTCCCAACAGGAGCTGGAACTTTGCCAATCTTGTCTGCCTTCAGCAGTGCCCAGATGTGCTGGTCCTTTTAAAGGAAGCAACAATCAATGGAGGCTGCTCAGCTGGACTCATCTTGCAGGCCACTTGTGTCCAAAAGCTACCTCCCCCTCAACTTCTGAGTCCACAGAATTCTACTGGTGCTAAGGGGTGGACAGTCAACTTCATGGTCTGGCCCAGTCATCCGCTGGCTTAAATGCAATTGTTGAGTGCTGGCCTTTCCAAGAGTGACGGATCACACAAAGCCTGTTTGTTAAAATCCTAGACAAAACACCTGGCCTCTGGGCTTAAGTTCCCTTTGTAGGATTCCTTATCTTTTTCTTCACTGTAATATTAGAGGTTGTCTCATGCTGTTACTAGAAATTTGCATTCCATACAAATCCCTAAGTGCTTTGGATATGGAGTGTGAGGGTCAGAACACACACATTTTGAAAGTATGAATCAACAGCATTTCCACGCATGATCCCACACCGAGTACTCTGAAAAAGTGGGTGTTCCTTTGCCTCAAAACGGTTCCAACTGGAGACCATTATGCTCAGTGAAATAAGCCCCAACCCTCAAAGGGTAATTATCATATATTCTGATACAAGGAAACTTTCATGCAAAATACAAGATCAATAGGTATAGAGGTAAACATGTATAAAACATGTATATTCATCTAAAAGAACTGTATAAGGGAGACTGATACCAAGAATGGAAGGTACAGTGCAGTACACATCTCTATGACCTAATATAAAATGGATCCTGATGAAACTGTTACATGTATCTTGGCAATAAGATGTTGGACTCTCTATCATTGTCTATACCTATAGTATCAGGATAGACTGAAATAGAAGAATGGGGTTGCTGAAGGACTATACTGTTGTAATAATAATATAAGGAAAAATAGTGGGGGCAGGAGGAAGGATTAAGTGGGGATGGTAGAAAAGGTAACCCCTGAGTCTACAAAACTGTCATAAAAATAAACATTTTTTAATTAAAATTTTTATAGAGTGCTCACTCAAATCTTCAATAATGGTCAATCAGGAAAATTATACTGGCATACTGACAAAGGTTGTAATGCTGATTGTGCGTGCTGTCATGCCCAGACATAGCTATGTCAGGCTCACCCCTTTGGATAAGCAATACGCTCAAGGGCACATCTGTTCCCTACAGGTGTAGCAAGACTGACAGCAGGTGCACCTCTGCCTAATTCATGGTTTTGTCTACTTGAACGAGGTTGGGAGAGTGGCCAATTCACCTGGTCTGATGAGGACAGCGAATCCTCAGATGCAATCAGAGCTATTTCAGGGAGTCCAGGGCCTCTGAGGGAAGTGGTCCTTATGTATGTCATCATCCATGCATCATGGGAAAAAGGGCCAGCTCCGCTGTCAGCAGCCATCTGGGGTAGGAGGCAGCTGGGGGAAGCACACACCTGCTGATGGGAAAAAGGTAACCCATCCAGAGAGTGATCTATGCTGCTCAAGAATTTTTTTTGTTGTTTTTGATGCCCATGGCTGTGTGTGTGTGTGTGTGTGTGTGTGTGTGTGTGTGTGTGTGTGTTAAAACTATGAGCTGTGATACATTTCAGCAGAGGCCAGGGTCTCGCCTCTTAGCGGGATTCGTCTATACCTGCTGGTATAAATCACCTCCTGCTGAAGCAGCTGGCAGGCTTGGGGATTTCTCAGACATTTATTGTTGGGGTAAGACACTAGTTCGTAACAAGATCACCACCACCAAAAACACATGGGCTCCTGGGGAAAGAGAAGGAAGACGCTGGCCCCTGCAGCCAACACTTCTCTGAGCCTGTGTCCTGGAAGCCACAGGCACCTCCCAGCCTCTATTGTACTCAGAATTCCTGGGGCCTGTCCTCTGCACCCAATTTTTCAATGCAGACACAGCTGGGTCCTGGGCCAGAGCAGCTCACAGAAATTTACATTTATCATGCCCTCCTGAGACAGGGGTCCTTCTGCCTGGTTGGTCATCACCTGCTTCCAAAAGGATTTTAAGGAAGGCTGGGGAGGAGAGAGACCCAGTGTGACTTCATTGCTCTTTGCTGATACCTGTCTTCCGTGCAGAAGCTAAGACAGCCCGTGCAGGTGGGGTCCGGGGAGGTCCCGGGGGATGCTCACTGCCTTTGTCCTCAGTTACCCTGTCTCCTCTAGGGGCCACTGACCTGCAGAGTCTAAGTAGCACAGTCTTCCCAGCTACACACCTAGGAGGAGCTGCTTCCAGCTTCCACCACACCTGGGGCCAGTCAGGATCTATTTTGGGGTCCTGAAAAGAACCCCCTAAATCCAGAGTGACTAGCTCAGCCAGGAAAGGGTTAGTCTGCAGGGCATGGAGGTTGGAGGGTTGGTGGAATGTGGCTGTACACTCCTCTCAGCTTGGCTGATGGAGATGCAACCTGGCACCAGTGAAAAGCTTGGAGATTAATGGAGAAAAGGCGAAATCTGACAGATTTTCTGTGAGTTTTAGTTCTGGGTGGGCCGACTGGGCTTGATTGTTACTAGCTACTTAATCTTGCATACCTGAAACAGTCTAGCACATTGGCGGAGCCCAGCTAGCTCTGCAGAGACGTCAATGGGAGAGCAGATAAAAGCAAACTGCATTGAATTTCTGTGTTGCATCTTTCATCAGGCACTTGCTGACTACAAAATCATAAGCGACCCCAGCAGACACAGGCATCCTGCGGGGGATGGTCCAGCCACACCCATGGTGTTCAGCTGGTTTCCTTGGCCGGGCTGCTCCTGTTCTAGAATCTGCTGCCTCTCGTGCTTGTCAGTAGTGTTTGTGTGTGTGTGTGTGTGTGTGTGTGTGTGTGTGTTATTCAATGCCTTGTTTTCTCCTCTTTCTAAACCATGGGTGCCTGCCTGATCCGATGGCTGAGCAGGCGACTCTCTAGAACTGCTGATCTAGAAGCATGGATGGATATGGCAGAAAGGAAGGCGGGGAAAATCTGCCAAGAGAACCACCATACCTGCATGTATGCCCCTCACAAGAAGGGTACACCTGTTATGGTCTAGCCAAAACAGCAACCCAGGAAAACAGCTTTACAAATCCAATGATGCTATTTGCATCCTAGTTTACCAAAATGAACATACAACTGAAGTCACTCAGGCCAAGACTCACATATGGAGGGAGAAAGAACGAGTGAAGCAATTGTTTGCACAAGTTACTACAAGTTACTACAGGTTGCTTCTTCTATTTAGAAGAGAGGAATGTGTTTGCGGTGATTGTATGGAATCATTGTGCATTTGCTCTGCTTGGGTCTCGTCTGGTGTGGGTAACAGCACCAATCAGATCCAAGCTCTTGTGGATGTATTTCCACATCATCTGTCCTGACCTTTTTAATTGTTTTCTAATTCTGCAAAACCCACTTGCATGGTTGAGTACATCATCAGGGGATCAACAGCCAAGGTTGACGGAAGCCCAGTCTGGATAGGAACCTTCCTCAACCTGGCATATGAGAACAAATGAGACTCTGCATGCTTCCAAACAGAGAAAAGCCACAGTGCGCTGTGTCTGCGATTTGCCACATTGCCAGCACACAGGTCCACAGAGCGCCTTCCTCCCTGCAGCGAGTGTTTGGCTAGGGTGAAAGGTCTCCGCAAAGCAGAACATTCTGGAGTAAACATACACAAAACTCATCATAAACCAGACTAATTCTTCTGTCTGCCTGGGGAAGACAGAAGACATAAACGGAGCCCAACCACACAGCAAAGTGTCACCCATCTCTTACTATGCCTTTGACATATCACCAGGTAGCTGGCTATTTTTAAATAACTAGCCAAGGAGGTCTGCTGAAAGCAAGGCTGAGGAAGCTACTGATAGGCTTTAAAAGGGAAAATGAAGTGGAAAATGTGTCTTCAGTGGATCAGTTTCATTTCAGCAACCATCTCGCCCATGAGGTTACACGTTATTTTGTGAGTTTTCACTTTTACAGGTACAATCACTGATAATCTCCAAGACTGTTAGAGCTGGGGCTGGGTGGTGATGTGGAGTCCACATGATAAATGGTGCCCCAGGTGAAGGCTTGCCCCTCCACCCTGTACCACTGTAGGCAGACCCTCAGGACACTGAGAATTACCGAATGGCCAAGAGCTTAGAGTATTGGGTGCAGCTTTCGTGACTATCAAGATGGTAAAAAGGAAAGATGGCAATGTGTATGCTAACACAGCGAGCTGGGACAGAAAGTGTCCCATTGCATGGGAATTGACTGTGGGTATTTTCTAACTTTCTGGCTTGCAATGTTTAAAATAATGCCTCTCCTCTTCCAGGTTAAAAAAAAAAAGAAAAACAGATGTGCAGTCATGGACAAAAAGCAGGTGAATTCACAGGACAGGAAAACCAGATTCCAGACCAAAAGCTGTTGCTAGAATTTTCAAAACCCAAACTCTCTCCATGGTACTTTTTGCATGAAAGGTGGAGGTCACCAGACTCCCAAGAGCCGAGAGATCCAAACAAAACACACAGCCCTCACTCTGGGGCTGGAATGCCTGGCAGGCTTCAAGAGGTTTCTTCACAGTTACATTTCTGCCACTGTCATTTTACCTTTAATGAGCTCCACAGGTGGCAAATACAAACAGAAATGAAAGTATGAGACTCCCCCCAGGGCCATCTCAAGAGAATGAAGCCAGGACTTTTTAGACAGTGCAATGAATCTGAGACATGAATATTATAAAGGGAGACTTGGGAAGAGATACATTCAAAATGTCTGCTTGGTGGCCTACAAGGCTCTTGGTTTCCCGATGGGACACCATGTAGTATATGCACAAATGGGCTCCACCTGCCACAGATCCCTCACCCATCGGTGATTTGGTTGCTTTGGGATAGATTCCTAATTACCCAGAGTTCTCACTAAAGACAAATAATGCTGAGACAGGTTCAGACACATTCATTATTAACACAACAAAGAATTCTTAGCATCTACTGAGCAGCAGACACTGTCCTGGGAATATTGCAAGGCTGAAACAAACATGGTTCTTGCCTTTATGGATCTTCATGCCTATCAAGGGAGTCACTGAATTAGGATCTGCGCGTGTGAAGAGCTATCAAAAGGATGGCACAAGATGCTATGGAAGTTTAGCTTAGGGTATCAAGAGTAGTTCCTCCCCAGAACAGCTAAGGGACAATGCTTTGGTGTTCTGGAAGGAACAGACTGGGAGGCAGAGAGAAGCACCGTGTGTATAAAGAACAGATAGACAACAAAATCATTGAAGAGGGAGGAAGGAGTGACATGCACAAAGAGGCCTGAAGAGTAGATACACTTTTCATAGAGGACCTTGTGGATAGTGTGGAAAGTTTGGTCTCTACTGACAAGAGTGGGAAGCTATCTAGGCGGCTACATTCAGGGGAGAGGACCTGATGAGATTTGTGCATGAGAAGGACCTGCTATGGCAGCTGTGTGAAAAATATGTATAACTGAGTCCCAGAGGGCTTCAGGAAACAGGAAGTCATTGCCCAAGTCCAAGTGCGATTCAATGTAGGATGAACCCTGTTCTTGTCAGCAAGATTGAAGAGAAGCCGGCATATCCTGATATCTATAGTGAAGCTATTTGAAGACCTAGAGACAGAGCTTAGGCAAGCAAGACAGGTGTATCCTTAGAAGATGCATCTTGGCACACCCACACCTGTGTAGGTATGATGGGGGAAGGCAATGGAGGGTAAGAGGGCAATTCAAACAAATACACTGGATATGACATACCTGTGTCATCACTAACAGTTATGCTAAAAGGAAATTAGTTATACGAAAGGATTCTACCAAGACCATGTCCTTAAAAACAGGAGTTCGTATCTATTCCAAAGTGATTCATGGGTTTTATTTAAATTCATACTTTTAGACTAAGTCTGTATCTTGGCCTTGTCAATGCAACAATGTAATTTACTCAAATTACACAAGTAAAACATGAGAGCAAAATGAGAAGTTTTTTTCTATGAGATTTTGGTTAAATATTAAAAGGACTTAACAGAACTAAACCTTTAAAGGAAAAGAAGTTGTTGAATTAGGTTAGAATACTGGTGAAAGCATCCAGACATGCAGTCTAAAATTCAGTTTCTAGAGCAAATGCCTTTAAGTTTTGATCCACTGCAATGACACGGAAACAGAAATTGTAGGTGACACATTATGAATATAGCTGATGCAAATCAAGATGGTGACACGGTGTAGACTTGTTTGAGATGGAGAATCGTTAGGGTAAAGCACACAAAGCCAATTACAGAAAAAAGACAGGGGTCAGGCAGTCAAGATAGAGGGGGTACCTGCAGATCCCCTGGACACGAGGAAGAGGCAACAATGGAGCAATGTTACAGGGAACAGAAAACCCACCAGCCACTGATGAGCAGCAATCCAGACTCTAGCAATAGGAAGGGATCCAGTGGCAGCCACAGATGAGCTCTTGCGGCAGCAGGTGGGAGCTCTGGTTCGCATGGGAAGCTCAGGAGGTGAAGGCAGGCTGGGTCTAGCCAATCCTGCTGAATACTTTGGCCCAGCAATGAATGGGAAAGGAGCTGCAAACTGAGGGGCAGACAGGTGATGGGTTGGAGGTCACAACACAGGGATCAAACGCCGGAATGGACCCATTTCAGGCTAGTCACACTGGGCTGATCCCATGGAGAGGACAGCACCGGCTTTACGTCCTGCAGGATCTGTGTGGTCCCCAGATCCAAAGGCCAACAGCCCTGGCTCTCTGGTAGTGCCCTTCTGTGCACCATTTTGTGTGTTCAGACAAGATCAGTGCCGCAGACAAACCAGTTATCTGGGACAGTCGGCGTCTTCCTAGCCCAGGACACTGATTGAACATAAAAATCGACTTGTAGACCTGTAGGTAATACAGCTTGGAAATCTGTACAAAGGAGAAAAATCCAAACAGGATTGCAATGTCAAAAGTTAAAAGAGCGGCACAATGAATGCTACCGAAGACTCTCTGGTAAAGGAGCAAAAACCTCTATCACCCTCAGAGTTAACTGAGGAACACACTGAAAATATGGGGGACACAGAATTCAGAAAATTCATTATAAAGCTTCTGACCAATAACGAGAAGCACATAATATAGGAGTTCAACGAATTTAAAGAATTTGCCACACAGGAAATGAATCAAATGAAAACTGACATTTCAGAAGTTAAGAACACAGTGGAGCAAATTAAAAGTGCAGTGGACAGTCTCAAAAATGGAATGAGTGAAGAAGAAAGAATATCAGAATTGGAAAATACTGCCTGTCACCAGGGGAAATAAACAAAAAGCTGGAAGCAGAGGTAGGTTAAGCTAAAAAATAGTATCCAAGAATTAAAAGATACGATTGAAAAGCCCAACATAAGAAGTATAGGTGTTTCAGAAGGTTCAGAAAGAAACTGAGATTAAAGGTTTATTCAATGAAATAATAAACAAAAACTTCCCTAATTTGGAGAAAGAATTGGAAAACAATATACAGGAGAGTCCCAGGAGTCACAGAACTCTCAAAGTTGATCAAAAACAAAGCTCAGACATATGATAATCAAGATCTCAGTTGAACATAAGGAAAAAAATCCTTAAAAGTGCATGTGAGAAAAATCAAGTGACTTACAGAGGAAACCCCAATCAAACTCACAGCTGACCTCTCAGAGGAAATACTACAGGCCAGGAAAGAGTGGAGTGACATATTCCAGACTCTAAAGAGGAAACATTTTCAGCCTAGAATAACATATCCTGCAAACCTCTCCTTTGTCTTTGAAAATGAAATAAAATTCTTCCTCAATAAAGAACGTCTCCAAGAGTTTGTCTCCTCCAAACCTGCCCTACAAATACTAAAGGATGTTCTCGAGAAGGAGAATAGCAGCTATCGAAACCAAAGGCATATGTGGAGAACATCCCATAAAAGGCTAACAGAAGACTCAGAAAACAACCCATTGCTAAGATCACAGGGCCAAATTGCCACCTATCCATATTAACATTGAATGTAAATGGCTTAAACTCATCAGACAACATAGATTAGAGGACTGGATCAAAAAACAAAACCCATCCAGCTGCTGCTTAGAGGAGACACATCTCACTAAAGATCAGAGGAAACCGAAAATGAAAGGATGGAAAAAAATATTCCAAGTGAATGGTAAGGAAAAACGTGGGGGTAGCCATTCTTATATCAGATGATACATACATTAATGTGAAAAATATTAAAAGAGATGAAGGACACCATGCAATGATCAAAGGATCAATTCAGCAAGAAAAGATCATAGTAAATGTACATGCACCAAATGCCAAGGAATCTAGTTACGTGAAACAAACATTAATGGACTTAAAGGCAAAAACAGACTCCAACACAACCACAGTAGGTGACCTTAATACCCCATTAACATCACTGGACACATAAAAAAAATGGAAGCTCAAAGAAACAGAGCTCACACAAACTCTAGAGCAAATGGATTTAGTTGATATCTACTCAATCTTTCATCCTACAGATAGAGGATACACTTTTTCTTCATCAGTACATGGAACCTTCTCCAGAATCGATCATGATATAGGCCTCAGAAAACAAGCCTCAGAAAATTTTTAAAAATCAGAATTATACTATGCATCTTCTCAGACCATCATGGAGTGAAGCAAGAGACCAAGAAGTCAAAACACCCAAGAAGACTTGCAAACACGTAGAGACTCAATAATATGTTACTAAATGAGCAGTGGATTAGAGACAAAAATCAAGGGAAATTAAAAAATTGCTTGAAGGTTCCGGGACTTGGGGTGGGCGGGAAGCCAGGTGGGGCTTCTCCCTCAATATCCCCCTTTACCTCAGATACATGATGGAAAC
This sequence comes from Ochotona princeps, assembly GCF_030435755.1. Taxonomy (NCBI): domain Eukaryota; kingdom Metazoa; phylum Chordata; class Mammalia; order Lagomorpha; family Ochotonidae; genus Ochotona; species Ochotona princeps. The sequence continues at coordinate 13,678,872 of NC_080854.1, read as the reverse complement.
AATATTGACATAATAGCATTACCCACTTCCCTACCCCCCTGAACCTTTTTTTTCCTCTTCCCTTTTTTTTTTCTTTCTTCTTTTTCCTCTAAGTGTAATTAACTATGTAAAGATTGTCAACAATACAATAAAATGGATTAAAAAAAATTGCTTGAAGGTATCACACAACATATCAAAACTATGGGACACAATCAAGGCAGTGTTCAGAGGAAAGTTCATCTCAATCAATGCTTATGTTAAGAAACTAGAAAAGCATCAGGTAAATCATCTAACCTTACAGTTGAAGGAACTAGAAAAACAGCAAAGCAATCCCAAGATTAGTAGGAAGAAATAATCAAAATAAAATAATAGAGGAAATAAACCAAATAGAGACCAAGAGAACTACACATAAAATCAATGAATCAAAGAGCTGGTTCTTTGAGAAAAACACAAAATAGATTCCCCACTAACCCAAATAATCAAAAAAAAAAAAAAAAAAAAAGGAGGAAGATATGCATCAATAGCATCAGAGACAAGAAAGGAAACAGATACCTCAGACATACAATTATTATGAAGTATTACAAGCAACTATATGCAAACAAATCAGAAAACCTAGAAGAGATGATTAGATTTTTGGACACATACAATCCATCAAAATTGAATCAAGAAGCAATTAACGGTCCGGCAAGCATAGCCTAGCAGCTAAAGTCCTTGCCTTGAACACGCCCCGGGATCCCATATGGGCACCGGTTCTAATCCCGGCTGCTCCACTTCCCATCCAGCTCCCTGCTTGTGGCCTGGGAAAGCAGTTGAGGACGGCCCAAACCTTTGGGACCCTGCACTCACGTGGGAGACCCAGAAGAGGTTCCAGGTTCTCAGCTTTGGATGGGCGCAGCACCGGCCATTGCGGCTCACCTGGGGAGTGAATCATCGGATGGAAGATCTTCCTCTCTGTCTCTCCTCCTCTCTGTATATCTGACTTTGTAATAAAATAAATAAATCTTTTTTAAAAAAGAAACAATTAACAATCTAAATAGACCTATAGCATGGACTGAGTGAATCAATTAAAGCCCTCCCAACCAAGAAAAGTCCTGGACCAGATGGTTTCACTGCTGAATTCTACCAAACGTTAAGACATACTTATCCCAATCCTCCACAAGCTTTTCCAAACAATAGAGAGGCAATCCTTCCAAACTCTATGAAGCCGATATTATCATAATACCAGAGCCAGACAGAAAAACACAGAAACAGAAAGCTACACAAAGAAATTCTTAACATAGATGCAAAGATCCTCAATAAAATACTAGACAACAGAATCCAACAGCACATCAGGCAGATCATTCACCCAGACCAGATGGAATTCATCCCAGGCATGCAGGGATGGTTCAACATTCTCAAATCCATAAATGTGATACATCACATCAATAAGATGAAAAATAAAAATGATATGATTATCTCAATAGATGCAGAGAAGGTATTTGATAAGATCCAACACCACTGCATACTGAAAATCCAAAGCAAGTTAGACATAGAAGGAACATTCTATAACACAATCAAAGCAATTTACGAAAAACCCAATGCCAGCATCATTCTCAATGGGGAAAGATTGGAAGCCTTTCTACTAAAATCTGGAACTAGACAGAAATGTCCACTGCCACCACTACTCTTCAATATAGCATTGGAAGTCCTTGCCAGAGTTATTAGGCAAGAAAAAGGAATTAAAAGAATCCAAATTGGAAACGAGGAACTGAAATTATCTCTATTTGCAGCTGACATGATACTCTACATAGGAGAACTAAAATAGTCAAGACACTACTGGAACTCATAACAGACTTTGGCAGAGTAGCAGGATACAAAATAAATGAACACAAATTGATGGCACTAGTGTACACAAATAATTCCATGACTGAGAAAGAAATTGTAAGTACAGTACCCTTTAAAATAGCAGAGAGCAATATTAAATACCTAGAAATTCAGCTGACTAAATATGTAGAAAACCTCTGATGAAAACTATGAAACATTTTAAAAGGAAATAGAAGATATTGAAAAATGAGGAAACTTACCATGTTCCTGGATTGGTAGGATCAACATCATCAAAATGTCCATATTACCAAAAGTAATGCAGAGATTCAATGCAATCCTAATCAAAATCCCTACAGCACTCTTCTCAGAAATAGATAAAAAGTTCGTCTGGAAACACAAGAGACCATGAATAGCCAAAGCTATCCTGAAGAATAAATATCAAGCTGAAGAAATCACAGTTCCAGACTTCAAGACATACTATAGAGCAATGGTCATCAAAACAGTCTGGTACTGGTACAGAAACAGAGAAGATCAATGGAATAGAATAGAAACAACAGAAGGGATCCCACACATGCATAGCCAACTAAACTTTGACAAGAAAAGTGAAAACAATCCAGGGAAAAAATCTGGTCTATTCAACAAATGCTGTTGGGCAACTGGTTAGCAGCTTGCAGAATTAAGAAGCAAGAACCACACCTGTCACAGTATACAAAATCAGCTCTAAATGGATCAAGGACCTAAATTTGCACCCAGAAATCATCAGATTATTAAAGGAAAACATAGGAAGCCCTCTCCAAGAAATAAGAACTGGGTAAGACTTCTTAGAAAAGATGCCAAAGCATAGACAGTCAAAGCCAAAATGAACAAATGGGACTACAAACGAAAAAGCTTTTGTATAGCAAAGGAAACAATTAACAAAGTGAAGAAGCAACCAGAATGGGAGAAAATTTTTGCACACTACACAAGTGATAGGGGACTAATATCCAGGATCTACAAAGAGCTTCAGAAATCCAGGGACAGTAGAAAAAAAAACTAAAAAAAATGGGCAATGAAAATGAACATATTTCAAAACAGATTCAAATGGCAAACAGAAATATGAACAAATGCTCAGTTTCCCTAACCATCAAAGACATGCAGATGAAAACCACATTGAGGTACCACCTAACTCCAGTCAGATTGGCCTACATTCAGAACTCAACTAACACCTGCTGGCATGGATGTGAGTGGAAAGGTACCCTCCTTCACTGCTGGTGGGAGTGCAAGGCTAGTACAACCACTGTGGAAATCAGTATGCACAGTGCTTAGAGAATTGCAAATAGACCTGCCATATGACCCAGCTATCCTGCTTCTAGAAATATACCCAAAAGAAATTGAAACTACATATTAGAAGGATCTGTTATTCTATATTTACAGCAGCACAATCTACAAGAGCAAAGTCATGGAAACAACCCAGATACCCATCCAAAGAGTGGCAGCTAAAGAAACTGTGGTACATCTATTCCATGGAATATTATTCAACCATTAAAAAGAATGAATTTATACCATTTGCAACTAGATGTTCCCAACTAGAGACTATCATACTCAGTGAGATAAGTCAATCCCCAAAAAGACAAATACCATATATTCTCTTATATAAGGAAACCACCATGTAAATTGGAATGTATGGTGATGAAGTAATGGAGACTACCATATCCAGATGTGAAAACAATGTACCAGACATCCCTATTTCCAAACAAAAGATGGACTCCCAATGAAAGTATTGGATGTATCTAGACAATGGGATGATAGACTGTTTGACATTGTCTGTACCAGCAATGTCAGGGTACACTTAAATAGCAGGCTGATGGAATTGTAACACCTTATAAAAAATGTATTGTTGTGACAAGATGGGAAAAATCAGTCAGGGGGTGGAAATTGGGGGGAGTGGAATCCCAGACTATACAGAATTGTACCATAAAATTCAAAAATTAGAAAAATTTTAAAAATGTTTATTGTAAAAAAAAATACAGCTGATGGAAGAAAAATTGCTTGGAATCTCAATCAGATCTGCGTGAAATAAGTACAACCTCAGTTGCACTAGGTAAAGTACTATATTCAACATCCCCAACAGTTAAATAGTAGCAGTTCCATATGCTCGTGTGAACCTAGCACACATTAAAAATACAATATTAAAGGTGCATGCTTATGTGGTTGTTATGTAATCCCCTCCTTGAGCCAATTTTCTTTCAGTTATCTCCTTAGTTGCAACCTATGGGAGAAGACTTCTACCAAGGAGCCAAGCACCCTGATATGACAAACTAAGCCAACTCCAAGTGCAGACTGCTGGATTGCAAGGGCAGTGAAAGAAGTCAGAGATGATCAGAATCCCATTCCATTCAGGAAAAAACACAATTGTCTCAGCCATACCTGAGATTTCCCCAGTGCTAGTGAGGAAGAATTGGAAACTGTCTTCAAACCTTTACTAGGTCATTTATAGTCTGTTACATAAACATAGCATACAATTTTAAGTTTACCATATTGTAAATGCATATAGTTCTCATTTCACACTGTGTTCAGTCAATCTCATTTAATTTTTTTTGCAGCTTCATAAAATCCTGGGAGAATCCCTAGCTTTCACCAGCAATGGTAACGTGGGTTCCCAAGTGAGCTCTCCGATACCCTGCTTGAGTATTTTTAATTTACTTATTTTTCTTAGAAAGTCAGATTTACAGAGAGAAGAGACAGAGGAAACATCTTCCATCTGCTGGTTCACTCTTCAAGTGGCCACAATGGCCAGAGCTTAGCTGATCCAAAGCCAGGAGGTAGGAGCTTCCTCCAGGTGTCCCACATGGGTGCAGGGTCCCAAGGCTTTGGGCGAATCTACTGCTTTCCCAGGTCACAGCAATAGGAAGAGGAGTAGCCAGGACATGAATGAACCGGTACCTATACATGATCCCTGTATATACAAAACAAGGATTTAGCCACTGAACCATTGCACTGGGCCCAAGTGGGGCCTATTTTGATCAGAATCACACATTATGGAGAGACCAGCCCATTGAAAATAATTATCAGTTAAAATAACATCAGACGTTTGATGACCATTATTTTATATATTTGACATGAGTTCCATGGACACAACACAAAGGATGTAGAACACTTGGTCACAGTTACACACACGCATGTTTCCTGTGCAAAGGGATATTTAGTTTTCAACAGATTCTCCAAGCACCACTTTCCTCCAAAGGTTTAAAATCGTTGATCTAAGAAGAGGCAATGAAGCACTGATCCATGCTACCACAGAACCCTGAGAACATAAGCATAAGTGACAGCAGCCTCTGTAGTTCCCCTTCGTGTGCAAGTCCACAGTAGGGAAATCTACACAAAGAGAAAACGTGCTAGTGGTTGCACAGGACTGGGTTAGGAATGGGGGAGCAAGAGAGCGGGAGATGACAAAGTGAACTGGCTTCTGCAAACTGTGGTGTGACAGCACGTATCTATGCATGTACCAAAATGCAGAATTGTAACCCTCAGGTAGATGAATTATATGGGAATATTTTAAAGTTTTTAATTGGTATAAAGTTTACCAATGTTTTTCACATTTTTTATTTGATGAGGTATTATTGCCCCAAGAGTTAAGTAAGCATCAGTCTTCCAATGCAAGTTCATTTCCCGTAAGGTTGCAACTGGTACCAAGTGGCAGGTAAAGGGTAAAAGCCTACAGCACTTGTTAGCCATTCCACTGGCCCTGTGCAGACCAATCTTACTGTTCCGTTATGAAACAGAATGCTATCTAAGAGTACAGCTGTGAGCTGAGACATTACAAGTGAGGTACCTAACACATCGCCCGGCAGCTATTGGATGCTCCATAAATGGCAGTATGCTTTTATAATCCTGCATATGTTAGCACTGACTTAGCTCTAAGTGACAGTTATTTAGTCATATCTAAAGCATTAATCCCCAGTATCAGTGGCAAGTCCACCTGGCCTCAGCAACAGCTACTGCCAAGAAGGCAAGTGATTTCCCACGATCCTGTGCTCCTCTTTTCCTGGCCTCATCCTTAGGCTCACTTTCCACCTGTGAAAACCAAATTGCCAAAGATCCTGGCTCACATTCCACCAGCATACCAGCCAAGGTGGAAATGAAAGCCCTTTTCTAGTGAAGGCCTGCTACAGAAACTGCGGGGGCCTCTCCTTGCCAGCCAAGAGCCATCTCTGAGGCAGGGGACAGAGGAGGGTGGATAGGATCAGCCTCCAAATCAATGCATCCCCTACATACCTCTCCCAGAGTGAGATGTCTTTTTAGTATAAAGAGCGAAGCAAAGAAATTTCAGAGTTTAGTTTCATATGCACTGATGACCTACTCTGCAAGAGACACTCGTCTCTCCATACTCCGGGTATATGCACACAAGAATCTTCAGACACAGAGCCTGCTAGATGCCAAGGCTAATAAGAATCTCATAGAATCAATTATATGCATTTCATTACAGCCACAACCCCATCCTGATGGTTTCAACTCATTGTTGAAATCTGGAGGAGACACTCTTTGTAAGAAATGTGGACAAAATTATATGACATGGATAATTTTACTTATTGAGTATTTTCTTGGTTGTGATTGAAGAAAAAGAGAACAAGAAAACACAAATGAGTATTTCGGGAAGCCCCTGCAGTATCAGGCAGGGGCTTATGGGAAGAGGCCAGGGATGGGTCTGCATTTGCAAACAGCCAGACCTTGCAGCGTGGCGCTCTGGTCTAGCTGAAGGTCAGCCCACCCGTGCGGAGGACATGGGTGTAAATCAGATGCATGACACGATTCATCCTTCAGGCCATTTTGTTGGATGTTTGGCTTTAATTTGTGGGTGTCTTTTCTTTTTCCAAAAGCTGACTTGAGAACAGAGAGGAAATTCAAGGCTCCAGAACGCACCGCTGAGCTGTGTCCTCCCCGGGGGCCTGTTTCCCATCTCTAAGTGTTTTCATGGGCGAGTCTCATTATGTACAAGACATGTTGCACAGATGTGTCTCCCTTGCCTCAAGAGGGGCCTGGACTCAGTTGCTTATTACTGCTAATAACAGCAGCTTCTTTGCAGATGTCACATGGTTCAAAAACCATGATAGATGACTATGGTGTCACACTTTAGAATGCATATTTTGGATTCCAATCTGGCTTGGAATCCTTAGCTCCTTCTATGTTTCTTTTATAACATCACACCAATGAACTTACATTTATTTGGTTCTGTTTGTCTTCCTCATTTGGAATATAAAGTCCAGGAGGCAAGTATCCACCCACTTTGTTCACGGATTTCTCTCAAGCACATAGTACTATTTTTCAAAGACATTCACATATCGGTGGTATTTGTGAAGTTAGGATCTATTATTTAACATGTCTATTTTCACACTTAGGCAGTTGATAGGGAATAGGTCTTCACACCATTAGCTACATATTCTTTTCTTCCTCTTCTTGCTACTTCATCAGCCCCGAGGGTTCTTTTGTATAGGAAACGAATACCTACACTCAGGTTGGCATGCATTTGATACCATATCCCTATCCTCTTATTATATAAAAAAAGTTGGGGTTTTTTTTTGAATATTCATAGCAAGTTTCTGCCAACAATGTCTGCCTCTAGAAAATTAGATATCCAAAGCCAGTTGGGTTTCACTCTATTTTTCTACAGACTTAAAGATATGATGATGAAACTCAGAGCTGAAAAGTGATTTCTTTGTCTTAGACAATATCTGCTGTTCCTATGAAACTGGATTAAAAAAAAAGACTCCTGTGACTGTCCAGGTACAAAGCTCCCTACACTACCCAGTTCTGTGTCTGACATCCCTTATTTTGACCTTTTCTCGCCTTGTAACACCTCTATGTGATGATCATGTTGACCACTCCTCTGGCCTCTGCAGAGTTTCTTTACACACCTTCGCTTAATGCACCACGCGTAGATTTCACTGTCCAATTGCAGGCAGGCAATCCCCAACAGGAGACTTCTAAACCTGACCCCCGATCACAGGACACCTTTATGTTACAATTCTGCTGTCTACAGTCTGTTTCTTACCTGCTCTTCCTTCAACTGGTATTTAACAAGGGTTTAACTGGGAAGGCAAGTTTATTCTTATCCCCTTTGCAACTAATGCATGACCCTGAAAAATTCATACTGAGCAAACAGAGTGAGCTTTAAGTCCAAATGCAGTGTCTGAATCAATTTTTCTTCTAGAAGTGACAACAATGTAAATATAGTGATATCAGATTGAATGATATTTTTCATAGGGAAAAATATTTCCTCCTAAGGAAACTCTGCATATAGATATGCAAACCAGGGCACCAGGCGATAACCCAGGGCTGGCAACAGAATTTCTACATTTTCTGCAGAGGGACTGGGGGGTGATGGTGGCCCCTCCTCAGTCCTCCATGTACCACCTTACTTTCTCCCACCTCCCCCGGGTGCCAGCATGGAGAGCTGGAAGGGCAGGTATGCCATAACCCAGACTACGGCAACCACTGAACAGAGGGGGGAGTTGCAACCAGACAGAATTTTTAAGTCTGGGAGAAGAAATCTCTCAATTCTCAGAGCTTAAATCTAATTCCCCAAAAACCCTAAATCACCAAAACTTGAGTTCACCTTTGGCACTGATGACCTCAAAGGCTTTAGGGAAAGGGACAGCTCACTAGAAGATTCACCTACTTGGACATTATGGAAAACTAGCTACTTCAGACACCCAGTGCCCATCACCACATAAACACTCAACGGATGCCTCTCACATCGATTCTATGTGCCCTTGGCAAATTTTCTGATCAGAATTGTCTTTTTGTGTTAATTATTTTGGCTATAAAAAATTTGACAGAAACTGGCTTATGTAATAAAGGGCATTATTTTCTCCAAAGCAGTTTTCTGAGGTGTGGCAGGCCCTGGGTTGCTTAGTTTGGAGGCTGAGTACTGTCACCCTCCAGGAAAAGACTCTTCCACAGTTCTGCTCTTCTCTCCATGGGGAGCTGGCCTCAGTCCTGGTTTGTCTCCAAAGGTCAGAGGATAGTGGCTGGAGTCCTACCTAAAGCAGCCTTACACAACCTAATGTGAAGGCTATAGTGGAACTTGGACTTATTGGTCGACAAGAAGACTTTCCCAGGCTTTTCCCTGTCCTTCTCAAAAACTCTTCCTTTATATCTTACTGGTGAGAACTTTTCGTAGAACCTTGTGTAAGTGAATTATCAGCAAGCACAATGCAACCACAGCTAAGTTGGACTAAAACACCTTTTGGTCCTCAGGTGGTGGGCTCAGTTTTCCTGAAAGCCTATGGTCACACATGTATATTTAGGATTTATTCTATCAATAAGAAAAACCTGGAGATATTTGCCACACTCTTAACATTTCCTGCAAGGAAAGATGCATGGATGGAGAATAACTTTTGGTCCTCATAGCAAGTTGTGTCAAAACCTTCAAATTGATCTCCTTGCTTACTTAAAGATTTGGTTCCTCTTCAGAAGCAAGCAAAGCTCTGAGGAGAAGGAGGTGACATGTTAAACCTCCAAGCACGGATGACTCGTCAAGCCTACTGTCCTATGGCCTGGATGGACGAGTGCCTGGCCATCTCAAGGCTTGTGTGGGGTAGACAAGAGAAATAGCAGCAATCCTACCTAGAGACAACTTAACCAAATTCCTACTGGGAATTTCTCAGTATTCTAAGACTGTGTCAAGCGGATACCAAGAAGACAGCACAGATGCTGCCTGCCCCCAGGAATCTGGGGCCTTGCAACTCTGCTTCGAAACAGATCCAACCTAATCAGGAGTACAAGATGGTCCATATTGTGTGGGCTTCTGTCTGCCCAATCCGTGAGCCTTGTTAGTCCTTTTTTGGCTAAATGACAGAGAAGAGGTAGCCTTTTAGCTGACTGTGGCCTACAGGGTACATACAGCAAATGTCAATCCCTGGATTTATGATTTCTGTCATTAGACTAAGCCAGTTCTATCTGCCTTGTTCTAAAACTATGAGTTGGGTACCAATATCAGCTACCTAAACAGAAGATTGATGGCGTTTCTTTGGAATAGCATCTACATAAGAAAGTCTTAAATGAGGTCAAACAGTTGGGTAAAAGGCTAAGGGACAATGAGCCAAGTTCCAGGAGGGAGTGAGCAAGGCTACACATGAGGAGGCCGTCTCAGAAGTGGGGCACACAACGACAGCATATGCACCAATTCTCTTGTAAGGCAATGGGAATACATAAAGAATGAATTCCAAGCAATCTTAAGACCACAATCCCTATAAGAAGCAATGTCCTGGCACCATGACCCATTACTTCGAAGGCATTTTGGGCCTTGTGGGTATATTAGAGTAAGCAGACAGGGTAGAATTTTGTTATTGTCACCATGGTTAAAAGTAATTTGAATAAACCAGAAATACTAAAGGGAAAAATAAAGTGAATTCCCAGAAAAATAACCACATCTATTACTGATGCCCAGTGGGTAAGTTATTTAAGTAATTTACTGCTGCCCATATGCATGTGGATTATTTACCCAGGCAATGATAATTAACAGCATTGTTCAGAGAAATTTACCTCCGAAGATGTAAACAATGGAAACTTACTGACGCTTCTAGTCAGTCACACACCACCATTTCTTTTCATAATCTTTACTGATAAAGAAAATGAACCGAACAAAAATTCTATTATGTCAACAGCTACTTAAAAATCGTTACTTTTACACCCACTTATGTGGATCTGCTCTGGCCCCTTCTAATGCTTATGCAATTAGGATGAGGCTGTTACCTGGTAGTATATGAATATGCCTGAGCTGGAACACTGTAAAATGAGACCTCCAGCCAAAAGAAAGTCCGAAGACATAAATTCCAAGAAATTATAAATTGAGTCAGGTAGTGAAAATCCAAAATACTTGAAAATTCGATCATTGGTAAAGGAGACGATACGGGAACTGTATAAGAGACTATCATATTGAGGTGTGAAGATATAATGCAGTATGCATCTCTACTTCTAAATCAGAGATGGACTCCCAATAAAACTATTAAATATATGTTGATAATAGGATGCTGGACTGTCTGCCATTGTCTAAGTGTATTCTGACATTGTAGGTATGAACAGAATGATGGACTTACGGTTGTTTTTGAAGGACTACTACTGTAATACAGGGGAATCAGTGAGGGGAGGGGAAACAGGACGGCAGGGGTGGGGGGATCCTGAAGCCTATGGAACTGCATCATAAGTTTTTAAAAAGACAATAAATTCCTTAACATACTCCATATTTCATGCATAAAGAATCTGGAAACACATACTCATCATAGTGAAGTACACTCCCCACCACACAGGACATGGGAAACTTGATGACAGATACAGGACTTCTGGGTTTTCCAAGTTTATGAGAAAAAAAAATACAGTCCACTAAGATCTCATGTAAGTTCTAGGTACAATATGTGAATATGTTGTAGTAGCATGGCTTACAAACAGGATGTTGGCTGTGATGTGAAAACGAGAGGCAATGCTTAAGATCCAGGCATAGAGATTTTGACATGAAAAATGCTGCCTACGTGAAGCGAGTAACTTGGCCACTTGTGTTTGCCACTGGATTCTTGGTATTTAAATGTGTGCCTGACACCTAACAGGTGCTTAGAAATTGTCTACCAAGACCAAATGAGTGCTGAATGTTGACTGATTGGCTGGCCCAAACAGCCCTAACATTCTGTCGTTCTGCCCTTTGACAGCATGTCTTCCGCCCAGTCCTATCACCCAAGGCCATACAGTTGCCCCGCCTTTCTCCTCGCTCTCCTTCCTATGTACTTTCATCTCCTCAATTTATGCGGTCACTCAAATATTTTCACTCCAACTGGGAAAATAAGCTGTCACTGCTATCATTGTCACCTGGCTGAGACTCCCAACCCAAGTGTAGCGTTGAAGGAAATGCCAATCCAAAGAGTTTGGTCTGTTTAGGTCACATGAGGCTCCCAGACATCTCATCTGGGGATTGAATTTGGGTTGCTTTGCCGATTTTTCAGATAAGCCTTCATGCCAAGAGGACCCTGTCTCCCACCCCTGCTCCATTTCCACCTGCAATGACTCTAAAACTCTGAAAGGTATCAGCTCCCTATAACCTAAAACCAAAGTGGGCAATTAAAATGGTGGTTAAGCTACAGACACTTTATCCTGGAAATTGAGGATTAGAAAAAATAGACTCAATTATTTATCTATGGGAAAACTACTACCACATATTTTCACCGTAACAGAAGATTGTGTTAAGAAAATGCATCGCCCCACTCCAAGAACGTGGTCGAAGCTGTGAAGTTGAGGTGTGACCCTTATGCCTTGAATGCCTTTGACCACACAGCTATTGCTCTTTGACTTACAGGGGAAAGTAGCTCTTCCCAGATCCCAGGAAGTTCTGGAAAACAAGTGACATCTCTAGGAAAAACACCTGGCACCCTTGAGTCAAACATGGATGAGAAGAATTGTATTCATTAGAACAAGGTATAGGACACAAACCTCAGAGTCCAGGAGACCCTCTTGGGACACTGTCCTGACAAAGTGGGGGTGCCACGCAGAGCTGTGGGAGACATTTCCCATGACACGTCCTTAGCCACGGAGGCCACACCTCTTGTTCTAAGCAGAGACCGAAGTGTGTACCTTGGGACTTCCACATATAAGTAGTCAGCCCTGACAGTTCTTGTTTCTCCAATTCCATTCCCTCCTACAAGACAGTTGTCCTAGACTGGCACCCATCGCCACTGCGACAAACAGGGTATAGGAAGTAGACAGGCCTTCCTTAGGGATATGCCCAGGTGACCAATTAGAGTTGGAATTTTGGGGAGCTCTGGTTGTCCCTGCTAGACCCTTGTCTCTCCACAAGTCCCTGCCCATCAGGCTCACTGTGGATAGGCTGCAGCACAACACACAGGAGGACCTCATCTGGCAAGTAAGTTTGAGGATTCTCAGGTGAGAGACCTGCAAGGGATGAATGCAAATGAGCTAGCTTGAGAAGCTCAACCCCCGTGCTAGAGGAAACTCATAAACAGAAACAATTTGTCAAAACCAACATCCAGAAGATTCTAAAAGAAACATCAACTTATTGAGGGCTTGAACTACTCAGAGAGGTCTTTCACCGATATGTTCAGGCAGGTTAAGAACCAACCTGTCACTTACCTTGGGCAGGAATAGTTGAAGAAACGCACCAGTGAGGGTCAGCGGGACCAAGGGCGGAAGAGCCACACGCAGATCGTCCAGCAGGCTACGCCCAAGTCCAAGCCGTGCTGTTCAGGAAAGATGAAGGAAGACACCTTTGTGGTGCGCCTCTGTAGAAGACCTGGCAGCGGAAGAATTCAGCAAGCAACAAACTGGTCCAGCATCTGGGTGGACTTGAACTGCGTGTCGCAGAAGGTCCCATTAGAAGTTATCACGGGCAGCCCGTGCGGATTCCCTCTTCACATTGTGTTCCCTTAACCAACAGTTGTTTTTAAGGCCGTTTTTTTTGGAGGGAAGACTGAGTAGTTCCCCTTAAGCACGAAGTCACAAGTTCTCATGGGTTGGCTGTGGAGGAGGGGAGATCTGTGCAGGCTGAGAAGCCCCACGGTGTACCGCCTGCAAAGATGACAAAGCCAAGGCAGGCAGCAGTGTGATTCAGCCTTGTCCAAAGCGCTGAGGACCCGGGAAGCCAGCAGTGCCACTCTCACTTTCAGGCAGAAGAGCTGTACCCCAGGCCTTTGCCAGGGGAAGTCCCAGAGTCCCAGGAGGGGAGAGCCTGGAGTTGCCATGTCTCAGCTCCACGGAGAGAAGGCGCTTCTCTTCTGGTCTTTTGATACCACCTGGAGCCTCCGTGGATTGGACGTTGCCCACCCACAATGACGGGGGGTAGTTCAGTCTCGGCAATCCACCCAATTGAATGGTAGGCTCTTCCAGAAACACCCTCCTAGACACGGCCAGAAATAGTGCTTTACCAGATAGGAGTGTCCCTTAAATCCTCAAGTTGTCGCCTAGAGAAGAAACAACTTTGGACAGGAGTTACTTGGGCACATTTCAGCAGCAGGAGAGGTCCTAGGGCCACAGGAGCTGCAGCCACGTTGAAGGTGCAGCCGAGTCCCAGCTGGAGCTGGCCTACATGGCCTCTGCAGGCGGAATTGGTGCTCTCCGCCTCCGTCCTCGCTATACCTTGTTCTTTCCTACCTGAGTTAGTAGAGTCTGTCAGACCAAGGGGACCCGCTCCAGTGGCAAGCCTGCCTCTTTTGCCCATCCCTGCAGGGAGGCCAGCATGTCAGAGTTTAGCACCTACCATCTCTTCCAAGAGCTTTTAAGCTGCTGTATTGTAACAAGTCACAGCTGAGCACGTGGGAGCACGGAACAGTGAAAATCAAGATTTCAAGTGTCTACAGATGCTCTGAAGAGCTCGTTAAGAGGCAAGATTCGAATCCAGCAGGGCTTGGGTAGGGCTTTCGAGGCTGTTTAGGTAGTTCCATGAAGCCTTCCAGGTGATGCTGGTCTCAAACCAGGCTTCTGCAGCAAGGTCCCACTTACCTTGCAATTCCCTTCCACCACACGGTGAAGTTGAGAATCAGCCGTGGGCTGTCAGGAATGCAGCCGTGCTTAGTCTGCAGACCCAGAATTCTGCCTGAACAGCTTGGGGGGCTGGGAGGAAGGTGGGTCCAGATGCTGATTGCTTTTCTTAATGTCCCGGATTATTCTAATGTGCCTCCACTTAGGAAGCACTATGCTAAGTAACATGAATCCTTTATCTCAAACTGCTGCTTCTACGCAGACACTCCACTCTCCTATGAAGATTTCAACTTGTCTTGTTCTGCAAAGCCAGCCAGCAGTGGCTGCTGGGAGGGGAGTGTACAGGGAAGCCCTTAGGTATCTCAGCTGAGCCTCATTTACCACTCGCCTTGGCTTCTTCAAAGCTACTGCTGCTTCAACTCAGCCTTTGGAGCAGGTTCTCTTCATGACTTCACCTGCTTTGGCTAGCAGGTCTAGATTCTTCAGCTCAAAAGTTTGTACTTTTTTTTTTAATTTCTTCCCCCTAAACCCACCCCCCACTTTTTAGACAAAACATATTTTTATTTTTATTGGAAAGGCATTTTACAGAAAGAAGGAGAGATAGAGAGAAAGATCTTCCATCCACTGGGTCACTCCCCTAAATAGCCACAAAGGCCAGAGTTGAACCTATTCAAAGCCAGGAGATTCTTCTGGGTCTCCCATGCAGGTGCAGGGGCCCAAGGCTTTGTGCCACCCTCGACTGCTTTCCCAGGCTACAGAGAACTGGAAAGGAAATGGAGCAGCCAGGACACAAACTAGCACCCATACAGGGTGCCTGCACTTGCAAGGCGAGAATCAGCCAATTGAGCCAGGTCCTAAAGTTCGTACTTTCTAGGAAGCCTTGCTGATGCGTTCTCTTCTTGCCTGGCTCTAATGTCCCCTCAGCCCTAGCACAATCTTTCCAAACTTGTCCCCTACACCCATATTTCCCTTCTGCAAGGGCGAATGTCTGCACCAAGTGAAGCCAGGTGGCAGGCACCCAGCTGCTGGTAGGTGGAGCTCCCATGCAGGCACTCAGCCTGGGTCTGCCTGTTCCTCCTCTGCTCTCATCAGCTCCTCCCCCTCAGTGCACTGTATGAGGAAAGGGACACACAGGACCATTTCTTCCTACCCTGACCTTCCTCCACATGCACCAGTCTCTCCGCTTGCCTCACTTCAAGGCTTGGAATCCACCACTGAGCCACTCCTAAGGATATTTCACTGGGAAATGTGACAAAGGCGATTCCGCACCTAATAGCACTGAAACTCACTTCACTTCCTCCAGGCTAGGAGGTGGGGCTGGGGGGAGGAGGGCTTGTTTCCTAGAAGTTTCATGACCTTCACTCTGGCTCCACACTTGCAGAAGGAGGACTTAGAATTTGCGGGAAATGGGTCCACCACTCCCTGAGCCACTCCAGGCTCAGAGACCACCCCTTAGATTTCACTCAATGCCTTCAGACGCCAAGGAGCAGCCAGAGGTCTGCTAACTGCCCTGTTTGACAGACAGTTAGCCTCTCCCAACCCCCACCCTCAGAGCCCTGGGACTGGAACTTCCTACTTGCTGGTGCCCATGCAAAGCAGGTGCGTGGGCTTTTCTCTGGTCAGCTGCATTTCTCTTGTATGTGGAAAGAGCAAGAGAACAAAATGACTTGGTTCCATTGGGGAGACTCCTCTCATCCATGAAAAGCTCGTTTCTCTTCCCTCATGTTGTCATCCCAAATCTTCCAACCCCCCAGCCAAAATTTTCAAATTCCTAAGTCTCTATGCTGAGAAAACAGGGAATGAATGAAAAATAAGGCGATAGATGCAAATGAAAGAATGACTGCACAATTCAACGCACAGTCTGGCTGAAAAGCCCAGTGAATGCTTATCAAATATCCCCGTGTGCTAGGACTGGACCCTGAAGTGCTGAATAAGCAGACAAAATAGACCTTGCTGTCTTCCAACGTCCAGTTCAAGAGAATGAATCTGCCTGTATCTCCTGTGCCGGAGCCCAGGCACTTGAAGGCAGCAGTCAGAAGGGCAGCTCACTGTTGCATGGAGTAGATTTAACTTGCAATAAATGTGGATCAGAGTCCATTAATGACAAAGCCCCAACCACCCCTGGGTTCCTGGGTCTGGAGTGATGCCTTAAAGGCCCAGGCAGGGGCTCATGTTGCTAGCAGTTTTCATTGTCCCTCTATAGTTGACAAATCATTGGACTAATAGATATGTCTTTTAGCTGCTTGTTCTTGGATTGACTGCTTCTTGCGATTTGTTCTTGGGTGATCAGTTTTGAGGTAGCACAATTAAATGTGGATTTTTTTTCTCATTTTGGTAGAGTAAGAGCTACCGCTTACTGAGGTTCCTGAGAAAAACTGTAACGGGGTAAATTTTTGAGTCTTGTAATCTAGCTTCATAATAAGAACAATGCAATTAATCACAGCTTAAAAGACTGGCAGGGGGCCAGGTGTGGTAGCCTAGTGGCTAAAGTCCTCACCTTGCATGAGCCAGGATCCCATATGGACACTGGTTCTTTTTTTTTTTTTTTTTTTTTTTTTTGATTTTGGACGCTGGTTCTAATCCCAGAGGCCCCACTTCCCATCCAGCTCCCTGCTTGTGGCAATTTTTTCTTTAAAAAAAAAAAAAAAGATTTATTTATTTGAAAGGCAGTGGGGTTGGCATTATGGCTTAGCAGTTTAAGCTGTTGCCTACAATGCTGGCAACCCATATAGGCACCAACTTGGCTGAGTACCAGCTGTTCCACTTCCACTCTAGCACCCAATTTATGTGCCTAGAAAGGCAGTAAGAGATGGACCCAGTGCTTGGGCCCCTGCAGCCACATGAAAGACCTGGAAGAAGCTCCTGACTCAACTGCTGTGGCCATTTGGGAAGTGGGTCAGCAGACGGAAGCTGCCTCTGCCTCTCTGCTTCTCTCTCTGTAATTCTGCTTTCCAAACATCAAATTTAAAAAATGAAAGGCAGAGTTATAGAGAAAAGGAGGGAGAAAGACAAGAGAGCACTTCCATCTGCTGGGTCATTCCAGTAGCTAGCCCTGGGTCAGCCAAAGCAAGGTGCCTAGAATCCCATCCGAATCTCTCATGTGGGTGGCAGGGGTCTGAGCCTTCAGGCCATCTTCTGCTATCAGTCTTCAGCACATAGACAGAGCACAGGAAAGGAAGTAAGACATCCAGGACTCTATTGCCCAATGAGATGCCAGTAACACATGTGGTTGCTTAACTCACTGTGCCACAACACTGGCTCCAACACTGATTTTCTCTTTCTGTCACGCCATCTGATACGCTTGTTGTAGTATGAACTCCTGCAACATTCCCATGCATGTTTTTTGCTTCTACTTCATGTAGCGTTGAGGATGCTAACCTATTACAACCATTTATTCTTACAATCATTTTTATGATTATGCAGCCCCTCTACCTCCTTGGTTCTAAAGGTATCAGAATTATCTCAAGAAAAATGCCCCAGACTGGTAGATAACAACTCAGCAGGCTAGGCAGATAGAGATGGTGTCCAGAACCCTAGCAGGTCCTGTGGTCCACCGGAGGGCAGGATCTGTGACCGCAGGTCATCGGAAGGTATGCACCAGCATCCAGCACAATTCTTGCTCACTCGCGTGCCTCCACTGCACTGGCTCAGCCAGAATGAGGTGTTAAAATTTGGCCCTACGAGCAAGGCCTTCATCCCTGACATGCTAACAGTTCCGCTCCTTTGTATGCATGCTGCTAGAGCTTTCTGTCTGCTCCCAAGTGCTGTATCCCAGGAACAGACACGACAGGCAGAGCCTGTGAGCCTCCTGCAACATCCAAATGAGATCCAGCTACATGCAGGTACAGAAGGAAGCTCACCTCTGTTAATGGAACAGGAGTAGTGTGACCCGTGCTCCACGGCTTCATCCCCCTTTTATCTGTGAGCAAAAAATGCAAAGGAAAGAAGAAGACAGTGAGAGGCCACCCTTTCCTGTCTACAGAGGGAGAGGGGCCACCTTCCGCTACCAGGGGAGTACAGGGAGCTTGTGGGCACACCATGGGTCATTTTCTTATTCAGGTTAGATCCAGCAGCTTCCAGCTCTGTCGAATAAGAATGTTATTCTGTGTGTTTTCATCTCTGAGCTCATGCGTCTGTCACACTGGAAGCTGGGAAAGGCAGCGTCCATGGCCACAAACTAAATAACAAATTCAACAGGAATCAAAAAACTTTTATCATGAGCAAACTCAAATGGCAGTCAGGAAAGGGAGAGAACGTGCAGGTGAGAAAAGGAATGCCAGCCAGCTGCCTTCCAGTCCCGAGGGCCTGTGCTCTGAGACCATTCCCTCTGCTTGCTTGCTTCCCGGGTTTCACACAGGAGCCCTCCCACACGCCACCTCACCCCTTCATGCCTGATTTGCTCTAACTCTAGAACCCAGACTCCTTTGGGGGAGGGAAAGGGCTTCATCCTGGCTCCCGGGGAGCCTAACTTCAAGCCGCCTCAGCAGTGAGGGCCTTTCCCAGGTAGATGTGCACACGGCTGCTTTCTATTAACTCTCTGCCCACACACTTTTCCAATTACCTCCCTTGGTCTCTCCTCCATCCCTCCTGGCTCTTCATGCAGCTGTCATCACTTAGGTATATACTTTGTGCTTAGGTTACTTGGGTTATGTGCCTATCCCTTCTATTTGTCCTATTTGCACAGCTAGACTGCGTGCTCCTTTGAAGAGAGGGACCCAGTCTTCCATTTCCTTTGAAAGTTCTCACAGTCTGATGTGTGCCCACACAGGGAGGCAAAATTGAGATGATTGCATGTTTTCTTTTGCACATTCATCCCAAACTACAATGGCAGTGTTCCCCCACCCCCTTCTTGCGTGGCTGCTTTCTGTTTCTTCATCACTTCTCTTTGCCCTCCCCGATTCATTTCAGTCTTACAAGGTTTTGGAGCAGGAAACTGTTCCTCTCCACTTGCATCTACCACCCTGGAACTTCACACAAGTCGTGTAACCTCATTGGACAGTGGACTCCAATGTGTCCTTGCGAGGGCTGGGTGGCAGGAGTCATAAGGGCTGGCCCAAAGCAGTTCTAACACTGTGGAGCTCACATGGTGCTCCCAGCTGCGCCTGGGTTTTGGCACTCATCATCAGTGCCCTTGTTGGTTTAATGCATATTGATGGAGGACTCGTCCTCCCTTGACATCACGTGGGCACAGTTCTTCAAAGGGGAAGACCTTGTCCTGATACAAGTCAAAATGAAGCTTGTCTCTTCGATACCTGACCATTCTGGAGGCCAATGGTATCTATCTCTTCTGGGCTTCCTTGTTCAAAGTTTGGGGTTGGAAATGAACTTCCAAAGGAGAGGACAGCTTCCCCCGCTGGGCTTTGAGCTTCCACTTAAATTCCTTGTCTGGAACAAAACTCTCAAACTAGTAATAGCATTGCAGCCCCAGTCCAGTCATACAATATCTTCTATGTCTGCTGTTTAATTCCAAAATATGTCTACT
This sequence comes from Ochotona princeps, assembly GCF_030435755.1. NCBI lineage: Eukaryota > Metazoa > Chordata > Mammalia > Lagomorpha > Ochotonidae > Ochotona > Ochotona princeps. Next base: position 13,659,152 of record NC_080854.1, on the reverse strand, counting down.
TAGCCTTTATCCTAGAGTAGCTCAGGGGTGTCATATTCCTTCCAGTAATAGCTTTGGCTTTTCCAGCACCTGATTCCAAATGAATCATATATAGTCTTATTTCTGAAATTGACATCAATTGATGTTAGGCCTGGGATTTACATAATAGCTCCAATGTTTATGAGCACCGCCGGAGTATTGCCTCCTCTGAAGCCCAGTGTCCTCTCCAATCAGGATCGAGTTACAGTCGTCGGTCTCAACTGCTGGCTAGAGCCCCTTTTAGATTCTAGACCTTCAAATCTAATAGCACACGGCCCAGCACAAAGGAGGTACTGAGTAAACACTTGTTTAGGGAATGGAACGCAAAACCTGTGAGGAGTCTTGCTGGGAAATTATTATGTTTTAATTTCAGGATGAAGAATACAGGGAGACTGACTCCTTCTGATATCAATGATAAAAATGGCTGGTGCCCTGATTCTCAAGTGTGAGTATGCTAGGAGGACGCCAATCTGCTAAGGAGTCTCAGCTCGATTCTCCTTTGCCAACTTCCTTTGGTGCCAGTTCCAACTGGCAGTTCCTGGAAGTTCCCAGCAACAGCATTTCTTGATGGTGGTGATAACCGTTGGTTGTCCTGAGAATGGCAGCCACTCTTGTAAAAACAAAAAACAAAAACCAAAAAAACCAGAAGTGTATCTTCTAGGACCCTGAAAATTCTCCATACAGCTTTTTTAGCACCACTCCTACAGTGTAGGCTGGAGTTGGAGAACTGCTTTTTGAGACACTTCCACGTGTTGCTGCTCCAAGCCCTGTCCTGCCTTGCAGCACACAGTGTGGTCCGCGGATTGGCAGCATTGGAGCCACTTGGGAGCTTGTTAGACAATCAGGATCTTGGCCTGCACCCAGACCTACTGAAACAGATTCTGCGTTTTAACAAGATCCCAGGTGTTTCCTATGCATATAAAAGTTTAAGAAACATGTCCCACCTACAATTTCAATTCAATAGCTCGCGGGTGGGGTGCAAAACTCTGCCTTTTTCAACAAATTCTCAAGTGGTGTTAACGCAGCTGGCCCACCCTTTAAGTAGAAACGCTCTCTTTTAAGTAGAAAAGCTTTAACGTTCAATAGCAAAGAGTGCAAAGCATCCTCCTCCACTCACCACCATCACTTGTGGGTGCTCCCAAAGGCAAGACACAGATAACTGGTGCTCTAGTCCAGGACATGGTCCCCAGTGTCAGCTGCACACCAGAATTGTCCAGCCGGTTTTTGACACTGCTGACACACTGGTCCATCACCACAGTATTTGGTCTGAATGATGTGCGAAGAGACCCAAGCATTAGCATTGTGTGACAAGTCCTGCAATTGTGATGAATTTAAACTTCCTGGCCTGGGATGAGCTCTTGAAATTATTCCCAAGGCTTCCTGCTTTCTCCTTTCCACCAAAGCCTGAATTCTGCAAGTCTGATCTCTTGTATCTGGATGAATTTTAGGTAGATCTTTAATTTCCTTTTAGTTCCCAATGGCTACAAGAACACTTGTGTAAGTCAGATTCTAGTACTCCTGTAAAGAAACACTTTATGACTTGTAGGTACACGGGAAGAGGATTCCCCTTCAGTTTTCATCCTGAAACCCCAAGAGGGCCTCTGAGTCCACAGAAACCCTACCAAGTCTTCCCACTTCTCATGTTGATTGAAGTCGCCTAGAAGAAAAATATATAATTCCACTGTCTCCTCCTTAATCCTCACGCAGGCTGTCTATTTCTTACCCTATCACTTTGCTATTACTGTTGTCCCCTGGCCTCGGCAGGTGCATTTCCTTAGGAGCTCCCTGGAGTTGCTTTCCATTCTTGGGGCAGTGCTGGAGTTGGAGAGGGCTAGTTCCTTCCTTTCTCTTCTGCTTCAGACCCCGATGCACTGGGATCAGAGGAAGAGACTGGAATGCACACTCTGCTGCTAATAAAGCCAGACTGAAGAACACGGCTGCATGGAGGTTCCATTCAGCTCCTTGGACTTCTCATGTGGTTCTACCAGACATTTCCGACTTCAACAGTGCCAGAGAGCATCCAAAGAGAAAAAACTCTTCTTGTGGAGACTTGTGGAAAGTGAGAGTGGATGTCTCCTGTCCTCTGTCTCTAACTCACCAGTTACAGAAGTGAGCCCAGAAAAAAGGAAGCTGGGCCTGGCATGATAGCCCAGTGACTAAATTCTCATCTTTCACATGACAGGATCCCCTCTGAGCACAGGTTTGTGTTCTGGCAGCTCCACTTCGCATCCAGCTCCCTGCTTGTGGCCTGGGAAAGCAGTCGAGGACAGCCCAAAGTCCTGAAACCCTGCAACCATGTGGTAGACCCAGAAGAAGCTTCTGGCTCCTGGCTTCAGACAGTTTCAGCTCCAGCCTTTGCAGCCACTTAGGGAGTGATTCAGCCAACACATCTTTCTGAATCTCCTTCTCCCTGTAAATTTGCCTTTCCAATATAAACAAATCTTTAAAAAAATGTTCCCTGTCAAGTCTTCTTCCAGGAAAGTGATTTTTAAAGGGGGAGGGGAAGACAATGTACTGAAGACTAAAGGAAGGGCCAGACTTTTAAGAAGTCTCTGGAAGAGGGCTGAGCTTAATTCCAGCGAAGCGATAGGCATCTGAGCCCCTTGCTGCCCTACTGCCTGGAAATGTCACCAAGGGAAGGCTGTGGAGGGAGGGATCAGTGCCCACGGCCAACCCGGGTTCACAGTGGTGCTGACACTAAGCCCAGACCCAACTCCTTGCTAGTGATCCGCCCCCACATTCACTCATGTAAAGGTGGGATGTCTCCCAGGCACCCCAGATAGAATTAGACGGGTTTCTGTTTCTCAAACTTGGCCTCCTCTGGAAGATCAGCAAAAGCATTACTCTTTTGTTTATTTGTTTGTTTTTTGCTTTTAAAATTATTCAAATGATTTCCTAGAAGCATCCTGAAAGCCAATAGGTGTAGTTTCACAAGAACTCACTTTGTAGAAAGAAGACTAAAGGAGAGTGGGAAGTCGGGACCATCCAAGGTAGAGAAAAACAGAGGCTACGGGACTATTGTGTACCACCAGTCACAGAAGGCATTGCCATGTTCATTACTGAGCAGACCTGGCACCTCCCTTCAAGCTGGTGCAGGCGCAAACAGGTGGGCTGGGCGGCGGGGCGGAAGGGCAGTAAGACCCTCCTGGTTCTTCGCCGTCAACAGGCACTGTCTGCCGGCTAGGGTGTTTGTTTTCTTTTATCTCTCTGAACAAAAATACTTAAATTGTAAATCGGGACTTTTTACAGCACAAAGCTTGCATCATATGTTTGAAAGCTGTGGCAAATTCGTCTTTTGGCAGAAGTTGTGCAGCCTTACTCAAGTCAGGCCCTGGTGACCATCTATCAGTAGAGGGATGACTCTCACATTTACCATCTGGTACATCCAAGCCAGTCTGCTGAATCATTTTGGACTTGGCACTGGGCACTGGGGCCAGGGCACATAAGGCACAGAGCATGCGAACTGCCTCGAGACTGGATACTCAACTACTACCCCCTGAAGGAATGCCCTGCCCCACCCACAAACAACCTGCAGATAATAGATACAGCATAGGTCTGACCCCTCTAACATTTCTAGACACTCAGCTGCCAAGCTCACAGTTTAGCTCTCCGAAATCATTCTCTCCTTTCTCTTAAAGTGCCGTTCCCAAGCTTCACATTAGTCTTCCATTTGTAATAGATCAAATGTATTTCAGAGGAAATGGAAAAAGGTTTAAATTAGTTAGCTCTCCCATGTTAGCTGGGATTGTACTCAGGAAACTTACAAGCAGAAGGTGGAGAGAACCCTAAAGGTCAACCAATGGCACTTCCTGACTGCAGAGCCGTGGCAGCCAGAGCAAGCCACCTGGTGCTACGGCCTCTCCTTAAACAGATCTGACACTGCCTGACTTCACTGAGAAACAGCCCAAGCACTGAGGTACAGTTTTATTTATTTTTTTAAGTCTCTTAGATAATTAGCAGTGCTAAAGGAAATTGGCATTTTCTGTGAACAAAAAAGATAACATTTAGGTTTATATCAAAGAGGAGACAACTTTTTTTCTGTGAATAACATCTGAATCTGACATGAGTGCTATTCAAGTCATGGTTCCTAAACACCTCAATATAGTCTGAAACACACATTCTTGGCTCATACACACACACAGCCTCATTGGGAGGGGGTGGAGAGTGACTTCTATGAAATCGCTGGCTAGTGTTCCAGATTGCAGGCAGTAAAAAAGGCAGACATTCGGCATAGCTTATCAGAGTGTTTGGGTTCAAGTTACAGTTTCTTTGCCGATTCCAGCTTCCTGCTAATACATACCCTATGAGACAGCAGGCTCAAGTGCTTGACTCAGTGCCCAGTTCCTGGCTTCAGCCTTGTCTATCCTCACCAATTGCAGGCGTTTGGAGAGTGAATCAGGATATACAAGATCTCCATCTGTCCATCTGCCTCCCTCTCTCTTTCAAATACAAAGATAAATTTTAAAAAGCAATTCAAGCTGTAAGTCTGGAGTCATTTGGCTTAATTTCAAGAATTTAGGGTTGGTTTGGTGTGTAGTGTATGTGTTTGCCTAATGCTGTTTGCTTGTGCCTAAATTATGTCCACTGCTTTGATAATGATGAGTAGCTAGGGAAGCTTACCCAAGTCCATGTGGGTAACAACTGTGGACCTCCTGGGTGAGAAAAGGGAAACAGGATCAGGAATACTTCTCTTCTCTTTGGAAATCCTAGTTTTCATAAGAGAAGGGTGTTATGGAATCTATATTTCTTTCATAGCCTACCGGGCTCACATCTTGCTTCTGCAGAAGCTAAGCTGATAGTAAATAATGAAACAGATCTGTGTGGTGGAAATTTGTTGTTTTGTCTGCTTGAAGGGTACCCCTCTCCTTGTAATAGAGCTGAAGTGTGACTGCCAACCACAGTTGCTCATCTCATGGCTACCATGATTGAGCCAGGGGTTGGCATGTGACCCAACCACAGTCAACAGGCTTTTACTTAGAGATCTTTGCAGTGAGACCTCTCTGAATTTTGAGGTTGTAGAACTTTGAGGACATGGGCCCAGGACTGGTGATTGTGTTCAAGTTTCCAGCCTCTTGGGAAGAAGTCCAATGGAGATAAAGTTAACACAGAAGCAAAAACCAAACAATGGAGAGCAAAGCAATGGGCTTTCTAACAATTATGTCTGCTAAGGCAAGCTTTTCTCCACATGCCCCATTCCCTAGTTGGTTCTGTCCATCAAGAAACACTAATCCTCTTGGCTAATTTAGATTTCTAAATTTAAAAATATTTTCTCTGCCATTCCATTAGGCATTGTACATCATTTGGGAGCCTACCTATCAGAGGATTTGTAAAACCCTCATTGCCACGGGCCATTGTAAAACCTGTGCATCAGCCATAGAGAGAACCAATAACTGACCAGAGAAGACATTTCTAAGAATAAAAGGGGTGCTGCTAGTGACAGTGTCAGGACAATGGAATAAGTTTGATGTTTTTGGCCATCTACATGACAGACCTTGTCTACTCTGGGTGTTATGATTATACCCAACCAAATAGAAGCAGAAATTCCAGTGTCAGGTGGTGAGCTGAGAACCAGGGCAGTGGTGGCCTCCCCTTGTGTGGATTATTCAGGAGTACAGACACCATTCAAGAACACTTTTAGTGGCAATTGTGTGCAGCATGAAGCTCTGTACTGGTGCTACAAACTTTGCTCCATTTGTGTCCTTAGCTGCCAAGAGGCAAGGACAGTTAGGATACAAACCATATAAACAGAAAACTTGGGCCAGCTTTCTTTTGAAACAAAGACAGCTCTGTGTGGACTGTGCTGCTTTCTCTGAGAAAGTATCTGGGATGCCCAGGGTGAGGCCCCAGAAGCCACAATTGTAGGATGTGACATTGGCTCTTTGTCCAGAGTTTGTTAGCCCAGGGTAGACTTGGACCCAAATGGGACTACTTGAGTTCTTCTACCAAGAATGGGGACTACTTAATAGATAGTTAATCTTTGAGTCACTGGGAAGATAAAATGTTGATCCAGGAGCCCTAGGGGAGCCACATTGTGCAGTGTGACCAGAGAACCAGGGAAAGCCTGTTGTGTGGTGAGCTAGAAAAGAAGAAGCAGATGCTCTGAGAGCAGCAGAAACGAAAGACAGAGTTCATTCCAGGGTTACTGACAAGCTTCCCAGGCCTTCGTCCTCCTGGTTGGGCAATATTCCTGCTGTTAGGCTCCATGAAATAACCCCACACCCTACTTCTCCTTACACTACTCCTACATTTTCCTTAAGCTAGCTCAAATTCATTCTATGTCCTTCATCCAAAAGTGTCTGAACAAATACCAGGAAATATCTTTTTGATGATTTTAGAGCTCATCTATTCCCTCAACAGTTTATGGGCCAAACAATCCCTTCCCTGTACCTTACTTTCAAATCCAAATATTGATTTGTTCCTTCTCTAATTGAAGCAGTACATTACAGGGAAATTCAGAAATTCAGAAATTCAGAAAGAAAGAAAGAAAGAAAGAAAGAAAGAAAGAAAGAAAGAAAGAAAGAAAGAAAGAAAGATGGCCCCCATACTCCAAAGCCACATGGGATCCACATGGACCCAATTAGTGCAAGAGACAAACAGATAAACATTCCGGGGTGCCTCTTTGCCATACAATATTTCATAACATGGTACCAGCATGTAAAATCAAGATGTCAAGAATGATTTGACTAACTCGCTCACTCAATTTTTCCTAAGGTAGACAAGTGCTGAAACACAGAGATTTATGAAATTCTAGCTAAAACACAGAGCTGATCCTAGGGAAAAGTTGGGAAATAAATGGAATTTATTAGTGTTTCCCCAACTTCGCTTTCTGTGTGTGTGTGTGTGTGTTTTTTCTTTTTTTTGGTCCCATTTCACTGTCTGCTGTTCCCCAATTCGCTTCCTCCAGAAGAAAGATGCCTGACAAACTACACTAAAGTGTTGTGACATTTGTCATTCCAATTACGCGTATCTGAGTTTTTTGTCTTTTGTTTGTTTTTTAAGTCTGGAGAGAGCAGCATAAAGCTGACAAAATGATTCTGGGCTCTTGTGCTCCGTCACTAACCAAGAAAGGAGCTTCTGTGCCTGATGGTGCTGGAACGCTGTCTACTTAATCAAAGCCTTGGGTAGTAAGGGGAGTACCAAATCAAGTGTCAAAACTCTAAGCACTTTTAATCAGTCAATCACACGGTATTTTCAGTCAGTCAATCATACGGGATTCCACCTTCTATCACTTAGTTTAAGGAGGGCTACATTCCAAGCAGCAGCTGGGAATGGAATAAGTGGTCAGCCAACCTAGGCTACTCCTACTCCCTTGTGTATGCATGTTTCCTGGGGTTGGTTAATGTGCGTCTGAATTGGGGTGGTGGGGCAGAGAAGTTTCTGGGATGGGGATTTGTTCCACAGTTAGGATACCACATGGTGACTAGGTCTGAGTCTCAGCCCCACTTTCAAGGCCACCTTCCTGCTATTGCACACCCTGAGAGACAGCACCTAATGGTTCCAGTAGCTGTGTTCCTGCCAGCCCCATGAGAGACCTCAACGATGAAGTTCCAGTCTCCTGACTTTGGTGCAGCCCACTCCTGCCTGTTGCAGGTATTTCGGCAGTGAACCAGTAGTGAGAAGATCGCTTTGTATTTGTCTTCCAAATAAAATTTAAAAAGCGAATATAAGCTTAAAATTAAAAATGCATAAACTATTAGAGTAGAAAACTATGTTACAGGCCTGGCACAACTAAATCCTTGCCTTGCATGTGCCAGGACCCTGCATGGGCACTGGTTTGTGTCCCAACTGCTCTACTTTCCATCCAGCTCCCTAGTTATGGCCTGGAAAAGAAGTAGAGGATGGACCAACCTGGAAGAAGCACCTGGCTCCTGGCTTTGGATCAGTTCCACTCCAGCCGTTGCAGGCACTTGGGGACTGAACCAGCAGACGAGAGATCTTTATCTCTCCTTCTATCTGTAAATCTGCCTTTCCAATCAATCAATAAACATAGAAAGGAAGGAAGGAAGGAAGGAAGGAAGGAAGGAAGGAAGGAAGGGAGGAAGGAACGAAGGAAGGAAGGAAGGAAGGAAGAAAGAAAGAAAAAGAAAGAAAGAAAGAAAGAAAGAAAGAAAGAAAGAAAGAAAGAAAGAAAGGAAGAAAGAAAGAAAAGAAAAACTATCATTGAGGAAAAGGGACTGATCCTACAAACTTCCTTGCCAGCTTCCACCTCCTGTAACACGACTGATGGGCACTTCTTACAAAGGGTCAGTTCTCAACCTGGGGCAGCAGCTAGTGGACTGCCACCCCTCCTGGCCTGCCAGGCCAATAGCAGGAGTGACCAGCTGCACTGAATAAGCCGTCACCCCAACAGGGAAGAGAACCAGATAACTCCCTGCCTTTAACAACCTCACAAGGAGGGGGACTTGCGGTCCATTCCTGGAGGATGTCACTGGCCAGAGAGCAGAAGAACCTCACCTCATGTGGCAGGAAGTGCTAGGGAAGCCAGAGAGGCCTGGGGGGGGGGGGGGCGCTGATGGAGCTGAGTATTTGCATTTGCTTGTAGATGGCGAGGACTCAGCACAGACTCAGAGATTGGACATGAAAGTCTGTGCTGTACTTTCCACTTGGGACCTAGCAAGGCCTGCTTCCTGCTCATTCCTTGCTCAGTGGAACTGATCTTGAAGGAAGGTTACATTCCACAGCTAATAGTTACTGGTAGTAGGTGTGGACAAGAAGCAGGATCATCAAAAATGAATCCAGAAATGTGTGTTTGGTCTGCTGGCTAAACTGCCAGTTAAGATGCCTGCATCCCATATCAAAAAGTGCCTAAATGCGAATCTTGGCTTAGCTCCCCATTCCAGCTCTCCCAATTGCGTGCGTCCTGGGGTGCAGTACATGATGACACAAGCTCTTGAGTCCCTACCAACCACAGGGGAGAACCAGATGTGATTCCCAGCTCCTCATCTCAGTCTGACCCAGCCATAGCTGGACGTTAGGGGTGAAGGAGGGGGATGCATAAAACAACAAATGGAATATCTATTTCTGTTTATGTTTCTATCTCTGCCTCTCTTTCTCTCTCTGACTCTAGCCTTTCCATTAAAGAAAGAAATTTTAAAAAGTGAACTCATGGATGGCAAAGATATGAAGTCTATGCCCAACACACTTCACAAAGTCTCCTAGATGTAAAAGTGTGCAGTTGCTCTGCAAACCAGTACAGAGATGTCTCAACAAGTTCAAAGTGAACTGCTACATCAGCCAGCAACCTACATGTTATTCACAGCATTGTTCACAGTTGTCAAAACAACTCAGATCTCTGACAGAGGAGATAATGAACCCAGAGGGTACACAGACACAACAAGGGAATACTATTCAACCTTCAAAAGCATACTCTAAGTAAAATGAACCAGTCAGACAAAGATCAATACTGCATGGTTGCATTTAAAGGAGGACTATAAAGTACTCAAAGTAAAAAAAAAAAAAAAATACAGGAAGTAGAATGGTGGCTTCCCAGAGCTCTGGGTATGGGAGAGAAATGGGTAGTGGCTGATGGGTGAGAACTTCAATTTGGTAAGAGGAGAAAGTTCTAGAAATCTGTTACACAAAAAGATGATGAACTACACAGTAGGTATGTTTTCTCATAGCAAAAAAACAAAACCCCCAGCCCAGTGATCTCTGATCACTGAGAAGGGATGGTTTGGCCTTGCTAGGGAGGCCAATTGAGCCCACTGGAGTAGAATTCCCCCCAGGACTGAAGGGTGAAAGGGGTCAGCAGGTGTCTCCCTAACATGGAAAAATGTACACATGTAGCAAAATCAGATTGATACTGGGTAGCTTCTGCTTCAGGAGCAGCCACAGAAGGCAACCCGTTCCTGGGCCTCCTTGTTCACAAACTGGGAAGTAAACAGAGATGGGAGGTTCCCTGTTCTGGGAAAAACCTAATCAGATGATCCAATTGCTCCTCATTTGCAACCCCGAGAGAGGTACCAGGAAATGCAGTTTTGGCTGTTGCAGAAGGATGTTTGCTTCTCCCAGCTCCATCCAGACTACAATCTTTGCATGCTGACCCAGAGTAGGTATCAGCCAGGGCCCTGGCGTTGGACCCAGGCTCAGGGGACGCAGTCATCCATCCTTCCGCCTCTGCACTTTGGAACGGAAACTTCTTCTCTCCCCATCCCATCATTTAGTGTTTAGGAAAGGACCCAAAATGAGCTAGGAGGCAGGAAAGGGGGACTTGTCTACAAAGGTGGCTGTGGTACTAAGAGAACAGTGATGAAGTCTGCACATCCAAACCCTGACGACCAAATTGCTGCAGGATTCCCCAGGGATGCTCTTGGCTGCGGTGGGAGGCAGGGAAGCCGACTGGCTTCTTCCTTGCTGGGAAGCACTGCTCTGGTGACTTTGCTCACGAACCATCTCAGAACAACTGAAGTCACCAGAGTTGCTGATAATTACATCAAATTCCAGTTTTTGCTTAAAACTCTCCATCTCCATTCACCAAGGCCCATTTTTAGTAATGCACTGAGTCCTGCCAATAACCCCCAGGAGCTCATTGTGTCTTTACACTTCTAGGAATTCCAGGGACGTCAGGCAGCTGACAGGCTGGGTAGCGAGAGAGCAAGGGTTCAAGCTGCTAAGATGGGTATGAGCGTGTGCAAACGGCAAGGGGCTTCAAAGATCTGGAAACTGGAAAGTGCAACAGTCAGTCTCTCCCAAGCTGCCAAGAGCCAGTGCCAATCAACTCATATCCCAGACTCCTTCGCCCTGTGTTTCTCTCCCATTCCATCAAACAGCTTGAAAACATATCCCCATTTCACCTCTGCCACAAGGTGATCCAGTGCCAGAACTGTTTTTAGTCACTCTGTTGGGTCCCCAGGGTCACGTGTAAGCAGCATCCAAAAAGGCAAGCATTTGGAACTCTGAAACCCCCCAGAGACAACAACAAGACTCTGTTGATGTGGTTTATAGAGTCTCATTTAAAAAAAACATTGATGTACTGACAACAAAAGATGCCATGGAAAAAAATCTTTGGATTTGCCCTTCCAATTTCTTTGCCATTTATTGCCTTGGATGACAGTAAGGTTATATTAGAACACAGCCACAAAGGGAAGAAACTTTGGGACAATTACCACCTCCCTCCTACCCAGACACACACAAAAATACACGGAGTGAAGCCATAATTAACCTCTTGTACAATGTAAGCAATTGTGATTTTTACACAATGCTTTCCAATTGTTGAGACAAGTCTAACACGAGCAAGTATATGCCCTGAAGTGAGGCTACTTTCTCGTTTCATAATGTCCACTGTTTTTATTTCAAGGCAGCCCATAGCCAAGGCCTACTTCTTGTTGGACCCCAGCTCTGAAGATGCAGGCTCCTCCTTCCATCCCGAGCACCAAGGCCCACCTTGTAGAGTTGGGATTACACCTCTCTTCTCTGCAGGAAGCTAGCTCACAGAGGAACATCATGTTATGCTGTTATGGTGGCTGACTTCACTGTGTGCTTACTCCCAAGACCTCAATATCTGCAGTCCTGAACTGCTATCTCACATCCATCTGATGAGGGAAGCTCATCAAGGGTCAGGACAGTTGGCTGCAGTGGGAACCATGTCCCAAACAACATTTTGCAATTAGAACTTGTAAGCGAGCTGAGCATGGGGCAAACACCTGGCTAGTCATTCCAAGGCTCTTCTGAGAAGTGTGCCCAGTAGCTCAAGCTTCAGGCACGGAGATCAGATGTAAGGGGGCTCTTCCTGCCATGAACCCATCTGTGGTTAAACAAGATGGGCTAAACTGGGCCAATTACTTGCTCAATTTTGCATAGCCATGTCTGGGGAAATCTGCTCTCAGATCTCTCGGGAACATTCAAATCAAAGACTGCAGAGATCAAAAGTTCTTAAAAGAGCCATCTGGGACTTTGGTGTGCTGACAAGTTTGTTCTTGAAGCGTTTTCTTTTTCTCTCTCTTACACACACACACATACACGCACATGCACATACAAACACTTATACAATGACAAAACAAATCCCACAGACTTCGAGAAAATCCAGTAGCACCGTATGGCCTGATGAAGGTCATGAGCTCTTGAAGTCATATATCATATACAAGATAATATTTGCACCCACCCGCAACCACATAGTTAGTGGTTTTCATGAGAAATATATCTGACACCCACATGATGAGAGTTTAGTGATGTGCTAGATAACAAAGAATTAAAACCAAAAAGAATAATAAAAATAGCAATTGTTTGTTAAGTACTTAGCATACATGATTTTGCTAAGCTTATATAATGGATCTTCATAAAAAATCTGTACCTCTACCTTATGGATAGGAAAATTGATGTTGAGAGAAATAACTTTTTCCAAAACATAAAGCTTTTAAGAAATCTGGCCCAGGTGCCATGGTGCCGCAAGCTTAGCCTCCACGTGCAGTGCTGGCATCCCATAGGGATGCTGGTTCACATCCTGGCAGCTCCACTTTCAATCCAGCTCCCTGCTAATGGCTTGCAAAAGCAGCAGAAGATGGCCCAAGTTCTTGGGCCCTGAACCCACTGAGAGACTTGAAAGTAGTTCCTGGCTTCAGATCAGCTGAGCTCTGGTCATCTGGTCATTTGGGGAATGAATCATGAGATGGAAGAACACTCTCTCTCTCTGTTTCTCTTCCTTTCCTTCTTTCTCTGTAATTCTGGTCTCAAAATAAAAGTAAATAAATCTTAACAACAACAAAAAGGAGGACTGACCTATAGGGAAATGGTTTGGCTCAGAGGTTAAGGTGCTTCCTGAGACACCTCATCCCATATTGGAGGGCAAGGTTGAAATCTCCACTCTACTTCTGATCCACTGTGTGGGATTGGGGCACTGCATCTCAGAGCACCAGAGTGAGTCCTGCTCAACGTGTCAGGCAGCTTCCAGTGACTGTCTCCGGGAAGGCAGTAGAAGGTGTCCCAAGTGCATCGGCCTCTACTTCCCACGTGTTTGCACTGGATGGAGTTTCTGACTGCTGACTTCAGCCTAGCCCGACCCCAGCCACTGTGGCCATTTGGGGAGTGAGCCAGAAGATGTCACTCTCTGTCACTCTGCCTTTCAAATAACTGAAGTCATTCTTTATATTATTCTCAGTGGTAGCAGCAAACTTCTCCCCACTGCCATCTCAGTCAGACCTGCTTCGTTTTGGTGAAGACCAACCCCTCACTGGCTTTCCTAGGCTGACACAATGTCCTTCCCTCAGTATCCCCAGGCACTTGATAGGCAACCTCAGCATGGTGTTCATCTATTAATATCCTTTTTAAAAAATATGTATTTCTTTATTGGAGGTACAGAGAATAAGAGAGACTCTCACCTGCAGGTTCACTCTGCCAGTGCTCGCCATGACCTTGGTCAGGGCCTGGATCAGGCAGCAGGGCTTTCCCATGAGTCATAGGGCTCAGTTACTAGAGCTCTCACCATGGTCTCCCAGGGTCTACACCAGCAGGAAGTTGAAGGCAGAGCACAGCTGCACAGGGGACACTGGGATTTGCTAGGCCAATATCCACTCCACATCAATCTTATTTTAATTGAAATTGCTTGTATATTGGAAATGCAAAATTTCTTGGGGACAAGATTCGTATCTCTGTGACATGCTACCCTTTAACTGACGTAGCATTTGGCATAGTTAATTCAATGAACACTGCTTTATGGGTGGGCCTGCAGCTCATATCCCTAAGAAATATCAACTTTTCAATAATGATAAAAATTCTAGGCTAAACCATGTGGAACTGTAATTTTCACAGTACAGAATGAGTTAACTATGGGCACCTCTGCATATTTCAATCTAATAAATCTATTATAACTATTCACAAATGTGGTTGGTTTTCAAACAAATATATTAAAATTCACCCATCTAAATTGACGCTGTAAAAACCTTTCATTACTTTTTGTTGAAAAACTCATTAATTTTTACAGTTCTGGAATATTTAATATTATATATTTATTCCAAACTGGCTGGTCTTTAGAAGTCCTTTCATTACACCAAGCATTTATCATACGATGTTTCCCATGCTTGGAAGATGACTTCCATGCAACAGAGAGGAATGGCTTTCTCAGTATTTATTTTAGGCAAATCATTGAATTGTTTCTCCTCACCTTCACAAGCAGGATCATAACAGCACGTGTTTCCCAGTGTTGTTACGGGGATTAAATGAGGTTCATACACAGTGTCCACAAAAACTCTCGGTGTGGCCTCATATTTGAGTAAGTGTTGCCTCTTACCATTCCCGCTCTAGGGCTCAGTCTCTGTGGAACAGACACATATTGGGATGGCATTAAAAGACATGGCAAGCCAGTAATAGGAACTAAACCATAATCAAGGTTGCATTTCTGCCTGGATACTTCTCCAATAGAGGCCACAAAGCAGGAAGTGTGCCTATAGATAGTAAAATTCATGGGGAATGAATGAGTTCCACAGCTTTCTGTGTATCATTTATTCCTCTGTTGGGATTCCAGCACTTGGATTCTCTCTGGTAGGTATCCTTTATCCTTTACCGCTTGATGCACCCTAAAGATACACATTCAAGTCCAGCTGTGGTATTTAAGAATAATCAAACTGGCGTCACCAATCTACATCTTCCCTTTCTTTCTCTCCAAAGTTCCTGTCTTTGCAACAGTTTTAAAATTCCATTACTAAATTTCCTCTTGCCTTTTAAATATATTACACATTGTGTTACGTACTTGTGGTTGAGATAATCACATGGACCCATTTGTTTTAAATTAAATCATTTTAAGCTATAAAAGTCTCCAAGTGTCCTGGTCAAGGATTGCTCTGCCTGCAATATGGGAAGAGCCTAAAGCCAAACCATTGGGAACTAATTTGTCAGAATCACGATCTACTCACAACTCTTTAGCACTATCTGCTTAAATTCCTCTACAGATATAAAGCTCAGAGTCTTGGAAGTTCAACACAACCTAGTAGCAAAGGGTATATTAAAATGAATGGGACGCTTCTAAATTACAACCAGACCCAGGATCCACATTTTTTGTGTTCCATGTTGGGTACTATATGACATTGTTCCTAAACGTTGGAGGACAATTAAATAAAGAACCGAGGTTCAATGTAACCTCAACTACAAGTCAAACAATGAAGGGGAAAGAAGCTCCTTGGAACTAGAGGACAGGAACTAATTATCGGGAACAAAGTAGCCCCAATGGCCTAACCATCCTATCCAAATTTATGCAAGCTCCTATGTCCATTTATGCATACATATGTAGAGACCTATCTGGTATAAATGCATGTAACTTGCTGCAAGGCAAGAGTTGTTCAAAACCAATATTTGATGTGTAATTCTATGTATTTTTATTTGAGAAGATAACAAAGAGACAGACTCCCTTCAATGCTTCACTCCCCACATTCCTGCCATGGTCAGGGTTGAGCCAGGCAGAAGCAGGGAACTGGGAATTTAGTCTGGGTTTTCCATATGGGTCACAGGAACCCAAATATGTGATGCCTGATGCCTCTTGGGGAGGCATTAGGAGGAAGCTGGAATGGACAGTAAAGCAGGGAGTTGAACCCACACATTCCAATATGGCATGTGAGTGTCCCAGGTAGCATGTTAACCCCTAGGCCAAATGCCTGCCGTTAAGGTTGACTTTTAATTTTTTTTTCTTTAAAAAATGTTTATTTATTTTTCTCGGAAAGTCAGCTTTTACATGAGAAGAGAAGAAACAGAGAAAAATCCTTCATCAGCTGATTAACTTCTCCCAAGTGGCTGCAATGGCCAGAGCTGAGCTGATCTGAAGCCAGGAGCTTCCTCTAGGCCTCCCCATTGGGGTGCATGGTCCCAAGGCTTTGGGCCATCCTCTACTACTTTCCCAGGCCACAAGCAGGGTGCTAAATGGGAAGCGGGGCAACCAGGACCCAAACTGGTATCCATATGAGATCCCAGCAAATGCAAGGCGAGGATTTTAGCCACCAGGTTATTGTGCCAGGCCCCTAAGGTTTAGTTTTAACGCTCATGCTTCATAGTGCTCAGTATATAACTAACATGGAATATATCCGAAGTATTCCATGATATGGTATTTTAGAAAATAAGTGAAAGTAGGGCCTGTGCGATGGCTCAGTGTCTAAACCCTCATCTTACCAGCCTGGGATCCCATATGGGGACCGGTTTGTGCCCTAGCTGCTCCAATTTCTATGTGTTTCCATTGTCACTGTTCATCCAGCAGTGATAATTGTGAGGAAGAAATGTGGGTGTCAATGGCATTGAGAGAATCATTGGTTTGAGGTCCCCAGGATTTAGCAAGCCATTTCCTTTCACTTGGCCTACTTAAAGTCAGGGTTCTTGCTTTTGAATAATTCCTATGGCAGTAAGAAATAAAATTTTGAAAGTCAATTGCAAAACTAAAATTTAAACTTTTCCATAGTCAAAATAATACCAAAAATTAAACTGGGAAAATATTTGCATTTTATACTACCAATAAAAAAATTTCAATATGCTCAATATATCTAAGTTCCCAAAAACACAGGGAAAAAAATTCAGTTACTTTATAAACAGGTTAGAGACATGGATAGTTAGTTTATGAAGAAGGATACAGCCCTTAGCTATTAAAAAAAAAACAATAAAACTCATTCATAACGAAATAAATGCAAATTAAAAGCATATGGAACTGTTATTTTTTGAAACTAGTAGGATGGCATTTTTTTAAAGCTGGGGGACTGGTGCTGTGGTGTGGGATGCAGGGCAGTTGCCCATGGCACTGGAACCCCATCTGGGTGCTAGTTCAAGTCCCAGCTGCTCCATTTTCATTTAGATCCCTACAAATGCACTTGGGAAAGCAGGGCAAGATGGCCCAAGTATCCTTGTACCAACATGGGAGACCTCGACGAAGCTTCTGGCTTTCACTTGGCCAGTGAAGTTTTGGGGGGAGTGAGTCAGCAGATGGAAGATCTCTTTTTCTTTTTCTTTTATTTTTTCAAAAAGATTTTATTTAATTTCTATTGGAAAGGCAGATTTACAGAGAGAAGGAGAGACAAAGAGAAAGATCTTCCATCTACTGGTTTACTCCCCAAGTGGTCACAATTGCCAGAACTGAACTGATCTGAAGCCAGGAGCTAGGTGATTCTTCTGAGTCTCCCAAACAGTCGCAGGGTCCCAAGGCTTTGGGCAATTCTTGAATGCTTTCCCAGGCCATAAGCAGGGATCTGGACATGAACCAAACCAGCATCCGTATGGGATCCTGGCTTGAGCAAGGCAAGGATTTAGCCACTGAGCCACTGAACGGGGTCACAGAAGATCTCCCTCTCTATCTCCCTCACTCCCTCTCTTAACCTTTACCTCTCCCTCTCTCTCATTTTTTTCTATAACTCTGCTTTTCAGATAAAATAAGTAATTAAAAGTATTTGGCTGAGGAAACTGTACAAAAATACAGATTCTTCCTCACAAAACATAAAACAGTTTAACCCCTATATAAAAAAATTTGGCAAAATCTAGCAAAATTTTATTTGTATTTATTCTTTGACTCATTAGGCTTGCTTCTGGGATTCTATACCATCAATACATGGGCAAAAGGGCCAGTGTTATGGAATAAAGGTCTAAGGCACTGTCAGAAATACCAGCACTCCATATAGATGTTGGTTCACGTCTTAGCTGCTCCACTTCTGATATAGCTGCCTGCTAATGTGTCTGAGAAAGCAGCATAAGATGGCCTAAGTACAGGAGACCCTGCACCCATGCGGGAGACCTGGAAGAAGCTCCTGTCTCCTGGCTTTGACCTGGCCCAGCCCTGGTCACTGTGGTCATTGGGGAATGAACCCATGGACAAAGATATTCTCTCTCTCTCTCTCTCTTTCTCTCGTGCTCTCTCACATGTCTCTTCTCTCTCCGTAAATATGACTTTCAAATAAAGAAATAAACCTTTAAAAAATACTAATAGGAAACAATTCAGAGTAGAGTCAGATAACATGAACATTGACATATCTGCTTGGAGAATTAGAGCACATACAAATACATACAGAATTTTTTTGTACATTATAAAATGAAAAGTTCCTTAAAAATCAAAGAGGGAATATTTCCTGTCTCGCTCTACAAGGGTAGCTTTGCCTTAGTACAAAAACCAGAGATGTGGCAAGTCAATGACTTTTGTAACTTGGAACAAAAAAAATCTTCAATATCAGCAAACCAAACCCAACAGCATATAAAAAGAATTGTACACCATAACCAAGGGAATGTATCCCTGTAATTCTAGGCTAGCCCAATGTATCAAAATCAAGTAATGTCATACACTGCATTAATATGATGAAAAGCAAATGCCACATATCATTTAGATACAGAGAAGCATTTGATAAATTACAATGCTACTATGTGGTAAAATCATTCAATAAACGAGAAATAAAAGGGAGCATTCTCAACCTGATAACATCCACATCATACTTACTAGTGAAAGATTTCCCTCAAGAACTGATGTAAGATGAAGTTGTCTTCTTGTGTCCCAGCTGGTAAGGGAGCCTCTGGCCAGAGTACTTAAGGGAAAAAAAAAAAAAAGAAAGAAAGAAAGTCATTCAGATTAGAAAGGGGAAAGTAATACTGTATTTACTCACAAATGGTATGATCTTGTGCAAAGAAAACCCTAAAGATATAGTTAGAAAGAACAGGTTAAACCTAATGAATAAGTCCAGAAAGGTTGCAGAATATAAGAACAGCATGCAAAAAATGGAAGGATAAGATGTTTTAACAGTGACCTGTATGGGGAGAATATCACAAAGCAGAGAGAACAGGCATAACAGTTCTATGATTACACTTGCAGTGTAAATTATATATTAGAACTATAAACTCTTAAAATGTTCTATATACTTATAAAGGCAAATTTCAACTTCAACATTCAACCACCTGGATATGTTATTACACATTTGTCCAACTCGTAAAATGAGCCCTGACGTAATCCATGACTGGTGATAAAGCTATGTCAGTGTAGGTTTGTCACATGTAACAAGTGTGGCACTGGGTCAGGGACATTGGCAACGCAAGAGGCTCAGCTCATGTAGTCTCTTGTGTCTGGTTCTGGATTTTGTAGTAAACCTGAAAATGTTGTACAAAATGAAGTATATTTTTTAAAGGACATCTTCCTAGAAATCGAAAATAAAATAACAAATGATCGTTTCTGTATACCAACTTGGCAGCACACCTATACAAAGAAACAGTATTTCAATAACATTAATGTACAATATTTTAGTGCATATCCTAAGTACAATACTATTGGGGGAAAAAGTACCAAAAATGTTTTAAAAACCTTAAACTGTATTTAAAATCTTTAAATCTTCAAATCCTAAACCATAGTGCTGGTTAACTGAAAAAGTGGGTGAGGGGAACCAATCTCCTTATGAAAGTGTTGCAGCTAATATGTGTTACACATATCATCATTTTACAAATTGGAAATGAACTAATAGTTCTAGCCTATAATCACCAATGGCTGCCAGTGATGTGAGACGCAAATATGTGGCTTCTTTCTTTCTTAAAGATTTATTTTTATTGGAAAGTCAGATATACAGAAAGGAGAAGAGACCGAAAGATCTTCCAGCCACTGATCTTGCAGGAACCTGTTGGACATTAGGTCTGGGTGCCACATGGACCTATTTTGACCTTTATGATGCCACAGTCAGTATTATTTTCCTGTGGGACCAGTGCAATCCACAGAACTCAGTGAGTTCTAGCAAGATCAGCACACGCGCAGTTCACTATTGTTCCCTGCAGTCCTAAAGCTATTGCCACAGTATACAAAATGGCGCCTGACATATCACTACTAGAGTTCTTGATCTGCTGGCCATCTGGTCTGAGGGCTACCCAGACCTGTCTTGGGTGGAACCTGTAGAATGCCACGTTGCTGCAGTTCACTCAGTCAGAAATGAGTTCACTCCCAGTTCAGTGCATGCTCAGTCCTTTCACTTGCCTTTGCCTCCTTACGCAAAATGGCTCCCAATGCGGCTCTAGGGGGCTGACTGGGCTGTGAAATCTACTCTGTTCTCGCACTGTCTGTCTGGGATCTGCTGCTCTGTCTCTGCTCCTGGTCAAATCAAATGGACCAGCAGGATGCACAGTTCTTTGTCTGGGCTCACCTCACAAGCTCCCAGTGACAGTCCCTTCCCACCTGGTTTCTGGTGGAGTTCTGGCTGCTGGTGGAGTTCAGATCACCATTAGCTGAATGCCACTGGAGTATCAGTCACTGCAACACCACACCATTGTGTCTGCTGCTTTCCTGTGTCTGTCAGTCTCCAGGTACCCCTCTGCTGTTGTTCTGTCCTTTCTATTTCCTGGAATGTGTCCTCTCTGCTTCATCCTGAATAAATGTCTCTGTCTGTTTAAACGTGTCCTTACCCTATTCCACCATCTTGATTCTCAAGATCTTCCATCCACCGATTTACTTCCTAAGTGGTTGCAACAACCGGAACTGAGCTGATCTGAACCGAGGAACCAGGAGCTTCTTTGTGGTCTCCTATGTGGGTGCAGGGTCCCAAGGCTTTGGGCCATCTTTAACTGCCTTCCCAGCCACAAGCAGGGAGCTGGATGGGAAGTGGGGTTGCTGGGACCCAAACCGGTACCCAAACCGGGATCCTGGTGCATGGAAGGCGAGGACTTCAGCAGTTAAGCTACTGCACCTGGCCCAAACATGTGACTTCTTATGGAAATATGTAACACTGCAATATAATCTCGTGAGGCAAATCTACCTAGCTCAAATTTATAATTTGCCAAACCTCTTATTCCACCAATTTAGAAAAAAAATACTAGAAACAAAAGAAGTTACTAAAGTAAACCACAGGGATGGAATTAGTAAAATGCAGGACAAAATCCTATAAGAAAAAAATACTGGTTTTAAAATAAATTATGAGGCAAAACAAGAACTGTAAGGATTCCCTTATACAAGTGCCATAAAGTGGACACTGTGGCACAGCACGTTAAGCTGACACTTGAGACACTTGCATTCCATATTGGAATGCCAGGTTTAGTGTCAGAAACATAGATACCAATGCACTTTCAGAGAACGCAGCAGATATTGGCCCACGTATGCAAGTCCCTGCCACTGATATTACAGAAATGAATGGAATGGTAAGCTTGCTTCAGCCAGTCCCAGGTGGGTATTCAGGAGTGAACCAGAAGATGGACTATCTCTCTCTGTCACTCTGCCCTTTAAATAAATACATCTTATAAAAGCAAGAAACTTGAGAGACTGAAATCAGTCGTAACAAGTGAAACCTACCTTGTCTTCCAACTCCAATAAATAAACTGAAGAAATATTTCTAAGATATTTGGGGAAATAGGATATCAAAGAATGAGTGATACCTTTGTAGGTATGATCATTTAGGTCTAAATAAAATTTATTGTTCAGCGATATGTGTCCTTGTATCCACTTACCAAAAGAGCTGAGATCTCAGATTTGCTCTACCATGATCAGCACTGAGATGAGAGGAAGTGGCTGAAATCCACACAGAATTGGATTGCTCATGTCTTTCGAGTTGGTGAGGATGAGGTCGGTCATTTGGGTACAGAGGTTAAGATGTCCTTTGGGACATCTTAGCTGAGTGTTTGGGTTCGAGTCTCAGTTCTGCCCTAAATTCCAGTTTCCAACTAGTGCACACACTGGGAGGCAGGAGGTGGCGGCCCCAGTACTTTAGTCTCGGACACCTGTGTGGTTTAGTTCTGATGCTCGGCTCAGCATGGCCCAGACCCAGCTACCGTGGACATCTGGGGAGGGAACCAGTGAATACAAGATTCTCTATGTATCTGTCTTTGCCTTTCAAATAAAAATTAGTTTTCGTAAAAAAGAAAGAAAATTTGAAGGTGAGCACATGATACTTTATTATACTTTAATTTCTACTTTAATTTCTATTTTAAATCCATTCCAGATTTTAAAAGTCAAGGGAGGAAAAGACTTTAATGGAAAGGTCCAGGACCTCTGATCACTGAGAATTTATCAGTTAAAAAGATAGAGGAGACCAAAGATCAAGTGGAGGGGCAAACCCAGCTGACCACTTCCTGTCGGCTGCTTTCTCCTACTGAGCGGCAATGAGACTCCTGCCCTGGGGCCTGTGAGTACAGCTCGACAGGGTGTCAGAAATACAAAGTGTTAAGTGGTTAACAATAGTCATTGGAGGGCAGTTCTTCATGTTTTTGCTGAGTTCAGGCTCAGGGCTACATCCCTCCTTTGGACTTGTGTATTTATTGCTGTTGCCCTGGCCTTTAGGCACAAAATAGATCCAGACCCCTGACGGCCAGGCCCTTAGTCTCATATCTAGACCACCCACCCATTTCCCATGGCAACTTCCACTGCAGGAAAATATTTATGGGAGGACACCTGCTCCCAGGGTAAGAAAAGATCCAGCAGTGGAGACTGGAATTCTTTCCCATCTTAGTTTTTAGCCGCTCAGCCATGTGCGGAAGGCATGAAACATTGAGGTAGCCTGTCACAGAAGAATCACAAATCCTATCAAGAACAGCACTGCGTCCCAGGAGGGCCTGTGCAGCACCTGTAACCTGGAGTCCTCATTACCAGGGTCATTCTTTGAAAGAATAACTCACTAATGTGATAATCACCGATGGGCTCAGATACCCTGGCTGTCAAAGCAAGCATTATGATTAATGGGCTCACGGCACGCACCATCAATGGACCCCCTTCTTTCTGGTATCTGCAGGCTTTCTGACAG
This sequence comes from Ochotona princeps, assembly GCF_030435755.1. Lineage (NCBI taxonomy): Eukaryota > Metazoa > Chordata > Mammalia > Lagomorpha > Ochotonidae > Ochotona > Ochotona princeps. The sequence goes on along the minus strand of NC_080854.1, from coordinate 13,636,497 downwards.
CACTTTTCATTGGCAATTAGTATAATTAGCAACAATGAGAATTGAAGTTGGGATCCTGGTGGCCCCTCCACATGGTCCCTTTCTTGGTCAACACAAGCCTGTAAAGTAGCTTCATGCCATGTATGATTATATCCATTTTACAGATAATGAAATGCATCTGTAGTTTTTTCAACATCCAAAAAGTTAATCAGGAATATCCAGTCGGAAATCCTAAATGTACCAGGTGACATGAAGATTTTTCTCTCATAGCATCTGTGAGTTGAAATCTCAGTTCAAAAGATTCCACTGCAATGAAAGCCTTTAGATAACAGTTGTACAAAAACAGAAAAAATGGTAAAATGCAAATTCCTATTTGAGGTTTCTAAGAAACAATTGCAAGCTTTCTGTCAGAGTCCTGATCTTCATTCTACAATATGGATTTTTATTCCTGAGTTGGATGCTGAGGTTGCTTTCTGGACTCTTTCACGTCAAATAACAAATGTTTCCTTAGTCATATGCAAAATTAAATACCAATGGATTGCAGACCTAAATGCTAGAGTGATATTACAAATTTGGAAGGGGTTAGTACCATAGTATAGTAGGGAGGTATAGTAGGGAGGATTGCCCCACCTGTGGCACTGGCATATGACATGGGCACTGATTTAAATCCTAACTGCCCCACTTCCCATCCAGCTCCAAGCTAACGTGTCTCGGGAAGTAGTAGGACAGGCCCAAGTGCTTGAGCCCCTGCACTCATGTGGGAGCCCTGGATGAAGCTCCTAGCTCCTGACTTCAGATTGGCTCAGCTGTGACCATTGTGGCCATTTGGGGAATGAACCAGTGGACAGAAGATTTTCTCCCTGTCTCTCCTTCTGTCTGTAAACCTACCTTTCCAATAAAAATAAATAAATCTTTAACAAAATCAGATCTCAAGTTTCTAGCCTTCAAATGATACTAAGAAAATGAAACAGTAAGTCATGAGGAGAAAATATTTACAAAACATGACTAGCAAAGGATATGTCTGGAGGAAATATATACATAACACAGAGACCTTACAGTATTTCAAAATGGCTATGAAAAATGAAATGGAAAGATAGGTTAATTTTGGTGTACAAATTTTTGAGATCTACAGTTTTTCTGTAACATACATTTTTCATGAATTTGCTGAAGGTCCCTTGTATACACAAATCTCAAAAATGTTTGCACAAATACTAAGATCCCTAATGTTTAAAAGCATGGATGAAAAATTTGAAGAGACACCTCATCACAAAGGGCATACCCCAGACAAATAAACACACCAAGTGATGCTTCGCTTTGTAGAGAGAAAGGCACACTTGTATATGTGAATCAATTTTTTACACATATTCATTTCTCACATTTGCAGTACTCTCTCTGATGACATTCTTGGCCTAGGATTCTTTTCCAGAAGAAATCTTTAACTTCTACACAACTACAACCAACCACTTTATGGAGGATTTTCCTCTTAGTTTCACAGAGACCTAGCTATTCTGCTTGGTTCTGGTCATCAGGCTACTTAAGCTGATTTGCTGTGCATCACAAAACACCTTGACCAATTTGATACACAGGCTCATCCCAGTTGGATGCCAACACATAAAACAATGCCTTTGGTGCTTGTGCTAGGCTTTACAGATTCTACGTGCTAGGCCTAGTGAATGAGGACAGCCTTCCCCTGTTGTAAAGCACTGTTAATGTCCCCTCTGCCTCTAGGGACAGGCCTTCCTTGGCCACGGCACCAGGTTTAAAGTGAATCTTGAATGCAAGTTGGCAATGGAAAGGAAAGAGAAGGACACACATTTATACCTCAGTGTGATACTATCACACATCTGCAGAATTATATGAAAAAGGCAGCAGCAAGTTCTGCCTGTTTGCTCTCAATATGCCCTCCACAAGTAGAAAGCAGGCACCAACAGCTCCATCTAGGCCCCTCCATGGTTGACACAGACCCAATTACCTGAACCACTATGTGCTGCCAGCCAGGAACACGTGCAGGGAGCAGTATAGCCAGGACTTGGGCCAGCGATCCTATTTAGCACACAGGCATCCCAAGTAGATGGTCAACAGGCAGAGATCCAGCCTGTTGTGCCAGAATGTCTACCCCACAGGGGAACCTTTTGCAATGAAGACATTGTTCTAGATCTTGATTGTGGTGCCAGTTAGCTTATGCATTTGGCTGACTCAGTGAATATTTTAAAAGGTTACACTCTAATAACCTTGATAGCAAAAAAAAGGGTTTATTGAACACCAAGTGCCATATAGAATGCAAGGTGCTACAAAAAAGTAGATAAATTAAGAATCATGCACTGCAAGGAATTCAAAGGTGGGGAATGTCTTGCCTGCAGGCCATATAAGGCCTGTGAAATTATTTAGCCGGGCCCTGCCAAGACTACAGCAGGCAGGACTCAGCATTTAATAAATTTTTAAGTTGTTAATTTGGTATGGCCCATGAGTGATGTTATAAATATCCCAATGGCCCTTGGCAGAACAAAGGTTTCCTAGTGCTGGAGGTTTAGATGAAAGGACAAAAGGAATTCAGTATGGACAAAGAAAAAAGAGAGAGTAAGGAAGGAGGAAGGAAGGAAGGAAGAAATGGAGAAAGAAAGAGGGAAACGGAATGAGGGAGAAAGGAAGAAAAACAGGGAGGGAGGGATGGAGGGAAAAGGCAAGAAGAGAGGGAAGGAGGGAGGGAAAATACAAGAAAAGAAAGAGGGAAAGGAAGAGCATGTTCAGTTTTTGCTTCTACATGAAAAGAATTTGGAGGTAGTCAATGTTAAGAAAGGGTGGAAAACAAACCAACCAAAAAATCAGTTAACTCCTCTTGAATCTTTGAGAGAGGTAAGGACGCGGGACGAGTCTCTGTCCCTAAGACTGCAAAGACGGAGTCGGGGCTAGTGGAGCAGAGACTTGTGAGCAGAAGTTACCAAAAGGAAACAGTCCCCGGGCAGAAACACTGACGCATGATTGACAACTTACTAGAAGTTCAGGGAGGACAAGTCTGAGTGTAAAAAGTCCCAGGGGCCTCAGTTCTGGGTGACACCCACACTAAAGGGAGAGTCATTTCAGGGGTGTGGGCTAGATTCCCAGGGTAAATATTGAAGAAAAATTCCCTTATAATTTTAGCAAGTGAAAGGGAGAATGAATGATTTTGAAACATGCTGCATTTGAAATATATATGCTTACACATACTTACAATAAGGAAAGGAACAATGATATAAAGGACGGGAAATAGTATTATTCTGTTATTTTAAAGTATTTACACTACCTATAAAGTGGCATACCATTATTTGAAAGTGAACTTAGGGTCCAGTGTTGTGGCATACTCAGTTAAGCCCCTGCCTGCAATGCTGGTATCCCATACCGGTGTTGGTAGGAGTCCCAGTTGCTCCACTTCCAATTCAGCTCCTTGTTAACAGCAGTGGAAGATGCCCCTGCCCCCCATGGGAATCACAGATGGAATTTCATGATCGTGGCTTTGGTCTTGCCATGGTGGCCATGTGGGGAGTGAACCACATGATGGGAAATTACTTTTGTCTCTTTAATTCAACCTTTCAAATAAATAAACAAATATTAAGAAAAAAGAAAGTGAGCTTAGATTAGTTATAAAAATGTATTGAAAATTCTAAGAAACAATATTTTAAAAAGCTAAAAACAAGGATAACTAATATATTAAGGGAAAAAAAGAAAGAAAACAGAATCCCGTCAAATGTCCAACTAAAGCCCCAAGGGTTCTCCTCCAGCTGCTCTAGCTGCTGAAAGGAAAGAAAGCCAAGTGGAAGGTTCCAACCTCAGTGGTCATGAAGAAGCAGGAGGTCAGGAGAACCTTGGTGTTGGACAGGACATCCAGCCCCAAAGAGACCTGACCACTCTGTCCATCAGCCCTGCTACATGCGGCCATGGTGATGGAGGGCCATCCTGTAGAAATGGCTAATGATGCCTCCTGTAATGGGCCCTGCATCAGCACCCCGCTACCACGCTGCGGAAGCTGGGCCACAGAGCATAGCTGATGTGAAGCAAGACAGGACCCTGATGCTAGTCCTGACAGAAGTTTCCAGCAAAGGGGCTGTCCTCACGAAGGGGCCAATACTGTCACCAGCTTGGTGGAGAATAAGGAGGCCAATGTTGTGGCATAATGGATTAAACTACTGCCTGTGGTACTTTACCATATAAAATGGGTGCCTTGAGTCCCAGCTGCTCTACTTCCAATACAGCTCCCTGCTAATATGCCTAGAAAAACAGAGTAAGATGGCTCAAGTATTTGGGCCCCTGTCACCCATGTAGGAGACCAGATGGAATTCCAGGCTCCTGATTTCAATCTCGCCCAGCTTGGATTGCTGTGCCATTTGGGGAAGAAACTAACAGATGAAATATTTGTATTTCTCCCTCTTCCTAACCTGATTTTCAAATAAATGAATCAATCTTAAAACAAAGGAAATATGCTCTCTCAGAAGGATCTATTCAGTGAGGAAATGGAATCAATAATTAATAACCTTTTGAAACAGAAAGCGTCAAGTTCATGTGAGTTCAATGGTGAATTTACCAAACATTTAAGAAATTACATCAGTTCTCTAAAATCTCTTTGAAAGAACAGAAGCAGAAGGAATACATCTTAATTCATTACATCATATCAGCATTACTCAAATACCAAAACAAGATAAAGACATTACAGTAAAAGAAAACTATAGGGACCAGCACTGTTGTTTAGAAGATACATCTAATGCTTGCAGTTCATGACCTGACTGCTTCCGATCCAATTCCCTGAAATGTGCCTCAGCAACCAGTCGAGTTTGACCCAAGATCTCAGGCTCCTGCCCTCACACTGGAGACTCTTAAGAAGCTTTTGGCTCCTGGCTTTCTACACTGTGACCATTTGGGGTGTGAACCAGCAGATGGAAGACCCCTCTCTCTAACACTGCCTTTTAAAAAATAAATAAATCTGGGCCCGGCGGCGTGGCCTAACAGCTAAAGTCCTCACCTTGAAAGCCCCGGGATCCCATATGGGCGCCGGTTCTAATCCCGGCAGCTCCACTTCCCGTCCAGCTCCCTGCTTGTGGCCTGGGAGAGCAGTCGAGGACGGCCCAAAGCTTTGGGACACTGCACCCTTGTGGGAGACCTGGAAGAGGTTCCTGGTTCCTGGCATCGGATCGGCGTGCACCGGCTCGTTGCGGCTCACTTGGGGAGTGAAACATCGGATGGAAGATCTTCCTCTCTGTCTCTCCTCCTCTCTGTATATCTGGCTGTAATAAAATGAATAAATCTTTAATAAATAAATAAATAAATAAATAAATAAATAAATAAATCTTTTTAAAAAAACTATAAACAAATATTTTTCATAGATATGATGTACACTCCTCAGCAAAATAATTGCAAATCAATTTAGTTGTATATAAAATGAACTACACCCCATGATGAAGTGGAATTTATTGCAGTTATGAAAGGGTGTTTGACATTCAAAAGCTGATTAATGTAACTCTTTACATCCATAGACTAAAAATATTCATGTGATCATTTTAATAAATAAAGAAAAAACATTTCACAGAACCTGTAAGAAGAAGAAATGAAACCAAAAGAATTAGAGTACAAATAAATGAAACTGAAAGCAGAGAAATGATAGACTGTGAATGAAGCTAAAGCTGGATGGATAAATGAATAAATCCCTTATTCATTATAAAAACTCTAAGTAAAATAGCAATAAAAGAGAATTTCCTCTATTTAATGAAGAATATTTACAACAATCTACAATTAACATACTTAATGGTAGGAAACTACGGGTTTTCCTATTAAATTCAAGAATAAGGCATAGATAGCCCCTCTTGATTTTACCTTCCAACATTGTAGTGTAAGTACTAGCTAATGCAATAAGACAAGAAAAAGAAATAAATTGCATGTATATGGAAAGAGAAAAAACAAAATTGTCTGGTGTAGGTCTCGTATGGTTTATATAGAAAATCCATAAGAATTGACAAAAACTAAACTGGAACCAGTAAATTATTATAGCAAAATGGTAAGATATAAGAGCAATATACAAAGATTGTTTTCCTATATATCATCAATGAATGGTGAAAATTTTAATGAAAAACATACCATTTACCCTAGCACACTTAAAAAAGAAGAAAAATCTTAGTTATAAATAAAGAAAAATATTTATATCTACAAAACTCTGAGGAATGAATCATGATCATGGACAGGATCACTCAATAGTGTCAGAATTTCAGTGTTTCCCAATTTGACCTTTGGATAAAACGCAATTCCAATCAAAATTCCAGAAGATTATTTTGTATGTTTACAAAATGATTTCAGAGATTCTGTGGAGAGGCAGAAGGCTGGGAACAGCCAAGGTAAAACTCAAACAGAGCGCCCGGCGTGATAGCGTAGTGGCTAAAGTCCTTGCCTTGCACACCCGGGATCCCATATAGGGGCTGGTTCTAATCTTGGTGGCCCTGCTTCCCATCCAGCTCCCTGCTTGTGGCCTGGGAAAGCAGTCAAGGACGGCCCAAAGCCTTGGGACCCTGCACCTGAGTGGGAGACCTGTGAGAGCTCTGGGATCCTGGCTTTGGATCGGCGCAGCACCGGCCGTTGTGCTCACTTGGGGAGTGAATCATCGGACAGAAGATCTTCCTCTCTGTCTCTGCTCCTCTCTGTATATCTGCCTTTCCAATAAAAAAAATATAAATCTTTAAAAAAAACTCAAAGAGAACAAATCTGGAGGTACTATTCACTTTCCTTCAAGCCTTACTTTAGGGGCTGACTCAGTGGTGTAGCCGACTACTGACATAGTGGTATAGCAAAATAATCCTCCACCTTCTGATGTTGACATCTTATGTGGGTGCCAGCTTCTGTCCCGGCTGTCCCACTTCCCATCAAGTTCCCTGCCTATGGCCTGAGAAAGCAGTAGAGGATTGCTCAATGCCTTGGGATCCTGCACCCATGTGGGGAATTAGAAGGAAGCTCCTGGCTCCCAGCTTTGGATCAGCTCATGTCTGGTGTTGTGGCCATTTGGAGAATAAACTACCAGATGGAAGACCTCTTTCTCTCTCTTCTTCTCTCTGTAAAATCTCCCTTTCAAATGAAAAGAAGTAAGTCTTTTATCTTTTAGAAAGACTTACTTTAAAGTAAATCTTGGATGGTATTGGTGAAAGAATAAACATGTAAATCAATGGAACAGAATAAAGAGCCCAGAAATAGACCCACATGAATATTGTCAACTGACAAAAAACAAAACGTAACACAGTGGGGTAAAAAGCGTGTTTTTCTCCTGCTCCTCCTTGTGATTTTAATTCTATTTTCAGCCTTTATTAGGAATACAAGGCAATATTACAGTTTTGGATCATTAAAGGAACAACTTGTTGATATAGCATTGTCAACCAGCATGAGCTGAATTCTCAGAGCAAGTGCTTTTCCAGTTCTGGCAGTTGGGGAGAGAACAGGTGCAATAACGTCTCTGAAGAAGAGAACATACCAAAGGCTTTGGCTTGGACTGTGGGTAAGAAGTGGTGTCACTGTTGCTCAATCGTCCTTGCTATCCACTGCGGCGAGCCAGAGTCCCTCACTTCTCAAGCCATTTATAGGCAGAAGCAGAGACGAGCACACCACTGAGTCACAGACTGACTTGAATGAGCATTGTGTCCTAGGTTCATGAGCCGGCAAAACCTTCAGCGTGTCTGTGGGAGCAAGAAGCCTTTTCTGTGCTCCCAGTTCATATACAGTACATTGAGCCTGGCAAGTGTTAGTCCTGCCAGACCCCTTTGGGCCACCCTTAGGGAGACCGACCGCCTGTACATTGACAAAACAGGCCTGAAATGATCTCAGCTACCACTGCATTGGGGTCGTTTTTTGCACCTCGTGTTTTCATAATCATGACACCTGAGGTGTCAAAAGTGTCCCTGGCTAGTTGCCACTTTCCAAATCTGTGTGTTTCTTTATTTTGACCAGACCAAGTTCTGAAGTTCCTTCGATTCTAGCTGAAGACTATTCACCATCCCAAAGCAGGCCCTATCATGCAACATTCTCCAATGGTTTAAAAAAAAAGGCAGCCAATTCAGATCTGCCCCTTGGTTTTCTTAGTTCCAGACAGTAACTCACCTGTTGTCTGCACAAGGTGCAGAGGATTTATGCTTAGATAAGGAGACAGAGCTTCCTACTCTGCCTGAACCTGACCAAATCCATGTGCAAGTAACTTGTTGCTACTTCTGTCCCTCATGAAGTCAGAGCAAGCTGCTTCCTGCCTGCACTCAGCAGGTTGGTCCCCTGCTGAGCCACTGCTCCTTGGTAACAGCAGGAAGACCACCCCACTCCCCCTGCCCAATGCCACCTTCAGGGGCTGACTTCGTGGGTGCTTGTAGATAGAACCTTCCATCAGTGGTGCTGAAATAAATGTGCATCCACATACAAAATCATCATCATCATCATCACTTAGACATGGACCTTACACTTTCTATAAAAATTAACTCCAAATGAATTGAGGAACTGAAAGCAAAACAGAACCATTAAGCTCCTAGAAGATAACAAGGAGAACATGTGTGTGATCTTGAGTATGGCAATGAGGTTTTACACATGATAACAAAGGCACCATCTGTGAAACAAACCATTGATAAGCTGAACCTCAGCAAAATTTAAAATGTCTCTGTCAAAAAAAAATAAGAAAACAAACCACAAATTGGTAGAAAATATTTACAAAGCACACATCTGATAAAGGTCTGTTATCTAAAATATACAAAGAACTCTTAAAGCAAACAAGAAGAAAGCATTCTGATTGAGAAACAAACTTTAACAGACTTCCTCATCAAACAATATACAGACATGGCAAATAAGTTTATGACAACAGACTTCATGACCTACCTCATCCAGCAGCACCGAGACCACTGCACATCCATTACAATGGCCATCTCAGAAGCACTGCCAGCAACAGGAGCTGGTGGAAACATGGAGTCACAACTGGGGTATGGGCCGTGTGTGGCATGCAAAATAGTACAGTCACCTTGAAATGGAGTCTCACCGCATCTTTCGAACTGAATATACTCTTATACTTGATCTAGCAATTGTATTCCTTGATGTTGCAAAGAAGTAGGAACTTTATGCCCACAAAGCAAAAACAAAGCCTGCACATGATGTGCTTATGACAGCCCAAACTGAAATCAACCAAGTGTGCTTAAGCAGGGGACTGCGTGAGTGTATCAGGGTACATTTGGAAACGGAATATTACTCAACCTTGAGAAGAAAACAGCTATCAAGCCATGAAAGTACATAAATGTGCATTTTAGGAAGCAAAATGAGCCAACATTTAAAGGCTACAAACTGATTCCCAAATATATGATACTCTGGGGAAAAAAAAACTATGAAGACAGCAAAAAGACAAGTGGTTGCCAAGGAGTGAGGATGGAAGATTGAACAGGTGGAGCTTAGGTGGCTTTAGGGCAGTGTCGCGCTGTAAGACAATGTAGTGACAGATACACACCATTGTACGTAGAAAGTACAATACCAAGTGTGAACCCTCACAGGAACCAGGGACTCTTGGGACTCATAATTTAGCAATTTAGGCTCATCTAGTGAGAGAGACTTAACTCTCTGGTGCGGGAGTCTTGGCCATGCCTGGGGCAGGGAGGGTGACCCCTGAGTGCAAGGATGATGGCACGGGAAAACTCACACTTAGCTCTGAATTTTGCTATGAACCTAAAAATGCTCTCTGAAAATCATTTAAAAAAGAAAATACTACCAAGACATTTTTAGAACAAGTGGCAAGTATTAGAGTAGTGTTATTAGTTGCTTGTGCTATAACAAATTACCATTAAGTAGGTGGCTTAAAACCAGTACTGTGGGTAGGGCCCAGCGGTGTGGCCTAGTGGCTAAAGTCCTCGCCTTCAACACGCCGGGATCCCATATGGGCGCCGGTTCTAATCCCGGCACCTCCACTTCCCATCCAGCTCCCTGCTTGTGGCCTGAGAAAGCATTCAAGGATGGCCCAAAGCTTTGGGACACTGCACCTGTGTGGGAGACCTGGAAGAGGCTCCTGGCTCCTGGCTTTGGATCAGCGCGCATCAGCCCGTTGCAGCTCACTTGGGGAGTGAATCATCGGACGGAAGATCTTCTTCTCTGTCTCTCCTCCTCTGTATATCTGACTTTGTAATAAAAATAAATCTTTCAAAAAAAAAAAAAAAAACAGTACTGTGGGGCCCAGCACAGTAGCCTAGTGGCTAAAGTCCTCACCTTGCATGCACTGGGATCCCATATGGCACCAGTTCTAATCCTGGCAGCACTGCTTCCCATCCAGCTCCCTGCTTGTGGCCTGGAGAAGCAGGAGAGGACGGCCCAAAGCCTTGGGACCCTGCATCCATGTGGGAGACCTGGAAGAGGCTTCAGGCTCTTGGCTTCAGATTGGTGCAGCTTCAGCTGTTGCGGCCATTAGGGGGAGTGAATTAGTGGATACAAGATCTTCCTCTTTGTGTATCTGACTTTCCAAGAAAAATAAAATAAATCTTAAAAACAGAAACAAAAGCAAAAACAGTGCTGTGGTATCTCAGGTTAAGCTTCAGTTTGTACACTGTATTGCTGACTCAAGTGCTGGCTGCTCCACTTGCAATCCTGCTTCCTGCTAATGTGTCTGGAAAAGCAGCAGAAGATGGTGCAAGTACTTAAGTCCTTGCCACCAACCTGGGAGACATGGAATTCAAGACTTGGAATTCAAGGCTCACGCCTTCCATTTCTCCCAGACTTGGAAGTTGCAAACATTGAGAGTGAATGAGCAGAGAGATCTCTCAGTTTCACTCACCTTGCCTTTTGAATAAATGAATGAATATTTTTAAACAAGGAAGAAAAATGTCTCCCCTCACAGTTCTAGATGCCAGCTGAGCCTTGACTCCCTGGGTGGAGTTCAGGCTGGCGGCAGAGACAGTCTTTGAAGACTCAGAAAAACCTGCTCCTCATCTTTCCTGCTCGATGGCTTCGAGCAGGCCTTCCAATGGCCATGGAACTCCCATCTCTGTCTCTCACTTAAAATCCTCTTCTGTTTGTGGAAACTCTTTCTGCCTCTGTGTTCTAAAGCTACTTTATGGATACAGGGCTTCCATGGATAATTCAGGATGATCTTGCCTGGTCAAGATCCTGAACTAAGCTACATCTGCCAAGCTGTCTTCTCCTTATAAGGGCATACTTACAGGTTGTGGGGAGTAAAAACTGCCATCTTCCAGTGGCTGTTATTCATTCTACTAGAGCTTGCTAACATGGAATTACTGTGGGCTGAGATGGTCCAACCATGTTTCATGGAAGAGTGAAATACAATCTTGAAGAATGGACTGGTTTTTTGATGGACAGAATTATTGGTTAAGGAGGTAATAGAGACAAAAGGTTAATATTAGTAATTGTAAAGTAAGCAAAACAATACTGTTTATTCACCCATTGCAAGGGTCATGGTTGACACTCTATAACAACTGACAGACTGAAAGAAGGAAAGCATATGAATTTATTTAACAAAGTTTATACCACGCTTGCGCTAGCACCAGCACCTGCTTTGTGCTAGTGTGAGTAAGCTCATGGAAGCCTGGGGTGTAGACTTGCAGGAGGTCTGGGGGGTGGCACCATTGGGGTGGGCTGGGACCTGGGGCTCATGACATTGTAGGCCAGAGTGAGCCTAGGAATTTCCCCATGTGCTTGGTCCTGTGCAGGGTGGAGGGAGGTGAGAGGAGAACCCTAGGTTAGCATGCTGGTGCAGTGTGATGGTGGACTGGGCTTGGGGAACTTTGAATGTGCTTGGATCGTGGATAGAAGGGTAGGATCCCAGGCCAACATGTGTGTCAGGAGCTTGGGACCCTTGTGGCCTGCAGAGTTCCAGGACAGCACATCACTACACTGAAGACTAGTCTTGGGAAGACCTGGCTAAGAAGTCCATGCACTCCCAGGTGCAGGAACTGTGGATTGTACAGGCAAGTGAGTAAGGGAATGTTCAGGAGGCAGGAACACAGTGAGCGAGTATGTTACAGGTGAGAAATGACTTCTGAGGGACTTCCATCATCAAGGCCACTGTACTTACAGGTAAGCTAGGGGGCTGAGATCAAGCTGTTTGGAGGGGGCAACTGGAGGACCTTTGTGAATCAGACAAACGCACCTGCCCACATGGGAAACTTGAGCTGGCTAGTTAGCATTGACCACCACTGCCCACCACCCAGTGGCACACACTGAAGTTAGGGTTGGGGCCTACCTGGCAGTGCTAGATCACAGTACCCACCAGTGAGAGTCAGAACAAGGGATGGATGAGGTTAGGCTGGGTCATGACACCAACCAGTATGCAAGAGATCCAGAGATTCTATGGGGATTTGAAGAGATTTATAGGAATTCTATTTTTTAAAAGACACTACGTGAGGGATGCAGGATCAACTGTGAAAGTAGGTAACAAAACAGCGAAGTCCAATTCCATTAAAAATGTGGCTGAAGAAGTTTTTTGAAAGTTACCTACCTAAGAAGCAGCTAGCTGGGCCTGTACCTTCAGAGTCTCACCTACGGCTTTCCTGAGTTTTCCATGGCATGGTATATGTAAAAAATGATGACACCTGTGTATATGTCAGGCAGAACTGGAGAGCCTGCTCACACTGAAGGGCTATCCAGTCTATACAGTGAGAAATGAGAAACTCAATGTATCAGGTCTAAATACCACCTACTGCCAGCATCCAGTAGCTAGCACATATTCTGTATTTTGCTCCTCCAAATTGACCTCCTTAGAGGGGCTCTGCATATTCAAATTATGTATAAATGTTCAGAAACTATAATTTCTTCACAAAATGTGTATTGATTTTAGCTAGAGAATAGAGAAAGAGAGAGTATCTTTCATCTGCTTATTCACTCTCCAACTCCCCAAATACCTGCACCAATCAGGGCTGGATGAGACTGCGGCCAGGATCTGGGAATTCAGTCTAATTTACCCATATGGGTGGCAGAAATGCAACCTCTTGATCCATCACCCACTGCTCCCAAGGATGTGCATTAGCAGGAAGTTGGAACCATAAGTGGAGCTGGACTTACACTCTGATATGGGATGCAGGCATCCCAACCGGCAAATTAACCACTATACGAAAATGTCTGCTCCCTGAACTATAGTTTCTATGTCCAGAAAAGATCTAGTAGAAAGTGAAAAACACATAGGCTTTGGAGTAAGAAGAGAGAGTGACTGCTTCTGCTTCTGTCTCTTGCTCACAGGATGTGCCTGGGCCATATAGGATTGCATGATAACTAGAGATAGTGCTCCCGACACCTGCCAGAACCTCAGTTGCCATCCTACAATGCTGTTTTAACAGTTACACACAAGCTAAATATTGGTTCACAAATGGAAATAACCAAATGGGAACTTTCAGTTCCCTTCAATCTTGATTCATTCATACAGTAACTATTTATAGAACACTTATTTTTTTGCACTGCCAGGTATGGAAGGTGTATCTGCTAGGTCACAGTGGAGTGGAGAGCTTCTAATCAGGGTTTTGGTGTTCTGGGTGAATGATTTTAACTTCCTGGGCCATTGTATTAGATAGTTCTCACTAGCTGAAATCACTGTCATAGTTTTATTTTAGTAATGATGCTGCTAGAGACCTGTGCAGTGGTGTAACAGTCTAAGCCTCTGACTGTTGCATCAGCATCCCATATGGGCACTGATTTGAGTCATGGCTGCTCCACTTCTGTCCAGATCCTGGCTGATGGACTTTCCAATATACCCAAAAATAGTTTTCAAAGGAAACAGATATGTCCTAAAAACTGTAAGAATGTATTATTTATCTAAATAAATATTTAAACTCTAATGCCATCTTAATTGTATTTCAAATGAGACTTGTCACTTTCATCAAGTCTACAGTAAATCTTTTTACTAAGGAACAATAGCCTTTTTTAGAGGAAGTTATTTATGTGAAAGACAGAGTTATGAAGAGAGGGAGAAGCAGACCTTCCTTCCATTGGTTCATTCCCTACATGGCTGCAATGGCTGAGGCTGGGTCAGGCTGAAGGCAGGAGCCTGGCATTCCAATTTGACTCACATTCGTGGGTCACTTTCTGTTGTCTTCCCAGAAAGATCGCCAGAGTGCTGGACTGGAAGTGGAGGAAGTAACCTTCCAAAGTCAATTGCTTACAAGTTTTAATTTGATGCTTCTCTGAGAATAGAACAAGAAAAGCCTTTTACACAAGTTAGCTACCACACTGCCATCAAATTCCATATTGGGGGGCCTTTTGTCAGTATCCACAGGTGCCTTAGAAAGGTCCAACCTTCTGTGAGTTCATGAATGATCAATCTCATGTACTTTGCACTGAAATAGATGAAAACAATGGTTTCCATCCCACAATGACAAACGGTTACCTATTGGGAGAGGCCATCAGGCTGCAGTCTCACTGTGTGCTATTCGCTCTCGCTGTATTTCTACAAAGTGAGTATTACGCCAATTTCCCAGCTGTGACAACCAAAGTTACTAAAGTTTCAGTAACTTGTCCATACACCAAATAACAGAGCCTGTTTTAAACTGAGGTTACCATGATGCCAAAGAAAAAACTCCCAGCCCTAATTTGTTTTAAGCTTATCCATTTGGCAGGAAGATGGAAAGACAGATATTTTTCTTCTTTAGATTTCAGTCCTGCTTCTCATACTCCCTGGAGGAGCAGAGCCGTCATACTCTAGAATTTCTACATGCAGAGTATGCAAGCATGGCACCCACCTGCTAGAGAAACAGTGGGCTTTGCTTTGTGTGTAGATGAATTTTGATCCAACAGGCAAAGTGAAACCATTTTCATACATAGGCACAACTTCCCCCTTTAAGACAACAAGCTTCTCTGAAGCTTCTCTTATAGTTCTCCTTGGCGTCAGCTCTCATCTGCTGCCATGGGGCTGTTGGCTTTGTGCACTGTGGGTGGCAACGAGTGCCTGCAGTCTTAGCTCTGTGTGCTAGTGTGTGTTGGTGATTATACGGTCTCCTTGAGGTGGGAATGCACTGAGAATTCTACCCAAGAAAATAGCTTTTCCTTCTGGCTAGGAGATGAGAAGCATTGGCCCATCACATCAAAGGCATCCATGTTCATCTGCCTATAGTGGGGCTGTGGCCATCCATCTGCCATGTCACCAACTTCAACAGTCCAGCCAGACACATCTGGAAAAGTGAAGTGAGCTGCAGAACTGACACGTGGTAGGGAAAGCTTTCAGCATGGCCTATTGACAAAAGGTGAACACAGTATTCCTCCCTTTCAGTGGCCTCAAACCTAGGGATTTCTTTAAATGTTAAAGCTTCAAGGTTAGGGTGAGTTCATGAAGAGGCCATCTACAGTAGAGCTAACAACAATTCTTTAAGAAGTGATTCACGACAGGTGCAGAAGGAATTAAGGACATGCATGAAAGCGGTTACCAGTCCCAGAGCACCAGAAGATGATGCATGAAGAGCCTGAGGTGGGCACCCAAAGAGGACAGGGGCAGCAGGGAGCCCTTTTCATTACAGCCCACACACCACACTGCTTCACGTCTAGTTTTCCCAAGTCTGACAAGCTTCTAATGAGTTGAGTGTATATTCTCGCTGAGTGATGGCATGCTGCCTTGCAGACTTATAAGTGACTTCTCTGACTGCCCCGGGTGCCTTCAGTTTCCTATGTCTAAATTCCTAACCAATCTTGCAAACTAGCAGCTGTGTTTAAAATCATCACGCTTTTGTAGCCTTTTTTTTTCCCCCGATCCCTCCAAAATGTTCATAATGCTGATGGGCCAGGGCTGAAGTTGGGAGCCAGGAATTAAGCTGAGCAGGGACTCAATGACATGAGCCATCGCTGTTGTTTTCTGGATCTTCATTAGCAGAAAGTGGAATGAGGAGCTGGAAGCGAATTTTGAACTCAGATATACCAAGGTGGGGTACAGGCATCTGAGCCAGTGCCTTAACCACTAGGCCTAGTACCCACCCTAATTTTGTGGCTTTCAGAGTCTTAAGCATAAGTGCCACATGGAAGACATTTCATGGCACACCCCTCTTGTTCTAATTTGGAATCTGATACAACAGCCTGGTACAAGAACAAAGAGGTAGAAAGAGCGTATAATCCTGCAGCAGCTCTGTTCTTTCTCTTCTCCAAACTTGTCAACCTAGGAAAACTTCCCTTTTATCCTAAAGCCTTCCCAAATCGTGTTCTTGCCAATAGCCATTCATAGTTGCTTTCTAATGGAATACTGGTTATTTCAAAAGTATGTTTTCTCCATGAAGCACAAAAGATCACAGCAACTCCTTCCTGACATAGCTTCATGGGAATTTGAGGAAACAGAGGTGTGTGGCTGGGGAAGGAATGCACTTCCTCTGCCTTTCCAGAAAAGTCTCTGAATGCCAGGCAGCTTCCATGGCGAACTGAGCTCTCAGACCCTAGCTCCCCAATGTCTGAGCTCAAAGATCCTGGCCAAGTCTCGAATTCCCTCATTCTCCTTGCTGCTACTCTATGCTTCCCTTCTGCAAACAACCACTTAGAGAACCTTGGCCCCGGCCCACCTCAATGCCCATGGGAACTGCTAAGGCAGAGACCCTTTGTAGAGGTGCAAATTCAATTTAGAGATTAGTTAGCCACTCCAGCTTAAGAAAGGGAGGCATGGTCAGAAGTCCAATAAGCAAAACCTTCCCCCTTTTCACAAACACAATGAGAGAAGACAGTTTTTAAGCAAAGCTTAATTTAACCTCTTTTCTGAGGGCACTGTGGGTAAGCATAGCTACCCAAAGGTAATTGGATTCAAAGCTCAAGAGATGCTCACATGAATGGTGAGGTGGCAGGACTAGAATTTGAATCTGCAGCACCTACCGTTTCTCCCCAGTGCTCTGCACTGTTCTGCATGCCCAACCAGCGGAGCGTGGCTCCCCAGGGCCATAGCGTGGGGGAGGACAGATGCACTGAACGACCACTGAGTAGCTCCCCTGAGTATTCCCATTCGGGTTTTGTGTGAAGTAAAGGTTGCTGAGTCAAAGAAAGATGGCCTTGTCTATATGACGTGACCTGCAATTCTAGGAAGATTCTACCAAGACAAAAACTAGAAAGCCATTCTCAAGTGTGAACCAAGTTTCTCCCTGGAAACCTACTCTTGTCCAATATGTCCAACAGTCTTATTAGAACAGAAGATATTTACTAGTTGGGTTATGGTCTCAAATTCCCAGATCCCCACCCCCAATCTGCCCCACCCACCTGTATCGCCTGATGTGGGGAGTTCTGGTGTGTTACTCTGCTTCCTCTGATAGATACTCCCGAGTACCCTGCATGAGAACTCCAGAACAGTTCTGAGTGTGGACTTTTATTAGACAGCCTGGGCTTGCAGCTGGCTCCACCACTTATTATGTAACCTTGGGCAACTTAAAAACAATAAAAAACAAAGTCTAAACAAAACAATGCAAAACAAACAGAAGCCAATCCATTATGTCAGAGAGGGCTGAAGGTTGTACTAATACGTTTAAAGCACACGGTAAGCGCTCAGTAAATATTTGCTGTTGTTGTTGTTTGGGGAGAATCCATGCAGAGGCCCTAAGTCATATTTGTTCTAAATAGAACAAATGGGCTCAGTCTTATAATCCAAATACTCCAAGATCTTGGCTTAGACCAGTACGTTTTTGTTGTTGTTTGCAATCATGTTTGAGACAATGCTGTGTCCCACAGTGGACTCAATCCAGTGGACCTAGCATATGAGCCACTCACCTCTGGAAAGCAAGCAGCAGGCAAATGGCCCCCACTTCCCCAGACTTGGGGGAGAGCTGACAATGGAAGCCAGCAGCACGGTTCCACACCATCAGGCAACTGCAGTCCTTGGATCTGTTGTGGTTGGCTCAGCTGAAACCCACACTTGCAATTTTCACACTATCTGTAAACGTTTAATTCGAAAGGCTTTCCTATTTAATATCAAACAAGTGAGAAAAAAATGTCATCAGCTCATTAGTGCTGTGCCAGACTTCCACTAGGATATGGCGGCAACTGGAGCTCAGCTGTGCGTGAGCCTCTGTAGGATTTCTCAGTCGGCTGAGTGGAGAGCAATGCATCAGCCCGCTAAAACCCCACATGCCCTTTGGTTTAAATAGTCAAGTTCCTTTGAGGTTAAGTAACTATTAGAACCAGAAGGCAGGCAGGTTTACAATCTGTCAGCCTGGGCTGCACATGCAGCAAGTGTCACGAATGTACCTCTTTTCAGCGAGAGGGGTCACTGCTGGACCCAGATCTCCCCAGCCAGAACTGGACTTTTCCAGTCCCACCAGCCTTGGCCTGAGGCAACTTGTCCCACAGTCTAGACTGACCAGCTGTCCCATTGGGGAGAAATGGGAGCCACAAATGAGAGGCACATGTCGTTTTACATTTTCTAGGGGCCGTATATATTTTTTAAAGTAAAAAGGAACAGGTGGAATGCATTTTAATAATATTTCACTAAAATCATGACAGCCCAAAACACTATCATTTCCGCATGTTAGCAATAGGAAAGTTGTTAGTGAAATATTTTACATGTCTTCTTGTGTCACGTCTTTGCAAGCTGGGGTGTATTTTATAGTTAGAGCACACCTCAGCTGGGACTAGTCACCTTTCAACTGCTCAACAGCTACCGTATTGGGCAGGGCACGTCTAGACGCTAGAGCAGATGACTTCCACACATGGCACTTCATCCTAAAGCTGCAGGGCAGTGGTGCAAATGCTCAGCAGGGTCTGAGGGAGGATCTCGGGAAGCTAAGAATTGGGAGGACCCTGTGAAACAGAATCTGCCACCAGAGTTCCTTGGGAAGCGCATTTGTTTGCAATAACTTTTACAAACATCATTGCCTCTCCCTCCTTTGTTTCAGTTTGGAGCACAATTTATCTCTGACGGAGGAGAGTATTATTTTCTCAGCTGCAAATCATGTTAATTGGGCAGCAGATAGATGGGAATGTGGAGTAAAGAGCCCTAATACCTTCAGTGCCTCTGATGACTTTTCCAGCCCTGTACTGTATGTACTGTATTGAAGGAGGAAGACCAGCCCCTCTGCACACTAAGCAGGACAGCGCCAGCATTCTGTAAGGAGGTGGGTGGGGTCAAGACCACATTCCAAAATGAATACACTTGAAAGTTCGGAACCCTCACTCTTTGCTTTCATGTGAGCCTCAGATAAGTTGGATCAATTGGACAGAGTAAGTGCAAAAGGGTAAGTTCTCGAGTCTTCCAGACAAGATAAGGTTCAGAAGTTGCTGCAGCCCAGAGTGGCAGCTGGTTTAAAAGCACCTATTTCTTCTCCAGGAAATCATTGTACCTGCTGCTTTCCTTTCTGGAACCTTCCAGTCTTCACGCTATCAGGCTGCTAAATGTCTGTGAAACTCTAAAGATGACATGAGAGGCCTGTGTGTCCTTCATAAGTGGGAGAAGAGGGATTGTGAAAGGGGAGGGACGGCGAAGCAGCAGATTGCAGGCCTAGCGTTGAGCAGCCTGATGTTCAGAACACATCGTCTGTGTAAGGTAGAGATCCAGAAACTGGTTTCCATCAAACCATTTGTCCTTGTAACTGATGGGACATCTTTTCAAATCCAAACATAGGTGTAGTTTTGGCTTAAATGAAATCCTCCTCCCCGGAATCTTACAGTGCTTTCCTTCAGGGCCCTAGGTATGCCTCTGTTCCTTTTTCTTAGATCCGAGATCCTCGTTCCACTTCTAGGGACCCCTGGATATATCTCAACAAGGAAGGCCAGAGCTCCATGGCAGTCAGCACCCTAGACCATGGAGGACCATGAGGTAGGATTCCAGAGCAGTGGCCAACCACATACATGCAGGTGCACAGTTGAGGAAGGGTGAGTTTAAAGTCCTTGGCAAAGCCAAATTTTCTTATTCCTTCTCAGCTCGCTTCTTCACTGGTCACTATTTTCTACCCTCTGCTGACCAGCAACACTGAACATTCATGATGGTTCGAATTATCTGGGCGCCTGTTAAAATCCAGGTTCCTGGTAATCTGACTCACAGATATTCTGACTTGGAAGACCACAAAGCACAGCCCAGGAAGCCATGCTCGTAGAATAGCCAAGGGCTCTTTTTGTGCCAGTAATCTACACGTAGGACCTCCAGCAGCCCTGCTGGATGGCTGCTGCAGACATGCTGTCTCAATGTCAATGGTGTAATGTCAATATCAGTGCGTAATTTTGTTCTGCACATTAGTGTTCTATTTAAAGAAACACACCTTACATTTTTCTGATCCCCGTTAGAAAACCAAGTCATCAAAAGACCTATTATTTTGAGTTGTAAAGACCAGCTCTGAAGGCATCAGGGCTTTGTTCTGGGTGAGCAGGGGAAGGTGGCTAGTAACTTCTAGTAGGAAGTGTCAGAGGGATGGCTGTATTCTCATGGCCTCCTTCTAGGTATTTCTCCTGCTTTGTACCATGTGACCCGGTTATCCTGGTTAGAGTTCATGGGAATCAGGACGGTACCTTATTTGGAGTCAACGTTATAAGATGATAGCAACATATGAGCACTCAGCCAAGGAGTGGCTCCACCTGAAGACTGCATGTGCCAGAGAGAAGAAGCTAAGTGGAAACAGGCAAAAAACAGCACTCCTAGCCAAGGTACACCTGCAAACTGCTTTGGGAACACAGTAAGTAGCAAGTGACCCTGTAACGGCTACATGCAGAAAGACTTTAGAAACTTTGTGGAAAAGTGGAATGAAAAGATAAGCTTATTTTGATACCAAAAAAAAAATGAAATCTGGGGTTTTTAAAATCAATATGCATTTTCCATGGACTTTTTGAAGACCCTTTATATTATAGCAATTACAAGAGCTAACATTTAAGCTAACATTTAAGCATCTGCTAATGTGGCAGACAAAGTGCTAAGTATTTTATTTATGGTGTTTCATTTCATCCATATAAAAACCCCACAGTGATGGCGTATGAATTTATTACTCCCATTTTACAGATGAGAAAATCAAGCCTCAAGAAGGCTAACGATTTGCTGAAGGTCAGAAGCACCAATGTTAGAATTCAAATCCAGTTCATCTGTTTAAATCCCCTGGGGGTGTGCCAAGAGTGGCACTGACTGTAACATTTGGATGGCTCAGTGAAAACTTAATGCGTGGAGCTGTTGAGAAAGCAGGGGAAAATGATGTTGACATAAGGCGTTTTCCTTTCCTCCAAGGTCTTAATGTTGCCTAGCCATACTTATTTCTATTTTTATTCAATGTCATTCTAAGTAAGAACATTAAAAGTCAACATTATTAACATACATTTTGCCACTCATTTTTATATCATACAAGGCTAGTTTTAAATGCCAGTTGTAATTCATATTCAGAATCACTGAAATTATACAATTTGTATTTCATATCTCATACATGCATTTGTATTTTGCACAAAGCTAAAACTCCTCTGTTTTTGCTTCACTTCTTAAAAAAAAATCCACATGGTGTTAACATACTCTGTCTTGGGCAACTGATGAGTAAGAAAATACTGAAAAATAAAAAAACCCCAAAACACAGACCTTGGGGTTGTCCTATCTTCTGACTCCTGTGCCATAGTTTTCAGTGCAAGTGGTTGACTACAACAGACTGGTAACATAATCACGAAAGGCCACTGTAGGCTCCTTCGGTCACTGGTGTTTTTTTAGCATGCCACTGTCTTCTTTTTGCATTTGGAGCAAGTTCGAGTTTAGGGACAGAAAGCACAGCCTCTCGAGGATGTTGGCATTTCTTTGTACCTAGTCACAGACTCAACCTGCCTCCTTTGTGCGTCATTTGCGGTTTGCTGGACTCCTGTTCATTGTGTGGAATTCTAACAGGACATTGGAAAGCCTGTGTATCAGCAGACAGGCAAGGAGCTGCATAATGTGGTATCTCTTCTACCTTTATGAAGGCCCCATTGTTCCTTGGCTTCAAGTGTAAAACACAAGTTCACTAATGAAATTATTAAGATTTCTAAGATGACGAAGCAGAGCATTAAAGCCAAAACACGCAGGCCCTTCTGAGCACAGGAGGCTACGTAGTATACCTGAGAAACATTTATGGAAGAATCCTGGTAAAGATTTGGTCAACTAGCCCTTATTGAATGCTGTATGGTACTACTGCATCTTGGAAGATACTGCTACTCCTACCTTAGTAGCTCAGCAATGCAGCCTCAAAACATTGACCCCTGTTCGCCTCATTGGTGTGTTTACTCCTTGGCATTGATTAAAACCCATTCTGAAGCAACTTGACAGTGTTCCACAAAGCTCTTCCAGAGTGACAGGTGGGACTCTCCAGCTCCTTGGAAGCTTTCCATGCAGGTGCAACACCTGCATAGCCTCTACTCACCCGCCAGTTGCACTATGAGATCTTCCCAGGCACCACTGGGGGCAATTCCATCCTGATCTCACTGTTCAACACAATGGGGCTCCACCCTGACAGGCAGGTGATAGAAGCGAAGATGCTACCTTCCGTGTTCTTTGTTCACTATTTGAGCTCTCAGTTTGTCTTCTGTCATTTCCTTGCTGTTCTCTTTGACAAAAGCTCCGCTGCTACCTCTTTCCTCTCAGCATATATATGAGCTCTGCAACAATGAGAAAGCTTCCCCCTCCCAACTTAACCCTCTGCCAGGTTGGCTTTCTTCAATAACTGCTTTGATTATGCCACTCTTCTTCAAAAAAGTTCAATGACTCCCCCATTGCCCACAACATTTTAACCCAGTTCTTCGTACTGTCATTCCAGGCCCATCATGACTTGACGTAACCCGCTTTTCCTTTGTGGTTTTATACTTTCCTTTTGAGCAGAAGACTAACAAGTAGGATCCTAGTGTATCTTTGCTTTCTCTCCTTCATTTCATTTTTTTAAAGATTTATTTATTTTTATTGCAAAGTCAGATATACAGAGAGGAAGATCTTCCATCTGTTGATTCACTCCCAGAAGCACCTGCAATGGCTGGAGCTGCGTTGATCCAAAGCCAGCAGCCTGAGGCCTCTTCCAGGTCTCCCACGTGGGTTTAGGAACCCAAGGCTTTGGGCCTGCTTTTCCAGGCCACAAGCAGGGAACTGTATGGGAAGCAGGGCTGCCAGGATTAGAACCGGCACCCATATGATATCCTGTTGAATGCAAGGACTTTAGCCACTAGGCTATCATGCCGGGCTCCTCCATTTCATTTTTTTATACAATGGATTCACTACAAAAATATATATAGGGCCACCACCATTGTGCCCACTGTGGGCACTGGCCATGGCCATTGTGGTTGCTACAGACATGTGGGCTCATGACGGCTTGGGGGGATGGGCTTGCAGAGGACCTAGGGGATGGTGCTGGCAGGGGAGAATGAAGACCTTAATGCGTGGAGCTGTTGAGAAAGCAGGGGCAGCCAGAGTGAGCCTTCACATACTTCACATACTTGGTCTTGAGAGTGGTAGAAGAGGAGGGGAGAGCCCTAGGTTAACATGCTGGTCTGATGTGCTAGTAGATCAGGCTTGGGGTAAGATCCCAGACCAGCACACATACCAGGAATATTGTGACCCTTGTGGGTGGACAGAGCTCCAGGCCAGCATACCACCACACTGGAAGACTGGGCTTGGGAAGACCTAGTTGGGGCACAGGGACTGTGGATTGCCCAGGGAAGGGAATAAGGGGATGTGTGGGAAGGAAGAATGCTGAGAGAGTATGTTGCAAGTAAGAAATTACCTTGGAGGGACTTCCATTACCAAGGCCACTGTACTTACAGGTAAGCAAGAGGGCTGAGCAGTTTGGAGGGGGCAACTCAAGGACCTCTAATGGTTAGACCAATACACCAGCCCACATGGGAGATTTGAGCTGGGCTAGTTAGCATTGCCCACCACTGATCAAAACCTATTGGAACACACTAAAGATAGGATTGGGGGCCTACCTGGCAGGGCTACTGTGAGTTGAAACAGGGGATGGAGATATTAGGCTGGGCCATGACACCAACCAGTATGCGAGAGAACCAGGCCTAGGGGCAGGTTCTGTGGGGAATATGTGGGTCCACCCCTGTGGAACTGCAGTTTCCACTGGTTTGCTTATGAGTTGGGGTAGTGGGCCTGGCGCATTGGCCTCATGGCTAAATTCCTCGCCTTGCACATGCCAGGATCCCATATGGGTGCTGGTTCTAATCCCAGCAGCCCCACTTTCCATCCAGCTCCCTGCTTCTTGTCTGGGAAAACCTTGGGACCCTGCACCCATGTGGGAGACCTGGAAAAAGCTCTTGACTTTGGATCATCTCAGCTCTGGCCGTTGTGGCCACTTGGGGAGTGAATCAGTGGACAAAAGGTCTTTTCCCCTCTCTGTGTATGTAACTTTCCAAATTAAAAAAAAAATTATTAATCTTTAAAACAAACAGAGTTGGGGTAGTGGTAGGCTGAGCTAGGCATGACCATAGAACCCTCCAATACTCATGATTACTGGAGTTGGGAACAAGCTGGACTGGTCCAGGCTGCAGTGCCCACAGATGTATCCAAGAATAGGGAATGGGGTTGGCTGGGCTACAACATCCACCAGCTCATACAAAGGCCAGTTTGGTGGGGCAGACTATATCAAGTAAGGACCTAGTATGTGCTGGCACATATGAGATCTGGGTCTGGGAGTGGGCCTGATAGGGGAACTTGGGAAACCCCCTTGGTGGGTTGTAGCTACTGCTGGTGAGCATGTGATTCAGGCCTGGATGTTGGTCAGGCAAAGATTTATTTGTTGGCAAGTATGTGGGTTGGTTCTGGAGGAGGGTGGACTGGGCAGGGACAGGCCAAACCTTAGCACCCTGGCATGTGCAAGGGCCAGAATGGACTGCCATTCATGGCAGGCCTGGCTTTTACTCCTACCAGTTTGCATGAGCCAGGGGTGGAAGTAGAATGGACAGCACTTGGCTGCAGCACCCAACAGAGAGTTTGGGGCAGGCCAGGCTAGGCCAGGCTAAAGCATCCAATGCCAAAAGCCAAGATGGGGGATGGGCAATGCTGAGACGGATCAGAGCAAGCATTGGTACATGCAAGATCTATGGCTTGGAATAGGCCTAGTTGGGGAGTTAAGAAAATGTCCCAGCTGGGTTGTGGTTCTCACTGGTGAGCATGAGAGCAAGAATGTGGGCGGTGGTCTGGGCTGGACATTGCTGCAGTATCCCTTGGTATGGGTGTGGATTCAGTCTGGGGTATGCCAGACTGGACTAGACTCCAGCACCCACTGGTGCTCATGAAAGGCAGGTTGAGTATAGGATGGGTGGGCTAGGTGTCAGCATCCGCTGAACCATACAAAACCTGGGTCTGGTTGTGAACCAGGTGTGGCTGGGCTGTAAAACCCAACAGTAAGAACTGGAATGGGTGTGACCCAATCAGGCAAGGCCATTGTGCCTGCCAGGACAGAAGGTGGGCCAAGTCAGGCTGGGCCAAGGACCCACTGGTATGCATAAGGTCTACCTTTGGGAGGTGACCTGATAGTGGAGCTTCGGAAACTCCACTGTCAGGATGCTGTCCCTACAGGTGAGTGCAAGAACCAAGGCAGGAAGCAACCCAGAACACACCAGGTTATAGTACCCACTGGCATACATGTGGCTTAGGTTTGGGGGTGGGCCAGGCTGGGCCAGTTCATAACATCTACTGTCAGATCTGAAACCAGGACATGGTGCAGGACTGGCTGGGTCCAGCTGCAACACCAGCCAGTTTATATTAGGGATAGGACTGGGAGCTGCCTGGACTGGGCTAGGCTGTAGCACTTACCAGCCTGAGTTGGAACTGTGCACAACCTGGGTCAGGCTGGGCAACAGCACTCACTGGTAAATGCTGAGATGAGGCAGGTCATGCTTGACTGGGTTGCAGCACCCACCAATGTATATGAGATCCATGGAGAGGGGTGCAAGCCCGGTAGGAGGTGAGCATGGAATCCCCTGCTGGGCTACTGTTCCCATTGGTGAGTGTGAGAACTGGGACTGGGGGCAGACCAAGCTGGAAGGGCTACAACATCTGCTGGCTTGCTTGTGAACTGCATTGGGGGAGAGCCAGGCTGGACTAACTGACAGTACCCACTTGTGCATACCTGAACCAGAGTAAGTACAGGCTGGTTGGGCTTTGCTGCAGCATCAGCTGGCAAGTGCTGGGAATGAGGACAAGTCCTATCAAGCTAGACTACAGAATCACCTGGAGAGTGAGATCCAGGACTGGGAGTAGTCTCAGTAGCGAAACTGTAGGTATCTCTCTAATGGACTGCAACTCCCACTTGGTGAGTATGAGAACCAGGGCAAGGGGAGGGACTGACTATATCGGTTGTGGCCTCTGCTGGCATAAATGTGGGCCGGATAGTTGTGTTGTTTGGGGTGAACTAGGCTCCACTGCACATTGATGTGTATGAGAGCTAAAAGGAATGTGGGACAGACTGGACCAGTCTGTTGCATACTGGCAGGCACAGGAACCAAGGCTGAGGGCAGGCCTTGTGGGGATTATTGGGTGTCACTCCAACTAGGTTGCAGTTTCCTCTGGTGTACGTGAGGGTCAAATGTGTAGTGGGCTAGATTGGGCTGGGCATAAGCATCCATTGGTTTGTGTAAGAGATGTGGCTGGAGACAAAAATGACCTAGTATTGGGGTCTGCAGAGGATATCTAGTGCCACAGCAGATGAAGGAAGACAGAACAAATTGATCAACTACTGTAGCCAAGAGTTGACAACAAACATCTGGATGAATGGAAACTTTAAAGTGGAATATGTCAGCCAATGGACCTGAAAGGATTTCCTCATCCTTGGAGTGGTGAGATGCACAGCATTTCAGAATTACCAAAATCACTTGAACAGAACCCTCGGAGCATGCTCCACATTGAGGACTCTGCGATGATATTGGGCGACCATTCTCCACCACCAGGTTGGGAGGCTGGATGGAATTTCTCCATTTCTCTCACCCCTTCTTTGAGATATAGGTCAAAGAAAAAGAAACTTGGAAGCAATGGTTTCACCCACTGTCCCCTATTCCTTGACCCTTCTCACCCCAATCAAGTATGTAAACACCATTAAATATATATATATATATATATATAAACACAGTGTACGTATCTATCCTAGTCAAGATCACAGAACAGGTACAAGGGTATTGTTTGAATTAAACAATTATGTGTGCAGAAGTAAATATGATTCACTTTTTCTACTTTTCCAGAAAATAATGACCAAAGTTGCTTAGTTTATTTAAAGTCTTGCTGAAATGCAAGCTATCACAAAAGAAAATTAAAACAAAATTTTACTGTTTGCCAGTCCAATCAGGATAAAATTATTCAGTGACCCATGTTCACAAGGAAATGGGGTAACCGAAGCCTCCAGCTACTTATTGCTAGGCATTCTGCACTGATAAATCTTATGAAGATAATTTAAGGATATGTTTTAAAAGTGTTTACATCTTTTGACTCTAAAATACCATTCATATCCTATAATTCTACATGTAACCTTTCGATGGGAATCATCAAGAAATGAGAACAAAGACATTCAAAATAGGAATGAAAAAAATACAGAAATACAGAGCCAGTTGATTAATGGTATTAGTAAGTGTAGCCAGTAAAAATCAGGCTTTAGAAAAAAAAATCAACAACACAGAAACTTGTTCCCAATACATGAATAAATAAAAAGATGTTTCAACGCAATATGCAGTTAAGTTCCAATTTTATAAAAGTATGTAGAGGAGAAATGCAAAGAATAAATCACAGTGTTGATGTGATTCCATCTAAATTGCAGCTACTTCTAATTTCTCTTTTGCAATTTTTTTATTTTCTATAATCAGTGATAATAAAACTCACCTTTATGCAATCCCATCTCTATGGAAAAGAATACTCGAAACCCTCGTCTTTGATTGGAAACTGTTTACAAGTCAGCAATATTCATGGCATTCTCTGTATTAAGTGCTGTAGATTCAAAACACCAGTAGAACCGTAAGAATTTCCTTTCTATAACATGCAAGCCAATGACCCAGGAATAAAGACCTCTGAATAAACATACGTAAGTAGCAAATATTTAGTCCTGGGTACTTTATTAGGCTAAAATTTCTCATTACTTTTTCATTTCCCTGGTACAGATAGAGCATATCTTGTGCATGGTATTCACCCAATCAGGGTTTGCTTAATGAGTGAATCAGTGAGTGGCCAGTTAAATGACGAATGACAGAGGCTGGGGAGGGGGAGTGTCAGCGGAGGGGGTCAATTTACCTGATCTGGAAAGGTTCCATGACCAGCTGGGGATGAGACTCCAAGACCGATGTTTCTGTATCCATTGCATCATTTCATTTGCTGTAAAACCTCACCCTTCGTATCTGCAAACCTACCTCAGATGCAGAGCTTTCTACCTAAGAAATGGAAAAAGCAAAACCACTTCAAACGTATGTTACAGGAATCAAAATTGTCATCATTTATTGAATATTTCTTAAGTCTCAGGTGCCCTGAGAAGTCCTATGTTCATGTTGTTTAATTCTTATGATAACCCTTTGTAATAGGTATATTATCTCCACTCTGGGTCAGAAAATGGAAACACAGCCATTGAAGCAACCTCTCCAGCAATGTGACTAACAAGGAGTAGCGCCAAACACCAGGCAGTTCTGGTTGAATCCAAAAACTGTGGGATTAGTCACAAACTTCTTTCTTGGAATCAGGACACAATTCTCATTGGTGAGGAAGATGCCAGACTCATTTTCTCCTCTCCTTTTTTTTCTTGATATTGTCTTTAATTTCAGCGATCGTAGTGAGTCTGCAGTACTGTCTCCTTGGACATTCTATTTGTAGTTCGCTATTAATCAAGTTACTGATCATTTGATGTTTCATGCCTGTAAGTCTCTTGTTATTTTCCCCATTAAGTTGAATTTTTTGTCCTTACTGGTTTACAGGAATTCTGAATATATTCTGGCAACAGGCTTGGTTTTGCATTGCAAATACCTTCTCTTCTGTGGCTGGCCTTTTTATTCTCTCCACTTTCTATTTTCCTCCTCTCTTTCAAAAACGACTTGGGGAAAATGTCAGTTGCACATTCAAAGGCAGCAAACATGGTACATGCATGTTTATCACTGTCATTTGGCTTCCACAGTTATGTTCACAGCCATTCTTTATCAAAAACATTTATTTATCTGAAAGTCAGAGTTACAGAGAGAAGGGGAGAGACAGACATCTGTCAGCTGGTTCACTTCCCACATGGCCGCAATGACCAGGGCTGGGTCAACACTAAAGCCAGGAGCCAGGAGCCGAGGGATTCTTTCGAGCTGCCCATGTGAGTGGTAAGGGCCCAAGTGTTTGGGTCATATTTTGCTGCTTTTCCCAGGCCAAAAGTGGGGAACTGGTTCAGAAGTACAGGACACAGGACTCAATCACACAAGGAACACACTAGAGATGACAAGAATTGTAAGTGATTGCTTTACCCACTATGCCACAATAGAGGCCTCTGATTTAAAAAAAAGAAAGTTTATTTGAGATATTGAGAAATAGAAGGATCAACAGTACAAGCTTCAACTGCTGGTTCATTCTTGAAATGCCCACCATGACCAGCACTGGGTGAGGCTGAAACTGGGAGCCACAAACTCAATCCAATTTGCCCATGCAAGTGGAAGGAACACAAGTACTTGAGTCATCACTTATTAATGACTCACATCTGGGTTTATATTAGCAGGAAGCTGGAATTGGAGATAGAAGTGGGATTCAAACCCAAGTGCTTCCATATGGGACATGGGTGTCTCACGTACTGGCTTCAGCATTAGGTCAAACACCCAGGCCCTCCTGGTTTCTATTGTTGCATCATCTGTCATCCCCATCTACTTCCGTTCCTCCCACCATTTACATTACTCTGAAGAAAATCTCAACATATGCCATTGACAAGGGCTTCTGTAAGACACGCAGAAAAACAGGCCTGGCACAATGGAACAGAGGCTAGATACTTGCCTTGCATGCGCCAGGATCCCATACGGAGGCCAATTTGTGCCCTGGCTGCTCCACTTTCTGTCTAGCTGCCTGCTTGTGGCCTGGGAGAGCAGTAGAGGATGGCTCAAAGTGTTGGGACCCTGTATCCAGGTGGGAGGCCCAGAAGAAACTCCTGGCTTCAGAGCAACTCAGTTCTGACCATTACAGTCACTTGGGGAGTGAGCCAACAGATGGAAGATCTTTCTCTTTATATCTCCTCTCTATAAATCTGATCTACCTTTCCAATAAAAATAAACAAATCTCTAAAAAAAGAAGTGCAAACCACAATTCCATTCTCACACTTAACAGATACTAGTAACCAAAGGCTCCTTAATTCACAGGACACTCAATGAGTATTTAAATGTTCCCAGTTTTATCTGTTGCATTACAGTAGTTTGAGGCAAATTCTAAGTAATGGCCCATCTGTGCTCTGAAATCCCTTGTAGTTCCCAGATTTCCTCCCTCTCTGTTCTTCCTTGCTGTTTAAAAGGCCAACTCACCTATCCAGCTGAATTTCTAATAGTCTGGGTTTTGATTACTATGTCACCATGAATCATTCAGCACTTTCCTTTGTTCTTGGATGTACTATAAATTGTTAAATGTAGAGGACTGATCAGATAGATGCACATTCACATTCTTTGGCAAGAATACTTCCTAGGTAGTATGGGAGACTTTTTTAAAAAAGATTAATCAATTTATTTGAAGTGCAGAATTGCAGAACATGGAACAGACTAAGATCTACCCATCCATAAGTTAACTCCCTACATGGCCAGTGGTTGCTACTGGGCCAAACTGGAGCCAGAAACCAGGAGCCCGGAGCTTCTTCTGGATCTCCCATGTGGATGTAGAGCACATGCTTGGGTTATCTTCTTTCCCAGGTGCATTAGCAGGAAGTTGGACTGGAAGTGGAGCAGGTGAGTCTTGAACCAGTGTCCATATGGATGCTGGTGTCACCAATAATGCCTGGCTGCTTCCTTCTTTGTGATGTTTGTAGACACTGATGGGCATCGGTCAGATCCTTATTCCATTATGGGTAGACACCTGCCTGTAAGCCATGTATGTTAATTTAGCTTTGATATTATATAACCTTATTGGATCCTGCTGTGTTTTGAATGTGACAAACTGAATGGAAATCGAGGTTTGCGTTTCAGGCAATTTTTGTGATCTGACCCAGACTTCCAGGCCACCACCCTGCAGGGGGTTATTTGGCGGCTGTCTCAGGGACACATCTCTCACAGGACAGGGGCACAATAAGGAAAGAAAGGTACAGACTTCAAGCGTCTAAAGAAATGCAACTGATAACAATAGACACTTTGCCAAAGTGTTTGAAAATCAAAATAACGACTCCTTCTAAATGAACAAGCTTGCACAAGAACTATCTTGCAATACACAACGGTCCCATTCAAAGGGGTATCTTGATGTTCCCAATCCCCGATGGGAGAAAAAACAAAGTGCCCTCTTGATCAGCTGAAACTCACTGCTATCTGTTTAGGTTTAAAAAAAAAAGCACACAGAAGAAACAAATCCAGAGAACTCTGAGGTTTCCATGTTGCTGCCTCTGTGCAGGCAAACATGACATACTCCAACACAGCCACCCCGGAAGACATCGCCAGTGAAGACATTTTCTCTTGGAAAGTCAACATTAAACGTTCCAAATAACGATCATGTGTGTGATCGACACGGGGGAAGAACGAGACAAAGCTGTTCTAGAGAAAGCGGTAGAGCCCTTTGAACACAAGCATAATGAAAAGAACAGCAGGCAGCTGACAGAGTTTGGTTTCATACTTTAGAAGCACTTTTGTGTGCTAGACATATTCTTCATTGTTACAGCAGTAAAATAGCAGAATAAAAGGTGCTAGGTTTATGGAGTTCTATTTAGAAAGATTTAACAAGAGACAAAACCTTTTCCATGGATGTGTTTAGATGCTTAGTTTTATTAATGGTCTCAAAAGAAACCAAAGAGCATTAGAAACAACAACAACAACAAACAAACAAACTAAATCAGGAGGGTTAACACTCAGGAATTAGGACTGAAAATCTAGAGATCTTTGGATCTTCAAAACTGCAGTTTTAATATAATAAAATGCATGCATACACAGACACACACACACATGCACAACTATCCCCCCCAAATCCTCTGGGCTTAGACAAACAACTCAACTTAACCAATGTTGCAGAAAATAAAATCATGCAGAGGTAGGGACAATGTCGTGTTTATTACAGTATGCATAGCATTCACCACAATGCTTAGCACAAAGTATGTGTTCAACAAAAATGTATTGAATGATGAAGGAAAGCCTTCAATGTCACAGAAGTCAAAAGCCCTACTTGCAAGATGAAACCTGTAAAAAAAAAAAAAAAGACACTGGTAGGTTGTTTCTCTGTAAATGCTGTCATTTCAAAAATCCTGTCGAAGCTGCTTCATGAAAGTGTTGGGCTGATACACCGCATGTCTAGAAAGTTGTAAAACAGTTGGAGAAGGTCCAGAGGCAAACCTGACTTGCTCCAGATGAGAAAGAATGACAGCCAGACTTGCTGTTTGCATTCCTGTCTCTGCCTTTAGGTGAGCAGTTTCCATTCCGACACCATCTTCTCATTTTTTATTTATATGTCTAGTGATTTAATATCATATCATGCGAAGCTGGCCTTTGGGGTGCCCCTGACATGTGTGGTTTTTTTTTTTTTTTGGATTGACCTTTACATATATTAGACAAAAACTAGCCAGAAACCATCTCCGCATAGGCCTCTCAGGTAGGGATGGCGGTTCCCCTTTCCTCTCTAGAAACAGCCTTCTCCACAGACTGTTTAAAACCAGTTCCCCACCCCCATGTCTTCTGTAAGCTTGTCCAGACACAGCGTACATCATTAGGCCCAGTCTTCCAGTCATTCCGTTGCTTGCAAAGCAATCATTTATAGGCGTTTGGTGTTTTGTCTGACATCTGTTTGATGCTGGAGCTCCAGCCTGTGTCTCCATGAATCACTTGTCAGTGAAGGTTGTGGCATTCGAGGCTGGATTTCACACCTTCGGTGGGGTTGCCTGGGATGTAAGTGATCTTAGGCTGTTGGAACAGACCTGTTCCCCTCCCAGGCCACCCCCACCCCCAACTCCACAACCCACAAGGAGGCAGTGAAAGCGGGGCGTTGGGGAAGCTGGTGCTTATTCAAGGCAGGCTGGCTTTGATTTGTCCCTGCGGGTCTGAGCCAGGCTTTCCTCTCCGGGGACCACCTCCATGCTTGGAATGCTGATGCTACAAAGAATCAGGCTGAAACATTTGTGTAGCATATTTTCCCAGCATAAGAGGGAGATTGGGGGGTGGGAGTTAAAAAAAAATAGAGGAAAGAAAGGAAATCCAGTCTTCTTGGGTGGGTTGCAGAAGATTGTGTTTTCTGCAAAAGTGTTTTTGGATGGTTGTGCCCAGGTGGTTCTTAACTAGCTCCAGCAGAAGGGGGTGGGGGTTGTGACAGAAGTTGGAATGGGTTATAAACACGACCAGGACTGGTGAGACATTCAATCAAGGGCCCCTCTCCTTATCCTCCAAACAGTGCCTGGGACCAGAGAAGATGTATTTGGTAAGTGGGGGTGCTTTGAAAACCACCAAACCCTCACCACACCCCGGGAAATAATGTTAATTCACACGGGTGGGTGAGCCTCAACAAAACACTTACGTGACATCCACCAGCTTGGAGAGCAAAAACGTGAAAGGCAAGGGACAGCTGAATGCTAGGAGTCCCCTGGAGACTGTCTTTCTAAACCAGGACCCGGAGAACACAGTGCTTCCTGGGGGCCAAGTTGGAAGGTACGAGGAGACTGTGGAGAAAATCTGAGAAAAAAATCATAAACACTTCCTTTTATTCCATTTTAAAGGAAAGGAGGATGCTGGGCAAAGCATGTTTGGAGAGACTCTTCATTGGGAGTTTTTTTAATGCTTTGCCTCGGTTTTACAGAAAGTCACATTAGGGGAATGGGAAGTCAGAATTTCCAGAGCTGATGAAACAGTGGGCAGAAGGGAAGTTTCTTACTTTTGGTTTTAATTCAAAGAGAATAAATAGGGAAGGGGAGGAGGGGAAACTGACAGCCCATCGGAGACTTCTGGGTCTTACAAGAGATCCTTTACATGTTCCCAAATTAGTTCAAGGGGGGGGGGGGCGTGGATGCCAAGATGGGCTCATCAGTCACTCACTCCATGCATCTGAGTTGGAAAACATTTAACCTTGAGATGCAAATCTTTAATCACTCAGTGGTGACCAAAAGTTGTGAACCCTTGGGAGCCAGGAATTCCCAACATGATGTGCTAATACGTTTCACAGCATGAACTTCAGATCTCCCAGGACCCAAAGGCAATGCAGTGAGGCTATATTCTAATGCTTCTGCATAACAAAGTCAGTTGTTCCCTTCCAAACACAGTGAAAATGAGAGATTCCCAAGGGTAGGGTAACTCCCACTTTCAGCTCCACCACCCAGCTCCCACCTTGCCATTAGGTCAGGAGGTTAATGAAAACTGCACTCGAAACTCATCAAGAGGATGAGCTAAGGAAGAATATTAGATTTCCACTCATGTCTGAATATGCAATATGTCCATGAAGAAAAACCCCATGGCTTCCAAATCTTACACTTGTGTTCGGATAGGTCTGAGACATTTAGAAGCTTGGGAACTGCATACTCAAATCCGTGTGGAGCTGAAGCTGCTGTTGGGCCCGAACAAGAGCTAGGATGTCCCTTTCTGCCCTCTTCCTCCATCTGCCCACTGTTTGATTTTTTTTTCTTTCTGTTATTTATAGGGAAATCTTCACCTTAAGGAAAAACCTAGAAATGCATAGTGTTTGCTCTTCAGTCACTGAAAAACTATTGACTTATGTCTTAAGGGGCACGCTCACCACTGAAGGAAACAGTTTACTGCACCAAATCATGCCACCCTCAGAAAGTTGTTTCATAGCAAGTTTCCTACCATGATCCTTTGCATGATGTCACTTTACATTCCCGTCTCTGTCTCGGGTCTGTCCACGCACCCTGTGGGAATGGCTCCAAGGAAAGCAAATTGCTGCTGAGGACAAATCAACTGGAAAAGACACTTTTTTTTCCCCTCTCAAGGTTTTCACAATGGCTTCAAAAAAGAAATGTGAATTAATCATTTGTTTTGACCCAAGAGCAACAGAACTTATTTTGAAGACTAAAATAGGCAGTACAAACATAAACAGAAATCTGGGACTCCCAAATGCTGAAGTGCAAAGGAGTCACTCTGCAAGCATCCATTCTACTCAGTGTTTATTTGCATTGGAAGCTAGTGGAAGCCATACACAAATCAGGGACAGTATGCAGGAGTTCTCCAGAATATGTCCGTAGGAGTCAGTTACCTTTGAAGTATAGATACAATACTTTTTTTTATTAGAAAGACAGGGCAATATGGCAGTTAACTAGTAACCAATACTGTAAACCACAGTAGATACAAAGTTTTATATAAATTAATTGCCATTACAAAAAAGGCAACTGGCTTTAGCTAAGAAGGTACAAAAACTAGTAACTTCCATAAATATAACAAGAAGCTAAGTGAAGAAATACATAACAGACTGTTTTTCCTATATAATATTTGAATATGCAAACGAAGACACCTGTGGCATTTTACATAAACCTAGGAAGAGGACATCCACCCCCATAATCCCACCCACCCATCCACCCGCACCCATCCGGGCCCCAGCCCTACCACCCCACCCCACCCCCCTTGGTGGACTTCCAAGACATGGCAAATTCTAGGGTTCCACGGACAGGATGCCACGCAGAAGCGGCAAGCTGGCCAGCTCCGACCTGCTAGACAAAGAAGGAGCCGTACTGACAGTTGTAAAGCATTAGGCGTCAGACAGCAACTTGTCAAAACCAGCTGTTGTTGGGCACTGATTGATAATGTTTTCATTCTGCCGGCTGAGAGCTGCACACAATCCTGGGGTTGAGGGGAAGCCCATCCCTGGCACACACATGAGCGTGCATACACACACACACACACATACACACAGGGAAGTCCTTTAACAGATGGCTTAGGAGCGCTTAACCACCAGCTCTTAAAAAGACAACATCCTATATTTAATGAAGCTGCAGGGAGAGCCAGACAGAATCTGTGTGGAGGATGAGCACAGCAGGACAGAACATCAGGAACTGTGTCACTGGCTATTGAAACAGAAGTTTTGTTCTGCTCACGATTACACAGTGTTAAAAAGCAAAAGAAAGAAAACCTCAAAGATGCTAAAATGGAATTATGTGTGAATCTCTGTGCATCTTTTTTTTTGATCCACACTATTAAAAAAAAAAAGGCTTAAAGACGTGTTAGATGTTTCAAAGGCAATGATTACATTAAAATCCACTTAGAAGATTGAACCACAAAAATTGTATTTGCATGATGTTAAATACATCTTCTCAGAAATGAAAGGTATGACATCACCTTATAAATGTGCCATGAGTCTGGTGTGCGGGTATCAGTTGCTTCAACTTGGAAATTACAAACAAGTTTTATTGCTCAGGTGTGGCAGCAGTTGTCTCTGGTTTGACCACTTGGCATCAGCTGTGGTCAAAAGTCTACAAAATGTGCCCCAAGAAGATTTCATCTACGAATCGCAGGACCCACAGATGATTCCTGATCTAGAAAAGCTTGAAGGCTCTAAATCTTAGTAGAACTGTACAGCTATGTCTAGGCAATTTTATTATTGAGATTATCTGTGAAAAACATTAGTTCCAGAGACTGAATATCTGAGCCCTACAAAGACTTATCTGGTGTGGTCTCAATACGTTTTTAAGGGCAGATGGAACCCCTGAAAATAGAGGTTCATATTAGAAATACTGATAGAGCCTTCACTGCTAGATGGAGGTAGCTGACTCTGTTCAACTACATTAACACTTACTGCAGTGAGAATACACGTGCTTCCTTGATACTGTCACCACATCCATGCTGGCCTAAACCTTAACCAGCCTACACCATACTTTGCTTGCCTGTTTAAAAAATCTTGTTACTTTACAAATTAAGTTCTCTATTTTGATCAAACACTGATTTTTTTTTTAAGAAAAAGATATTTAAATCTTGTTGTGGCTTGCCTGTACAGTTAAAAAAAAAAACAACTTGAGGACTTATCAAATGCATTGTGCCTAAATGTCTTCTCACTCTCTCTTTCTCAAAAGGCTAAATCATGTGTTTGCTCTTAAGAGAGAGGAGTGAGGCTCCAGATGTAAGTGAGGAAACATCTTGTCCTTTAAGTCTGTCAAAGCTAATTTGACTATGGCAAAAGATTCCTTTGTGATGATTAATGGAAGTTTTTGGTGCTCACTTTTGTCTCATAGTCTCTAACATCAATATTTTTTTTAAAAAAAATAACCCTAAAAAACATAGTCAAATAAAATAAAAACCTAGAAGACCTTAAAAATGATATGTATCTGATGTGGAGTCCCAGTAATGTAAGACTGTACTTAACTTCCCCAGGAAAGTGACAGTCTTTAAGTCCAGCACAGGGACTTGATCTCCAGGAGTCAGGATTCCACGGGTCTTAGCACAGAGGAGAGATGCTGAGAAGGACAGAAGGAAGAGACACGCGGTGGAGATAATTAGTGGTAAACAGAGAATAACTTCTCTCTCAGTAGTGTGTACTTGACGTTAATGCCGATGCTGCTTCACCTGACTTACAAGAGAGATGACTGACTGAAGCAACGAGAGAAACAGAGATGGAAGCCATCATAGTCTTGATAGCAAAATCAAATTCAACTGAGGAACTAACATGGTGGGCTCCAGGCCTGTGTGCTCAGGCAGCTTTCACATTCGGAGAGTCTGGGGATCTCTGTCTTCTAACAAATGGATCAGCTGAGAGAAGCTGTCTTTCAGTGTATCCGTGTCTTCCAGCGAGCAGGGCTGCAGAATCCAGCGTTTCCCACGTGCCAGTGGTTCAAGCTCAAAGTATTTTTTGATCTGAACAAGGGGGTGGGGAGAGAAAGAGAAGTACATTATTAATGATCTTAGGACCTTTCTCAAACCAAAATTCTGAGTGACGAGGCTGGGGGCAGGCAGCAGGTTTCAAGGGGGATCTGTCTGAGTCGTGGGGCCGAAGACTGCCTGGAAGCCCGTCCACAGCTGTCATCAGAACTGCTGGGTTAGATGCTGTGACCTGGCAGTGTTTGCTTTAGGGGTGAATGAGCCGCTTGTGAGCCACCATTCTACCCATACACACTTCACAGCATGGGAGGTCTGACAGAGTCTGAGAAAGGATTACATGTGTGACGGCATAGGGCAGAATGCATAGCAGACACCAGAGAGATTGCATTTCATCAAAACCAAGCCTGGCAGCGTAGTTTTGCTGTCTCACCCTGTTGACTTACAAAACTGGTACCTACCTACTCTATGCACTAATCCATTGTTCAAGACTCCATTTTCCTACTGCTAAACACATAAACAAAGAAACCTAACGTAAATCATTTCTGCCTAAGTTTAGAGTATTTCTGAGACCTGGGAAAGTTTTCTAGGAAAGGGAATAGCAGCTGCGATGGGGCTGGTGGGGGCCTAGGTGGGGACAGGGCAGAGAGAAACAGGAAGAAAACCTGTGTACACGCATGAACTGGCATCAATTTACGTATACACATCGTCTCAACTTCGTTCCTCACAGTTGTGCATTTCCTGGGAGGGTAAAATCAAGACCTTACTGCAGTTAAACAGGATGGCACATATGCTATTTTAAAAACCTGTTCAACAGATAATGAGTCAAAAGTCATTCTGACTTTCTTGGACTGGCAGCTTACACTTCCAACTCCTGATGGTGAATAAGTATCAAACTACTCTGGCTTCCAGAAGTTTTGACAATCTTTTCTCAAAAAGTAGGGTGAAAGACATAAATTCCTAAAGTTTCAGAGCCCCACGTACTACACTTTTTATCTCTCACCTAGCAAAGCCTTCCATAACTTAAAATACAAGCAGTAGGAACATCGGAAAAGGTATTCTTCAAAGATATTCTTAGTCAATAAATTTCTTTAAATCTCTTGTGCCAATGGAAAATTCCAAGATCTTGCTTACGTCAATACTTGACCCAGAAAAGATAAGTCTGTCAACCTTAAGCCATTTGCATACATGGTTTTATATTACCTTTATCGTGACATGCATCAGAGTATTGTTAATAACGAATACCAAATGTATTAACATGAACATTCATTTTTCTCATTTATGAACAAGAAACAAAAAAAAAATCTAAAACTGATTGAGCAATCAGAGATATGCTTCAATGGTGGCATTTAAGTAACGTCCAAAGACTCCTCCTTTAGAAGTCTGAAAATTTTTAATAAACCTTAATTTGAATAAGAAGATAGGAGTCTAATTCTTGAAAAGGAATACAAACTGCACTTACAGACCAGACAACGGGGACACCGTCACAGAGCACTCTTTTTGCCCATGGTATTTTACCAATCATGTTCTTTAGATTTTTGCTTCCTGAAGACACAAACACCATCTTTTTAGTTGCCTTTCTTTTTGACTGAAAACAGTTCAGGACCCAGAGAACCTGAAATTACTTGCACAGGGACTAACCTTGCCCTTCAAGAGAGGAACTGCCAGCAGGGGGAGAGCAGAGCTGACAGGAGGCCCAGGTGAGGCCGGACAGCTCCATTCCCAGACATGTCACTCTCTTTCTTGCTTCCACACAATGAGGTTTCAGACTACGCCACTGACTGCTGACACTGGGAACCCAATGCCCACGGTGCAAGCTGCTCTCTGAACAATAAGGTTCCCCATCTAGTCCAGAAGAACAAGCGACAGCCAAAGGAAGAAAGCAGGACCCTGTCCACATTTTGTAACTCCAGATTCCAAAAGGACAGCCTTTTTTTTTTTTTTAACAAGAAAAAAATATTCTATCTTTATTAGAAACTCAAATATACAGAGAGGAGGAGAGACAGAAAGGAAGATCTTAAGTCTATTGATTCACTTCCCAAGCAGCCACAAAGGCCAGAGCTGAGCTGATTTGAAGCCTGGAGCCTCTTCGGTGCTCCCACATGGTTGCAGGGTCCCAAGGCTTTGGGCCGTTCTCTACTGCTTTCCTAGGCCACAAGCAGGGAGCTGGATGGGAAGCAGGGCCACAGGGATTATAACCAGTGCCCATATGGGATTCCAGCACATACAAGGCAAAGACTTTAGCCACTAGGCTACTGAGCTGGTGCCAAGGACAGCCCTTTATAACATGTTAATATTTGGGAAAAAGGTCAGTGACAAGCAATTAAATAATATTTAAAAAACACAGCCTACGACAATGGATGTATTTAGCAACACTCTTTCAAAGGAGTTCATTTAAAAGTCACACAGAGATTCTAGCAGCATATTTACAGCTAACTGAATACAAAATTGGATTTCAACCATCATGATAAATATGAGAAATTTGGAATATTTAAGAATACAGACCAGACATTAGGAAAAGAATCACTTTAGCTGTCCATTTGCATGGTCTCTAGTGGACTGAGAAGCCTCGTGCAGTGTCTGGGGTGAGCACTCCCGGAAGATAATAAAGCTGTGTAAAGGCAGGTCTGTATCAATCAGAACTGTTCCTAATGAACGCTACACGTGAGGAGCAAACCCAAGCTGCGACGACAGGGTCATCGCTGGAGGCAGAGCCCGGTGCCTAAGCTGACAAATACAGCAGGGTGACCTGAGGTTTCGGAGATGCCCATCCTACAAGGTCAGCAAATCCTACCACCCGCAGTAGCACCCAAAGGCTTCCGTACAACTCTGCATTTCTAGCATCAGTTTGGAGCAAAAGTTGGCATTCCACTGAGAACCAAGTCTGGTGAGAGAGGGAATGCCGCTGGAACACAGCTCTCTGCTCTCCTCAGAGTTTGGTGCTTCCCAGCAGAAAGATCACAGGACACAGCAGGGCGGACCGGAGACCTCTACTTCAACCTTCTTTAGGGCAACCTTGTTATTCTGTTCTACTAATCTAAACTTGAGATTTTACTTCCCCATGGACTTTCACAAAAATGCCTCACAGTCACCTCTACTTATGCTTCCTTGTTGATGTACTATGTTAAAGAATGGTGTTTCAGTATGAGCAACACACGTCACTTGCCCACATCTGATACTGTTTGCGAAGTTAAGAAACACTGCCTGTGGCGCAAGGATCTTTTTTTTTAATGATGCACGGAAAGCTTGCAAAGATTATTTTCTTATCAAGATCAAACTTGAAAAGGTGACTTAGGAGCAAATGAACCTAAGTCTTTGAAAACCTTTACTGGCTGCTTAAATGTCACAGTGAACTGGAAAGTGCTGGGAGGTGGAGAGGGTGATTGTTTCACATTGGCTTTTGGCGATGGCACTG
This sequence comes from Ochotona princeps, assembly GCF_030435755.1. Classification (NCBI taxonomy): domain Eukaryota; kingdom Metazoa; phylum Chordata; class Mammalia; order Lagomorpha; family Ochotonidae; genus Ochotona; species Ochotona princeps. The sequence continues at coordinate 13,595,381 of NC_080854.1, read as the reverse complement.
GGGGAATGACATCAGGATACAGCTGCCTGGCAACTTGTGGTCATTCGGCTATTTTCGGGACAGCCTCACGGAGAGTGGGCATGTGTTAGTAGCCATGTGTCCACCCCAGAGATGGGAAAACAAAGCCACCCTAAGTCGCCAACCTATTTTAGCAATGCCATCAGAGCTCTTCTTCACACATGCCCGTGCGGGGTGATTTGCATGATTGCATTCCATTATTCACACATCCACGCCTCCTGTAAAGCGCTCCTCTAACAGAGACGCATGAGCACCGTCTCATTACTGCTGATGTCTGCAGCAGCTGTTAAACCTGCGAGACATTACATAGCAAAGGAGAGCCGGTCAGAGGCCAGGGGACGTCCTTCATGTTTCCTTGAGCAGTGAAATCATTAAACACTTCTGGCTACAGGCTCTCTGGTGGTGGGGTAACGATGCTCCCTGGATTCCCAGTCTTGCCTTTACCTCAGTTTTTAAAAATGCTCCTTTCAATTCTGGTCTACCCATTGTAACTAAACTTCTAGAAATTGCACCAATCACTTCTGAATCACAACAGACCCTCCGTTTCTAAACCGGAAAGGCTCATTTCATTTATAGCAATAAGCTGCTGCTTTTCCATATATTTGTCATCAAACCATACGCACAGTTTTGTGTGCTCGGAAGTGACCCAGTTTTCCTTTAAACATTTCAGGGAGCAGGAAGATAGAATGGTCCAGAAAGGGTTTACTTAGTGTTTTTATGAGAGATAGAGTTAGGTTCTAAGCTCAAATATTTATAAACAGAGCTTCGACTCACATGAATGTGTGGCAAGACATTAAAAAGAGAGGCCGGGTGTTTGACAGTTCTTTATTGTACGAAACTGTGCTGAGCATAATAGAACACAGTACCCCTAACTTTTGTGGAACTACATGCCGTTAACCCTGACCAGTCATGGCTAAAACTGTACATTTCCCACCCACCCACCGGGCACATCCAAAACATGCCCTGGGGTGCTCCTGTCTCTTTTGGGTACCATCACTCTAGCCCATGTGAAATGCACCTTTTGCTCTTTTTTGGGAAAGACTAGCTTATATATATATATTTTCACATTTACCACTGGGGATAAACAGCTGGATTCCTACTTCGCCCACACTTCCTCATAATTCTTCTACCTCCATACCACCCAAACAGGTAACTGCTCTGGGCCCAGCTCCTCAATCACATCTGGCTCTTCTTATGCTGGGGGATGATTATCCTGGGTGACAGGGAGCTCAGACTCAGTCTAAGGAGCTTTGGAAATTATTCTCACGCACTTACTGATTTCACTGTTGTGACTAAGAGACAGCAGGACAGAGAGAAAGAGCTCCCACCTGCTGGTTTCCTCTCAATGATTGGGAATATATTCCAGGCTATCCACATGGCTGGCATGGACCCAACCACTTGAGCCATAACTTACTGCCTTCCAGGGGCTGCTTTAGCAAGAAGCTGGAATCAGGGACCAGAGGTGAAACTCTAGCCCAGGCACTACGATACAGGAGTCTTCAGTAGCGTCTTAACCATATAGTGGCACCAGATTTGAAATATTCTGTCTTTCAATTGGCTTCTTGTAAGTTCACTCACTCAGCCACCATCTCTTGGAATGAGGTCACAGTGCGCAGGCAGTGGGCATGTGCCACCGAGTCACCTGCACGGGTGTTCTCTGTGCCAATGCATGGGTTTCTACTGACGAGAGAATGCTGTGAAATACCAGTCTTAACAGAGCACTGAATGGGGAGATTACAAACTGTATACCCACGAGACCCATCCTGCACGGTTGAGAAGCTGGCATTCTAGTGACGTAGACTGGTCTGCTGCCTGCAATGCCAGCATCCCATATGGGCACTGGTTCAGGTCCTGACTGTTCCACTTCCAATCCAGCTCTTTACTAATGTCCCCTCTCCTTTCTACAACTCTGTGTTTCAAATAAATCTTTATACATACATATATATATATACACACACACACACATATATAAGAATGCTATGATTATGTAAAATGTTCTTAAATCATGGAATTCTAAGTGATTATCTTGATAGAGGGTTGGTAAAAGAAACTTGAGAAAGTAAGGGACATTCTTGATTCATGTCTGAAAAGTGCAGTGGGTCTCATGGAGGGTAGCCTGGCAACAACTTCAGTCCTGCCAAAGTGATGATGGTAAGTCAGTAGCTGACACAAAGGACTGGGTGAAGATCCCAGACAAAAAACCAGAAAGAAAGGAAAGGATCCAGAACTGTGGGGTCTGGAATGCAGAAAAGGCTAGCTGGAAAAGTTACAAGGAACCACAATGATCTTAAAAAAAAAAAAAAAAAAAAAACAAATTTGCTGGGCCTGAGCATTGGGATGCTGCGGGTTAGGCCATCCCTTGAGGTGCTGCATGCCAAAGCAGCAGGCTAGTTTGAGTCCTGGCAACTCTGCTTCTTCTCTAGCTTCCTATTAACGCACCTGGGAAGGTAACCAAAGGTGACCCAAGTGCTGGAGTTCTTGCCACCCAAGTGGGAGATCAGGATAGAGTTCCTTGTGCCATCTGAGAGTGAACCAGTAGCTGAGTGAGAGTGTGTGTGTGTGTGTGTGTGTGTGTGTGTGTGTGAGAGAGAGAGAGAGAGAGAGAGAGAGAGGTTTAATTTGTTGATTCCCTCCGCAAATGCCTGGAACAGCCAGAGCTGGGCCAATAGAAGCCAGGAAATGAATTTCATAAAGGTCTCCCACATGGCTGTCAGGGACTCAACCATCTGAACCATTCATTACCTGTTATTTCTCAGGATGTGTATTAGCAGGGAGCTAGAATTAGAAGCAAAGCCAAAATTGAATGGAACCCAGGCACTCTGACACGAGCCGCAGCCATCCCAAACAGCATTGCTGCGCAAATGCCTGCCACTCAATCAACTGTCTGGAAGACAGCACAGCTGGTATTGCTCTTTTAGATAAGGTGTCCACTGCCTGGCGTGATGGCTCAGTGACTAAATCCTTGCCCTGTATGTGCCAGGCTCCCATATGGATGCCAGTCCATGTGCTGGCTGCTCCACTTCTGATCCAGTTCCCTGCTTATGGCCTGAGAAAGCAGTGGAGGATACCCCCAAGCCTTGGGACCCTGTACCCATGTGGGAGACATGGAGGAACTTTCTGGCTGCTGGCTTTGGATTGGCTCAGCTCCAACCGTAGCAGCTACTCAGGGAGTAACCCAGTGGATGGAAGATCTTTTTCTCTGTCTCTCTCCAAGAATCTGCTCTGCCTTTCCAATAAAGTTAAATCAATCTTTAAAACAAAACAAAATGTTCATTGCATAACTTGTGTATTTTAAAGAACTCTAGGAACAACAGTTTTTGAGACAGGTTCATATTGGTTTAGAACTCTTGGCAAAAGTGTGGTCTGGGCTCGAACTGGTGGGAAGCAAAGAGACCTTGGGTGAACTAGGAAATTTGGTGGCATCTTCTACCCAACTATTGAAACAAAGTGGATTTTTCTCATCTATAGCCTTACTCCTTCATCATTAGAGCACATTCGCTTTGTATATGGACACATTACGTAAGGGGAACAGCAACACTGACTCGCTTCTTGGGTAATGCTGGGGCCTGCTGACATGGGGCCAATGTATAGTTGATTGTATACATTTTTCTTTCAGCTCCAAGGACAAGGATGTCAAATTGAACAAGTCATGGCATCAGCCGTGGCTTGCAGTATTTACACCACAGAAATCTGCAAGTACAACACATCAGGCCTTCTTTTTTTCTCTTTGCACAGTTCGTTGGTAAACACTGAACAGCACACTGCTGAGAGCACAAATCTCCCACATGTATTTGCAAGGGGCCCTTCAAGCCTTCCTGCCTTTATTAGGGAGGCTCATAGAGCTGGCTTAACTTGGTAACCTTCCCCAAAGTCAGAGAGAACTTTTGCCCACTCCACAGCTCTGGGATGGGTCTGGAGATAAAGTGGCAGGACATCATCAAGATTCTTCAGAGTGCATTCTTGGCAGCCTGTTCAAAGGAAGGTTAGTCTTGAGAGCACCAGCAGCTGTTCCTTTTTTCCTTGTGCTGCTTGTAGGATTTTGAAATCCTTAGAAAAACACTAAATGTGTTATTAAAGGCAGGAATAAATAACACAAATAAAACCAATATGCCACAGTCCCCGAGATATTACAACACAGGATGGAAATTATTTATTTTATACTGAGTACTAATAAGGACCAGAGAATGACAACTTGATGTTAACCAATATCCCAGTCTGTCTTAGGGAGTGCATCTTTATTAACAGGGGATTGATTTCAAGAGCAGTGTGAATAATATCACAGTTCTCAGAAGATGCCTTCCTTCTCAGGGAAACACAAGTTCAGTGCAGCTGACTTGACCTTGGAATAATTAAAAACCAGACGAGCCACTGCAGGTTATTAACTGTGACTGAGCCTTCCACTTTTTCTCAGGCTCCTTTCCCAGTCAGTAACTTCTGATGTGCATAGAATGTCCTATGTTCTGACAATAATTCCACAGGAACCCAGCCTTCCAGGGCACAGGAGGCCAGAGTGACCAAATGAAATGATAGCGCCTCATGTCTATGGGGTGGAGGAGGGAAGGGAAGGAGTAGGACCTAGAATCTGATACACATTCCTATTTTTGCTTGATCTGGTAACCCAGATGTATAGAGCAAATGACATCTATTTTCTGCTGGGGATGGGGAGGAGAGACTCGCTGTATACTCCCGTCCAAAAAGCTTTTTGTCCCTGAGAGCTATGGATGCTTACTGCCCTCAGGAATACCCAGTATTTCCCAGATCTGCACCTTCCCTCCATAGTTCTATCTGGCCCTCCAGAACCTGCATGATCACCCCTGCAGCCCTTACTTCGCCTCCCTGCTTCCCACCCAAGGCGCTTTCTTTCACAGGTGCAGAGGATCAGCCCTTTACTGCTCTCATCTTTTAAGACCCAGCTAAAGTCCTCCTAGTGCCTCAAGGGGAAGCCTTATGCGTATAAAAGAAACTTTTAAAATTACCAGAGCCCTTAGCCACAACAACCTTTGCTGGTTGCCTCTCCCAGCACCCAGGCACCATAAATTCTCTGTGAATAAAGTTTTATTGGAACACAGCATGCTCATTCACTTAAGTTTTTATCTAGGGCTGCTTTCCTGATAAAGTGGGAAAGCTGAGTCACTGCTATGGAGGCCTATGTCCCATAAACTCTAGGGTATTTACTACCTAGCCCTTTACAGAAAAAAAGTATTGCCAAACCTAGCCATAAAGCATTCTGTAGCTTTCCATTGTGTCTGGCAGGAAAGCGCGTGGGAGGAGCTGGGACATCAGGCTTTCCGGAATTCAGTCAGGCCTTATCATGCTAGACCCTCTCCTCCCTGTTCTGGTTCCCACCTTCTGGGACAGAAAAGCCTGGTTCTTATAAGCAAGCCAGACCCCAATTATGATTTCATACGCTCTGCACTTCAGTCTATTAGGCAGATAAGTCGCCTTCTAGCAGAGCCATATTTGATGTCCTGTGTTCAGCCTGGAAAGGTCCCAAGAACTACACGGGACACAAGGAATTTTCCCAGCAAGTTCCCCAGTGCAATGCCAAATTAGGCACATCTTTAAGAGTATGTGGTCCTCTTAAAGATGATTCCATTTTGGTCTCTTAGGTGGGTGGCAGGGACATAAGAACTGAAGCCTTCACCTTCTGTTCCCAGACTGTACATCCGCAGGAAGCTGGATTAGAAGCAGAGTGCTTGAATCAAGCACCCTGATATAGGATGTAGACATCTAAGCAGTAACTTAAATTGCTGTAGCTTATAACCACACCTATCTTAAAATTTCAATAACCATGGTTGGAGTCTTTCTGAATCCTCTTTATGTCTATTTATAAACCAAGTTTATTCAATCACTTTTAAACATTTTATAACTCCATTTATAAATTTAATAAACTCAGTGTTCTTTGTAAGCATTTAAATGTCTAATATTCAAAACATTTTCAAGTACTTGAGAATTCTTACAAATTTTTCCCATTAGAATGATAAATTTATGAGGCTGACATTACTGCATAGCGGGTAGAGCTGCAGTTTGTATGGTGAGCATACCATTTGCACTGCTCCACTTCATTTCCAGCTTCCTGCTAATGTGCCTGAGGAAGCATTGAAGATGGCCAAGTGCTCGGGCTCCTGCACCCACACGGGAGACCTGGAGGAAGCTCCTGACTGCTGGCTCAACCTTGGCCATTCTGGCCATGTGGGAAATGAATTGGCAAACGAAGAAGCTTTGCCTGTCTGCCTGTCTCTCTCTCTGTAGCTTTGCCTTCCAAATAAATAAGAAATAAATAAGTCTTTAGAAAATAGAATGATAAATTCAATAACCTCTGTGTTATGGTACATTCAAATTTCTATCTTTTTATATTAGAGGCCTATTTAGAAATTACATATTTTAAATTACAAAGAGCTAATCTTTAAATATGGCCTATGGATATATAAATTGTAATTCAGATGAAGTATTAATACTGTTGGTTTGATTATTTTATCACATCTACACACTTTCCTGAAAAACTTCCCAGTGTTAAAAAGTATTTCCTATTAAGGTGAAAGTTTTTTTTTTTTTTTTTTGCCACAGATAAAATGAGTTATCATTTCATGCAACTTAGCATTCTCTTCTCAGGGAAGGTAGCTTAGTTTTCAACCAAAATTTTAGGAGACAACTATTGACAAGTTCAGCCCTTTAAAAAAATAGCTATTGTAGCAAGAACCTTACAGTCTTGAAGGTGGCTGCTTCCTCCTGGATACCAATTATCATGCTGGCATCTCCTCACAATAGTGGACACTTCAGCTAAGACTGCGATTTCTATCTGACTTGAATTTCACAATTCTGTTGTTTCACTTTTTAAAAAATTTTTTTGCAAATGTTGTTTAAGACAGAGCAAACAGGCATGCTAATTTACTCCCCAAAATGGGCCCCACCAAAGCTAGAGCCTGGAAGTCAACCTGGGCCTCCCACATGGGTGGCAGGGGCCTAGGCAATTTGAGTTGTCACTTACTGCTTCCAAGGGTGTGCATAAACAGAAGGCTGAAATCAAAAGCAGAGCCGGGACTCAAAGCCAGGTGCTCAGATATGTATGCTGGCAGCCCAAGAGGCATCTTAATTAGCATTAGCACTCAACTTTTGCCCCTGGACTTTTCCATGAAGTAGCCCATTTAAAAATATATCTCCATCTGGATGTATGGACATTCCATTCTTTCACCGAGAGATAATTCACATACTGTAAAATTCATCCTTTTAAGAAAGACATTTATTCATTTATTTAGAAGGCAGACTGACACAGATAGAAAGGCAGACATAGAGAGATACGCCATCATTCTCCAAATGCCCCGCAATATGCAGGATTAAGTCAAGCCAAAAGCAGAATTCCAATAGTCTCTCACGGGTAGTGGAGAGGAACCCAAGCTCTTTGGTCATCATCCACTGCCTTGAGGCACACAAGGAGGGAGCTGGGTGGGAAACATGCAGCGGCTAGGACTTGAACCAAGCACTCCAAATTGGGATGCTGTTGTTCAGTGGCAGCATGACCTGCCAGACATCAACACCCACCCCAAAGTCACCCTTTTCATGAGCACAATCCAGCTGTTTTGTTAGTGTATTTCCACTCTGGCGCTACCCTCATCACCATCTATTGCAACAACATTCAACAAGAAACTCATTTATTATTATCAGTCGCTCTACAATTCCTCTTTCCTTTAGAACCTTAGCAATAAAACACTTTTATACATCGGTACTTGCCTGATCTGGATATTTTGGTAGTTGGAACCACATACTATACATCATTGTGTGTCAGGCTTCTTACATCTAGCATAATGTTTCTATTTTCATGACTGGATAATATTCCATGGTATAAAGATATTTCTTTCTGTTTATCTATATGCATCAATTTCTGTAAATCTGGGCTTGTTTCATTTTTAAAAATTATGAATGATGTTATGGTTGTTCATGTTCAAGTTTTTTGTGTGAATATATGATTTCATTTCTCTTGGCTCTTATGTAGGAGTGGAACTTTTGAATTACATATTAAATTTTACTGTCAAATGCTTTTCTTCATTGCTGAGATGACATGCTTTTGCTCCTATAGTTTAGCAGTTTGTCTCATTATACAGATTGATTTTTATATATGTTGAAAGTAGGATAAATGCTACTTAGTCATCATAAGTTTAATCTCTCTTTCTCTCTCTGGTGTTGAGGGATTCACTGGCTAATATTTGCTGAGGAATTTTTCTAGTCTCTATTCCTAAGGGATAGAAGTTTGTAATTTCCTATTCTTGTAATGTGTTTTTGTCTGGCTCCATTACCGTCGTTATCCTGGCCTCATTGAGCTAGTAAGTGTTTCTTTTTCTCTGTTTTGAAATAGTTTGGGAAGGGTCGATGTTAATCCTGAGATTTGGTAATATTCAGCAATAAAGCAGTTCGGTTTTGGGGTTTTCATGTGGAAAGTTTTTTGGATTGCAAATTCAGTGTCTTTACTTGTCCTAGGCCTATTTATTTTTTTCTTTTGTTGTTCATTTCAGTGGTGGGTGTCCTAGGCATTTCTTATATTTAATCTAGGTATTCTAATTTGATGGCATGCATTTTTTTCCATTATATTCTTTTATAATTTTTATTTTTATAAGGTCTCTGGTAATGTATGCATTTTCATTCCTAATTTAGTAATTAGAGTTTCCCCTCCTTTGTATTCTGTTAGTTGAGTCAAGATTCAACAATTCTGCCGATCTTTTTGTTGAAGAACTATTGGTTTTCACTGATTTTCTCTATTGTGTTCCTAAATTTTTTTTCATTTATGTCCAGTCTAATATTTATTATATCCTTCCAGCTACTTGCTTTGGTTTAGTTTGCTTTTCATTTTTATGGTTTTATAACATTGAACATTTAATTTTAATAGCATTCTGTTGGTTCTCACCTCCATATTTACATTTTTGTTTCAATCATTTTAATCGTGTGGATTGTAATAGATGGAGCTCTATAGTCTTTCCAGTTTTGGGGGGCAGGCAGGGGCATAGTTCTTAGGAACATGAAAATATCCTACTGTGTTAGGGATATTTCTTTTATATTGCTTTTTATGTTCTTTTTGATTGCTTTTATATTCACAAGAGCTAATGACATATTGCAAATTACAATCAAAATGCTGAACAATCTAGCTTTCAAACAGAGGATAAGACACATAGCATTACAAATCAGGGACATAAATTCCTCCTTACTTCTTTGTTGCTTGCATCTATTTAATTCTATATGTTAGAATCTGTTAACTATAGCACCGCTACTTAAAATTTTTTTATTATTATTTTGAAATTCAGAGTCACAGACAGAGAGGGAGACACAGAGAAAAATCTTCCATCTGCTGGATTACTCCCCAAATGGCCACAGGAACCAAGGCTGAGTAAGGTGAAGCCATTCATCTGAAATATCCATGTGGATGGCAGGGGTCCAAACACCTGGGCCATCTCCTACTGCCCTTCCCAGGTCATTAGTGGGGAACTGGATTGGAAGCGGAATGGTTGGGATGAACCAGTGCCCGACTAGGATGCCAGCACTGCATGCAGTTGCTTGATTCACTATGCCACAACTCCAGCACCATAGCATCCACAAGAAGCTCCTGATTCCGAACTTTAAATTGACTCAGATTTGGCCAGTTGAGGTGTGAACCAGCAGAGGGAAGATTTCCGTTCCTCCTCTCTCCCACCTGGTCTTTCCTCTCTCCCTCTCTCTCTCTAACACTTTCAAGTAAATTGGAAGGAAGGAAAGAAGAAAGAAAGAAACTTGATATTGGAGAGAAATCACCACTCTTTCTGGTTAATCAGGGCAAGGTTTCATCAGTGAGGTGGGATTTCAGGAACAGTTTCGAAACAGCTGGTCTAATTGGTTTAAGTTCCATTACACATTTGCCTACAGGCAGCTGCAATGCACTGTTTTGCAAACAGAAAAGTAAACAACTGATCATGGAAAAGAGAGCCACTCCTGAAATGAAATCTCAAAATCCAAAGGACACTTGGCTTTTGAGCCACTCCTTTAATCCATGTCTAAACAAAGCACCCAGTTCTTATCTCAGAGAATGGAAAGCAGTGGCAGATGCAAACAGAGCGGCATCAGGAGAGAGACTTTGTACGCAGGTACCAGCACCTGACCTCCATTCCCTCCCAAGGACATTCATTTTGGGTACCAACTACTTTGGTGGGCTCATATTTGATTCTGTATCTTCTAGGTTTGGGATAACAGCTAATCATGATGTACATTCATTTCAAGAAAGCCAAGAACACAAGTGGGAAGAAAGTGATTTGTGAAAAATTTTGCTTGGCAATATAGCAGGTCTGCCAAAGAGTCCTACCTATAGGGATCAGAGTCAGTCAAGTATGTACTAGACAGGAAAGTGAGTTAATGAGTAAAAGCAAGTCCCAAATCCCTATCAGGACAACCAATTAGCTTGTCTGAAACACAGGCTTGTAAAGCTATCAGTAGCTTATAAAATGGTCTGCTACACGCGAGTAAAATGTTGTTTCAAATGGCTTGCTTAACGAGATGCATTCACCATGAAATTGATTCTTTTAAGTGTTTTTTTATTATTATTTAATAGCTATTAATGGCACATATTGAGATTGTTGGGCGGGTAGGAGGGTGGGTGGATATCCTGGTATTATAAAGTGCAGGTTGAAGAGATGAGCTCTATTTAAAATGCAGTTGAATAGTATTTGAAAGAGTATTTATTACCAATAGTTATATCTGCCTCAGAAACTGAAGTAGATCAATAAATCAGATGGTTCCTCCTTCGCTTGGCTCGAAGTTTTGATTAGCATTGGACAATGAGCTCCAAGGGCAGTGTGGGGCTAAGAAGCCACACTTGTATGTCCTTCAGAAGGCACTGTTTGTTTAACACAGCCTTGGTACTTCAGTCTGGCATCACTGGAGGCTTGAGCAGGGGTATTTTTCAACTCTAGCAACTGCCTCAGACCCAACATTAGATTTCACCCCCAGTGACTCACGTTTAAAGTCACTTGATATTAATTGACACATGAACAAATTCCTGATGCAGTTGCATATTTTGATTTCTTATATATTTTGATTTTTTGTGTATTTTAAAAAAACGTCTTGGCTATGTATTTACTGTGATATTCAGCATTTACTGTATCCTAGGCTTCTGTTTTCATCTGATCAAGCAGCCAGGAGAAAACAGATTTTGCTGTCTTTCACTCTTTTCCTTGCTTATTCAAAGAGGGTACCCCGAGAGAGGTCAGTTTATCAGTTGGCCAACTCAAGGAATTCTCAGGTTCAGCAAAATAGTAGAAAGTCTGTTTAATCAATGGTTATCCAAATGTCACACACAAAAATCTTTGTAGAAACAATTCACATATTCAAGCTTTTGGCTTTTGTAACAGTCTGTATGCCACTCCTCTCCCCGCCTCCCACCTCAGTCCTGTAACTACTAGCTCTAACGAAGCAATGGCAGCAATATCCGCTCAAAATATTTATGTATGGAACACAGAAAAACATGTTCCATGTCAGCCTTGTGGTACTATGGCAGCACTCTGTCCTAACAACGACAACACTGGGATGATGTTGGAGCAGGCTCAAATTCTTGAGCCTTAAACAGGAGACAGACAAATATGGCAAGCCACGCGTTGTGCAGTCGCCAATGGAGGGTGCCAATGGCTCTGTCCAGATGCAGAGATATTCAAGGATGTTCCTGTCAGCAGTTTGTCCTCTGGCTAAAGCAAGGAGCCACCATGGAAACACTGGGAGGAAAAGAGAAAACAGGAGGGCTTGGGCAGCCAGGGGGAGAGAAGCAGGGAGTGGGGGAAGTACAGAAAAGGCCAACAGCCACCTCCACAACACAGGAGTGCAAGGGCAACAGGTAACACACGGCCTTGTGACAGAGAGGACTGCTTTTCCTGCTGGCAATATAGTCAGAAGCCTGATATCCTGGCAACTAAGAAATATGAGCTTGGAAAGAGGTTTGTAGGCGGTCTGAGCAAGCAAAGCTAAGTGGTAATCCGTCCTGAGGAATTTTAGCCAGAAAAATCCACATAGGACTCGCTGAACTCAGTCTAAAGCCGGTGCAAGACAAATCTGGGGAACATTATAATCAGATATAAAGAGAAGACCAGAAAGGAAGGTTCCAAAAGCCACTGCCTGGATTTCTCAGAGTTATCTATCAGAGGGGGTCTGATGGCCACCTGAGAGGTCAGGACAACTGCTAGTTCTCAGCCAGGGAAGAGGACAATGACAGTGCCCCTCTGGGCACACTGGACAATGTCGGAAGATACTCGGGGTTGTCAAATTTTGGCAGGAATGCATGGGGTCACTGAGGTTGGCATCTTATTAGGTCCAGACCAGGGCTGTTGTTAAATACCCGAACCCCTGGGGCATATTCTCTGCGCACCCTGCTACAGAACCACCCAGCACCAAGCATGAGCCATGCAGGGGTCGGTATGTGCGACACAGTGAAAAGAGCCACCACATGCAATGCTGGCATCCTACACTGGCGTGCTGGTTGGAGTTCTGGCTGCTCCACTTTCAATCCAGCTCTCTACTACTGTTCCTGGGAAGCAGTAGAAGATGACCCAAGTACTGTGGCCCCTGCTATGCATGCGGTTTTGACCTGGTCCAGCCCCAGTTGCTGGGGACATTTGGGGGCATACACCCAGGGGACGGAAGAACTCTTTCTCTTACTCTCTTTGTTAGCTCTGTTTTCCAAATAAATATTAACAGAGAATTTTTTAAATGCCAGCAATGTCATAGTTGAGAAACCTTGGCTCTGCCCTAATCTTGTAAGAGAAAAATCCAAGGCCAAAGGCCTTATTAATGATCCAGTGCATGGTATGGCAGCGCAAACCATCAGGCTGCTTCCCTGGAACCAGGAAGAGATTTAGGAGCGCGAGAGTCACTGGAGGGAGTGAGCCAGGCTGAGGGTTCACACTCCGCTCTTTCTTGCTCAAGGTGCACAACCTGGAGCAGCAGACCTTGGTGGGGCCCTGTTGCTGTACACACTGGGCTGCGCTACAGGCATCTGAGAACAAGCCACCTGCGCCTCATTCCGCATGTTCACTGCTGCGGACTCTGGGACACAGAGGACAACCTGAGCGCTGTAACGCTTAGGTGGTAGGGCCAGGGACTGATAGCCAGAGGAGAAGAAAGTCATGAAGTCAGGCAGCAGGAAATGATGTGAATAGAACTATCAGCAACAACGTTGCCAAGGAACTGATCCAGAAGAGGGGCTGAAGATAGGATGTGAGTTGAATATAAAAAAAGGTATAAGGCCTGGCATGGTCATCCTCATCTTGCATGCGTCAGGATCCCACATGGGTGCTGGTCCTAATCCTGGTGGTCCTGCTTCCCATCCAGCTCCCTGCTTGTGACCTGGGAGAGCATTCAAGGGTGGCCCGTGGGAGACCTGGAAGAGTCTCCAGGCTCCTGGATTTGGGTTGGTGCAGCTCTGATGGTTGTGGCCACTTGAAGAGTGAATCAGCAGACAGAGGATCTTCCTTGCTGTTTCTCCTCCTCTCTGTATATCTCACTTTCCAATAAAAATAAATGAATTTTTTTAAAGAAAGGTACAGATTAGGACAGATCCTTGGTTTGTTTCATGTCAGCTCGTATAGCGCTACAATCCAAGCTTTGTTGATCAACCCCCACTGAATCATCTAGGAACACCTGACTTTCCCTTGTCTCGGTACAACACAATGTTTGATGCTGCTGATGCTTTGCAGGCTCAAAGCATCTACATGGGAAGAGAGGGGATAGGGAGGGACAGGTGCAGATCCCTTCCCAAATGGCTTTATCTTACAGGTCTTTTGTAAAGAAATGGAAGCTGGAAATTAGGAAAGAAATATGACACAGAAGTCTGAATAGAAGCCACACACAGAAAACGCCTTGCTTCATTATAAAAATACATGTACCACTGGTATGTTTTCAGTTAAAATAAATTATTTAGGGCCTGTTTATATTTTATTTTTATTATTAAATGACTTTTACTTCAACCAATTATTGATTGACTGTTCAGCTACCAGTTCAGATTAGCAAAAAAAAAAAAAAAATGTGCTTCTAACTGTGTACTTGCTGCTGTAAATTTTCAATCACACTTCTCATGATGTTTGAATCAAAACCCTTCTCAGAAGGGAAATCATTAACACCCACTTCAGCCTGAAGTTTAGAGTGTTATATTAAAACATGTCCACTGTCAGAATCAATACTAGTGTCTACCACCTCAATTTTTTTTTCGAAAGAGCATTGAGCATAAATAAATAATTAAAATGTTCAAACCCATACTTACATACACACAGCCCCTCAATCCTGTGTTTCCTATGAAACATTCAGGCCTCTGAAAGCATGTTATGGTTACAACTGGATACCTCTTTATTAAATGTAGTGTCATTTAAAACAAACATTACTTGAATGCATCTGTAAAGTATTTTCTCAACAGAATTTATGTCCATTTTCTAAACCAAGAAATGGAAAGAGAATCCTAAACCAGTCTCATCAGGACAATTTGCCTGTGCTTTTCTCAATGTCTCCAGGTACTATTCTCCACACTTATAGTTCTCCAGGTCACCTTATTCCTGGCCATATAGTCCTGCTTTACCTTGAGATTGTCAGATGCCTTTCCACACTGATTTTTGTCATGGATTAAAAAAAAAAAGGCAATTCTGTAATAGCACTTGAAAATAAAAATCTCGGGGGTGAGTACTGTGGTGTAGAGGTGAGAGTTACATGTGATACTCAATACTGGAGCATCTGATCAGGTCTTATCGCTGTCCCCGACCAAGTTTCCTGTTAATGCACACCCTGGGAGGCAACACCCTGGGAGGGTGTTTTACTTTGTACCCATCTCCCTGCTGAGGTGCTTGCGAAGCCAGCAGAATATGTCCCTGCACCTATGTGGGAGACCCCAGGAGAATCTCCTGGCTGCTTCTATGGATCAGTTCAGTTTGGGCCACTGTAGCCATTTGGGGAGTGAACCAGCAAATGGAAGATATTCCTGCCTCTTCTTCCTCCCCTGCACCCATAACTCCACCCACCAAATAAAGAATAAGTAAATATTTTAAAAGGAAAGTAACAAATACAATGAAATAATGCACACATCTGTATGACAGGGAACTCTGTGCACAAATTTATTTTTATCAGGTGAATTGACTGACCTCTTGTCTTCAGGACACTGAGCATCAGAGGCCTCTTAATATCGTGTACATCCAGGGCATCTACTTTTTCACACAGAAGGAGGAAGAGATGTAGTTTCAGAGAAATCAGATTTTGAGAAACAAATTCTTCCAATTCCACTACAGCTTCTCAGTCAGGAATATACCATACATAGCATGTGGAACGTGTGTGATTTTAGCCAGCTCAGTGCAGTACACCATTCTCATAAAGCAAGTGGGAATGCTGAAATCTCCTGCAGCTACTGACACGCTTGAGTTCTAACCTTTCACATGAAGCCACAGATGCCAAGGATGTGGTGGCTTGACTGACTCTTCACACCATCAGAAGAAACCACCTGATGTGATAAACAGGTAGACGTGTCTGGAGGGATCCAGGGTTGGAAGGTTTGGATCCGTAACCAAAGCACAGTGCCCCAGAGCAGGGGTTTGCCTGGTTCTGGCATTCCCACTGGCCCTGTGTATCACCAAGAGATGGGACACTGCCTATGAGACCTGTGAGAAAGTCATGGAAGAGATAATGCTGCCCAGCAGTGCGTGTTCTAAACACAGGGAGCAGAAGGAAGTGAGCTCAACTGGCTGTGTTCTGTTCTTTTCATTCTCTCAAATATGAGGTTATTAAAGCAAGAACTTAAAACATGGGATGACATAATTTATTAACTAGCATGCATAAAAGAACTGAAAGCAGTTCCCTACACTAGCACTATCACTCTATCCTTGCAGGCAAGGGTCAACTTGGAACGGCTTGCAAAAATACCTTAATGGTTTTTGTGAAATGTTACGAATTAGACTATTACATAGCTCAGGTTGAATAAACTCAGGTGTACTGCATCCCAGACGCTGAAGAATCCTTCTGAATCTGCACAAAGCTCTCTGGAAGATTATGAACCCCTTGCACACCCAATATTCCCCACCCCCTTCTCCCCTGCCCCCCAATCCTTCCCGTCTGCCAGCTGGGTTTCATTTTAAGAATTTCACACTGAATATAAAGTGCTATTTTGACCATGTGGCTGCAGAAATGTGAATTTATAGTCTATTCAGCTCTCACGCAAGTGATTGACAGAGAGGGGATTAACCAACTGGATGTGAAGAGGCCGCTACGTCTTCCTTTAGGTGACCTGGGCTTCTAGGCAAGGATGGCCATCCCAATACTGCATCATGGAAGGTGGCAAGAAGTATACCTGCGCAGGGCACTTACTTTCCACTAACTGGACACCACCAGGGATCCTCAGAAAGTTCATGAGAAATGTACCTTACAAAAAATGTCATACAGATTTAAAAATTATTTTCCACTATAATAAACCACTTCAATCCATTTCTGTGGATGTTCAGCAGCTCTCTCATACCTCTGCAACTCCTTCCCCTATGATCCTATACCTCCCATGGTCATCTGTTTTCCCACCTAGAAAATGGGAATAATACATTTGACTTCTTAGATATCCCAGGTAGTGATGTTCAACTGCTGATACCTGGCTGAAGAGTGAAAATTTTGGAAAGTATATGTGTGCACATGTGGGCATGGTATTTGGATGTCTTGGTAGGGAGCCGCTAAGAGCAAAGGGACATGGAAACCAGGGTCGAAAGGCTGGCTTGGACTTCCTTTAATAGATACTTACTGTTTGCACTGGCAATGCTTGACAACTTACACAACGCAAAGACTCTGCACATGCTATTTCAGAGACTGCTTGAAACTTCTGAGCGTCTAGAAATGTTTCCATTTGCTGTTGCTTAAGTAGCATTGCCATTTAAGCTTTTCTACATAAAGCATTCCTGTTGTTTTTTTTTTTAACAGTTAGTCCTCTTGTTTCAGGCTTTTTATCCTCAAGTATAATCATAGGCATGAAAGGGATGTTATAATTGCATATTCAGATTTTCTCAAACTTTTTTTTTTTTGCACCTTTAGGGTCATGCTGTCTCTGGGATTTTTGTATACTGACTTCAGTATACTGCAAATGACACTATAAATCCGATTATTCCTATTTGAGCAGAGTTCCAGCAAAATGGATTCAAACATTTGATTTTTGAGAAGGGTGTGTAGGATGTATTTAGATGGGATGCTGTGATATTGGAGGAAGCCTCAAAATTAATGAGCATATCCAAACTTGTATTAAGCACACAAAAGCTGACATCAGATGAAAGATGACATCATCAGAAAAACACACGTTTCTCACATCCTGTCAAGTTCTGTCCTGTTCACAGCAGGGAAAGATCTGTTTCCAGGTGGGGTCTTTAGTCTCTAAGTTACTTGGAGAGGGATAACGGGGTTTCCTCTTTCTCCTTTCCTTCAAGACAAGATAAACAAGAACACTATAAAGAATCAGTTACAACAAGGAGGAAATGTTCTACTGTTTGTCAGCAAAAAGAAACAGGCTCCCACCTAAAAATTATTATTACACATATAATTTTTGGACACTTTAATCAGTTAAAGATATCTGGGCACAATGTAACACTGGAAGCTAGATGCTAGAGATAGGATAAGGTTTTATTTCTAGAGTGAAATTATTGGACCTAAAAAAATACATGTGGATAGTTTTTGTATTTTAAAATACTAGTAAACTGTGGCAGTCGGTTGTCACTTGCACACCCTCATGGCATAGCTGAGTTTCTGGGAATGGCTGTCTCTGTTCCTGATGCAGCTTTCGGTAATGTGTGTCCTGGCAGTCAGCAGATGCCAGCTCGAGGGCTCAGTCCTTGTCACACACGCACAACGCCCAGATGGAATTCCTTCTTCCTGGCTTTGGCCTGGCCCAGCCCTGACTGTTACAGGCATTTGGGCAGGGAACATGGGTGGAAGCTCCATCTCTCTTGCTCTCTCTCTTGTTCCAGCTTTCAAATAAATACTAATAAGTAGCATTTAGAAAAGTAAAATCAAACAGAATCAACACTTCAGGAAATTAATTAAAAATACTAAGATAAAAGCATACACAGAAACAAAAGAAATGAAAGATAATTTAAGAGGATGGAAACATGTTGTTTGCAGAGACACATACGGGAACGTAGTCCAGTCACAGCAGAGCTCAAGAAACATGTGTATGAATGTCAGGAAAATAGGAGCTTATTATACAATTTTCTGCCTCAAAAGATAACACAAACTCACACCACAAAGAATGGAATTGCTTTTTAACCAAAAACATTAAGAGATCTGGATTCTTAAGATTTTATCTAAGGGGGCGTGGCGTGGGGGACTAGTGGCTAAAGTCCTCACCTTGCACGCGCTGAGATCCCATATGGGTGCCGGTTTTAATCCCATCAGCCCTGCTTCCCATCCAGCTCCCTGCTTGTGGCCTGGGAAAGCAGTCGAGGACGGCCCAAAGCCTTGGCACTCTTTGCCCTTCTGGGAGACCCAGAAGAAGCTCCTGGCTCCTGACTTTGGACTGGCTTATCTCGGCCATTGTGGCCCCTTGGAGAGTGATTCATCAGATGGAAGATCTTCCTTTCTGTTTCTCCTCTAGTCTGTATACCTGACTTTGCAATAAAAATAAATACATCTTTAAAAAAAAGATCTTATCTAAGGGTTTTTGGGGCTTTACATTTTAGGCCAGTACCAATTTATTGCAAGAATCTTCTAGAAGGTGAGTGGCCTTCCAAGCAGCCAAGAACACCCTCAGGAGTCTTAAGTTGCACAACTGAAAACTTGCGTACTTGCCCACCAGATTGCGAAGTTCATGTAGCAGATTCTCCATCGTCAGTGCCACAAGTCCTTGAGGAAGGACTTTCTCTGACTCTCCCATCTTCTGCTGCCAGTTACCATCCTTTAAAGGTTCAAATCATCCACCTTACTCCACAGGGAGTCTGATGCTATCCTTGACTGACGTTCTGCTAAAGACTGAAATCACTTCATGCCATGGCATTAAAAATATATATTTATTTGCTTATTTTTATTGAGTAGTCAGATATACAGAGAGGAGGAGAGACAGAGAGGAAGATCTTCCATCTGATGGTTCACTCCCCAAGCGGCCACAACGGCTGGAGCTGAGCCAATCCGAAGCCAGGAGCCAGGAGCTTTTTCCAGGTCCCCCATGCTGGTGCAGGGTCCCAAGGCCTTGGGCCATCCTCGACTGCTTTCCCAGGCCACAAGCAGGGAGCTGGATGGGAAGCAGGGCCGCAGGGATTAGAACCAGTGCCCATAAGGGATTCCAGCACATGCAAGGCAGGGACTTTAGCCACTATGTTACCATGCCAGGCCCATTCCATGGCATTTTAATGCTGTGATCTTAATATTACTTTGTGTCACCACAATAATGTAAGGACTCCATTTACTATAGAAATGCTGTCCAGGATCTGTCAGTAGGTCACTCATTGCTTCCTACAGAAAAAGTCTTCCTGGTTCTAGTCCTGGCAGCTCCACTTCCCATCCAGCTGCCTGCTTGTGGCCTGGGAAGGCAGTCGAGGATGGCCCAATGCATTGGGAATCTGCACCCGCATGGGAGACCCGGAGGAGGCTCCTGGCTCCTGACTTTGGACTGGCTTGTCTCGGCCGTTGCGGCTCACTTGGAGAGTGAATCATCGGACGGAAGATCTTCCTCTCTGTCTCTCCTCCTCTCTGTATATCTGACTTTGTAATAAAATAAATAAATCTTTTAAAAAAAAAAAGTCTTCCTAAAATTGTGCTAGAGGAGGGCCAGCATTATGGCATAGCAAATTAAGCCACCACCTACAGAACCATATGAGTTCTGGGAAGAATCCTGGCTGCACCATTTCGGATCCAGCTCTCTAATAATGCACCTGAGAAAGCGGCAGAGAATGGCCCAAGCCTTTGTGCCCCTGCACTGATGTGGGAGACCTGGAAGAAACTCCTGGCTCCTGGGCTTTGGGCAGGTCCAGCCCTGGCCATGAAAGCCATGTGGGGAGTAAACCGGCAGATAGAAGACTTCTCTTCCTATGCCTCTGCCTCACTGCAACTCCACCTTCCAAACGTAAAAAGAAATATTAAAAAAAAAGAAAAGAAAAAGGAAGGAAAAAAGACAGACAGAAAGAAAGAAAGAATGAATTGTGCTAAAAGGGCTAGTGTTTTCCCTGGGGAGGACACAATCGTCCTCTACCAATAATGAGAAATAGGTCCGAGGTCATGAACTACTCTTCTTTCAAAAATTCATCGTGCTAAATATAGAACCCAGTTTGGAGTCCATAAAATTTGCCCCAGAGGATTGTCATCATTCTAGTCACTTTTTCCTTGTCTCAGTCTTGTAATGTTTCAATTTTTAATTATTTTCATGTGAGTTATTCTAAATTCTTTGTAGAGAGAAAGCAGTAAACTATATAGACAAATAACATAGGATACCTTTGTTTAGAGTTGCATCATAACCATTATTAATGTCACTGGTCAAGACCCATTCTTAGTTACTTTGTGTGCTTCTTAGAAGTGCTTTTTAATACATGTGATGTAAACTCCAATGCTTTCAGAATTGTCTCAGCATAAAGAAAATTCAACTGAAGTTTATTCAAGAATGGATTTTACATAACACAGAAGAAATAAAATCTTTGGTAGAACAAATCCCTTATAGTAAAATCCAAATGACCACTCAATTGTACTATATGAAATAAAAGATGCTTAAAATATCATGTTTCAGAATTCTTCCCTTTCTCTTTTAGTGGTAGTAGGGCTTCCATTAGGTTTTATTCTTCTTCCTGTCTTTCTGTTTTGGGATTTTGAAATTTTAACTGTGCTGCCCAGCTCATATTATCTTCTAGACTATGTATTAGATGTTACCTGGCATTTTCATGTCATGTAATCAAACTCAACAACACATCAAGATTATCTTTCAGGGTGATGAAGAAGAATCAAAAAACAGCAAAGCTAAGATATCTTTAGCCATACAACCTTTGATAAATTCTATGAGACAAATAAAATCCATCTTTATAAAGTTTACAACCTTCCTTTCCAAGAATTCCTTCTAGAAATCTCTTCCACAAATCTATATATCTTCCCAGGAATTGGGCAGTCTTTAGGTCAAGAATATAAAAAGATAACTGGTGGATCTTCACAACAACCCATTGAACGCGATACTGCTATCTTTGCCCTTTTTATTTTCCCTATTAAATTTTACTAATCTATTAACTTTTATTTATTTAAAAGAGAAGATTACTTTTATTATTTAAAAGAGAAAGAAAGGTTATCTTCCATATCCTGGTTTACTCCCTAAGTGTCCACAACAGCCAAAGCTGAACCAAGCCCAGCCAGGAGCCCTGCACTGCATCTGGGTGTCCCACCTGCGTGGGTAGGCATCCAGTTACTTGAGCCTTCCCTTGCTGCCTCCCAGTGCATTACAGTGCAAAACTGGCATTGAAAGAGAAGCCAGGACTTGAACCCAAACACTATCACTTCTTTATCAAAGCTAGAATTCCAAAGCTCAGAGAGATTAAATGATGTGTCTAAGCTTTAGGGACAGGGGGCATGCTGACATACTATTAAAAACAAAGAGGAGAGTCTCATTGAAAGTTCTTGTGGTGAATAACAGCAGATAACGAATTCCAACAGTGGGAGACTTCAGGTACCTGAGATTAGGATGGGATGGACCTGACTGTAAAGTCTCTGGAAGTACTTTAAAAATCAGTCCAGCTAAGCAGCCACTCCTTGAGTACATTCAAAGTGGAACAAAGCACGTCAGACCGCAGAATCGTTGCTAATACCTTTATGTTCTCCCCGGCAATGTGCGTCACCCCCTCCTCCAAAGGGCAGTACTTAATGCACTGACACATAAACAGGCTGATGACAGCCAGGGTTTCTTGGTGGCCTCCCACACATAACACGTAGTTCTCGGGAGGTCAAGGACTGGTCACGTGTTGTAGAATCTTTGGTGGTCTGGATTGAACCTATCCATTCATTCAGCAGACTTTCATTAGAGTCCTGGTATATGCCAGAAATGAATGACACAATGGTGAACAAAGCAGAATTCCTAGCTCCTGGATGCACACATTGTAGGGAGGAGGAGGGATGGGTAACAAATGTGTTTGTTATACCAGTAACTAGAAGGGATGTTAAGCACTGCTGCCTATGGGATGTTGCACTAAAGAAGGTGTGTGGGATGTCTACAATCCAAACTGGGATGGTCATCTTTCAATACTCAGATTCCCATGGCCCTCACTTTCTAGCCAAGTTGGTTTTGGTGACTTTCCCTTCTCATGTATAAGCTCTCTGCTCAAGACCTTTCCTTCTCCTGAAAGACCCTTGGCCTTGTATTCATGAGGGTGTTAGTGCAATATAACTGTTAACTGGATGGGAGCTCAAACTTCCTATGTTTGTACCCCCTTGTGCCACTTACCAGCTGTGTGGCTTGGTACAGGTTCCTTGACTGTTCTGAGCCAGAGTTTCCTAATTTGGAGAATGGAAAAACACCTTTCTCACAGGATTCATTGTGAGGCTCAAATAAATTAGAAGATGTAAAGAGGGGGGGCCTTGGGCACAGTAGCCTAGTGGTTAAAGTCCTCGCCTTGCATGTGCCAGGATCCCAGATGTGTGCCAGTCCACATCCAAGCTGTTTCACTTCTCATCCAGCTCCCTGCTTGTGGCCTGGGAAAACAGTCAAAGACAGCCCAAAGTCTTGGGACCCTGCACCCATGTGGGAGACACAGAAAAAGTTCCTGGCTCTTGGCTTTGGATCGGCTCAGTTCCAGTTGTTGCTGCCACTTGGGGAGTGAGCCAGCAGATGGAAGATCTTTCCATCTCTCCTCTCTGTAAATCTGACTTTCCAAGAAAAACGAATATCCAAAAGAAAACATGTAAAGGGTTTACAAGAGTCTCCAGCACCCATCCACTATTATTATTATTACTGTTAGAATTTTCTGTGCGTTTTGGACCTAAGGCAAAGGCCACTTCTTCATCTCCACTCCCAGTGCTGAAGGAGACCTTTTCCTTCATTAAAATCCTTTGGGCCCTGATTTTATCACCCCTATGGCATTTACCCTGTATCAACGCAACTAGTCACATTCCTGGAAGGGAAACAGAGAGAGAGCCCTTCCCTTCCATGAAGTCACAGCCCTTGAGGGCTGACACTGGATATGCACTCTTTATCTTCCCTATCTCCTTCTCTTCCCTTCGGCTCAGAGTTTTCATCAGTTTATTCATATATACCTGAGAACGCAGAGGGCAAGGAAACAGAAGAGAAATTGAAACACCTACACACACAAATTTGTAGTTTCATTTTTGATCATTAAAATTAACTCTTCCAATATACTTGATCTCTTCCTCTGAGGAAAGCTTATATGGGGTAGAAAAAAAGACAGGACAGAGTCCTGTGTGCCCAGGATTTACAATCTAAATTGGGTAGAAAGCTTAAGGGAAAAAAAAAAATACTTCTAAACAATTTGATCTACCACCTTAACTTCATCTAAGTCTCAAAGTGCTTCCTGTATCCCAAGATAGACCCTGCCTTCATTTTCACACCTCCAGCTTGCTGTCTGTGGAATTAATCCAACCATGGAACTTTCCTCCCCTTCTCTCTAACTTCCCTTTTCTGTTTTCCCTGCTCTCCTATGTTTTACGTGAATATGTTCAATCCACCCATCCATCTTCCATCTCTCCCGCCAGAGTGCAAATTCTCAGGATGAAGGCAAATCTCATGACTCAGAGAGTTCTGCCCAAAGCAGGCGCTCATTCCTCTTGGCAAATCCCACAGCTGGAGCAGGGCCTGGAGGGCAGATGCTCAGGGAGGACAGGGCGGGAACAGGATGAGCTGTTAATAAGAAAAGCCAAGGGGATTTCATCTCTCCCCTTCTTGCGTCTCTTCGCCTTGGCTTCCAAGCAGATATGCTGGAACACAGAATTGAGCAAACGAAACTACAGGAGGGAGGGGGCGTACAAGCATTTCATCTCACAGACGGGGCAGGATTGTCTGTGGTTTACACTTATCAGTTTGTTAGGGTCTTTTTTTATGTGCCAGGCACAATGCAGTAGACAGAAATACAGTCTTCCAAGAAGCTGTAGGCTACTGGGTGAGAAAGACAATAATTCAAATGAGGAGCTGCACGCATAGTAAACTGCTAATGGGAGCACAGAGGAGTGTGTGAGGTCTGCCTGCCTGGACATTTGATAATTAGCTCAGATTTCATGAGAGTTACAAATTATGTTAAAAAAAAAAAAAACCAACAAAAAAGGATCTTTAGAACTACTGTTGTTAAGTTTAGCAATGTACAGCTTAACCAATGTCCACATTCTTTTATTTGGTGGTGAGCATGTGTTTTGGAAATGTCTACTTTTAGAACCCCATCTATAGGAGGTTCTTATTTAGATGTAAAAGAGGGAATTAAGACTATGCCTCCCTGGCACATTTTCTCTCCTTCTTGTAGAAAGGTGTTGGTGCAACTACAGGAGTCTCAACCAGGGCAATGTGTACGTTGCATTTCAGTACACTGAGTAAGAAAGAGAAACTACTTAATTCTCAAGGTGCCTTTTGACTTATGAGATGGCTTTTGGTGATTCCCTTACAACTTCCCAACTTGGCTTGTAGTCAAAATGTATAAATGCTAAAACTTGACTCATTGAACATCCAGAAAAGATTTAACTAAGAGATGCTCTTAATCACTCCGCCGGCTATGTGGAAGTGAAGATTCAAAATGTGAGGTGGAAAGGAAATTTAAAAAGTAGGTGTTAGAAAACAAAGTGTTAGTACGACGGCGAGAGATTTATCTTTTTAAGTTATCAATACTAAGCCTACCAAGCAATGCATGGGTGACCTAGAATGTTCAAATAGAAAAATACGGTACAGAGAACCTCTGGTTTGAGCAAAAAAAAAAAAGGCAGATATTTGAAAAAGACTGAACCTAAATTCTCCAACAAGCTGTTAACACAACAAGGAGGCACTAAGTATTAACTTGAGCAAATGAAAACCCAATATGTGATTTAGGAAACTATTTCAGACATCCTACCATTTGGTGTTTTACCACTTGATTTTCCTGTGCATATCAGAGACTGCCTGCCTCTAAACCAAGCTCAGATAGTCAGTCATCAGCCCATTGATATTTATACGAAGCAGACCACTACAAAAGAAAGGCATAAAGCTTCAGCTTGTTCTGGATCCAATATCCTAGAGGAAGGACAACAGTTTCCATTTTCTTTCCCCACCTCTCTTCTCCCACCCCCAGCCCCCAGCCAGGGAACAAAAGCATCAGATAGGAAATGCTGACCCTTTGGAAAACGGACCAGTCATTTGTCCAATGGAAGGCCCTGGAAGTAAGCAGATAAGGGAAAGTGGATATGTGCACTTGCCTGAGAAAAGCCTTTTAGGTCTGATAATAGTAGCTTAGTGCAGCTCATTAAGTGTGTCTCTGATATCACTTCAGATAGGAAGATTAGTGGAACATACCAACAGATTGAATCATCACAAAATTCTTTTAGGAATTTGAACATAGACGATTTGATAAAGAATTACTCCAGGGGCTCAAGTCTGTATGGGATTCTGGTAGAGATAAGACCAGACACCTTTCAACCAAGGGCTTCATTCTTCAGAAATGGACGCTCAAACTGCGAATGGCTCCTTCTCTTTATCACCAGCATTTATTAGGAGTTTAGATAGGCTCTGTGGACACCAATCAAACTCATAAAAAGTCTCTGCCTTCAGAGAGCAGACCAATCAAGACCACCAGCCTGTCCCCGGAGACTGCACATCAGGGAATACATTCCCTTTCAACAATGCACCCAGTTTATTTCCTTAAATCTTTATTGATCCAGAAAATGGTTTGCTTTCAAGTCTCTGACTTGAACAGAGCAGCTACAATGAACCTTCTCTGATATTCCAGAGAAACTGCCAGATATCTACTCCCCATCGTCTCTAGAAAGATTTAACACGGCTCTAATCCCTCATCAGCCTCCTTCACCAGGGGAGTGAAGGGGCCCCTTTTGCTCCCCATTTTATGAGTCTGGCAGGAGTGAACTGGTGATCAAAACTGCAGCTAAATTCCTCAAAATGCTTTTGGTAAACAGACAGAAGACAGTGCTGTGCTTACACATATTGTGTATTCTGAGCTATCAATCTTCAACTGAGACTCCGTAGAGGCCCTGAATGTCCCATTCTTAGAAATCGCACGGCATATGCAATCAGAACATATGGCCATGAGATAGTTGAAGCTTCAATTTGTATCTCAGCCAAGAAAACTAGACACCCAAGTGTATAACTACTAATGAATTAAGGAATAATGCAGAGAAGTTGCTGAGAGAAGGAAACTGTCTGAAAAGGAGTCGGGAAAAAGCAGACATTTTAAAGGTATCTGGCAATTGGGTAATATCTAAAAATATTTACATCAATGTGCTAATGAGAGTGATTGAACTTTGGGGGAGTAGGGAGTAAAGAAATTTGTTAAACTCAGCACAATTTAAGCAATTATTAAAGATGATTATAAAACTTTCTAAACGCGAACAGGATTGCATACTAATAAGTAGGAAGCTCTTAAAATCTGGCTGCAAAGTGGCAGTCACCAAGGTCACTGACATTCAGCAAAGGAAATTAGAGTGTAAGTAACTGCCAGAATGTGAACTATGGAAAACAGAGGATTTATTTATTCTATTTTATTTATTTATTTATTTATTTATTTATTTTTGAGGAGGATGGAGGTAACAGTGGTTACTGTGGGATAGTAGATTAAGTTACCACTTGGGATGCCCACATTCACATCAGAGCACCTGAGATGGAGTCCTACCTCCACTTCCAATCCAGCCTTCTGCTGCTGTGCACCCGAAGAGGCAGCAGATGATGGCACAAGTTCTGGGGCCCCTGCACCCAAGTTGGAGACACGGAAAGAGCTCCTAGCTCCTGGTCATAACGTACTCCAGCTATGGCATTTGTGGAGTGAACCAGCAGATGAAGCTCTGTCTTTCCCTCTCTTTCTCTCTGTATTCCCATTAAATTAAAAAAATGAATGAAGAAAGTAGTAGATCAGAGAAGCACAACTGGATATGAAAGCAACAGCAGGAAAGGCTTGAGCAGCTGTGAAAAAACATCTGAGGTTTTGCATTCAGAGATCTGGAGTGGCCACTGGCCTGGTCTGTCTATCGAATGGCATCATGAAGGCAGCAGGGCAGGTAAGGAGAGCTACCATTTATTGAGGACCTCCTCTGTGCTCTGAAACCCATGTGTTTGGCTCATCCTGCTTGTTTCGCATAGCAACCAGTGAAATTTGTTTTTGAGCTATGGCCTTGGTTTCACCTTTTGGTCTTGTGCTTCTTGAACTGGAAATATCACTGCCCAATCATTTCCTAATCACATAATGCTGAATAAATCTTTCGTGTCCTTAGTTTCCTAATTGTTAGAATAGGGAGAAAGCAGCTGTCCTTCTAGGACATGGGACACACATACATAGGAAAGGTCTTAAGCACAGTGAGTTCCAAAATAGCTATTGTCACTGCGAAAGTGCAAACCCATGAAATGGACATTTTTAGTTTTCAGCTTGAACTTAAACTGTAATGACAGAAACATTTTACTTTCTCTTTACGGTGGAAATTAATACGGACCGCTCTGTGTAGATGACTAGCTCAAGGAGTGATATACTAATGTTCATAAAACATTAAAAGCAGGAATGCTCTGACTGAAGCAAGAGAGTGGAGTCTCCAGAACCAGTGTGGAATACGACACTGATGGTCTACACTGCTATATTCAGGTATATTCTCTTTAAAAAAAAATTTAATTCAGGTGTAGAATTCAATTTCATGGACACATCAGAATTTACGAATGAGAGTTAAATCCAGTATCCATTAAAACACAGGAAATCCAACTACTTTCTGTTTCACTTAACTTGTAGAGTAACACCATTTGTTTTGGTGGTTTCAGCGGTCAGCCACAGTGTAATGAGAAAGATGTGGCATGCTGTTTGAGTCTGTGGCATGGCTTCTTCTAGAAGTCCATCTCTAACACTGTTAGTTCAGTCAACATGTAGTATCCTACTGCCCATGTTTAGTAATGAGACTTCCAACATGGTTAGGAACTGTTTCCTGCCCTAGGACCAGGGGCAGAATCTGGAAATTTCATCATGGAAAGATGATTGTTCTGTAACAGTTCATCTAGTTCCTGAAAGCTATTATATATAAATTTTTTTCTGAAAAGATCATGGCTATAAGTCATTATATGCGTAATAATATATGTATATATGTATATACACATATGTACAGACATGTACATATAGATACACTTATATACATATATGTACATACATGTACACATATATATACTTATATATACATATAAATCTTTCTGAAAAGATCATGGCTATAATAGTTTTGAGAAGTCACTCTAAAAGGTCTCCTGACTTTCTGCGTGAATAATGCCTAATGCAAAGAGAATATTTATGATATTCAAGGGAGTATGGCATAGGCCCTAACCAATCAGAATGGATGTTCATGGCAGTGCTGGAGTGTGGTTTTAGAGGCTCCAGATCAAGCCATGAATCACCACCTCTCTGCTTGTAGCATATCCCGAGGTCCCAGGCTATGATCCAGGGAAGTGACATAAACAAGGAAGGCTCAAAGGGCTGGTCCAGTATTTCCATATTTTAACAACCGGGATATACCGTGCTGTGCCTGCAGAGTGACGCACACTCACAGAAGACAGCCCTGACTCAGAGCAAGCGAAGGGAAAGGTCACACTTGTCAACAGTGGCTCCTTGGGACGCAGGCATTCATCCTGCTGATTCTGGACAAGAGTAACCTGGACGGGAAACACAGGAGGAAAACATCCTGGGAACTGTACTCAGACAGAACATTCAGCTTCCCCTTCTGAGAGGCTCACCTGGAGACGCACCCAGCAAAGGTTGTTGACTGAATGACTGACACTTAGTGAGTGCCCAGTGTATTTGGTGCATGCTCTGGGAAACTTACACAGAAAATACAAGTGATTTAAACTAAACTAGCAATTATTTTGATGACTGATGAAAACAGCCGCCTTCTGGAGGTGGAGATGAATGTATAATCATCCAGGAAACCCTGATGCAGCCTGGTGAAGCGACACGTAACACTCAACGTGGAGGCAAACACGTTTTGAGGGGCAAGTCCTCCCTTCTTTTTAAGTTCTGGTCTTTCCCAGCTTGCCGAGGGGTAGGGGTCAGACAGAATGAAACCCATGTAGTTTAAAACAGACAGTCACCCCAAACAGCTGAATCAAACTGCTCACCATCTCCCCAAAGGAGGATGCAAGTTTGCACTGCCCATCTGATTTTGAAGACCACAAAACTTTACCTCTGCATAAAACATGATGCAGTTGCTTCTGAGAGGGGAGCTGCCTCTGCTTTTGCAAAAGGCTACTTTGCTAAAATGAGTTTTGCATCCTAAGGGTGAGTTATACATCCTGAAAGTTGTCAAATGCACAAAGCTTTCCCGAGGAAAGCTTTTACTTATAGGCACCTCATGTCATGGTGACCCAGACAAAGGCAGCCTTTCATTTCTCGAATATTCCTGGGTATGTCAAAATAAAAATCTCCTAATATCCAGGAAGATCAAGTTTTAAATATCCCTTTTAAACAAAAAGCCCAATTAGTTTTCAGAACAGGTAAATACTGCCAGGAATAAAAAGCATACAAGGATATTTCAAAGTTCAGGGAAAAATGAAATGAAATTGTTACATGTATTTTAAAATAAACTAAATTTTAAACCCAAAGGCCTTTTCCCTATAATACACATCTTCCATATACACATTTGCAATGAAAGCTTCTGATCCTATTTGAAAACTCTAGAATGAAGATTTTCAACTAGAAGGCAGACCGGGCTAGGAGTTCTCTTCCTGGTGTTAGATTATGACTTTCCGGAAAAGGAGGTAATAAAAGTGTCAGGGGAAAGGTATTTGTCTGACTTTGTGTCAGATTTTCTAAGGCCCACGAGCACCTTGAGAAGTAACAGCTGGGAGGAGCAGACTGTTGGCAAGTTGCCATGATGTCTCCTTAGCTTTCTTAAAATGCATTCATTTGGTATTTGTCTTTTACTTTTATTAGCTTAAAATATTTTAGCAGATTGTCATACAAACGACATTATGGGAGATATTCACAATTTTGTTGATTACTCTTCAAGCCTTTCTTAGTGTTACTTTAATTATTCTAAACAGCATTTTGAAACTGTTTAGATGAATTGGAAATAAGATTCACTCCCACTGATATGGAAAAGATATTCTTAGAGGCAGAAATTTAGAGCCAGAAGGGGACTCAACTCATGTTCTTCAACCCACTCATTTACAGCTAAGGAGACCCAGACTCCCATGGGTAGAATGGCTACCCTGAAGGCCAGCAAGGACATTTCAGGGCAACAGCCTAGACCCCTGACATCCGATTTTTTTTCTCAAAGGCTTACTGCACCCTGCCTGTCTGAAGCCCATTTAGAATGTGGTTACCCTTCATCCTGAGCGTTGGGCAGCCAAACTGTCCTTGGCCCACAGCATCACCTGCTGGCAGGCAGGCAGGAGGACCTGCAGGTCTTTCCTAACAGGTCACATTTGATCTACCTGCCCTCCACCTTTGCTGTATGTTTCTCATTTTTTTTTTTTTTTTGTTCATACCAAATTCAACATAATTCGGGAGGTCCAAATGTCCAAATCAGTGCCCATAAATTTAAGGAAATGACAAACTGTTAGGTTTAATATATTAAATATAGCAAGGAATTCAATCCTTCAAAAAGTGCTTATTATTACAAAAGTCTACCACAATTAAGAAAATATTCCTTCTTTTCAATAGTGTTTTATGATATATTTTTTCATTGGAAAGACAGATATGCAGAGAAGCAGATACAAAGATCTTCCATCCATTGGTTTGTTCCCCAAGTGGCCACAACAGCTGAGCTAAATGATCCAAAGCCAGGAGCCAGGAGCCTCTTCTGGGTCTCCCATGCAGGTGCAGGGCCCCAAGACTTTGGCCCATCCTTTACTCCTTTCTCAGGTCACGGGCAGGGAATTTAATGGGAAGTGGAGCAGCCAGTATACAAACCAGCACCCATATGGAATCCCAGTGGATGCAAGGCGAGAGTTTAGCCACTAGGCTATTGTGGCAGGCTCTTCTTTTCAATATTAAAACAAACAAACACACAAACAAACAAACAAACAAAACCCCCCACAAAAAACCCACAGAACTTAATTCTTCACTTACTGGCTTTAAATTGCACACATCTCAACTTTTTCCTTGATTTTTTTGTTTCTTGTGTTCCTTTCTTTCTTTTAAAGATTTATTTATTTTAATTGAGAGGTGGATATATATAGAGGAGGAGAGACAGAGAAGATCTTCGGTCCAATGACTCGCTCCCCAAGTGACCCCGATGGCCGGTGCTGTGCTGATCCGAAGCCAGAAGCCTCTTCCAGGTCTCCCATGTGGGTACCAGGTCCCAAAGCTTTGGGCCGTGCTTGACTGCATTCCCAGGCCACAGGCAGGGAGCTGGATTGGAAGCGGGGCCACCTGGATTAGAACTGCTGCCCATATGTGATCCTAGCGTGTTCAAGGCGAGAACTTTAACCACTACGCTATCTAACCAAGGATACTGTAAAAATCACAACTTATTTCTTTGGTAGAAAATGATGATATTGGATATTACAAACACAAGGTCTTTTTCCTAATACTAAACCTAGATGCTTCCATAGTTCCAATTTTATAACTTAATACATGTTTTTATAGCTAACTCTATTATATTTATATATTTGTTTTAAAACTATTTTTAACTCATAAAACATATTTCTATCTAAAAAATATAGGACAAAGTTTGAAATAAGGGTTGGGGTTGAGCAAATTTTGTATATATGTTTATATGATGTGTAGAAGCATCAAATTTTATATACATACATATTTTATAAAACTTGATGTCCCTAGTTTTGGTGGTTGTTAATTACAAAATCAAATGAAGACATGTTAAAAATACCTGAAAATACATAAGGGAACTTCACACTTTTGTGGGAAAAAAGGGGAGAATTAAAAGTTTATTTTGGGAATAGTTAAGAGGTTAGGCGTCTGGTTAAGAGGCTGCTATCCTATACTGGAGTTCCTGGGGGTTCCGTTTCTGTTCTGAATCCCAGTTCCAGCTTTCTGCCAGTGCAGACCCTGAGAGTCTGCAGAAGGCAGCTCTAAGAGTTGGCATCCTCACTCCTCCCTTCCTCCCCTCACCATGGAAGAACTGGAGTGAGCTCCTGGCTCTGGGCTCTGACGCTAAATAATATTCAGTGAAATAAGCCAATCCCAGAAGGACTAATACCATGTTTTCTCTGATATAAGGCAAACTTCATGCAAAATACAAGAGCAACAGATATATAGGCAAATATGCATGTAAATATATTCATCTAGGGGAACTGTGCAATAGAGACTATTACATGAAATGAAGACACATTACAGTATGCATTTCTACTCCTCAAAGAGGGACTCCCAATGAAACTGTTAAATATATATTGATAATAGCATGCTCGACTTTCTGCAATTTTCTATACCTACAATGTCATGTTACATTTAAATAGAAGAACGATGGACTTACGACTGTTTTTGAAGGTCTATATTATTGTAATAATATATGGAAAATCAGTGAGATGGGAGGAGTAAAATAGGGAGTGGAGAGAGGAAAAATATCTCTGAGCCTATGGAACTGTTATCATAAAAACCAAAAATTAAAAAGCTGAAAAGCTCATGGATGATGCAAGTTATGAAAATACTTTGCATGGATTTTAGTTATTTTATTCCAAAATAAACGTTTGTTTCAATTCCATTTCCCAAGAACTTTTTAAAAGGATTCGTTTATTTTTATTAGAAAGACAGATTAGATTCACAGAGAGAAGGAGACACAAAAGATCTTCCATTTGCTGGTTCACTCTGCAAATGGCTGCAATGGCCATAGCTGAACTGATATGAAGCCAGGAGCCACGTGCTTCTTCTAGGTCTTTCACGTGGGTGCAGTTCCCAAGGCTTTGGGCCATCCTTGACTGCTTTCCCAGGCCACAAGCAGGGAGCTGGACGGAAGTGGAGCTGCTGGGACATGAACCTGCACCCATATAGGATGCCGGTGCTTGCAAGGTAAGGATTTAGCCATTGAGTCATCACACTGGGCCCTCCCATGAACTGCTTGAAGGACCCTTGGAACACCATAATCCAAATGTTATTTTGAATCAGGAAAAGAGAACCATGGTAGTTGTTATGAACTGAGGATTTTAATAAAGACAACTAGTTGCAGAAATACTACTAACTCCAGCCAAATTAGTGAACCCATCCAGAGTGCCAACAGCAGGAAACCAGTAAGAACTGTAGGGCTGGAGGTGTCTATTGGGTCACAGAGGCTGGGGTCATCCAGAGGGACCCAGAACCACAGCAAGTTCATCCTGCCATGATAGGGCAATATCCTGTCTGTCCCACCTTAGGCCGACTCAAACAGAGCAGCAGCCATTAAGGGAGCATGGGCAATGCAATTTATAGAAAAGGATAAAGGAACACACATGGCAGCAAATGAACAATGAAATGAAAAGCTTCCTTTTCAAAATATCAAAATAATAGTTCAGCTTAAATCCATCCAATCATACAGCAAATCTCCAGCCAAAAAAGAATGATGCTCTCTACCTGCCCCACATGAGTGATCTTTTTTCCCCCTCTACTTACTTTCATTAGAAGAAACTATTATGTACAGCTACGTAATAGGTTGTCAAAGGAGGTTGTTCCATTGGCCAGGGACTCCCTGACCCCCAAGATTTAGCAGAACCACACAGCACAGCACAGCATGCCTCAAAGTAATGAGCTCAGGTGATGAACTATTTGGTCATATCTATAGTTAACCATGATCATATACCTAACTTTTCAGTTTTTATAACTTTTTCCATTTAATCTTCTATTCAGTGTAGCAAAACACACATAAAATTTACCATTTCAACTGCTGTTTTGGTGTTTGGTTCAAGGGTATTTTGATGCTTTTGCACAACCAACATCATGTTCTGCTTAATTTCCTAATGTGCAGGAACCCAACAAAGCAAAAACTGAACCCAAAATTCTTTTTTAAATACTTCTCCATTGTTAATGTATTCAGTTGCCTGTTTCTGAAGACTTGGAGGCCTTGGAAAGCATTGTGGGCCAGTGGGTTAAGCCACAGCCTGGGGGTATCTGCATGCTATAGCAGCAGCTGCTCCATCTGCAATCCAGCTGCCTGTTGATGTACCTGGGACAGCAGCAGGTGGATGGCCCAAGTACTTGGGCACCTGCATCCACAAGGAAGATTTGCATGAAGTTCTAGGTACCTGGCTTTGGCCAGTTCAGCCCTAGCTATTGTGGCCATTTGGGGTAAGAATCAGCAGATGAAAAATGTCTCTCTCTCTCCAGCTTAAAAATAAATACAGAAACAAACAATTTTAAATAAATGCAGAATATTTAGATAAACTTAAATATTAAAACAAGCAATTTAAAATATGTAAAATATTCAAATAAATAATTAATTAAAAAACAAAACCTCGACATGAACTATATTGACTGCTTCTCTAGCTCCAGCCTAATTCCACTCTAACCATATCTGTGCTTGCCAAGTCACAAATGAAAACAGACACTGACACACATGTGCACACACAGACTGCTTTTCCTTTTCCCCTGTCTTCAGCTAAAAACCCTTTTTTCCCCAAAAGTCCCTGTTCATTTGGACCTGCTGCTTTCCCTCTAAATAACTGCAACCACACAAGAAACCTAGAAGAAGCTCCTGGCTTAGGACTGGCTTAGCTCTGGCCATTGTGGTCTTTTAGGGAGTGCAACAGTGGATGAAAGATCTTTGTCTTTCCTTCTGTATATCTGCCTTTCCAATAAAGAATTTTTAAAATATATATATTTTACAGCAGTCCTTGACTTTCTAGCAGAAAGCTAGATGGAAGTGGAACAGCTGGGACATGAACCAGTGTCCATATGGGATCCCAGCACATGCAAGATGAGGACTTTAGCTACTAGGCTACCATGCCAAAACCTCCCATTTTTTTTATTTAAAAAAATTATAATGGATCAGGGAAGTTCCTGCCACTGTAGTAACCTAGTGGTGCAACACACAACTAAAACGTTGATATTGCTGCCAAACAAACCTACTGCCCGGCACCATCTATAGACATACAGTACGTGCAATCACATACATTAGCTTTGAGCGTACTGCTACTATTTAACAAAAATCTTTATGTAAAACAGCATCAGCAACCTCACATAGCTTGTTCTCCTTCTCCTCTGGAAACCTCAAGAGGCCACATGATATCATTGCTCTGCACCATGTAGATTCACAGTAAGTTTTCACCACGGTATTTGCACCAGTATGAAACTGCCTGGTGATACATGTGGAAGGTGGGAACTGCACATGGTCATGAATCAAAAACCAACCATGTGAATGGGTGTGACGGATCCAACAGCCTCGTTTCAAAATCTGGCTAGGATTTTTAACTGCCCTTGTGACTTTGGTGCTTCTGTTACCCAGAGCTTCAGTTCCCTCATCTGGTAAGGTTCTTGTAAGCCTGTAGACTTGACGGTCATTGTGTGAACAAGGTAAGGGTTTGCAGCTAAAGCCCGCAGCTCAGTGGCTGGCAGGCGGGAGACAGTTCTGCAGTGCTAGCTGTTCTCAACTCTCAGCAGTGACAGTCTGAGAGGCACTCCCATTACTGGGATCTTCATGGAGGAGGCAGGACTTGACATACACCTTGGACGGCAGTTAAGATTTGGATAGAGGATTTTGAATGCCAGAAGAGGCTTCTGGAGACAGGGAATGATTTATGTATATGCCACTCAGACATTAAATGAGAGCTATAGTTTAGGGTCAGCAACTTGTGAAATATTTTTTAAATTGCAAATAATTTGAATTGCAAAGTAAGAATAAGCATTCTGGTAATAAAAAAAAATCAGGGTGTCTGTTCTGGTTATCATGCTATCTTTCTGTAACAGCTCCCTCAGCTTCTCACATCTTTCTTTTTCATGCCTATTCTTCAGCCTTACTATGAAGTGTGGATAAATAAAGGATTAAACCCAGCAGATCGCTTCAGGTTAAAGAGAGGAAGAGGCTTTGCCGCATACCCATTATAAGTATGAGACATAAATTCAGGCTCAACTCTGAGGACTTTTATAAATAAACAGAGTCAGTTACCTAAATTCTGCAAATTATCTCTGAAGCCCACTCCTATTCTCCTTGTCTCTGTCTCTCTTTGTCCCTTTGTAACTGTTTGGACATATTTATGGGCTAAACCTGAAAAATATCACAAGTACTTTATTATTCCAGGAAGCAGCTGCCTGGTGATTGGTTCAAGAACATCAGTAATGTTCTTGCCTCTTGGAATTTACATCACATAAAACTCACTACTTTAACCAATGTCCTCTCCATATTCAGAATGCGAAGATTTCCAATCATAAAAATGGTATATCATTGAGATCCCCATGTTAGCTTAAATGTCCACTTTAATACCAGTAGCTTCTATAGGGGCCAAGTGTATGCACTGTAGGAAAAACACTGTGATTTTGTTTCTGAAATTTCTTTCTTTGGAAAACAACTAAAGGGAATCAATTGTTAGCTTCAATTATCAGAGCCATCTATTTGAAGACCTGAAAGAATGTATGCTTAAAATACATAGATTTAAGGTTAGCCAGGCAGATGAACAGAGGGAATAACAATAGTAGATACTTCGTTTTTAATATATACATTTTAAAAGATGTACTTTATTTTCATTGGAAAGATAGATCAGATTTACAGAGAAAAGGAGATTCAGAGAGAGAAATATCTTCCATTCATTGCTTCACTCCCCAAATGGTTGTAATGGCTGGAGTTGAGCCAATCCAAAGTCAGGAGCCAGAAGCTTCCTCTGCGTCTGCCTTGTGGGTGCAAGGACCCCTGACTTTGGGCCGTCCTCCACTGCTTTCCCAGGATACAAGCAGGGAGCTGAATGGGAAGTAGAGCAGCCAGGGTACAAATAGGCGCACATATGGGATACTGGTGCTTGTAAGGTGAGGATTTAGTCACTGAGCCACTGTGCCAAGCCCAGTACTATTTTTCTGTCAATGGGGCTATGTCAAAGCTAATTGCCTTGCCCTGAGAAGACAAGAATTACATAAAGTATTGGTGGTTGTAGTGATTTTGTAAGGAGTTACATGCGCAAATAAGTAGTTAGGGTTGGGTCCCTGTTGGAGTGAGAACAGGGGGGAGTTTCTTTAAAAGTGGTCAAGATGCTTCTTCTGCCCAGAAGTTGCCTTTAGAAAGGCAGCATACCAACCCCGCTCCAGAGTCTCTAGCTTTATTAGAACAATAGCAAGGAGGCAGTGATCCCACATGAGAATGAAATGAAGTTACCAATCACACTCTTTTTCGGATGGCATTGTTCTGAGCAAGCTAGACAGGATTAGAATTCTGGCCCTTGGAGTTCGTATCCTCATCCCCTGCCATTCTATTTTTTGCCCCCCAAAATATTGTGCTTAAAAAGGTTCCATCTTCTTCAATCAAATTCTCAGGTTTTCCTCTCTTGGGGCTCCTCTCCTGCTGTTATAGCAGGCTGATTTGGTCTTTAATAAATCTCACTTTGCCCACTGATTTTTCCACATGGAAATTTTTCTCTCATGTAAGACAAGAACTGAGGTAGTCATTTTCCTTTGCGCTGTTTTCCCGTAATATTTTTGGTGCCGTGGTGATTCAGCTCTATGTCCAACACAATTCCAGCATGCCTCAGATACAAGTGCAATGTGACTGGGATCAAGTCTGCACTCGACTCCAGCCAGCACTGGATCGTCTCGCCAGAAGGATGAGCAAGTCGACTGCCCTCACTCCTGCTTGTCCAAGGCCTCTGCTTTCCTCTTTGAGGGATTTTCTCTCAGAAACATGAGGTTCCTGTCAGGCAGTTTGAAGTGGTTAGCAGCGCAAGATTCAGAAGTCAGGCTTGCTGATAAGGCTGCACCATCCTCTGGAATTGTGATTCTGTTCTAATCTCCTTCCCTTGTGTGAGCTTGTCCTTCCCAAGGGACTGCAAGAAAGGCCCTGAGATGCCCGAGGGCCATGGCCAGAGTGCGTCCTAGTGCTTCCTGAACAACAAGCCCACGTGGGTTCTGGGCTGTGAAATGAACTCTCTGCAGGGACCAACACAATGGATACTGGCAGGCACAGTGTGGAATGAAGCCTAACGCCCCAAAGACTCCACACTGTGCCCCAGTGTTTATTACTTGCCTTCTCAGAGTCCTCATGGACCTCAGAGGCTCCACCCATCTTAATTCATGTATCAGCTCTAGAAATGTTGGTCCCTGGGCCTGGCATGGTAAACTAGCAATGAAAGTCCTTGCCTGACACATGCTGGGATACCATGTGGGCTCCGGTTCGAGTTCTGGCAGACCCACTTCTTATCCAGCTCCCTTCTTGTGGCCTGGGAAAGCAGTTGAGGATGGCCCAAAGACTTGGGATCCTGTACCTGCGTGGGAGACCTGGAAGAAACTCCCAGCTTCTGGCTTTGGACTGGCTCAGTTCTGGCCATTGTGGTCACTTGGAGAGTGAATCAGCAGACAAAAGATCTTCCTCTCTTTCTCTCCTCCTCTCTGCAAATCTGACTTTCCAACAAAAAATAAAGAACTCTATATAAAAAAAAGAAATGTTGGTCGTGTCCAAGCTAGGCTTCCTTTCATGAGGTAGGGCCATTGCGTGAGACCAGGGGAAGGTGTTGGGGGCAATTTTATTATTCAGGCCAGGCCACATTCCAGAGTTTGTCAAAAGGCCCCTTGACCAGACCAGCAGACTCCAACAACTTGTTATGGTGTTGAGCTGAAAACATGTTCTTACCTTGCCATAATCTTCCTGGTTCCTACAAACTTGAATTCCAGGTCCCAGCTGGTGTTTCCTAGACATCTGGTCATTTCAGGGTCAGAGCTCAGTTATCCCATGTTAGGCAGTTTTGTCATCTAGACTCCTCATTATGTACAGAACGTTGGGTTCTCTTGGTCAGGTGACTCTTACATAGCTCACAGCTCAAAGGAAGCTTACAGGTGAGATTATTTTAGTCTCCCCACCTTGCTTCCTTATCCCCTTACTGCCTAGCTGCCAAGCTAGGCTGTAGCCAGGATTGGCACTTTTTTTTTTTTGAAGTCTAGTTCAAAACACCTTTGCTAAGGCTCTTGTCATGAAGGCTCATTGTCACAATGAAGACTCAAGGTTCAAATGTGACCACTACTTCTCTTCACGTAAAGCTGCAATGTGACGGTATGTACTTGACCAGGCAGCAGCCCACTTCTCACGTGCCACCGGCAAAAGGAACTGATCACTCCCTGCCACATACTACTCTGACAAATGCATATCCTAAGCTACAGGGGCGGATGGCTGAATTAGCTTGGGCAAGAGGTTCTACTCCCAGCCTCATCTCTCTCCCTTCTCTGTGGGCTTCACTGAACATGTGGATGTCAGAGGCACTGAAAGAGTTCTTGATATAGCTCAAACTCAGGAAAGAGAACACTCAAGGGTGCTTCTGCTTTTATCCTCTGATTCCGGATGGGGAAACAAGCTGTGTGTAAGCAGGTATTCTCTTGTGATACATTCTTAGACATTGGGACTATGTCAGGGACAAGGCAAAGATACGTGTCTGACCAAGCAGAGGCTGAGTTCTAGCATACACCAACAAGGGGTGCCAAGGTAGAAGGCATTGCTTTTGGAATTAATGATCATTTCAAAAATGAGTAAATAACAAACTCTTTAAACTGTTCAACTTTCCAGGAAAATAGTTGTGGAGGTCACTTATATACCTGCTGACTACAGATGACATTCCTATGAACAGGACAAGCAAAGAAGAGGCTTCTGTGTCCTCTAACTCAGGCAATATCATATGTCTTGAAACTCTGAACATGGAAGCAGTTTTCCTTTAGTCAAAGGAATTAAGCCATATACACATCGGTACCATTCATTGGAACCTGTTTGAAATTCTGCGCCGTTCAATGAAGTACAGAGACCATGTCAGAGACTCCTAAGGAATTCTGGACACTAAACTCATTTTTCATGTTTTTATTTATTTCTGACTAAAAAGGATCCAAAAGAATAAGCCACATTTCCAACAAATGAATGGAGAAAATGGTGTAAGTATGGAAAGTTTTATATCTTTTCATAAATTAATGCTTTTATAAATCAAAACTTGTGATTATTCATAATCTTAAGCTTAGATCGAGAATGTTTTTGGCTTTATTTAGCTTACAAAAGAAAGAAAATTTAATGACATCTGTATTCTATTAACAAATAGACATACTTTATACTGAAAAATTTAGGGGGAAAAGACATCTCCCAAATTTAATCTTTCCTTCAAGCAGGGTTGCTGCTGCCAGCCCCACAGCCTTGTACTACATGATGCCAGGGTGCCAATCACAGAAACCATTACATGAGCCAGGTCCCTACCACTTAAGCAAAGAAACACATAATGTACAGTTCTTTCTACTGTTATTTGATGCTCCTGAAACAACTAACTGAAGATTTCATGAAGGCTTAAATAATTTAATCCTATCAAAGAGGAGGATATACCTGGTGTAGTGTCTGTAAAGTCTTTAGAAATAGTACTTGTGTTTAGCTTTTTTGTTGTTTAGGAATTTATCTCAGACAGAGAGATCATTCATCTGTTTCATAAAAACCTGCAAGAGCCAGGGCTAGGCCAGGCTCACATGGAGAGCCAGGGCCCAGCACGATGACCTAGTGGCTAGGTCCTAGCCTTGTATGTACTGGAATCCCACATAGGTACCAGCTCATGTCCTGGCTGCTCTACTTCCATCCAGTTCCCTGCTTGTGGCCTGGGAAAACATTAGAGGATAGCCTAAGGTTTTGGGACCCTGTACCTGCGTGGGAGACCCAGAAGAAGCTCCTGGCTCCTGGCTTTGAATTAGATTGGCTCAGCTCCAGCTGTTGCAGCCACTTGGTGGGTGAACCAGTGGACAGAAGATCCTTCTCTATGTCTTTCCTCCTCTCTGTATATTTGTCTTTTCAATAAAAATAAATAAAATAAAACAAAGAGCCAGAAATGCCTTGCAGATCTCCCAAAGTGGGTGGCAGGAACCCAAGCACTTGGCATTGATTGGCCAGTAGTAGGATGCTGGATTTGAACTGTGGGGCAGCTAGGCCTGGACCAGACACTTCTGAGACAGGATGTGGTCCTCTCAAAATCACAGTGGGCAACGCAACCTGCCTTTCACAGTGCTTGCCCATTATGCAGTTTTTGTTGTTGTTGTTTTTTAAGATCTATTGTATTTATTTGAAAGGCAGAGTTACAGAGTGTGGTGTTGTGTGGGGGTGGGTTCCGCCTGCTGGTTCATTCCCCAAAGAACTGCAAAGGGATGACTGGGCCAGGGCAAAGCCAGGGGCCAGAACACCATCCAGGCTTCTCACATGATGTCAGGGGACCAAGCAACTAGTAGTCTACTACTGCTTTCTCAGGATCACTAGTAGGGAGGTGGATCAAAAGTGGCGCAGCTATGACTTGAACTATCATACTAATAACAGGATGTCTAGGTCTCAGGTAGCAGCTTAATCCTTCATGTCACCACTTGGGCCCTCCTATTTTTGCTTTGAGATTTTAGTTTTGAGGACAGTTTCGACCTTAGCCAAGTGTGCCAAAACTGCTCGCAGTGGATCTCCCTTAAGATCAATCACAGAAACAGACACTGTTATTAGCATCGTATCTATCTCCCTTATCTTTGGTACCTTTATGTTCTTTCACATTTTGTTCTAGGAATAATACAAAAAGTGCATGTATTTTGTTACATAGTATGTTGCAATTTCCTCAGCAGCATAAAAATCTCATGGGACCCCCCCCAATCACTAAGGTTCATATATGTCATTTCTTTTTATTGAACCCTCACACTTGTCTCAGTCTTAATTCCAGTAGGTAGATTTTGCTTGCATTTTTTTCTTTCTCTTTTTCCAGTAACTGTTTTCCAAATAAGCTTATACGTTGAAGACCTGGGATTGTGTTCCACACGTCTTTTGTATTCTCTGTACAACTGTCACAGTATATATGTAACTTAAAAAAAAAATACTTTTGATTTGTCAAGCCTGCCCTAAAGTCATGTAATTGCTTAAGTTGCCATTGAAATGTAAAATTATTTCACATTATCCATGATTTCTGGAAACCAGTCAATATTTTGCTCACTCCCCAAATTTTGTTTTGGTGTTTATATTTACTTGGTGAATAAGAAGGGGCATATATTTTAAAAGGCTGAAATTGGTGCATTACTAAAAAAAAAAAAAATCACAGCTGTGCACATTTTCGAATGAGTTTAAACATCACAAGGAAGGAAATGTCTGCTTACTAAGAGAAAAGCGGAATAAAGAATGCAGAAAACATATGCTTTGGGGGAGGGGGAAGAGGGTAATAGAAAACTAAGCTTAAAATCCTTTGGGTACAAACTCCCTCAAGGGAGTATAACGCAAATGGAACCGCAACGCCCACCAGCCCCTGGCCCTGCCAGTGGCTCCCTGTGCTCAGAAAACGTTGCCAGTGGCTTTCACCTTTGGCACAAAGCTTTGTTACAAAAGGAACCTGCTACTTCCAATCACAGCCTTCCCCCCCTGCCCCCCGCTCCTTTCAGCATTTGAAGAAATCACCCAGCAGCTTTCTGATCCCACTGTTTCTATGAAAATTCACCCATTGCCTATATTGTTATCCTCTTGTGCATCAGTGTGGTTTTTTCATTTGCTTTAAAAAAAAACAGTTCATTAATGTATTTTCATCCACTTGAAAGGGGGAGTGAAAGCAAAAGAAAGAGGAATCTTCCATCTGCTGGTTCATTCTCCCAAATACAGAAAGGGGTTAGGCTGCAGCCAGGAGCCTGAAACTCCCACTCATCCTTCTGGTATTGGTGGCAGAGGCCCAACACTGGGCTCACTAACTGTTGCCTCCCAGAATGCGTTCACAGGAACCTGGATTGGAAGCAGAGCAGTTAAGACTTGAACCAGCATTCTGATAGGGGATGCGAGCATGCCAGCCACTACACTGTTCAGTCCACTACAATGTTCAGTCCAATCCAAGATTTTATAAATGATAAATTACTGAAGAGGCGTAAATCCTTTTTTAAGTGGATCACCCTATAAGTAAAGGAAAGAATTGACACCAATGAAGTAGTTCTACAAAATTATAAACATTTTCAAAGATTTCATATCTTAATCAGAAGCACTGAGTGGGGACAAATGCAGTGGTGCAGTAAGTGTAACTGCTGCTTGGGATACCTGCATCACATATTGTAGTGCTGGCTTGAGTACTAGCTGCTCCACTTCAGATTCCATTTGTTGTTAGTGCATCCTGGGAGACAGCTCATTGTGGCTTATGTACTTAGGTCTCTGCTGCCCACAGGGAAGACCTGAATGAAGCTCCTGGCTCCTGGCTTTGACCTGGTTTATTCTGGCTGTTGCACTCATTTGTGGAGTGAGCCAGGGGATGAAAGACCAATCATCTTTGAGCAGATGGAAAAGAAATAGGCACTCAGTCTCTTAAAAAAAAAAAAAAGTACAGGGCTGATGTGGTGGTATACTGCATAATGCTGTCACCTGTGGCACTGATATTCCATATGGGTGTCAGTTCATGTCCTGGTTGCTACACTTCTGATCCAGTTTTCTGGTAACGACCTGGGGAAAGTAGTGTAAGACAGCCCAAGTGTTTGGGCCCCTGTCACTCACATGGGATATCTGGAAGGAGTTCCTAGTTTTTAGCTTCGGCCTGGCACAGTCCTAGTCTTTGTGGCCATTTGGGAAGTGAACCAGTAAATGAAGATCTCACTTTTCTTTCTATCTCTCCTTCTCTGTAAGTCTTCTTTTCAAGTAGATAAAAATCAATCTTCAAAAAAAGTTCAACTGGTAATATTTTAAAAGATTAAAAAAGACTGTTTCTTCTAAGTTGCTTACTTGGTTCAGTTTTAGAACATGATGGCTGATGCATTTTCACAATAACATCTGCAGGATAGTTCCAAAGTTTGGCTTAAGTATCAGTGTTCTAAGGCTAACACAAAATTTTCACTATTCCCCAAGTTATATAAATGAATGTTGTGTGGGCAGAATCCTGTAAACTGTAACTGAATGTGAGACCAGATCGGTAAAATACTTTTGCTTTTACTCTGACAACTTTCATGAGATGGAAATCATTAACATTTCCCCTGGGGTTCTAAATAAATATTGAAATTATAGTAATTAAAGATTTTCTGATAGACGTTCACAGTGCAGTGATCAGTAGGTGGATCTGATTTGATCTGCAAAAAGATCCCTTGTTGAGTGCTGTTGAGCCCTTCATACAAATTACTGTGTGCCTCAAAACATAGTGAGACAAGCTGCTTTTACATTACCACTGTACTGGAGGTAGACACATCTGCAGACTCTATGAAGACAAATGCAAATTCCTGGATGCTAATAATGCTGCCATTTAGTCCAGGGCTTCCTCACTGTGATATCATGAGAACTCTTCAGTGTGTAACTGTATACAAACTCACAAGTATAATTTCTTATTGTTTAATTGCAATTCCTGGGAGGGCCGCAGATACATTGAGAAAAAAACAGAAACCTGGCCACACAGAGCTCTTAAATAAACTGAACAGCTACCCAAAGACAGGAGATGTAAATGAATGTACATTTAACTCTTACCACTAGACACATCCATCTTTTCCCTATAGTTCGTGAGACTAGCGTCAATAGAAGGTCTTGAAGGATGTTATTACCATTCTCCATCTATTAATAGAATAATGTAGTAGTCAAAAGACTTTCAAAAGATAAAAGCATCATTCTTCCTAA
Organism: Ochotona princeps; assembly: GCF_030435755.1. NCBI lineage: Eukaryota > Metazoa > Chordata > Mammalia > Lagomorpha > Ochotonidae > Ochotona > Ochotona princeps. Next base: position 13,550,600 of record NC_080854.1, on the reverse strand, counting down.
AGTTTCTGGATGGCTGCCCAAATCACAGTCATATTTTCATATTTGTCAGCTCAAAGAGACTCTTTTATAATAGCAAATAAAAATTAAGTGTTCACACTGGGCTTCAAAGCAAAATTCCTTCAGCGATGATGCATGAAGCACAGTATACATCTTTCTTTACGAAGGTTTATGGCCTCAAATTCAATATTCCAACTGGGAACATCAAAGAGTTAAAACATCCTGGGACAATGAGTACTATGATCTGATTTTTGAAAATCAGGCTAATTATGCAGAAATGAGTTCTCCAGAGTCCTGCCAAAGAAGTGGGGATTTTCAGAACTGTCCTTAACAAAGGCATGGAGCTAAACGGTAGACAAGTATTAATAAAAAGAGGAGGCTGGATCACATTTAAGGCTCCTTCCCTACCTGGTGGGCACAGAGTAGTTTCAGAGTAAAGAACTAAACTATTTAACACATGAATGTAAAAGGTAATATGTAATTAAACAAAAACAGCCCATTAAAGCGCTACTTGTTACAGTGTAACACTGTTCTGGGATTATCTTCTCACCAAAGGAACTGCACTTCTTTTTGTTGTTATTTTATTTTAATAATCTTTATATAATTGATTAGGGCACAAAGAGTCAAGGGCTACAGGAAAGTGGGTAAAACCATTGTTTTCACATTCTCTCTCCCTGTCTCTCTTTTGTTTTCTTTTTTCTGTATCTGGGGTAAGGCGGAAGATAAAGGGAGAATCCCCACCCAGCTTCCCACCCATCCCAGGTTCCCTGACCTGGGGCATGCTCCCAGGGCACTGCTTAAGTGGTCTTGATAGTTCAACAACAGGATGAAATCTCTCCACAATCCCCTGGCTCACACAGTCCACCTTAGAGTCCCTGCCCAGATTTTCACTGCCAACACATGGCTGGGGTAAGAGCTGCACTTTTCCATCTCCTCTCATTCAGGACTAGAGTCTGTCAATAAACAGATCCATGGATGTGGAACATCCATGTGGATGATAACCAGTGATTAAAATAGCTTCAAATTGTGGACACTACAATCAACTATCAGCAGAACCCTATCAAGCTGCTAGGTACAGAGTGATTCTGTCCGTTTGGAAGATGCCTCGCATGCATCCTTTTGTTGGACTTACACATTTCTGTGAAAGGCAACTGGAAATAGCCAAAACCTCAGAGCCCAGCGGACAGTAAGCTCCCAGTGAGCTGTTGAAAGGAATCCTTTGAAATGTGGTGGAATGTCTTCTAGATTCCTGAGGAAATTTGGGGGTGTAGCGGGCCAGCTGGCAGTGGGCAGGAATTTAGTCATGTATGACTTGCATGCTCATAGCCATATTCCCCTAAAGCAAACAGTAACAACTACCACAAATCCCAGATAATCTCAGACTTACTCATAATCGCAGAGAAGGGAACAAAAAAAAAAAAAAAAAAAAAAGAATTTATGTATAGAAATAAGCTTTCAGAGGTGTGCTTTTAGACTCAATGAAACATCTAAAAGAATATAATATCTCCCTGTTAAGTCTCTTAGAAATCATGAAGATAAATAACATTTGAGGCAAAAGCTCTCACTTGCTTCAAATTTGCACATTTTTATTGCTCTGTCATAATGTAACAGAGCTCAGAGGGAAGCCTAGCTTTGCCCCGGGTCTCATGGCTATAAATGAGAACGCTATCGTTCAATCCCAGGTCTCTATTCCTGTGTATAACCATCTCAGTATTTGCCTTGAAACAAACAAACACATAAAAACAAGTGAGGATTGGGGCAGTTGTGGGGAATTTGACCAACTAGAGCTGAATCCTAGTTGTCCCATTGGTTACCTTTAGGATAATAAGCAAACCTCTAAGGAAAAAAAAAGCCTATTTCTCAGGGTTGTTGTGGGAATTATAAACATGTTTCAAGTACCTGATAGCTGCAATTGCTATTATTACCATCCTTGTTAAAACAAGGCACTGGAAATTCACTGAATGCTGACCAACGAGTTTTCTCAAATCATTAATGTATTTCATTTGCAAATGCCCAAGGACCGGGACTGGTGGGACAAGGAAAGCTGTTCTCTCGGGGCTTGGAGGAAGAGCCAGGACCAGAGCACTACTTGTGTGCATCTTTCCCGGAGTTATTTCCACCACCCTCTGTTACCTCTCACTTGGTTTACTTTAAAAAGACTAAACTAATCCCAAACATGGCTAATCAAATCCAAACCAAATAAGGAAAGAAAAGGTTCCTCCTGTGCAGGGAACCATAAAACAGGAATGCAGAAAACACAGGCTTCTGGACAAAAATCAACAGGAAAACACACAATATGCTGGGTACAAATTACCCCAGGGGAACATAGACCTGATAAAACTGAAAGAAACACCCAGAGCTCTTCCTCCCTGGAGGATGGATGTCAGCGGCTTTCACCCCTGGCACGGTGACCAATTACAAAACGGGTCCTCCACTTCTAACCACAGATGTCCTAAATGACAAATTAAGTGTCAGAGATAAAAGGTTATCAGGCAATAAGCACAACACGTACACACACAGGGCCCAACATTGGGCTTTAAAAATTTTTCATTTGGTTTTCATCAGTTGGAATAACTCCTAGGTTAGTAATTTAAACAAAATCTAATTCTTCAGAGAAAGGCCTGCCTCCTCAGATGGAAGTACAAAATAAGTGTGTGTGGATATATATATATATATGTAAAACTATATATATATATATATATATATATATATATATATATCCCTCAATATCCATAACATCCACTATGCTCCAAGTCCATGCACTCAATACAAGCCATGGAAGTGGGTGCAGTTTACTTTAAGGGACATCCCTGCCCACACAGTGCCTATCATCACAAGTCTGGAATAAACAGTTCCTACGGCTATTCCTATCAAGGTCAGATCAGTGTCACATTCATCCTCATGAGAGTAGAGTAACAGTTGGCATTCACTCACACACACACACTCTCATGGAATGCTGAAATGATTTTTTTCTTCATCATAAGGCTTGTAAAAGTAAACATCCTTAATTAATAGGTATCAGGATTTAGGAGAATCTACTAACATATATGGCATTTTCTTTTCCTTGACACATTTCAATCTTTTTAATTGGTTAATTTTTAAATTTATTTTGAAAGACAAAGAGACAGAGACAAACAAATCTTCCATGCATGACTTCGCTCCCCGTGCACCCTGCAATAGATACAATTGGGCCAGGCAGAAATCAGGAACCAGGAGCTGCTCAACCTTTATTTCCCATCCAGACTGTATGGACCCAAGTACATGGGCCATTACTTTCTGCCTCCCAGAGCGCACAATTGCAGGAAGCTCACACTGGAAGCAGAGATGGGACTGAACCGAGGCATTGTGATATGGATGCCCTGAAGAGTGTTTTCACTGTTTTGCCACATGGCCACTCATTTACCATTCCTAAATTGACAAATGACAGCTATCTCCCACTTTTCCTAGGATGACATTATGCTGAAAGAACAACGAAGGAATGAAGTGGGCAAATGTTTAGCCCAAATTCCACATAGCAAAGTCTGGGTTCAGGGTTTGATGCCTGGCTCCCACTGTTGACTTACTGCTACTGCAGGTATTGGGAGGCAGCAGTGGTGACTCAAGTCATTGGGTTCCTGCTGCCTGTAATGGGAAACCTGGATTGAGTTCCTGGTTCCAGGTTCCAGCTGGCCCAGTCCTGACTTCTACGGGCATCTGGGCAGTGACCAAGCAATAGGAGCTTTCTTAAACCCTTAGAAACAAAATTAAATAAACTGGCTTCCAATGTGTGTGACACCAAGACACACTGGCAAGCAACTGAACTGCAGCATCACGTACTTAGTTCAGAGGATTTTCCTATCACAAGTCTTGATGAATATTTTTGACCAAAGGATAAAGAAATGAAGTTGTATTTCCAAAATAGCCTGGACATATTTTCCTACTGATAATCTTTTCATAATTTTGTACATGACAAAACGCTCCAAATACTCTCTTCACACTAGAATAACAGTTCAAAGACAGTTCCTACCGTTATTGCAGTATTTATCATTTGCTGTCTGATCACATTGGCCTCAGTTTAATGTTTCCGCATTCATAGTTAATCAGGATGAGTTATTTAGAACTACTTTTCTACAGCTATGTGATTCTCTCTTGGTTTCCCGGGCAGATAATAAAACTACACTAGTATTCTTTAAGGTATTACAGATTTCCTTCAAGTCGGTTACTATGAGGACTACATTCTGCAGGTTTCTGGGTATCATCACTTCCTTATCCAAGTGGTATCTTGATTTGCCTTTCTTCCGAGACACATTTCTTTCACTATCCAAAGTAAGCATCTTCCTTGCCTTATTCTTCATTTAGTTGAAATGCAGAGACAGATAGACAGACTGATAGATAATCCATTGATTGATAGATAATTCATTGGTTCACCCCTCAAATGCCCTCAACATCTGGTGCTAGGGAGGCTGAAGCCAGTCCCGATCTCTCAGGCAGGTGTTAGGGCCCCAAGTCCCTGAGCCATCAGTAATGTACCTTATCAGAAAGCTGCACAGGAAGCAGAGTAAGGCCTTGAGCCCAGACACGTTGACACAGGCTATAGGAGTCCCCGATAGCATCTGAACTATTGCATCCAATCCTTGTCCCAGTAAGCCCTTCTTCCAGCACCACCAACTGACAAGGTTTAAGAAGAGCTTCATTCATTTATGGTGGTTGAAAAAGTAGTTCGCACTTTTCCTCAAACACCTTTCTTTCCTTTCACTTAGTGAACTGCTATTTTCTAGTCACTTTATTTATAAAACTGTTCCTTCTCTTTTGTATCTTCTTAATGCTAATGTCTGCTTTTATTTTCATCTTATTGATATTACTGCATGTTATTTACTGCCATTAAGGTTCTTCTCTGTTCAAGTTTCTGGGCTGAGAAAAAATATTGTCATGGCTTTCCAGCTTGGTAAAAAGAAATTCAGATACCCTATCACCTGCTATTCCAAACACTCCATATACTGGAAGTTTGTGAGTTGATAATAATAATAAAAAAACTAAAATATTATAAAATGATTCTAACAAATATAAATAGACATCTGAGATTTAATGATACCCAGAAAATACTGATTTTTCTTGAAAATAAAATGGGCTTATTTAAAACCTATAGCAGAGCAAGCAGTGCTACAGTATCACTTAATTCCCACAGTGGTGTAGATTTGCATTTTCTTAATTTCCTGGAAGAAGGAATATCATATTCTTGTTCACTCACTTTTAAGTACTTTAATAAAATCAAACTTTGGAAGAAGCCAAGAGTAGAATCCAAAGTTTCAAAGATCACTTAAGAAAAAAATCAACTACTCTGGTGGCACTTACTAATAAATATTTGATGTGTTTTCTTCAACATGACATGCAATCAACAGGAATTCACCCATGACACAGTTCTAGCATTACAGTACAGGTCCACAAGCTATTTAAAAACTTGTTTTCATTTCATCGGAAAGGAGGGGAGATGGAGGGGTTTGAAGAAGGAAAGGAAGGGAAAAAGCGAAGAATCTATCTCTCATCCATTGGTCTGCATTCCCAGATACTCACAAGAGCCAGGACCGGGCCAAATCAAAGGCAGCAGTTCAGACTCCATGTGGTCTCCTGTACGGGTGTGAGAGAACCAAGTGCTTGACAGTCCACCTGCTGCCTCCCAGGGTGTGCATTCCAGTAAGCTGGACTGGAAGGAATGGATCTAGGTATTCACGTGAAAGATGCAGGCATTCCGCAAAGCCACTAAGGCCAGTGAGCCAAATGCATAGTCCCTTTTCAAAACTGTTCTATAGAACTTACAGGGCATGCTTCAGTGTTGAGCAGGGAACAATGGAAATATGAAAGGGGCAAAAAAGAAACATGCGGACTTCGCTTAGGCCCTTGAACTCTGGAACATTTAAGCTTAAAGTGAAAACTGCAAAAAGCATTTCTAATGTGACATCAATTCTTTTGAACTTCAAACAATCTGAATGTACATTTGACAACAAATGCTTTAATGATGGCATCACGCAGCTGACTTAAATCTCCAAGTGACTTTGTACTTCTATTGTTCTTTTAAAGCAAACTGTTTAATCAAAAATTGGTGAAGCTTTCACAAAAGGAATTACATTGTTAATGAAAGTTTACCAATTAATTACAAAGTTTAGTCAATGGAGCTCAGTTGAACTGCTAAAGAGATGACCATCTCATTACTTATTTTCATAATAATGACTATATATGGAAAGAGTTTCTTTAAAAAATTATTTATTCCCTCCTAAAACTGTTCTGCTCCTCAATTGTTAATATTTGGCATATTTGAGTTATAAGCCTGTTTGGACTAGCCTAAAATTTGTGAAGTTCAGTAGAAATCACACTTGAATACTATAAGCTGCTAAATACAAAAATGAAAATAGACACAAGATAGCTGAATAGTACCCTATAACTATTTTGAGGTATATAGCAGCCGGTTGTGTATAAACTAAAGTTGAAATGTCAATGAAGCAGTCACAGGATGTGGTTAAGAACTTGCATTTTCTAACATACTGGTAACTCAATACCATGCCAATGAACTCCATGATGTTGTAAATTGTTGTTGAAGTTGTGTCGTGGCTTTTCATTGGAGGGGATGATATTCTGCCAGCTCTACTTTCAGACCAGGGATGGTCTCCGAATGAAACTGTTGAATTTATCTGGACAATAAGATGCCGGACTTTCTACATTGTCCAAGCCCGCAATGAAGGAATCAGGACTGGATATGAAATGTACTACTGCAATAAAATGGAGGAATTCAATATTGTGGGAGGGCTTTTTGGAGGGGTTGGGGGCATCCGAGAGTCTATGAAACTGTCATAAAATGAAATTTTAAAAAAGACTATATATGACAAAGGGAAAGAGTTAATATATATGTAAGTCAAAATTATGAATTAATATTATCTTCCCTATGCCAGTTCAAATTATGTATGATACTTGGTTTTAATTGGGAAATAAACACACATTCATAAAAAATAGTTATTTAAAATAGAGTGACAAAAGAAAGGGAAAGAGGAAAAGGAAGAGGGGATGACAGGCAGGGAGAGGAGGAGGGAAAGAGAATTCTTCTCTCCACTGGTTCACTCCTCAGATGTCCCAACTGGAGACAGGCCAGGACAAAGCTAGGAGCCATGATTTCCATCTGAGTCTCTGAAACAGGTGGCAAGGGCTCAGATACTTCGGCCATCACAGATGCTTCCCAGGCACATGATGGGACAGGTGGACTGGAAGCAGAAGTGAGACTCAATTCCAGGCCCTCTAATGCGGACTGTAGATACCATAAGTGGGGGCTTAACTCGTGGAACCACAACACGCACCCCAAGCTTTCAACTTATAAAATGTCAGTGTTTTATACTTAAGTATGGCCAAATTTTCTCTCAGACATACACACATACACACGATTCCAAATCCTTTTCAAAAACAATTATGTAGAGAGAAATATGTGAAAAACTTGTTGTCCTAAGAACAGAACAGAATAGAACCAATAATAAATAATTTTCCACATGCAAGGTCGATTTTTCTTTTTAGAAGAGGTCAGATAAGTTCATGCAGAAAACCTCCACAGAACAGGCCTGTCATTAGAAAGAAATGAAGCATGGATTATTGGTTTTAAATATTTTCTTAAGGACCAAAAAAATTTTCAAGGGTTTTAGCCAAGTACAAGAAGATAAGTAGTGCCCACTTCTGGTTTTGCCAAAGAACACAATTCTTTTCAGAAACTTTGAACTTAGTGGCTTTGGGAAAAACTGACATCCAGTCTAAGAACCCATAGTGTATTTGCCAGTTCACGTCACATCTGATCTGTTAGACGACAGTCAGGAGATGTGTGTTCCTGACTGACAAGACTCAGATTCTTATCTGGGGGTTCCTCTTTGAGCTGTCAGTGGTCTTTTCCATTCTTCCCTTGCCCCCACGTCCTGGAGAACCTGACTCTGTTCAGTGTGTTCCTTTCAATGGCCTCTGGAATTAGACAAGGGAGTCAGAGAGGCAAGCATGGGTCAGGACACTAGAGACACAATGAAGAGTTATTACTATTTACATTTTAAAAAATCACCTATTTTTATTTTATTTGAAGGGCCGAGAGAAAATGAGAAAGATTTCAAACTTTTGGTTTTCTCTTTAAATGAGCACAATAGGCCAGGATTGGGTCAGGGTCAGGTTGAAACCTGGAGCCTGCAACTTAATCTAGGTCTCCCAAGAAGGTGGCAGGAATCCAAGCATCTCGGCCATCACCTGTTGCCTCCCATACTGCATACTGGCAGGAAGCTGGATAGGGAAACCAGGCATTCCCATAACGGATATGGGTGCCACAAAGGACAATTTTAATTGCTGTGCCAAATGCCAGACCTAAGAGAATGACTGTTTCTAATTGTGATGAAAGGTACTGAAGAATTCTGAGCTGGAGAGTGATATGATTATAGTCACATATTTAAAATATCTATGTTAAGCATGTAGAGGACAGGTAAGAGAAGAAGCAACATCAGGGATGAAGCAAAAGTAGAATGCAGGTAAGAAAGACTGGAGGAGGAGGATGGTGTAACTGTACATGAAATCAGATCTATTTTCATAATAAAGTTAACTGGCCTTGCTCATGAGGGCAAGGAAAGAAAACTGCTGCCAGGGAACTGGGTCAATGGAAGGAAGGGAAAGATCTCACTTTTACTGAGATAGGAAACCACTGATCGGTGAGTTTCAGTGTAGGTAGGGTGGTGGCATTCCAGAAACGTCTTGACCTTCAATGTAAGACACCATCAGAAACACTAGTGAAGGAGCTGAGGAAGCACAGGAACATTCTGGGGCTTAGCAGAGAGCTTTGGCTAGGGGTGTGGGAGTCCTTCAGGGGCTAGGAGTCACTGGTGGATATGACGTGAAGTCATCTGGAGTATAGTGCAGAAAAGGTCTACTTCCCAACATGTAAACATCAGGACAGGAGTTCTAGCAGCAACAGAGGTGAAGACACTGCTTGAGGAAAGAAAGATCCACTACACATGGCTCAGTCGTCAAGTCATCAGACATTGGTGTGGCCAGGGGAGGGAAAATGGGAATGAGAGGAACTGGAGGCGAGACAGAAACAATAAATCCTTTCTCCCAAACTTTGACCATAAAGATACGCTTGAGGAGCCAAAAGAAGGAGCCAGATGGGTATGACTTGAGGGATGCATAATAAATGATTAAGAACACTTTTTGCAAGGGCTCTATAATAGCATGTTTATATCTTCACTGGGAAGAGCCACTAAAGATGAAAAAATTGACAATACCAGGATGAAAATATAACTTCAGTAGAGGAAAGGAAAAAGGGCATAGTAAGATACAAAACACTAGTAGATTTGGTCTTGGGAAGAGAAGGGCTCTTTTGTGATGATGGTTTTTATTTTCTCAGTGAAACAGGGTGGAAGGTCAGCCTGTGGGAAAGGAGAGGAGATGCTGAAGATTTGAGAGAAAGGGAAAAATGATGAAATAACGCCCCAAGGGATTGTGGTTAAGATTGTCCAGAACTTTGGCACCAAATAAGCCTTGTGATTATCAACTTCACAGGAATCCAGTTAGGAGTATCATAGATGGTCCCTCCTGCCAGGTGCAGTTATTCAGACACAGGTGGGTAGTAAATGAGTTTAACAAACAGGTTTTAATGTTATAATGCTTGAGTCTAGGATGGCCCAAAGCCTTGGGACCATGCACCCGCATGGGAGACCCAGAAGAGATCCTGGCTCCTGGTTTTGGATTGGCGCAGCTCCAGCTGTTGCGGTCACTTGGGGAATGAACCATCAGACGGAAGATCTTTCTCTCTTGTCTCTCCTACTCTCTGTATATATCTGACTTTGCAATAAAAATAAATAAATCTTAAAAAAGTTATAATGCTTGAAACTGAGGTGTCACAGGTGGTGCAACCACATGCCCTGACTACAAGGACTAGTAAAGAAAGGTCACAGAGCAGGTGGCTGGGAGGAGTGAGAGTTATGAAAGAAAGGCACTCAAGGGAATGAGGGAACAGGGAGCTGGATGAGCTGTTGAGTTGGGAGCTGTAGTTTTCAAGAATGTCCATCCACACCATGGGAGACCAGTGAAACCAGGGGTACCAAACCTTCATGTGTCCAGGATGGCGGCAGACAGAACAATATGATGGGTTACAAATAAAAAAAAAAAAGCTTGAATTTTTTGAAAGGCAAAGTCTCTCTCTCTCTCTCAAGAGAGAGGAAGAGAAAGAGAGAGGAGATACAGAGATATGAAAATCTTCTATCTGCTGCTTCATTCCCCAAACATGCCCACAAAGTCGCTCAGGAACCTACAACTGATCTAGGTCTTCCACATGTCTGGGAGGACTTACTCATCAACTAGGATTTGAAGCTTGAATCTAGGTAGGCTGCTAAAGGTATTCCAAGCAGCATTTTAAGGACTGTGCCAAACATCTGCTGTAGAACTGGAATTTTTCATCGGAAGTAAAGTGCCATGGAAGTGACAGTAAGGATGCCAACAATCTCAACTCCAGGCACTACAGTGGCATGGGAGACACAAACAGTGAAGAAACAAGCAATACAGCAAGTGAAGGATAAAAACTGAATAAAGATTCTTACAGGACTCTAGTCTGAGATCTCTGTGGTAAACATGACCATGCCTGATCCAAAGCCAACCTCATAGCATGGTTTGAGCAAATTCTGGGTTTTAACTAAAAGGAGTCTCAAAGTATTATCAATGTCACAGTCATATAGGGCTTTAAGAAAAATCCAGATGGGAGTGGTTAAGAATCTGAGTAAGAGATTTGGAATATATAAGGCAAGGGATGAAATAAAGATACGACCTAATCCTTGAGTAAAGGATTCCCATTGCACTTTCACCTATTTTCTATCCCAAATATCTTATCTCTTTCTTTTTTTTTCATGTTATCTGTCTTCCTTTCTAGAATTTCTATTTTCTGATTCACAAGAAATCCATCAGCTCAAGCACAATTTATTTTTCTCAACACTGTATATCTGAGCACCTAGCAAAGTATTTAGGAAATATAAGGTGACCAAGGTATATGAAATGAACATAATGGAGGTAAGAAGTATGGTTAGGCTCCAGTGTTGTGGCAATAAGCTAATCCTGTGCTGTGTGATACTGGCATCCAATAAGGGCGCCAATTCATGTCCTGGTTGCTCCACTTCTGCTCCAGCTCTCTGCTTATCATCTGGGAAAGCAATGAAAGACGGCTCAAGTTCTTGTGACCCTGCAACCACTTGGGAGACCTGGAAGAGGCTCTTGGCTTCAGCTCAGCTCCAACTCTGGTTGTGTGGCCATTTGGAGAGTGAACCAACGGATGGAAGATCTTTTCTGTCTCTCCTTTTCTTTTTGTAACATCTGCCTTACAAAGAAAAAATAGACTTAAGAAATGTATGGTTTGAATAGCACAAGCAAGTATTGCTATCCAGTGCTGTTATGAGTCCAATGGATTCCCTCTATGGAATGAGACATTTAGAAAGGAGGGTTGAGAAATGAATGCTAAATATTGGTTCTAAGTAACAGATTGAGTAAAGTTTCAGCCTTGTGGGGCCAACGTTAAGCAGCACTTGACTGGGGAGTAAGTTTGGAATGGTAAAGACACATGTAGGTCACTTTCCTCTCCTCCACTCCGCCCTCTGAGTCACTGTCATCTCAGCCCTGAGGTTGCTCTGTTCTGCCCACAGTTGTCTCCACCTTCTCCTGGTCCTGTCCTAGCAGATCACAATCATTTTGTTTCCCACATCCCTAGCTTCTGTACAATTATCACTTGGCAGATGTGAGCGTGGACGTATGTGCTGTTTCCTGAGTGTGCCACATGAGTTACAACGTGTATTGACATCAGACAGTTTATCTTTTGGATTATAAACTCTTAGAAACAGGGGTATGTAGTCGCCTTAATGTAATCTTCAGTTTGTTAACTCAGTTTTGTTCAGGGCAAGGGTGAGGGTTTAACCTCCAAATGTGTTATTTATTTTTGTCTTGCCCCATCTCAAACTACCTCCAATTCAGGCATTCTCCATACTCTGAGAAGTGTTTAACAGAGATAGAATAATATGGAAAAAAATGCAAATTTGAATAAAAATTTCTGACTTTACTATTGCAAACAGCATATGTTAAAATGAACAGCACTGAAATTCCAAAGCACCTGAAAAATGAGTTGAGAAAACAAAAAGGTTTATATAATCTAAAATTCCCAACTGCAGAAATATGTAAATATATATTTAAACTTGAAATATATGGCCATTCCTATTAAATGTAAAGTCAAATAAATTTATGTTAAAGTAAAATGTGGTCTTCTCTCTCCACTAACCATAAACATAGAAGCTTAGGAGCTGGGAAGGACCTTGCAGGCCAGCCTGTTCCTACTTCGGAGGAAGTAACTGAAAACCAGAGGAGTGTTATTGTGTTATCTGAAGCAGGCAGTGGGGAAGTGGGCAGACTGCCAGGTTCGACCCTTGGATAATTCTGTACTTTTACTTTTAGCTGGATGATACTGGAAAACTCTTTTCAACTCGTTCAAGCCTCAGTTTCCTCATATGTCACTGAGATATTATATCACTATGGTTCACTGAGAATCAAGGTGATTAAAAGCGATGATCAGGGTAGGTATTATGACACAACACGTTAAGCCACAGCTTATAATGCTGGCATCCCATATAAGACCGCTGGTTTGACAGGATGCTTTGTTTCTAATTAAGCTGTTAACTCGCAGTAAATGATGACCCATGTATTGGGTCTCCAGCCAGCCATGTTGGAGATCAGTTCCAAACTCCTGGTTTTGGCCTGGCCCAGTACCTGCTACTGTGATCATTTAGGTACTGAACCAGTAATGGCACACATGTCTTTCTCTTTTCTCCTTCATACTATCTCTTTGTTCTTTTTCCTTTCAAACAAATAGATACTTCTTTAAAAAGAAAGAAAAAGAAAACTGATAACCAACATAAAATACCTAGCATCAAACTTCTGGGGTGATGTCAGTGCTGTAATATAGCAAGTAAGTCACCATCTGCAGTGCCTGCCTCCCTTATGGGCACTGGTTTGTACCAGCTGCTCCACTCCTCATCCAGTTACCTGCTTACAGCCTGGGAAAGGCAATGGAAGATGGCCCTAGTATGTACCATCACCTTTAAATGTGGTACCCAGGAGTAAAAGATTCTTGGGGGGGGGCAGTGAGTGGAAAGGGGGTAAGGACTTTATGAGAAAAGGGAAAGAAAGGAATAAAATCCAGAAAACTATCATTAACAGCATCCAATTTGGGAAAATGGAAGCAAGAGGGTATCTTGCCAGCCTGGGGAAAAGAAGGAAACATCCATACAGACTAAAAAGCTTTCCCTGGCATCACACAATCTCCTCAGACAAAGGAAACCAAAGCGGGGCACACCATTTTGGACCTGGGAAGAAATGAGAAAAAGAAGATGGATCATAATCAAGCAAAGCTCATTAATTACTGCCAAACTCTATTATGACACTATATAGAAAAGTCTAGCAAATTAAATCATGTATATGGGATCACCTTTATGTTGATAGTGAAATAAGGGTAAGAGTTGAAATGAAGGGAAGGAAGGGGATAGTCAGTTGGCAACTGTGTTAAATCTGAGTTAATGTTAATGTGGGGTACGACAGTCTGCATCAGGGATAACTGTACCTTAAATAGAACATGAAAGGGTCACCAAAGAGAGGAAGAAGAATGCATGCACAGGTGTGTTCTTGGGAAGAGAAGAAGGTGAGAAGAACTCCGGAAAAAGTACCCCCTCTTGTGTGGCACAGTAGAAACACACAAGTTCATCCTTCTTCATTAGCAGGGAAAGGACAGGAACACCTGCTGGGGGTAAGGTTGGGTTTGGCTGTCTTGGTCAAAAACAAAAGTTAAAAAGGCCTGCTAAGTCCTTCTTCAAGGGGACCAAATCCCCAATTCTCAACTGCCACAAGCAGACAGGCCAGTGAGGATGCAGAGCCAATCCCACTTCATGCAATGACAGAGGAAGGGTAAAGCCCAGATCCTAACCAACTGCACACAGGCCCAGCCCTCAACTCAGCCTCTCCCCTAGACCCAACCCCACTGTGAAGGAAGCTCTCAGGGTTCAGTTAGAGATAGTAAAATGAAAGGCAAGAATTCACGAACACAACACAGCCAAGAGAATATCTTGATTGATTGTTCATCTTAAACCCAACAAAGAGAAAACACTGAAACAACTACTATGCAAACCACTGGGTGAAAAAAAAAAAATCAATGAACTGGGGGATGGGGAGGAGTAGGAAGGAAGCTAAAAGCTACTTCAAAAACAAAAACAAAAACCAGCCTTCTCCATGTCCCCCACCAAGAATGGGATTTTACTCCCATTACAGGAGTAAAGAAAACAGAAGTTAAACATCAATATGGGGCAAGTTAAAAGCATGAGATAAAGAGGGAGATTGCAGAAGGAAACAATGAACACAACAACACTATCATGTAACTAGTAAGCAGATTAGAAAGAAAAGGGATGGGGCCACAGGTGAAAGAATCAGTACCACGCCAAAAAAAATCCTGGAAGCTTCAGTTATGGTAAGAAAAAGGCAGCTCAGAAATGGAGGAGAGAACACGAAGTCTTGGACACAGAACTGCCAACTTCAGAGCAGGTTTCTTAACAAATACTCAGTAACCTTTCTAGACTTAAATCCATGCATCATTTATACAAAAACAAGGCTTTATGGTTCATTTTGGCATGACTCTTTTGTGCAGTTACTTCAGAAAGTTTGTGGAAAATGGAAGAAAAAGATGTTTTTTCCCTTGGTACAAACATTCTGAAACCCGTGCATGTTTTCTTCATAGTGCTCATTTTTCCATGAAGTTTCTGAAGATCACTTGTGTGAGATTCCATAAGCGATAGGTTTTTTGGTCAAGTGTGCCCTGCTGTTTATTATGTAGCTTCAAGAGATCTGGTATTTATGTAACAGTGGCTCTCCCACAGAGAATACAGCACTTTCATTGAGCGAATGTGACAGAGAAATCTGGAAGCAATCTGGCAATACAAAACTTTGGGTTTATGCTTTTGGAGCCTTTATCTAATAGATTTCCAGAGCAGCTGTAGTTGTTAAAACACCAAGGTTACTACTTCCAAGGGGACATACTTTTATGAAGAGCACAATTAGGAGAATTTTAACTCTTATCATAATTTTATTTTTTAACATTTTAACTTTTTTGGCTAGTCAAGGTGTTCACACTTGCATAGTAGCTAACAGTCACATCAAGCTACAAATAAGCACATTCATTAGTCTCTTTCACTGATCACAACTCAGTGTGTTGAGAAGTATTGAGTTAGAGGCCTTAATGAAAGGTTATTAGTATCATACATATATATGACCTCAACAAAGCACAACAACAACACCACCACACAGAGACTACAAATCATTCCTTCACAGACATTCTCCAGACAAGTCGTCCTTTCGTTTTAAAATTTTTCTTTAAGTGTACAATTGTCCCTGGTCACAATAACATTCCAGAATTTCTTCTAACATGAGCAAGGTGTTTGAGGAATATCACATGGATCAATAAACCTCAATCTCTGCCAAACAGTAACTTGATAATTTAGTCCCTAGTGCATTGTGCATTTTTAGCATCTATATATCCTGGGTTCCTGATCAGACTGTTCCATAGAATATTACTCATAGGCTAGTGGCTAGAACTAACCCTCAATTCCACATCCAGAATTCTATACACCGAGGCATTTTGTTTTCCAATACACTGAGGTAATACAAAATAGGTCATCATGTAATTAAAAATGACTGTGAAGAAAACAAAACAATTTGACTTCTATTTTCGAATGAAACATAGGAAGTTGTCTACTTAAAAGCCTGTGATGTTTCAAAATGGATCTTCACGTGGATTTATAAAACAATCAAGGGGCCAACTTTTGCAGTGTCTTCTCAACTATCAGGAGGTGTAATTTCTCGGTCGTTTAAAATGCTAACATGGAAGACAGCATGTGCACGATCAAACACACTTTGCTTACACACAGCATTAATGGGCTTGTTCATATTCCAAGGATGTGTCCTCCTGAACACTGGTTTGTTTCAGTGTTCCCACTTTTTTGGAGAGCCTGATTTAGTCCAAAAATGCCATGGCAGGCAGTCAAAAAAAAAAAGTTAACTTCTTAAGTTTTGAAACAACAGAAGAAGACTATATTCTGACAGGAGATTCTATCATATTAGCTTAAAACAGTGAACCATAGCCACTTGATGAAAGATTTGCCATGTTTGAAGCAGTGCAAGTAACTCTTTTTCCAAAAGAGAGCTGGCCGTGTGAAGAGTGAAAGAACACGTATCAAGTCAGGAATTAGGAACAGTCAATGAATAATTAAGAAGAGGCGTACCTCCACTCAAGGCCACACAATGATAAAGTATCTTGCTAACTGAATGTGCAGGTGTCTGTTGGCAAGCATTACATGAGACAGAGGAAAAGGAGCCACCTTCATGTCCAAATGCATGACAATACAGCACACAGGAGCATTACAAGTTGATGGATAGGTGAAAAAAAACACTGAATAATGAAGGTATGGAGCTTAAGGGGGAAGCAGCTCAAATACTGAAGAATCACTTCTACCAGCTGAAATCTTCTAATGAGCTATAAAGGTGTCGCAACAAATGTCTTAACCTCTATGCCTTGCCTCCACAGACCATGTTTTGAAATATACTCATTGATGTAGATAACACAAGCACATCTTTATATAACTTTTCAAGAAGCTCACTTTTCTCCTACATATTTTTTAATGACATGGCCATTGAAAATATCAGTAAATGCATTCATTCAATTAAAATCAGTTTCTACTTCCTAAATCCCTGGCCCCGGGCAAGGTTGAAGCAAAAAAGCCCAGAACTTAGTCTGGATCTCCTACTTGAACCATTGCATTCTGCCTCCTCTGGGACACACTCAGCAGGAAATTGCAAGTGGAAGCAGGTTCTGAAAACTGGTCCTCTGATTTGGGATGCAGGCATGCCAAGGAGTGCCTTAAGTGCTACACTAAACTACTGTTTCTTTTGGGTGGTATGCTTTAAAATCACACCCATGGTTTTACCCTTACCAACTGCCACACTGTATAATATTTTACTATTCTATTGGGCTTTGGACAAAAGAAAAACTATTTCTGCTATATTTTTTGCTTTTAGGAATAACTCAAGTTTCATAAACAAAACAATCAGCATAAAGTTTTTCTGGACAATAATGCTGTAATTTTGGAAATTCTGTGTGTAAAAGAATAAGAGAATCTGAGTCCTTGCTCAGACGAAATTCAATTCTTAAAAAGTCATGATTTCTTCTTATGCTTCCTTTATAATAGCACAGTCCTTTGATAAGTCAAAGGTTGCAACCGCAACTTTTAGCTTAGGTACAAAGCGTGCTTTGGGCCGTTTTATATGACATTCCCTGGTGTTAGTGTTGTTTACAAATGAATGTGAAAAAATGATCCCTGTGAGCCTCCTCATTGGCTAAAAGTTAGTAGCAATTTATTTTTGGATTTCAATCTTCATCTCTCAAGGGAACTGCTATTTCAAGAGCACTTTTTTATTTAAGAAATGAAAATAATTTCTAAGCATCTTCAAACATTAAGATTGATGAAGCTCCACTGCTATGCCAATGAATTTTTTTTGTTATTAGGTGTCAGATGACAAAATATTAGAAAAAGGAACGGCAGTAGGACTTTGCAGTATCAGTAGAAAGGAAAATCAGTACATACGAATTCAAGATGAGTTTATGTAAGTTGAAAGAGTAAATTGCCCCTCGACATGGCTTATTAGATGACAAAGAAGAAAATATTTTCTTTGTTGTTATGTAAGAATGTTGTTGCTAACCAAAGATACGAATTCCAAGGCAGGGGAAATATAAAACTGCTATCTATGAACTTCTGCAAAGTATCCATTTTGCTAACCACCTCTACTGTCACAGCAGTCAAAATAGCAAGATGGGGTGGGTGCTACAGTGCAGCGCGTTGAGCACTGGCCCCCTATTTGCAGACCTTGTGTTGGATAAGTACTGGGTTCAAGAATGTCTCTGCTTGATGTATTTCATCATTTATGACTCTTATTATTTTAATGCTCAAAGATAGGAGCTGTCCTCTTATTTCTAGTGGAAGATTACCCTGATATTTGGGAAACCAGTACTAGGGTCCTTCAGTCTATATAACACATTAAAAGATGATGATGAACAGGATTAGAAGGCCCAGTTCCTTGAGTAAGGGTGCTGTGCAAACACTCAGCACCTCATCATGGAGTAAATTCTTCTCTCTTGGGACCCAAACCCATAGTTAAGGGCAGAACTTGAACACTGACTTATCATATGGAGGTGAAATAGCTTTTTAACAAATACAACAGAAGAAGATCAGGATACTTATTTTCTCATATTATTCTAATGTTTTGTAACTCAATTCCTTACTGGACTTTGTTCACCTCTTAAATATGTCCTCACCTCTACTACTTTCCAGCCATTCCATATCTGCCCCAGGAGAGCTTTCCCAGCATGCCATATGCCTGATAGCTTGGAAAGTGATTAGAAATTAATATTCCCATTTAAGAGGTTACATCATTGAAAATCTACAGTGTGTTGGACTTTTCCAGTCAAGAGTTTTACACATAAAGCCTTATTTTGATATCCAAAAAGTTAGGAAGATGAGGCACTGTTACCTATAGCTTGTCTCCAGCATGGTGCTTGCTAGGAACACACTGTCTCTTTACACAGAAAAAAAAAAAACCAAAAACCATATTTCCTCCGACAAGCATTGTTTGTCAAGCAGACTATATTTTATGGAAAGTACATCAGTCTAATGTCTGAACAACACTTCATTGCTTTGACATTGTACCTGTTCTTGTGTAACCCTAGGCACCACATTCCAACCCTATTTTCCGGAATCTGAAAAAAAAAAAGGTCTTTGGGTGAAAGACTCCACCATGTCTCCAGTAGGGAAACATGCATCTCCTGTCTAAGAATCACATTATAGCAATGTTCTACTTAACTTGAAGTTCACCTAACAAATACTTACTGAGCGCAACTTATTTGCCATACTAGAAAATTCATACGTCACGCCCAGGGCTCAAAGAGCACAGATGCTCAGAACAGACCTAAGCCTCTCCCCACCATGTACCTTTCTTTCTCTCATTCCTTCTTCTTTTTTAATGCTTACTTATTTTTATTGGAAAGGCAGATTTAAAGAGAGAAGAGACAGAGAAAAAGAACTTCCATCCACTGGTTTACTCCCCAAGTACCCCCAATGGCCAGAGCTGAGTCAATCTGAATCCAGGAGCTTCTTCCAGGTCTCACATGCGGGTGCAGGGTCCCAAGGCTTTGGGCCGTCCTTGACTGCTTTCCCAGGCTGCAACCAGGGAGCTGGATGGGAAGTTGAACAGCCAGGACATGAACTGGTGCCCATGTGGGATCCTGGTGGTTGCAAGGTACGGATTTAGTCAATAGGCTACTGCGCTGGGCCGTCACTCCTGACTTTTTAAACAACAATTTCTTCTGAAACACAACACATATACTAAAGGGATAGAGAACACAGACACCATGTAAGACAAAATTCAGACCTCACAAAATCTTAGGAAATCACGGAACTATAGCCTACAGCCAAAAACAAACAACAAAATTAAATTCTTAGCAGGGGGAAGAATGATTTCTTAAGTCACAATATTATAGTTATGAAAATGTCCAATATTTAACAAAAAAATTTCAGAGCATGCGAAGATGGAGAAGTAGAGCTCATTCACAGGACATGTTAAGAGACATTTTTTAAGGGTTACAAACATTGCACTTACTAGGCAAAGACTTCAGGATGGTTGCTTTAAATATACTTGGAGAGCTAAGGGAAAGTATGAGTCAAGTGCTCAAGACACAGGACAAGTGAGCCCGGCACAGTAGCGGCCTAACGGCTAAAGTCCTCGTCTTGAACGCACCAGGATCCCATATAGGTGACAGTTCTACTTCCGGCAGCTCCACTTCCCATCCAGCTCCCTGCTTGTGGCCTGGGAAAGCAGTCGAGGACGGCCCAAAGCCTTGGGACACTGTACCCACTTGGGAGTCCTGGAATAGGCTCTTGGCTCCTGGTTTCAGAAAGGCTCAGCTGCAGCCATTGCGGTCACTTGGGGAGTGAAGCAATGGACGGATGATTTTCCTCTCTGTCTCTCCTCCTCTCTGTATTTCTGACTTTGCAATAAAAATTAATAATTTTTTTTAAAAATACAGGACAAGGGTATAGAAAGAATCAATGTCAGAAAAGAGACATTGCAACAGAGAATCAAATTCTGAAGCTTAAATAATAACTAAAATGAGAAGACTCATTAAAGGTTTCAATAGCAGATTTGAGAAGGCAGAAAAAAAACCTGGCGAATGCCAAGATAAATTAATCGAAATGATACAGCCTGGGAGTTTTGTCGCTTGGTGAATTAAGCCATGCTGGGAGTGTCTGCTTCATGTCTCTATTAATGCACACCCTGGCAAACACGTGCGTCCCTGCAACCCACCTCGGAGACCAGAATGGAGTCTTGGGTTCTTGCCTTTGCCCTTGCCCAGCTCTGGCTACTGTGACAATTTGGGGAGAGAACAAGAAGATGGAAGATTTCTATTTTTGCTATTCAGCATTTCCAATTAATAAAAATAAGTAAGTACATTTAAAGAGAAGTGCCAATGTTGTGCAGTGTGTTAAGCTGCCACTTGCGACACCTATATCCCTTAACAGGCTCCTGGGTTTGAGTTCTGACACCAGGGCTTCTGATTCAGTTTCCTGCTGATGCTCCTGGGAGGCAAGACATGATGGCCTCAAACCCTGGATTCCTGCCACCCTCTTGGGAGACCTGGCAAGAATTCCTGGTTCCTGCTGCAGCCTAGCAGGCATCTGGGGAATAAATGAACAGATGGAAAATATCTCTCCATCTATCTGTGTCACCCTGGCTCTCAAGAAAACAAAAAGAAGGATGAAGAAAAATAAACTGAGCCTAAGACACCATAGTGGAGCACCACATACCCATGCAGGGTAGCCCAGAAGAGAAGAGGGAAAGGGAAAGAATACTATTTAAAGAAATGATTAAAAACTCTACACATATGATGAAAGACAGAAATCTATACAGTTAAGATTCCCATAAAACTCCAAGAAAAATACAAGGAAATATGTACCAAGATATTCAGTAATCAAATTATTTGAAGTAGAATTTCAAGGAATTTCAAGGTAGAGAATATTGAAAGCAAAAAGAAATAAACAACTCATCACCCATAAGGGATCCTGGATAAGATTAATATAGGGTTTTCTGTTTTTTGTGTGTTATCATAAGTCAGGCCAAACAAAGAATGAGATGACACTGTGAAAGTGTTAAAAGGCTGTAAACTTGGCCTGGTGTAGTAGCCTAGTGGATGAAGTCCTCACCTTCAATGCACCAGGATCCCATATGGGTGCCGGTTCATATCCTGGCTGCTCTACTTCCCATCCAGCTCCCTGCTTGTGGCCTAGGAAGGCAGTTGAGGACGGCCCAAAGCCTTGGGACCCTGCAGTATGTGGGAGATCCTGGCTTTGGACTGGCTCAGCTCCGGCTGTTGTGGCCACTTGGGGAGTGAATCATCAGACACAACATCTTCCTCTCTGTCTCTCCTCCTGTCTATCTATCTGCCTTTGCAATAAAAAATAAACAAATATTTAAAAAAAAAAGACTGCAAAGTGTCAACCAGGAATTTTACACCTGGTAAAACTATCTTTCAAAGGAAAGGGCGGGGAAAGATGACAGTTGTAGACCAACATTGAAGAGGTCTGCTACTAGCAGAGTTGCCTACCAGAAAGCTAGAGAATTGTTTAGGCTGAAATGAAAGAACATTAGATAATAACTCAAAATGATGGCAAATACACAGAGAATTTCATTGAAAGGATCCACTAAATAAATAGAAAGGCTAGGATCATTGCCTTTTCGACGTCTATTTTTTTTAACAGAAAGAAACTGTTGAAGTTTAGGACATTATTTGCAAATCCTACGATTTCCACTAAGAGAATATCTAAAAACAGAGACACAAAGAAAAACAGAACAGAATCAAAAAGACACAGTACCAAAAAATCAACGAAGGATAAGGTGGTGGCACTACTAGAGGGCATGAAGAACAAAAAAGTTACAAGACCCAAACAAAACAAGGAACAAAGACGAGAAAGCACTCTTTCATAGTAATTACCCTAAATGTAAATAGATCAACTCCACCAATATAAAGGCAGAGATTGCCAAAATGGATCAAAAATAGGAATAGTCTTTTCTCACTGTATATCCAAAGAAATATACTGGTTCAAGTGAAGAATAGAAAAAAAAACCCTATAGAAATATTAATGAACTAATAATTGATACCAATATCAACCCAAACAGATCTTAAGTAAAAAAAGTGTTACAGCCAACAAAGGAAGACATTCCCATAAATAAATAAAGAACTTGAGTAACATTATAAACCAATTAGACCTAACAGATATACACACACATACATATACACATGCGTAACATTTCACACACACACAGCCCAAGCAATAATACAGCATACTTTCTCCTCAAGTGCACATAGCATATTTGGCAAGATAGACCATACTTTAGGCCACAAGACAACTAGTGAAAGTCATTAGAAATTCCAGCTTATTTTCAAATAAATACATTTTTGAAAAATTTAAGAACAGGATACATAGTTAATGTGTGTGCTAGCCTAATAAACTATGCAAACTTAACGCTGTGAAAATATGGGGCACCAATTTCCCAAGGAAACTTCTGATCAATGTGCCAGGCAGTAGGAATTCAGTAGTGACTAAAACAAATATGAAGTCTTTGCCATCACAGAAGCCATTTTGTAGTTGTAGGGGAGATGATCTCTCTCTCTCTCACACATACATTTGTATATACATATACAGATCTATCTATGTATCGATATCTCAATAAACAAGTTAGTTTCAGGTTCTGAGAAGTAGAAGACAGGGTAATTGTTGGAAAGAATATCTCGGAGGCTGTTTTTTACTAGGGTAAAAAGTGGAAATAATGCTTTACCTCTTCCACAGCACTAGCTGTGGAGGTATGGTCCTGCCTGGGGGGCTTCATACTTGTTACTGTTGCTGTCAAGAATTTCCTGCACTACCTTGCACTCTTCCTTTGCTCATTCAGCACCTTCCCAGTGAGGCCATCTCTGGTTATCCTCTGAAAGTACAATGTTCCTTCTCCCCATATCCAATTGGAATTTCCATCTCTTTTCTATTTTGTATTTTTTGATATATTTATTTTGAAATCGAGACAGAGACAGAGAGAAAGACAGAGAGAGAGAGAGAGAGAGAGAGAGAGAGAGAGAATGAATGACTCTTCCACCTACTGGTTTAATTCCCAGATGACAACAGTCAGAACTTGGCCAAGCAAAAGTCAAAAGCCAGGAGCTTCATCCAGGTCTACCATGTAGGTAGCAGAGGTGCCAACAATTTGGCCATCTTTTGCTCGTTTTCTCAGTACACTGGTAGGGAACTGGATGAGAAGTAGAACAGCCAGGGTATCAATTAGCACCCACAGGGATGCTGATGTCACAGGTGTTGATTTATCTGTTAAACTACAATGCCAATCCCTTCATTTTTTTCCTCTTTGTGTCACCCCCACTTGTTGGCAGCCTATCACCATCAACACAGGGCCTATTTTACTTTGTCTTCATCTTTAGCATGTCTGTCTTCTCCTGTGCTGAAGGTTCCTCCACTGTACTGACAGGGACTTGGCTTGTTCTGATGACTGCTCTATCTCCTGCACCTAGGGGGGTGCCGGACATATAGTAGGTGCTTGGCAAGTGTCTGCTGAAAAGACTGAATTAGCAGTGTTGTCAGCGGACAGATGGGTAGGGGTCAAGTGCAAGGGCACAAAGCGGAGATGAAAGCACGGAAGTGCAATGAGATTAAAATGAATATTGTTCTCTCCAAGTTGAAGATGTGAAAATTGGTTCAGGCAGCATCTATGAGTACACCTAACATAAACACCATCTCTTTATTATCTCCAAGGCTGAAGTAAACCCAGATGGTAGAGGAGATCAACACTGTCCTGGCACAAATCCTAAAGGGAATTTGATATCTGGACATTTCAAAATAGAACAGTAAAAACAGAATGAATCAATGTACGCTTAACAGTGATTTTCTTACTATGAACCTTGATGACAGCTCAGGTCAAGACAAAGTAAATGTACTTTGTTGACAGATTCTTGCAATCCACGCCAGTGAGGCTAGGACACGGGGCTTTCTTGTGCTTCAATCTGATTTGAGGATGAGAGTTAGAACACTTAAGGAGGTAGAGGTGGCGTGTTCTCGCATCTGTTCTGCTTTCCTAGGAGCATCCAGTTCAAGCAGAATCCCTCCAATGGTTGTGCAGTATTGCTCATCATTCAGTGGAAGGGAACAACATGCTTTGGGCACTAGGTGTCCAAGTTGCAACAGTGAGCCCTTACCACAAACATGAGTATGTCTGACTTGTTTTCTTGCCATGGTAAGTAAATAGCTACTCCATCTTTTCAGAATGCTTAGAGTTAAGTAACTTGTCCAAGTTCATGGGAACAGTGGCAAAGTTGAGGCTTGACCCTAACTCTAAGATTGCAGCTGATAGAGTATTCCAAGACTTTCAATTCTCTATGCTTTTTAGAAATTTTTATTTGAAAGGCAGAGTTACAGAGAGGAGAGACAGAGAGATCTTCCATCTGCAGGATTACTCTCTAAATAGTCCCAATGGTTAGACCTGAGTTGATGCAAACCCAGGAATCAGGAGCTTCTTCAGGGTCGCCTACAGAGTGCAGGGACCCAAGGTCTTGAATCACCCTCTGCTGCTTTCCAAGGCCATAATCAGGGAGCTGGACTGGAAGTGCAGGAGTTGGCACTCTAACCAGTATCCATGAGATGCTGGCACCAAAGGTAGAAACTCAGGCTACTACACCACGGTGCTGCACACCCCATCCCATGCCCCTTTTACATTTACATATTAAAAGATGTCTGGTCTCATTTTAAAAACACTATGAGTGGCATCCTGGGCTGTCTTTGAACACCTATCTTTGAATGAAAGGGAACTGGACTCCTGTAGTTAGTTAGGGGTTTCTTGTATCTTGTCCTTGTACCCACATCCAGATATTAGGCTCCAAGCATCTGTCCTCCACTCATTTGGCACTTACTTTTGTGGAGGACTGGGAAACACAGAGGACAAATAGGAAATAGGATAATTGCTTCTGTATGTGTGTCTGTATGTGAGAGAGAGAGAAAGAAAGAGAGACACTGACTGAGATTGTCTTTCATCCTTCCTTTAACAATGCAATTAGTTATATAGAATTTGCCATGTAATCTGGAAATGATTTATAGTGGATTGGAGGTAGTGCATAGGTTAAATGCAAACCCTATGTTATTTTAGAAAAGGGACTTGAGCACATACCCATTTTGATATTCATCGGAGGTTGAGGGGTGTCCTGGAATCACTCCCAGAAAGACACAAAGGAACAACTGTATTCTTATCATTCCTATTATTTTTCACATGAAGAAACTGAAGCTCAGAGAGGTTAAGCAACTCACCTGAAGCCATTGTCTCCTGTGGCATAACTGGAACTAGATCCTGGCCGTCTAACTCTACCAATTTATCACTGCACAACCTCCCCAAAACAAAAATGAAATCACCTGAAAGGAAAAAGCTCAGAACAGCTTTTGGCTTTCTTAGGGGTTCTTTTCTATGACATTTTACATACACATGCACACACGGGTGCACATGTGCACACACACACACACACACAGAGTATGGAATGCTATGCAGCCATAACACAATGAAATCATGTCTTCTGCAACAAAATGGATGCAACTGAAAACTATTATGCTTAGTGAAATAAGCTAGTCCCCAAAAATATATGTTTCACCTGAACTGTGGTAATTCATACACAGACTACAAAAATGTGATGTATATGAGTGAAATTGACATCCTGAGATTTGATTATTATTTATAGTCCTTTATACTCTTGAGGAACATTGGTTTTTCTACTTAGCATTTGCAGGATTCTTTATTTGGTAGAATGTCGAGCTTGTGATGATGAAATAAATTGAAAGTATGTCATTGTAAAAATAGAAAGGGATTGGCACATTAGCCTATTGAGTAAATCCTCACCTTGAATGCACCAGGGTCCCAAATGGGTGCTGGTTCATGTCCTGGCTGTTCTACTTCCTATCCAGCTCCCTGTTTGTGACCTGGGAAAGCAGTTGAGGATGGCCCAAGGCGTTGGGACCATCCACCTATATGGAAGATCTGGAAGAAGCTCCTGGCTTCAGATCAGCTCAGCTCTGGCCATTATGGCTACTCAGGGAGTAAACCAGCAGATGGAAGATCTTTCTGTCTGTCTCTCCTTCTCTGTAATTTGTCTTTCCAGTAAAAACAAATAAATCATTAAAAAAAACTAATAGAAAAATGGGAGTGTGGGCAGGAGGGAAAATAAGATGGAAAGTACCACCACGTTCTTAAATCTATTTATTTGAAACACATGAAGTTTGCTCACCTTATATAAACTATTTAAAACTATTACAAACTATTTAAAAAGGGTAAATACAGGTACATATTTAGAAAATTCCACCAGCAGGGAACAGTGCCATGATGCAGTGTGGCAAGCTCTTGCCTGAGACACTGGCATTTCATGTGGATGCTAGTCTGAGTCTCAGCCACTCCACTTTAGATCCAGCTCACTGCCTATGAGCCTAGGAAGGCATTAGATGATGGCCAAAATGCAGGAGCTTCTGATAACCACAAAGGAAACCCAGATGAAATTCTGAATTCCTATCATTAGCCTGACCCAGTATCAACCATTAAACTTATTTGGGAAACGAATACACATACGGAAGCATAGGGAAGCTCTCTCTGTAACTCTGTCTTTTAAATAAATAAATATTCTATGTTTTTTAAACAAAGAAAAATTCTAACAACAAAAGAAGGCATGAAACAGGTGCCAAAGTCTCATGTTGGTATAACTATCCCAGTCCCATTATGCAACTTAATTACTCTTAATTGTATGTATTGCATCTCTGTGTGTCCTTCTAGAATAATGAAAAAAAATTCAAGAGTTTGTATTAATATAACACATGTATATATTTTTAGAAAAACCTACATAAAACAATCTATGTTGTTCAGACTTCTACTACCTGCTCTTTTTGTTACTTTTATCTGGACGGTATTTCAATGCCAGCACACAGAAACTAATCATTTCTTTCAGGAAGTGTATGGTGTTCTATTGCACAGAAGTGATGCAACTCATTTAACTAGCTCCCCAGCTGATAGGCATTTAGGTCATTCCCTGCTTATTACTTTTATTAACAATACTTCGATGAGCATCTTTTTAGGCACAGCTTGCCATACATGTAAATCTCCAAGGAGTTACTGGCAGTAAGAATATAGGGGCAACAGGATTGTGCATTGAAAATTTTGACAGTTATCAAATCGGCCCTAATTTGTAACCATAGTAAATAGTTGGAGACTGTTATATCCACAATGCTTAAATATATAGAAGTACATTGAATTAAAAATTACATTGTAAGCTTACACTATGCTTGCGTATTCCATTCAAGGGACTCTGTCTTTGGGGATACTATGATTTACACAAGTAATTACCATTAACAACAACACAATATATCCGGAATTTCATCTTACTAAACAACATTAATTCAGAGAGAAAACAATTCATATTCAATGCTATAGAACCACCCACAGGAATGATCCTGGGTGTTGGAAGCCAGCCCAGTATGTATAATTGGAACCATACAATAGTGTGTTTATATGTTAGTTTTTGGACAGTAAAGTTCAATTTGGAATCTATCTGAATCTGCTTATTAAAAAAATACCCTACACTCAAAATATTTCTCCATTTCCACATGCAAAAGTTGATCAGAAATATACCTGAAATGTATACTCCATTTTCCTCAAAAGTAATGAGATGTAATTAACAGAAATATTCATGTTAAATAATGTGAAAAGATTTTATCACTTGACTTCAGCTCATTGAATTGAGTTCAAAGGCCTAAAGGATATATGTAGGTTTCAGATTGAATTTTAAATTATGAAGATAATTGTTCTGTGAATAGCATAAGAGAGGAGGTGATGGAAGGTAGTGATTGAAAGATTATCAAAATAAATTAAAATGTATCTCAGCTTCTTTCTTTGCAAGTTATGTGACTTAGACAAATTTCCTCTCTCTGCTTCAAATGAGGTAACGCTCATATTCCAAAGTAATCCTCTATGCATCAAAAAGGTAATGAGTCTAATCCGTACCCTAGTGCCCAGAGTGTAGAAGGTACTGTGTGCACGTGGACTGCTACTAGTCTACAGCCACTCCTACCCATGGATTGAGTGCATGAGAAAGAAATAGGAAGGGGTGTTTCTTGGGATACAGATAAAAAAGGATGCGAAGAATCTGACGGTAGAAATTTACTACTTCATCAGCCCATTTATCCTTTTCTCAAATGAACGACTGGCATGCTTTCTCTGAAGAAGCAGCTCAGAGTGTAGTCTTCTAA
The DNA here is from genome assembly GCF_030435755.1 of Ochotona princeps. Classification (NCBI taxonomy): domain Eukaryota; kingdom Metazoa; phylum Chordata; class Mammalia; order Lagomorpha; family Ochotonidae; genus Ochotona; species Ochotona princeps. The sequence continues at coordinate 13,522,122 of NC_080854.1, read as the reverse complement.
GACTTCCCCATTATGGCTTCAGTTTTCCAAGCCTTTGGCAAACACTGGCATGGTAAAAACACATCCTGAAACCCTTATTCTGGAACTGAAAAACTGAAATGGGTTTGTTTTGGGTGAAAATTACCATCTCCCTGTACAAGTTAACATAGAAAACTCAGGGGGTCCTCTGGTAGTTTTATTTCTTCATTCAGTTTGATGAACTTAATGGAAAAAGGTTTCACACAAAATGAAAATTTAAGAATAGAAAATTGACTCTAAAATGTAACTTGACTGTCTCCCGTCCACAGTACTTGATGGTGATGGTTCTGAGTACTGCTCAGCAATAAATCTCCCTCATGTGCAAGGTTCTCCTTCTCACTTTGAAGATTTCCTAGATTAGCAAATAGATTAGGGCTTGCAAATTCTGGTGGTTTTTTTTTTTTTTTTAACATTTATTTATTTGAAAGGCAGGGCAAGGTAAAGAGAGAGAAGAAAGGGAAGGGGAAGAAAACGGAGAGCAACAGCTGGCAGGGAGAGGCTGAGGCTGGACCAGGCAGAAGCCAGGAGCCTGGAACTCCATCTGGGTCACCTACATGGGTGGCAGGAGGCTAAAGCACATGGGCCATTACCTGCTGCCTTCTTAGGTACATCAGCAGTGCTGCAAGTGCAGCAGCCAGGACTCAACCCAGCAAGGGATGCTAGTAATGTAAGTGGCAACGTAATGTGCCGTGCCTCAATGCTGGCCCCACAGGTTCTCTTTTTATCTTAAAATTGCAGAAGAGAGATGGGTCCCTTACTATGACAGCTACAGAAATGGGTTAAATTGGAGGTATTTCCCCGCTGCCCCAAAGAGCCTGCATATGGCCGTAGAATGTTTCTCAGCCCATCTTACCTCCGTATTCCTCCTGCACAGCAGGCAAAAGTCATTTCTCATTCAGTTTCCAAACCTTTGTCTCACTAGTATCAATTACCATAACATTCTATTACAAAGTGTCTTGACTTTTACTTTTCTTTTTTAAAGATGTCATATCTTCTGCCTTGAGAAAGCCACTAAAAGATATTGCTACTTTGATTTTAAGTATTTACCTAAAACAAAATTGACAACTAGGAACTGTTACACTCCTTTATTCTTTCTAAAGAAGGAACCTCTTTCACAACATCCTTGGCCATTAGTTACTGAATTCTGATCTGATACTCCAGCAAAGTACAACTTGCTCTAGCAAGAAAAACATGAGAAGTTAGGATGGCTGGGGTTATAGGCTAACATCATTCGTCAAAGGTAGCCATTTACCCCCTTCTGGACTTTGGTTTCTTATCTATATAACATGAGAATTGCATTTACTAGTTCTCAAGATTACTATGAGATACAAAACATTTCATTAAAAAAAAATCTTTACCAGAATCAGAAAGACTTAATTGTTAGGGACTTAACTTTGAATTCTGTCCCATGTCATCTGTTCTCCGGGCTCCAGCCACACAATTAAGTGAATACTTCACCCAACAGTTCCTTAACATTGAAAGCTGCACATCGACACTTGCCAGAAGCACTCTTGTTTAGGCCTAGACGATGCCTTGGAAAAGACTTCTTGCTTGTAGAACATTAGTATAACCTTTAGTACTTTAACAAATGATGGTAATGGTTAAAAGGAAAATATTTACTTATGATATTTTAGTGGGAAAGAATTACTGAGAAGTTGAAGTTTTACAACTCAGCATGTTTCCAAAGGCTTTCTTTTGGTACAAGGTGAACTAACAATAGTATTTTAGAAATCTGCAACTGACTGACGAAAGTTGACAATTAATTGCTATTTGTATGAGGCAAGGTTTTGGAGGATTTCAACATGTTGAGATGGAGGATACTGTGTTGAAATATGGTGAAAGCCTTGGAGAACACAGAAGCATGTTGGGCTATTGAGCTTTGAATTAAATAGGCCATGCACTTTGCATTTTGGCATTTTATTTCTGGTGTGTTGGTTTCCTTGTGTCCTTCCTCATTTTTAGTCTGTTATTACTTGATACTGCTGTCAGTGGACTTGACAATAGCAACCAATCTTTCTTCCAATTTTCCGCTTCAGCTCTTCTGTGGGTTTGGCAATCAGATAACCAAACTTCTTAAAACGTGTCTAAAATTAGAGTAAATGGATTAAGATACCACTTTTCCAACTGATTCAAAATATTTTTAAAATGATCATTTTTGTAGGTGTGGGCAACTCATATTTTGCTAGGGACCATGTATAAGCTGGTACTAACCCTCCAGCTAACTTTTGAACAAATTATTTTTAAAACCTACAAGCAAAGCAGACCTTCAGACTGACCTATCTCACTTACAGGAATTAATTCTCAGAAAATATATGGAAAGGGGCTGGTTTGCAGTCAACAGGTTGAACCACTAGTTGGGATATTTTGCATCATGTATCAGAGTGTCAGTTCAGGTCTCAACTACTCTATTTCCAGTTCAACTGTGTGTTAATATGTGTAAGAGGCAGTGCATGATGGTCCAAGGACTTGGCTCTGCCACTCACGTGAAAGACCTGAATGGAGCTCCTGGCTCTACAGTCTGGCAGAGCCCCAAACATTATGGCTATTTGGAAAGTGAAACCGTGAATTAAAAATCTTTCTCTGTTTCTACGCATTTCAAATAAGTAAAAGATTTTAAAAATAAGAAGATAATGAACAAGCAAAAAACATATATATATATAAAATGGTATAATAATGAAAGAATGGAAACATCCATTGCACTCACATACATAACACTGATTATGCAAACCTTGTTTTATCCATATGATAAATTTTGTCAGAAAATGATACTTCAATTATATAATTATTTTTAAAATATGGAATGCCATACTGGGAGACAATAAATTATACATATATGAAAGGAATTATATAAATTTAAATGACAATGTCTGTGTATTAGTTAATATTAGACACATTAGTTAATAGTATGTCTTTGGTTTATTATTATTTCAGGTTCTACAGCTTAAAAATGTCTACATGTACTGGCACACATTCACTAAGTTTGGAACCAAAGAAATAATCCTTAAGAAAGTAGTTCTTATGCAGAGGTTGGGATGGGGCTGGGATGAGCAGCCAGATCCCTGTGGTAAAGAAGTCAAGAAAATATGAGGGATGAGACTGCTCCAGTCGACAAGAGCTCCAAGAGGCTTAGCTGTGACTGAAGGAGGAGGAGATGTGGCAGCTTCCTGCCGACAATATGCTGAGGTCAAGGCTCTGGCTTTGTTTCCAAGACGAAATTATATGTAGCAGGATGTAAATGGGAATTCCATAGAACCAGCCATCTGAATGCATTAATCTAGCTTTTAAGTGATCAGTTCACAGCTTATTTAAGAAAAAGAGCAAGCAAACCCTGGCACACTTTATTCTGCAATTTTTCTGCAATCTTATAATTAGCTGGGACACAAAAATACACAGAAATCTAAAATATCAAACTAGTTTTGGGCCTGGTGTGGTATATGGGGGATCCTAGCTGCTCCATTTCCCATCCAGCTCCCTGTGTGTGTCCTGGGAAAGCAATCGAAGAGGCCCAAATCTTTGGGACCCTGTACCCATGTGGACGACCGAGAAGAAACTTCTGGCTCCTGGCTACGGATTGGTTCAGCTCTGGACCTTGTGGTCACTTGGGAAGTGAACCAGCAGATGGATGACCTTTCTCTCTGTAAATCTGACTTTCCAATAAAAATAAATAAATCTTTAAAATATATATATCTAGTTAGTTTTGAAAATTTAGGACAGGATAATGCCAAACATCCCAAACATATACAGAAAGGGAAGAGCATCCTCATCGCAACTGGGTTCATTTAAAGCAGAACAGCACAGTCTCACAGCCAAGTCAAATGCACACTGTTATCTTAATAAGCTAGGTGAAATTTCAGCATTAGTAACAACCAGCCAGGAATCAATGTCTAATATACATGGCTGTGTTCTACTCAGCCAGTGGCATCCTATCACCCAATGGAACCGTGGTCTTTCACAGGGGTCTTAGCTCTTAGTGTGGCTCAACAGAACCTTCCTGCTTTTTGGTGACCTGAACCTATTTTTCATCTTTCAAAAAACTCAAGTACAGCTTAGTGTCTCAGTAACTACACGTTTACATAACAGGCATGCTTAGTCAACCACAGCATATTTAAAAAAATTTGAAATACTTTCAAAAGCACTATTAGGTATTCAACAATTTGAATTCCCCAGTTAGAGAGATGAAGCCAGATAGTATCATACTTTTTTTTTTTTTTGGTAACTATTCATGGCAGCACTTCAACTACTTTCTTCTTAATGTGGTGTTCTGTGCAGTTAGTTTTTCTTTCTGTGTCTATCTTAGAAAGATGGATTTTCAGAAATTAAAAACATGTGACAACAGCACACTTTGCCAGGAGCAAAATACAGCATGAAAAAAATACAAAGATTAATGAACTTAGATGCATGCTCTGGTGAGACATATGGAATTATCAGGTGGATATGAACACATCTATTCCTATTTCCAATCATCCTTTTATTTTAATAATGATAAGAAAAACTATTTCTGCTATAATTAATAATCACAACAAAAATCCAGTACCAATATGCAAACAGTGATCTCTGAATTTCATGAGTTGATCACTTTTCTGAATGTCAAGAATAACTGAGAATAACAAAGTTACAGAACTTTCATTTGTTTTAGTAATAAAAACTTGGAGTGTTCCAAACATATCTGCATTACGAGCAAAACTAGTGTTAGACACAATCCACATTTATTTGAGAAGCTGTGATGTAACAATTAAAATTGTAGGACAATTAAAATATGAGAATTAGATGAGTTTTTGCTTTTATGACTTGAGCATATTTGAAAAAAAGCATGGTTTAATGCTCCAAGTTGCGGAATATCTCTTGGCATACTTTAAAGGTTGTCACAGATTAGAAAGAAGTGGATGACGTTAGCCCAAATGATGGTGGACTTGCATGTATGCATCTACTTTAGTATCTTAGGGGTTGTACAAGGGCTTTCATGAACTTCACTCAAAGTGTTACAAAAAATGGCTGTAAAAACATGTGAAATTTTCCATTTTTATTTAAAAAATACTAGTCAATGAAAATTAAGAAACAAAATAGCTGTTCAGTGCAATTAAATTAATTTTTAAGACAGCAACTATTGGATTGGTTAAATAACATTTTTATGTATTAATTCTGTGATGCTCTGATAACTATAAGTGGACACACAAAAAATCCACACAATATGAGGGGACCTGATAAAATTTACAGAGACATGAAATTAAAAGCTAAGCTTATTTTGGTGTCAAAAAAGATTAATCCATGCAAATAGGGTTTTCAGAAAAATTCACAGAAAAACATGCTTCATGAAAAAAACTAAAGTTCAGATTATTTTTGCTTTCCTATTATCCTTTAATTCTATTTTTTCATGAACTTTTGAAGTTCCTTTATACATCTCAGTTTGTAGTGAACAGTTGAATGCAAAATTACTTCTGGATTGACTAATATGTTGAACCAAATTCCAAATTTCCATAGCTGATTTCTGGTCCATCCCAGTACCTCAAATATTATGTGTGTGTGTGTGTGTGTGTGTGTGTGTTCCACACATATTTGGTGATATGTGGTTGTCAGTTCTGAGTCTATTCTTAATGACACAGTTTCCCTGAACTACTCATCGGATTTAATTCACGGCCATGCAGGTAACTCAAAACAAAGATTGCACAGAAATAGGCTAGGGGACAAGTAGACTTGTGTTAATTGGGCCCTGAAAGCCTGCCACCTCACCTTGAGGAGTTTACCCAGAGCTTGCCAAACTTCAAAGTTTCAGTTTTACACAGATGCCAGACAAAACACAGAGGATTAATTGGAATGATCACAAATGCATTCCTTCTGAATAAATGAAAATATACTGGCCAGCGTCAAAAGACATTTAAAATAGAAAAACCCGAATCTAATCAATCAAAACAAGTTTAGTTCTTTTTGATGTTACAGTTGGAAGGCATTTCACTTCATAAATAATAGAAAAATTACCATGGGAGGAAAAAAAGGTGGGTGGGGTGGATTTTGATAGCATTAAGAAGGGATTCTTGCACCGTCAGAGAACTGCCTTGGGAGACAAAATCTTCTGCAGCAGTTCTTGGAAAAAAAATTATTATTGTTATAAGTGGTAAGACTTAAAAGTCTTAAAGACAAAAGTGAAGACTCGAACTATTGGCTCAGCTTTTAAATTCTAACATTAAACAAATCAAAGTGTAAAAGCCCAGAACAATACTGGGAGATGAGGGCTTTGGTCAGATGTTAGACAGACTATCCAAACAGCTGGAAAAGATGTTGATTCTCCTTGGGAAATTTGTAATGTATTTGACTCATGTTTTCATGGAGCTATGGACTGTCCTAAGGGGTTTGCAAGGGAGAAAACCTGCCAAGAACTTTATCTGGAAGATGATAGTATTTCACCAGTTTTCCAATTAGACAACAGAAGAACTTAAAGAACAACAACAAAACTACTTAAAGTCAATAAATGCTCCTTCTGCAGCCACAGCATTCAGGTTATATGTCTAGAAGTTGCTAAGCAAATTATTCTAATTCATTTACACACAACTGTTTCTTAAAAATGAGTCGACCCAGAAACCCAGCGTAGAAGTGATTTACATGAAAAATATGGGGGCTTTTCATTAGTTAGATTAGATGATATGATAGATTTCATGTTTGGTACACATGCACTTTTTTTTTCTCCAAACAATGTGTTCAATAACAAGCCACTATGCATGCCTTGGCACATATCAGCTAGTATCTGTTGCTAAGGGGCCAGAGAGGGAATATTTAGTCAGTGAATTCTTGCTGATGTGATGCAATTTGTAGTTCACAAATCTGTATACACTTTGCTCAATTTTCTAAAGGTTTTAAAAAATTGTTTGCTTATCAAAAGTTACAATATTTATTTTGCCAATTCAGTGTCAAAAATGGGCTGGGATCATCTCTTACACATTCTAACAGATTTATGGCTAAAACCGTATGACGTTTGGAACTAGTTTAAAAGTAACAGAATGTGGAAGATGAAAGGACATGGGGTTTAATTAAACACCCATTAAACAAGGCTGTGTGTTTTTTGTATGTCAAAAACAGTGAAAGGTGTCAATTTCATATGGAGCCAGCTTAATATGAACAGTATGATCATGACATTTTTCTTCTAGACACTTCAGACCTAGATATCACTGTCCCCAAAACAAACTATCACATAAGCTTAGTGATACGTTCAAAGCATTAAATAGGCTATTTCAGGAAGTAAGTAATAGAGTTGGTTCTGTCCTCCAAAATTAGTAGCACACTAGGATATCAGTATCAGCAGTGTGTAAGCAAAAAGAACAGCACAGGATGAAGGCATGGCTTCCCTTCTGAGCTGTTCCTACGGAGCTATCTCAACAGCTCTCTCCTTTTCTCCTTGTTACTGTCACGTGTGGAACTGCCTGGAAAACTTGAAATAAAATGACTAGAAATATTTTTTTACTTTGTGAGTTTCATATAATACCTTCAGAAACAGCTGTAGAAAAATCATGAGCACATCAAATAAATATCATTTCATGCGATGTAAATTCTAGTGATAGCTAAGGGATTCTAATTTACAAGCACAGCCTTGGGCAAGAATACTAAGTATAAAGGTTCAAGAGACAAATGTGAAAAAATAAAATGTGAAATTTATATTGGATATAAACTTCCTCTAAAAATTCAATATTAACATAACACACATAGGCTTAATTGATGTTAAGTAATCTCTCCAATTTCTCTGAAGGGGCCCTTAAAAAGGCACAATATGGTGAATTGATACAGTAATTTATGATACCCATAAACTGTACTAAGACATTTCCCAGGATTTCTCACCATTGCATTTGTGGATAAATGATAGAGCCTTAAAACTTTATGTTGATTTAAAAATTCTATTAAGAGAAGCTTCAAATTTTGTGATTAAATCATGGTCACTTTCTCAATACCACAATTGAATGGCTCACTTTCAAATAAGCTATACAACCCTACAGTTAAGCAGTAAACACCTTCATTCTTCCAAAAAGCACCCTTAAAAGGATTATTAATGGAAAAGAAGAGTTTAAAAGATATGGCTGGTAATAAAGGTTCCAAATGCATCCACTGTCCAAATTTTAACAGCAAACAACCTACCCTGATAATTCCAAAGCTGCTGAGACACACAGCCAGTTCTTCAAAACAATCAGTTTTGACACTAAACAAAACAAAGACCACTTTATAGGCATAAATTTTCTGTGAATTTCCTATATTCAGCTTCTAAAGTGAAACCATTCTTTCCTTTTTATGCTGTGAGTTGGAGATGAATGCTAAAGACTTCTTTTTAATTACAAAAATCCAAAAATATGGGGGGGAAGGGGAACTCAATATGTAAAGAGTGAATTGTATCTTTATTTCTTAAAAAGTCCATTACATTCTAAAACAAGTGAAAGGAGTTGGAAAACCAGATTCATCAGACAATTACATAACATTTTAGTTTAGGTACTCAAGTTAAAAATGGATAATCTAATCTAGGAACTATTTTAATAATTTATCCTGATACATATAATACTCAAGAATGAATACTTGAATCTGCTAAATAATCAGTGATTTATCCCACTGATATAATAACACTGTTAGTTGGCATTTTTTTCCAAATTTATTGGTAACATTATTTATCATCTTGATGTAAAATTGAATAAAAGTATTTATACATTAATTCAACTTTGTTCAAATTCCTAACAGATTGTTCAAATTCCTAACAGTCTAGGGCCTGCCTTTCCCAACATCCCTAGCAATTTCATTTTGTAGTTGTTTAAGCTTTCCAAACTCTCCAAGTCATTCTTACTTTTCTTCCCCTCAAAACCACACACATCACCTATAAAGTCTTTCTCTGCAGTGCCTATATACTCTGTATTCTGGTTTTCTCTGACTTCCCTTAACTTCTACCCAGCCTGGGTTATTCCCATATCCTTGCAACTAGTCTCCCTGCTTCTAGCATTGTTACTCTGTAATCTACAGAGTCAGATTTTTTTTAAAGCACATATTTGCGCATGCCATTACTCTATTTATGTCCCCCAAAGGGCCCCCCTGTCAATCAGGGTACACTCCAAAACTCTTATGTATCCTAAATATAAGGCTGCATGTATAATACACATGTGCTTGCTAGCTTCTCACTTCATTTTCCGGACTTGACCTGCTCTTACCCTCCCTTGTCCACTCTTCCTAGGCATGGGTCTTTAAACATTCTAGGTGTGCGTGTACCACACAATTTGGTAAACTTTTCCACTTCTTTTTAAGTCTTCACACTGAGGTTTCCTCCTGAGTGCACTGTGTCTGGGTGATCATCGCCCCAAGCCCTCCATACCTCACGACCTGCTGTGTGTGTTATTCATTTGTTGATAAACTCTCTTTCTCTGGCAATCAGAATACATGATGGCGCAGTGTTCCATGTGCTGCTGACAGAAGTTTTGTTACACAGCGGCCACCTTAATAGTTTTGAATGCGTGAATAAACCAAGGAATTGACACTATTTTTGGCAGAACAGATGATGCAACTGGGGCCTAGTATATAAATCACTCTGAAGAGACACTACTTCTTTAAATTTCTTTACCTACCCCAGATTGTAGAGTACACCTTTGTCCCAGGTAACACAGATTCAGAGTTCAGAGATCTTGCAGGAAACTGAAAGTGAGGAGCATAATCTGTAGGCTTCTCGTTCTGTCATTAACACAACTGGCTTAGTGTCTCGGCAACTGATTCAACATAAGTAACTTATCAATAAGCTAGATTCTATTTTCCTACAGTGACAAATCACACACAGACTTGTCAACTGTTTGGAAGACTGAGTACAGCATCCCTTTTAGCAAGGTAATGTCATGTATCTGACTCCTGACCAGGCTGGTCTTGGGAGAAAAATGAGCAAAGTCAGTTCACTGTTAAGGGGTTGAAAATGCCTGGCAGTGTCAAGATAGTCTCCTTTCCCGGGACTCAATCTGAGAGAAGAATGACATCACACAAGGTTAATAGCTGATTTTTTTTTAAGATTTTATTATTATTGGAAAGCCGGATATACAGAGAGGAGGAGAGACAGAGAGGAAGATCCTCCATCCGATGTTTCACTCCCCAAGTGAGCCGCAACGGGCCGGTGCTGCGCCAATCCGAAGCCGGGAACCAGGAACCTCCTCCAGGTCTCCCACGTGGGTGCAGTGTCCCAAAGCCTTGGGCCATCCTCGACTGCTTTCCCAGGCCACAAGCAGGAAGCTGGATGGGAAGTGGAGCCGCCAGGATTAGAAGTGGCGCCCATATGGGATCCCGGGGCATTCAAGGCAAGGACTTTAGCCGCCAGGCCACGCCTGCCAGGCCCAAGGTTAATAGCTGATTAATCTTGCTTTGAGCTGCAGTATATGAGACATGCTCTGCTTTTTGGAGAAATTTCTCCCATATATTAGTAGACATAAATTATTTGAAAGCAAACAAAGGTTCCCCTTGCACTCAATGTTTTCTGCTTACAAACGTTATCTGTAGGTAGAGGTCAAAAGCACAGATGTTGAAGACTACAACTTTGTACTTTTAGCCCATCATCTTGTCTAGACATGTCCTAGAATAAATTAGTGACGTAACATCATTTGCCCATTTTCAATTCATTTATAATTCAAATAAGGTCACACCGTGGGACAGCACACTAAGCAGGATTATCTGCAGTCCACAACAAGGTGCTGGTTTGAGTTCCACTCGCTCTATTTCCCATCCAGTTTCCTGGTAATGCACCTGAGCAGCAGTAGCTGATGGCCCAAGTGCTTGGTTCCTGCCACTCATATTAGGCCTGAATAGAATTTCTGGCTCCTTGCTTTGGCCTGGCCCAGTCTTGGCTGTCTTAGGCACTTAAGGAGGGAACTAGTGCATGGAAGATATCTCTCTCTCCACCCTGTTACTATGCCTTTGACATAAATGAATTTTGAAAATGCAATTACTCAACAAATTTGTGTGACGAACATTAAATTAAAGATTATTAATTAAAGATCAAAAGGTATGTGCTTATAGAATTTAAACATTCAACCTATTAATAAGTTTGATGACTGAGCCCCTGTCTTTGACACACAGAATCTGAGGCAACTACAAGTCCAGAATGGACTAAAGTCTGGCTGAATCCTAAGACACTCTTTGGTGATCATTGGGCATGTCTCCAAGACCTAAAACCAGATAGGATGTCAAGAAGATGATAGGAGCATCTAGGCCTCCTGGGTGTGGCACAGCTAAAGGTTCACTTGAGAAAGATTTGAAAGTAAAAGTGTCCATATGACCTCCCTGGGGGGAATGACCACAGCCAGTTGAAACACAAGCATACACAGTGCAAGCAGGTGGGTGGGTGAGTGGAACATGCTGACCTGACCTGCGGATGGCTGGGATAGGTCTAGGAACATCAGTACAGCTGTTTGGCCAGAATTCCTGGCTCTGTATAGGTCATCTGGCTGTGCAGTTACAATAATAAAAATGGCAAAGAGGAAATGAAGAAGCCATACCTTTTCATCAAAGAAAGCTATCTACCATCAGAAACTCGGGCACTCTCTTAGCAGCAGTGATTTCCATGTCTTGGATATAACCCAAGCGCGACCAATGTTGTATTCATTAGAATGAAAGAAATTACTTCTCTAAATCTTTAGTTCATTCAACTATTAATAAACACTATTTGGACATCTTCTGTGTCCCAGCTACTGGTCTATATATAAGCAGCAGAAGCACAAATCAGGCATACTCTCTGGTTGGAAGATCTAGTGGGGTGGGGTGGCAGAAGAGATAGGCAAGAAACCTAAAGTACCGAAACAGCTGGGTAAGTGACACATTAAAGACATCTTGGCCTGAGTCGAGAGAGTCAAGGAAGGGCCTGCTGTTTCAGAACAGCCCTTGTAAGTGCTTCTCGGGCAGGGCGATGACAGGACTCATCAAGGCAAGGACATTTCATTGGTTGTGCCGGGTTGTGAGCCAGAGCGGCTGGAAATAAGTCAGGCTGAGACAGGGGCAGAGAGGGCTATCCATGTCATAGCAAAGACTTTGACCTTTTATGCCTAAGGACAAGAGAAGCAACTTGCTTTTATTCACTTACTTTTACAGATTTATTTATTTGAAAGGCAGATACAGACAGAGAGGTTTACCTTTTGGTCCATTCTCCAAGAGACTGCAACAGCTGAGGCTGGGTTAGGACAAAGTTAGGGGCTTGGAACTCCATCTCCGTATCTCACCTGGGTGTCAGAGGTCCATGTTCTTGGACAATCTTCTACTGCTTTCCCAGGCACAATACCATTGAGGTGGACCAGGAGTGAAGCAGTCAGGGTCTGGCATGGTAGCTTAGCATGTGCCAGTTCATGTCCTGGCTGCTCCAATCCAGCTCCCTGCTAGTGACATGCGAAAGCAATCGAGGATGGCCCAAAGCCTTGGGACCCCGCATCCACATGGGAGACCTGGAAGAAGCTCCTGGCTTCAGATCAGCTCAGTTCTGGTCATTGCGGCCACTGGGGAGTGAGTCAGCAGACAGAAGATCTTTTTCTCTGTCTTTCCTTCTCTCTGTAACTCCGAATTTCCAATAAAAATAAACACTTAAAAAAAAAAAAGGAAGTGAAGCAGCCAGAACTTGAACTTGCACTTCAAAATGAGATATGTTTTTGCACGCAGTGGCTTAACCTGCGGTATCCCAGAATCAGCCATGAGCTACTTAATTTTAAACAGGGGACTAATATGAGAACATTTCTAAGATAGAGAAAACAGCTTGGGCAAAAGTGAGGATGGGGCAAGGGATGCTAAGCAGTCTTAGAGACCAGATGTTCAAATTGACTGCTGGACAGACAGAAATGTTCATTTACCAAAACTGGACAAACAGGAAGAGAAGCACATCCAAAAGCTGATGAGCTCCATTTGGGGCATGCTGAGCTTCAGGTGGTGAGGGGGCTTCAGAATGCTGCACACGCAGGCGAAGCGAGACAGGTGTGGGCGTTGGCAGCATCGTGGGTGCTGTCTGACTGCTCACATGCCAGAGGTGAATAGTGAGCAACACTGAGGTATTTTTTCTGTTGGACTTTATTTTATTTGAAAGAGTTATAGAGAAAGGGAGAGACAGATGGAGAAACAGAGGGAGGGGACGAGGAAGGGAGAGAGGGAGAGCGACACTCCTATTCTTTGGTTCACTCCCTGGAAGGCCACGAAGAAGCTTCATGTCTTCCACTTGGTTGGCAGGGACCCAGGCACTGTGCCACCCTCTGCTGCTTTTCCCAGGCCATTAGCAGGAAGTTAGATCAGAAGAGCAGCCTGGTCATGAACTGACACCCTCACAGGAGACTAATGTCACAGCCGGGGTTTCAGCTGCTGTGCCACCACATCAGCCCCTAACCCATAATGCCAGTCTTTCAGTATTTATATACAGTGGTGACTGGATTCATCACTGGATTATGTCAAATGCATCATCTGTTCCTTATTTTTTTTTTAAGATTTATTTATTTATTTGTCTAAAAGGCAAACTTGGAGAGAGAACAATTTACAATCACCACACGGCCACAATGGCCAGGGTTGGGCCAGGCTAAAGCCAGGAACAAAACCCAGGTCTTCCACATGGGTGGCAGGGGTCCAAGGACTTGGGCCATCATCTGCTGCATTCCCAGGCACATGAGCAGGAGCTAGACTGAAAGTAAAGCAGCTGGGACTCGAACTGGTGACAACATGGGATGCTAGCATCGCTGGAGGCAGCTTAACCCAGTGCTCTACAGTGCTGGTCTGTTGTTGCTTACTTTAACAACAAATACAAATGAGTTAAGAAGCTACTAACAAAAGAGTTCTGGTACATTTTATCTCCAAATTACAATGGGAATCTTGGAAAATTTGAAACAGAGGCAAGAAAAATGCCCTACTAACAGTGGGTGTCTTTTCTTCTTCTTCTTCTTAATTTAGCAAAGCAGTTTTAGCATGCTTTTTCCCACTTTGAGGAGCTAACAGGCTGTCAGCAATAACTTCTAAGGTTAATTCCTACTTAATCTGAAAGTTTTCTGATCAAATCTGTGTCATGAATACTTGGTTTGAGTTTTTATGAAATATAGACCAATATAACCTCAGAACTTAGCTCCACACATTTTTTGCCAAAACAAACTAACCCAAATGATTGTCCTATTGATAGAAGATATCATATTTTGCGAGATACCACCACAAAATGTAAGTATTTTAAACCCACACTCTTTAATGACGAAATTAGAGCAGCAAAGTCTTATCAAAACTCTGGAAACAAGTTTTGAGAATAATACATTCAAGTCAGGAGACTCTGTGCCCATTGTATGACCTTGGGCAAACACCCTACACTTAAACCCACCCCAGTACCCACTTTTGTCCTCTCTATCACCATGCCATTGTTGAAAGTATTTTATGAGATGAAAGATACAAAGTGTACTGCTGAAACGGGGAAGCCTGAGGCTTGCCATTTAGAACAGTAGTTAGGAACACACAGCCATGCCTAGCAGGTAAGTCGCAGGTCATGACATTCACATCTCACATCGGAGTACCTTGGTTGAGTTCTAGTGTCGTTGTCTGATACATGAATTTTTTTTCTCATGTGGATCCTGGCAGGTACTCAGGATAGTTCCTCAAGTCAGGTCCCTATTGTGCATGTGGGAGACCTGGATTGTATTTCCAGCTCTTGGCTTAAGTTCCATGCCTCCGGAAGCTATTGCAAGCACTAGGAGAGCAAACCAGTGGATAGAAGATCTCTGTTTCTCAATGGCAACTTAAAAAAACCTAAAGCCTGGCCCACATGATGCCAACATTTTAATGCAAAAAAAAAAAAAAGGAGGAGGAGAAAAGAGGAAAGTAAGGATAATGGACAATGACGTTCCTTAACTCAGATGCTGTTAATATCTGTGGCCTGAGAAAATCATGCTCAAATTCAGAAATGTTTGAGTCCATTATTCTGAGAAATGTTCTGCAAGAAAAGGCTTAGAACAGAAACACAGTACCTCAAGATGCAACTTGTGTAGGAAAGCCATGTAAGACAGTAAAAGAGGGCAAAAACATTACCAGTCAAGGTTAAGTTTCCACACTTTGCACAAAAGGATGAAGAACAGCATGTCTGAAAAAAAGGATCAACAATTTCCTTCATAGCTAAAGTGTCTTATAAAAGACACGGAACTGCACAAACACCAAACAGCTCAATGTTTTAGCATGAGAATTAATATTTCCAGAGGCACACAGGGATGGCTACAGGGGGATTCTGGCCTCATTGTCCTGGCTGTCATAACTTCACTTCACTCCAGTGCCATGGCACTCCTTGATCACTACCAGCTCCAAGTCCAAACTTTCAGAATAGCACGTCTAGATGTGGGAGAACCTGCTCTGTCCACAAAGAAGGAAATTAATGATCGTAAGTTACAGAATCTGCAATTTACTGATCACTTCACAGCCTCTATAAAATACACACAAATATCTGTGGCTAAGTCTCACAACCCTCTTTTCATCTTTAATTTTTAGCAAGGATGTTGAGAGCACAGAGCTGGAGGAAGCTCTGGCTGGCCATCATGATATCAAAACTGCTTTCTATGAAGTGATGGGCACAACAAATTGGTGGGATTTTCCCCAACTAGAGATGCTGATAATTTTTGTTCAGTGGTGACCTGGTTTCCCTGTCTCAACATTATATTTGAAACTCTTGATTCTAGTTTATTTCCTCAACTATTGTTCGGAGCCTACAATCTGTCCCATCAGGAACTACTGATTTCCTGGCTAATAAAATCACAATCTTCTAAATTACTCTATGTGGTGATTCTCCTTCTCCAATACTCATTCTGGAACGGTTTGAAATAAATTCAAACACATGCTGTACCACCTCTACCTTCATTCTCCCTCTATCTCCCTGTTTCCTAATAGGAGTTTTAAAGAGCAATTTGCAGCCATTGATTTTTTACAATACAATTTATTTGAAAGGCAGACATATAGGGAGAGGCAAAAAGAGATCTTCCATGTGCTATTTATGCTCCCAAATGTCTATAAAAAGCCAAGGCAGGACCAGGTTGAAAGCAGGAGCTAGGAACTCAACCCAGGTCTGCTCTGTGGGAGGCAGGGACCTAACTCTCACACTCTGTCTCCTAGCATACACCTCAGTGAGAAGCTGGAATCAGAGCTGTGACTTGATCCCAGCTGTGTCTTTAAATAAACACTTGTCTTCATTTTTATTTGAAAGAGATCTTTCATCCCTCAGGTCACTTCCCAATGCCAGCAACACTAGTATTTTGCGAGGCTAAAGCCAGAGCCCCAGACCTCAGTCCAGGTCTTCCACCTGGGTGGCAGGGATCCAAGTACTTGGGCCGTCCTCTGTTGTTGTCTTAAGATCACGCACTAGCAGGAACTAGATCAAAAGCACAGTAGCTGAGATAGGAACCTGGGATTATAATATGAGATGAAGGCACCCCAAATGGTAACTTAATCTGTGTTCCAAATATCCTCCCCTGTGGTAACTCTCTTACATGGCACCCTAATGCCAGCATTGTTCTAAGCATGCAGTTTGTGCCATTTAGATAAATCCCTGATGACAATGCTATTGAGATGGTGCTGTATTTCTATTTCATAGATGATGAAAGAGTTGACATAGCACAGAGGTCTGTAGGGTGCCTATGCCCTGGTTTTAAACCCCAAAATGTTAAGCATCATGCTATCCTATCTGGAAAGAAACATATTTTGCTTTTGTCAGAAGAGATTCATTGGTAGATTAAAGGAGCTGGATGGAGCAATACAAGAAATTACCAGGATTTTCTACTCTGTATTTACCCTGTTCCTCATTTCATTTCAGTTCGTTTTTCTTCTCAGAGAGCCAAGAATTTGGGGTTGTGAATCATTCAAGAACCTTTCAGATTTATGAAAGGGTCAGAAACAATTAGATTCAACTTAGAGCATTTGATCTGCTTTCCTCGGATGGTTACCCCACATGTTTAAGGAAAAGAATCACCCCCACCATCTAGGTCTCCCATTAACATCCAGCAAGGCCCCTTGCACACCATCCTCAGGAGTGAGGGAAGCAAACAGACCATCTGGGGGAGTGGTCTGGATTCAGCCAGCCATCAGTTTCCACCCAGAGGACCCATTTAGAGCACCATGGCACAACACACATTCAGGTCAAGATATTGAAGGTGTGACAGCTGGGTATAGCCAAACAAACAAAATCATAGAATTTTATACTCCCTGTGTTCTTTTTAAAGAATTTTAGATATGCTAATGGAAAATGAGATGGTACATACTGCTAACAGGAGCTAAGGAATATAGGCAAGTGGTATTAGTGTTGCCTCAAAGTATTTGGCCTTGGGGGTTTTGTTATTTTTGCTTGACTCTGCACAGCATCGGATGTAGAGTAAGCTAGGATGTTTGCTGGAGGCCAGAGTCATTGCCTCAGAGTGTGAATAAGAGGAACTTCTAGTGTTCAAGCCTTTTTGGGGTGCATGATCAGGACTTGGACAACCCATCTGTAGGCAACTGACACTCTGCAAGCCATAGAACATGTGTTTCAGCACAACCCTGGTGAAAATAAACATCGTTTATTTGGGACTCTGAAATTTTGAAAAACAGTAAGTTACAGCGCCTGTAAGAATTCGTGAAAGACATCATGAAGCATGCTTGAAGCTAGGCAAAGAAGCTGGGCTTCTCTTGTAGCAGAAAAGAGAATATTTGAGGTTTGTGAGTTGACAGGTTTTGAAAGGGGAGTCCTGGAGCAGGCAGGAAGGGCAGACGAGAGGAAGCAGACAGACATGAAGGGGACCTCTAGCTTGGACACATCAATGTTTCTCTTACTGCCTGATGACCCAAGACTCATATTTCTCACTGTTTTTTTAAATTTTAAATTTGAGGGGAACTATGATAACTGGGCAGAAGGTTTTTTTTAAATGAGTTGGACTAATCATTTGACATGCAGAGCATAGACGGGCTAAATGGGAGGGAAACCAAAAATCTACACAAGGTGGAAGGTAAGAGCAGCCATCCTGTTACAAGATGATCTCATCTGTGAGCACTGGTGGGAAGTCTGGCCAAGCGATCACACACAAAGGGCTTAATAACTTCCAATTAGTCTTTCTATATGTATGACATTGCAACTGTCCAATTTCAGTCTTGTCTGTAAACTGTCAGTCTATCAGTGAGGTTTTTACTCTTTTCATGATAGTAAAAATTACCACACAGATGACAAATAGTGGACAACGTAATGTTTTTTTTTTATAGTAGGACTTCTCTAACTCTTTGGTAATCCAGAGTTATTCATGTCACTTCTAAATTCTTTCGTGAAGAAACTGGCAACTCTATTTTGAACTAACAGGGTGCTTTGTTACAGGAGGGACTTTTGCCATAAAATACATTTGCAGTTCAGTTCCACTTTGCATGAACTTTTAAAAGTACTGTCATATTTTTAAAATCCACTTTCTTTTAAAAAAGATCTTTAATTGAGCAACTCCTTTTATGTCTTAAGGGAGTACACGGAACTCAATGTTCGACCTGCTCTGCATGATTTCTGAAATTCTTCGCGTGGGGACTCTGGTCTCCACAGCAGGTGAAGGTAGTCTGCTTGAAGACACCCTCTGTGATTGCACTTCCAGACTGCCTTTTAAAGGAATGCCAGGTGTGCTATGCCTCACTTGTCTGTTTCCCATAACTGGCCGCCCCTTTAGACAATTTGCATTTTATTTTGGACCAGCACAACTGTAATTTTAAATTGGTCTACTTTCTTTAATCTGAGACTAGCAGCAAATCATTGTTAATAGCCTTTAATTCCTCCACCCCCCTTTAAAAGAGAACTACATTCAGCAGTGACTCAATCAGGTACTGCCATGGGCTAGAGTGGATGAATCATAGAAAATAGATGGAGAGCCCATTAGGCAATCTGAGGCAGCACTCTGCCAGCTTCAGGATGGCTCGCAGCAATACAACTTCGATGACAAGTTCAGTTCACTTTTGATTGGCCCTTCTGCAACAGCCACGTCCACGATTTGGGAGCAGATACTCCCAAGATTCTCTTCACACTCCATGTACCCTCTATCTCACTCGAAAGCTGATCGCATGTACAAACTTTTCTCCCTGTCTGTTTGGAGGCACTCCCATACTTTGACCATGACTGCCTTGGAGGTCAGGAGAAAAGACGACAACACAAAAATGGCTCCTTACATTTTTTAATTCTTGCCATAAAAACTAGAAAAACATTCGTATCATGGGCTTCATTCTTAAAGGCTGCTGTCTTTTATATGCTTTCCAGTTCTTTGTTCGGTCTAATTCTCCTCTTGCTGCTTTCCTCTGAACTCTTTCCAGCTGTTCCACATCTGGAATTGAGCTGTTCATAACTGAACAAACTATTCTTCGTGTGGTCTTTCTTGATGCAGATAAACTCGGGGTCTCATTTTCCCTTTGCCTCTCTCACTCTGCTAGCATCTTCCTTTACATTTTTCCTTCTCTTCGCCGATGTCTTTCTTTCTCAGTATGTAAACTCTGCTTAGAACGTTAGGTTCTCGATAGTGGTCATCAAATGCTGTGTACTCAAGGATAACGCTAATAACGAAATTTTCTTAAGAGACCCCAAAGTCCGATTAGTGGACAGAATGATGCCTTTTAGGTTTTCCAATTCTACAATTAAGATCATTGTCATAAACATCCGTCACCTCCACCTTCATTGTTAAGGTCACTGTATTATCTTCTTTGTCATCAGTCCACGTAATAATCATTGGTTAACTGGCCTTTTCTCATTTCCAGCCAAATGCACTATTCCACCTGCTTTTTCCTATGATTATTTTCCTTTGTGTTGATTTATTATTTTATTGGTTAAGGTTAGATTATTCTGTCTTCTATTTCAGAAAAAAAAAAAAAAGAACTCCTTTCTATTTTAAGCCCAATGTCTTATCTCTTCGATGTCATAGTGATTCCTACTATCTTTGCAATATGTAGGATTAGAAAGACTGAACCTGAAGCCAAGCCACTCTCCTTGAGCTTTGATTATGGCCACCTGTCCTGCCAATTTCTCCCCACATGTGTAAAACCCAACCCCATGTATAGCGCATGTAAAATTCAGCTTCACTTCAGCTTTTAACTAGAAGACTTTCTACTTACCTTTGTCAAACGCTTCCTTTCTAGCTTACTAGTGAGAATGGAAAAGCTGTGTAGCCAGAGCTTAGTCCGTCTGCTACACAGAGGGTGAGTGCTCTGCAAATATCACTTCCATCATACCAACAGTGCTCTCAGTGCTGTAGGACTCAATCCCAACCATCCACAATTCCTCTCCCTCAGAACAGCAGGTTTTTTCCAAGTCCTTATTCCTATTTCCATACCTGACTCCCATCTCCAGTTAGGCTGAGCACTCTCTCACCAGCCCCCCTTATTCTACTTTGGTAAAATACACATTGCACAAAATGTGCCCTTTTTGCCACTCTTGAGTATACAGTCCAGTGGTATGAATTTTGTTCAGTGTTGTGCAAACATCAACACCATCCATCTCCAAATATCCACATCTTAGAAACTTGAAAGTTTAGCCCAATTCCCACCCACTATTACTCTGCTCTCTCTGATTTTGACTATTTCTATGTGCCTCCTAGAACTGGGTCCACAAAGTATGGGTACACCCAGTCTCTTTTTGCATCTAGCTGATTTCACTTGGCATAATGTCCTCAGGGTTTAGCTACGGTGTACCACATGTCTGAATAGCCTTCCTTGTTAGCACTGAATAATATTCTGATGTATGCTTACACCCCTTGGCTTATATATTCGTCTACTGATGAGAATTTGTATTGTTTGTACATTTTATGTATTATGAATTAGGCTGCTTTGAACATGGCTATACAACAATCATTTTCTTGTATATACTCCAACACATACAAAAGTAACTGTTAAAATTGACCCTCATATATTCAACAGATAATCTTTAGCATCTCCAGAAAGATATCCAGATTTCCATTTCTCTTTCAAAGACTGAAAGGCCGTCTCCAGTTCCTGCTGTCCCTGTGTAGGAATTTTCCAGTGTGCCTTGGGGATGACCCCCTACTGAGAAGAGTCTTTGGATCTCATCACCACTAATCCCGTGTAACCGCAGAACTAAGAGAACACGTGTCCTTGTCCAATTTGCTAGTGTTTTCTTTTCCTTCTCCCATCATTTACAATGCTGTCAGAAGTTCTAAATAAAACAACACAGCACCTACTGTCTTTCAATCCCAGCTCTAAAATATGCCATCTACCTTGAATGTTTTTGTTTAAGTGGTCATAACAGCAACTTTCAAATGACTTAAGGTAAGATTTTAGAATTGACAAACAAGATGATGTCAGCAAGAGAATGCAAGTTGACAAAGATAAACAAAAAACACTGATGCATTTTGGGGAGAGTTCATCTAAATTTTCCTATTTTGACAATCCTTTGTTATCGCGCTTTGCTTCACAGTACTTCTAAGAGCTAGGAGCTCAACTAGTTTTCACGTAAGTTACAATCCATGTTAAACATGTAGACGGTCAGTCTCATTGCAGAGACATGATTCCCCAGGGCTGCTAGCAGCCCAGGAATCTGCCTCATGGTCAAGTACTGCATGCATCCTGATGCAGGTGGCCCCAGACTGCACATTGAGAAACTTAGGGACTGAGATGAGGAACACAGAGTCCTGGAGAGTAATCTGAAGAGGGAGAGGGCTTGTTTTAGAGGTAATGAAGGGATGTGGAATTTGAAATTTGCAATTTTCATGCAATGATTTAGCCATTGGGGGTGGAGTGTGGTGGAGAGAAGGCATCATTAGGCATCTATTTATTACATATCAAGGCAAACAAGACTGGCAGAACTCCACCCTAACAGTGCCCATGGTCTACCTGGATTTCAGGAACCAACAAAGGCACGACCTGTGCCATGACAGGCACAGGTATGAAGAAATGTCTGGTTCTGGTTGGGTATTGTGGAGAATACAAAAAGAACAAAGAAATCAACACCTAGTCTCTCAACCAAAGAACCACAGTCTGCTCTCAGGAGATCTAAGTTCATCACTGGCAGGTTTCACCAAGTGTAGACGGAAAAGATCTTTTAAAAATTGTGTCTATACTAAACATCTATGGACCTTTCTTTGTCTTATTTGTAAAGCATATTACTTACACTGTACTGGCTATTATAAGCAATCCAGAGATTATTTAAAGTATATAGGTAAATGCATATTAGGTTTTGTGCAAAGACAATGTCATAAGGGACTTGAGCAACCTTGCATTTTCATATCCACAAGGGTTCTAGCTTGGTTCTCAAGCTTGGAAATCTCCTACTCTGAGGATATCCATGAGAAAGTGGAAAGAAGAATCAGACTGAATAAGACTAAGAAGAGGTTAGTGGTAGGGAATGGGGCAGAGGGCTAAAACACATAATGCAGAAGCTGAGAGACCCATAGCTCAGCAATAGGGACTGAAGATAGTTAGTAAGAATGGGCAGTCAGGTATAGCTCAAAAGTAGCAAGTGTCATCCCAAAGGCAGTGAGGGAATAAGATATGCAGGCAGGAAACAGATCATGTCAAGATATGGTCCCAGACACAAATTTAAAAGACCATTTTTCTCAGAAAGATAACAAAACATGTCAATGAACACTGGTACTGAGCTGCTATGCGGTCAGCCTAACTAGCGTAGCAAATCCAGGGTGGAATCCTTACATCTTTCTCTTCCATCCTTCAACCAGTTCTAGAATCTTCCTTCTATGTAATTTGAGAAAAAGATACTCACTCACTCACTCACTCACTCACTCACTCACTCACTCACTCACTCACATATTCATTCCAGAGCTAATGCTGCTAAGCTGTTAATCTGGCTCCCAGGCCCAGATTTCTTCCACTTGTCTTCTGAGAAGCAATTCACTCATTGAGTCCTTGTGGGCACCTTAAAACTCTCTGAAGAGGATGAAAAGGAAAGACAATAGATCTTCTGACCAAGGAATGTTTAAAAAAAGAAAGGAGACTCTTAGGAGACAAAAGTCATATGTTCTTCCATTTAGAAGAGAACTTCAAATCTTCTGCAAAGCAATTAACTTCTCATTCTAAAACTGGAGACATATTAACCACAACTCCAAGTTTTCAGAAGAATTAAATGAACTTAGTTAAACGTGTCTGATGTACAATAGTTGCTCAATCAATAAGTCATCAGGAATAGGGAAAACACAATGGGTTGATACTTCAGTAATTTGGTGGTACACATAGCATAGCTTCAAGGTCATTATTAGTGAGCACATATTGTGTGCCTATCATGAGCAGGAAATTCTCCAAGAAGACAGCTTCAGGGTACACTGGATCCTAATGCTAGATTGTGGCAGGACCAAGAAGACAAAGTCCACTCAAGAAGAGAAGCTTTAATGGGTAAAGAGGAGAGGAGATAATCTCAGTCTGATGGTGCTGCTTGACAGATGAGCTAACTAGAATTCCAGAGCCACCAGCAAAGCACTAATGGCTGGCATCACACCCTCTTGGGCAGGGGGTGGAGCTGGGAATCTGTGCAAGGCTCCAAACACCTGAAACAAATGTGAACATGTATCGAGCCTATTCAAGGTTCTTCAGAAATGCTCACAAATGAACATGAGTAAAGTTTATACAACTTAGCTATTTCTGGGAGTTTGTTTGCTCATAGAGTTGGGTAGAGAAGGAGATACAGAGACCTTCCATCTGCTGGCACACTCCCCAAATGGCTGAAGGCAGCAGACTGAAATTCCATCTGGATGTCCCATGTAGGGCAGGGGCCCAACTACTTCTTCCATTTCCCTAGCTAGGTTAGCAGGGTAGGGAGGGCAGGATCAGAAATAAAGCAACAGGGACTTGAACTTGCATGCACAGGAGATGCTGAACATTGCAGAAAACAGCTTAACCACCTATGCCACTACACCCACTCCAAGCACACACCTATGTTGTATCACTGTGTCTAATGATACAACACAGGGTTTGAATTTCAGCTCTGCTCCAGATTCTGGCTTTCTGTTGATGTACACCCTAGAAAGCAGCAGGCAATAGTTCAAGTATGTGGGTCCATGTTGCCCTTGAGGAAGACCTGGGCTGAGTTCAAGCCTCTGGGCTTCAGCCTGGCCCAGCTCCAGCAGGCACAGGCATTTTGGAAGTAAAGGAGTGATTGGGAGACTTCTGGTATCTATCAGCTTTTCAAATACACAAACAAAAATTAGGTGTACTTCGTCTTATAAACAAAAAGTTCATGGAGAATTATGCTAAGAGACATATATCTTAGTGTCTCAAAATGGAGTAACTGGGTTTAATACCCTGCTCTAGCTCCTAATGCCAACTTCCTGTTGAGGTAGCGGTGATATTTCAAGTGCCATGGTTATCATCACACACTTTGCAGACCTGAATTAAGTTCTGGTTCCTAGTTTTGACCTACCCCAGATGGAAATGTTATGGGAATTTGGGGGAGTGAACCAGCAGGTGGGAGCTCTTTTTCTCTCTTTCTCTGCCTCTCACATGAATATGTAAAACTTCTTTTAAAGTGCAAAGGGATAGAAATTTTGAGTTCTGCCCTTTACAAAAAATAAAACAAAACAAAAAAACCCCTGCACGTGAATTTCAACTTTTTTTCTGCACCCAAACAATCTTTTACTTCCATTCTCCACTACAAGTATTCCCATATCCCATAACTGACTAAAAGGCAGATCTTTAGATTACAAAAACATTCTTCACCTTAAAAAAGTTTTCATCCAAGCTTATCTTCGCATTGAGTCAATGTTCACTCAGAGCATGAGACAGACTTGCAGGCTGTTTAGAGCCGTCTATACACTCTGTAGAATGTAAAATTCTCCCTCACTGAGCAGGCATGCATGCACGTGTAGGTAAAGGTTGGTGGTCAGTAATACGAGGTTTATCAAGTGGTGCAAGGTTCGGTTCTCTGAACTTTAGAAAGCCGCAATTGTTTGCTTCTGTAAGAAGACAGGTATACAACGCCACAGAATGCCAAGTATTACTTTGACAAGAGGCAGTGAGAAATGTCTTCCACAGCAGAGTGTGAATTAATGAATGTTTATAAGGAACTTTGATGCGCCTGTGTAAAAGGCACTTTGGATGTAAACATTTTTAAGGGCACTTCATTCTGTAAGGGTGGATTAAGAAGAGGGCAGTAATTAGCAAGTTGGGTGGGAAGCAAAGTCCTTCCCCAAAGCACACACAGAGCTGTACCCCTCTATGATGACGATAAGAATCCAATACAACTGGGGGTGCAAAAGATGCTGCTGGGAAAACCTGCAAATACAGATTATTTAGCACAAGGGAGAGTCATGATCCCCAGAAATAATATTTTTCACAATAACCTAGTCAACATGAAGTGTTAACAGCCTTACCAAGATGTAAATTCTGAAACAATTAGCCCCATTCCCTACAGGATCAAACACAAGCCCACAGCCAAGGCAGCCTCGCTGCTGAGCTATTCAAAGAGAATCTTGACTTGAGCCGAGTGTGATCTCCAGATGCAACACAAGCCTTTCG
Organism: Ochotona princeps; assembly: GCF_030435755.1. NCBI lineage: Eukaryota > Metazoa > Chordata > Mammalia > Lagomorpha > Ochotonidae > Ochotona > Ochotona princeps. The sequence continues at coordinate 13,496,685 of NC_080854.1, read as the reverse complement.
CACAGAGCGCCATGGGAAAGCGTTTTCTGGAAACAGATGCACCTTGTTTAAAAACCAAAGTTTTGTTTCTGACTAAAAAAACAAAAAAAATCGGGTACAACTGGAATTTTTAAAAATTGAATCATATTCCAAATGCCCTGGGGAGGCTCAAATCACAGGGAACCCTGTCATGAATGTTTTTGCAAGTGAAGAATTATTTTAGGAATTGAAAAAGCACCTCTGATTTATTTGTTGCATTGATTTGGGGGGTTTTGTTTGGTAATTATATGCTTGCCTTTTGTGGCATTTTTTGAAAAACTTTTAAAAAAAACCTTTTTGTCTTCTTTGAATATTTACTTTTGAAATATTCCCTTTTGCCCTCAAGTATAACCTTTAGTAGACTCGGGACTAATTTTCTTCTCCATCTACCCTTACCCCAGGAGAATAACTTTTTTTTTTTTTTTTTGAATGGAAACCTATGGCATAACTGAATTTACTGGAATTTGTTCCATGGTCCAATTTTAGAACCTGATCTGTCCTATTTGGTAGGAATACAGCTCTTCCTAGGTCTATGAAGAAGGAAGCATGTGCTCCCACGTGTCCTTGGTACAAATGGTTCAGAAACAAGTACAGTAAGAATGTCAACACCACAGAAGTGGGGCTCATCCCAGCCAGGTAAGGCTGCAGGGGGTGCAGGCACATACGAGTAATGGCTCCCAGTTGAGCAGAGGTTCCAAAACATCTTTGGTTTATAAATTCCTCAGCCACAGTCATTTTTTCATGCTGCCTCTGGGCCCCCCAAAACACCTCATCATCCATTGATTAAGTAGTTAGGATCATACAACTCCTAAGAAGCTGTCCCAACCACTTAATAGCAGATTGAGCACATGGCACCCATAACAATTACTGACTAAAGGATGCGGATACCAATGGGTTACTGCATAACCTTGCAACTTGGGGAACCACATTTAGTACTGCCATGTCCACTTCCTGTCCCGCATCAACTGACATTCAGTACTTGGCTTTTACCATGTTAACCTCTTCAAAGATATGACATCATCAAAAGGAATGTAGCGCCATCTAATGTTGAAACTGTGAACTATCTCAAGATAGTAGTTCACAGGGTATGTATCTGAACATTATCAAATGTTTTCTTCTAAAATTTACAATATCCACTATGAGATGACCATGGGACCTTGGGGTGCCTCGGCACAGAGTTTGGGAAATAGAAATTTAGTGACAACAAGGCCTTTGTCACTTTCCTGAATGACTGAACCACAAAGTAAGATTTTATTACGTGTGTGTGTGTGTGTGTGTGTGTGTGTGTGTGTGTCTGTATTCACTTACACCACATGGTTGTTTGGATAACCCAGCCCCAGTTAAAAGCACTACCATTCCAAGGTGGTAACAATTTTGGAGCTAGTACTTTGATATCCATATCTACTTGAATGCATTTACAAACAATATATATTTAGATGCAACTTTAGTTCCTCAAGTTTATATCAGGCCTGTGATTTTAGTTTGCACTGGAAAAAAAAAACTGCTATTTTTCTCATGCAACTCAAGTTTTATGCTGTAGTATCACTTAATGTGTAGTGCCAGCCAACAATGTGGCTGAATCTGCACTAGGGTAACCACCTATCTCCACTACGTGAGATTACATATTTGAGTATCATGGCTGAAAAGTACTGGTACATTGTGTGAACAAATTACAAAATGGCAAAGACTTGCGGAGAGGAGATTAACAGCCCCAATTCAAGGTGACGTTTGGCAGGAATCTTTCATTTCCATCGACAGGCATTTCTCTTCAGTAAGCACAGCGCAGGGAGGTAGATCCCACTCCCAGTCTTTTTCTCATAAGGGAGCCAGGATCCTGACCCTCCTCCTCCTCCTGCACACGGCTATTATTCTCTTAGCTGCTGAGAGATGCCACAGATTGAGGCATATAATGCTAGTTGTGCTGTCATCTGGCAATTTCCTTTTCCATCTTTGAAATCAAGCTCAGCCTTACCTTAGACTGTGACCTCGCCCGATCCAACTTCCTGCACGTTCCCTCCACACTGCCTTCTGCCCTGAGGTTTCCCCTGCTCCTTCCAGTTCTGTCTGTCTGTGCCCTTCCTCTCCTCTCTCTGCTACTTTGCAAAAGCCTCCCACACAACTCTAGGTAAGAGCAGTTTAACAGGAGGCCCTCGGGTGGTCTAATCAGCCACTGTGATTAGAGTCAGGGCTTGGCTGAACGCAGGATTAGTGATGGGTGTCTCCTCAGGATGAAGGCTCTCCTGCAGGCCCAGAGGAGCCGAATTAGAGGGAAAACTCCATGAAGTCTTGTTCAAGTGTGGCATTTTTTAATCAGCAAGGCAAGGAACCATATTACCAACATGGATTAACATGAACGCAGTTCTAAGGGTAGTGTGCCCATTGTCAAGATGTTTGTGGTCCAGTGTGGCAAGGAAGCTCATGGGCCCTAAACCCACCCAGTGAGGGGGAAGCGGAATGAGTTGAGCAAGTGAAACAAGCACATTGATAAGGAGATGGCAGTGTAAGGGGGAAAGTCAGCAGCTCTGGGGGCCTGCAGTCTTTTTGCTTCGACATATTTGTATTGTGCTACTTTTTAACATCTTGTCATGTAGTATTCCATGTCAGGAATATTTTAGCTCATATAATGACATTTAAAGAAAAAAAAAGTCACAAAAAACCTAGAAGCCTTTTCTAGTGCCAAACTAATTTAGAAAGTTTAGCTTCTGACTAATGCAATGATGCAATGTAACAATACTAAATTCTTTCATAATATTTAGGGGGTAAGTGATTACTTGTGGAAACTGCAATGTTTCCTAACAAACCGAGTATTTCAGGGACAGACCACCCAAATGTATTATTATATAAAGATGTCAGTTACATAATTACATGAGAAAACAACACATTTTACTTTTTTGTTTTTTAACAACAATTATCCTCTCTGGGGAAGATGGGCTGAATTACACTCTTAGCAAAGTACCTCTTAGGGGCTCCAATTATCTTAGACACATTTAAGCTGGAACCTTGATAATGTACAGTTAACATGGGGAAAATGAAAATTTCTTTTCTTCTCCCAATCCCCCACTCTGGCCATGTCTCTGAAGTGACTTGGCTGAGACCACCAACGGTGAAAATGTCAGTCCATTTTAACAGGAGGCTGTATACCACTTGCCTTGCTTTTTATAGAATTGTTTCAAAGATCTGCTACTGACAATATTTAACAACATTAGAGCCATTTAAAATGAAAACATGCACATACATAAACACCTCGTTTTGTTCATGGATACTGAGCAATTCTTTAACTGGGAATATTTAAAATATGTGTGTTTAGCTGCCTTTAATTCAAAAGGTATTATAAACATCTATGTACACAAGGGACACAGTAAAGGGTTTTTGAAATGACCATGTTGCTTATGTATAAAAAGAGTATTTGCTTCAAACACTGGATGCCTCAATACTCGTATTATTCAGCATTTTGGCAGACACACTTCATGACTGTCCAATGTCAGAGAAGAGAGCTATGTGAGTAACATCCAAATTAGTAAAAGAGCTACAGATTACTCATCGTCGAGAGTAGTTTATCTTAGTTCATCTGCACAGTAAAGATGGCCAAGGAAGAGGAAGTTTTCATCACGGTGCCCCGTGTTTCCCAATGGGGATGCCATGGCCACTTGAGATAGCACGAGCCTTCCCTGGGTGGAGTTGGCCTCGTTCTGGCATCTTGGGCCTCTGCTTACAGCATGTTGGTGACACTCCCCAGTCCCTGTGATGAGCAAATGCGCTCCACTTATCTCCAAGAGCCCCGGAGGCAGGACCAGCTCTCTCTCCAGTTGGAATCCACTGATCCAGACTCTCCCAAAACAGGACAATGATCTGCTGAGGCTTCGTGATACAGTTCACAGAGGAGGGCGGGATGGAATATCCCATAGAATTGGTACCAGAGATTTTTTCAAAAGATTTAGAGAAAATGCAAGTTATGAGAAAAATGATGCATACATTTCCAAAGTGTGTGTGTGTGTGTGTGTGTGTGTGTGTGTGCACGTGCGTACTCCAACTGGTGAACAGCTTCATTTTCCATGGAATTTTTGAAGTCCCCTGTCCATAGACTTCACTCTTCCTCGTCCTCCATTGGATTTGCAGGTTTGTGTCTTGAGGACACGCTCATCCTCCATGACTGGCTCAGGCCTCCTCAGAGGAGGATCTTGACACAGGCCTGCTGCCTTGCCAGAGCCCAGTTACACACAGTACGTTCTGGCTGACTGTGGCCAGCCCCTACCTCAGTGACTGGGGGGAACCACTGGAGAATGGTGTCTTCTTAGACGAGGGGCCTCAGCTGGAGATACCCCACCACTACAACAGAGACCACGTGTGTGATGGTTCCAACATGGTAACGTTCCTTTCTGTTTTTGACTGGCAGTGAGGGCCTCAGAACTGTCAGCCATGATGCAAGTGGCAACAGATTACAGATTCACAGGAACACAGAGTACAGTGTGTGAGAAAGGGAAGGCAGCTCAGTAATCACCTGATGGACTGAAGACAAAGCACTCTGGGCGGCTCTTCAGGCTCCAGCCCTGGAGAACACGAAGCTGACCGGGGACCACAGGGCCACAGGGAGAATAAACGGTCCTTACCTCCAACTTAACCACAAGGCCCTGCAGTTCAATGTCTTCTCTAAGAGGAGTTAGACATGGCCTGTTATTGAAAGGGAGTTCTGGGATTCAGAAAGGCTGGCAGGAACAAAGAGCAGATGGGATACGCCAAAGAAGCTCTGTGGAGAAGCTGCCGAGGATGCAGAGTGGAAGGTTGGAAAATGGGTGTCCAATCACAGCCCAAAGTGGTAAGACCTGGTGTTCTACAGCAGCACAGTAGCAGCAGTGTAAATCATAATACCACAGCATCTATGGAGGAGATGAGCAGGTAGGCTCCAAATACAAGCAAACTGCAAAGGCTAGTTAGCTGGCTTGATTGCTTTCTGTCATACGTGTGTTAAAATACTGTATTATTCTCGATAAAATTCTACAAGCACTGCATGCTAACATAAAGTCCGTAAAAGAGCAGGTGCTTGGCACAGCTCGTTAAGATGTCACTCGGGATGATCACATCTCCAGTCAGAGTACCTGCTTCTCTGCTTGGATGCAGCTTCCTACTTAACACTCCTTCAGGCAGCAGAGGATGGCTAACACGATGGAGGTCCCTGCCACCTACACATGAGACCTGCATTGACTCATCTGGCCCAGCACTACCTACCATGAGTGAACCAGCAGGTGGAGGATTTCTTTGCATGTTTCTCTCTCTGCCCTTCAAATAAAATGAAAATAAACAATAGGTACATAAGAGACAAGAGATTAGGACAGCTCAACTTGAGAAGTGAAGAGTCAGAAAGATGCCTTTGAGTAATTAATTCACCGAGTCACCTACTGAACTGTATTCAGGCACTAGACTGGAGGAGGCAGCCTTAACAGGCAAAGGTCTGATGCCTGCTTGTGCTGTGAAACCAGAGAGACACGGAGCAGGGGTTTAGTCCCAAGGAGACCCACAACACCAGGAGAGTGAGGTGAATGGGAAGAAAGAAGAAACTCCGACTAGGATAATGAAGCACTCAGCATGATGATGTCAAAGGGATGTTGGTGATAAACTGGCACTGGCATACAAGGAATCAGGAAGAGAGGCAGTAACTTCAAGACGGAGATGTCAGAAGAAAACTCCCAGGGAGAATGACTGGAGAACGGGAGAAGGCTGAAGGACCACAGCCTGGAAAATGTCTCCACTCAAGGGGCAGGGGGAAGAAAAGTATGTGAAGACAGAGAAATAAAATGTAGGCAAATGGCAGAAGTGTGAAATGCCAAAATAAGCCAAGGAGGCAGACAATATTGAAAGAAGTATTCAAAAATAAATTGGATAAGGCACAGAAGGAAGGAAACAGCTGTCAAAAGATGTGGCCGTAGATTAAGACCTTTGACAGGATGATTAAAAAAAAAAGTATATTCTTATTTGAAAGGTTAAGAGAACGAGAGAGAGAGAGAGAGAGAGAGAGAGAGAGAGATTGACCAACTGACTTATTCTTTAACCACTGCTTCACTTTCCATATGCCCACAAAAGCCAACCATGGCTTAGGCTGAGGCCAGGAGTCCTAGAATTTCATCCCTGTCTCCCACTAGGGTCACAGGGACCCCACCATTCCTCTCCTGTTCTGGCTTCCTGCCTGGGAAAGTAGATGAGGGATCAAGCTCAAACCTCTGCCATGCACATGGGAGACCTGGATGGAGCTCTTAGATTCTGGTGTCAGTCTGGCCCAGCCTTGGCTGTTGTGGCCATTTGGGAAGTGAACCAGCGAGATGGATGATCTTTCTCTTTTTCTCATGTCTCTCCCTGTGTCACCGACCTTTCAAATAAATCTTGAGAAGAAAAAATTAGAAGTGAATCTGCTACAAATGATCTCTTTTATATCCCAACCCAAAGCAAACAAAACAAAACAAAACATGAACTCTAAGACAGGGCTTTTTAGTCTTTTAGATAGAAAAGCTTCTCTTGGTCACTAGGAACATGTCGGAGCGATTCTCAGAAGTAAGAAAGACACTGAGTCTGCTGACAGCAATGACTGGATACAGATTTGTTGGTATTGGGGGACAGGAAGGGCTGAAGCAAAGGGAAAAGGAGAGCCTAGTATGTGCCCTGGCATCAATAAGAGGGGACATCCACAAATTCACAGAAAATGCATAATATGACAAAACTGCCGCAATTTCACAAAATTTTTGTACCAAGATAAACTGTCTTTAAATTCCATTTTTTCTAGACACTTGTATTGTGATATTTTAAGGAGATGGTGTCAAATGTGTACTTCAAGTACAAGTCTCAAGTGTGAGTAATGGGGTGGTGTTAAGTTGCTCCTCACAAGAGCAAATCAAGATAGAAGGTTTTAAGTTGCACAGACACAGGCAGCCATTCATTTAGTTTTAGTTTTAAAATTTATCTTATTTTACTTTTAAAATAATCTTTTTTGGTTGAAAGGCAGAGACCTCTCTCATCCATTGGCTTACTGCCCAACAATCCAGGCTAGGCCATGGGAAAGCCTGGAGCCAGCAACTCCACCCAGGGTTGCGATGACTTTAGGCATCAGCTGTTGCTTCCCAGGGTGTACACTAACAGGAAGTTGGAATCAGGAGCAGAGTCAGGACAAGAACCTGGACACTTCATCACAGGATGTGGGCATCCCCAAGTGGGGTACCACTCTCGGAGCCAAACACCCACTCACAAGTTTATTGCACGATGAATAGAGTTTCTCTAAAGTAATTCTGGAAAGGGCAATTGGAAGTGATAATGTGATTTCCAGCAATACATTCATATATCCAGGCACTTGGGAATGAATACACATACAAATATACAAACTGTGCATGCTAATTAATTTTATATGAGCTGATTCATTTTACTTATTTGAACGCATTTGATCCTTAGTGCTATAAGGGAAGTGCAGTGGTTAGTCTTACTTTACATAGGAAGTGAGTGACCCACCACAAAGCCATTTAGCTAACAGGTGGGAGAGGTAAGGCTTCAAACCAGTTGCATGCGACAGCTAAGTCTGGGTCATAGTTCAGTTCAGAAATGATGCTGGTATACTTGGTACTAGAGCACTCTAAACCAGACTTGGAGAACACTAGTAGGAGATGGGTCACTTTTCAGGCCTCCTTAAACAAGAAGAAAGTAGACATTTTTCACTTTGAAAAATGCATGCATCCGGGCCCGGCGGCGTGGCCTAACAGCTAAAGTCCTCGCCTTGAACGCCCCGGGATCCCATATGGGCGCCGGTTCTAATCCCGGCAGCTCCACTTCCCATCCAGCTCCCTGCTTGTGGCCTGGGAAGGCAGTCGAGGACGGCCCAATGCATTGGGACACTGCACCCGCGTGGGAGACCTGGAAGAGGTTCCTGGTTCCCGGCTTCGGATCGGCGCGCACCGGCCCGTTGTGGCTCACTTGGGGAGTGAAACATCGGATGGAAGATCTTCCTCTCTCTGTCTCTCCTCCTCTCTGTATATCCGGCTTTCCAATAATAATAAAATCTTTAAAAAAAAAAAAAAAGAAAAGAAAAATGCATGCATCCATTATTTTAAAAACTGTACCCCCTCCCCTGAGAATGGCTGCCCACATTTCCATGTTCCAAGATCTTGCATGACAAGGCTTGCAATTAAAGTTTATAAATCTTTCTCTAGATAAGGAAGCCTTAAGTCTATATCCCACTCTCTTTCCACCCATATAGGAAATAATCCCCCTCTTCAATTCCTAATCCAAATCCATAAAATCTATACTTACCAAAACATTTCCATCATGATGTGCATAAATGTGTATGATTTGTATTCCATCTTTATTTGTATCAGTTTTTCAAACTTTGCTACATAAGGCCATTTTTTAAAGAATTTATTATTTATTTGAAGGGAAGAGTTAGCCAGAAAAAAAGATTCCATACACTGGTTCACTTCCCAAATGGCTACACTAGCCTCAGTTACAGTGGCCCCTGGGTGGTGACAAAGTCAGCCTCTAGGAATCACAAGCCAAGTATTTTGTGTGGATGTCAAGAACCCAATTATCTGAGCCACCAGTGCTGTGCCCCAGGATCTGCCTGAGTACAAGACTGGAGGTAGGAGCCAGAGTTGCTTACAGAATTCAGGAATTCTAATGTGGCAGGTGAGTGTCTTAAATGCTGAGTTAAATGCTTGGCCCTTTCCTGCCTTTGGAACAATGTAATTTTTATTTTGCACTAGGTTTTGCACATTAAATAATCAGCCATGCCTGTAATCCTTCACTCTTTCAAATGTTTTTTGAGTGCTTGGATGTTCCATTCAGCACTCTAACTGTCCCTTGCTTCATTCTTTGTATTATAGATTTTCAGACATAATGTACTCCTTTCAAGGAGAGAGTCACAATCTTTTTCATCATGGATCTCAATCTCCCTGTATCCAAATGACAAACACAGTGGTAAGAGACCACAGAAGGTACATGGTATTTGCGAAGCCAATCCATCATTCCAGTTGGTGAATTCTTAATTAGTTCATGATGACCACTGTTATCCTTTCTAAATTATAAAATCTATCTAGTTGCCAGAAAACTTATTTAAGAAAAGCTTACAAGGAAAACTTACAGTATTAATCTTCTCTTTTCTAAGAAAAAAATTTAGTGTCTTCTTTGTTCGTGTGTGAGGAAAAAACATTTCATATTAATAAAAACAATGATAAGCGGTAGGGTATTCAGTTTGTTTGTCAAGGCTTTGTTTCCTTTTAACATTTTATTCAATCTGAGCATCAAAGCATTTTTTGAAAGTTTACTGTGCCAGCATCCTCAGTTCCAAAACATGGCAACTGACTTTTCCTAAGGGTTGACGCAGCTTCACACAATATTTAATTTGAGTCAACAAATGGCTCAGGGAACATCCCCAAATGCTTATCTCTTAGAGGCAGCACATTCAACGAACAGCCGCTAGCAATGCACAGTGATCCGGCAAGGAAATAACCATAGTCAAGTTTCCATCTCTCATTCCTAGCACCACTACACCTTGTACTACTGCTAGATTCTCATGCTGATTTTTTTTTTAAGATTTCTTTTTAAAGACTGGTGTATTTATTTGAAAAGCAGAGTTAGAGATAAAGAAAGAGGGAGGGAGGGAGGGAGGGGGAGAGAGAGACAGAGGCTGATCTTTAACCCAGTGGTTCAGTCTCCAAATGGCTGCAATATCTGGGACTGGGTCAGGGGCTTTATCAGGGTCTCCCACATGGGTGCACAGGCTCAAGCACTTGGGTCATCTACTGTTGCTTTTTAGGGTTGCAGGGAGCTGGATCAAAAGCGGGACAGATAGAATATAAACAGGTGCCCATATGGGAAGCAAGCAGTAGCAAGCAGTGGATTAACCCACTATAGCACAATGCTGGCCCTTCATGCTGGTTTTTCAAGGAGGTTTACATGCATATAATTCCTCTCTTATGACTCAGCTTCATTATAGATAATATACGCAACCTAAGTGCCAAACAGGTGACTAAGCCTTCTTACAATCCACAAACCCTGTGAATGCAGTCATAGGATGCTAAAAGGTCACTTACGTGTAAAACACAAATTAAATTGGTTAAGTCTGTCACAAGACTCCAGGTTGAACAAAATTCTCTCTCCAGTTTTGGCAAGCATTGGGATAAAGAACTCAGAAATGTGTCCTTGGCTCCTAAGAGACAAGGAATAAAATGAAGGCCAAGTTAATAATGGCGTCCTTTAGCCAGTGAGAAAGGGGGGATATCGTTGTCTTCTAACAGTGAATGGAGGAACAGAAAAGCAAAGTTAATGGTTGAGGAGCAAAAGGAAGTGACCCGGGGCAAGTCCTGGCATGAGTGATCACTATTCAAAACAGTGGAGGATTGACAAGGTGAACTGGATTGCGAGGAGGTGTCAGAAGGGTAACAAGAGTCTCGGTGGCAAATTTTTTATTAGCTTAAAACAAAAAAAGGTTGTTGATATTTAACATTAGGGGTAATAATCTAAGAAGGACCAAATGTACACTGGTAGAGATATTTTAGGCAGAGTAATCAAGACGTGGAGAGCATACTTTATTCACACTGTGACTAAACCTAGCACACGGCCAAAAAATAGGATTTGGAACAAATTTTGGAATAGAAACTACTCATCTGTTTTGCAAGAAGAAATCAGAAGCACATCAGCATAATCAGTAATTTTAAACTTGCCTATTAAGTCAGGACACTGATCGCTAACAGATGCATATATTTGCAAATTTCTTCAAAACAGTTGACAAGCTCTGTATCACAGGTCTCCTTTTGCTGCCCTGAAGTATACGTTTTAGAATTTCTAATTATGTTCACTCCTAATGATTCTGGTTATCTTTGTTCATTTTTTTGTTGATTTGTCAGAGAATTGTGTTGTGAAAAAACTCAAAGAGAGGCCTTAACACAGGTTCTTGGTAATTAATAAATTTCTGGGCTCAATGTAAATTGAGCACAAAAGATTAGCACTAAGAAGTCAGTGGAAAATGACCTGCCTTTGGGATGCAAGTGTGGAGAACAAATGTATAAACACTCTGGGTTTGCACGGTAAGCATGCTGGCAGCAGCAATGGACTTTAAAACATATTCTGAATGGGCAAAGTGGTTCCCAGGCTAACTCAGAATCCAGTTCATGAATTCATTTCTCTTAGAAGTTACAAGTACAGTAGTCCCTCTGATATTTGGGGGGATATATTCCAAGACCCTCTGTGAATGCCTGAATCTAGACAATACTAAGCACCAACCATGTCTTGTGGCTTTACCTTTTGTAGCATGCAGTACAAGGGCAATATTATCTATTCCTCTTTCTTTCCATTGATCTTAGCGATTTTGGAAGATCTTTCTTCTTTCCTCATAAAGTCTACGTGAAACACTTTGTAGCTTTTCTATGGCATATCCAGATCCCCATGATTGTTTTTCATCATGCCCTTGGGGCTATTACTAAGCAAAACAGGAATTAGAGAAACACAGCCACTGTCAATGTGGAAATATCACAACAGACAATCGGGTAAGTGGGTGAGATGGCTCAGTGACCACTTAGTGGGCAGCAGGGAGCCACCACACAAAGAGATGACTGACATCACAGGCAGGACGGAGAGAAACAGCACCACGCTACTACTCATCATACTCCTCAGATGAACGTAAAGTTTACAACTCAGGAATTGCTAACTTCTAGAATTTTCCATTTAATATTTTCAGCCATGGTTGGCTGTGGGTAAGTGCACACAGCGAAACCTCAGGTAAGCAAAGACTCCTACTCAACCCACCACTGAGAGGAAATGTAGTGATTTGAACTGAGGGTTTATCTAAAGGTGATACAAGGATGAAATAATGGAAAAACTACACATACAACTGAATTTCTTCACTTCAGTGTGTTCTAGTAAGAACACTTTGGCTCGAAACATCTCAACACATACCACAACCTTCCCCCCTCCACATCTCATCTCACACTAGCCAGACACTGCTCATAAATGCAGATTCTTATAAACAGTCTTTATGAAAAGAACACACATATTGGAGAGCCACGATTATGCTGAAAGTCTTTTGTGAGAATTTTGAAAATTCCCTTAGAAATCAAACTGTCTTCCGCTAAACAATGGCTGAGCTATGGAAACAGGTTTAAGCTGCCAAAGAATTCACCTGTGATGTTTGTACTTGAAGGTGTAAAGAGATCGAAATGTCAGTCAGAACATACATCTTGCCTTTGGCCTGGAACTAAACTTTAGAAATGCACAAACATACTTAGTGGGCCTCCCCCCAACTTACAAACAAACAAAAACCCAAATAATCCACAAAAATACTGCTAGTGAGGGTATTAAAAGAGCCAAAATAAATAACAAAATCTGTTAGAAGCAAAAGTACATGTCAGTAACTTTAAATCTAAGAAGCTTGCCAACTTGCTCACCTAAAATTAAAAAGAATATCAAAATGAATCTATAAACATGAAGGTCTGTTTAGAAATCACTTCTTAGTTTTTCTCCAGCTCCATTTCAAAATTTTACTGAAAATATCTGAACTTCTATAGAAACGTTTCTTCGTTACTGGCTTCTTTGGAGGAAAGAAATTCTGACTTTACCTTCTCTGGGGCCACATGCTCAACTCTTCCCAGACATACCCCTCAAGAAAGTACTTCTGCTATTATCACTATGTCAAAGGTGAGAGATGGAGAGAAGGTAGTGTTGAATAACTTTCACAGCAGCTTGGGTGGCAAATCTTCATCAAATAGGACTGCCTCTGTTGTCACAGAGTCATTTCCATCCACTGGTAAATCATTTGGAAAGACTTAACTCTACTCAACTTAGGGGACTTTCAATAATGAGACTGGATGGTTAAAATTTTATATGTAAAGCATGTGTACCTGTGTATGTTACAGCATGGGTTCCCTCTAAAGTTTGATTATTTTACACACAGGAAAGAATAGAAATTCATATTTGAGTGCCTATAATGCGCTGGTCACTGTATAATATTTTCTGCTAATTTGATTTTCAAAAAAAAAATCTTATGAAATAAGTGTATCTCTTTCTACATTTTAATTCTAGTGTGTGCTTGTTTTATAAACAGCTAAGAGAACAGGCTCCCTAAGGCTAAGCAGATTATTAATGTCACTCAGAAAACAGGTGGCAGGAGTTAAGACACCCCCCACACCAATCATGCTTGTTGGTATCCAATACCATCTAAATTTTGGTCTCTTCCTTTGTTTTGGTCTAAGACCCCTAAAGCTGAATAGTTCACAGGATTGTGTGTGACACCAGATTTTCTGCCCAGTCTTTCAAATGGTAGGGCATCTAATCATGTTCCTCATATTTTGTTTTACCCCTTTATAAGAATATTCATTGGTTTAGATTACATCTCCCTAACACTGATAAACACCTTTAAGAGATGACTAAATCCAGAAGCATGATGTCAGTGCTACTATCATCAATGGTTATCGAATATATGAACTATCTTCAGAAACTTCTCGGAAGACCTGGCATGGTGACCTAATGGCTAAATCCTCACCTTGCAACCACCAGGATCCCATATGGGTGCAGGTTCCTGTCCTGGCTGCTCCACTTCCCATGCAGCTCCATGCTTATGGCCTGGGAAAGCAGTTGAGGATGGTCCAAAGCCTTGGGACCTGTGTCTATGTGGGACACCAGAGGAAGCTCCTGGCTCCTGGCTTTGGATTGGCTTAGCTCCAGTTTTTGCAGTCACTTAGGGAGTGAACCGGCAGGTGGAAAATCTTTCTCTGGCTTTACTTCTCTCTGTATATCTGATCTGCCTCTCCAATAAAAATAAATAAATCTTTTTAAAAAAAACCTCTCAGAAATTAATATGATAAAAAACTATCATAGATCTCAAAATCATTTTGCATTAAAATAAACATAACTTGAGTTTCACTTCCCTTTTCTGAAGTGATCTTGAACACTCTCTTCCATCACTATGACCTCAGTGATGTTGAGACTATTACTGAAGTGACGTTTTACAGATGTATTCCTAGATATGAATCTTTTACCCTCAACATCCATTCCATAAATATTGAAATAAAAGTCCAGCCAAAGATTTCAAATTTCTTGATCATGATTCACCCTAAGAAACACTTTCATTTAAAAAATATTTTAAAGAGATTTGAGTATTTCATTTTTTGGTAAATGTTCATTTGTTGTCATCTACATGAAACTTAGTGAGAGAGTGGTCTTCCATCTGTTGGCTGATTCCCCACATGCTCCTGAAAGCCAGGTCTGGTCAGCCTAAAGCCAGGAACTCCGAACTCCATCTGTGTCTTCTTTATGGGGCCATCTTCTGCTGTGCCCCTGGATGTATCAGCAGGAAGTTGAGTTAGAAGCAGAGCAGCCGGAGGATTTCAATCAACAATTCAATATGGGATAAGTGTCCTACGTAGCAGCTGAACACAAAATGTCTGCCCCCAAATACACGTTTAGTAAGGAGACTCAATACCTACGGATATGTGTGCACAAATATGCATGCATAATCAAGAAAATTTTTACAAAACCATGTGCTTTCTCACTACAATACATTGTTCTATTTTCTATTCAGTAGGTATTTCAAACACAAAAATCACAAAAAAAGTCTACAGGATTCCTTAATCACATCGCAACCAACAGCTTGAAAAACAGATCGAGAACAAACTGTTCCAATTTTAATTAATATTTTGAGCAGAACTGAATCAAAAAGTCTTGCTCAGGGAAAATGAATAATATTTATTGGTTTCATTTGTCTGGCTTAAATGTGTTTAAAATGAGACTGTTGTTGCTCTTGGGTGGGGAGTATACAGGTTCCCTTTTCACCAAGAGTGTCCTGTCGTGCCTTTTGTATCAGTAAGTGCCTTGCCCACTTAAAAGTTGAAGAAAATTGGATTTTCACTGCCTCTGAAAACCACATGTTTAATGGCTGCTTTTGCTTTGCTTGATTTCATTTTGTTCTAAGTCTTTAAGACTAATGTTTTAAAACTTAGCTTTTTACATTTCAGGTCTGTGGTTTCCAATGCACACGTCCCCTACTAATGAGCTGGACTCACTTGGCACTCTTCTCCAGTCTTAGACACGTCTGTCATCCATTTCTTAAAAGAGTTATTTATTTAAATGGAAGAATAACAGAGAAAAAGAGAGAAGCAGAGAGGGAGGGAAGAAAGGAGAGAAGTAAAGCAAAGGAGGGGAAAGAAGAAGAGACAGCAAGAGAAAATCTTTTATCTGTGGGTTCAACTCCTCAAATGGCACAACGGTTGGAACACAGACAGGCTGAAGTCAGAATCCTGGAATTCCAATTAGGTCTCCGCTGTGGGTAGCAGGGATCTAAGTACAGGGTCCATCTTCCACTGCCCTCCACACACATTAACAGGAACTTGAACCAGTGCTTCTATGAGGTACTGCTGTGTCCTTGTTCCACAATGCTGGTACCCACTGTGTGTGTGTGTGTGTGTGTGTGTGTGTGTGTGTGTGTGTGTGTTTAAAGATTTATTTACTATTATTATTTTCATTGGAAAGACAGATATGCAGAGAGAAGGAGACACAGAGAGAAAAATCTTCCATCCAATGGTTGACTCCCCAAGTGGCCACAATGGCTGGAGCTCAACTGATCCGAAGTCAGGAACCAGGAGCTTCTCCTGGGTCTCCCACATTGGTGCAGGGTCCCAAGGTTTTGGGCTATCCTCGACTGCCTTTACAGGCACAAACAGGGAGCTGGATGGTGAGTGGAACAGCTAGGACATGAACCGGTAGCCATATGGGATTCTGGGTGTGCATGGCAAGGATTTAGCCTCTTGGCCATTGCATCGGGCTCCTCCACTTGTGATTTTTTAAAATGAATAACCAATGGAGTTTTGACAAACATGGTTAATATCCTTACTATCTTGTAATGCAAGTAACAGTCCTTCTGAATTTGAATTCATTTTCTCTTGAGGTGTGAAGATAACTGTATCTGTTATAATAGTGCCTGGGTTTCAGTCTATGGCCCAATCTCCAAATCTAGCTTCCTACAAACATATACCCTGGGAGGCAGCAAGTGACAGTTCAAGTGCTTGAGTCACTAACATCCACAAAGGATACCTGGACTAAGTCCTGGTCTTCTGGCTTAAGCCTAACCTAGTTCTGCATTGGTCGTGGCTGGAATTTGAAAAGGGAACCAGCAGATGAAACATGTTTCGTTGTCTCTATCTGCCTTTCAAGTGAAATGAACATAAATTAATACATACTTTCAAAGATTTACTTATTTGAAAGGAGGAATTACAGAGAGAAGGGGAGAGATAGAATCTTCCATCGACCCATTCATTCTCCAGCTGGCTACAACAAGCCAGGAGCCAGAAACTCCAGCTGGATCTCCTGTAGAGATGGCAGGGGCCCAAGCACTGGTCATGTTCCATGGCTTTCCCAGGCACATGAGAAGGGAGTTGGATCAGAAGTAGAATAGCCAGGACTCAAACAACCATTCGCACTGGATATCAGGGTCATGGGCTATAAGCTAAACCACTATGACATGACACCCCATGAATCTAAGATACATTTTAAAATTTTTTTAACTGTAGGAGTAATACTTAGCTATTTCTCATTTTACATGCTTGATGCTACTTAGTTTTTTTTTTTTTTTTTACACAGGGTTAGACCTAAAGAGCAATGGAAAGGGGACTTGTGTTAACGTAGCAGACAAGTGTTGCCCTACTGACCACTACTGCCACTCTCCTTTGCATATTTCTTTTGAGAAAAACACATACAGGAACCCAGAAAAGATGCTAAGCCAGGGTCCTTTGTCACTAAAGGATCTCTTCCCCATTAAAAGAGGTTCATGTCAGTGGATCTCTTGCCTGCCTCATCACTGGAAACTGGAAGGGTAAACTGCACGGTGACCCTGGCATTCTCACATGAGAAGGGGTTAAACCCTGGAGGAACTTAAGACCTTTCCTACCCTGTGAGTCATGGAAAAACTCTGAGTGGCTCCTGCCTCCGTTCTGCTGTCTCCAAAAGCAGCTCTATTTGATTGTCCTGCAGCTGATGGAGCCTTCTGTGCCAGAGGAGCCACATAATTCAGGCCCAGACTTTTTCCCTCTGTGATGTTGTGAAACTCGTTTAAATGCCAAAAGACCTCTGGGCACATGCACAGCATTTTACTGCAAAGAGACGAAGCAGTTGTACAACAGGAACCGTGAGAAAAGACTGCTAAGGAAAGGAAGGTGTGTCCCCAGAAACGTCAGGTGGACAGTGAACCGTGGCCATGGATGCATTTTCACGGCATCCCTGTGGGTGTTAATGGACTGCTGTGATTAAATGGATTATGAAAATGGCTGAGATGTCTCAAACCTTTATGCCCAAAGTGCTGGGCTCTGTCATCCAGAATTTGAAAAAATTACAAAACAAACACTCCAAAGTTCCCTCAGACTTTTAACCTCTCCTTATTGGCATCATGCAAAGCTGGCACTTTCAGAGCTTGAGGACGTGGCCTCTGGTAGGTAAGCGGGACTCTCCTTTACACTGTCGCTGCCCACAGACAATCGTCCCCCTTCCTACCACCAGGTCCTAAGAGTTATGACAGATCACAAGGGTTTATTCTGACTGCTTCTCTGACATGGGAACATGGGACATACTGCAGCCTGGCACCACTCCCCGGGCGTCCTCTGTGTTGTCTAGTCCTCCCTACCCCTACTCGCCACCCCCTGCCAATGGAATGTTTGTCAGTTGCTGTAGAGGGTGAATCTAACAGTTTCTTCTCTTTCTATTGGTTGGTCAGATTAGAATGTTCAAGTTTTGTGAAGAAAACAAAATATTATCCATGAGAAATGATTACATATTCCAGGATTGTGGCAGACAGTAGTAAGCAGGGGGCACAACATATCAGAAGGGAAGAGAACCAAATGTCCAAGATTATTCCTCTATTCGCTATATCCAGGTTGTGAAAATTATGTATTCATTGGTACATCCCAGCAATAGTTTTAGGGTTCCATGACAAATAAAACTTCTATCAGAGTTTGTAAACCAAAACTAAAACGGTGATTCATTCCTTATATTCACACCAACAAAGCTCAATTTCCACACATCTCGAATGGCTTAAATGAATAATTTTGTTGCATTTCTTGGTAGGCATCATCATTATTCAATTGCCTGATCATAAAGTGGCTTTGCACTTTATAATCACTTGGGAGAAGACGGCAGGGCTGGCTTGAGCTTCAGACCAGTTCTCCTTTGCCTTTGTTTTCTTCTCCCACCAGCCTCAAATCACAGGTCAGGAGATTTCTGTATGATTTAGAGACTTCCTAAGATTTACTTCATTCATTCAGATGGAGCTTTGCGGGGTTTCTTTAAAGGCACAGTATTCCACCACTGCAAGTTTGCTCAGTTACAGAATGTTCCACTGCTTTAAGGCTTTGTATTACATTTTCTAGGTAACCATTTCAGGTCAGAAATGATTACCCTGAGCTCTCAGGTTGCTGCAGGCATTACTGTTTAAAACTCAGAAGACTGTGGATCCTGTGTACAAACCACTTTCCCCTCTGTCCAAGAGATGGACATCAGCAAGTACAGAGTTGATTGTGGCTGCGAGAACAATAATAGCTGTGTGTCTTAATCCCACAGCTTTTAGATTAAGAGAAACTTGATGAAAAATGGGATCAAAATTTGAAGCTCATTCTCTGCCTTGTGTGGCAATAGAGCTGATCTTCAATAATCCATGGGAATGACCAGCAGAACTGAAGGGTCTCCCTCAGCACTCAGCTCACCCTGGAGGTGAGGTGGAAGGCAGCAGGGGAGAGGAGAGGAGGGGAGAGGAGAGGAAAGGGAAGGGCAGGGAAGGGCAGGGCAGGCCTGGCCGGAGAATCCCTTTTGCAGGAGGAATAAAGCCCCCAAAAATAAAAATACAGGGAGGGGAGAGTAAGACACAAGGGCAAGACCCTAAAAGAGAGGGAGACGGCTGTTTTGAAGAACAGTGCATCCATTTAGAAGAGCCAGGAGCAGGGTGTTGTGGGAGGGGTAAAGCCCTCCGGAGCAGCACAGCAACTTTCCCACCTCACTGCCTCCTCGAGGACAGAGTCACCAGAATGAAAAGTGAGCCCAGGCAGATTGGCCACTGACCATGCACATGCATTCCTGACGGCACCTTGCACACCTTGCACTGAAAAACTGTGAATGATGAAGTGACGAGAGGAACGGTGTTAGAGTTAGTCTGCTTTGTCAACCAGTGAGCACAAACGTGAGACTTCAAAACACTGCTGCAAACCCACAGTGGAGATATGAAAGTTAAAAGTCTTGTTGCATCAGGAAATTAAGAGGCCAGAATGCAGTCGCTCTTCCAGAGGCAGGAGAGGGCCCAGCAGCCTGGGAAATGCTACTGGTTGTGGCCATAGAAGAGCTTAGAGTATCTAATATTTTCCTTATTGCAATATATTTGATTAATACTTGAATGGCACAGTCAGAGAGAGAGAAAGAGATCTTCCATCTGCTAGTTCAGGGCTAGGTTATGCTGAACCCAGGAAGCAGAGCTTTATTTGAAAGGAAGGGACCCAAGTATTTGGGTTATCTTCCACTACTCTCCTAGGCACATACACAAGCAGGGAGCTGGATCAGAAGTGGAGCGGCCTGAGTCACAAGCTGGTGTTTTTACCAGATGTTGGCAGGGTAGGCTGCAGCTTCATCCACTGGGCCACGATGCCAGCCCCAAGTATCTAATGTCTTCATAGACATATCAGATATTGAAGATTTAACGTAGTATTTCTGGTGCATTGTGGGTTAAGCCTTGCTTGTGATGGCTGCATCCAATATTCGAATGCCTGGGATCAAGCCCTATGCCCTGGCTTCAGTATAAACAGTAAGTACTACTGCAAGTTCTGCATCCTGCAAGGTGAGACCTAATTACAGCTTAGTGGGATCCAGGAGAGTCACCAGAGTCAGGAACTAGAATCAGAGTCGCGAGGTTTTAGCTGGAGGCCCAGAGGTGTGGATCCCACAAGATAACAAAATGCCCTGAGAAAGGGTCAGGGCAAAATACACCAGCTTTGCTTCTGCAGATTTCACTATCTGCCTATCTGAAAGGATGCTTAGTACCTTCTCATATACTTTCACAGCGTATTATTTCAACTAGAGCATTACAAGTATATAAAGACATTATATAATATATGCATGCCATTTTGGGTCAACAAATTGTACTTTTATATAAAATGGTGGTATTTTGTTACCACTCCTCTAGTAGCACTACTTTATTCTAACCTCTTTGCACCCACCTTTTTTTTAAAGAAGAGAAACATACACATGGAGAGGGAGAGAGGAATAAAGACATGAGACAGAAGCAGGGTAAGGGGAGATCCTGGTTTACTTGGTTTCCTTTGTTTACTCCTCAGCTACCTTCCAACAGCCATAGCTCACCCAGGCTTCAGACAGGAGCCTAGAACTCCATCCAGGTCTCCCATGGAACTGTCAGGTACCCAACCATCTGAGACATTCCCTGCTACCTAACAGCATAAGCACTGGCAGGAAGTTGAAAGGGAGGCAGAGTAGCTGGGTCTCCACTGGGCACTCTGATTCCGAAAGAGCCCCTTAATCCAGCCACTGCACACTACACCCTCCCCAGGGGAGAACCATTTCACCATCAGCACAGTAATATTTCAGATGGTCATATTTAGTTTTCTTTCAGATCTGACTCAAATCTTTTATTAGATTTATGTGTACCAGAGTTGTTTCTCTGTTTTCTTGAGCTTTCTTAGAAACATTTCTCTGAATTCTTTGCCTGACGGTTCATACAAAGCTTCTTCAGGTACTTATTCCCAGCCTTTGAAAGCTGGTTTAGTTTGGAAGCATCCTTCCCTGGTGAGAGAACCCAGGCAGCCTGTTTTGTATGGTTCCCAAGGCTGAGATTTACTGTAGCAATCATCCCAGCATTAGGGGACCCCTTGATCTCAGCCCTGCCACTGAGCCAGACTGGAAATCCATGGCCACTGAAGTCGGCCATAGCACTGGCACACTCTAAAAGCCCGGGGCTGCGGATGGCTGGCCCTGCAGAGTGGCTGGCTGGTGGCAATGGAGACTGAAGAAGCTACTGGTTACCAACTGCTGCCAGAGACTTGGGCTTACATTCAGGCACCATGGAGAGTTACCCAAGGCTGGGTTTTGCTGTGGTGAGCCCAGTATTAAGGCTCATTTCTGTCCCTTCCTTCCAAGTGGACGGCAGCTGTCTCCAGGCTGTGCCCCCTGGGTTGAGGGAAGGAAGAAGAGGCTTGTGGGACAGTGTTCTCCCTGCCCTCTTCAATGCCTTTTTTTTTTTTTAAACTGCTGTAGTCTAACTAAGTCTCTAGTCTGGTTTCCATGACGTTTGCAAAAGTATTCGCATGCATGGATGACAGTTCACCTGGGCACTGCTGTGAGGGGATAACTACTGTAGCATCCTCCTCCTCCATCTTCCTCTACCTTGTCCCTTGTCTAGCAGAGAACATGGGTTAGAGTGTGTGCAAGGGGTGCTGCCTTGCTCTTCTTGAATTTGTTCCAACTGCTTGTCATTCTGTTGGACAGATCTCTCAAAATCCCTGAATAGACAATGCATGCGGGGAAGCCGTTGGATGCCAGAGTTCAGGCCCTGAGGGCAGAGTCGGCTTCAGGGGTGGGTACTCAAAGGGCTGGTGCTCACCAGAGCCATGTCCAGCTTAGCATTTCAGTCACTGTCGAGATTCCAAAGTTTTGCACAAGTACTCCCATGTTTTCCTACTGTTCTAGGCCAATAAATGAGGCAGCCTTTCTGCTGCCTTGTTTTGAACACCCACTCTATCTCCGATGTCAGTTCATTCATCCCTGGAAAAGCTGCAAACGCACCTCAAGTGGGCCTTCCCATGTCTTTGCCTGATGCGCCGCTGGCATGTCACGGTGCTTCAGATTCTTGTCACCGCATCTTCCCCTGTGTGATGGTAACCTCTTCATTAAATGCCTGACCTAGAGGACATATTCTCTCTCCTTTTGGAGCTGTCAATTTCCATCTGCAAAAATAATCCTTTCAAACTACATGCAGCACCTCTTGTATTACCAACTGGGCAGCCCACTTCGGCTCCTGGGAATGAAAAACTCAGTTGGCTAGTTGCAGGGACCTGCCCCTTAAATGCCTGTGGGCTGCACACCCTACTTGCTAGCTAGTGCGGAAATCCCGGTGTACCATCTGCTTCCACCTCTGGGTTTGGCATCAGATTTGATCTGCCTTTGCAGATCCCCTGCCCTGTGTTGCCAGCTTTCTGTTGGATCTGCAACATCCTAGCAGGGATGTGTGTGTGGCATCTCCACTCACACACTTCACTTTAGAATCACCCTTTGAATGCAAGGAAGAGTCCAGGCTTGGCATACTCTTCCAAAATGATGTGTGTGTATATTCAGTCACGTACCCATGGGCACATCTGGTCATTCTTTTTAAATTATTATTAACTTCATACTGACAGACACAGGGTGAGGTCTGCGTAGGTTTCATCCTTGGAAGCTTGGCCCCAGTGTGTTGGGCTCACCTGGGACAGAAGCGTTGGCCCAGAACTGTCTCCCCTGTAGGAGCGAATGCAGCTTCTCAGGCATTAGGGGACAGGCAGCCAGCGTGCAGAAGCTATGACAACTCTGACAGCAGGAACAGCTGTCCCCTCACCAGCCCACCTTGCTAGTCCCACACCACCCAGGAGCAGCACACTCTGTGGGGGTTAAAGGGGGAATCAGACCCTTTGTGAAAGACACCCTGCCCCAGGAGAGCCTGGAAGAATGAGCTAGAAGCAGTCACCAGGGTCTTTTGAAAGCTAGTTTTTTAAAAAGCCTCCTCCTTCCCATTCCATCTGTTCTCTAACCCTTCCATTAACCCCCAGAGCCTCTCGTTCTTGCTCTCTTCCCAGAACTTAAACAAGACACAAAAGGCACTCTCACTTCCCCACAAGTCAAGGAAACTGGAATGGAGTATGGCTGGGGTGGGCCTGGGGTGGGAAACGAACAAACCTCCTCCATGTGACTGAGATACCATAAATGGTTGTGATAGACCAAATCCAAAATGGGAAAGACAGGAGAGCATTTCTAAATGGACGGAATTCAAAAGAGCTGATTCTCTATACAGTCACTCAGCTTGCTATCTGCTGAAGAAGCACGCCTTATTTTCATCATTAAAAAACAAAAACGAAAAAAGTCAGGATTCAAATCCCAACGGTACCATTGAGTTTGCCTGAAGCAGGAATACCAAAATATTAAGGCTTAAAAAAAATTAGCTTGAGTGCACACACATTTTTCTGTGAGTTTTACTTTCCCGGTTTTGGGGACTGATTTATAATTTGTCACCTTTTGTCTTTTTCCGCAGTATGTCATTAAGTCTTTAACTTGGCGTTTCCTGTAGCCTGCAGTAGGATATATGCTATTTTAAATCTTAGGATTGCAGACATAGATGGTGGCTAAAGATCTGTGAACCATAAGTAAATTCTTATAAGGAACATACAAAAAAGATTGTTCTTCAGTCAGACTTAAGCCATTACTTTTTTTTCTAAAGAAGAAAAGGCACAAGTTAAGAAAAAGGCACCGCCAAAGACCTTCTGCCCAAATGTGCATCTCCATGAAGTTTCCTGCTGAGTGCGTATGAATGCATCCTGATCTGGGAAAAGGATCCAAATAGGATTTCAAACATCCAAAAATTTTAACTCAAACATTTAGGTATTTCACCATGCTGCTATTCATTCATTCACTGATTTTTTTTGTCTTAGTTTAAAGAGATGCTAAACAAAAGGAGGCAAGCTCTACATGTATTTACATTCCAAAACTAAGCCCCCCTCACCATCCCCCAAGTCTGTCATCCCTTCACAGCTAAACAAACCGTAAAGTCTAGCCCTAAGTTGAGGAAGAGAAGCAACAAACATAAGAAAGTTTTTCCCTTTTCTTGAACAAAACAAAACTAACCTTCCAGAGTAGTTAATCCAATCTAATGTCTGATGTCCTTGTTTTTTGATGATTTGCTCACTTTAAGACAATGCATGAAGCTTAACAGGAGGACAAGGGTAGTTTTTTTTTTTTTAACTGGTTTCATACTATTGTACTCTTTATTCTTAGATAGTTTTGGCCAATGGAATGCTTCTGGCATCTTCACTGCTAAATATGTCGATTAGCTTACAGCATAAAAATGGTGACTTTATGATTTTAGGTACAAAAAGCCTAACTTCCTGAAGTTAAGTGTTTTTACTTTCTATATTATAATGACCTTAATGCTGGTGATATATACAAAGCCTTTTAACATCTTAACAGTACAGGCTTTTCACAGTGACTTAATTTAACTGTATCAATGCCTTCCAAAGGTAAGAAGATTAAGTATTGCTAAAGTAGGCTCACATTTCCTTGGAAATAGGGCTAGGGAATTTTCTAGAACTCTTTATTTTCAAGAGGCTCTCTGCATTATTTTAGGGAGCTTCATCTTACCAAATGACCTTAGCATCTACATAGCATGTAATGGTAGAGCTTGGTAAATCTGGTAGAAATGCAAGTACAGTACTTGTCGGGAAGATTTCTTAAAGGTCTTTAATGAATATTATGGTGAAGAACTGCTGAGAATACAGGGGTCACAAAGTCAGTGAACTCCCTTTAGTGTTGAATATCTTTTAAAATTTTTAAACTTGAACCTTAGATATTCTACATGCATAGTTTCAGAATTCTCAAATTTGAAAAAGAGCTCAATATTACAATATGGCTCATGTCAAGTACATGAGTCTCAAAAATCTAAGATGAAAGTAATATTTCTAATTGAATTATTAGAAATTTTAAAAATCAGGTATGAATTTCAGCACAATTTACATCTTTCATAAAAAACTCTAGTCTTACAAATTCTGTTTTTTCACAAAATACCTACAAAAGCATTAAACCCTTTCATCTATGGCACACTTTGGCACATTATTCTCTTCTCACATCTGAAAAGCAAATTAGCAGTTCTCAAATGCGATGCTACAACACCAAACAAAATGTAAGCTCTGAACTTTGTTAAAACTAGTATGGCAAAAACTAAGTATATTCATAAATTTAAAAGAAATATAGCCCTCCCCAATCAAAAATAAACATGAAGAAAATTAAAGTTATTTATCAACTGAAAAGCCAAGTACCTAAAATACTAAAATGAGAATTAAAAAAACAAACTCAAGGCTGTCCCCCACCTTCCTGCAAGGTAAGTGGAGAATGCATGGAGAACCTAGACTTGCACGGGGGATCCTAGGGTAGGACAAGTGTCAGAAGGGGACTCCTGAAGCAACACTTGCTTTTCTATGCAGAAGAAGCAAGAAGCAAGATCAACCCCTGCAGTGACCATTGTGACTCTCAGTAAAGCAGTAAGGAAGAACCCCCGTTTCTGCTCCATGGGGCAGCAGGAGTAGAGGTCCAGGGAAGGCCCAGAACTGTACCTCTGCTAAGCAATAAGGTGTGTTTAGCTGCCAGGTATCAAGAAAGACCTAGGCGGGAATATGCATGTTCGGCTTCATCCAGGAGAAAAGAGGAAAAGCAAGAGCAGAGGATGTCCACTAAATGAGATTTTTAAATACATCATTTGCAAGGGGTTTCATAAAATAATAGCCCAGATGTTTAGGATTCAAAGGAAACTCACTGGTTACAGCAAGCCCCAGGAAAATTTTGATCTGAATATGAAAAGACAGCAACTCCAAAAAGACACAGGAGTCAGGACTATCTGAAAAGGATGTTAATCAGCCATTATAAAAATGCCTTAATGAGAATTTATAAAAGTATTTGAAACAACAACAAAAAGATCGGAACAGAAAAAGATATAATGAAGAACCAAATTCTAGAACTGAATGATACGATAAATGAAAAAAAAGCACGAAACTCCCCCAGCCCCCAAAAAACCTATAAAACAAAAGTGGCAGACTCAATAGCAGAATGGTAAGAACAGGAAAGATTCAGCAAGCTTGGAAACTGCTCAAACAGCAAAGAAGAGGCTGAAAACAAAGAACAGAGTCTCAGAAATCTGTGGGGCAATACCAAAAGATCTCATGTACAACACTAAAATTTCAGAGGGGGAAAAGTGGTGGGGCTGGCTGAAAACTTTCTCTAAGAAATTAAGGAGGAAAATTTTTCCAAATCTGGCAAAGGCATAAACTTATAGATTCATAAGACTAAGAGAGAACCCCTAAACTTGATAAACATATGGAAGTCAAATTTCTCAAAAATAAAGACGAAGAAAAAGCCCAAATACAGCATGAACTGACGCCTTACCTGAAGAAGAAAAAGAATTCAATGACAGCAGATTTCTCTTTAGAAATCATGAAGACCAGAAGGAAGTGACAGATACTTCCAACTGCTGAAGGAAAAGAGCTATCAGCCCACAATCTTAGCCTTGATGAAAACATCCTTCAGAATTGAAGGAGAAATCAAGACTTCCTCAGATGAAGTAAAACAGAAAGAATTTGTCACTAGTAGCCCTATCCAAAAAAGTGTCTTGAAACAAATCTCCAAAAACAACATAATTGAGAAAAGAGGTAATTAAATATTAGGAAGACAGAAAAATGGGAAAAATAAAAACATGGATAAATACAAGAGGGTTCACCTCTTTTGAAACAACGTTTGGTTGTTGAAGCAAAATTTCTCACATTGTCTAATGTGGTTCTTGGCGTTCTTAAGAAAATGAAGAATAAGTAGCCGTGATAAGAACTTAACAATACAATCATGAAATTAGAAACATGGTGGGTGGGCCCAACAAGTTGAAGAGATTAGAGATCGATGAATTTGAAGACTGAACAATAGGAGTTATCAACCTGAACAGACAGACATTAAACTTAAAAAAAAAAAAATAGAGACATTATTTAAGACAAATATATTACAAATTAGGAGGGTAAAAGGATATAAGGGAATGTAGATACCAGTCAGGCACAAGAGATTTTGGATTTGCAGTTTAATATATAGAACATTTGTAAAGACTAGATACACTTCAAAACATTACAGATAAACCCAAATGGAATCAAGACAAAAAAAAAAAAAAAAAAAAAAGGCAAAGTATCTCCCAGAAAGCCAGGGAAGAAACAAACAAAAAAGCAAAAATCATATAGAAGACTTATGATGATGGGAAGGACCTATGGATGATCGGCAATAGTGGATTGCTCCTAAGAAGCAGCACTGTATCCTGATCACACATATTAACACATGTGAAATCAACTACATAGAACAGCATATGCCTACTTAGATCTATATGCCAGTTTCCTGTTTTAGATACACTAGATATTTTACTACGCAACTTTATAAAATGTAACTTTGGGGAAAACTGGGACAAGGTACACCCAAACTCTGTTAATACCTATGGCTCTACAATTATTTTAAAATCCCAACAAAAATGAAATAATGACAAATATTAAGTGGCAAATATAAAATGTCAAACTATATGAAGGTCATGCTATATTTGTAGATATTTGAAGAACCAATTCAGAATCGGTAAGTACTAGAAAGTTGAATTTACCAAGATTTTTAATACTCTCAATTATATAAGACTTACATAAATTGATAAGTTAAAAAATTTATACATAACATAATTTT
The DNA here is from genome assembly GCF_030435755.1 of Ochotona princeps. Lineage (NCBI taxonomy): Eukaryota > Metazoa > Chordata > Mammalia > Lagomorpha > Ochotonidae > Ochotona > Ochotona princeps. The sequence goes on along the minus strand of NC_080854.1, from coordinate 13,469,184 downwards.
ATCATTTTAAGGACAGTATGCCATTAGCTCTATATAATTATTATGTCTTCAGAAATAAAGCAGTGTGGTACAACTGAGATCCTCAGCAAGCAAATGAGTCATTCTGCAAATATTCAAGAAGAATGTGTTATATTCATCAAAACTTGTAACCCTGTATTACCATATCTAAACAACAATATAGTTATTTAACCACAGCAGTGAATAACAACACTTTATAACTCAATAATCTGGATAAACAACATGGAACATCAAGATAAAAATATACACATAAAAACATGTATGTCTCTAGCTAATAGAAACACCCAGGGAGTAAATCATAATATATTAAATACAGAGCTTTCTGAATAAACTATTAAGGGAGAAAATTATTTTTTAATAATTGTTTACTAAATGACACACACACATCATGGAGGACTCAATACAAACTGATGTAAAAATAATGAAGTTAGACCATATATGAGTACAGAATGTATGTTCACGCGTAAGAATAAAGGGCAGTAGGGTTAAATCCCAGGCTAACTTAATATCTACCAAAAAGCAGAACACTTGGCTACCACTAAATGGACTTGGTCCCCTTTTGAAACAATCATTTCTTTGTGAAGCAAACAAAAAGTAAGGAGAGCAACTAAAGACTGAGGTTCACCTGCACCTGAGTTGTCTTATATCTGCTACAGGATATGATTATAGAGAGACAAAGGAAAAAAGTAAACAAAGTCATATATTAAAGGCATTTCCCATGCCAAGAACAGCAAACCTAATACCACGGCGTATGAAGGAGACTTTATAAAGAAACACAGAACTTAATTCAATTTCTTAACATTAATTGGAACCTTGAAATGAGATGTTAGATTGATAACATAGAACCTAAGGCAAATTTCTAATATCCCTGTATCATGATCACATTTTCATGAACAAGGATTTAAACATTAGAGAGTGCCATGTCCAAAAGATATGCAATGCTTTCTTGAGTAAAAAGCAAAGCAATGTGATAATTATTCTTTGTCCTTTCCCACTTCAGTGAAAAAGATCCTGTCTTCAGTGCAAGCCAGGTTGTTCTAGTCATAAAATCTGATCACATCAGTGGGAATGTTATTTTCCAGGACAAGCAACGGATTTTGATAGTTTTAAGCAATGAGGGTATTGTCTTTTAAAAGCAACTGATTTTTGTGAATATGTTACTTGCCACAAACACAAAATCAATAACAAACCTTTTGTCATTTTTTAAGAGAAATATTTATAAAGCTTTCCAAATTGTGACTCTTAGTATTTCTTTATATCCCTCTTTGGCAGATGTATCTTCCTATATCTCAGCCTCCACCAAAAAGCAGAGGGAACACGTTCCACAAACAAACAAGAAAACCCAAGTGTGTTTACAGTGACAGGCTTACAGCTATTATCAGAGAACAAATAACTTCCTATGTTGGATTGTTGTCTTACGGTTGTTATTGGTAACTAAGTTAATGCTGAATCTAGACTAATTTGTTCCAACATCGTCTGGTGCATAATGACTGCCCAATAAACAAGTGCTGGGTGAATAAAGGAAGCACAGCATATTCTAAAAACTCCAGTCTCTCACAGAAAATCTGACAATCTGTCATGTAGCAACACATTCACACACGTTGCTCCTCCAAATAAATAAAAATAAATAGGGGCTGGCTCTTTGGCACAGCAAAACTAGGATCCCATACCAAAGCACTAGTTCAAGCGTCAGATGCTTCACTTCGGATCCAATTGCCTGCTAATGCACTTGGGAAGGCGGTGGAAGATGACTGGAATACTTGGGACCTGGCAGCACTGGGCACCTTTACCAAATTCCAGGCTTCAGCTGCCTCAGCTTGGCATGGTGTGGCCACTTGTGCAGTAAATCGGTGGATGGAAAACCTCTTTATCTCCGTCCCTATGCCTTGCAAATAAATACATCTTCTCTTAAAAAAAGTAACAAAACTTGGGCTGAGCATAGTAGTTTAGTGGCTAAAAGTCCTTTCCCGGCAGCCCTGCTTCCCATGCAGCTGCCTATAGCCTGGGAAGGCAGTCAAGGACTGCCCAAACCTTGGGACCTTGCACCTGCATGGGAGACCTGGGAGAGGTTCCTGGCTCCTGGCTCCTGGATTCAGACTGGCGCAGCTTCAGCTGCTGCGGCTGCTTGGGGAGTGAATCATCGAATGGCAGATCTTCCTCTCTGTCTCTCCTGCTCTCTGTGGATCTGCCTTTCCAATAAAAAGAAATAAATGTTAAAAAAAATTTACAAAGCTCATATACTTAATAAGACTACAAACCTTCCATTATCATAGCTAGCCAAGGGAAAGAAAACCTAAGACACACTAAGCTTAAGATAATACATTTACGTGAGATGACCTCACTTTTGATGAATTCAGGTTCATTTTGTTGTTATATTTGCGTCACTGCTAATTTCAAATGAGTGGGTTTGCGGTACTTAAAAAAAATCTTCATCGGAGTGTGGTTCATTTCTACTACTAGCAACTCTGAACAAGGAAACCTGGATAAAGAGTATGACCATGGATCATTATTAGGGAAAGCGTGTTGAAATCAAAAGCACTATTCACCATTTTGTTTACTATTTTTATTTGACTCATTTTTACGTTTTACTATTTTGATTTGTGTATAAACTACCACATCCAAACTGGCCATCTGCAGACAGAGGGGACACGTTTATTTATCCTACTCTTGCCAATATTCTATATGACCTATTAACCAAACACTGCATACTTAGTCCTTAGGAAAACTGTCTAAACAAACTCAACCTATGCATTTTTAGCTAACCATTCTGTGGGAGAAAAACTCATTATTAATATGTACCTTAAAGTACACTTATACCACTATCCACCAGCTAGTAGTAACCAGCATTTCTGGTTTTTTTTGGGGGGGGGGAGGAAAGGGCAATGATAATTTATATAGATGATGACAAATCTCCCCAAGTTCTGTAAGTCCAAAAGCAACTATTGGGGCCGGCGTTCGGCATGGCGGTTAGACTTCTGCCTGAGAAGCACCTCATCTGGGAGACCAGGATGGAGTTCGAGGTACCTAGCTTAGACTGGGCCCAACTCCAGCATTTAAGGCATTTTGGGGGAACAACCAGCAGATGGAAGATCAGTTTCCCTATTGCCTTTCAAATCAAACATATCATAAAGATTTAAAACTAAACTATTTGTGGTCGATTCCACAGATATATATTATAATTTTAGACTCTTCCCCTTATACTAAACTCCCAGACATCCCCAAAACTCAAAAGCTTCTCATTATATATATTTTTTCATTAATTTTCCGTTTCCATTGGAAACTCATGTCTTCCATTCACTATCAAGCTAGTGGAATCAAGTTAGTGGAACAGACTGATGGCCATCTTCTTTTAGGAATTTTAAAAATAAAAGTGAAACATATCAACGGTTTCTAAGTTCTTGATACAGTTAATTTATTTCATTTTTTTTTTACATTTATTTTATTTGGAAAGGCAAATTTGAGTAACAGGAAGAGAGACAGAGAGAAAGATCTTCCATCCACTGGCTCACTCCCCAACAGCCAGAATTGAGCCAATCCAAAGCCAGGAGCCTTCTCTGCCTCTCCCACGTGGGTGCAGGGTTCCAAGGCTTTGGGCCATCCTCCATTACTTTCCCAGCACACAAATAGGGAGCTAGATGGGAAGCGGAGCTGCCGGGACATGAACCAGAGCCCATATGCGATGGAGGCATTTGCAAGCAGAGAATTAGCCAGTTGAGCCATCATGCTGGCCATGTTAGCTTGCTTCTTTAGATTTTATCAACATGTTGAGTTCATTTTCAAATTTTCTGCTACCCAGCATTTAACTGGTACTGAATCTACTGACTCAGACAGCAGGACTGGATCTTTCTGCATAAATGGAGCGTGGTCAGAGATCTTAAGTGCTTTTGGGGAGGCGAATATTTGCGCTATAGTGAGGTAATCCACTTGGGATTCCCGAATCTCATATTGTATCAGAGTGCTGATTCAAGTCCCAGTTAGCCTGCTTTTAATCCTGATTCCTGCTACAGCACCTGAGAAAGTAGGGGGAGATGATCTGGGCTCACTTGCTCTCTCTCTCTCCATCTATCTCTGTCTTTCAAATGAATTAGTTGACCAATCAGCTTTTAAAAAAAAATGTATTGGATAGGGAATAGGCTGTGTCAAATAGGCTTGCTTCAAATCGTGGGCTCTTGAGTCAGATGGTTCCAGTTCAAATCTCAACTCCATTACTTGCCATGTAATTAATGTCAGGCAATTTCTTTCAGGAATTTTCACATAAGTAATATAGAGATAACAATAGCAACTAGTTAACTGGGTTGTCAGTATTAAATATGATAGTGTTCATTAAGAGGCTGGCACAAGGTTAAGAAATATATGTATGTATATACATACACACATGTAGATATTACATTTATTTATATCTTTGACAAACAGAGTATCAGCAAAAAACAGCTCTCTTCCATCTGCCAGTTCAGTCCCCCAACGGCCAAAAAGGCCAGGTCTGGGCCAGGCTGAAGCCAGGAGCCTGGAACTCTGTCTGGGTCTCCCATGTGGGTATCAGGGACCCAAGTATGTTAGTGGGGAGCTACATCAGAAGCAGAACAGCTACGACTTAAACTGGCACTCTGATGTGCTGCAAGTGATGGTTTAATTCACTGTGGCACAATATCAATCCTAGAAAATACTTAATTTATAAAAATAATCACACCATACCACCACCATTCTACCAACATAAACACTAAAGTCACAATCCAGCTCTTAGAGTTTTCTGTCTCATTTTAGAAGTACTGGAAACCTCCATTCTCCCTAAATATAATAACATATCAAATGTATATCAGGGATCTACAAGAAGTTCATGGAGAAGAGATATTCTAAAACACTATGGAAAACTCAGAAAAGTTGCCTTCTTTATTTATACACAAATCATCATAAGCTTTTGCACAATATCCAAGTGTTTCATTTTTACTTCATGGTTAAGAGAATACAAAAAACAATCCTAAAGAAAACATTTTCAACAAACCATTACTCACTGAAACCTGTAGTCACATGGCTGAAGCCAGGAACTCCATGGTTGGCAGCGCATGCGGTTACATAGTGACAAATAGTTTACTTATACTCAAAATCAATTTTTACTAAACACAAACTAATATTGCTTAAAATATTAAGAGTACAGAATTAAAAGATCAAAAATGAAAGGATTTTATAAAAGTATATAACATAGATTCTTCGCTAAATCTTATAATCAAATCATGCATTAATTACATCACCTTCACCTAGTGCTGATTCAATTGTTTTTTGTTCTTTTGTTAAAGGGCAGTGAAAGGGATCAAGGCAGCTCAGCCAATCTACAGAGGGCCTTTACAAGAAACTTCCTTTTATCTTCATAAACTGTTTTCTTTCCATAAATATAAGTGCCAATATAAGATAGAGATTTTAAGCCATTTTGAGGGGGTTCACATTTGTTTCCCTTTAGAAGATGCCCCATATACTTTTGCTTTCTGTGGTGAGAAACTAAAATGCATCATATCATGTGTTGTAACAGTTCGAGGCGCAAGGTAAACAAACTCTTTGTACCCCCATGATTGCCATCTGTTCCAAGATATTATCAAGCCATTTCTTAAGGAACACATTACTTATACTAGGCCAAACTTCAGGACAAAAGTGGGCACATAACAGGATGTTTGGAAACATTGTGGGCTCAATTGTACTATTGTATATTTTTAGCTGTGTGTCATAGCCTTACGTTGCTAAAGATGTTTTTATCATAACATGATTGATCAATTTGAGGTGTCATTCCAGTTACAGGAATCACTTCACATTAGCAGAAAAACACCACCACCACCCTCAGGAGAATTCTATGAAACATCAGAGAGGTGACTGAGTGTCCATACAATGGGGTGAGGCAGAAATGAGGTGACCAGAGACATTCTACCGGGTCCTGCCACACAGCCAGAAACTCCTCGTAGCCCTGCTAACCGAGGAGTGGTGCTCATCACACACCCATGCCGTCTGACCCAACTGCATGGCTCCCCACAACTTATCTTGCTTGATTTCAAAAGGAGAGTGACAGGAACAGAAATAAAGGAGAGAAATTGTCAATTCACTCCCCAAATATCAAAAACAGCCAGGTCTGGGCCAAGCCAAAGCTAAGAGAATTCCAACTGTGTCTCCATGTTGGTGGCAGGTGTCCAAATATATGTGCCATCTTCTACTATCTTTGCAACCATGTGCAAGCGGTTACATTATAAGCAGAGCCGCTACGATTCAAATCTTCATTCTTATAGGAGGTGCTGGCATCATAAGCAGCAGCTTGGTGTGCCATACCATGAAGCCATTTCTAGCTACTGTTTCTTAATGAGAAAGAATGTTATCAAACATACAGAACAAGCACAAACTCAGAAAAAAAGAGTAACATTTTCAATTGCATATGTTTTGTTTTTTTAAATACGAAAACATCAAGGACATGTGACAGGAAGTGACTGACACTAGAGAATGTTGGCCAAAGCTGGACATACAGAGATATGAAGGAAGATAATTCTAGAAAGAATCAGATACGAGAGGCAGAAACAAACCTGATATATGCAGAGAACAGAGAGAAAACCAGTGTGATGGGAGAAAACGGCGAAGAATGAGAAACTTCATCATATAAGACTCCAAGTTTGGATTTGACATTAGGGATTATATGAGTTCTTGAGATGGACCGCAGAAGGCTACGGTGTATGGCACTAGTCAGGATCAAAAGAATCATTTTCCACTTTGGCAACGGGTAAAGAACACAAAAATGGAAACAGACTCACTTCTGATATTTGAAATATTTAAAGTGGTTGAAATGTTATTCAGGCTAGTAACTGAACTAGAAGACATGATATAAAAGGAGGAGAATGATTTTTTGTCAATGTACATAATTTAAGAGGGTGTCACACAGGGAAGCCACATGCAAAGCCCTAGGAGGGTATAGGTGTCTGCAGAGCACCCAGACCTACATATATGCCACCCACCATGTCTGGGTGGCCCATGTAAACGTGATGTGACAGATGAATTCCTCCCATGAGGAATCCAAGATCTGTCCTGGGAGTCTAAGATGCTGTAGGGAGAATACATGGCCAACACTAACGTTCAGAAAGGTTTAACCTCTATTATTGAGCCTTTCATAATGAGAAAAAGGTTTTGTTCCACAAAAAGAATGTTCCAATAATCATGAGTTACCTATTAACACAGACATTTAAGACTATCTAGACCAAAAAAAAAATTAGTATCTGTAAGCCACTCTTATGCACCTCTTTGAAAAGATAACCCGATGCTCAGACCATTAAGGTAATACCATTTAGTTCCTGCAGCCACCAGCTCGAATGTCATCTTGGCCACTCATTCCAAGTAGATGAATACACTACATTCTTTTTTCACGATGGGAAGATTTTGAAAGAGGGCTTAAAAAAACATTCAAGTTTTATCTTGCGCAGGGACAGTGTCGATAGAATACATGGAACTTTTGAGAAAAGACGATTGTGCTAGCCTAGATAACATTTGCCAAGCTCCAGAGGCAGTACCTTGGCGGGGGGAGGGTTCCGGGTGGAGGGAGTAGATTAAAGCACTGTGACCTGTAGCTTCACGCAATGTTCACTTGATAAAGGGTATCATCCTACGTACAGTTCACTCAGGGTTGCTCATGGGAACAGCCCATCTGAAGGTGCCTCATTTCTCTACAAAACCAAATCCGAAACACACCAACATTCACGGCAATAGTGATTGACATAGCTCTCTTTCCTTCCAGATTTTGCAAAATACTAAACCTAAAAGTTTTTTTCTCATTACAAAACACCACCCACACACCTCAACACAGGTATTAGATTTGTAATACCAACCACAAAGTCTTTTTTTAAAGGATTTATTTATTTTTATTGGAAAGGCAGATATACAGAGAGGAGGAGAGACAGACAGCAAAATCTTCCACCTGTTGATTTACTTCCTAATAGCCACAATGGCTGGACCTGAGCCGATCCAAAGCCAGGAGCCAGAAGCAGCTTCCGGGTCTCTCATGCAGCAGCAGGGTCCCAAGGTTTTGGGCTGTCCTTGACTGCTTTCCCAGGCTACAAACAGGGAGCTGGATTGGAATCGGTGCCTGCCGGGATTAGAACCAGTGCCCATATGGGATCCCTGTGCATGCAAGGCAAGGTATTTAGCTGTAGGCCATTGTGCCAGGGCCCACAAAATTTCTTGCAGTATGTATTTCTACTTCTGAATAAAAGATGAACTCACAATGAAGCTGTTAAATAGATCCTGACAATAGGATGCTGGTCTTTCCACCATTGTCCATACCTAGAGTTTCATGATACACTTAATTAGAAGAATGATGGACTTGTGACTATTGCTGAAAGATGACACCATGTTACAACATGCGAGAAAACAGTTGGGGGTAATGCGAGGAGAGTGGAAAGGAAAATTCCTGATCCTAAAAAACTGTATCATGAAAAATTTAAAAAAAAAACTGACTCTAGAACAAAAGCAGACTACTGCTAAGATGTTTAGAAACACATGCTTTCTTCTATGGACAAAACATATTTAACAAACTTATTTGCTAATGGTGATCACTCCATGAACTGTGACATAAATACTTGTGGAAAATACTTCTGCAGCCAAGAATAGAAAATTTCTAAAATAAAATATAATTTGGTAGTCTGAAAAAAAAAACTTCAGAAGAAATGAACTCAGAGAAATATAGTTTTTGAATGATTTAACCTAAAACATTGAGAATGTAAGTCAACAAATAATGTATCCCTTAAAAGAAATTGCTTCAAATAGCTTCTGCCTGAGAACACGGATGAGACAAATATACCAAATGAAATAGGATAACTTAAAAAAAAATACACAAAACTTGCCAGTTTGAGAAACTTTACATTCTAAGATATATTCAATCATATATGCTCTTTACTTGTACGTACTTTTGATAGCTTTATAAAAGCAGCCATTGGTTTTGTTAAATTGAGTATGGTAAAATGTTAAGAATTCAATCCCAGATAAGTAGTTATGATATCAGTTAAAGGAACTGTCTGGAGAAGAATACACAGAGACACAGTAATCAAATTCCTATACGGGATTAAAAGGTGACATATAAGCCAAAAGATGATTCATGCTGTCATAAATTAATTACAAAAAACCCACAATTATTTTTGAGTGAAGTGCTTATCCTTGTATGTTTTTTCTAAGCAATGGCAAAATTAGTTCAATATACCTAGCATATACTTCGTCATCAGGCACGTTACAGAGAGAGAAATCATGAGTATTTTGAAAACTATTCTAATTTTCACCAAATCCAGACGAGTAAAATAAAAGAAATTTGTGTTCAACTTCTAAATATATGAACAGGGGCTGGTGCTTGGGTACTGAGGTTCAGCAGCAATGCCAGCATATTTCATTTTCTGCTTCCCATCCAATCCCTGCTCCCATGTCTGGGGAAGCAGCAGGCGCCTGGCTTCAGCCAGGTCCAGCCCTGACCATTGTGCTGACCTGGTGACTGAACCAGCTAACTGAAGACTGTTCTGTATCTCTCACTCTCTCTTTGCCACTCTTTTTTTTTTAAATAAATAAGCAAATCTTAAAAAAAAAAAAGGAAAAAAGAAAAGTGACTACATGTCACAAAATCCCAACATTTCCAAAATTTCAAGTGAAATTTAGTGAATGTATTATTCTATCATATTATTTCTGGCACTAGTCATTATGTCAGAAAACATTTTTTTAAATACTCGGAAGACTTTAGTCCAACATCTCCCACCATACTTCTACATATTCCAACAGAGATGGAAGGAAAACACCTTGTTTTCTTCATTGCTTGCCCAGAAATGACAAGAACACCAAAGGCACAACCAAGACTGGGTTCTGTTTTCCTTCTAATCCATACTTTGTGTAAGTTGAAGGAGAAGCACCTGTTACATTTGTCAGATGATTAACATAACAGATGGGTAAAATGGACAGATGAGCTCTATTTTTCAGACTAACCAAAACCAAATTATTTCATAACCAATTATATTACTAATTCTTAAAAATAGTCCAAAAATATAAAGGCAGTTTTCCATTACAAATTTACATTCCAAAATCAGATGAACTCTGAGTGTGAGTTCATGCGCTGATTATATGTCAAAATGATTTTTGATGCTATTTTAATTTGAACAAATCCCAATGAATTAAAAAAATATTCATAGAAATAATTTATTTCTATTATTTTAAAAGATTTGTTGATTCATCTGAAAGTTAAAGCTACAGAGAGAAAGTCAGAGAGCAAGAGATTGGTTATCTGCTGCTTCACACTGCAGATGGCTGCAATAGCCCGGGCTTGGCTAGGCTGTCAGGAGCCAGCAGCTTCTTCTGGTCTCTCACATTGGTGGCAGGGGACCACATACCTGGGTCATCTTCCAGTGTCTTTCCCAGGCTATCAGCAGGGAGCTGGACAGAGAGTGGAGCAGCTGGGACTCAAACACAATGCTAGTGCCATGAGCACTGACTCTACCTAGTACAGCAAAATGCTGGCCTCAGGATGATTTATTTTAAATGGTAATTTATGTAAAAGATTCATCATATATAAGGAGCAGTATAATTTCTTGTCTTGCAACTTTTACAATCAAGAAGTAAAATTGTAGGAAATACAAATACCTTTTAAACAACTGTTTCTATTGACTTGAAATTAGCATATTTTAGGATACTGAAAAAAATTTCTTTTTGGTCAACTCTTTGGGAGGCAGGAAGAACATGATCAAAATGGCCCTATTTGCCAGTCTCTGCCCAGGTAATTATAATTTCTAGTGCTGGGCAAAGCCGAGGCTGGGAACTGAAAACACAGTCCTGGTCTTTCCAGGTAGGCCCGAGTTGGGTCCTTGACAAACACTCTGGTTTAACAGGAAGATGAATGTGATTGGAGCTGTTGTTGAGACACAAAACTAGCCCCTCTCCTCATTGGATATTGGCATCTTAACTGTTAGGACAAAACACCAACCCTTAAATTTTAGCATTGTAGCCAATACTGAGTCTTCTAAGGCACACACACACACACACACACAAACACACAAATAAATATATTAAAAACTTTTTGTTCTTGAAATAAAACACTATATTTTCAACTACAAATAATGTTTTCTGAGTATCAAACTCATAATTCTTCAAATAATTCAAAGAAATGAATACACTAATTTTTAAAACTCAGATTTACTAAATCTGAAGGATACTTAAGATTTCTACATTTTTTGACTATTTGAGATGCATTAAACTTAGAAATATTTCCCCAAATAACAAATATTTATATACTTTTCCAAGGAAATCAGAATCAATACTTACATGAGTGAAACATTAAAAAGTAATGATTCATTTTTTAGTTACACAGATGAAAGATAAACAAGTATGAAAGATAAAAAGTAAGGACCAAACCAAGATGTTTAAAAGAGTTACTATATTTGACCCAGGACTTTTGGCAACCATATGGAGCCCCAGGACAATTATAATACTTAATAACAAAATGGTAAAGTATCCTTGTAAGTGGACAATGAGCACTTAAAATCATTGTTTGTATTTATTTCCATTGCATTCGCTATAATCTTAAAAAACATCATATTTGCATCTCAAGGAGATATCACAGTATATAAGTAAGCTAAAATAAACCTATCATTTATTCTCATTGCTTCTTGGCAGCAATACAAACAAGTTAAATATGAAGCGTTCTGAATTTTGCAAACATTATAAGCCCTTTCATCAAGGGATTAAATTATCTACCCTAATCCTCAACCTATTACAAACCTAAGAAATAGTATTTTATGTTATAATCCTCCTTAATTGTTTAATCAATACCTAGAATTTAAAAATCCATCACACTTTTGTAGCTAACTGGTTTTGCTATGTATGTAATTAATTTAATATCCAGTAATTTATGACTGATTATAGCACTGTATATTTTAATGAGAGGCACATAATGCTCTAATTGTGAATATAATGATATTGCTATAATTCCTAAAAAAGTTTTTGCTTATTTATACCTTGCTTAGAGAATCAGTAAAATTATATTTTATCCAAATACTATGCACTGCAATAATGGCATAATGAAGGCATAAGATTCTCCTGGGCTAATCTGATTCTCTGCAGAGCAGATGTAGTTAGTACTTAGCAGTCTAGACTAAATATAAACAGACTTATTTTAAAGTGTATTTTTACCAATACTCTTGTGAAGGCATGGCAAATGATTTCCAAATTGACAACTCAAATGTCTCAAGATGAATTTAAGTTTACTTGATTAAAATGATAAATTGTTAAGATACACACAAAATCCCTAATAGAATTATTCTAAAAACTAAGTTTCATAACAGCCCATTAAAACTTAGGTATAAAGCCTAAGTCATTGAAAAAACCAAAATACATTATAGGCAACTGAGTTATTAAATACTAGAGTAAACCAAAGTTGAAATTATCTAAACAAAACTTCCATTTTTTGCCATGTTACTCCACGAATGTACAGGTGAGATTAAATGATAAGTCAACATTCATACATCTACACTTGCCTTATTTGAAAGAAAGAAAAAGTTGCACAGCATGTTCACAAATGTGCAATGAGAGACAGTAATCAGAATTGCCATGGAGCTACAACCCATTTCTAAACCACAAGTGCACTCAGGAAAAATAAAGACTTTCATTATATCAACACAAAATTCAGCACTGATACCCATTTATGTCATTACTTTCAAGAGGTAAGAAATTGTGGACTTGCCTTTCATGCTTACAGCATGTTCTGAGAGGCAATGGACCTTTTTGTAACCATTGCAAATCCCGAGATTACAGGAGATCAACCTTTAGGTCTCTGCGGTTATAAAAATCATGGTGGCAGGGAAGAGGGATCACTTTCCAACTTTCCCTCCACAAACCCAGTAATTCACCAATTCTCCTCATTCACTCTGGCATTTTACTATTCATCCAAACATACACAACATTTATCACACCTTGCAAAATATGTTAGGGACAGGAAAGCAATCCAGTCTTTAAGACTTTACAATTTTAACCAGGGAGGAAACACCTGAGAGATTAGTTGATAGAAATAAGGATATTTTTAAAGATAAAAATAAAGATAGATAAAAATAAAAATAAAGATAAATAAAAGGAACGAAAAGAAAATTAAAAACATAGTAGGGAAGAACAAAAACGTGTAAATGAAGTTATCTACATATTGGAAGAAAAGATCCTGAGAATCAAGAAGGTAGAATAAGGTAAGGTCATGTCTAAACAGATGGAGAATCAGTAGCCAGGGTGAAGCAGAGAGGGAATGTTCCAGGAAAGAGCAGAGGATAGGCTGACAGCAGAGGAGCACATAGAAACTGATAGACATGGGAAAGTAGTGCAGACAATGGTGTGGTAATGCAGTGACCAGATAGATATTTCAGTGGCAGTCAATCAGCGATGATCTGAGCTCCACTAGCAGCTGGGTGGAAAGGAAAGTTCACTGGGAGCTCAGCAGGTGAACCCAGACAAAGAACTGTTCATCCTGCTGGTCTGTTTGATTCAACCAAGTGCAAAGAGAGAGCAGCAGATACTAAACAGGCTATGTGGGAACAGAGTGGATTTCACAGCCCAGACCCCCCACACAGCCACATCAGGCACCATTTTGTACAGGCAGGCAAAGACTTTGGGATGGCACTGTGCATTCACTAAGCTGGGAGCAAACTAATTTCTGTCTCAGTGCATTGGAACAACATGGTATCCCATAGGTTCCAACCAAAATAGGTCTGGATAGTCCCCAGACCTGACGGCCAGCAGATCAAGAACTCCACAAGTGGCACATCAGGTACCATTTGTACAGTGTGACAAAGGCTATCAGATTGCAGGGACAAGAGTAAGCTGTGTATCTGCTGAGCTGGGGGAAAACTCATTTTCAGCTCAGTGCACTGCACTGGCCCCACAGAGAAAATAATATTGACTTTGGCATCTAACAGGTCAAAATAGGTCCACGTGGCCCTCAGACCTAAAAGCCAGCAGGTTCCAGCAAGATCAGCACCACCAACAAACCAATGACCTAGTTATTTAGGACACCTGTGTCTCCCTAATTCTGGGAAATGCTCAAAACGCAAGTTGGAGAAACATTGTACATAAACACGCAGTCTCAGTATGGTATCAAATGAGGTGGACAATGGTGATCCAGGAACTGGGGCTAAAGAGAATGTGGTGGAAGTCTAACATAAGAGCTCAGATCTGGAACTCTCTGAAGCGAGTAACACAAGTGACTGCAAAAAAGAACCAGATACCAACCGTAATAAGTAAAATTGAACTGTAGCCCTATGAGTAACACAGCTTAAACACCTGCCCCATGGAGAAGAATCTGCTGACCAGAAATGCAATGACCAAGAGCAAAAGAAGAGGTAGAGGCACAATGAATATTACAGAAGACTCCCCTGCAAAGGAGTAAAAGCCTTTACCAACCTTAGAGTTAACTGAGGAATACATTCAGAAAATGAGGGATACAGAATTTAAAACACTTGCTATAAAGCTTCTTATCAACAACAAGAAGCATGTAAAGCAGGAGTTAAAGGAATTTAAGGAGTATGTCACACAGGAAATAGCAATGTTGAAAGAAAATCAAGCTGAATTATTGGAAATGAAGGATGCAATTGAGCAAGTTAAAACTTGCATGCCAAGTCTCCACAATAGAATGAATGAGGCAAAAGAAAGAATCTCAGAATTGGAAGATATTTCTTGTCATCATGGGAAACAATCAAAAAGCTGGAAGCAGAGCTGGGTCAAGCCAAAAAAAAAAAAAAAAAGTGTTCAAGAATTAAGAGATACTATTAAAAGGTCAAATTTAAGAGTTATGGGAATTCCAGAAGGCACAGAAAGAGAAGCTGGGTTTAAAAATGTATTTAATGAAATAATAAGGGAAAATTTCCCTAATCTGGAGAATGAATTGGCAAACATCATCAAGGAGGGGCACAGAACTCCTAACAGGGTTGACCAAAAGCTATCGTTACCACAACACATGATAATCAACCTTTTCAATCGAACATAAGGAAAAGATTTTTAAATGTGCTTATGAAAAAAATCAATTGACATATAGAGTAATGACTCACAGGAGACTTCTCAGAGGGAACTACAGGCCAGAAGAGGATGGAACAACATTTTGCAGAATCTAAAAGGAAAAAATTGTCTACCCTAAAAATATACCCAGCAAAGCTTTCCTTTGATTTGAAAATGAAATATAATTCCTCCATAGCAAATAAAAGCTCTAAGAATACACATCTCTTCCCCATCTGTCCTACAAATCATAAAGACGTTCTCTTCACAGAGAAAAGGAATAGCACCCACTAAAACCAAAGGCAAATGTGAAGAACATCCCAGTAGAATAACAACAAAAGACTAAAACAATGAATGACCCATTGCTAAAACGATAGGACCAAGTTCCACCTATCCATATTAACCTTGAATGTAAAAGGCTTAAACCCATCAATCAAACATAGATTTGTAGACTGGATCAAAAAAACCAAAACAGAACCCATCAACTGTTGCCTACGGGAAACACATCTCACCAACAAAGATCAGTGGAAACTATGTCTCATGCATTCTGATGTTTTTGTTTTCTTTCATTTCTCCAGCAGTTTTTTTTTTTTTAATTCTCATTGCCTCTTAGGCCATACAGTAGCATCATTTTGTTTAAGAAGTATGTTAACTTTTCATCACTCATTTACCGTTGCATAGAATTCCTCAGGTGAACACAATACAGAATGATGGGCAAAAAAGAAGTATAAAGTTCTTTAAAATACAGGGAAATTACTACAAACAGCTGTAAATTAACAAAAATCTATTTTGACAACTGTATCTTCTGAATTTTGTATGTCAACATTCACAAGGGTATTGTACAATGGAGAGGAAACTACAATGGTCATACACTGGAAAATGATATCCTTGAAATTATATTTTATTCCAATTTCAAACAAGATTAATTAGCAAATGTAGCCCACTTGACAAGCACCAGCTTTGTCTTGTGATTGTCCTACCTTGATTCAAACAAACGCTCTGATAAAAGTCAAACTTTTATTGCTCAATATTTTCTTATTTTTAAATTTCATCATATATTAAAATCCTATTTGGACATGTCTGACAGCAATGGCACTTCATCTTGGCTAATGGTATTATGTAGATAGTTATTAGGTTGTAAGAGTGACCAAGGGTATGCCAGCAAACACCGTCCCTCTCTTAATAAAAAGAGAGTTAACATTTAAACAAATGCTAACACACCTGACGTTCCATTCAGATGAGAAAATCGAATATCAAGTCTAACATCATAGAAACAACAGGGTCTTGAGAATCTGATGATAATTATCAGAGAGAATTCCTACAATATTTGTTAGAAAATCGCCTCAGTTTAGTTTCATGATGAAATAATTGCAGTTGAAAGTTTGGATTCCATGTCCCCTCTTCCCACAAAGTCTGAACAAAGCTTGAGTAGCAGTACTTTAATAAGATTCATCACAGCAGAGCTGGTGACTGCATCTGCAGTGTTTCTGAAGTCGAGAGAGCCAAACACAGTTCATGACGTGTCCAACAGTTTCAGGGCCACAAAGTTTTGTAACAGCTCTGGACTACCTGGGAAAGAAGTAAAGTAGCTTCCAAAAACTTTTACATGCCATGAAAGTAATAGAAAGGAGGTATGGATATTCTTCTGTAAAGCATGCAGGGAAATTGCTCTCAGACATTTCTAAAGTGCATCAGAATATGACTGGCAACTGGTGATAAACCCCGGGAGATGGAGTAACAGTAAGGATCTGCGCTTGTTTTTAGTTGGTTACTCCTATTGTCCAAGCCCGGTTCTCCTAAGGAGCTTATTGTGTTCCAGACACTGTAATACTGGCAGCGAGTGCAGAGCAGACTCTGGTCTCTCCTTCACTGAAGTCAGCCAAGAGAATATGCTATTGGAGAAAGTAGCCTACGCCTCAAAGGGTTGGAAGCCAAGGGAAAATCTGAGACACATACAAGACAATAATATATAAACCAATTAACTTCGCCTCTGAGGAAAACAATCTTCACTTTCATCAAACTGTGTATTATTTGGCAATATAAATTGCAAATCTATTTATAGAGCGGTCAGACTAAATCTTTTATTGCTAAAACAGAAGTAGTAAGGGTCAAAGAATGCTCAAATCCTAGGGAACACATTTTTTCCAACGACCATTTAATATGGTTTTGATACAGATTACTTTCTTGTCAATAGTTCTTTTGTCTTTCTTAAAACTACATCTGTACAACAATGAGGTCACCTTTAATAACCAGTACAACGTTGCTTATAAATTTAATTTAATGTCATATTATCTATAATTATCATAAACAGGAGGCAGGTGCGACCCTTCGTTATCAAGCTCGAGGGGATTGAGAACAGGATGGGTTAATCACCTTGCTCAAGGCTAGACACAAGATCTGAATTGACTATAAGCTCCAACTGAGCCACAAGAATGGCCTGCCTTTAAAAACATTATTGCAATCATATGCTCTTTAAGAAGCAGTTTCAAGAGCGGCATCAAGCCCCTTTCATTGCATAGTGCATCATTCAGTCCTTCTGTGAAGCATGTGTCTCAGTTCTGGATGGCACAATCCAAACTGCTCCGTTAGAATAGACCGCATCTGAGGGCAACCAGAAGAGTAGGCAACCAGCCTCACTACACAGGAACCCTGAATAAGCAAACTGGAAATGATATGTGGAGAGAACAGTCAGAGAAAGAATTTAATGGCTGTCTCTACATATTCAAAGAATTGTTTGGTAAATTCCCCAACAAATTATTCTACTTGGAAATTAAAGGAATTTTTTTTGCTTGCTTTTAAATGCAGTTAGGGTTACCTTTCCTAATTCAGTCTGTATCTTACCATGAAAGTGCTCTAATCTGCTGTCTAGCCTTGAGCAACTGATTAAGCCATCTTGATCTCATTCCTCTAGCTTGATAAGTACTCTACTTTCATTTCTTAGAGGGAAAGAAATCTAATTCTCACATTGATGGAAAGAGGGAGGTACAGAGCATGGCACTGGCATGTGGTGTCTTCTTGAGGCATCATACCTTATTGGAGGGCATCATGTGGCAAGACACAGCACATTTGCCAGCTCAGGTCTCTTCTCCTCTTCTCATAAGCACTAATGCCAGCCATCAGACGGGCAACTTCATGGCGTCATCCAATCCTAACCTTCTCTCCAAACACTACTAACATATCAATTGGGGATTAAGTTTCTCACCCATGAACTTTTGGGGGACACATTCAGACCACAGGAATCCCTCTGAAATTTAAGATTCTATTATTAAATACCACAGGATTTGGCTGCAAAAGAACCAAAACAGGAATCTAGTTCTCAGTGCATTAGTTCCCTTCTCTATCTTTAACATCTATGCCCTTTGAATGTTCCATTTATAGGTCTCCAATATCCTAGAGTGAACCATTTTGTAGAATGTTTTGAGCCGTAATAGAGCTTATTCCATGAATACATGGAAAACTGCTTCCATTTTTGTAGGACAAAGCCCAATTTTTTATTTTAAAGATTCATTTTTATTGGAAAAGCAGACTTACAGAAAGAAGGAGAGACAGAAAGATCTTCCATCTGCTGATTCACTCTCCAAAAGGCTGCAATTGCTGGAGCTGATCTGATCTGAAGCCAGAAGCCTCCTCTGGGTTTCTCATGTGGCAGCAGGGTTCCCCAGGACTTTCCCAGCCCATAAGCAGGGAGTTGGATGAGAAGTAGAGTATCCGGGACATGAACTGGTACCCATAGGGGATGCTGGCACTTGCAGGTAGAGGATTAGCCAGTTGAATCACTGTGCTCCTCCAAAAGCCCAATCTGTCTCAAGGAGTATATTCTGGTCCCCACCCCCTGACTCTACATGGTCTCTGACCTTTCTTTCCTAGTGTCGCTAACTCTTTGTAATTTTCCTAATCTTCCATGCCTTGGTATTGCATGGGGGAGACAACAGGGCTGCAGGTTAGAAAATTTCCAAATGTAGACCGATCTCGCTGGAATTATGTAGAAAGTGAAAGTGGTTTTTAATTGGGAGGCTGAACATATTTTCATGTCTATTAGCCATTTGAGTTTGTTCTTTTGAAAAATGCCTGCTCATTTCCTTTGCTCATTTCTTTACAGGGTTGTTTGTTTTGTTATTATTCAGTTTCTGAAGCTCTTTGTAAATTCTGGATATCAATCCCCTATCTGTGGTATAGTGTGCAAAGATTTTTTTTTTCCATTAGGTTGACTGGCTCTTTGCTTTGTTGGTAGTTTCCTTTGCTGTACAGAAGCTTCTTCGTCTGCTGTTCCATATTTGTTTGTTTTGGCTTCAATGCCAAAATAAACAAACAAATAAACAGCAGAATGCTGGACTTGTGACTATTGCTGAGGCTATCTATACTATTGTAATAATATGGGAGAAATGGGAGGGAGAAGTGGAGGAGGAGGGGAGAATTTCTACACCTGCAAAATCGCATCACTGAAAATAACACAGTAATGCACAAAATAAATAAATAAAAGAGAGAGAGAGGAAGAAGTCATGGAGACAGTTTCCTAATTTCATTGTCTACTCTAAATGTCTTTTTTCCAGATCTGGTCAGTAGGCTTCTGTTTGTCTGCAGACACTGCATTTCCATCCACAGGGGAAGGGAACATTTACTACTGTGGGCTAGGTAAGCACTGCCAGGCATATGGCATGTATTTAATGTAACAGCACTGCAAGTAAGATTGGTCTGCTATTTTCACTGTACACATAATTGCTATGAAACTTGGAAATAGCTTCTTAATGTGAGTAAATTCTATATTGTTACTTCTATTGCATCAGAACTAAATGGCGTATTTTCTTATTTATTCCTATGTTCTATTTAGCTTCCTGCAAGTACCTAACTTGGGTAGATTGAAAATAAGTAATCTCCGTTTCCAAGCTAATTTTATTTTTAATTTAGAAGCATATCAATATTTAAATCAAGGCACACTTAGAATTGCAAACAAGATAAAGGTATCATTTTTAGAGAAGTAGACATTGGATCCATATCTGTTATTATTTTTCTATGACTTTTAAAATATATTTATTTATTTATGAGGAAGGGGTTAAACAGAGAGAAGGAAAAAGAG
The DNA here is from genome assembly GCF_030435755.1 of Ochotona princeps. Taxonomy (NCBI): domain Eukaryota; kingdom Metazoa; phylum Chordata; class Mammalia; order Lagomorpha; family Ochotonidae; genus Ochotona; species Ochotona princeps. Next base: position 13,449,086 of record NC_080854.1, on the reverse strand, counting down.
AGAGAGAGAGAGAGAGAGAGAGCAAGCTTCCATCTACTGTTTCCCTCCTCAAATGGTCAGAGCAGCAGCTGGCATCCAAGTGGGTGGCAGGAACCCAGGAATCTGAGCCTCCCTGCTGCCTTCTTAGGCACATTAGCCAGGAGCTGGATAGGAAGCAGAACACGTGGGACATGAAGTAGCTCTCATACGGGATGCTGGTAGACAGGGTTAGGTCGACTGCATCATAATGCCAGCCCCATGTTTTATTTACAGGCAATAATGTGTTCCAAATAGGAAGCTTTCCAGTCAGATCCTAACTTAAACTTCTAAATGCAGTAATGTTAATGCTTTTAAACAGTACTCTATGCATCTTGTTTGTAAAATTACCACAAAATTCTTCAAATTTCCACAAACCATACCTGCCTTCACATAATGAGACATGTCACAATTTCAAATTCCTATTGCATTTTTAATTAGATATATTTTTATTTTAAAGTGGTTTTAACTGATTTAACACAATTTTGGATTTAAGATTTCCTTTTTTGGTTTTGTTTGTTTTAAAATGTACCTCTCTGGCCAAGATTTCAGTAAGCCAAATTTCAGACTCAGAACACATTTTAGAAATTTCTTCATTTCAGAACAATTGCAGTAAGCCCGGTTATATCACTACTTGTTAGCTCAAGGATTTGGCTATACCAAATATTAAATCATGTTTCTGGAAACATAACCAATCAAAAATAATCAAAGCCTGATTCACTATTCCTTTCCACCACTCATATTCCTACCAAACATTAGTATTATCCAGTAGTTCCCTGGATATAAAGCACCAAACATACCGTTAACAGCTAAAACATTATACATAGCAACAATAATTACATAACGAGGCTGACTGAATAGATAAACTACACGAAAATTGGGGCTAACCAGGTCCTCTTTCTGACCTTCAGCTACATTTGTGTCATTGCAGGCAACTTGCTGCAGCTGCAGGTTCAAACATCTCTCAGCATGTACCCCGCAGGCAAAAGAAATCACTGAGTGAATTCTAGGCACCATTTATTTGTATAATTTCTCATCAGGATACCAAAAACCCAACACATGGGAAATAAATCCTCAATACGGAGTTAAGCAACAACCTCCTTCAATTTCTATCTCACTTTATTGATAGTTCCTGTTGGCTGACTCCTTTCCTCACGTAAGAATAATTAGTAGAGTAAGATTTCATTTATAATAACAAAGAATCATATATCACAATTTGCACATCACTCAGTGTTCCATGGGGACTGAGAATTGATAGATCTGAGAAGAGTAATCAAAATTTGTATTCAGGGCCCAGTGTGGTAGTCTAGTGGCTGAAGTCCCCACCCTGCATCTACCAGCATCGCATATGTGTGCCAGTTTGTATCCTGGCTGCTGTACTTCCCATCTAGCTCACTGCTTATGGCGTGGGAAAGCAGCAGAGGATGGTCCAAAGCCTTGGGACCCCACCCCTATGGGAGACCCAGAAGAAGCTCCAGGCTCCTGGCTTCAACTCAGCTCAGCTTCAGTCATTGTGGCCATTTACGGAGTGAACTAGCAGATTGAAGATCTTTCTGTCGCTCCTTCTCTCCACAAAATCTGATGTGCCTTTCCAATAAAAACAAATAAATTTTTTAAAAAATTCACAAGAATGATGAGATTGACTTTACTTCTGAATTTCTTCTTAAGGATTTATTTATTTATTGGAAAGGCAGAGTTATAGACAGAAAGGGAGAATGAAAGATAGAAAATATTCCGTCTGTTGGTTCATTGCACAAAGGACCACAATTGTCTGGGACCAAAGTCAGGAGCCTGGAACACCATCTGGGCTTCTGAGAGTGGGTGGGAGGGACCCAAACACTCAGGCCATCATCCCTGAGTGCATTAGCTTCCCCGCGTGCATTAGCAGGAAGCTGCCTGCGAAGCAGAGTTACCCGTGCCTGATTCCATGCTCTGATAGCAGAGGCCAGGGACAAAGGGTGACTTCAGTGGCTCCGTCACAATGCTGGCTTCAATTTACTGGTTTTAAAGAATAAATACATTCAGGCATGAGGATGAAGGGCAGAAGGCAAGCTCCACTGGCAGAAATTAAGTAGGGTTTACTTGAGAATGGCAAAGAAGCCAACTGGGCTGCAAAAAGAGTTCGGTTAGGAGAGGAATGGACTGGACGGGACAGCACAGAAGGCTAGGGCTGAGCGTGCAATGCCTGGGGCGCCAGGATTAGAACATTCTCCAACAGTGCTTATGCTGTGCTCCTGATGTGGACGAGTTCATTAGACAGATATCACTCTATCTCAGTCCCAGTAATGCACAAAACTAGGTCTCTGTAACAGGTGGCTCAGTGGGTTGAAGAGACTGCAGCATTAGTGAAGGTGCCACAATTCAACCTCAGGTTCACTGGCTCACAAAGCAGGTGCTCTTGTCCGTGGGCTGCAGAAATTTATTGAATGAGTGAGTGATATGAAAATTTTCGTCTTCTAGAAAGTACAGGCTAGCTGTAGGAAACATAGCTGGTCAGGAGGTTTTCTACTTAAAGGCACAAAAACGTAGGAGAGTTCGACAGTGTATGTTGCTGAACATGACGAAAGAGACCAGAGTCGGACAAGGGAACCAAACATCAGGAAGTAATACCCCGGGCCTGACTGATGATGCGCAGTGAGTTCATTCTCCCGCAGGCTTCCCTTTGCCCTCCCCACGCTGGACATGGCAATTGGATGGGGGGCAGTGGAGCGAGAAAGCAGTGTCAGCACAGAAAAGAAAGGACTCCTGTTTGGACATATCTGTATAAAATCTTAGGAAAGGATAAAGCTTGCCCGTTTCTATGGGCAGGAGATAAAGGATTGAGGGCAACAGTACAGCTAAATGATAAAAATCGATGGAGGTGGCAGCATACCACCAAGAAGGGAGATGCTGCTCTCAGAAGAGACTGGAAAAGAACTCCTGGAAAGGTACCAGCCGTTCAGTGCACCAGGGAAACACTAAAGGCGAAGGAAATCACCAGGATAAGACAAATCTATTCCACGGCAGAAGTCCTCAGGGATGACAGGAACAGTTGACTACACTCCCCTGAGTTCATCTATTATCACATAATGAAAAGACACAACGTTTATTTGCACATACACTCCACTAATACAATTATTTCTTCTTGTAATGTTATAATAATCCCCAATTGTATTCTACATCTTACTAGTAGCTTGCATATCTCGTCAGTAATTCCTTTGAAAGAGACAATTTCAGTTTTGCCTCCTATGTTTTTAGAGTATGTCACTTTGAAACACAATTGCATTTCATTAAAAGTCTGTGTTTCATCATATTTGTAGTCTTTTCTCCTCTGAACCTTTCCTGAGGGACCATCAGCCTACTGCCAGGGTGATTGTGCAACGGGGAAAAGGAAAGAGGCCTTCTGGGGACTGCTGGACATTGACCCTGAAACTGAGACTAATTTCAAGAGACCTGAAACACTGCTGTGCTCCAGCAGTCCGAGCAGGGCCTTATGGAGGTCAAGGATGGCCTAAAGCCTTGGGAGTCTGCACCACATGCAAGACCTGAGAGCGGCTCCAGGCTCTTGGCTTCAATCAGCACAGCTCCAGCCATTGTGGCCGCTTCGGGAGTGAATCAATGGACAGAAGATCTTCCTGTCTTTCCTCTTCTCCGTGTATCTGACTTTCCAATAAAAAGAAATCTTTTATTTATTTATTTATTTATTTATTTATTTATTTTTAACTGAACATTTAAGATTTTGGGCTTGTTAATAAGGTTTTCTTTTTTTTTTTTTTAGGATTTATTTATTTTTATTGCAAAGTCAGATTTCCAGAGAGGAAGATCTTCAATCTGATGATTCACTCCCCAAGTGACCACAATGGCCGGTGCTGTGCCAATCTGAAGCCAGGAACCAGGAACTTCCTCCAGGTCTCCCACGTGGGTTGCATGGTCCCAAGGCTTTTAGCTACCCTTGACTGCTTTCCGAGCCCACAAGCAGGGAGCTGGATGGGAGGCAGGGCTGCCGGGATCAGAACCAGTGCCCATATGGGACCCCAATGCATTTAAGATGAGGACTTTAGCCACTAGACCACTGTGCCGGGCCCAAGATAAATTATTTAAAAAATGATATATGCTTAAGATTACACCTAAAATATATATACAGGAATATATACATAGAGAGCAGAGAGAAGAAGAGATCCTCCATCACCTGCTTCACTTCCCAGATGCCTACAAGGTCAGTGTTGGGACAGGCTGAAGCCTGGAAAACCACTGGGGCCTCCCAAGTGAGCACACAGGCTCACACACAGGCCATCTTCTGTTGCTATTCCCAGGTCTTAGCAGGGGGCTGGAGCAGGCAGGACTTGAACCAGCACCTACATGGGCTGCTACCATCACAGGCAGTGGCTTTGCACACCAGGGCATGATGCTGGTCCTTTTATTTTTTTAAGCTAGTTTTATAAGCAACTAGAAGCCCGTATGATTAAAATTCATCAGTAGAAGATAGATGGTTTGATGAGAAATGTAGATTTCAAGCTTTAGTTTGCATTTTTAAAAATAAAATGTGTATTTATTTAATATGCAGAGTGACAGAAAAATGAAGAAATTTTCCATCTGCTGGTTCACACCCCAAATAGTCCTAAGAGTTGGGACTGTCCCAAGAGGAAGCCAGGAGTCAGAAACTCCATCGAGGCTTCCCATTGGAATGGCAAAGAGTAGTATTTTAGCCAACCCCTGCTGCCTCTCTGGCATATTAACCAGGGACTTTGATTACAAGTGGAGTAGCCAAGACACATCAAACTGACCTTCTGATATGGATGTTAGCACTACCAGTAGGAGCTTAACTACTTGCACCACAACAGCGGCTTCCTTAGCCTGCATTTTACTATGAACAGCTTGCGACTAAGTTAGCACAATCAGCAGACTGAAGGCTTTGATTCACGGGACAGACGTAGCCTCACTGGTGATGCCCGGCAGCCACGTTCAGCGAAGTCTCTCCTCTCGCTGGTTAACACGCTTCCTCATCTGGATTGACTTCAACTATGTGACAACAAAGAACTCAAGCCTCAAAATAGCAGCAGCTACATATCCTCCGCATGGCAGTGTAATTTCTTCTGCCTTAAGGCTGTGTCTGGCGCTGAAATCATAGTCTGTTGACTTCGATCTGGTGCTATATCACACTGGGAGGGATTTAACTCTTCCCAATACACGGGGGAATTATCTTGTAGCTCTGCTTGGCTTAGAGCTGCAATTATACACTGCAGCTTGCTGCTCAATCAGCCATTGAGCAAAACCTTATCTCCAAACATTACCAGACAAGCAAGAACACCCTGCCGTCTCTGAATCTGCTCAGCAATGCAAACACCAGAACCCAGGCAGAAAACTCAGAGTGGCTGATGCGTATGGAAGACTAATCCTGGAGACATCTTACTTTTAGGGAATGTTTGGTTTTCTCTTCTAATGCTTCTGCAGGGGGAATTCTCATTTTTGACTTGAGTTTTTGTGAAAGAAAATATAATTGGAGATAGTATGTGTGTGTTGAAAACCATGTTAACGATCAGAAACAGTATAAGTGACCATACTTTTATCAATCAGTATTCTAGAACCTTTTCATCAGTGATCTTCAACATCATCTAATATTTTATCTGTACTCATCCAGTATTCCCCATGTCCACTAGACTCAACTTCTCAAACAACTCTGTAACTGTCCCTTTCTCTCCACACCCAAATCTGCCCCCTCAATCTCTTCCCTGAGCTTTCATTAAGAGTTTAGCAAATGAAGCCTGTCTCCCAACTCTTTCCTCATGTTGATTTTCTAGATTATGAATATCCCAATTCAGTTAAATGGCTTTCACAAATCCCTGTACAGAGCTTAATGCCTGGAACAATATTGACATTCAGCATGTGTGCTGAGTGAATGATTCAACACTCCACTGTGAAGGGTGTGTGGGAAACCAGCATTTATTGAGCACTCTTAGGTGGTTCATGCACAACGTGTCTAGTACCTGCTTCATCCTTTTATAGTCCTGTCCTTTTCCTTAAATTCTCAAAAATTCAATAGGTAAGGGAGGTAATTTTCTCATTTCAAGCATGAAGAAACTAGACCCTAATGACAGGATGTAACTTTCAGAAAGTTACAATAATAACAAATGGCAAACTAAAGTTTGAAGTCAAATTTGAATTCTTCAACTCTTACATCTATAATAAAAAGCTCAAAAATTTCCCCAGCTCACTTGCTCCATTTTAATACATTAATCTGGACATACACAAAAAAGACATTTGTAATATATACAAAATATAGAACCTGAACATAAATAATAAGCAACTTAATTTTTCCATAGGCAGATTTGAACAGATACCCCAATACAGGCAAAGCAGTAAATGATGACCAACATCACTTGACATTAGGGTTTTACATATTAAAACAACAAGGAATGCAACTATATACTTAGCAAAATGGCTACAACCAAATACAGTAATAATAGCAACTGCTAGCAAGGATGAATGGGAACAGGAATTCACGGTCTTTGATGGTGGCAACTGAGAATGGCACAATCACTATGGAAAATAGTTTGGTAATTCTGAAATTCAGTGTTGAACACAATTCAGCAATAATTCTAGGAATTTGCTAAATTACATCTAACAATCAAAATCAGTAAGTCAACAAGACATTTTCCAATAGGAAAATTGATAAAGCAAGCTATGGTATAATCATACAATAAAAAGTAAGAAGAGGGCTATTACCACTAAAATAAATATATGAATCTTAAATGGAGATTGCTAACTCAACAAAGTCCGTCTAGGGGCCAGTTTTGTAGTGCAGATTACACTGAAGATGCCTGCAATGCCAGCATCCCACATGAGCCTTGGTTCATGTCCTGGCTGCTTCACTTCTGATCCAGTTTCCTGCTTATACACCAGAGAAAGCCGTGGAAGAACACCCACATACCTGAGTCCCTACCACCCAAGTGGGAGATCTAAATCGGGTTCCAGGCTGCTGCTTCTGGCCTGGCCTAGCCATCGTGGTCATCTGGGGAGTGAACCAGCAGATGAAAGATCCCAGTCTTTCTGTCATTCTTTAACTCTGACTTTGCAGTAATTATATGCATAAAAAGAAGCCACTTGTGCATTTTTCCCATTAAATAACATACAGGAACAGTACATGTCAATGATTGCCAGGGGTTCAAGATGACAGAACCAAGTAGGAAAAGCATGGTGGGGGGGCGGCGGGATTCTTTTCTGAAGTTGGCAAAACTACTTTGTGTAAAGCTATGAAGATACACATAAGACATTAAGCATTCATCAAAATCCATGGCATTTTATAACACCAACAGTAAGCCCTAGTATATGCAAACTATGAAAAAATTGTAAATCAACCAGAGGTCAGGGGATCCAGGGATGAAATGTGTTAGAAATACATGAAAGGGCCTTCCTAAAGTGTATTGCAGGATCAGGGGCTGACCTAAGCAACTCTGGAAATAAGTACAGTCTGTAAAGGAAACTATATATAACAACTGTTTCCCACAGAGTGTGGATGAACAATTTTGAAACCACTATCCATGCATACCAAAACCGAACAATTAAGTAAATGGATGGTGGAGAGTGGAGCCAAGTTTCTCACTGTTGGAGAGGTTACAGATAAGCAAGGGTAAAAGGTTGGAATGATCTATATGGGGATGAATTAGAGCTGAAGACACCAGCATGAACTCATATTTAGTGTAACATAAACACAGAGGATTACATACAGTATATTTATGGATCTGTGCATACACAGGGGTTCATATATATGTATCTCCTGGCTCTGTCAGCAGAGAGGGCCTGGAGACAACGATACCGCCGCTGCCATGAGCATACCATGCACCACACCTTGATGCCCTCTTTCACTCTCCCATGAAAGGAACCAGAGTTTTTTTTTTTTTTTTTTAGCAAAATGGCTGATTCCAGGACTGGGGCAGGAAAGACAAAGTGAGGGTGTGGCATTTTGTAGTACCAGAGAGTGAGGAAGTTACAAACCCACCCTAAAACTTCCTAAAACCCCACTCAAATGAGGGTATGTCAAAGGGACATCTACACCCACTCAAGAATCCCTGTTCCCCAGACTGAAATAACAAAGTAAACAATATTGGGTTACAAACCAAAGGCTAAAATAAGTATCCACAAGTCAGTGCTGACACAATAACTGAGTAACAAGTAAAGGCAGGAGAAGCCAGGAGTCTTACAAAACAAGTGCAAGTCATTCATTCAGATACTCTACCCATAAGGAAGCAAAGTCTCACTCCACATCCTTCAGAGGGTGGGCTGTGAACACTGACTTCCTTTCAACATTGTAGCTGATGCTGAGTCAGAGGTTGGGAGGAGAGAGGAATAACTTTAGGCAGGAGAAAGGTGACACTCACTACCTGAAATGGGTGACTAGAGGTTCCATCAAGGCCTGGCCGGATGGAGTTCTTGGCTCTTCCTGGCCATTGGGACCGTAAACCAGCAGATGGAAGATCGATCCTTCATCTCTTGCTCATTTTCTCATTTAATTTTCTACCTTTCAAACACATAAATAAATCTCCAACCAAAGAAACACAACACCACCATCCTGAGTTGAATTTCGGGTGTATCTTTATTTTGGTTGAGTCATATACTACATATATTTAAAAGAATATATATTTATAGCTTAAAACATTTTGTATAATTTTGTGCTATGTTTAAAATGCTGCAAGAGGGGGTGTGCATATTCGTGTGGCAGTTAAGACACTGCTTGGAATGCCCACTTCCCATATTGCAGTGCCTGCTGAAGCCCTGGTTCCACTTCAAATGCTCCCTTTATGTTGGTAAATACACTGGGATGTAGCACATGCTGGCTCAAGTAGTGGGGGCCTTGCCACCCATCTGTGAGATCCAGATGTAGCTCTTTGCTAAGGTCTAGCTTGGTTCCAGTTGTTGTGAACATGAGGGGAATAAATCAGCAGACAGAAAACCAATCAGTTAATCTCTCTTTCCCTTAACCTTTCAAAGCAAGCAAACAGATGAACAAAACCCAACTTTTAAAATGGTGTGGTAGCTTAGATTCTTTTTCAAGATGTGTCCTATCCAGTAGATAACTTACTAAAAAGATTATTCCAGGGGTTGGTTCTGTGGCATCAAACAGATAGATAAAAATATTTAAAATAAAACAAAAAGGTTATTACAGTACTGCTTAAAGGAACAAAAAATGGGAATAAATAATCCAGAATATATAAACAACTATACTAGTATTTTCACACTATGATGTATTACACACATGAAAATAATAACTATATTCAGCAATGTGGGTAAACTTAAGAGACAGAATATACAAAAAGCTTTTAAGATTTATTTATTTGATTACAAAGTCAGATATACAGAGAGGAGAGACAGAGAGAGGAAGATCTTCCGTCCGATGATTAACTCCCCAAGTGAGCCGCAACAGGCCAATGCGCCGATCCGAAGCCAGGAACCTGGAACCTCTTCCGGGTCTCCCACACGGGTGCAGGGTCCCAGTGCATTGGGCCGTCCTCCACTGCTTTCCCAGGCCACAAGCAGGGAGCTGGATGGGAAGTGGAGCTGCCGGGATTAGAACCGGCGCCCATATGGGATCCCGGGGCATTCAAGGCGAGGACTTTAGCCACTAGGCCATGCCGCCGGGCCCTACAAAAAGCTTTTAATCTGATGCAGACAGCCCTATGACAAATGGCTATAACTTGGCCCACCTATCTCAATTCTTTATCTACATTCCAGACTCACACATCTCATTGTCCTCTAAACACTTCTCATTCTTTTGCCTTTTTTTTTTAAGGAAACTATTTTGATTCATACATTGTACAAGTTACCCATTTAAAACATACAATCCATTAGTTTTTAGCATACTTAAGAGTTGGGCAACTATCACCATAATTAACATTAGAATACTTTCATCACACTACAAAAAAATTAAAAAATAAAACAACTCATATTCATTAGCAGCCAAATCACATCTCCTGGTAATTCCCACACTCTCATGGCCCTAGGCAACCACCAATTTACATTCACTCTCTATGGATTTCCCCATTTGGAACACTTCCTATCAATGGTGACTTCCTTCAGGCAACACAATTTTTACCAGGGTCATCTGTGTTCTACAGGTTCCTGTATTCCCTTATTTTTATTGGTAAGATTGGTTACACATTGAAAAGTGGTGAAGCAGGTAATAACATAAAATGATGTCTTTAAAAAAAAAAGATTTAGGGGGTCAAGCACGGTAGCCTAGTGGCTAAAGTCCTCACCTTGCATGAAACTTAGGATCCCAAATGCATGCTGGTTCTAATCCCGGCAGCCCCACTTACCATCAGCTCCCTGTCTGTGGCCTGGGAAAGCAGTAGAGGATGGCCCAAAGCCTTGGGACCCCACAACCCACGTGGGAACCCTGGAAGAGCTTCTGGGCACCTGGCTTCAGACTGGCTCAGCTTCAGCCGTTGCAGCCACTTGGGGACTGGATATAAGATCCTCTCTGTATCTCCTCCTCTATGTATATCTGACTTCCTAATAAAAAAATAAATATTAAAAAATAATTAAAAATAAATATTAAAAAAATAAATATTCATTCATTCAAAAGGTAGAGTGATAAAGACAGGAAGAGAGATAAGAGATCTTCCATCTCCTGGTTTCCTCCCCAAAAGGCCAATACAGCCAGAACAGGGCCAGAAGCCTGGAACTCCAGCTGAATTGCCAATGTAGGTGGCAGGGGCCCAAGTACTGGGGAATTCTTCCTCTGCTATCCCAGGTACAATAGCAGGGAATTGGGCAACTGGTACTCATGTGGATGCCAGCGCAGCAAACTGCAACTTGTTTGCTGAGCCACAGTGGAGGCTCAAATGCCATCGTATAAAAAGAATACTCTGTCCCCACCACACAGTCTGCCTTAGAATATATTTGATTATTTACTAAATGGGGGTTCAACTCCCATTAGTGACATGTGGCATAACGCTGCTCATAGGGTAGTGACTCTTACACAAAGGTAAGTACATCACCATCAAAACACAACAAGCTCCCAACAGTCCTGATGTCAGACAATGAGGAGTCCACCTCTGTCTGCTGGTTTACAGACTGCCCTTTTTCTAGATATCACTGACTCTTGAAAAGGTTCCATATACCATTTTTTTCTCCTCAGCTTCATTGTTTTTCTTGCTTTATTAAAGAAATATTTACTGAGGGCCCAGCGGTGTGGCCTAGTGGCTAAATCCTCGCCTTGGATGCACTGGGATCCCATATGGGCTCTGATTCTAATTTCAGTGGTCCTGCTTTCCCATCCAGCACCCTGCTGGTGGCCTGGGAAAGCAGTCGAGGACAGCCCAAAGCCTTGGCACCCTGCACCCGTGTGGCAGACCTGGAGGAGGTTCCAGGTTCCTGGCTTCGGATTGGCGCAACACCGGCCATTGTGCTCACTTGGGAAGTGAACCACTGGACGGAAGATCTTCCTTTCTATCTCTCCTCCTCTATATATATCTGACTTTGTAATAAAAATAAATCTTTTAGAAAAAAAGGAGATATTTACTGAACGCTATTTTATAGATATGGCATCATTCTAAGTGAATGAATGGGGAGTGAAGCAAATGGGGACATTTTTCTTTAGGCGTTCTCATGCAGTGAGATCAATAACAAGGAAAAGGAAATGGGTAATAAAAGTGTAGCAGGAGGAAGGAAATACATGCTTTGAGAAAGAAGTTCCTTAGTAAAGGAGCTGCCAAGAGAGTGGGGGCATGAGAAACAGGAAAGGCAGCTGCAGTGAGGCAATTCGGGGGAAGGGCTTGGGACACTCACCACCCAGGCGAGTGCCTGGGTTCAAGCTCTGGCTCTGCCCCCCAGTTCCAGGTTAATGCCTGTGTGCACTCTGGGAGGCAGCAGGTGATGGCTTAAGAACTTAGATCCCTGCCGAGCATGTGGGAGACCTGGAGGAGGTTCCCGGCTCCTGACTTCAGACTTGGCTCAGCTCTAGCCATTGCAGTCATTTGCAGGCGTGAACCAGTGGACAGATCTTTCTGTTTCTCTTCTCTGTAAATCTGACTTTCCAATAAAAAGAAACAAATCTTTTTTTTTTTATATATAATTATTGGAAAGCTGGATATACAGAGAGAAGGAGAGACAGAGAGGAAGATCTTCCATCCGATGTTTCACTCCCCAAGTGAGCCGCAACGGGCCGGTGTTGCGCCAATCCGATGCCGGGACCAGGAACCTCTTCCGGGTCTCCCACGCGGGTGCAGGGTCCCAAAGCTTTGGGCCGTCCTCGACTGCTTTCCCAGGCCACAGCAGGGAGCTGGATGGGAAGTGGAGCTGCCGGGACTAGAACCGGCGCCCATATGGGATCCCGGGGCGTTCAAGGCGAGGACTTTAGCCGCTAGGCCACGCCGCCGGGCCCTAAATCTTTTTTTTTTTTTTTAAAGAAGATTGCAGAGTGACAGACATCCATGAGGAGAGAGATTGCTCTACTTTCTAAATGACTGTTGTCCACATGGGGCTGGCCAGGAAGTTTGCCTGTCTCTACATGTGGTAGGGCCCTAAGTACTTGGGTCATCATCTGCTGCTTCTCCTGTGTGTTAGCAGCACACTGGCTCAAGCAGAGGCACTGGGACTCGCACTGACATTCTGGAATCAGATATAAGTGTCCTGAGTAGCTGCTTAACCTGCGGCACCATGGTCCCCACAGTGACAATTACATTGTTTAAGAAGGACTGTGTTAGCTATTTTACTCTACTGAATTAGACAGCATTCAGAGACATGTAGGAGAAAATTTTCTGTGGAGAACTAATGCCTGTATTTCATAATGTAACAAAATTTTGGAAGTAGCAAAACAAACAACACCCCCCCCTAAAAACCCCAAAAAAACAAAAGACATTCTCTTCTAAGCTGCAATTTCAGTTCACAAAATGAACCTTGGGCATGCTCACATATTGGATTCTTGATAATAATAAGCATAAATGTTCTTAACTTCTGTCCTCTCTCAGCTTCTGTGCACCAAGAAAATCTAGCCACAAGCCTACGAGTTAATAACAAGAGTTATTACATGGCAGGAAACAGGCAAGCCAGGTTCTTCATCACAAAGCCCCAGACAAGAACCAGCCAGAAGGAAACAACATGTCCACGGGAAGGCACCAATGCTAGCAGAGGGTCAAGGCAGAGAAGTTTAGGACCTGGGTGATCTGAATTACATGAAGCAGTTTCTCTCAACTTGTTGGTTTCCTTCTTTTATGTTTAAATTATCAGTTGTGCAATCTAACTTCTTCAGCTCTCACAGTAAGCCTTTCATAGGTGAATCACTTTGCATCACTTCAAAAAAGAAATTCTTCATGCATGAGGCATAAGATGCTGGCAAGCACAAAAACCAAGACCACAGACAGCTGATGAAGACTCCTGGGCCCAGGCAGGGTGTGGGACAGAGGTAGCGTATCTTGTGGGTACAGCTGGCTTCTGCGTGGAACAGCAGAGAGTGGGGTAACAAACTTGTGCTGTCAGTGTGTTCTGGAAAGTAGGGAAGAGATTTAGGGAAGCCAACAAATATCTCTGCCCCATGCTTCTAGGCCTCCGCCACACGCACACCGTTCTGCCATCCCAGCGGCCAACCTGGCAGACACACACAATGCAATCACCTGATTCATCAGGACCAGGGGTCAGGGCAAAGCTCCAGGAAGTTGCACCTTCCTCACACAGCGTCCTGGTGAGCTCACAGGACGTAGCATCTGACTCCGAGTGCACTTCCAGTCTAGTGTAGACAGGCACCCACAGGACAAACTCTGAATCCAGCCACACAGACTTCTTGTTATTAGGTTTCGCTTGCAACTGTCTCAACGAGTTAGAATAACTCATTATTTTTTCACCCGAAGGGTTCGCCTGCTACTTCTTGTTTTTATCTCAATTAATTTAGTGTCTGCCGGACTAACACAAATTACCACTTCCATGTCTTGCACTTTTGATTTAAAAATAAAGTTAATTTGGGAGGTGTTTAAAGCTTTATTAATATTTATATGGCCATTAGCAGCGGCTATGGTTCTAGCAGGCTTCTATTTCAAATGAGAAGTTCTCTTCCATTCCTGTCTCTGGCTGTAGCATTCCCATTCTGACCACATCATTTTTAACATTTTTCTTAGGGCACCAACTGGAATTTCAAATAGCGTCACAGAAAAAAAAAATTTGATGTGGGTTTTCCCACATTTATCTTGCGCATTGTGTTCTCTGAGTCTGAGTTACGTAATACATGTCTTCCTCTTTCTGCAAAACTTCCTAGCAACCCTATCCTTGACCAAAGTGCACAGGTACACTCAGGGTTCTTCACCATCTGCTTCTGGCCATGTACCAAGGAAGCACCAGGAGTGTTCCAATACAACACTGAAATACAGATGAGCATGTCATCTCTCGGGAGGAAAAGAGGATATGATGGTAATGATGTAGACACAATCATGTAGCATTTCCTGCTAGCACCCCCAATACATTTAATAGTCATTTTAATACAGTAAGGAACTAAGGAAATTCCAGTTGGACATATGCCCACCTATTGGAACTAACAGGTCTCAAAGCTGACCTCATACAGCAACAGGAGAAGTAAAAAGAAACTGTCTTTAGAGAAACAAGGATCGAATAAAAACACAGCACTGAAAGTCTAACACTGTCCTGGCAGCTTTCCTGAATTTCGTTCGGTATCCGATGCCTTGCTAGACGTGCGACCTCCGTTAGGTGACTGAAGGCTCTGTGCCTTCATTTCCTTCTTTTGGAAATGGGGATAAGATTTTCTGCTGCTCTCACTGAGGTTTTATGAGTCCTAAGAAGTTGACTGGGGGGCAGGTGTTGTGGTACAGTAAGGTAAGCTGCTGTGTGGGGAGCTCACATTCCATATCTCAGTGCTTGGTTTAAGTGCTGGCTACTCTAGTTCTGATCCAGCTTCCTGTTAGTGCACCTTGGAGGCAGCGGATGATGGCTCAAGCACACAAGCCACTGCCACCGTGAGGGAGCCCTGGTTGGAGCTGTCGGTTTTGGCTTTTGCCTGGCCCAGTCCTAACTGCTACAGGCATTTGGAGTGAAGCACATGGAAGACCTCTTTCTGCCTTTCAAATAAAATGAAAATAAATAAATCTTAAGGACTTACAAAGACAGTACTTGCAAGGCAAGTACTGACAACCACAGAATTAGATAATTTTGAAATATTAACTATAACAAATACAAGTTTAGGGTCTGGCACAGTAGCCTAGTGGCTAAAGTCCTCATCTTGCAAGTGCCAGGACCGCAAATGGGCGCTGGTTTGTATCCTGGTGCCCTAGCTTCCCATCCAGCTCCCTGCTTGTGGGCTGGGAAAGCAGTTGAGGATGGCCCAAAGCCTTGGGTCCCTGCATCCACGTGGGAGGCCTGGAAGAAGCTCCTGGCTCTGTTCCAGCCTCTTGGGGGAGTGCATCCGCAGATGGAAGATCTTCCTCTCAGTCTCTCCTCCTCTCTCTGTATATGTGCCTTTCCAATCAATAAAACTAAATAAATTCTTTTTTAAAAAAGAAAGAAATAGTAGTTTAGGGGCTAGTATTGCGGGGCAGCGGGCTAAGCCACCGCCTGCAATGCCAGCATCCCATATGAGCACTGGTTCTAGTTCTGTCTGTTCCATTTCCAAACCATCTCTCTGCTGGTGTGCCTGGGAAAGCAATGCATGACAGTATCTAGGCTCCTGCCACTCATGGAAGAGACCCGGATGGAGTTCCAGGCTCTTAGCTTCAGCCTGATCTACCCTTTCCTGCTGTCGCAATTTGAGGAGTACACCAAGAAATGGAAGCGCTCTCTCTCCCCATCTAACTCTGCCTTTAAAAAAAAAAATAAATTTAAGAATTTAAATAGTTTCCTCTACTGTGACCAAAAACAACAAGGAAAACTGAGGACAAGTAGAACCAATTACTCCTTAAGGGGGACATTCCTATCCTGTCTAGCAATCATTTGTTGACTATTAACGCACATGTGGTAACCTGGCATCTCTCAGGAATTGCTCAAGAGCTGTGTTAGCTGATACAGTAGATCTTTGCTACATTTGGCTACTGGGTACCTAAAACATGGCAAGTGTAGCCTGAAATGTGCTCTAAATATAAAAAAAATCACTAGAATTATTGGCTTATTTACTCTTCAAGGAGAACATTTCAAAGACTATGAGGAACTTAAAATATCTTAATATTTTTAATACTCATTATTCATAAAAACGATAACACTTGGAAATATTGCATTAATAAAATGCAATACGAAAGTTAAGTTCACATTCTCTTTTTGCTTACTTCAGTGTGGCTATTAGGATGTCTAAATTGCATATGTGACTCAAATTTGTGCTGCACTTAGACTGTGCTAATTCAGATCAAGAAGGAAAGTAAGCCATAATAAGTAACAGCTCTTATTACTATGCTTTTGCAGCGAGATAGATGGAGGTAAAGATCTTGCATCCAATGATTTACTTTCAAAATGGTTACAACGGGGCTGGGCTGGGCTATGGCGAAGCCAATAATGAGGAACTCAATCCATGTCTCTTACGTGGGTGTCAGACATCCAAACACTTTAGCCACCATTAACAGAAAATAGAGACATGAGGTCTCAGATTATGTGCTCTAGGGAAGTGGCTGTCCCAAGTGGCAACGTGGCTACTGTGCCAATTAGCTGACTCTGATCATCACTGCTCAGTTATTAAATAGTTACTCTGCTACATGTTTTCAACACATTATTCCCAGAAGCACAGCAGCTCTAATAAGCTAAGAAGACATTCTCTCCTTTTGTATGCAAGGAGATGCTTTCAGAGTATGTTGTGCCCCAGATCTCAGGGCTGGTTGGGTTCAGGACAAAAGTGAATCAATGCGTATCCTAGTGCAAAGCAAGGTGCTTCTATTCTACCCAGGTCTCTCGGAGCTCCAGGCCAAAGTAAGAGAGGGATCCTTCATAAGCAAAGAACTTTGCAGCTGGCTCAACATTCTAGTTTTAAAAGGCACAGGTTTCCAAAGAATTTACAAGCAAATTGAGGATTGTGTTGTCGCCCACAAACAGCCATTCTGGTTCCATTTTAACTGAATTTAAGCCCCATCTGCCAACAACAACAAAAATGTTAAAAAAGAAAAAAAAAGCATTTCCAAGCCAATATAATATACACATTAGAAGAGTAAATTTTAACTTTAAAAAATATATGCATGAAGAAATGACTTGCCAAGTTAAACTTCAAAAGTGCTCATTCTGAGCCCAGCATTGTGGCTGCTCAACTTCTAATTCAGTTCTCTCTAATGTGCCTGGGAAGACAACAGAAGGTGACTCCTGGGGGCCCTGCCTCCCACATGGGAGAGCAGATGGAGTTCTTCGTTCCTGCTTTTGGCCTGGCTGAGCTGTAGCTGTCGTGGCCATGTAGGGAGTGAATCAGCAGGTAGAAGGTCTCTCCCCACGCCCCCGCCTCCACCCTTAAAGCTCTGCCTTTCCAATAAATAACTACATCTTTTTTTTTTTAAGTGCTTATTTTGCCATCTAGGGAACAGCAGAAAAATGCTTAGATGTTGGGTCACAAAAATTAAACTGGGGCCATCTTCAAATGGGAAAGGGGAGACAATGTGGTAACATCAAACAATGTATTTTGATTTTTTTTCAGGGGATCCAATCGGCAGCCAGTGCACTGAAGTTAGGCAGGCCTTTAGACATTCCACAAAGACAAGGCACCCATGTCAGTTGACACTGTCAAGACAGAAAAAAATCCCTGTACTAGTATTGTGGTGTTAAGAATTTCCTTCTCTACTATCCATCTTTTATCATGTTTATTATGTTACAACGTAAAATAACATAGAAAACAAAAAATTACAATTTAAAGAAGAGTGAAACAACCAATAAAGCATAATCACGAACACAGAAAATGATTTCAAAGGCTGGAGTCAGGACTAGGCCATGGAGGAGGGTCTACTCATAGGACAGAGGCATTCTTTCTACATAGTTTTTACATTACCAAAAACTGTTGTGTTACATTTACTAAAGTTGTGCATCAAAGAACACATGTAAATTTTGTGTAGATTAAAATCTGGCCATGCTTGCTCAATCACTCCTTACCGTGAGGATGATGAACTGAACATCTAGAGGATACTGGCACTTCCTCTTTCACTGTTGGGATAGCATTTGCTAAACAGCAAAATATTTTTCTCACTGCAAGCAGTGCTTCCTGGGTGCTATTATTACCAGGACTGTCAATATACGCCACTTTTTACAGCACTTTTTTAGGAAGAGAAACAGGGAGAATTTTTCCTTATGAATTTCTTTAGTACCGGCAAACATTGTGATGAAAACTAGCAGCATAAAATGGGCTTGCATACATTCTGTTTAATAGCTACTCATTTTGTGAACTAAGCTACTTGTACTAACAGATTGTCTGATTAAAGATTTCACACAACCAAGCGCCTATATGTTATGCTTACAGGCAGGGAAGAATATTATCTGTAAGCTGTTTATACTTTTTTCTTAGCTCATTCAGGTACATCAACAAGAGGATTTTAGGACAAAAATATCTATAAAAGTATCTGTTTTAAACAACCTCACAGATGCTATTAAGAAGATACAATCATCTGACAAAGGAGTGTTTTACTCATCTGACCCAAGCAAACAAAAGAGCTCTCACTTAATATTCTGAACAATGAGCCAGTCCATTTTTTTCCCACAATAACTACCATCCTTGTCATTGCCGGTAAACAGTCCTTGCCTGGCACACAGCAGGCATTCATGTTCAGGAACATGTATCAGCTCAAGCTTATACATGTGCATAGCCCAAGTTTAGACTGAATCTCCTACGCAGATTTCTGAGACTCCATTCAACTTCATTCTGTCACCAAAAACTCCGACGTGCTCATACACATCCAAGCTCTTACAGCTGGTCACACAACATCCCCCACAATCATGGCTTCCTGTGGGAATTATTAGTTTGTAAATCTATCTTTTCCATGAAAGTGCCAGCGTTTCAAGGATAGGGACCACATTTTGATGCTTTGCTAATTTAATTAACTCTGAGAAATGGCCAGAGTAATAGAAGGTGGGGATTCAGAGAACAAGGTGGTGGTCCCTGTTGGAAAGTGGGAAGGTCGGGATTTAAATGGAGGATGCCTCATTCCAAGTTAGCTTCTTTCCCTTTCTCCCAACTACCCAGAAAATGGGAGTGGACGTAATGGGAACAGAGTAGAACGTGCAACAAAATAAAACAATTACAGATGTTAAGCCAGGTAAGACACAAGTGCTGGGCTCAGATACACTGAGTATGAGAAACAGAAGGTATGATTCTGGGGGGTCCATGCCTCAGAAAAAATCTCTGAAAGTCAACATGCATGAAAAATTAACCGTGACAATCTCAGCCATTCTTGATGAAATTTTTCCTTTTTTTTTAATAGTTTTTAAGAAAATATTTTTATTTTCATTTTATTTGAAAGGCAGAGTCAGAGACAGACCCAGAGAGGCATGTGGAAGTCTCTCCTTAGTTTGTTTATTCCCCACATGCCCACAATAGTGAAAGTCAGACCAGCCTCCAAGGTGACTGGGAAGAACCAAGGCCATGAACTCTCACCTACTAGCCACCCAGGTGTATATTACAGCAGGAAGCTGGATCAGAGGAGAAAGTTAGACTTGAACCAGAAACTCACATACAGGATGTGGGCATCCTCTACGTGATGGCTTCACTGCTCTGTTACACACCTGCTCCTAAGATGATTTCTAAAGGGAATAGCATCGATCTTTGATCTGTTTCTGTATCTCTGTAAGTTGCAAGAAGAATGAAAGACTACGTGAAAAGATCCCAATGAAATGGACCCCTGCTCTACAGAAGGAATTGAACAGGTAAGTCAGAGGAGACAAATCCTACGATAGGTAGCAAATTGTCAGACCTAAGCAAAACCAACAGTTTTGGTGGCAAATCTAAACTAACTACAATTAACCCAGCATGAAAAAAAAAGGGAGGGGAGTGTTTATCAGGAGCATGTCCTCTGATTTTAACATTACCCTGGACAGGCTCTTCGTGAAAGTAAGTAATACGTTAATGTTGGTATTAATAGGATTCCAAATGGCAAAGTAATTAGGGGACTGAAGGTTGGAGATAACTGGCTGGGTTTTTAGGCAGTTATCTACACGCTGTCACTGTCTAGCTATGTGGCTTCAGGCAACTTACCATCCTCATTTGTAAAACAAGGCCAGTGATGGTGCATATTTCATTGGTTTGCCGGCAGATTAAAGGAAAGCCCTGCAAAGCGACCAAGTAGCCAGTAGCACAGATACATGCTTGAAAAATGTTTGCTGCTCATGCTTTCAGAATGCTGTATTTTATGTAAGCATTTTTTAAAGACTCAAGTGATCTCTTTAAAATAACAAGACATTCTAAAAGCATATAAGGTAAAAAAAAAAAACAACCTAATTTTTATATCTGGATGAAATCTACTGTTTTGATACACTTTCCTTAATATAGAATTATAAAGTAAAGATAAACCAATACAGTGGGGTGGTGATGACAGTACTCATAGTTTCTCCTCTTTAAACCTAATTGCGTGCGTGCGTGTGTGTGTGTGCACGTGCGCGCACTTAAAACCTTCTCTGTAGAAACATCGACGTTTTTAATCCAAAGGAAAAAAAATCAGCTTGTAGATAACATTTGAACAGCTACAATTTGCGAAGAACTACAAAATATTTACCAAAGATTTTATGCTGACAAGGAATTTTAGGCAGAGTAAATGACAATTACAGTTCAGCCTAAATACGAAGAGGTGGTTGTCGTTGTTTTACATCAGGGGGCTCTTTTGGTTTTCAAAGGCAGATCAAAGCTACATCCTTCATGGGGGAAACACGGGATTCCTGAGGCCTCCGTGCACTTTCGTTCAAAATACCCCACTGACCTATGTCAGGGAAAGTGGTAACTGATGAGAAAATAAGAACTACACATTAACTACAATAGTAATAAAGAATAAACACCACTCCCCAAGCCCCAAGTATACAACTGCTTCCTGTTGTCAGGACATTGCCACTGACACTGAGCCAGTTTTTGTTCCATTATAATAGGTTTCAGGATATGTCTGCTTAAATCCTACAGCGCACAGGACACACTGGTCACTATCATTCGCAATCACTAACAAAACACTGCCCATCATCAGCCCCACCATCTGTCCTCCCAGGTCCCTCCACACGTGGGCTTGAACAGATTTTGAACTGGCCAAGGTCACTGCACAGCCAGCCTCCACAGATGGGGCCAGTGTGAAAAACCTAATTGCAGCTGTGGATAAACATGCACAAGGACACACATGGTTGGCCATACCCCTGTCTAGACTTGACGGTGGCACAGTGTCACGGAGCACAGACAGCAAGGACATGGTTTCAAGGTAACTGCCTCTCAGGGACCTTTCCACTATCGAGGAAATGTTACTATAATGTGCTCGGCATTTCTCCAAGATCTTTCAGTATCAATTTGAAAAACCAGCAGAGAGGTTGCCTTGCCTATTCTGGGAATATCTTCTAAAGTTTCTCTGGGAATTAAAAAACAGCATTTCTTCAGCAGCACAGCACCACAAACCACATGAAAGTTACAAATGTGGCTTGCACAGAATACAGTAGATTCTGAGTTAGTGAAAAAAAATGAAATATTTTCATTCCAAGTATTTATTCCATCTGTATTAAGATTTCCTTTTTCTACTTCCTTTCTACATTCAGCTGCTTTCCTGGAACCTCTGCTTGCTTCTTCAATGCTATGTCATTGGGTATGTAGACCTGTTCTTCTGTACTCCTAAGCAACTCATCAAAATGGAATCGCACTGAAGTTGATATCTGGATTTTCCCTCTTGAAATATATACAGCCCTTGGGGATTTGGGTTGTCAATATCTTTTCTGGACATTTACCATGTCTGGTCACTCAGGTTGAGCTAAACTGGGTGTGCATTACTTTCTGAAAAGCTGTTAAATTTAAAATAAGATATCAAGTTGGTGCTATTTCAAAAGATTGTTGATAAAAAAGGACATTTAACTGTAACCATACTGAACAGACAGTTGATTATAGAAAGACATGTCAGTGCACATATGGCAGCCGACTAAATTATGCACATCTGGATTACTTTTGGCAAGAAACATAGCTAAGTGTCTAAAGCCAAGTTTAGCAATCTGTCACTAACAATATGTACATTTATTTTAAAATGTCAAGGGCTCAAAGTCATATTTTCTATTTCTTCATAAACTTTCCAGCTCTTCAGAAGACAGCAAACAGGTGACAAAACACATTGCCCAAACTGCCAAAGGCTGTATAAATAAGGGGTAATTTTGAACTTCTCACCACATATACAGAGGATTCAAACTCTGAAACAAATGCATGTGTTGTGGGATGTACTGAAACACAGATTTTTAAGTAAGGGTGTTATTGTTTTACTCTGAAAGTTGGTTGAAAAGTGCATTCCTATAAAAATATGGCTGGCCTCTACGTGGAGAAGTAAACATCAGAGCAAGCTGGGCAAAGCGCATGGAGATGGTCTGACAGCACCTACTTACAAAAGGAAAAGACCAATGTCTGTGATTTTCTCAGAATAACTTTCCTTTTTCCTGTTGCCAATTACTGACATCACTGAAACCCCAAAGAGGTTTTTTTTTTTCTTCTTACTTCTAGTTCCCTTGATTAAAAGAAAAGCCAAGAGACAGGAACATGACTCAAACTCGCAGCAACAAGAAACTTTACAAGTGGATGAATGAGTATCAGCCAGGTGGGAATGTAGCAGTACCTGTATGCACAAAACTCATCTTGAGTTTCGTGCTGCCTGCTCGTTATTCTAACATTCCAGGCTTCTTAACAACTTCAGTAGGAATGCCAAGATAGATCATGGAGACGGGGGTGGGGCCTCATCATTCCAGGTGTTGCCTTCCAGTCTCATTTGTGCTGGTAGTGAAGAAACACTGGAGTAGAACTATTCTATTCATACAGCAATAATCTGAATATATACAATCCGTGTCAATCTGAATATATACAATTCGCCTCTTTTCTGGCTCACTAATTTGGATTTTTCAAACCACTAATCAGCATATTTTTATTATATCCTAGATCTAGATAAGATTTTCAAATGGCGTATTGGGTGGGTGGGTGGAAAATGTTGTTTCTAAATCATAGATTTTCAAATACCAAGCATAGTGTTTACAGGCTAAGCCTCACCTTCATCTACACAGTGAGGATGGTAGTGGTCTCCCTCACAGAATGGCTCGGAGAAGTGTGTGCTTCACCTTGAACACACCCAGCATTACTGGCTCCAAGTCATACCACTCCTTTTGCTTCTTCTTAAAGTGCTATGTAATTCATAAACTACAGGTTGCCAATGAAATGCTCTAAGTCCTAGAGAAAGATCTAAATGAGTAAAAAAGAATAAATAATCGTTAAAATAGAAACAGGTATTTTTGTTAACTATTTTTATAAGGGCCTTGAAATTTATTTTTGTAAGCATCTTGAAATCTATGTGAACCCAAATGTCTTTCTCCACCTGGATGGATAAGAGCCTATTTAGAAAGCACACATTTTTTTTTCTTTTTACCATTCATCCATTTCAGAGGATTTTAAGTTTAATATTACTAGAGATAGAAAGTAAAATAACCCTATATCCTTCTTACTTTGGTATTTTCTATTTGAGTACACAAACTAATTTAAAAATTTTATCTGGTAGAAAAAAATGTTCAAGTAAAAGATATATATAAGCAGGCAGAAAAATAACACAAATTAATTAAATGAATCCATTTGCTAGGATTTAATTTTCAATGCTTTCTTCCCTTATTCTCTGAACCCTGAGGAATTTCATGTCCTCCTGGGGACAAAGACACCAGAAATATAAATTAAGTGGCTCTAGAATGCCAAGTCCTGGAAGATTCCAAGACCTCAGAAGAACCGGAAAGAGATCTAAAAGACGGGTCCTCAGCACTGACCACAGACACAAAATAGCCCTGGTCCAGTGTTGCTGGACTGCTGGCCTAAAGACGTGACTAGGAGAATTTATCATTTAGATGGCTAAATCAATGTTCAGCATACTTATCAAGTTCCAGAGAATAAGTAAGGGTATTCAGTTGTCAGCAGAAAAATAAGGCTCTGGGTTCCTGGCTTTGGACTGGCCCAGTCCTGGCAGTGAGAGACTGGGGGAGTGAACCACTGGACAGAAGGCCTCTGTCTATTTCTCTGTCTCAGTCTTACGTTTCTTTGCCTTTTCAAGAAGATGAAAAGAAAAATTAATTAAAATAGTTGACCTTTAGAAAAAGAGAAAATCACCCTGCTATACAGTTCACTTAACTTCTCTGAGGTCACTGAAGCGAGAATGGCAGGCTGTATGATGTGCCAGTTCCAGGGAAGTAAAAATGGACTCAGAAACTGTGTCATGTGAGGAACTTGTATCAAAGCAACTCACCATGCCAGCAACAAGGAATCAAGTATTGAAAACGTCTGTCCAATGTTAGATGCCATATGGAGAAAACTGATTATTCTATAGGTTTCTCATTACTAAATGCAAATGCATAGGTACAGTCTGGAATCTTAAAAAAAAAAAACAACAACTAAACTTGATATTGGTTAACTCTTCAGACTCAATTCCAACATTCAGTTTTGTTTTAATTTGCAAAAATAATTTATTTGAAATAAGGAGAGGGGAAGACAGGAAGAGAGCGAGATGGAGGGAGAGAGAGAGAGAGAATGAATGAGTTTCTCCACTGAGGGCTTCACGTGGCTAGGGCTGTGGTAGCTGGGAGCTGGCAACTCAGTCTCGGCCTCTCACATGAGTGGTTTTCCCATGTGGGTGGCAGGGACCCAACCACCTGCCCCATCACCTGCTCTTGGGAGGGTGTGGATTAACAGGAAGCTAGGATTGGGAGTAGCCCTGAGATTCCAGGCGCGTTGATATGGGACATGTGTATCCCAGGGCAGGGTCTTTAACTGCTGTGCTCCATACCAGCCCCCAAAACTCAGTTTTAAAGATCAAACCATAATTTATAATTAAATCCCTCAACTGTTCAGCAAAGATGTAAGGTTTTTACTTTAGGTCAAGGGTAAAAAGGTAAAGGGGCTCTACCATGACCTCAGCTTTTCAGCTGCATTTCAAAATATGTTACAATATATGAACACTCGTGAGCATTTTGGTGAATTCTGGAATCTGAGAAACCATCCCTTTCAAAAGATGTAATTAATAAGGTATTATGGGAAAAACACAGGACAATGTCTTTCTTGAATCATGCTAATTTCATTACAATGAACCTAAATATTCTAAACTAATTATTTCAAACAATAGCATTTCCAGTACTTAAAGGAATTGTTCTCCTAAGAGTCTTTTGAATTCAATTTTATTTGTCCATTATTTATAACACCCTCTTAAGGTTAATATAAACAAAGCAAGCCGTGTTGAGTTATTCCTCATGCCCAAATTGCTCTCTTGTTTTTTTTCTTTTATTGAACCCAACTTGTTCCTAAACATCAGTGTAACAATCAACTCAAAATCCTTGTAACAGCATTTGCTTGGAATATGTACTATGCTTAGTCCAAAATCTGGATTAAGTAACAGTGAAGTTTGGAACATACAACAACCAGCAAAAGTGACTATACAGAGTATTTTTGGTAATAATATTTATTGGCTAACACCACATGAAGACAGAAATGGCATTGATGTCCACAAACCAAAGCTCTGAATCATTTGTTGCTCATTCTATTTGGGAGTGAGTTTTATTTTAAATTTGTACCTAATGTATGTAAGAAGCCATACCAATGTTCCACAAAAGTTTTTATTTTTTTTTCTTTGAAGATTTATTTGAAAGGCAGAGTTACTGAGGGAAAGAGACACAGAGATGTTCCTTCCACAGATGGCCCCAACAGCTGGGGCTAGCCAGGAGGAGGTGAGCCAGGAGCTTCACTTGGGTCTCTCAAGTAGATGGTGGGGCCATCTTCATTTGCTTTCCCAGGCATTTAACTGGGAAGCTGGTGGGCAGCAGAGCAGCCTGGACTGGAATTGGCAACCGGATAGGATGCTGGTATCGCAAAGCACAGCTTAACCCAGTGCACCACAATGCCAGCATCACACGAATTAGTTTTCATTGCCTTAGTCCATTATAAATAATCAGCTCCTGCCACAACCTAGCATCGTAAGACAGAATTTCCACTAAAATTGTGGACCTCACTGACACTCATTGCTAAAATGACTATTCTCATTAACAGCAATTATATAGTTTCTCACAAAAATGCCCTAACAAATATGAAAACTTAGACTGTAAGATCACATGAAAGCTAACTTACTGTCTTAAAAATCTACATAAATAAAAATTTTTATTGTGCTCAAGTGCTTTTGTAAATATCACCTTCTTGGCAGTAAACTTCAACATGGAAAAAAATCAGAAATAATATTTTTAATGAATTTATCTTAATATTTTATTTAACTTAAAATAATTCAACAGCTTCCATATTTCACTAAATAATATTTTAAAATAATTTAGTAACAAGTAATATTTGAAAAATTTGCAACATTAAATTTTAATTCCTAAATGTAAAATAGAATGAAGTTGCCTACGCTATTCATGGATGTCCTAATGCCTACATTGTAGCATTATTTTTAGTTCCTGAAAATAAGTTGTGTTTTTTCATCTCATCACTTCACTATGATTTCACCAGATAATTATGTATTGAAGTTCATTACTCAAAGCATCCATTGTTGAACCAAACCAAAACTACCCAATTCAAGAACTATAGAATCAAGAACTGAAACAAAACTGGATATAACCATGGATCTTAAAAGAGAAGCAAGTGGTAAGCAAATAAATTTCAATATGAAGTATTGATGTAAAATTCCATTTACTTGAAAATTATTCTATGTACTTGCAAATTTACAAAGTATCAACACTTTCTTTTTACATTTTATTATTATTATCATTTTATGATACAGTTCCATATTCCCTTATCCCCTCCCCAGTACCCTCCCCATCTAGTTCCTGTATATCATTACTAACATATAGCTCTTTATACACTTTCTGAAATGAATCAAATAATGCTCTATTTTTAAATAGAGGAAAAGTTAGGTAATGTTAAAAAGAGAAGAAATTTTTGAAAACCTCTATTTGTAGATGTCCATTTTTAAATGAATAATATGGATACCTAGGTGTGTAGGTAAGCAGGCAGGCAGGCAGATAGATGGATGACTGTAGGAAACTGGGCACTGGGTCTAAACAAGCAGTGATGTGAAATGCATTAGAACAGCAAAAATTCAAAGTAAAATACAAATTCAGATATGGATATTAATTTATTCATTGATGCAGTAAGCTTCCATGAACTCCTTTCTAAAGACTTATTTATTTATCTGAATATCAAAGTTAGAGAGAGAGAGAGGGAGGGAGAAAGATCCTTATCCTGCACCCACTGGTTCACTCTCCATTTTGCAACAATGGCCAAGCTGAACCTTCAGGTCTCCAAGATGGCTGATAGGGGACCACTCAACATGGAGCTGGATCTGATGTGGAACTGCTAAGATGCAAACCGGGGCTCATAGGGGATGCCAGTGGTACAGGAGCCAGCTTTTTCTTCTTTTTTAAGATTTATTTATTTTATTGCAAAGTCAGATATACAGAAAGGAAGATCTTCCATCTGATGATTCACTCCCCAAACAGCCACAACAAAGGGAGTTGAGACGATGTGAAGCCAGGAGCCAGGAGCTTCTTCCAGGTCTCCTACTCAGGTGCAGAATCCCAAGGCTTGGGGCTGTCCTTAACTGCTTTCCCAGACTGCAAGCTGGGAGCTGGATGGGACGCGTGGCTGCTGGGATTAGAACCAGCATCCATATGGGCTCCTGGAGCACTCAAAGAGAAGACTTTAGCGACCAGGCCACGGCGCCGGGTCCAGAGGTAGTTTTCTACACTACGCCACAATACTGACCCCTCGGTAAGCACTTTTTGTGAACAAGGGCTTGTATTGGGTATAACTATATCACAAAAACACTTTTTGAGAAGACTTTATTGTTTTCAGGCAAGTACATGACATGGAAGTCTATAGTCAACACACGTTCAAGTCTTCTACAGATTGGAATATTCTTGAACATCACAAATTTTTAAAAATATTTTACTACAGGGAGGTGGGAGTGCTGAGGAAGTAACGGAGACCACACCCCATTCATTCAGCACTGCTGGCTACAAAGGGTAACATATTCAAGTTCCTTGGTCAAACCTTCCATTTTTGATGAGCGCAGAGTTCTGACCTGTGCTGGTTTACCCATCCTTAGGCAATCAAGTAGCTCACACTTGCAGGAGGTAACCATACTTATGCCAAACTTAGGGGGGCCACCTGACACCATGGCACATGACAGCCCTGAACTCCCAGATTTCAGCTATCCTCCAGTCTCTGCCTGGGCTATGGGGGACACACTATGACGTCCAGCTCAAATCTTCCATTTCAATGTGTAATTCTTCAGAGATGTCTTTGTGGGGCGACAACTGGCCTACCAATGACTTTCATAAGTAGGCATTTGGGTGTGACTACACAATCATTTTTGTTTCAGTGGTGTGCATAGCAACTCAAGTGAAAAACAGAGGCCTCAAGTTTTATAATTATTTTCTAAAACTTCACTTGAAACAATCATGAAAATATTCAAAATCAAATATTTGAGTAAAAATTTCACGTTGCTACAGATTGTCTCCTTTCTTCTTTTGGTAAAGTTATCAGTGCTGCTGGCTTAGCACCCCATTCTGATGCCTCGTTTAACCTTCCTTTCCCCGTTAAAAAACTTGACTCTAAATAGTCACCTTGGAAGTGAGGACTCTAACACTTATATTTCAGAGAAAAAGCAAAAGCACACTCCAAGGCCCAAGCTGAAAAAAATGTATCCACACATCACTCATGAAGGAACATGTGTTCAATAAAGCTTTTTCTTTCTGGTTATTGGTTCTTGGTAAATTCTACTTAGTTTAAAAGTTTTAAACCAGAGCCCAGTGAAATAGCCTAGTAGCTAAAGTCATTGCCTTGCATGCACCAGGATACCAGATGGACTCCAGTTTGTATTCCAGCTGCTCCACTTCCCTTCCAGTGCCCTGGCTGTGGCTTGGGAAAGCAGTCAAGGACAGCCCAAAGCCTTGAGACCCTGCACCCATGTGGGAGACCCTGAAGAAACTCCTGGCTCCTGGCTTTGGTTCAGGTCAGCTCTGGCCATTGTGGCCTATTGGGGAGTGAGCCAGTAGATGGAAGATCTTTCTGTCTCTCCTTCTTTCTGTGTATCTGCCTTTCCTATAAAAATAACAAATAAATTTTTAAATCATGATAATAATAATAATAATTTTTTAAAAAGCGTTAAACCAGGGACTGACACAATGGCTCAATGGCTAAAGCCTCACCCTGTACTCCCTGGGATTCCATATGGGGGCCTGTTTGTGTCCAGGCTGACCCACTCCCTTCCAGCTCCCTGCCTGTGGCCTGGGAAAGCAATAGAGGACAGCCTTAAGCCCTGGGACCCTGTGTTAGTGTGGGAGACCCGAAAGAAGCTTCTGGTTTCAGATTAGCTCAGCTCCAGCCATTGTGGTCATGTCACTGGGGGAGTGACCAGTGGACAGAAGATCTTTCTCTTTGTCTCTCCTCTCTATGTACATCTGCCTTTCCAATAAAAATAAAATAAAGCTTAGAAAAAGTTTTAAACCAACAACCAAAAATCTACTCAGTCTATTTACTTAAATAACTCCTTCTGTAGATGCTGTATTAATGTGCTAGAAAACCATTAATAGAAGGCAATTGCATCACAATATTTTAACCTTCAGGAAGAATGAACTGAAAAAGTACATGGAGTTCTAGACAACCACTTCCTTTGATGAGCTAAGATGGACAGCATGAATCTCCTTAAGGAATCTCATGTTTCCAGGGTTTCTTGTGGTGTGGGCACCACTGCAGTGTGTGATTCTTGAATCTTAAGGGTTTCTAGGACATGCATTTGCAGACTTTTAACGATGCTGGTCAATGTGTCTGAGTCCTATAGTGCAGTGCCCATATTTGATATCTGCCTCTGGCTCCTAATATGAGCTTCCTCTAACGCAGACCTTGGGAGGCAAGGATCAGGACCCCAGTGATTGGTCTCTGAGTTCCCAGCTTCAGCCTGGGCCCAGCCATGGCCTTGTGGGGATGTGGGGAGCAAACCAGCAGAGGAATTGTCTCCTCTCTCTGTCTCTCTTTTGATCCATCTCTGTCTCTCAAATAAAAGCATATAGATAATGGGTATTCTATTCAACCTGATCCCTGAATACAAATCAATTACCACATCTTTGCATAATTGATAAAGCAGGAAAATGCTCCTGTGGTAAAGGGTATTTTTGACTCTGTGGTTTCCTCTTGTGTGACTTTGGAATTAACTACCACAGTACCTACTGAATTGCAAAGTTTTACTCCTTTGAAAATCACATATACACATACAAATATACATACACGCATGTACACATAAGCAATCATATTTGGGGAGGAAAGATAAAAATTCTAAATTACCATTCTAAAAAAATCATTTCTTTTGACTCAATGTTTTTGACTTAACATTTGACTTAATGTTGCAAATTGAATATAATCTGACTTCATAAGTTACACAAAAGCAACAACATCTATCTTACTACTAGCAACTAAGGCAGCAAAGCAGCCCACACATCCATTTGTTATCCGTCCTCTCTGGTGTTCTTCTCCTGTTTAGGTTTCTGCTCTAATGCTGAGAAGAAAGTTGAGGCAGCAGCTAATATCTAGCTCTTCCTCATATTTAGGAAGGGGAATCAAGTGCAAACATCTTTCCTTTATACACAAACAAATCAGAATTTTTAATAAATAAGTTTGTTTTTGTTTTGTTTTAATTTTTAGAGTTTCACACATACATATACAGAGAGACTAAGAAAGAGAAATCTTCCATTTGCTGGTTGATTCCCAAAATGGTTACAACAGCTGGGACTAGGCCAGATTGAAGCCAACAGCCAGGAGTTTCATTCAAGTCTCCCACGTGGGGAGGAGGAACAAAAGCAGCTGGATCATTTTCCACTGCTTTCCCAGGTACGTTAGCAGAAATACGGATGAGAAGTTCAGTAGATGAAGCAGGGGGAGCCATGGAGCAGTAGGCGAAGCTATCACCAATAGTGCCAACATCTCATACAGACACCAGCATGAGTCCCAGCTACTTCACTTCTGATCCAGCTCCCTGCTTATGGCCCAGGAAAGAAACAGAGGATGGTTCAAGTCCTTGGGCCTCTGCACCCATATGGGAAACCTGGAAGAACTTTCTGGATCCTGGCATCAGATCGGCTCAGGTCTGGTGGCTGCAGCCATTTGGGGAGTGAATTGCAGGATGAAAGATCCATCTTTCTCTCTCTCTCTAACTCGGCCTTTCAGAAAATTAAAATCCAATCTTTTAAAAATAGAAGTACAGCAGCCAAGACTCGAACCATAGCCCATCAGGAATGCCAATGTTGCTGGCAGTGGTTTTACTCACTGAGCTACAGCACTGGTACCAATTTAAAAAGAAATGGGCTACTGAGGAACTGAGAATATTAGAAGACCTTGACTTAAACTCAGTTTGCCATGTCACTTTCTCATTCTGCATGAGTGGCTATTTCTTAAATGTGGAAAATGTGAAAAGACTGATGCAGATCTGTGGGCCTTTCTGTTTTAGAGTGAAGACACAAGGGTACTGCCGAAACAAAATGAGCAGAAAATGGAATTAAAAGATAAGTCAGTTTTGGTACATAATCTTTTTGAAATCCATGGAGAGTATTTCATAACACATATTTTATCAGGAACTTTTCGAAGACCCCTTGTATCTAAGAGATTCACAAAGAAGGTTATATAAGCAAGTGTGGCATGTCTAAAAGTTTGGCTTTTACACAATGTATTTTCTTTTTCTCAGTAGTTATGTTTGACAATGGGGCTTAATTTATCAAGGAAGAAATAACCAGGCTGTCTTTCTACTGTCAAGAGAACAAATCAAGGAATTCTATTTCATGAGCAATGCCTTCCAATTAAAACAGAAGAAAGGAAAGAGAAAAGCCATGTATTCTGTTGAGTGTTTGTGTAGCAAGTACAGAGTACCACTGCGGCTATTTAAACAACTGAGGCTCACAGACTAGAGAGAATTCCTAATGCAATTGAAACCAATTCAATGGTACACTTTAATTTTTAAATGTTTTTCTTGAATATTCTATGCTGTGGGGATTGAGTGCTCATTTGATTAACTTGTTGCCGGGGTAGTTGTGCAAGAATTAAATATGCTTTGACTGGACAGTGCCAATGAAATGAATCTGAATACATTTAAATATGATACATACTCTTGCCTCAGGTCCAAAGAATTTCCATGAGAAAAAAAAATATCCAACTGTAGCTAAAGCCAAAGGTAATTGTCATTTTGCTCCTAATTCAGATTCTTTCAGGAATGCATTAAAGAACAGTGCTGTGTTTAGTTTTATTGATAATCAGTATGTATCAGTGCTGATAGTCTGAACTGTCAAACTAGGGGATCAACAACTTCCTAAAGTAAACCATTGATTATAATCCATGACCATAATCAGGCATAATGATGAATTTTCCATAGTACTGATTATTTTTAGTACTACTTTAAAGAGGAGTTTTTTCTGCTTCAAAACTAACAGCTGGGGTGAGTATTGGCACAGGAACAAAAGACACAACTGGGATGCTCGCATCACACGTCGGAGTGCTGGCTCCACTTTGGATTCCAGCTTACTGCTAATGCATACTCCACTGGGAAGGAGGTGATACTCAAGTACTCTGGTCCTGGTCAGCCACGTGGGACACTCGGCGTCAGGGCTCCTCTTTGGTCTGGCCCAGCCCTGGCTGTGTGGACATGTGGGAAGTTAGATGCACAGCTATGAGGCCATCTCTGACTCTCACTTCAAACAAGCAGATGGCTTTGAAAAAGGGCGCTAACACTTTCAGAAAAGGTGTATCACTCTGACCAGTTGTTCATTATTCAATAAAAATTTAATACACACATGCTACAGTATAATGGAGTAGGGAGGTGGCCGTGGGAATGAATCACACAGACAGGACGACGACTGAGGGAGGTGTGTGGAGGTACTAATCCCCACGCTGTCCCCTGCTTATCCCACAGCCAGGACACTACGTGAACCGAGGGCTGAGCTGCCCAGTCTCCAGTAGGAGTTTTCTCTTGGAGCAAATCAGGAAGTCTTGCAGGAGGCCTACTGGAAACAAGCTAGATGAGGAGCGAAGGGCAAGGTGCTGGGCCTGCCCCCTAGAAGCCCCCAGAATGCTCCTGTACCTTTTTTTTCAGGTTGTGTGACCAACACAGGGGGCCCTGGAAGGTCTTTGAGGACACTGCCTGCTTCAGCCTGGGAGCAGTTCTGCACAGATGGCAGCTGATAGAGTGGCTGGGTGCAGTAAGCCTATTCTTGGGCTCATCTAATCTTAGAGATCTGAAGTCTCCCAGAGGGGTGGAGGAGGATAGTTCTGGGACAACCACAGCAGTGCTGACCTTCTTTGGAAAAGATCCAGAGGCTGTAAGTTAAAGCAGTTTACCTAAATTTACTTAAAGAGAGAGAGAGAGAGAGAGAGAGAGAGAGAGAGAGAGAAAGTGCAGCAAAAAAGAACAATGATTCTGTCCACCCTCTGGCCTCCCTGTTGTCCCTCCAGGTCTTACCAAGCCGACTGCTTTTGTGCAAGTACTGCAGGCACTGGGCTGTGGGGAGCCCCACATACCTATTCAGAGCCAAATCTCTCTGGCATTAGTGCACTGAGCTGAGGGGACAGGCCGGGGTATTATCTGGAGGCCAAAGTGCTAATACTCAGTAATTCTGCAAACATATGAAGACAACTTTGCCTACCTGCCAAAGGTGTGGCACCATGTTCTGGCAAAGAGGACTGCAACTGATGTCACTCATGCAAGGAAATTCTTAGTGTATAATGGGAGTTGAAAAACAGCATCTTGGAAGCTGCTAAAGGGACAAACATGATATGAAAATGATTGGGCAGGAGAGGTCCTATTTATGAATCCTTATGAGGCTGTTTTATGGTTTAGATATTATTGCTTTGGCTAACATCTGTGAGTACATATATACAGAGATTTTCATAAAATAATCATGGAATCTGAGCAACTATTATACTGAAATTTTTTGAAAAAATGTATCTGGGATGCTACACTTGGGTAAAGCTAAACATTCATTCATTTTGGGTGAACTAAAAAGACACTGTTACCAGGTCTATTCCCTGTGGAAAAGGAACTCAGTACTGCAAGTATGAACTGGGATCTTCAGGGTGGTCAGAAAACTACTGGAAACCAGGACATTTCAGCAATCACCCTTTAGTTTTCTTTCATAATATTTAATTGGGGTCATTACTCTTTTTAACATTTTTACTTATTTGAGAGGAAGAAGGTGGGAGAGAGATAATGAGAAAGCATTTCCCATTTGCTGGTTCACTCTTGAAATGCCAACAACAGCTGGGAACATCTGATGGCTGAAGCGTGCCAGTCCATGGGCTGTCATTCTTCCACCTCCCAGGATGTCATGAGCAACAAGCTGAAATTAGGAGGAGAGCCGGGACTAGAAGTCCAGTAGTGATGCAAGATGTAGGCATCCCACGCAGCTCAAACATAATACCAAACACTTGTTCCTGGTCTCATACTCTAATTTCCTTTATATTACCTACTGACCTTGCCTGTTTATCTTTTGCTGCAGTTCAGAGCAACGCTATTCAAAGTATGATTTGAGCAAAACATGTGATAACCCAGAAATGGACAATAAGTAAAAAACCAAACCAAACAAAAAACCCCTTGCAGCCACTTAGTATGGCTGTGACTCCAAGAATATGATCTGTGGTTTCATCTCAATGAACAAAAAGACCCATAATAAGGATTGGCTATAAATTAGGAGGAAAATGGGTACTTTATTACAAATAGTTCTATTAGTGTTGGTTTAAAAGATTTAGCAACTGTACGAAAAATATTCTAAAATGTCCTTTGTCTATTCATGTGCTAATTGCTGTGGAATTTATTAGGCCAACACTTCAAAAAAAAAAAGGACATATTTCTTAATTTTCATGTACTTCAGAGAGTGAGATTGAGATGTCATCTACTAGTTTACTCCCCAAGTGCTTCAGGGAGCTCAGACTCCAACCAGGTCTCCTCTGGGGGTGCCAGGGAACCGAGCCCTTGAGCCATCTCAGGATGCATTAGCAGAAAGCCAGATCAGCAGCAGAAGAGCCAGTACTCAAATCAACATTCTGATATGGGATGGGGTGTCCCAAGTGACAGGTTAGCATGCGGCACCACGAGTACTAGGTCAGCCTTTTCTGACTGGTACCCTTAAATGCAGAATTGGCATTTGGAATATTCCAGTTGTGCCTGCTGTCTTTGACAAAAACAGAAAACACAAAGCCATAAAGTAAAGATAGGGAGTTTATATAAGGCATAGGTAAGATTTTGTAGGTAAATAATTTTCATGATTTTAATGTCTTTAAATCTTTGTTCAAGGTTAAATCAATAAATTACTATGATTGTAACACTGAGTAAGGGAAGGTGTTTGATGCTGTGGTTGAGTTGCCATTTAGACATCTCCATCTCATGCCAGAATATGTGGTTCAAGGCTAGTTGGGTCCTTGCTTCCCAAGTAGGAGACCCAGATTGGACTGTAGGATCCTGATTTTGGCCTAGCCCATCCTTG
Source organism: Ochotona princeps (assembly GCF_030435755.1). Classification (NCBI taxonomy): domain Eukaryota; kingdom Metazoa; phylum Chordata; class Mammalia; order Lagomorpha; family Ochotonidae; genus Ochotona; species Ochotona princeps. The sequence continues at coordinate 13,413,473 of NC_080854.1, read as the reverse complement.
GCTGTTGCAGAGCAACCAGCAGATTAAAGATCTCTCTGTCTTTCAAATATATAAAAAATAAACAACATTTTTAAAAAGCAATGTCTTACAACAAAGTTAAAATTTATAAATTGAGTATGAAAAACTAATATGCTCGGGCCCGGCACGATAGCATAGTGGCTAAAGTCCTCGCCTTGAAAGCCCCGGGATCCCATATGGGCACCAGTTCTAATCCTGGCAGCTCCACTACCCATCCAGCTCCCTGCTTGTGGCCTGGGAAAGCAGTCGAGGACGGCCCAAAGCCTTGAGACCCTGCACCCGCGTGGGAGACCTGGAAGAGGTTCCAGGTTCCCGGCTTCGGATGGGCGCAACACCGGCTGTTGCGGCTCACTTGGGGAGTGAATCATCAGATGGAAGATCTTCCTCTCTGTCTCTCCTTCTCTCTGTATATCTGACTTTGTAATAAAATAAATAAATCTTAAAAAAAAAATGAAATGAAACCGAGGAGACAAATACAAGTATACAGGTAGTACCTCAAACCTGCAGGGGCAGAGCCACATATGGGATGCCTACATCTCTCTGCATCCCCAACACTGGGGTGCCTGCTTCCTGCTGCCCTGCTTCTGCTTCAGCTTCCCAAAGCTGTGTACCCTCAGAAGCCCATAGATGCGATGGTTCAAGCACTTGGGTCCCTGTTCCCCCGGCAGAGACCCAGAAGGAGTTCCAGAATCAAGATTTGCCACATGATTTAGTAAAGAAAAACAATGTTATTCTAAGTGCCATAAAAAGGAAAATGGACATTCTTCTAATTTCATCTCCAGGAATCTCCAGAGAGAGCTGGCTCAGCTGCAATAGTACACAACTGTACTCAAAGCCCCGACACGTACAATAATTACAATCTACCCCTGTGGCATCTATTAACCTTTCTTTTATCATGCTTTGTCTCTCCAATTAGGCTGTGAGTTAAATAAGGTAAGGAATTTCTGACATTTCTTCTGTAGCTATCACATCCAATAGTATGTAAGAATGATCAAATATTATATGATACATTTAAGTAATTCACACATTAATAGGCTAATATAGGGAGAATATCATAATGCTTTCAATAATTACAGGAAAAAATTTTGATACACTTGCACATTCATTCATAATAAAATCTGCTTTACAAATGAAAAGGGTATCTTTCACAAAAATGCCTTTTATGATTCACCATATTAAAGGCATTAATCTAGCTAAGTAAATGACTTGCAGCAACAGTATATATAGGGAAAATGCTCAAAGAGCAAATTTCTCATTTGATGATGTAATTAAAAATGTTGAAATACACAAATATATCATAAGGATTAATATTCTAGCAAGTTTCCTGGACACAAAAATTAATACACAAATGTGAACTTACTCTATGTAATAATATTAATAAAATATCATATTATACATAAACACTTGGAAAATTTCAATGGTCAGATAATTCCATATGCTGAAGGATGTGGACAAAAGGGAATTCATCTCTTTGGTGGAAAATGGCAGTATGCAGTAACACTGACTCTGTACAAGCCCTCCAACGTTCTCTATTTTAGTTATACATCATTGAGAAACGGTTGTAGATAGGCAGAAGATATGATAAGAAGTGTTCAGGGGCCAGCATTATGGCTCAAATGGCTAATCTTCCGCCTGAATGTGCCAATGCTTAAAATGGGCCCTGGTTCTTGTCCTGGTTGCTCCACTTCCCATTTAGCTCCCCGTTTATGACCTGGAAAAGCAGTGGAGGATGGTTCAAAGCATTGGACTCTCTACCCACATAGGAGACTCAGGAGAAGCACCGGGCTCTTGGCTTTGGATTGTTCTAACTCTGGCAGACGCACCTAATTTAAGGAGTGAACCAGTAGATGGAAGGGCTTTTTCTCTGTCTCTCCTTCTCTCTGTAAATCTGCCATTCAGATGCATATGAATTATTTTTTTGAAAAGAGAAATGTTCAGAGCAGCAGCATTTGTAATAACCACATATTATAAACAACCCGGAAGTGCAGCAATAGTAGAATGGATGAGCTGGGATACACTCATAGGACCGAGTTCCATTCCTCACTGAGGAAGAGTGACTCAGAGCCTCGGGGCGAACACAGATGAATCCCAGGAAGATAGTCATGAACAAACAGAAAATCACAGGTGAACACATTCAGCATCATTCCGAAGTTATGAAATTTAAATCCTGGAATAACGACAACACTGTACTATCTGCAGGTGCACACATGAGTAGCAGAAGTATGAAATGCATAATTAAGCAAAATGAAATTCAAGCCAGTGGTCGAATGGGGAGGTGAAGGCGACAAACGTAAATGAGTGTCACCAAGTAGATGAAGAGGGTACTGTGGTATGCTAATTCTTTAACACTCACCTCCAGGCTTATTTATTTGAAAGATTTACTTATGTAGACCAAGAAGCATATTCTACCCACTCCCCAAATGCCACCAGCAGCCAGGGCTGGGGCAGGCCAAGGCTAAAAGCCAGGAACTGAGTCCGCTTGGTGGAATCCTGCTCCTTGAGCCACTGCCTGCTGCTTCACAGCGTGTGTGTGACCAGCAGGCTCACCGGAAGTGGAGCTAAGCCCTACACCCAAGAAGGATGCTGTGTCCCAAGCAACAACACAACCGCTGGCGCAAAGCCCCACCCTTATTCTACCTTTCAATGGTTTTAATGCCATTCATTAGGCTGCATAGCCAAGTTCCATATATTCCACATTTCTCATACGCTTTGCAGGGGAGAAGGAAAGAAAGAACAGGAGAAAGGGAAAGAGAGAAGAAAGCAAAACTACTGAGAAGTTATAAAATCCTCGAAATGCAGCGAAAACAAAGTCTGCCATGGTAACCTCCTCCGGAAGGAGAACAGACCACTGTGCACGCTGTCGGAGCAAGACACATGGGCACCAAGACTGCGAGCGGCTGAGACAAGACAGCCCACCGAGGGCTAAAATTAGACTCTTTTCACTACACTTGATGAAGCACTTGTCATAATACAGATGTTTTATGGCTGAAAGCATGACTGAAAATACTGGAATTTTCTTATTTAAAAAACAAGAGTTTCACCAGATTAAATTTCCTCTAAAATTTCTTAAGTACTAAGTTGGAAATCAGCAGAACCCACTTTCCCATTTCTTCAATTACTTGTTATTATAAAACAAGCATATGCATAAGACCGGGAGGGGGGTGATGGTGGTGGTAGTGTTATTTCCTTCCACGCTTGGAAATCTACAAGGTACTACACTTTCATGTATGACCATCCACCACAAATAGGTTTAATTCCAAATTGTTCTACTGAGAGGAGAAAAAGGCAATTAAAGTGTCAACACTCAGGAGATCAGCCAAACAACCTTTTGGCAAATGCTAGCATAAATGTTTTCATAACCTATGCTGCGTAAGGTCACTATTTCAATTCCACAATCATACATATCTCTGATTCCCTGGGTTTTAAAGGACTGGAGAGTATTCCTCAAACCTGAGGATTGTAGAGAAATCCAAGTTTGGAATCTGTAGTCAATTTGGCAGGCTCTGGTGCTAGTTGTACATGCGGAGAAGGCAGGCAGGGCTGGGTGGAATCGGAGAATGGATGCAGCGACTGCCTGCAGAACATCTGTGCCAGGAACCTAGCTGTGGGCCTTCTCCTGAACCCATCAAACTCCACCTGCTATGGGAGGCTAACTGCTCCCTAAGTAACATGCCCACCTGTCAACTGACAGTTTGGCTCATGCCACCGAGAGTGAGGGCAGACATACTTTGTCACAGATATTGGGAGCACTTTTATTTTTGTTTATTTATTTTTCTTGCAAAGTCAAATAAACAAAGAGGAGAGACAGAGAGTAACATCTTTTGTCCGGTGATTTACTCCCCAAGTGGCCAGAACTACACCAATCCGAAGCCAGGAGCCAGGAGCTTCTTCCGGGTCTCCCACCGAGGGTCCAGGGTCCCAAGGCTTTGGACCATCCTCGACTGCTTTCCCAGGCCACAAGCAGGGAGTTGGATGGAAGTGGAGCTGCAGATTAGAACCGGCACCCACAGATCCTGGCACATGCAAGGCAAGGAGTTTAGCCACTAGGCTATTGCACTGGGCCCTGGAGCCTTGCTTTATAATAGTGACAGAGTAATACTTGAGATGAAGAGATGAGGAAACACAAGAAAGGATAAACAAGATAGCATGGGCTGCACAGGTCTCAGCTAGGGAATCTAGGTCACACCTAGAACAGGAGTCTGATGGAGTACGGCATGGATGGTAGGGAGTGGTGGGAATGGTGCCAGCCCAGCCTTTCCGGGCATGCCAGCCCTTGGCAGGGATCCTGAAAAATGAGACATCCCAAGTCAGACACATTTCCGCACATTCCTCTCCCTCCCCTGCCTCTAGCTACTTACACACTGCTGAAACTTTTTAATTTTTTAAAATAATAGTAGGATGTGAAAGCTATGCATGTTTATCCTACTGTGCTTTACTCTAAATACATGCATAAAAGGAGTCTCCTTGTGAAAATCCATGTTGCATGTTTACTCCAAGTGACATCCAAAACCTCTTCTGGAATTCTTCCAGTGTTGGGCTTCAGAATCCTGGGCATCTCCTTGTCAATACCTTCAGTGATGATGCTTCATTCCAAACAGGAAGTCTTACTTCCCTTAACTATGTAAGCAGATGTTCAAGGACTACATTTAAAATGCAAGAATAGCTGGTGAATGAATCAGACACAGACCTATAGGTTTTAGATCAAGTTATAATTAAATGGTAGATAATGTATGGAACAAATTTTTAAAATGAAAAATAAAAAAGCAAAAAACATGTGTCTGGTATGGTTCCTCTACTAGAACCCAGAAGAGCAGTTCCAAGGAAGAACAGAACTCCTGCTGAGACCCTCCCAACTCCCCCATGGTACTGGACCCCAGCGGGTCAGCCTCCTTTGTATCCCCATGCTATTCCTGTGAGAGCTGCTGCCCACACTTCCCAGGGCTGCTCTTGCAAGGTGCCACCTCCCGCTGTGGGGCTGGGTTCTGAGGAGTCTGACCACGTGTTCTGTACAATCCCAACCCAGCAGGTATTGATCTGTACACTGTTACATTTAAGAACGATACGAATTTTCAAATCTGGGTAATTTGGGTTTCATTTTACTTCAGAAAGAGTTAGGGCTCCCACATATTGGTCCACCCTCAGATATCTGCAAGGGCAGGGAAGGCAATCCAAGTTTCACAAATGGGTGGCAGGAACCCCCTCCTGGGGCCTGCATTCCCAGAGGCTGAGTCCGGAGCTGGAGCCAAGAGGCCAACTTGAGTTACTCTAATATGCAAGGTGTATTTCCTAACATCTTAAGCACTAAATATCCATTCCCAAACCTAGGTTTATGAAAATAAAACCCACAATATATCACTTCATTACACTACTTTCTCCTGCAACATATCAGAAATTCTGAAGTCTCTGTGCTCCTAAGACAATAGCATCCTATATGTTTTTGGTACATCTGTTGAAAAGTCTTACTGCTTCATAGCTACATCCTATATATATATACACACACACACATATACATATATATATACAACTTGTGTGTGTGTGTATAGGCACATTTATATGCAGACTTATGAGAGATGTTCATAAAATATGAATGATAAACACAGGCAATACTTTGATGTTAAAGGTGCACTCCTTAACTGTTGAAATGACACATAATTACATTCTTAGTAATCACTGAGACTCATGTCTACTGTCTATGGAGTTTGGTGACTTCTCTTTAGCTCAACTAAAACGTCATGGCAAGCAGCCAAGTGCCTAGGCCAGGTCCTCTAGTCTAGGTCCTCTAGACTCTGAAGGGTTTACCCAAAAAGACTAAGCCAGTTATCCAAAGCTGGCATCACATTACCCATGAGAACTTGGGCAGTATGTGGCCCTAGGGTAAGGATGGAGTGGAGTCTGTCAACTCTGGGCACACAATCACCCACTCAACCTGCCTTCCTTTCTGATGATGACCTAGGAGTTTTAGGAGATATCTCACTTCTCATCATGCAAAGGTAGAACATATCTGTGACAGTTTTCAATGCAAATATGTCATGAATATATAAATATATAAATATATATATATATATTTTTTTTTCCAGCTGTTGTAAGATGGAAGTATGAAGCTCCCTTTATACACAGGGGAGTGATTTCTGAAAAAGCAGCAGAAATCATTTTGGGTGACTCTTTCTTCTTAGATTCAATATTAACAATATGTAAATGACTTGTGCGATCGGCCAAAGTTTAGAATGTATCCTGATGAAGAACCAAGTATGACGTGCACGGAGGTGTGCCCACTGTCTCACCCACACATGCACAGCTTCCGAAAGTGCACATCTTCAAGAGCAGATGTGTCTTCAATGTGGTCTTGGAGGAAAGACGCAGCCCAGCAAACAATCAGAGAAACAGATGCAGGGTATTGTAGGTGACTGTCCAGGAGACACAATGGTGCTCCAAACCTGAGACATAGATGCCACAGTGGGTGGGAGATGAATTTTTAACATTTACCACCTGCTTAGCAAATGTCACCCCAGTCAATCACAATGTTCACCAAATTTCTGACTTCCTAGAACAACCATTCCAGTCCTAATTGTCACATTTTCCTCCAGTATATTAAATGCTCTTACATTTCTTAAAGAGCAGAGGAGGAAAAAATCATTCTAATAGAATTTGATTTTAATAGAATCAAATATTGTCAGAAATGTATGATTATTTTTTTAAAAGATTTATTTATTTTTATTGGAAAGGCAGATATACAGAGAGGAGGAGAGACAGAGAGGAAGATTTTCTGTCCAATGGTTCATTCCCCAAATGACCGCAACAGCTGGAGCTGAGCCAATCCGAAGCCAGGAGCCAGGAGAAGCTCTTCCAGATCTCCCAGATACTGCAGGGTCCCAAGGCTTTGGGCCGTCCTCGACTGCTTTCCCAGGTCACAGGCAGGGAGCTGGATGGGAAGCGGGGCTGCCAGGATTAGAACCGGCGCCCATAAGGGAATCCCGGTGCATTCAAGGCGAGGACTTTAGCCACTATGCTATCACGCCAGGCCCGATAATGCTTTTGTGATTATTTTTTAATCTATCAATATGAAAAAATAACTCATGGAAATTGTCAACTTAGACAAAACATAGCAAATTTTAAAATGGAAACTGTCAACTCAGATAGAATGTGGTAAAGTATATATGATATAGAGACTCACAAAGATAAAACAACAGTACCCCACAGCAACAACTAAAAACACTGGGAGAAATAATTCAAACAGATAATTTAAACAATTATCACTATTTCTCTAAAATATCCTAACAAAGCATTTAAAGAAGTTTTGCAGGAATGCTACATTAATTACTTCTACTCATCACATCACCTCGTATCCTCCATTGTCACAGCAAATTGCCATCACCTTACTATGAAGCAAATAATTCCGAAAACAATTCATTTGCCACGCAGGACAGTGACGGAGTCATGCTCCACCACACACGCACTGCAGTACTCCCAGCACACAGTACACTGAAGGACCAGTACAATGGCTCAACAGGCTAATCATCTACCTTAAAGTGCTGGCATCTCATATGGGTGCCTATTCATGTTCCAGCTGCTCTGGTTCTGAAGCCTTGGGACCCTGCACCCAAGTGGGAGACCTTAAAGAAGTTCCTGGCTTTGCATCAGCTCAGCTCTGGCCATTTTGGCCATTTAGAGAAAGAAACCAATGGATGGTTTCTCTGTCTCCTTCTCTGTAAATCTGCCTTTACAATTAAAATAAATAAATCTTTTGAAAATATATTTACTGGGAATCTGTTTAAGGAGCTGAACTAATCACATAACGACATATCATTAATCAAAATACCAAGATACCTAACCAATGAACATTTGCTGACCTAGTAAGAGTAGACCAGCAACCTCTTTGCTAAGAACATCAACTAATTCTGGAATAGAGAAGTGGTGGTACCATATGACCACAAGAAAGCAAAAGGCATGGAAATTAAGACTCCAAATACAATTAGGAACTAACAATTTTTTTTAATGCCTTTACCCTTCAGTGGTCAGAAAAAAGAGACTTTAGTGACCTCCTGCCACTTGCAGGCCAAATGAACTGATCTAAAATCCTAGTGCACCTTTCTTCCATTGTTATAATGTGGGTGGTAACAGGTACATATTTAGTAAATACCACGGAAAGGAGGTGACACCTAATGCAAAGCCTGTTTTTGAACTCTGTTATGGTAATTTGCTTCCCATCTAAGCACAGGAAGTTTAACATTTGCAAACTTACATGCAATCCCGATTCACAATTTGCAAAATATGGCATGGTGCTTTCTATCTCTATTTATTTTTATTGGTAAGGGAAATATACATAAAGGAGAGATAAAGATCTTCCACCTGCTGGTTTATTCCCCAATTGGTCACAATGGCCCGAGCTGAGCTGAGCCAAAGCCAGGAGCTTCTTCTGGGTGTCACATGCAGGTGCAGGGTCCCCAGGCTCTGGTTCATTCTCAACTGCTTTCCCAGCCTATAAGTGGGAAGTGGAGCAGTTGGGATTAGAACCAGAGCCCATATGGGATGCAGGCAGAGGATTAATCAGTTGAGCCATTGCACCAGCTCCGCCTCTTCTTCACTTGTTTTCTCTGCCCTCTAAGACCTTTCCTAAACTCCATTTCCCTTCTTGTCTCTCATTTCTTCAACTGATGAATGAATAAACACATGAATGAATGGGGCCTGAGAGCTGCTACAGGCGGATGACAGCCAGGAAAGCGCAGGGAGGAAGCTGGGTGTTTACAAAAATGGCTTTAGGTGTCCCCAGTTCTCTAAAACAGTCTCGTGTTATTTCTAAAAACAAAGGCGGACAGGACAGTTAAGCCCAAATCGCAGGCTTTCTCGACCAACTCCTGGAATACAATAACCATTCTGTTTCACAAATACATAAAAAACCCACTTGGCTCAGTTTCTTCAACAGATTATTCTCATTTCAATTGAGCTCCTTTGTAAAAAGGCCCATCTGTAAATTGGCAGCTGGGGGCTGTCCAAGCAAGCAAGAAACATCCAAAGAGAAAACACTTGAATCAAAATTTCCAAATAAAAAAAAGGTTGTATTTTAAAAATCAAACCATTAAAATATCTGTTGTATCTTAAAAATTCAATGACAAAAGAATATTGTGGGAAGTGAACAAAGATTTGGGTTTAAGACAACAGTCATGTCTTGCATAACTTATCAGTTTGATACTGTGGGCCTTAGGGTCTTCATTTACCAAATAGCTAATGCAATAATGCTGTATTTTCAAGAACAATCAAGAGAAGTATTTAATATAATGCATATGGATCATACTTCCCGCTATACTTAATGTTAGTTTCTACACCTTTCAGAGCTTCCTGTGTCCTCTCGTAGTACTCTTCACATTTTCCCAATAACTTTTACTGAATTACAAAATCACCTAGTGCATGCAGGTGACTTAAAGAAAAAGCAGCTTTTACTTCTCCCTACTTCCTTGCACAGTGCTAAGTACACAGTATGTGCAAAAATAAATCATTTGCGACAATGAACACAGATTTTTGTTGTTATAGAAATTCTGAAATTTGAAAACTGCTCAAGAATGCTTAACATTCCAAACACAGGTATTTTCGATCTTTGGAAAAGCCTCTGGAAAAAGGACAGTCTTGTCGACAAATAGTGCCAGGAAAACTGCATCTCAACACGAAACAAGACCCTTAAATTACACCTCACACAAAAACCAACTCAAAATGGATCAGGGACCTGATACCATCAAATTACTGGAGAAAACGTTGGGGGGAACTCTGCAAGACATTGGCATAGACAGAGACTTCTTGGAAAGGACCCCAGAAGCACAGGCAATTAAAGCAAAAACAGACAAATGAGATTACATCAAGCTAAAGAAGCTTCTGTACTGCAAAGGAAACCCTCAAAAAAGTAAAGAGCCAGCCAACGGAGAAAGAGAAGATATTTGCAAACTATGCAACTTGTAAAGGATTAATATCCAGAAACTCAACAACAAAACAAACAATGCAACTAAGAAATAGGCAAAGGGGACCTGGCACTGTAGCCTAGTGGCTAAAGTTCTTATCTTTCATGCTCTGAGATCCCATATGGTCACCAGTTCTTGTCGACTCCTCCATTTCCCATCCAGCTCTCTACTTGTGGCCTGGGAAAGCAGTAGAGGACAGCCCTAAGCCTTGGGAGCTCTGGCTTCAGATAGGCTCAGCTCTAGCCATTGGGGCCACCTGGGGAGTGAATCAGCAGACGGAAGATCTTTCTGTCTCTCCTTCTGTTTGTATATCTACCTTAAGGCGAAGGATGTGATGGAGCATTTTTCTAAGGATGGCCAAGAGACATAAGAAAAAAATGCTAGCCACCACGGGAGGTTTCACCTCATCCAAATGGGATGGCCATCATACAGAAACCAGAAAATAAATGCTGGAGAGGACATTGGGGAAAGGAACCCTAATCAGCTGCTGGTGGGAAGACAATCTGGAGACTCCTCAGAAATCTGAAAACAGATCTCTCATGTGACCTAGCCATCCCACTCCATGGAATTTACCCAAGGAAACTGAATATAAATGAGAATTATTTGTAGTTTTGTGTTTATAGCAGCTCAATTCACAATCGCCAAAGATATGAAAAAACTCATGCCTATCATGGATGATTGGATAAAGAAAATGTGGTGAATAATCACTGTAGACTGCAACTCAGCCATAAAGAAGAATAAAATGCTGTTTTTGGCAACAAAATGGTGCAACTAGAAATCATTTTGCATAGTGAATAAGCCAACCACCAAAATGCAAATATCCTATGTTTACCCTGATCTAACTAATACAGAGAGCATCAAAAATTGTAATCTGAGAAAAAAGAACATTTTAAGATGTGATTTTTGTTTATAGCCTCTGTTTACACAGTGAACAGTGACTTATTTTTCTTTGCTTGTTATTTGTTGAATATTTTACCTAAGAGAGTGTTAAGCCTGTGATTGTTAAATGAACTGAAAGTACATCATTTGAGAAATTTGTAAAGATTAAAAAAAATTATTGGAAAGGCATCATACAGACCGAAGGAGAGACAGAGAGACAGATTTTCCATCTGCTGGATCACTTCCCAAAGTGGCCGCAACAACCAGAGCTGAGCCGATTCTGAAGACAGGAGCCAGGAGTTTCTCCTGGGTCTCCTACGCAGGTGCAGGGTCCTAAGGCTTTGGGGCATCCTCTACTGCTTTCCCAGGCCAGAAACAAAGAACTGGATGGGAAGTGGGCAGCCGGGACATGAACCGGCATCCTTATCGGATCCCGGTCAATGCAAGGTGAGGATTTAGCCACTAGGCTATCACGCTGGGGCTGTCACTGGAGAAATTTCAAACAGTAAAAAATAAAGGACAATGGTGGTGGAGGAACATGGGCGGGGAGGGGGCTGGTGGAAAGCACCACTTTGTTCCTCAATCTGTGCAGTGAAATATATGCAATTGGTTCCTTTTATGTGAATTTTTTTTTTGCCAGTTTGTAAATAGGCAAGCATACAAGCATATCCACAAATAGGACATTCTCTCTGGAAGTCTTGGTTCCTCATCAAGGCTTACATTTATCTTATTTTACGTATCGTTATCCTTTTGGACAAAATTCTCCTTAGCACAGGCAAGGCACCTGATAAAGGCTGTAAGAGGAAGCCAGTCCATCTCCTGGGCAACCTTGTGGCACAAAGGAAACATTCAGCTTACACACATTTCATAACCCCAAGGCAAGAACTAGTAGTGAACTACCATATCTAGCCCAAAACATTGCCCTATATTTTGGCCTCCATTTACTTTTCAAATTTTGACATTTATCCAGTGATGAATCCAATTATTTATTTTCATTGATTTGAAAGGCATAAAGGCAGAGAGACCTCAAAAACTGAGACAAAGAAATCCACTGGCCCACTCTAGCAAAAACCTGCAACAACCAAGATTATACCAGGCCAAACAGGGGCCCAGAGCACAATCTCAGTCACTCACATGGATGGCAGGCCCCTAAGAACTGGAGCCATTATCTGCTGTCTCCCTAGAATGTGCGTTAGCAGGAAGCTGGAATCAGAAGAGGAGCCAGGACTCAAAACAGGGATTGTCATCTGGTATGCATACATCCCCACAGGCATCTTCAACACCGCATCAAATGCTGGCCCTTTGGTTTTCATTTTTAAAACTTAAATACCAGCTTTTCCATTTCACATACACACGTAACTAGAAACACACACCCAACTTTCACACATTTATAATAAAATCCAGAAGCTAACACTATCAAATGTTGTTCAATTCCACAAGGACAAGATTTTATTGGTGAGCTGTTCAAAGTGTCATCAATCACAGTAAAATTTTGCATAGTATGTAAACTCCAAAGTTTTTCTGAATGCCAAAAAAAAAAGGGTTTAAGTTAAAAAGATCACTTTATATTTCCTCTAATCACATTTAACCTGGGCACCTTGCTACAGAACATGGTTATTTCTTTAAGTCGTTTGTTGTGTTCCACTTAACAGGTGTAACCAACAGCCCAATGCAAAATGTACTAGTTTGAGCTTGAGGTGTAGGAAAGAAGGGCTGTAAAAAGTCTACTTTGGTTTTGTCAGTTATCATTTAGAGGATAATGCCCCAGGGCAGGCACACTGGTACCTGCACCCTGGTACCCACTGGTATTCGTGTGCAGGGATGAGCTGAAGGGCTATCTCCAGGCAAGAGAAGATGAATTCCAAAACACACGTGGACAGCTCACACACTGCACCTTAAAGGATACTTTCAAGAAAGCTAAGCGGCAACTCACAGAATAGGAAAAAATATTAACCCCAACACATTAAAAAGTACAACAATGCCACTCAGTTTGGCTTCTCTTTCACATGCAAGCTCACTGAAACAAAGGACAAACATGACAGGATGTTTAAAAGCAAAAAAAGAAGAGCAAAAACATCGAGGGACATGTAATTATTTCAGACACGCAAGGAAGACTGAGGAAGGTTCAGTGCTACCCCGTTTACTGCAATTCAAAGGTGAGTTAAAACCAACTTGGGGATTACTAGCTTTCAGATCTCTGAAAGCTTTCTAATACCAGGATTTTCAGCATTGCAATTTAACGACAACCCTGCTGTTGGCCTTTCCTGACCTGTTGTGAAGTAAATCAAGCAAACTAATGTGGGCTAACAAGTCTTTTTCACACTGTTCGATCACCCTGTCTCTCTTTTCTCCCAAGACACTGCTTTTCTCCCACTCTGTCTGGTCTTCTGCCGCCAAAGCACACAAAATGGCCACTGTAACCCTGCATCACTGCTCATTAGATCACAGGTTAGTCAAGTGGAACTGCCCGGGCTTCCCAAAGGAGAGCTATACTTCAAAAATCTGTCCATGTCAAATGAAGAAAAAAAACCCTGAGCGTAGGGTCACCCAGATCAATGATCAAAAGAAACTGAGAAAGAAGGGGGTGGGGGTGTAGAGAGCACACCCTCTCTTTTTTTGTTTAAACACACACAGGTCTGATTGATTAGAAGGAACAGAGAGACGGGATGGGACGACTTTTCTACTTCTTAGGCTGTTTTCATTTTTGAAATAAGTAATTTGTTTTCACCAGTTCCTGTTGGGTTGGTTGTTAAACCTGGGACTTATGAAAACTTCTGGAAGAATCCTTAAAATTTTCTCAAAGGAAAAAAAAAAGCTACAGGAAAATTCCAATCTTTAAAACAATTAGGGGTTACCCAAAATACTTAAGAGCAATGGAAGTCACACGAAAAAAAAAACCATTTGGGAAGCTAGAAGATTCTGTTGAAATCTGAAAGAAAGAAGGGATGTGACATAATTCCAAAATTACCCCGGGAAACTCTTGGACCTCCCCCGAGAGGAAACGAGCCTGTCAGTCATGTCAGTAGACACACAAGCCACCGACCAGCTGAGAAGAACAGGTTTCTGCAAAGCCAAGGAAATCTTCAGGCAGGCCCACGTGTCGTTCAGTCATCCCCCTCATGTTTCTGCTTTCCAAAGTAGAATGTTCATTTGCATTATTTTTTTTTCAAGACAGCTCATTTAATGGTAATGAACACTTGAAATACCAAAAATCAAGATAGAATGATATATCTGGAACATCTTACAAGAATAAGACTTGGCATCAAACTTTCCAAACTACCAAACTTTACTTGGGAAAAGTTACCAAAAGATTAGATTTCCTTCCAGTTTCTTCACAATTAAAGGGGAACATATTTTATCTGCTGATGATTTTTTTAAAGCCTCTGATAAATATTCAAAATGTGAATGAAAGCAAAATAAATTGCTTATAATATAATCTAACAAATATAATCTAAATGAGTTCTCCATTGCTCATTTGCTCTTCCTTAAACTACTGTGTGTGGGTATTTGGGATTTATTCCTTAAGCACTCTCAAAAGTACATAAACCTACTGTGCCTAAATTGGATTTATTTTTCCTGTTTCAGTGCTGGGCATTTAACACACACTCCCATGGCACTTTATACCTGGCACTGTTTGAGGTGCCTTATGGAACATTAACTCACTTAATCCTCTTAACAAACCTAGTAGAAGGAGGAGCAAAGCAGGGAGCTCCAGTTCCTATTGCTAGGGCACTTTCTAACAGCTCAATCCTTATTGAATTGCCACAATTCCCTCCTAGGTAGGTCCTAAGGTTACTCCCATTTTACAGATGAGGAAACAGATCTTGGCTTTTGCCCTGTATTTCTCAGCTGGTCAACAGTGGGAAGGAATTAAATTCAGAAGGATTTAAATTCAGAAGGCCTCACAGTTTTATTCCCTGTCGTCTGCAAACCCCAAGTGCCAACTTAAATATCCATCAAGTTAAAGATGCATAGAGCCTATGACCCAGAAGATCCAACTTCACATGTGTACACTTGAGAAATGGTTTCATACAGGCACCAGGAAATATGTAGAAAGATACCCATCGACAGATTCATTTATGATCACAGAAATCCAGTAGCAGTCTAAAGTTTGTCAATAAGGGAATGAAAAAAACATGCCAAAGTCATGCTGTGAAACACAGTATATCAATGAAAACATGCTTGATTTATTTGCATCCTATGCAAAAAATAATAATAATGAAAAAGTAAATGCTGTAAGATACCTTTTATACAAATTTTTATCACAGAAACCATTGTTGTGTAGTATTTTGAGGTGCATGCATAGTAGGTCAACTGTAAGCAAGCATATGCCAAGTATAGAGTCCAACATCTTATAGTCCAGTCAAGTCCAACTACTTATTGGGGAGACCCTCTCTAGTCTGAGGGCAGAGCCAGCAGAGTATCATCCCGATCAAATAAAAGCACTAACATATTATCAGCAACAATTAACATTGTTATGGAATTAATTGACATAGTATTGAGCAGCCAACATGTTAAAGATAAATGCGATTTCTTAACCCCATTCTGTGACCACCCCATTCACATTTCCATTTTAGTTTATATACTACATATGACATAACATCCATAACATAACATGTTATGCATAACATCATATCTTCTTAAATTAAGGCAAACATGTGGTATCTAACCCTTTGGGATTGGCTCATTTCCCTTAGCATTATGGTTTCCAGTTTGGCCCATTTGGCCACAAAGAACTGCACTTTGTTTTTTTTAATAGCTGAGTAGTATTCCATGGAGTAGATGAACCATAGCTTTCTTATCCAATCCTCTGTTGATGGGCATTTTGGTTGTTTCCATGTTTTGATACAATGTACTTCTGAAACAAGAATAGTAAATACCACAAAGAGGATAGGAAAGACAGAACTTGTAACAATATCCTTAATTTTTTTTCCTTTGAAGATCCGAAACTTTGTGGTAAAATGTTAATATTTGCTAAATCTGTCTGAACAGTGTGTTTGGGGAGGGCAGGGTAGAGGGTTTGCCCATTTACACAGGGTAGGCAGTTGGCTTAGCAGTTATAGCACCAGTTAAAATGCCCATTTCCCACAATGGAGTGGGTTCAAGATGTGGCAGTGCTGTTGACTCTTGCCTTCCTGCAGGGAGCAGCAATGGCACAAGTGGCCTGGTTCCTGACGCCATGTGCATTCAGTCCCTAGCTCTGTCCAAACAAAAAGTCTACACAACAAAACAGTGGACAGTCATTTCGTTGTAGAACTTCCTTCAGTCACAATGGATTCTTAATTCTAGCAAGATTAGAGGACCTGATTTCTCAAAGTCCCCTCTCATCATCTGACTCAATAAACTGCCTAAAACTCACACCACGCTCCTAAGTTAGAGATTAAATTCTTACAATGAACTTTCTTAAAATGATCTGTTTCTCAGAAGCACCAAATTTAAGACAGTTTCATTAATTAATACATAATCCATATTACATTATGTTGTAAGCAAGATTTATTGTTTCCAACCTTTTTGACATTAAAAGTCTGCAGGTAGCTAGAGAATTGTAAATTAAAATTCATCAGGGCACATGAATACAAATGAAAGCATGGTATATTTTTGTACCTTTAAAAATTATACATGTTTTTAATAATTCAGATTATTAATGAAAAATATGGAATGGGTTTTTAAAGATTTTGAAGTAGTTCATGGAGATCCAAATTAAATGACACATACTACACAAAATATTTACTAATTGACAGTGGATTAATCTCATGATCCTTTACAAACAGACATACTTGCCAACAAATTAACTTGGAAAAAGTTGTTATTTTGAAATATCCCAGTGCAGTCCTGGCACTGTGTCCTATTGGCTAAAGTCCTCATCTTGCATGCACCAGGATCCCATATGGGCTCTGGTTCATGTCCTTCTGGCCCCGCTTTCCACCCAGCTCCCTGCTTGTGAACTGGGAAAGCAGTCAAGGACGGCCCAAAGCCTTGGGATACTATACCCACATGGGAGACCCCAGAAGAAGTTCCTGGCTCCTGGCTTCAGATCGGCTCAGCTCTGGCCATTAGGGCCACTTGGGGAGTGAATGAAGAGATAGAAGATCTTTCTGTCTCTCCTTCTCTCTGTAAATCTGACTTTCCAATAAAAATAAATAAATAAATCTTTTTTTAAAAAATCTAATGAAAGTAAAACCTGGATTAAACGCCCATCTCTTACTTTAGTATCTTAAAAAATACGACATAACTTCTAATAGAAGACGATTTTTGGTTAAGCATTACTATAGCTACAGAACCATGAAACAATTCCACACTAACTAGAGTCCAAACAACACAAATTTCTTAAAGAACTGGATTATTATATTCCATTTAAGCAATATTCTAACTTTTTGAGACAGAGAGAGTCAGAGATACACCATTTACTAATTCACCCCTCACATGCCAAATGCCCATAATGGCTAGGGCTGGGCTAGATTGAAGCCATGAGCCAAGAACTCAACCCTAATCTTCCACATGGGTGGCAGAAACTCAACCACTTCTACCAACACTGCTCCCTCCCTGGCCCTGCAGTGCAGGTAAGTTGGAATCAGGAGCTGGGACCAAGGGCAGCTTAACAGCTAACTTCAGCACCTCCCCCTGTATTAGATTTTGAAGAAATGAAACTACAAGACCACAGATTGGAAGTGAGCATTGTACCAAAACGCAATGTCTAGGGCTTCATGTGACATTCCTCCAGATGCCACAAAATTCCACTCTATGCCTTCCACACCTACACAGTGGGAAACCAATGCTATAAACAATTCAGGATTACTATAACATTCAGAATCAAAAGACTGACTGCATTTTTCTGGAGTAGAAAACTGTGCTAATAGGAGTATGAAAGATTTGATAAATTAATAATAATAATAAACAAACAGGTTTTGGTAAAGGTAGGAGAGATAGGCACATTACACTCAAGGAATTAATAGTAACAGGCCATTTTCTGAAGCAAACAGATGACTTTGTCTTTATGACATTATGACTTTATGTCTGTTTTCCCTTTATCACTTCCCTGTATCACTTGAAAGGATCTATTTTTTATTAATACAAAAGTTATTGAAAAGTCAATGCTGAGAAAAAAATGAAAATGATATTCAACCTTAAGTTTAAAGAAAATTCATGAAGTTTACTGCAATATGAGAAATCACTAGTGTTTTCATTGTCCAAAACAAGCAATTCAACTATTTCAATTTTATAAGTTTGAGAAGCAACTGTTTAAATTTTTAGAAATGAGTAAGATATAAATCTTACAAGACAAAAAGTTTCTTTTTAAAAAAATTGTGTTTTCACATTTTGTGATATTGGAGCATTTGTGTGGGCAAAATAATGTACTTTCACATAATTACAATAACAGTAATGATGGTACTATGCAGAACACGGAAATTATACTTTTATCTTGAGATCTTTGTGACCTCTTTTTCAGGATCCCTCTAATGATTATTCACGCTTTAGTGCAATATACTGAAGCATGATGAGAGAATATCTTTCTTTTATAGCACAGCTAACAATTGTAATTCTTCAACCAGCTGTTCTCCAAGGATTGCTCTGCCAAGCTCTTATTTTCATTTTGCTATTTCTTTGTTCTCCTTGTCTAAACTATACACAAGTTATACAGATTTTCCACTCTGCTCCCTTCCAATAAAGACTTGTCTTGGCTTGACAAATTATTAGTCATAACCACAGTCTAAAAATAAATAACATAAATTTCACATGTTAAAAATCGTATCATTCTAGGCAGCCCTCAAATCATTTCACAGTTCATACATAAACCTTCTTCCCATAAGGTTCAACTGATTGGACTTCTTACTGAAGGCAATTCAGCAGTTTGGAGAGCTACTCACCATCTAAACCTTTTAAAATCCTACGGTCCACCACTGTATTTCAGGTAAGGCACGACCTAAACCCCATCTATACAGTGCTGTCAGCACAGGTGAATTTAGGTACCTGAACATGGTGATTTAGAAGCCTAAATAAAACCAAATGAGCCCCTCCATCCCAATCGAAAATAGTTACATTTTTTATGCCAAAAACTTACTTATGTAAGGCTTACATCTGGAATTTCTAGTAAAGAAGGTAATTCCTACTTTAGTATTAGACACTGGGATATCAAGGACAGCAAAGACCATAAGAAGTAGGCCCAGTCAAGAGAAAACTAGATAGTAGCTTCAAAATGAGATGCCACATTTCTTCTCTACAGCCCTGTGGGACATCTTCTTGGCACTTAAAATCTGCAAGGTCTCTTCTTTCACATTATTATTTATTTAATAAATAATAGTTTATTCCTCAAAGACACATAATCCAAATGGGTGTGTGAATATTTAAATAACAAAGTTGTGTGGATAAATCTAGAATTGTACGTAAGAGACTCTGCTAACTAAACAAGATGAGCAAGACACTGTAAATATTGGTAAACTAAAGGAATAGGTTCCATGAGCAGTTTACAAGTGACCATTAGTTCATTTCTATGCACAAGTATCTACAGTGAAAGAATGGGCACTTGTAAAATGCTATGGGTCTACTATACATACCATTTAACACATTTAGTACATTGCTTTCATTAAACACCTGTGTAATTAATTCATAGGTAAAGAAAAAAATGGCAAGAAGAAAATGCCTCTTTTTAAGTAGCACAGTATTCTATTCATCTCAAAAGATGAAAGTAGGTATCTTTCATTACATGTTTTTTTGTTCCTGGGGGAAGAAGGCCAGAAATATGTGATTTTCCTATCTGTTCTAACACAGCAGAGCTTCCGTGCCAGAAATGAGCTGGTTTTCTTCCCTGCGTTTTCCAAGCTTTACGTGAAGGATGTCTGCCTCATTATAAACCTTGCTGGTTCCTCAAGATTTTCTGTAGTCTGGCTTTGCTGTGATTACTGGTGAAAACCTTTAATTACAGTATATAGTTTGTGCAGCTGCCTGGAAATTGGTCTCAGGGTCAGTGGCTCTTCCCGTTCCCCTCTCCCCATTCTTTTGAAGCAATATTGCTGAACTGAACTATTGTTCAGCTTGCGCTGTGCTCTGTCTGCTGCACAGTATGAATAGCTTCGCAATCACTCCAGCAATTGGTTCTTCAACTGCCTTTAGGTTGTCAATTGTAATTCATTGGCTCCAGGCACCTTTTCTCTTTTCATTCTCTTGAGGTCTTTTATTACTTAATTTGCAATAATATTAGGGAATGTCTTCTTCAGGCATGTCACTAAAGCCTAACTGATGATGAGGCTGGGGGTGGGTCTGACTTCCATACATTTGCTTGTTAAAATGTTTAAATATTTTCTTTATCTCTATGACTTGTGCCCATCTGGCAGTATCATTTAAGGAATTTTGCTGATTCCTGAAGTCTTCTCTCTGTAGAATAATCTAAAGAATTCTCCTTAAGTTATTCTTAGTTATTTTGAGAAATTCCCAAAGATATCATTTTTGCTTTCATAATAAGCATTAACGTTTCATATCTTCTTCCCATATTATGCCATATATTCTTTCTATAATTTAAAAATAACAATTTTAAGTCTATTGACTCAAAAGTAATTGACTCAATGACAAAGGTTTTTGACTAGAAATCACCACCATCCATACTTTAGAATCTTTAAAGGTCTATGTGTACTCCCCAGGCATCTTTTCAGAGTCTACAAAAGAAAACAACCATACTTCTCATGGTGAGTTCTGATGCTTCTGCATTACAGAATCAATAGGAAGCTTTCTTTATTTACTTATTTACCAGAGGGAAAGAATAACCAAACACACCTCTTGGTCTACTAAGAAAAAAATATAGTGCATCTGTCTCAAATCCTTGGTTCTGGATGGAATCCAGCATATGAACCCCTCTTAGGAGTCTCATCATCTGAGAGCAACTCAAAGTATTTTTAGGCAGACACTATGTAATAATCATAATGATAATAATTATCATAATGATAATAACTAACGCTTATTGTGCTTTTTATCTTCAAAGTACCTTACTGATGTTAACTGTGTGTCTATTTTCAAACTAATTTAACTCGACAAATGTTTTATTAACTTCGAAGCCATGGAATGTGTAACTGAGTTTTCATCTGCAAATGAAAAAAGTGAGTAAATAAAAGGGAACAAGGATCAAGGAAATGAAAAGTTTGAACCATTACCAACTTTTGCCTTCAAGTTCGTGTTTGTCCATTTGAGGATCTTGTGAACAGCATTCCTGACTACTGTTTTCTTCTCAAAATTCCTCTTAGAAAATAGAAGAACATCAAATAATTGTCTATATTTTAATGATAAGGAGCATATTTCATTGGCTAGCGTCTCAAACTAACTTTTACTGTTTATGTTTGTTCTATGGAAAACAGGCAAATAATGAAGCCTTGTAGAAATGTAATTCAAATGGTTTTAAAGCAGTAAATTCAGATTAATAAAAACAAATAAGATGTTTTAACTTGTAATGTCATTTATTACATCGGTGACACTTAAGGAAGCTTTTAAGCATTATTATAACACTTTCTGTACAAATTCAAAGTATAATAACGAACCATAACTATTGAAGTCAGACTGATTTTATTCAAAACCAATTAATATGTTTCTTTCTGGGCTTTCGGAAGCAGTATGTATTGAGAGAACGTGAGTGAATTTCACCCCTTAGATACATATTCCAATTCTGCATGTTATAAAAACTAGTATTTGATTACTACAAAAGCTAAGTCTGGGAGATGAGAACTCAAACCAGGTCCTCCACTTGGGTGGCAAAGACCCAGTCACTTGAGATATCTTAAAATCTCAAGGGAAACATGAATAGTGAGTTTCAAGTGAGTGCGACTGAGGGAAGAAGGAGGAATTCAACGATGAAACATATTCACACCCAAGATCTGCGAGTTCCACTTGATCGCAGGAGGAATAAGAAGCTGCCTGGCTTTTAATAAGGGTATCATGAAAGATTAGATAGGAGGCTTGCTCTTGGTGGTCTGCCTAAGAGGGAGGAAGGAGGAGAGCTGGGGGTGGGAACTTGAAGAAAGCACTGAAAAGCACTCCCGGTGCACAGGGGAAACCGGGGTGATGAAACAGCTGGATGTGGAAAAGGCAGGAAGAAGTGACAGAGGCTTCACGGCTTTCCACCTGTATATTAAATGCATCTGAGTGAAGAAAAGGAATAAAAAATGTGAAAACAAGTAAGGATTTGGTAAGAGACCAGGATGAATTCTTTTCAGACATTTGTTATCCTATTATGCAATGTATTATTACTCTACCTACATAACTTTTTGGATAAAATGGACCTTCTTTATGAAGCATACTTGTCAAAAGCTACTGTATTCATTTTTGGTAGATACAGCACATTCTTATAAACTGTACTGCCTCAGGGAAACAAGAAACACAGGTATTCAGGGGAACAAATGTCTCAAAGAATGCATAAAAGGAAAAGGTGAAGGAATGTTAGCAAAATATTCTGCTTTGGTGTTTTCAATTGGAAAGTTGCTCTATAAAATATACTTACAGTGATATCTTTGGAACAAATAGATTGCCAATTCAACCCCACAGCGTAGTAAACATTTTCAAGAAATAAGAGTCACAGAGTGGAAAGCTGACTTCCATACCCCTTCCCTCTGCCTCCCCAAGATTTAGTAATAGCAGTGTGGAGTAGATCTGCAAGGAATGGATGAGAAATATTTGTATGTCATATCTATTTACAATAAGTATATATCCCATGAGGGAGTTTTCAAACTGCTCACACCATAGGTATGCACATTGCCGTATGTGAAAACAAATCAGTATTCTAAAATGCTGCCAAGAGGCAGGTCATGATACTTGGGAAACTCATAAGATTTAAAGTAGATGACACTTTCCAGTGCTGATTCTGCAAACATGCATCTCTCTCCAAAGATGGAAAGTAAATTAACCTAAACATTTTATATGATATAAAGATTGACTTGCCTTTTCTAATAAGAGTTCTGTCATGCAAAATAAAAGAAAGTACTGGTAACTTCACAGTTACCAGAAAAGATCTGACATAATGTGCAGCAATTACAAATAAAAAATGTAACTACAGATTTACTATTTATGGCCACACACTGAAGAAAGGGAGATACAGTGCTCAATGTAGAAAGAAGCATTTGGAAATATTTATAACAAAATATTATAGCTAAATGTCATAGGACCACACGATTACCATGTTCCAGAAGATACTGATAGACTAAAATGTGAGCATTCAAGCTGGTCATGACACACTGAATGTATTATTCAAAAAATGATATGACCACAATAAGCCACAGTATGAAAAACCAGTCACATTTATATCATTATAAAAATGCTTGTAAATATTCCTGTCACATTTATATTCTATTCTTTCTCAATGCAAACCAAATTCTGTGCATATCACCTGACAAACAGAATTAGAACTGCATGGAAATTGGGGGTATCCTGATCCAAATGTTAACTGTGATGCTGACACTCTACTTAAGAAGCTGACTGAGGTAGGGTGAAAGAGCCAACAGCCATCTGCCCTTCAACTCCACTCCCACAATCTGCCTTGCAGTGTTCGCATTTCTCAGCTAATAGCTGCTTTAACAAAAGTATTCAGCAGAAAGTCAGCACAGTGTTTCTGACGCGCTATGTCTGAAAAAGCTAAATATGTCTGAACTAAGGATACAGGGAAAAGTAAAATCATTCAAAGAGTGCTTTAAACATGAACTCGCTCTTCCAAGTTAATAAAATGTGCCATTTTAATATGTGGTAATGCCAAATGAAATGAAAATAAGATTTCAAAAAGTCAGGAGGTACGAGAACCACAATTAGCAACTGCATAGAGGGCAAACAGCATTACATGTATTGGCTACTCCATTAACTGAACTTCTCATGAAATGCTCCTGATCTATTAAGTAACTTCAGAAATGAAGAATGCTCTCCTGTGGGAGTTTTAAAACAAATCAGATACAATTACAACTCAATAAAATGAAAAAACCAACCTACTCACTACTGAGATTATTCACTTCATAGTTTATCATTTAAAATAAACCAGAATTTTCCCTGATGTAGCAAGTAAGCCATTTGATATAATTACAGATTTTCCCATTGAAGTTTTCTATAGAGAAAAATAGTTGATAAGAGTAAATTCTGGAAAATTATGGTAACTACACCTCCCGAAGTGAACACAGCAAACATCTGTTGCAAGAAGAGTGTTCTTTTTCCTAGTGTTGTTTTTTAAACAGTTTGTTTAAAAAAAAAAAAAAAAACATGTTACAACAATCAAATCTTAAGTCAGTAAATCTTAACATTATAGTTTCGAGTATTTTGAACACAGATTCTGTTTGCTTCTGAAACAGTATATGCAAACTAATAAGGCATACTGCCTTATGTCTGAGTTTCACAATGATTTCAACTATTGTCTTCGTCTCTTAATGCAACACACTTCACAAACATGGTTAGCTCACAAGAGGGAGACGGCAAAAATACTAATTCCTGGAGGATTTTTATCTTATGCTGGATTACCACTGACAATTTCATTTTTCTCTTTTGGATTTCACAGGCTTCCATACTGCTGAGGTTCATATTCTGAAATCCTTTCTAAACAAATTAATTGATCAAGTTTTACTACAGTAACAGGATAAACAATTGTACATTGTTTACATAATGTATGAAGCATATAAGAATTCCAATGAAGGAAGGGCAAGCATCAGTAAGCATTCATATGACTCATTGTCTTAACATTCTTAAGTGCCTTTTGGTAACCAGCATGCATCTTTCTTGATATTTCTAATACCTGAAAATTCTACAAAATATATGCAAATTAGCAAGTACACATAAGTAAAATGTTTATGAGCAATAGAACCCACAGCAGCAAGAAAGAATAATAAAAGATGACTAGTTCTAAACGCATTTCAATTAACATGTGACTCTGCTCAATTTTCAATCTCTTATCCACTATTCTATCCATGCCCACTGCACATATTTTGAGGTTATTCTTTGCCTAACACTTAATAGTTGGTTTCACGACTAAATTTTTATGCTAACAACAAGATACTGGTTTAATCTGTGAAACATTACTAGGAGTAGTTCAACCAGGCATTTTAACTCACTCTTTATAAGTTTCTCAGACATTAAGAAATGAGGAAAATAGAAAACATTTCTTTTTTGGTTCAAGCCCAAAACAAATGAGAGCACTTCATCTGCTTCCATAATCTCTAAAGACTATAATGGAACTTGCCCCTATATTCCATAAATGCAGCCTAAGACATTAATAATATGTACCTGTATGGTATATTTTTTTATCATCATCAAGAAAATACTTTCAAAACAGACCTCAAAAATGTCATTCCAATACAAGCAAAATTTCTGAGAAAAGTGCCCGGCGCAAGAGCTTAGTGCCTAAAGTTCTCGCCTTGCATGTGCTGGGATCCCATACAGGTATCAGTTCATATCCCGGCTGCTCCAAATCCCTTACAGCTCCCTGCTTGTGGCCCTGGAAAGCAGTTGAAGACAGTACAAAGCCTTGGGACAATGCACTCACGCAGGAGACCCAGAGGAAGCTCCTGGCTCCTTTGGTTCCACTCTGGCCATGGGGCCACTTGGGGAATAAACCCGCAGATGGAAGATGTTTCTCTCTGTCTGTCCTTTTCTATGTAAATCTGCCTTTCCAAAAAAATAAATAAATCTTTGAAAATTTTTTCTTAAAGGAAAGCAAATTTATAGTTAACACAAATAAAACATAAAATCAAATTTCATATATACTTCACACTATATAAGTTTGAAATAATTTCCAAATCGTATCTATGACTAAATTTATAGCTATTTATCTTAGTAAAGATGAGTCACAAAAGTAGGGAAGGGTATTGGCTCTTTTCCTAGCAGAGATAGCTAGTTAACACACACAAGACCTTCGCAGAAGCCTTAACTGCAGAAAGCTTGCTATTTTCAAACCTATGGAAGGTCACTGCAAATCACATGTTAGGCTTAAATAACACATTTGTCCCAATTATTTGTAGTTAACAGAAAAATAAATGGTTTTATAAACTTAAAGGTAAAAGAAAAGAAACACTTGAGATATTACGCATATCTTGAAAAGCATGATTTGAAGTTATATTGGTACTTGTGCCACATCTATCCAATATAAGAATATGTTAATATGAATTATATTTTATAGACATACCTGTTACTTATTTGTAGTCTGTAGTCTATGAGTCTACGACTCACATATTTGCATTTCCACACTGGCTCACTGTCTATCAGAATAACAATGCAATTTCAAGCAAGGGCTTTTTTTTTTAAACTTAGGAGACAGGAAGCCTTCTTCTTCTTTCTTTTTTTTGTTTTTTAATTGGAAAGTTAGATATACAGAGAGAAGGAGAGACAGAGAGGAAGAGCGTCCATCCAATGATTCATTTTCGAAGCTGGAGCTGAGCCCATCCAAAGCCAGAAGCCTCTTCCAGGTCTCCCACGTGGGTACAGGGTCCCAAGGCTTTGGGCCGTCCTCGATGGCTTTCTCTGGCCACAAGCAGGGAGCTGGGTGGGAAGCAGGGCTGTTGGGATTAGAACTGGTAGCCATATGGAATCCCGGCATGGAGAAAGAGAGGATTTTAGCCGCTAGGCTCTTGCGCTGGGCCCTCAGCCAAGTATTTTTACAATCATAATACTATAACTACCCATCATC
Organism: Ochotona princeps; assembly: GCF_030435755.1. NCBI lineage: Eukaryota > Metazoa > Chordata > Mammalia > Lagomorpha > Ochotonidae > Ochotona > Ochotona princeps. The sequence continues at coordinate 13,387,007 of NC_080854.1, read as the reverse complement.
ACACACTATTATTCATTTTACAGGCAAACAATCTGATGTTAAGAAGTTTAAAGATTTACCTAAGGGCCTTAGAACAGATCAGGAAGGCACCAGGGCTACAATGCCTTTTGGAATTGGTTTTATTTGTATTTGAACTCTGTTTAATAATTAAGTTTTCATCTTCTTGTTTTCCACAAACTTAGATGAAGACTCTACATACAGGTTACTTTTGCTAGTACTATAAACTTCAAAGCAAATTATCCAATTCAATCCTACTCACATTATGAAAATAAACTGCATTACTCCACCTTTAGAGGACAGTAGCCAGGCACAGGGACAAAGCTATCTTCCATGGCTGCCCACTAAACGTGAAGATGGAGTGAGATGAGGGCTTGGCTCCTTTCCCCCTTTTAAACCAAACAGCAATGTCATTCCAATGAGTCACTTTATTCCACAATCACTTGAGGAAGCACACAACTTGAAGTTACAAGTGTAAGTCACAAGGGTCAAGTTTTGATTTTCTGTACTTATAATAAATACAAACTTACATGTTGAAAATTGGTCCCATAGCTCATTACTTTAGTTCTATAAATCAGCTCAGCGGAGTGCTATGCTAATGATTTGTCCAGAATTGGCCTTCTGCTTTGTTAGGACAGATACAAACTAAGCAATACAAGGGGGATGAAGAGTGGATCCCTACAAGAACGTATTTGGTGGCATGCAACTTGCAAGAGAAGACATCAATTTCCAGGCTGGTTGATTATAGAAACAGACTCAACTGCTCTACTCCACACTGAGCAATTCAGAGGCAAGAACATGCATTCAAGAGTAATGGATACATGGGAATACCCACAACGCATTCCTTGCAAAGTCAGAGAGAAGGAAAATGAACTCAGTAAGTTAAAAAATGTTAACTAACTAGGCGTTTAGCCCTTCAACACAGATGACCAAAGTACTCAAACACGCCCTCTAACTTTTGCTAAACAGGTACTAAATACTCTGTTCTCTTCAAGTAGGTTTAAGTTCTTAAAGAAGTCTTATTAGACAAGCGAGGTTTTCTTTGCCCTAAGAGGCCCAAGGTTCTATATTGAAAACAACATGACAGTGTATCCCTAACTGTACACATGGCAGCAAAAATCCATCAGAGTCAACAAAGAGTCACAGCAGGAATGAGACATACCTCTTGTACTGAGCGAGCTGCTGGCTTGTCCTGATGATTGGCCAATATTAAAAATGGTAAAGTGCATAACTGTGGGTGCTGGAGAGCTGAGTGCAGTTCATTTCTAGCAGTTTCTAAGTCATCCTCTGAAGAGGCACTATCTAATACAAATATTACCCCTTGAGATCCTTGGTAGTAGCGGCTCCAGTATTTCCGGATATTATCGGCCCCTGTCAAAAATAAAACAGGTTTTCCTTTTTTAAAAAATAGCTTTCAGCAACTGAAAGGCATTCACAACAGCAATTCTTATTGGAATTCTATGTATCATTTAAAAGTTAAACACTAAACTCTGTGCTGTGGATATCAAGAATTCAGAAAAGGCAGAGGTGGTGATGACTGAGAACAAACGAAGCATCAGAGCCTACAGGTGGACGTGGCTTGCAATGAGAACACAAGAGTGTAGGTCCCGCTTCACAACTTGCCTATCAAAACATGTGAGAGAACAGGACAAAACTCAATTGAGACGTAGACCCAGAAAAATATTCACAGACTTCACTGAGTAACACTAAATGAAACTCATTCCATAAATTGAGTGTGAACTTAGCTCACAGAGCAGCATGACTCAGATGCTCAACAAAGGCTTCTTCCCATTCACACTGATATTTTCTAAGACAACTGTGCCAAGGTTTTATTGTACTTCCCCAAAGTGCATGTGTTGGAAATTCGATTTGCAAATCCACATGTTAATGGTGTTGGGAGGTGGAGGTCTTTGGGAAATAGTGAGGTCAGATGAGGTCAGGAATGTGGGGAAGCCCAGCCTGGGATTATTGCCTCTGAAAGATGAGCAAGAGACAAATCCACTTGCACACTCCCCGTCTCTCGCCACGTGCTGTCTTCTGCCACATGACCCAGCAAGAACACCCTCTTAGATGAGACACCCTGATTTCAGACTTTTCAGGCTGCAGGGCTGCAAAAGCAATATTTTTTTTAAAGATTTTATTATTATTGGAAAGCCGGATATACAGAGAGGAGGAGAGACAGAGAGGAAGATCTTCCATCCGATGAGTCACTCCCCAAGTGAGCCGCAACGGGCCGGTGCGCGCTGATCCGAAGCCGGGAACCAGGAAACTATTCCGGGTCTCCCACGTGGGTGCAGGGTCCCAAAGCATTGGTCGTCCTCGACTGCTTTCCCAGGCCACAAGCAGAGCTGGATGGGAAGTGGAGCTGCCGGGATTAGAACCGGCGCCCATATGGGATCCCGGGCCTTTCAAGCCAGGACTTTAGCCATGAGGCCACGCCGCCGGGCCCAATATACTTTTTTTAAAAACGAATGACCTACTCTGTGATATTCAGGACACAGTAAAGGGAATGGGCTAGCTGCTGCAAATATTGGCTGCTAATGACTCACACCTGTACATCTTTAAAAAAAAAACTGTTTCAGTCATTTATTGAATAGTTATCTCCTATGTTCAACATACTGTGCCAAGTGCTAGGAATATGCACAGTGAGGACCAGAGTTGGCTTCCCAGGCTGGCAACAGCCACTTGTGTGCATTTTTTTCCCAATTCTGTGATCAGTCACTTCATATTGATGGCTTGAAATCTGCCAGGATGGGAATAGTTTCAGCATGGAAATCTTCAAACATTATATTTTCATCAGGGTTTCCTTGCAGTGAGCCAACACCCCCTTTATGACACCAACAAACTCAATTTCAAGTTGATGATAGATTACAATAATCACTGTCACAGAGGCACTCACTGGGTATCCTGGGAAGAAGTCATCAGTCATCTCACCCAACATGGAGCAAAAAAGTACTAACAGTGTTAAGTGCTTCCTATATTCCAGGCATTGTGCTAAGCACTGAAAAAAAAAATGAGCCCATAAAATTCATATAAATCAAAAGAAAGGCTTTGATTGACTCAGAATTTGAAACTAATTTCAGATCCTAAAAGTTGGGATATTTACCACTGTGCTACACTTTAACAGCAAAAAAAATCAAGGACATCTCAAGTTGCATTTAAATACACAACAGCAATAAGAAATGAGGTTAGTACCTGTCAAGCTAGAGTCCAGAAAAACAGAAACACAACCAAAATACAGAGGACATTTAAGTTGACTATCATTTACTACAGAGAACTCATTGTATAAGTGAGAGTGGCACTAAGGAAACAACAGGCGTATTCAGACGGAACATCTCAGGTCAGGTTCCCTGGGAGAACCGCCTGACTGGGATGGCATTTCTTGGGCACCTCATTATCAACAGATGCTATCAGCAGAAACGGGGAGGGCGGTGGTTTGGGGGCAAGAAGCAAACTAGAACAGAAGAAACTAAGAAAGTATATGGTTTCAGAAATCTAGCCTCAGCTTATTCCCTGGAGGAACTCTACAATGTGGGTTAAACCACAGAAGTTGTCCAGTCCAGAGGCAAGCGGACTGGGCTATTTCACCCTGTATAGTAATTGGCTATGAGCCACCTCTGGGGAGCAAGTGGGGGTTGGGGCCTGATCTCATAATCTCCCAAACATATTTGGTTGAGGCAGTCACTGTCAGCCAAGAGCAGGCCTCTGGAGAAGGGTACAGGTGTGAGTCATTAGCAGCCAATATTTGCAGCAGCTGGGAGATGGATGCACTGGCCCAGTAAAGAAGATCTGGGTAAAATACCAACAGCATCTGCTACAAGCTACATTCAGACACCATCCATATGCTAGAGGTTCATCCATAAGCTTGAGGGACAAACGGGGAATCACACTTACCTAGCGGTAAGTATTTAAAGCAACAGAAACGTTGTGTGCCTACGTATCCATTTGTAAGATCACTAAGATGTTACTAACAGATATGTAACACAAAATGTTCCTATAGTATGAGCATATGAAATGTAAGCTTTATTGTAAATTCCATAGTCATATAATGCTTACAATTTTACTGATTTTGTATTAATCGCAAATTGATGGAGTAGATACTGTTATCACTTTTATTCATTTGTAAGGAAATGAAGACACAAAACTTTCATATTATTTGCCCAAAATGACACACATAAACATGCAATCAGCTCCAATGCACTCAAAATATTGGAATTGATGACCAGAACTGAAAAGGCTAAAGAAATAACTCTATTATCACAAACTAGAGAGGAAGAGAAATGGAACCAGTTGGAACAAAAAGATAGCCAAGTACCTAGGCTTTTATTAATGCCTATGTCCAGGAAAATTTTTCAACTAATTAATTCTGTGAAGTTATTATGTACCTATCCCATACAAATCACTGAGCTGGGGCTTATAGAGGTATTTAGAAAACTACTATTCCTGTTAATTCAAACCCTCAAATCCTGGAAAGCAACAGTAATTACAACAAGGCCTGTAAATCCATCACAGGGAACAAATATGGCCACACATTAGATGACATTCAGGGACTCAAGAATAAAGAGAAGAATATTAGTTTAATATTTTAATTGAACTTCTCCATTAGAAACACATGGGACACACTGGAAATCCAACTCATGTGGTTGTCTTTTTCAATGAGAAATTACATTTTCATTTGCCACATTTAAAAATATGTAAGGCGCCTGAAAATAGTGAGACAAAATGGCAATAAATCCAATGACAACACTGCTGGATGAAGAGAAATGCTCTAACTTCAAAGAATGTCCCTTATATGACATAGGAATAATGTTATTAATAATCCAAAGATCTTTTCCTTTAACCTCATCCTACAGTCTTCTGTGCACTTCTAACATTTAATATGAACACAGTTTGGAGTTCTAAAGTTCATTTTCAGTCTCTTGAACAATGGTCTCAGCATCAGTATAACTCAGACTGGGACCAAAGAAACCAGCAAAGAGGTGAAGAGTGGTATACAGTTGTTTACAGGAGTTTAGTCATCAGACTAAAATGAGAAGTGGCTGTGTCATGACCCAGCTGCCGGATACCTCGAGGCATGAGCTTAACTTGGAAGGCTAAGGACACCTGTTTAGTGGTAGGCTCCAAACATTCCTAACCTACAAATCAAACCCAAAAGGAGTAACACAGGACACAGCATCCTGCAGAAGTGTGAGGTCACTCTAGTTCAAATGACCCAAAATTGTGTGTTCTGTGTCATTTAAACCACGACTGTTATATATAAAACAGTTAAACATCCTACTCAAACTGGTCTAGGTGTATGCTTAGGTTAAAAAAAGGGAGTAGTTTTAGCACTCAGGAGGTTGGGTGAAGAGTGTTGCCAAATGTCCTGAGTACACAAGGATACCTGCAGAAGGACCCCTAGAAAATTTCAAAGTTCATTCTGGCAGCCAAAAAAATGAAGTACTACCATCCAAGTAGACGAACAGGTATGCATTCAGCACTATGATTGAGACACTGCCTGGGGCACCCATATCCCATACACACTCTGCTTCCAGTTCCACCTTCTTATCTTCTTGTTAACGCATACACCCTAGGAGGCAACGAGTGATGGCTTGAGGACTTGAGTCCTTGCTCCCCACAGGAAAAATCCAGGCTCGTTGCTGGCAGCTGTGGGCATCTGGAGAATAAACTAGCAGAGGGATGGTCTGTCTGTCTGTCTGTCTCCCTGCCACCTACCCTCCCTTCCTCTTCTATTAGCCTTCCTCTCTTTCCATTTTAAATAAAATAAAAATGTAGAAAGAGTAGAGGGAGATGACAGACGCCTGATAAGTCCTCTTTCTGTAAGTTCACATTCAGGGCACACTAGGAATGTTAACAATATTCAATATTCATTAATCCATTCATCTAAGAGAAATTTGCTATATTCCCTGGCATCACCCTAGCTGCTAGAAATATAGCAGTCAACAGAACATTTTAGTTTTTCTATCATTAACAGAAGAGCCAGCCCATAGTATAGAAGTGAAAAGTTTCAGGCACTCATTCTTTTAGCCTCGCACTTGCGGCAGCATGTACACAGGAATCAGTTCTGGCCACCTAAATCTACAGAGCTTCTTGAAAACACTTGGCTCTCCAGCTCTCTGTGTCTGTATTTTCATTGGGGGACAGAGTGATGATGTTTTGCACAGCACCACCTAAGCAGCAACCCTGAAGGAGAAATAGCTACACACTGAGGATGCCAGAACAGGAAGACAGACTACATCCTTGAGACACTGCTGGGCAGCAGAACCACCCACCAACCTTGTAAGGATGGCCTATGCGAGCACAGCAGATGTTTATTATTCAAATCAACTTTAGAAGCCTATTTTGTCACAAGCAAAGAGATGTTAATATCCTTCATGTGAAATTAAAGTTCCTTAAAAGAGTGGTTCTTGGAAAGATGAGCCCAGGGAAGTAATAGCGATTTCAGGGACCAACATTAAAGAAATACAACTACTCAAAACTACCTGTACAGAAATCTACTCTTAATTCTCTTTGTGCAACTGAAACATACACTGTGATGAATATTCTATATCTGTACCTTCTAATATGGTTGACACTAGCCACAGGTGGCCAGTGGGCACTTGGAATATGGCTGGTACAAATAAGAACCCAAATTGTCAGCTGAACTTGGTTAAAAATGCCACACATGGCTAGTGGCTACTGGATTGGACAGTATTTTCAATAACAGATTGTTGACGTGAGACTGCTGGAAACCAGATAGCAGCAGCTGCAGAAGTCCAGCACTGTCTGTGAGAGGAAGCACACAGAACCTCCCTGACCCAGCAGGGCCTTGCTGTTCCCCCGGCCCGAGATCCTCCTGCAGGAAGCAGCGACCACAGGCTTAGCCAGCAGGCCAACCTGGACTGCAGTCGGCCACCTGTGGCAGCAGGAAGATTCAGGATGACGAGGTCAGAGAGCCGCCTTGTTCCATCCTCTTACCACAGTTCTAAGAAATTAGGAGGGAGTGAGAATAATTTCCCCCTGGAACACTTAGTGAGATCAGAGATGCATGAACAGAGCCAATTCAGGCAAACTTGATTTGTAAACAGCCTTCCGATCTTGGTGAAGGGTGTAGCCTTGAACCAAAGATTACCTCAGTAGCATGACTTTAAGAGGAATGGTTTCCAGCAAGGGGAGAAAATGTTTGAAGGGAAAGGGGAGAAGAGTAATTATTTATTTGTTCATCTGTTTATCTTCATTTTATTTAAAAGAGAGGGAGACAGAAGATGACAGATCTTCTATCCATTGGCTCACTCTCCAGATGCCCCCAACAGCTAAGGCCTGGCTAAGACAGGAGAGAGGGGCAGGGAACCCAATCTTGGTCTCCCAGAAGTGTGACAGGGAATCAAGGACTCGAGCTGATACTTGCTGCCTCCCGCAGAGGATATCAACAAGAAACTGGAATTGGAAGCAGAGCTGGTGTAAGAACTCAGGCAAATTCATACTTTAAAACTTGGGAATGGCACTGCGGTGTGGCATAGGAGGCTAACCCTCAACCGGCAATGGCAACATCTCACATGGATGTCAGTTCTAATTGAGCTGCTTGCTAATGGCCTGAGGAATTAGTGGAGGATGGCCTCTGCACCTGCATGGGAGGTTCAGAAGATGCTTTCAGGTCCTGACTTCAGTTCAGCCCAGCTCCAACCAATGCAGTCATTTGGGGAGTGAACCAGCAGATGGAAGAGCTCTCTCTGTGTTTCTCCTTCTCTCTCTGTAACTCTGATTTTCAAATAAAAATAAATAAATCTTGGGGGAAAAAAAGAATATTTTTTTCACTCCTGCTATCTACGGAACCTGTCGTTTGCCTGTGATTCTTTTAGTCATTCATGAAACAGCCTCACGTAATCGGATTTGAAAACTGAAATAGTAACAACCAAGGAAGGACTAAAAGAAAAATATTCAAACTTCGCCAACCTCCCTGCTCCCAACGCACAAACACCAATCAAAGTATAAGAATTCAATACCTCCTAAATGGCTCACACAAAATACAAAGATATGAATAATTGGTTAAATTTTCTAGTGGTAGTCAAATAAATGAGTAAGTAAATAATACACCGGTCTCTGAGTAGTAAAACAAAAAACTGAAATTTGATCTGCAGGGCTGAGGGAGAAGCATCACTCAACAGTGAAAAATGTGGAGCCGTTTTTCCACTACATGGTACTGCTGTCCAGAGAATGAGAGCTGTTAAGGGCAGGAAATAAACGATGGAGCATTCTGGGCCCAGTGCTATAGCCTAGTGGCTGGAGTCCTCGCCGGGATCCCATACGGGCAACGGTTCTAGTCCCGGTGGCCCCGCTTCCCATCCAGCTAACTGCTTGTGGCCTGGGAAAGTAGTCGAGGACGGCCCAAAGCCTTGGGACCCTGCAACCACATGGGAGACTCAGAAGAGGCCCCAGGCTCAGCTCCAGCCATTTGTAGCCACCTAGGGAGTGAAACATTGGATCGAAGATCTTCCTTTATATCTCTCCTCCTCTCTGTACATCTGTATTTATTTCTAATAAAATTAAAATAAAATCTTATAAAAAATGGAGCATTCTATATGACTAAGCAGGCTTATTGAAGAGATGTGTCATAGACATTCAAGAATGATGAAGCCTGATACCAGAGACTAGGGGAAATGGAGGATTCCATGGTGAAGAGGAGGCATTAGAATGCCTAAGCCAGGGCCCGGCATGGCCTAGTGGCTAAGGTCCTCACCTTGAATGTGCCGGGATCCCATATGGTTGCTGGTTCTAATCCCGGTAGCTCCACTTCCTCTCTATCTCTCCTCCTCTCTGTATATCTGACTTTGTAATTAAAAAAAAATTTTTTAAAAAAAGACGTATTGTCTTAAAAAAAAAAAAAAAAAAAGAAAGCCTAAGCCAGGAGATAATTAGTAACAAGGACAAACAAGCAACAGTAACACTCTAAGCACTCTGCCACAGGAATTGTATCATTTAATCCTTACCACCTAGGAGGTATCTAAGTAACAGTTCTCCACTAACTGCTGACCCACCCCAGGCACTGCCTGGCCTGCTGTTATTATTTGGCCACCTTAACAACTACTGGCCTACCTTGAAACCTAAGATCTAGAAACCAAAGTCTCCCAGTAACCCAAAGGAACATGTAAACGATCAATTCATCTGCAGTTCAGTTCCAGAGATAGCTGATGCTACAAACACAAAGCAAGCTTTTGTTTGGGATAAAGCCTTCTTCTTTCCCAGTAACTTGTTTCTACATCTTTAATCTCCCTTTTCACCATTATTTTCTATCACCTAATTTCTCCACCCCCAACCAGCATCAAGCAGGTTTCCTTGGTTCTGTGTACATACATGTCTTTGGAAGCTGCTGTTGTCCGCAAGACTGACAGCACACACACATACATAATTAGTATTGTGCTTCACTATATTTTCCTCCCTTGTTATAAGTGCATCAGTGCCTTCATATCTGTGCCATTTTTTTCTTTTTTTTCCAGTGGCTCACAGGACTGCTTTAGTTAGAGGTCAAGCATTTTGGAGAAAGGCAGAGGCTTTGCAGACAAGTACCCCATTTGTTTTTCATCAACGACTATGTGTAAATAAAACATAATTGGATAATAACAGGAGAAAAGCAAGCACAAACAAATCTAAATGCAAAACGGGCCTTTAGGAATTCTTGACACTGTTTATAACTTGCTTTTTCACAGCTTTTTCCATAGCTTTTGTTTAAGCACGCCCTTCTCATCGGGCACCTGTCTTCATGGTTCCACTGATTCACTCTGGTGAAATGACTCAAGATCCCCACTGTTCATCATGTTCACTACCCTGCCTCCAGGCGTCTACACAGATTCTGACAAAGAGTAGATCATCAATATTGTTGATTGAGAACAATAATCTGGCGAAATAAGCAACATCCCTACATTCCACATCCAAGTGCCCGAGTATAATTCGCAGCTCTAGTTCCTGATCCCAGCTTCCTGTGGCTGCACACCCTGAGAGGCAGCAGTGACAGTTCCAGCTAGGTTCCCGCCACCCACATGGGAGACGTGGATTGCTTGGGTTCCCAGACCCTATCTTCAGGCCTGGCTCAGTTCCAGCTACTGTGGGGCATCTGGAGAGCAAACTAGTGAATGAAAATTGTCTCCTTGCATGTCAAATTTTAAATTTCTACATCTTTGGTAATTAAATTAATGTGAGGGCTGACAGGGTGGTCATGTGGGCTACTTGCCCATGGATAAGGGTAAGCACTCTGATGTTTGCAATTTACAAGAACCTTTCCTTATGCCTCAAGTCTTTGGAACTTTGTGTCTATGGAGCTCCTTTCTAAAGCAGAGGAGTCCTTTTGTGTTTCTTCTCAGAAGTAAATTCCCCCTTTTTGCTTGGAAACTGCTATTATATAGAGAATGCAGGTGCAATGATCAATTCCAAATGAAAAGTTTCCACAGCTGAATCTGGATGAATGAACCATTAAAATCATATCTCAAGGTGATCACACTTCCTTTTGTATACAATTACCATATATTAAAACGAGATTAGCCTACTATATCACATATATCATTAAATGAATTTCTTCATACTTAATCATATCACGAAATCAGTAATTGTCAACCTTTCGTCTTTGATGCTACGGGATGTATCCTATTATCTCCAGAGGCAAGTGGAATTCTCACAATAAAATTAATTTTAATTAACTTTAAGATGTACACGCGGATGTGTCATACACCACTTGGGAACAGAGGGCTGTAGAAAGAAACATGTCATAGGATAAAAAGATTAGGAGTCAGTACCAGCCAAGGAGATGACAAATGAATTTGAAACATTCCCTGAGGTCAAGGCCTTCACTTCCAAATACAGTTTCCCATGAAATGAAGAACACAGAAGAAGAGAGTGCCATTTAAGTGGTACTAAGTCCACTGTCTCCGTTTTATTTAATTGGACTGTCGAAGAATACATTTGCCTGAGGACAGAGAACAGATGACATGAGAGGAAACATTTATTAGGTATCTAGTAGGGTTCCACAATGCTGAGTTTTCTTAAAACCCTGATACTAAGTTAGGATTTATTTCCATGGGTGACTAATACAGAGACTTCTTTCATGCCCTTTTTAAGATACATGGGTGAAAAACACCTTGGATAGTTTTGTGTAAAAGTTGGTTAACCTGCTCATGTTTGCCATTCTGAATCAGGATCAAGATCTGTTTAAAACTGTTTTAAAGACTGCTGTTTTGAATACTTTATGTACAAATGTCTGAACACACACACAATCATCCGACCCTCACTGTTCTGTGTGTATTCTTCATGATTTTGCTTCGTCCTCAGTTAGAATGGCAGGCTTCCTGTAAATCCTAGAGTCAGAACACTTCCATACACATGCACACCAGTGCAAAGCAGCCTGTGCTCATGCACTGTTGTCAATCATTAATGTAAAACACAACCGAAGCATCAAGACAATCACCTATATCTTGCATTTTTATGAGGTCAGAGACGGCAGTTCTCCTTTTTTGACACACCTGCCATGGCAGAGTTATAGGATTTCAGTTACTTTTTGATTACCACTGGGAAGGTTCTGTCAGGGAGGGCACACACTCATCCCAAGGTAAATTACCAAAGTCTCCCAAAAAGGTGACCCAGGGAAGGGTGGCAGCCTACCTATGAAGAGACCTCAAAGACCCCAGCTCTTGCTGTTGACAGCCTTGTGTAATCTCTTCTCCCTTGAATGTTGGCTGGCCTGGTGTTTTGTTGCCAAACAACAGGTAATGATGAGGTGATGAGATATCATCCCTCGATTAGGTTACCAAACACAGTAACTTTCCTCGACTCTCACATTCTCTATTGTCCTCTGGGTTTGTTGCAATCAGTTTTAAGGATTTATTTATTTGAAAGAAAGAGTTACAACGAGACATGGAGAGATGGAGAAAGATCTTTCAGCTGCTGGCTGACTCCCCAAATAGCTGTAATGGCAAAGGCAGTGCTAGGCAGAAGCCAGGAGTTTCAGTTTGGGTCTCTCACACATGCTCAGAGGCCCAAGCCCTGGGTCATTTCCTCTGCTTGACAATACCATAGTACCTGCCTTTGTTCCATGCTTTTATGAAGCAAATTTCACACTGCAGAGGGATAGAAGAGAAGAAATTGAGAGGATATTTTTTGGCCAACGTTTGAAACACATTGAGGCCCTCAGACTAATTAATTGCCATGGAATTGAAATCTGTCCGCAAAAGGGGAAAACTTGGAAATTCTTTTATAGATAAATAATATTCTACTGTAAGGATATAGCCCAATCTATTGATTCCTTTATTTGCTGGTAGACACGTGACTGTTTCATTTTGGGGTTACTGTGAATAAAGCTGCTGTTAATATTGTAATATTACTTGAACACCAGTTTTCAAATTCTTCTGCGTATTTTATCTAAGAGTTGAATCTCTGAGCCAAATAATAATAATAAAATCTTTAAAAATAATTACACTGGAATGGATAATTAATTCGAGTTTAAAATGAATTTACGGCTTTAAAAATGTGGATTAATGAATGTAGGGAGAGAAAACTTAATTTTCCATTGGTCTTATTGGCAATCCACTACTGCTCAAGTCAATAGAATTTATCACATTCTCAAACGCTTTCATTGAAGTCAATGGTTTAAAAAAATTTTTTCTAGGAAGATTTACTGAGTGTCGTGTGTTACACTATACTCCAGAAATAGAAAAATAAAAATACATGGTCTGTTACCACAGAGTACACAGACCTCTAGCTACAAATTACATCTTGATACTGCCCAGAATTCTGTTTATCAGCTTCTGTCTTCTCTCTTTATGTTTCCTTGGGAATGCCATCACTCGCACTGCTTTAACTGCCTCTAAAATCCTACAACCATCCAGGTCAAACACTATCATCCAAGGCTTCCCAAGCACTCATATTCTTCACCATTAATAGCTGGCATACATTCCCTGCTACAGGTTCCCCAGGTGTTTCAGACTCAACTCGTCCCTAAATAACTTATTCTTGCCTGTTCTGTTTTCCTACTCAGTCTCTTAATTGTCTGGGGATTGGCAGTCATGATTCATGCTATATCTTTTTTTATGGAATGCATTAATACATTATATCCTCAGGGTCACAGCAACTCATAATAATTACTGCAACACAATTCTCATCCATTCATATGTTAATGGGATAGTAACACAAAGAGAACAGATTCAAAGCAGCCCATAAATACAATTCTAAGAATATAATAACATTATGAATCTTAAGTGTCATTCTTAACCCCTTATCTTTTACCCTAAGAGGCAATCAAGAATCACAGAATTGACCCTTCCTCTGTAGGCCAGTTTTGGACAGCGAAAATCCACCATGCATTTTCCTTGGCTACTTTTGTCTTGTTCCTCTCAAGCTTGCCTACAACATTTCTATACACATTTCACGTCTGAATCCAAATACTAAATCCATGAGAAGCTTTCCTTAATTTTAGTTTTATAAAATTGCTTCCTCCATCATTTTGACTCTAGTGTATGGTGTATATATACCCCTTCTACTGAAAGAATTAAGCTGTTTAACACCACCTGGAATTCTATAGTTCAATTTCTTTATCGCTGGCCTGAGGTGACAGTTTCTTACACTTATTTTCCAAGATCCATTCCTCTAGTTACTTCTTGGGTAATTACTACAGGAAGCAGCATCTACTCTTGACGCAATTCATGAGCAACAAATTTTAAGCAACTATTTGATGTATTCAATGATTTGCTTAGTAACTTAGAAACATTTGCTGAGCAGCTTCTTTGCATCTGACCTGACACGTGGTATGAGGAACACAGTGGCAAACCAATCAGACCTGACTGCTGCTCGACTCAGAAGCTCTAAGTCTTGCAGGTCACTGGTTTGATAACATCGTTATGATACTATCACTTGGACTTCAGTCTATGTCTGGGCAGCACAAGTATTTTCCATAAGAGTCTGTTTGCTCTTCTGATTCCTAAAGCCGTCACAAAAAACTGGAAAGCCAAATTTCTATTCAATGAATTCCAGATAAGACAAGTTTATTACCATCACCACTGCAATACAAATGAACCGAAAACCTCCTAATCTTTTCCTAACACGTCTCAGTGTAGTACATGACTTAGCACAATGGAGCTCAACATTTACAGAATGCATCCACTTTTCAGATCACAGCTCAAACTCAGCAGCCATGGGGCAGCCAACAGCCATGTCCCCAAATTAACATCCTGAAGCTTGACATGCTTGACACTCTCAAAAGTCCCTTGGGTCTACAAAAAAATCTTGCCTAGAGGAAAAAAAAACCATGATCACACTTAGCTTCTTGGCTCTCTCTGCCGAGCATATTAGAAACAGTAAATCACAATGTGAGAGATGGGAGAGGGAGAATCCACCAGAGACAGGCGCATGGACAGTAGCAAGAAGAGGTAACTATAGCAGAGATGAAATCAAAGTTAAGAAATGAAAGGAAGAGAAACATCACTAACTCTTCAGTAACAATCAATGAAACTATAAAATCATTAAATGAAGTATTTTAACTGGAGACCAGCATTGTGGTATAGCTGGCAAAGTCACCGCCTGTGACACTGGCATCCCATATGTATACCAGTTCACATCCCAGCTGCTCCACATATAATCCAGCTCTCTGATTGTGGCCTGGGAAAAGCCGTGGAAGATGGTCCAAGTATTTGGGCCCCTGCACTCACACAGGAGTCTCAGAAACTCCTGGCCCAGCCCTGGCCTTTGCAGCCACCTGGAGTGAGCCACTGAATGGAAGATCTCTATTACGCTACCTTTTAAACAAATAAAGTAGAAAATAATAAATACATACATAAATATATAAATAAATAATGACACTTTGGCATTTAAATTTGACTCTTTAATGAAGGGAAATCAATGTACAGAAAATCATTCATTGGGTAGTCCTGTTTAGTGTAAAACAACTCTTTGCACATTGGAAGTCTAACAATTTGATTATTATTTCAAGGTCATATATGGATCCTTTGGAAGAAATATTAGCATGAGATGTAATTACCTTCTAAAGGATCATGACACCAGCAGCAATTAGGGACAATCATGTATGATGAACGACACACACCAGGGAGATCCAGAATTCATCTTTGGTGACCACAAAGAGAGCAAAACAATAAAGGACTTGGGACACAGACTGTCACCTTTTTCACATAAAAGTCACAGGCCTGAAAGCACAGCAAATGAGCAGAACTCTTGGTGCTTCAAATGGGAACCGCAAATGTTATGCATTGCATGCCTCCAAAGGAAAGCCTGCTCGTGTGTGCGGAGTGAAGCAGGTGGCTTGCAGGGAGGTGAGAGTGCAGAGTAATCCCAAGAGCTTTAAACCTAACATGAAGGAGAACTGTACCTAGATAAAAGTTGAACCACAAATCCGATGTTCTTCCTGACTTAGACCTGCCTTGAGAGGATTATACACAGTTCTTCAGAAAGTTCATGAGAAGTGCATATTATAAATAAAATACGGATGGATTTCAAATTTTTCTTACATTAAAATAAACTTATCTTTGAATTCTGTTTCCCACGAACTTTCTGCAGTCTACTTTTAGATGAGATCTGAGCCCAGAACATAGGTTCTCTCTCTCTCCCTCTCTCTCTGA
Organism: Ochotona princeps; assembly: GCF_030435755.1. NCBI lineage: Eukaryota > Metazoa > Chordata > Mammalia > Lagomorpha > Ochotonidae > Ochotona > Ochotona princeps. The sequence continues at coordinate 13,371,423 of NC_080854.1, read as the reverse complement.
ATTAATTTCTACATAACAAAAGGATCATTAGGGAGAATTAGGAGTAAGTTGTCTGAGAAGGAATTACTAGCCACCTTTCTTATAGGAAAGATTTGAGTGTTTTGGGCCTGGTGCAATAGCCTAGTAGCTAAATCCTCACCTTGCATCCTGTGGAATCCCATATGGCCTGGCTGCTCCACTTCCTACTCAGCTTCCTGCTAGTGGCCTGGGAAAGCAGCAAGGACAGACGAAGTGTCTGAGGCCCTGCACCTGCATGGGAGACCCCAAAGAAGATTCTGGCTTCCGGCTTCAAATTGGTTCAGCTCTGGCCATTGCAGCCATTTGGGTTGAAAACCAGTGGACTGAAGTTCTGTGTGTCTCTCATTGTTCTCTCTGAGAAATCTACCTCTCCAATAAAAATAAAGTTCCTCTATTTTTTTTTGGACTACCTGAATTTTAATGGAGAAAGAAGCACTGTATACTCAAATGATGTGCCTCTGCCTTAAAATACTTAAACTTTTTTTGTTTTAAAATTTGAAATTGTTTAATTATCTATCTTTAATCTCTACTTTTTAATTACCCATTCCGCCATTTTCTAACTGATATAGTCCAATAGGTTATTCCCTTCAAGTCCTCTCCCTTTACTGCTTCCCCCATTTACTACTTCATAGTAATATAGTTCTTCATAAACTGTCCTAAGTCTGTCATTCTGCTATTTAAGTGTGTCCTGACATTGCAGTTACAGACAATGGCAGAAGACCAACATTCTACTGTCAAGATATATTTAACAATTTCATTGGCAGACCATCTTTGATTTGGAAGGAGAGATGCATATTACATTGTATCTTCATATCTGGATATAATAGTCCCATTACACAGTTACTGTATTCCCCCATTAACTGAAAAATCTTAAACCAAAATAAACAGGAAGGAAAACAAAATATTAACAACATGAAGTGAAATAAGATGCTATTGAATGACCAAACGTTGCTGAAGAAGTGAAAAAGAAAATAAAAAACCTTCTTGAAGCAAAAAATGCTACTGCATGACCTATGAATCACTAATAATAAGAAAAAACATTTTTTGTTAGAAATGAACATAAAGACAGGAATATCAAAACGCATAACATGTAGCAAAACAGTATTGAAAAGACGGTTGATCTCACATTTTCCATGAAGGTTGCCTTATGTCAGAGAACATATGATATCTGTCCTTTTGGGATTGATTTATTTCACTGAACATAATGGTCTCTAGTTGGGACCATGTGGTTGCAAATAGTAGAATCTGATTCTTTCTAATGGTTGAGTAGTATTCCATGGAATAGATGTATCATAATTTCTTTATCCACTACTCTATTGATGGACTGTTTCAATGACTTTGGGTTGTTTCCATGTCTTTGCTATTGTAGACTGTGCTGCTGTAAATATAGAATTACAGATCCCTTTCTCTTATGCAGATTTCATTTCCTTTGGATATATTTCCAGAAGTGGGATGGCTGGGTTAAACCAGAGATTAATTTTCTGTTCTCCTAACAATAAAAATAAATGAAGAGGAAGAAAGAAGAATAAAGAAGCAAGAGGAAGGAGGAGGAAGAGAACAAGAGAAAGGAGGAAAAAAAGAAGAGAAGAGGCATCAAGTGGGGTGTGAAGCATTTTCTTCACCCTCTCTCATCATCACCTTTAACAGTAGACACTCCCTGTTTATCCTAAGCTACCAAGAGAATGCTACCATTTTCAATGTGGCTGTTAATGTGAAAAACCTTGGAAAGTACTCATCCAAAGCTTAGCCTGCTCTTCAAGGCTCTTGATCACCTGACCCAAATAATTTGATAGGCTTGAATGCTTCCATGCTATCTGTGCAAATCTTTGAGCAGTTGAAATTGCACTGCCTTACAGCATCACCTTTTCCAATTGCTATTGCCTCTGCTTATGCTATTCCTCTGGGTTAGCAATCTACTTTCTCCATCTTTCTAATTTTAAGTATAATCTACATGGGTCACAAATATTTCACTGAAAGTGTATGTAATTCTCCCAATAAAGGGTAAGAGTAATTTATTATCTACATTTTTGTTTGTTTATTTTGTCTTTTAAAGATTTATTTACTTAAAAGGCAGGATGATGAGAGACAGTGTGGGGAGGGGAATGATGATAGAGACAGAGAGACAGAGAGAGTATATGAGCACTGCCATCTGCTGTTTCTATTTTTAAATGCTTGCAACAAGCAGGGATGGGTTTGGCTGAAGTCAAGCACTCCATCTGGGTCTTACCAGTGGGTGCTAGTAACCCAAGTACTTGCTTCCCAGGCGTATCAGTTAGGATGCCACAAAGTCATGGTTAGCCTGGGTTTGAGTCCTGTCTCTGCACCTGATTCCAGCTTCCTGTTAATGTATACTCTGGGAAGCAGCTGTGATGGTTCAAGAACCCAGGAACTGGCCACCCACACGGGATACTGAGATTCAATTCTGAACTCCTAGATTTTTTTTTTTTAAACAAATGCGCTTTCTTTTTTTTTTTTTTTTTTTTTTTTTTTAGGATTTTTTATTATTATTGGAAAGCCGGATATACAGAGAGGGGGAGAGACAGAGAGCAAGATCTTCCATCCGATGTTTCACTCCCCAAGTGAGCCGCAACGGGCCGGTGCGCGCCGATCCGATGCCGGGAACCTGGAACCTCTTCCGGGTCTCCCACGCGGGTGCAGGGTCCCAAAGCTTTGGGCCATCCTCGACTGCTTTCCCAGGCCACAAGCAGGGAGCTGGATGGGAAGTGGAGCTGCCGGGATTAGAACCAGCGCCCATATGGGATCCCGGGGCGTTCAAGGCGAGGACTTTAGCCGCTAGGCCACGCCGCCGGGCCCTGAACTCCTAGATTTGACTCTGGCTCCAGCTCCAGCCAGGGCCCATTTTGGGCCTTCAGAAGGTGAAGCAGCAAATAGGAGCTCTGTCTGGCTGCTACTCACATAAATCAATGAATCATTCTTCTAAAAAGAAAGCATGGTTACTCTGTTATCTTACAAAATCATAATATAAAAAATATCATTCACCCTAGACTTCACAAAGGATCTCAAAAGAAGGAAGTAGAGGAGGGGGAGAGAAATCAGCCCACAACTGGTCACCCTGAAGAGCATGGTAGTTAAAGTAGGATGAAAGCAAAACAATTAGGGAAGGGACAAAAGGTTAAAACAAACTTGGACCCACAAAATGGTAAAGAACAGGTGAGTATAAAAGCCAGAAAAAGTACAAAAAGAATGACTTTCCACTTGGAAAAAGTTAAGACGAATTTGGAATTTGAAAACAGGAGAGAGTACATCAAGCTTCCTTCTCTAGGTTAACCCAAGTCTGTAGATCCAGACAAGATTACATACCCAAATAGCAGAAACACGCAGATGTCATCACAAAACTGCTCTAAGCAATGTTATGTAACCATGGAGAACGGGAAAGTTACCTGAAGATTAGCGATAGGCAAATATTGTCCTAGATTTGAAATCGACGTCATCTTGAGCCACTCTGGGTTCCCTGAGAAAACATCTTTCCACATAAATTTCTGTTCCTTTTGACTGGATGGCCAGGTAGTAGTACATTTTGGGAATACCACAGAATGAGATCATCTGAGGAAAACATTTGACAAGCCTCCTACTATACCGTTGGACCAGAAGCAAGAAAGAAAAGTCAATCAGGCAGCAGAAGTTAGGTAATTTCATAGCTGATGTAACCACCATCTCCCAAATCCATGGATTTGTGCCAACACAGAAGGGGGTGGGTTTTCTGATTTACAACCAAACTTGGTTCTCACAGCACTTTACACACAACTCTATTACAGCAATTATCACACTGCATTAACGTTACATAATTACATGTCTATTATTCCCTATAGTCTGTGAGCTCCCTGGAGGAATGATTACATTTTCATCATCTTGTTATCCCTAGCAGGGAATCTGAGACTAGCACAGGGTAGACAATTTGACACATGTTAATATACTTTAATGGAACAAGAATTTTGAAGGTATCACACCAACATTGACAGATGGCCTCAAAGAAATTTCTACTATGTTGGATGACAAAATGAAAAAGTCAGAAAGTTCTTGACAAGCTTGAACAGTGAGCTAGTGCTAACACAATGAAATTGCAATAGAGATAAAAGTAATGTCTGGTACTTGAAATGAAAGGGGAAAAAAAGTCAACTGCAAAAGAGAAGAGACTTCATTGGATCAGTGATGTGGTGCAGCGGGGTGACCACTGCCCATGACATCTGCATCCCCTATTTGTACATGGTATAAGTACCAGCTGCTCTGCTTTCCCAGCTCCCTGCTAATGCTCCTGGGAGAGCAGTGCAAGACAGCCAAGTACAGCTCTGAATCCACATGGGACACTGGACGGAATTCAGGACTCCTAGCATCTGGCTGGACAAGGCCCATACATTCTGGCCATTTAAGGAGTGAACCAACAAACAAAAGATCTCTCTTTGCCTCTCCCTCTAACTCTGCCTCTCAACTAAATAAATCCCTCTTTTTTGAAATACGAAAACAGTAACATGCTTTCCATATACTTCTTGCAGCTCTTCATCAGAGGACACTTAAAAAGTTAATGGAAGGGCTCGGCAGTGTGGCCTAGTGGCTAAGGTCCTCGCCTTGATCCCATATGGCCGCTGGTTCTAATTCCGGCAGCTCCACTTCCTATTTCTCCTCCTCTCAGTATATCTGACTTTGTAATAAAAATAAAATAAATCTTTAAAAAAAAAAAGTTAATGGAAAACAAAATTACAATTTTATTTTGGTATAAAACAATACAGAAATCTAAGCATATGAGGAATCTTCAAAAAAGCTCATAGCAAAAGCATATCTGGAAAAAAATCTATGCATAGGTTTTTTTTAAGGAACAAAATATTCTTATCTCCTAATAATTTTCCACAAATTTTATAAGGTACCCTAGTATATTGCTTCATACGATTTTCATGAGATGAAGCTTCTGGAAAGCAGAATATTGCAAGAGAACTCAAATCACTTACATGATGCACTAGTGAAGGTTATGCCTTTGCAACTTTTTTGACACTGTGAGGATGAGGGAGTGGACCAGTACAGGAAATGCATCCCCATAACCCACTCTGGATCCCAGGCAAAGCGCAGAGGATTTGTATGCTACCCCATGTTTCACATGAGTCAGAACTCTGTAAAAAGCCAGGAGGCAAGGGAGACCAGGGAGACCAGAAAATCATCCTAGGATATAGGTGTGCTGAGAAAGTCCATACAAATAGGTAAGCAATCAGCAAGAACAACTTTTCCACTCCATAACCATTCCCTCCACCTTTTGTAGACTGACTCCGAGACTCACTGACTCATTTTGTACAATTTTTAGCAAAAACACCTAGTGTTCTAGGTAATGGATATATATTTCATATGCAAACTTTCTAACCATCTTTAAAACCTTGCAATAGCCAGTTACACTGCAAGACATCTGTAGTGGCATGTTTAAAAGGAACTCAAACTGTAAGCAGAATTTAAAAGCAAATTAATGTGTGAATTACGTCCAGTGCAACATAAGCAAGTCGATTTTTCAATGTAACTTAACTAAGTGTAAATTTTCATCTGTTTTTGTGACAAACAAGTCTGTGTCATTAATCATATGCTTCCAGCTGCAACAATTCACGTTCAAATTAAAATGACAAAATTGCATCATGGTGTCAAGATTCACACAAACTGATCTTTTAACAGACTGTGCGAGAGGGGGCAGGAAACAACCCATACATTAAAAGATGAATCTGGACAAAACGTTGCACAATAATAACATATGAAAGAGCTTAAGCATTTAAGGAGATAGAATTCTGGGTTGAACTGCATAGGAATTAAATGTTAAACAAACCTCACAGCCTGCTCTTAAGCAATGAATACATCGTAAAAAACAGTTCTTTTTATAGCCACAGGAGTGTGAGTTTTGCTGTTTAGATCTATCCCAGCATACAAATCGATAGTCCTGCCAGGACTGTCCCCTCTGACTTTACTGGGAAGCAGGACAGAGAATCTGCCTGGGATTCTCGCAGTTGAGTTCAGTTTGTGTCCAAACTGACCCAAGAATCATTTCTTCTTCAGTCACCACACTGCTGCCTGCCAGTTGTGCAGTTCCAAACATCTCCCTTCCAGCTACAGATATTAAAATGTTTCACTGTCTTAAATTTTTGATTTAGAACTGCAGAAGATAGCTATTTTCGTCCTGAGCTTCCCCAGGTCAGCAAGCTGTAGCAGTGTTCAAGAGGGCAACAGCCACACTGCACATGAAGAGCAGGAATGGCACCAGGCACCTGCCAAGCGAAATAAACAAGTTACCAATGCAAAGTGCAGTCCAGTCCCCAAGGTGGTTTCACAGAGTGGGCACATGAGTCAACCAGGGGCCATGGATGCAGGGTGCTGGTTCACATGGGCTGTGTTCTGGCGGCTCCACTTCCCACCTAGCTCCCTGTTTGTGGCCTGAGAAAGCAGTTGAGGGCGGCCCACAGCCTTGGGACCCTGCACCCAAGTGGGAGACACAGAAGAAGCTCCTGGCTCCTGGCTCTTTAGCAGCTCAGCTCCAGCCATTGTGGCCATTTGGGGAGTGAACCAGCAAATGGAAGATCTTTCTCTCTGTAAATCTGCCTTTTAACAAAAATGAATAAATCTTTAAAAAAAAGAGTTATACAATATTTGGACATGTTAAAAATTTACTTATTTTTCATCTACTTTCTTAAAAGACAGAAACACAGAGATTATCCATCTGATGGTTTGCTCCCAAAATGCCTGCAAGAAGCAGGGCCAAAACTTGCAGCCAGATGCTCTACTGGGGTCTGTCATGCAGATGACAGGGGCCAAAGCACATGAGTTATCATCTGCTGATCCCAGGAGGCATCAGCAAGAAGTTGCATCAGAAGCAGAGAAACCAAGGTTCTAAACAACAGTCCAATATGGGATGTGTGTACCAAGATGTGGCTTAACTCACTGAGACACAACACCCACCCTTCTAGCTAAGTACATTATAATTTACTGAAACCCAATGTAATAAGAAAGGAAATTGGTATTTGAACTCATCCAGAAAACGGAAAACCCTTCTAAATAACTGACATATTTATTTGAAAGCTAGAGTTACAGAGAGAAGAAACAGACCTTCCATCTGCTGGTTCACTTTCTCCCCTCAACAGACGGTTGCAAATGTCAGTGCTAAGCCAACCCAAGCACAAGCCAGGAGTCAGGAGCTTCATCTAGGTCTCTCACATGGGTGCAGGGGCTACCATCCACTGCTTTTCCCAGGCCATTAGTAGGGAGCTGGATTGGAAGCAGAATAATCAGGGTATGAACTGGAACCCATATGGGATGCCACACTGCATGTGCCAACTTCACCTGCTAAGTTACCATTTCCCATCCCTGCACAGAAAACTTGTGAAGAAAAATAAGAACTATAAATAAGACATGGTTGACACTGTGCCTCTGGTCTCCCAAGTATGAACTGCTGTTATACTGTGTCAATCCCATTATAACAGAGCTCATGAATATGCTGCCAACTATGATTTTGAGATGAACTTTTTAAAATAATCTTTTATGCAATCCACCCTCAAAAAAAAAAAAAAAAACAGAACGAACACAGTAATTGGCTCCCACTTCTTGGTGACCATTGGGGGTGAACTAGAAGAAAGAAAACATATTTATGTTCCCTTGTCAGCATACAGTGAACAACATGTTCTTCAAATAAACATGTCCCCCTCACAATTTCAGTCAGGCATTTTACTGAAGCTTGGAAAAATGCAAATGAAAAACACTTCACTGTTTGTGCCCAAGCAAGGTCTGGCTGGAAAACTTTAACCAGAGGTATAATTTGGACAGTGCAAGACTTACAGAGAAAACAATTTGGAGTTTTAAAGACAACTGAATAACGTTAAAAAAAAAAAAAAAACCAAAGGTATCACAAACCCAGAAAATGGAATTTTAGAATAGTTAATTATCCTGATGAGTTTGGAAGCAGTTGCATGTAACATCTATCATCACTTTGATGTCATTATCTCCGCTCTCCCAACCCAAATCTGCCGCTCTGTGTAGACCTGTATTTGCCAACTTTAGCATCATCAACACAGTAATTTTCCTGAATTTAACCTCTGTCATTGGAACGAGAATACCGAACCACCACAGCTTTGAGTATCTCTGTGGCTGGAATCACAGCCTGGTCATTCTGAGAAATCTCTCATGCAGAGTGTAACAAAGCTGTAATGTGTAGTCCATTGATTAAGCGGGCACTGCTGTACATGGACAGCTCAATCTGTCTTCTTTTATTAACATCGAGAGTTTAAAAGTCTACATATTTACCCGATGGGTTTGATAATATCTTGATCTTAAGAGTTTTATGTACTCACATACTTAATCTTTACAATGCTGCAATAATGTGTTATACAATAACTGATGTTTTTCTTTCAGAGCCTTTTCTCAGTCATGTTTATGGATTTTACCTCAGCCCATCTAAAATAACTTCTCCCTGGAAAGCATGCCAGGAAAGGGGCCAAAAGTGTCCTATAAAATATACTTCTCACAATTTCAAACTGGACATGAGTACAAAACTATACTTAACTTACAGGAATATTGTCAAATGTTATTAAGTGGTACACATATGTAAAATGATACAACTGACATATGTAATACATACATGTAAAGTGGTACACATAATAAGCCATGCATATTTGATGTGCAGTTTCCTAAGTTTTGACATGAGCATGCATTGTGAAACCAACACTACAATCAAGATGATAAGCCTTCCCATCACCTCCCAAACTTACTTCAGATCATCTGAATCTTTCTCTTTCAAATCTCTCCTTGTCATTTTCCCATTCCCATGGCAGCCACTGGTCTTTCTGTCCTGAAATATTTGTTAACATTTTCTAAAATTTTATGTAAACAGAAAACAAATGTATCCTAGTAAGAGAACACAGTTTTGTCTGCCTTGAACTTACCATAATTTTGTTTTTAATTATTAACAGATTATTTGAGAAGCAGAGAAATGAGACAGATACGTGGGCAGGATGAGAGAGCTCCCAACTATGGGTTCATTCCTAAATATTCACAATGGGTGCGGCTGGACAAAGACCAACGCCAAGACCCTAGATCTCAATTTGTGTCTCCAATATTGCTGGTAGGAACCCAATTATTTGAGTCATCACTGCTGCCTCCCAGGGCCATATTACCAATTACCTGGGAGCAGGAGCTAGAGCAGAAAATGAATCCAGGTGCTCTGAATTAGAACATTGGCATCTTAACCTGTAAGTTTAACCACCCACCCCAGCATCAAGTTTAGCGATTCTTCCATGCTGTTGAATATACCAGTCAATTCATCTTTATATGCTCCATAGTATTCTGGCATATAAATTTGCTCATCCATTCTCCAACTAATAAAAGTTGGGTGGTTTCTAGTATTACAGTACTGCAAATGCTGCAAACATTCAAATTTAAACACTTATTTTATCGATATTCTAAGAAGAAAACCACCCTTCACTCCCATTCTCTCCACTTCTGTTATAAACATTACTGTGCAGGATTTTCTGTAAACATAAAACTTCATTTGTGCTTAAACGATGCTGTGAGTTTTACCCATCAAAGACAGCCAATCTGTTTTCAAAAATATTTGTGTCATTTATATTTTTACTTGTAATGTGTAAGATTTCTACTTCTAGACCTTAGCCAAGAATTGGTTTAACCATGCTCTTCAATTTTAGGCATTCAAAAGGGTGTGCCATAGTTGTAACTGTATTTACCTAAACACTAATAATGCTGAACAACTCCATTTGTGCTTAAATAACACCTCCATATCTTTGATGAAATATATCCTCAAATCTTTAGCCATTTAAAAATTATTTTTTTAATTTTGAGTGCTCTTTATATATTCTAGATATAAGACCTTTACTAAGATCTGTCTTCTCATTCCAACAGTATATCTAACGAAATCAGAATTCTCTAAGTATGACTCCAACTCACCATTTTTTTTTTACTGGATCATGTTTGGGCATCTATTGCCTAACCAAACTGAAAAATGTTTTCTTGGTTTCCTGCTAGGAGTTTTATAGTTTTAAGTTTTAAATGTACATCTAACATTCATTGATTTTATTATTTTCTTATGGTTAAAGATAAAGTAACTTTAAATCTTGTGTGATATAGCCTAATTTTTTTCTATTTACTATTAATTCTAATGGTATTATCCTCAAAGGATGCATTAGCAGGAAGCTGCAATGGAAGAACACCTTTATAGTCATCTAATTCATTTCATTCTTGGACGTTCCTAAAGTTTCCAGATAACCTTTGCTTTCCCTCCTATAGAATATCCCCTTTCTTAAGAAATTTTTATGGGTTAGCATTTCAATACAGCAAGTTAAGCTACTATCTGCAACAAGAACATTCCATATGAGCATATGTTCCAGTCCTGACTGCTCCATATCCAATACAACTCCCTGCTTATGAGCCTGGGAAAGCAGCAGGCAGTGTCTAAGTGCATGAGACCATGCCACCTGGATTGAAACGACTGGCTCCATAGTTCAGGGTGGCCCAGCACTAGTCACTGTGGCAAACTGGGAAGTGAACCAATACATGCAAGTTCCCCATGTCTCCCTCAATACCCCCTCTCTCTGAAAACAAAACAAAACAAAACACAAAACAAAAAACCAAAAACCTTGTTTTGAAGAAGAAATTCATTCTTTAAAACTATATTTAATTTAGATGAAGCAAAAAAATCATATTTGACCCCAGTGAACACCTGCTATATTAACCCTAAAAAAATGATTACAGGAGCTGTATATGTTGCCCTCAGAACTTTGTTAAAAATGCACCTATACCATGGCAGAGAATGGAGATGAGAACCTATAGACAATTACCCCAGCCAAACAATGACAGTAAAAATCTGGGCAATTGAAGACTGTAAGATTGATGGTGTCAGCCAATGGACATTGGGAGGGATTCCTCATCCACAGATCAACAGCATTTTGAAACTATTGCATCCACTTGGATAGAACCTCCAGAATATGTGCACTGTGGCCCTGGGTTGATATTGGGTAGCCTTCCCCCATCCTGGGGTACTGGAATGATTGGGAAGCCAGGTATGACCTATCTCCTTATCTCTCCCCTCCCCTCAGAAATGGGAAGAAGATACAGAAAGCTTGCAAACAATGATCACACCCACTTTTCCCTAACATTAGATCCTTCCCACCCTAATAGACTATGTAAACATCATCTTTAAAAAAAGAAGCCTGGATTGTCTTCCATTTTCTTGTCAAAGATTAGTTGACTTATACATGTGTGAGCTCCCTTCTGGTGTTTCTACTTTGTTCCACTGATCTTCTTTGTTTCTGTACCAGTACCAGATGTTTTGATAACCACTGTTCTATAGTATGTCTTGAGGTCTGGGATTGTGATTCCTCCAGCTTGGTTTTTATTCTTCAGGATAGCTTTGGCTATTTGTGGTCTTTTGTGATTCCAGTTGAACTTTTGCATCATCTTTTCTACTTCTGAGAAGAATGTTGTTGCGATTTTGATTGGATTGCATTGAATCTGTACATTGCTTTTGGCAAAAAGGTCATTTTGATGATATTGATCCTATCAATCCAGGAACATGGTTAAGCTTCTCCATTTTTCAAGTTCTTCTTCTATTTCCTTTTTTTCAATGTTTTATAGTTTTCATCATAGAGGTCCTCCACATATTTAGTTAGCTTAATTCCTAGGTATTTAAGATTCCTCTCCTCTATTTAAAAGGGAACTGTACTTACAATTTCTTTCTCATCCATGGAATTGTTTGTGTACACTGGTGCCATCGACGTGTTCATTAATTTTGTATCCTGCAACTCTGCCAAAGTCTCTTATGAGTTCCAATATTTCTTGACTGAGTATTTTGGTTCTCATATGTAAAGAATCACGTCAGCTGCAAATAGAGATCATTTAATTTCCTCTTTTCCAATTTGGATTCCTTTAATTCTTTTTTCTTGCCCTACAGCTCTGGCAAGGACTTCCAATACGCTATTGAAGAGTAGTGGTGACAGTGGATATCCCTATCTAGTTCCAGATTGCAGTGGAAAGGCTTCCAATCTTTCCCCATTTAGTATGATGCTGGCATTGGGTTTTTCATAAATTGTTTTGATTGCATTGTAGAATGTTCCTTCTATGCCAATCTTGCTTAGGGTTTTCAGCATGAATTGGTGTTGGATTTTATCAAATGCCTTTTCTGCATCTACTGAGAGGATAATATGTTTCTATTTTTCAATTCGTTGATGTGATGTATCACATTTATTGATTAGAGAATGTTGAACCATCCCTGCATGCCTGGGATGAATCCCACCTGGTCCAGGTGAATGATCTGCCCGATGTGCTGTTGGATGCTGTTGGCTAGTATTTTATTGAGGATCTTTGCATCTACATTCATCAAGGATATCAGTCTGTTGTTTTCTGTTGTTTCCTGTCTGGCTTTGGTATTAAGGGCATATTAGCTTCATAGACAGAGTTTGGAAGGATTGCCTCCCTTTCTATTGTTTGGAAAAGCTGACTTTCTTTTCTCTTGTCGAATTCATCACTGGCTCATGGATTACAAGGTGGCATCATTTTTCCCAAGAGACTTTTGTGTTTCCTTTTTGTCACCCATGTGTTGGTTACTCAGTGATGCATTTTTTCATGGTGCTATAATTTGTTGTTGTTGTGGCTGTTATTCTAATTTATACCAGTCGTTGACCTTGTTTCATGGCTTCTCATTTATGGAAATGTGTAATGATGCAGTACTGGGGTCTACCATATCCAGATGTGGGGATACAATGAAACATGCATTCCTGCTTTCAAATAAAGTGTGGACTCCCAATGAAACTGCTGGGAACGTGTAGACAATGGGATGCTGAATTGTTTGACATTGTCTGTATCAGCAATGTTAGGGCACACTTAAATAAGAGACTGATGGAATTATGACTCCTTTTGAAAGACTATACCATGATAGCAACGTGGGGTGGGGGGAGTTGGGGGATATCCCAGTCTAAACGAAATTGTACCACAAAATTTAAAAATTTCAAAATAAAAACATAACAGCAACAAAAAAACACCACCTTATATTGGGCTTGGGCAGTGGTGCAACAAGCTAATCCTCCTTGACTTAATTTAGGTGCTGGTTTCAGTCCCAACTGCTCCATTTCTGATCCAGTTCCATGCTCATGGCCTGGGAAAACAGTGCAGGGTGACTTGGGACCCTGGGACCTTGCACTCTCATAGGAGACCTGGAATAAGCTCCTGGCTCCCAGCTTCAGATAGCTCAGCTTTGGTTGTTGCGGCCATTTGGAGAGTGAACCAGCAGAGAGAAGACCTCTATCTCTTGACCACTTTCTGCAAAATCTGCCTTGCAAATAAAAATAAATAAATCTTTAAGTAAACACACCTATGAATATGCCATCCTACCTTTGCTGTTGTCATGTGCATCTTAAGATATACACCTACTTTTTTTGTTACTTACGATATAAAGATTAAAAAAATAAAATATACTTTTGAGTCCTTTTTACTTGACTTTGGAATTTTTCAAGTTGAAATGAGAAATAATGCTAGTGTGTGCATGTGTGTGTGAGAAAGATTGATTTTATAATTAGTGTGGCTTTTTTTCACAATATATCTAGGTATAGATTTTTCTCATTAATTATACATGACACTCGGAAGCCTCGCTAAATGTGAACACCGTTTTTTTTTTTTTTTCATAGGAGGCACTTAAATCTTCTCCAGCTTCTACTTAGTGTTATTTTAGGGCTTCTGTTACCGATATAAAGTGGAACTTTCGAAACTATTCCCTGTGTCTGTTAAAGTTTCCCTCCTCTTTGCAAAGTGTTGCTTTTGTGTGTCATTCTGGAGAAATTCCCTAGCTCGGTCTTCAGTTTTACTCATTTCAAAGTGAGTCGTGTTGACAGATATTTTCATCAAATTTTAAATTCCCAAGTTCTGTGTCTTCACGAATGCAAAAGCCTTTCTGCCTCGCTCTGTCTTCTGTTAACTCTGGGTCCTGGGCTACTTTTCCTCTGCATTATGTATCTTGCTTTCCTGGTGCCGACTGTGGTCGTGCTGCAGTATGTCACAGCTACATGCTCACCTTTTGTTTCAGACTCTTTGTTGGCCAGCTCTTTTGTTTACCCCTGCCTGTTCCTGGTGATTAATGGGGACAGACAAGTGGCTTGTCTCCTGTGTGTGTGGGCTTTCTAGCCCACCTGGCAGCCAGTACATTACCGAGGCACTGCCCTACCTCTCTGGGTCTAGCACCCACACTCAAAGATTGAGTTTGTGGGTAAACACAGCTGCTATCTACTACTTAACACAAGGAGAAAAGAAAAATAAAGGCACAGCTCCAACTGTGGAGCTCCAATTAATAACTCTGATGAGCTCTTTGATTAATAATCCTGGTGAATTCTCCCTCTAGTTCACGTTTTCTTCATCAGTACCTCAACCTTTGTCTTGCTTTCTTTGTTACTGATTTAAATCTATTTTTTGACAGATTTTATTTGTTATTGTTCGTTAGTTTGTTCTCTGATAATTTTTTTTTCTTGGTCATCCCCGGGGATTTGGACCAGGGAAGAAAAATACACACATTTAAAAAAAAAATCTAATTTTCAATCACACAAGCTGCTTAAATGTAAGTCTTCACATACAAAAACAAATGTTAATGAACTTTAATCATTTCTTTACTTTCAATAATGTTATAAAAATATCAGCGATTTTCAAAATGAAATTTGTCAAGCTCCCTCAATAGTCCTTCAACAAAACTTTAGTGTCAAGAAATCAAAAGAAAGATTCCTGATGCCTGGAATCAACTTATTCCAGTTCCAGCTTACCCAGCTTTGGCTATGTCAGAGAATCGAACCAGTCTGGCTGGCAATAGTTATAAACATATTACCTCTTTAACAGTTGTCAAGTTCCATCAAGTTACAGGAACCTTGTGACATTTAACTCTTTCTTAGAGCATTCATCATCATTATGGCCTACGTCATTCTCCCACTAGAATATTCAAAGAAGTGGGCTCAGCGGTGCAGTGTGCTTCTGTGGGTGCCGGTACAGGAACACACACGTGTGACAGGCAGGGACTATACGTTCAGGGCATGGCATGTAGTTGTCATTCATGAAATATTCCCTGAAGCAAAGTATAGAACAACAACAACAATAAAACAATATCATGTTTCTTACTGGTCTGGTGTTACTCTAGCATCTCGAGGCACAATTTGACAATTTCTCTCCAAGCTAACAGAGCTGATATGTTTCATAATTTCTTGTAGTGAATCCTTAAGATTTTGGTATATTTTAAAATAATTCTTAATTCTTCAGTCTTATCCTGCTGCCAACTCCAGGAATTTCGTCCTTCATATTCCTTTCCCCAAATCCTCATTTTCTCTATGGAGTCTCCTGTATCCTTTCTATATGATCCTAACTGCATCCTATACTTAATCCTAGACTCACCACAGAACGATATAACGTTTCTCCAAGTAAACAGCGTAATGATAAGAAATTTGTTAAGTTTGTCTTAGTTACTTACTCTATGGATGTGTTCCTAGCTCACAATACACAAAAAAAACTTTCGAGGCTTACTCAAGTGCTATTGTACAGAACAACTGAGGAAGAAAGAAATGCAAATGAGGCAAATGATGTTCTGTAGTCACCCTCAGTGCTTACATGCAGGCTCTGTGATTTGCAGCTGTGCAAGTGAAGTAGACCCTATGAGTTTAAAGACTGGAAAATAGAACAGCTGTACTATACAAAAACAGGAGAACAGTTACCAACAACATCAGCTGCTCTAAAGAAAACAGCGATGGAAAACTAAAGTCCCTTATCCTATGTCCCATGGCTCATTTTATTAAAGGAAAATATGATTCTCTTAACTTGCATTGTTGTGGCTGCAATATCACCCTGAAACCAAATACACAATGAAAACTGGTTGTTATTATATGGCAACAGAAACACTTGTTTCCTCGTGAGGGATAGGGAGCTAAGCTAAGAACCCAACACACAAATTCTATGAGGATGTTTGCTAAAGTTTGGAAGATGGGAAATGACCCGAACTGCCCCTAAGCAGGAAACAGTGATACGGCAGTAGCCTTCAGTGGCATACGGGATCCCTATTTTCAGGGGGACCAAAGGGCCAGGCAAGTTGTTTCTGGAACATCCTTTATGTATATATAGTCTTATAGAAAGAAGTGAACTTTTAAGAGCTACATGAGATGACAACTGGGAAGATAAAGTTTTTAAAAATTTCCTAGGGCCCTTGTCCAGAAGAAAACAAAAATGAAGTTCGGGTCCACATCAGCCAGTAACAGACTTCTGGGCCCCAAGATTCATTTATTTGGCTCTGCTGCCTGTTTGGCTCAGTTTTCCCTTAGCAAATGTAAAAAACGCTTGAACACCACCACCCTGGGACCCAGTTCAACCAATTCAGATAGCTGTGGCCTTTTAACTCCTATCCAAGTGACTTGGCTTTCAACCAACATCATTTCCCCTAGTAGAGCCTGGGCCTAAGTGAGAGCATACAGAGCTGAGGAAGCCAGTAGTTAACTGATGTTCCCATTCCCCAGGGGCCTGGTTCTTTTCCTAGATAAGGAAACAATACTATACCAAGAAGTTTCCATCATTCAGTATTACATCTCACACTAGATCCACGACTATAAAAAGAGCATTAGTGGAAATACCACCAGCTATTCTTAAAGAAGCTCTCTTGAGGAGTTTCGGGCAATTTCACTTTTCTCCTGGATCCAGCCCAATCCCTTGGGAAATAAATCGAGGTGATTTATGAAAACTTACATTGTGCAGATAAGAAAACAACAAGAAGTTCAAATGCAGAGAATGGCAGGGTATCTTGAGGCTACACTTTCCTTGCTGAACTACGTTTCTTCTTTATAATTACACCATAGATCAAGAATATGCGTGTCTGCTTGTGTGTGGCTGCTTGGAACTCACTTGTGAAATGGTCCCGAGGCGTTACGTGTGGACCTGGGTCTTCTTTTAATCTTTCTTATTTTCTGCCTGACATCATTTCCAGCCACCCATCCCATGATCACTCACGACTGGCAATGTCAAAAGGAATTTTCCAATGGCAAACTACAGGCAACCTGTATCAAAACATCGGTACCTCCACCTGTCTCTCCAAAGAATGGGACAATAATAATCTCTGCAAGTTTACTGCTTACACTGTTTCTTTTTCTGTCTATGGTCTTTACACCTTCTCTGGCTTTGCAGCACAACATGACTGTCAGAGCAAGGGATTACATTTAATACAGAAGCATTTTGCTGGATTTTATTTAAAATGAGAGAATGTAGTCGGGTTCTGGAGGGGACAAGGCATGATATACAGAACTGTGCGACCTCACTGATAAAAATTAAAATTGCACTTGCCTGCAACCTAATTTTGCATCAAAGCAGACTGAGGCAAAAAAGTTTCATTTTGATGAACGACATCCAAGGGAACAGGAACAAAAAGTAGAAATAACAAGATTAAGGCAGCATTGTCCCCTAGATTGCCTAGGAAGAAGAATTCCTGGAAAAATGAAGAAATGTGAACAATCTGGACAGCCAACCCTAACTGGCAGGATCTAAACAGCCAGCACCTTTCACTGCAAAGAGGCAGATTACTCCAGGCAAACAAAGGAACACGGCACAGTTCGACATCTGTTTCATATAACAGCTTGGCTGCTGAAGGAAGCAACCTTAAAAAAAAAAAAAAGATTCTGACAATCCACAGAAATCATTCACTCATATTGCCTGGGCTAAGGCAAATGGGTAAATGAACACAACCTAAGCTTTTCACACTGTCTTCTGAAAAAGAATAGATGTGGCCAATGTTTAGAGTTCAAAATACCCATGTCCTGGAGTATCAGAGTGCTTGGGGTCAGTGTTTGACCTTGGCCTCTAACTTCCAGCTTCCTGCTAATTTGGACCCTCAAAGGTTAACAGTGATGGTTCAAATAATTGAGTATCCCCCTCCTGTAAGGGGGACCTGGATTATGTCCCCTGTTCAAAGTTTCAGCCCCCGCCAAATCCTGGCATTGTGGGCATTTGAGGAACAAACCAACAGATGAGAGCTTTTGGTCTGTTTTTTTAAAAAAGTTGTCTTTTCTATATGGATTTAAAAAATAAAGCAAAATGCAAATAAAAACAAGAATCTTCATGAACTTTTTTCCCCCTCAGTATTTTTTTGCTTTTCCCAATAGCAACTAGGAAGACAAGACTGCCAAAAGTATATTGGGTGTGGATGGCAGCCCATGTCGGGGATGGGGGATAATTCAGATATAAGACATTAGAAAATCAGAGGAACAAAACAGGTCATTGCACAAAACCAATCACGACTCCAGAATTTAGTTAAGGAGTATCACAATGTCTGGATCCTTATCAATCAATGCTGAGAAATGAAATTTACATCTCTGGATTCTATCAATTCATGTATAAAATTTCAGAATCAAGAGAAAAACATCTACAAAGACATAAAAGTCTGTGTGCGGATTTCAGAAAGGGAAATTTCTGCAATACAAAATTATCCAAGCTTTGAAGTCCCTGTCTGATGACTGCTTTCAATTCACCCAAACTCCAGATGCTTTCCATACCTTAGTGATGTGGTTGAAGGACACAAGCCAAATAGAGAAGAAAGCAATTAAGAGGAAATTAAAAAGAGGTTTTTTAGGTGAAATCTAAAAAAGAGACAGTGGAGATAAGGTAGAGAAAGACAAAATTCTTCATATTAAATCCTGTAGAATGTGAAAAACAGCCTAGATCCTGGGGAGGTCCTTTCCCAGTTTAAACAGGTAGAACTCGGGGGGGAAGGGGTCACCTCATGTAAAAGAGAGCCAGGCAGGACCAGAAAAAGAAAAGCATTCGGGTGTCTGTAATTTTGGGAAAAAGATTTCACTGAAAGACATATTTTGGGAGGCAGCAATTTGGGAGTAGAGAGTGAGAATACAATTACTGTAACAGTAAGTCTTCCATAATATTATCTACAGACCAGGTAAACCCTAAGTATACTTGGACTTCCTTAACTAATTTAGCTTTCACAAGGGTTAGATGAAGTAAGGCCTACTGTCACTATACTGTAGAGCTAAGGAATCACAGACATGATCAGACAGACTTGCCTACAATCACACACAGAATGAATGGACTTTCGAACAAGTTACACTCAAGAAGAAAAAGTTTTAAAAAGTTATTCCATATGTCTATCCGGGACCCTGCTAGTGACCTGAACAGCATAAGCGCACACACACACACACACACACACACACACACACACACACAAAACAGGTCATTGATTACAATTTAAAAAGAAGGGATTCACACTGGTTTCAGTAAAAATCTCCTAAATAAAAATAGCACATAGGAAACAAAACTTCCCTGAGCAACAGCATGGGTTGCTTTTTCCCAGGGATCAGGCAAACACTCAACCCTTGCTGCTATATGTTAGAAAGTCCATTCAGAGATGGAAAAAAATTTAACATAGATATGTGGCTTTAATGAAGAGAGAGAATTTAGGACACCTGAGCCTGACTGTTGGCGAGAGTAGATGTCTGCCACTAAAACCACCACTGCATCACAGAACTAAGTCTGGTTCATAATACACACAAGCGTGCCTTAGCCAAAGGGACTGGGAACAGCAGTACTCGAGATTTTCATTTTTTAAAATTTTAGAATATTTACATAGACTTTGCCATGTAAGCGTCACTCATCCCAAAATACAAAATGTTTTGGGTTTGAGTACTCAAAAAGTTCAGATTTGTGAGAATCACAGATTATAGAAGCTCAACCAACACTCAGGAATAGTTATTGAATGCATAAACTAGAAAGAACAAAACAGGAACATACAAAGTGTGTGGAAGGTTCTAGAGCCTTGGGATGTAGAGTTAATGCTTAGCTTCAGAAAGCTGATTTGTGGCAACCAGAGGGAGGCACAGCTATAGTACTAGGAGTCAAATCATCACCTCATAGCTTTCCCAGGGGCGTTACCAGGCAGCTGGATCTGAAGTGCAGCAATGGGATCCGGGTGTGGCACGTGGCAGCTTTATGTGCGAAACCACAACACAGACACTGCCTTTCCCCATCACAAAGAAGTGGGGAATTTAACTTACTAGAAAAGGAAGCAATGGAGAGCTTTGGAGCTGTCTGAAACAGGCAAAGGAAGGAGAGCAGCAGGGAGGAACAGAGACCATGCTATAGTCTCCTGAACCGACCCAGCCTGAGCAACCTTGCTCCTCACGAGGACTTCCTTACCACCTTCAGAACGTCCCCTGCATTGACCATCTAATTGACTGCTGATTGATATCTCCTCTCAGAAACTTCCCACTGAAAATAAAGGTATCTATCATGTTTTCACTTTCTGATCTCAAAACACTCCAAACTTACATTTTAAGATTTACACACACACACACACACACACACACACACACACACATATTTTTTTTAATTGGAAAGGCAGGCATACAGAGAGAAGGCAAGACAAGGAGAAAGATCTTCCATCCACTGGTTTACTCCCCAAGTGGCTGCAACGGCTGGGTTGAGCTGAACCAAAGCCAGGAAGCCAGGAGCCTCTTTGGGGTCTACCACATGGGTGCAGGGTCCCATGGCCTGGGCCAAACTCCAGTGCTTTCCCAGGCCACTAGCAGGAAGCAGAGTAGGAAGTGGAGAAGCCAGACCATGAACCAGCACCCATATGAGATCCCGCAGGATGCAAGGTGAGGATTTAGACACTAGGCTTTTGCACCAGGCCCCAAACACTCAACCCTTCCCTACAAGAAAGGAGGTCAAGCAATTCCTGCTCAGACAACTTAATCCTAATTCTCCCTAATGATCCTTTTGTTATATAGAAATTAATTCAGAGAGAGAGGGAGACAGACAGAATTCCCCTTCTATTAATTCACTCTAAATTAGCCTGGGTTGGACCTGCATTAGCCTGCATTAGCCTGGGTTGGACCAGGCTAAACCCAGAAGCTCAATCCAGATCTCCCATGTGGGTCCTTGAGCCATCACTTCTGCTGCCAGGGTGGGTCTCAGCAAGAAGCTGGACACAGGAATGGAGCTGGATTAGAACCCAGGTACTCTGATATCAGATGCACACATCTAACTGCTAGGCCAAATGACTACCTCTAAACCAGATCTCAAATCCTAGGCATACTGTACTTTCTTTATATGTAGTAGCTTAGGTTTTCATGAGTTCTCAGCAGAGATGTAACCTAGTCTCCAAAAATACCTGCATATAGTACTTAGCAAATGAATCAGCGAGTAACTCTCTCCACTGCTTCCCCTTAAGCAGGCGACACAGGACACACACTAGGACTCCACTTGGAGAGTCATCTCTTCCCTGACAAAACCTCTCAGTTGAAAATGGAGCTATTTAAGTTCAGAAGGTAAAAGACTGAAATTTGTGCCGCTCAACTACTGCATGTCCCAAACTCAGCTGTTTTGGCCGTAAGCCAACGTGCCTGCTCCAGACCTGGAGGTTTTTCCATCTCTAAGCCATCACTAAAAAGGTTCAAGCTAAAGCATTATCAGCAGAACCTGTGTTACCTTCTCTCATGTAACGCCTGCTTCCTGCAATGTTTTTTCAAGAAAACTTGTTTGGGAACCCAACTTACTCTTCCCTTATCACCCCTAGTCTTCCAAGTAACCCTTTCACTGTATTGGATTTCACCGGCACAGAGCCAAGGTTGTAAGAATTATCGTGAATTGCTCACATGTTCAATTATCCAAGTATGTTCACTCCTTAAATATTAGATATACTGAATACCTCAACTATCCACGTATGTTCACTGTTTAAATACTAGATATACTGAATGTCTAATCAATGACTCACTGGTTTCCTATATCCAATAGGGGTTTTGTGCCTAGCCTAATAATGAAACAGTATAAATCATATATAAATCATATTTAAAACCAAAAGGATTCTCAAAGCATGCAATTTGATTCTGTAGGTTTTTGGGTATAGTTATCCATAAGTAATAGTATTGCCCCTGAGAAGTAAAATCCCCAGAAAACCAAACAGCACTATTAAAATTCAACCTCACAGAACAGCACTAAAAATGTTTTGGTCTTTTTGAAACAATTGTTATTGCTATATACTAATTTTCACATTTTTTGGAACGATAATGACAAATCAAATGCCTGTAAGAACAAAAGCCTAATGTCTGATTCTGGGTTTCTTATACTTTCATGATTCAAAGTGACAGAAGCAAACCTGTCCTAGACACATGCTCTGAAAACAGTCCCATGGAAGACCAGCCACTGTAAGAGTAAGAGGATATCAACACTAGGAAGATGGCATGAAGCAGTACTTCAACTGGGTCACAGTTAGATGATCTTAGAGGAGAAGAAAAAAAAAAAAGGAAAATGAAACAGATTATGGTCAATATTGCAAAGTGACTAAAGAAATGGCACAAAACTTTCTTCTAAGTCATTAACCTCATCGATATTATAGCAAACTCCAGAGCACTCACCATTTTCCTGTTTATTATAGATATTAATAGGTTCACTGATTTGACCAATTTCTTTGTTAATCTATTTACATGGGTTAAGACCTTGAATGACATAAACACAACCACATGATGGCAGAGAGAAAGAGAGTGGAATGAAAGGCTGAGTGATGTATAGTTTGGGGTACAGCCTAGCCAATAAAAGTGCCAGGTCGGCAAAGAACTCATTGGTAAAGATTTATTATCATGACAAATGCATTCTCAAAAGATGGAATAAAATAAAACCCGTAGCATTAATACCTACCAATTTAAAACACAATAATTACCTCTTCATGGTTTATCATTTGATCAATAAATTAAAATTCTATTTATATGTTTTTGATTCAAGAACAAAAGTTTTATACAAGTAAAACCAACATGTAGAGTGTACAGATTGCCCAGAAGAGTGTGACCCTTTAAGCCATACAAATGAAAATAAAAATCTGCTTTCTGCAGCTCTTAAACATGTAAGGAAAGGAAAGCATTCTTAGGAAATACATTTTCAAGACAAGAAGGTAAAAATGAATTACCCACTAGAATTAGTATTATTTTAATTACATGCAACATTAATATCAAGTTAGTAAGGCTACCACAAGACAGAAAAAAAAAAAACTGTTATACCTCCAAGTTCCTTTACATTCAAGATGGCATTCTGGAATGGCACTGCTTTTATGCAAAAACCTAAAATCAGACAAAAATATTACAAAGAATTAGCAACCTGATTTCTAAATGAAAATACTTAAGATGTTCAAAATCTTTATATTCAGTTTAAGAGTCACTTTTCTTGGCTCACATTTACACTAGAAACACATGATTTCCAAAATAAACCAATGACACAATATATCTTCACCCAGTCCTCAAAGTATGGATGTATAATAACAGAACATAAATTCTACCCCTTTTTACTTCAAAGTATCTCCTTATTCTCTAATATACAATATCACCATGCAATTTGTACCAATTTTAAGAAAGACACTGGAAAAATAGCAAACTTTGCTTCTAATCTCATCAAGCCTAGAGATTAAGAGTTGCCTTATAAAAACCTTATATGATAATTACATGGTATTTATGTTGCATTTTCTTTGAAAAAGATGGGGTCAACACAATACACATTACTTGGTAAGGCATGTAACAGAAGGTCTATGTTATAAAAATATAGTCAGAACATATATTATTAATGATTATTCACTGTTACCATTCAAGAGATTCAGGTGTTACACAGGGGAGTACACATACAGCTATACACACACACGGGTGTGCAAATACATGCAATGACTATCTCCATAAAGATCCTCCAGCAACTGGAGTCAGTAAAGATGCTAGAGACCCAGGGAGCAGGGAGCCTCAAAATGGGAGAGGTTTGCTGGTTATTTGCATGCTTTGCCACATACTTGTGCTTCTTTTACAATTAAAAGCCCTTCTCATTATTAAACCCTAATCTATTAGTACTTTTTGAACATTCATTCCCTGTAAGGTCTTAAGCATTATTTACTATGTACAATTGCAAGTGGAATAAAAAAAATATGATCTTTTTGGCAAGAAATTATCAGCACAGTAAACATAACATGCCTATTTTTCAAGTGGAGTAAGTTATGATCAGTGCTTAGAAAGATGGAAAGATTCCTAGGGTAGGATGTGGATACACAGTTGGGCCCTGCTTTATGAGTAAAGAAATCAAAGCGTGCCTATGCTGTCTGGCCTATCTCTTGCATCTCTTTGTTGTGTGCCATCGCCAGTATTCTACTTTAATAGTGCGTACACCAAGCTTCACCTAAGACAATATTATATACTGAAGAACTGACTTTGGAATCAAACAGAGGCAGGCTTGAATTCTGTCATCCATAAGCCCTGTGACTGTGGGAAATCTACCATCCTTGGCTTCCCATATGAAAAACGAGGATTCAAATCTCTCCACCACACAGCTACTATAAGGATGAGATAAGGTATACAGTAGGTTTACCACAATGCCTGGTACATATTATGCAGACAGTGTGCGTTTGCTGACATTATGTTGTAACTGATGCTTGTATACTAGCAATTTAATCATTAGACACTCATTATGTTCTGCCTGCCTGAATAATAATAGACTGGTAAGACAGAAATTCTAGGTGTTCATTTACTTATCTAAATACTTAGTTGGAACTGTGAAAGTTTCCACTGAGAACTGAAAAGTAGCTGTGTTGCAGAGATGGAGGTGTCAGCCACTGAAATTCACCACAAAGTGCCTGCTAAGTTCTCAGGCACTCTTTCCAACCATGCCCTTCCTTTGTGGGTTCGCAGTGGACAGCCATAGTGAGGACACAGCATTACAGCTAATGGTGCATAAAGTCACTGAATCTGAGTAACAAACAGAACACAGAGGAAGTCCCACATAGCAGAAACATTCTGCTTGTACCTGGGCCTGCAGCAAAGTTTCTCCAGGTGTTTGGCCTCTGGGAAATTAAGTCCCTGCCAATCACAATACATTTGCTGGCATCCAAGTTCCCTGTAAGGGAGAAACTACCAACCCTCACATGGACGATAGATGGATTAAAAGGCAGTGATTGTGAAATTCGGACAATGAAAAACCCTCTGCAGATACTAACCAGTCTATTCTTAGTGGTTATGGCCAGAAATTCAAGGATTGCTTTTCCAGAAAATAGGACAGGGCCCAGCTTTGAAAAAGAAGCAATTATATAGTATACCAGCATTGTTCAATCAGTTTTAATTCTTAAAAACTGACAATAGGGTGCTAGCTCAGAGGCACAGTAGATTAATTCTCTTGCCAGAATACCCTAATCCCTGATCCAACTCTCAGCTTATGACCTGTGAAAGAAGTGGAGGGTTTCTCAATTCCTTGACCCTTTGCATTCATATAGGAGACTTGATTGAAGCCCTGGCTCCTGGCTTAGGATCCCCAGGGTCCTGGCTTAGGATAAGCTCACCTTTGCCTATTGCAGCCATTTGGGGAGTAAACCAGTGGATGCAAAATGCATGTGTATGTGTGTGTGTATCTCTTTCTCTTAATAAAGAAATCTTTAAAAGCTGACAATAAGCAGAAACTTGCAGAGAAAAATAATACCCTTCCAGAAATTGTTACATCCATATGCAAAATTTAACTTACAAAATGTATTAACAGGCAGATTATATCAATGTTACTGTCTTTAAGTCTGCAGTCTTTCTAATAAATTAACTAAAAAGTTCCCTCCAACATTCACACTAAGCAAAGTAACCTAGCGATGTTATTTATAGGCATATAAATGTTTCTGCAGGATACTCATAAATGTTTTCTCCCCAAATAGAACATGCATGGCTAGATTTATACAGTAAAGGCATGCACAATCTTTGACATTGCGGTCTCTACATTATTTTTGGAGTATAACTCACATAATTAATGTTCAAAGCATAAATGCTCAATAGCCAACCAAGAATATAAGAAAACGTACTGTTTATGGAATGGGAACTATATTTTTCAATTTTAATCATTCCAAGCATTTTCAAGGATTAAACAGTCCTAAAAATTTAAAACTACACTTTCGGTTCAGTAGCAGGCCGACCAAGAAGGGTGACTTTCAGACTATATTTTAATCCTTAACATTGGGCTATATAAGGTCAACCTAGCATGGGGGTGGGAGGAATTAATATAATATTGATGTGGATAAAAAGGTTGAATCATTAAAACCCTTTTCTTAAATGGTTGCACTGAAAAATAAAAACTACCACATAGCATGGGCCACACTATTTAGCTTCAAGTTCTGATTTTAACATCTACCCATTTGATCCAAGCAAGGTATATGGGTAATTTTTAAAGTTTAGAGGAAAGAACTGAATTAAAACCAGCTTATCTGGAATAGGTATTTGGTGAAGGGCTTAGAATGCCTCTCAGGACACCTGTCTTCCTTACCAGAGTATTTGGTCTCACCTCTGACTCCAATTCTAGCCTCCTGTTAATGCACACTCTAGAAGTTCAAGTACCGAGGTCCCTACCAACCACATGGGAAGCACAGAGTGAGTTTGGCGTTTTGTCTCCGGGTTCGACTGCAAGGGATCATAACGCAGAAGCAGAGTATGATAGGTCCTGAACACCAGTGTTTGGCACAAATTAGGACCTGAATATTATTTAAAGATCTGGGTTCAGGATTTATATCTACTACATAGCTGAGCTCTTAGAACAATCCCAATGCCAGTCTTACTATCCCAGGAAGCAAATCAAGCCAACAGGAGTCAAGCACTTGGCCAAAAGTACTAAATGCTATAGTTAGAACTTGAACCCAGTTCTCATCACAAAACTGATGGTTTCTCACCTCCTTCACATATCATCTTACAAATTCAGACTATTCTGTACAGTTTTGATCCTAAAAACCAGCAGTCTTGACTGCCCAAATGCAATCGTGTCTAATAAGTCCACTTTTTATATAAAAAGCCTTCCTTTTCACATAAACAGTTCAACAGAGGAACCCACATGACACTGTTTACTAATAAAATAATAAGATCAAGAATTCATAAAGTACATTTTATATGTCTTATTTTAAAACTAAGGAACTTAGGAGGGGAGGGGAAATGTCTGATCAACTGACCCAATATTCTTTCAGGGTCTCTGTAGCGGTTCAGTGTGTTGGTGTGACCAGGCCCTGCCTGCATGTCCTAACCACAGCCTTTAGCCTTGTGAGCCATAGTTCTGTCTCATCCTGGCCTGGAATTCTTCCTAAGCAAAATGAGTGAACTCTAGTTTCCTCTAAAATTAGGATTCCATTATTCATATTAAACAAGAACAAGGAAATAACAGTAACCACTAGGTTGATCATCAATGGCCTCTGGAATTTGGCTGGAGGCCTCCTGGGTTGGTGTCCCCAGGCTCCATTCAAATAATTGGATGGCTGAAGCGTAAGTTACAGAGTCATATTTTCCTGGCCTATCTAAGCTACATTAGTAAGACTAAAACCTCCCCTAAGATTTAACCCCACAAATTTTTAATAAATATATGACTTAGTAACTCTTTGGGGAAATAATTGTTTGTATAGCCTTTCAGTCTTTGTTTTGCAATCCTTAAATTCAGCAAAACCTGTGATGGAGATGGATTTGAAGTTTTTCATGTAGAGAAAGTATTCCTGGAATTGTAACAAAATTAGTTTTGGGAAGAAGGTTAGTCTATTTTTATTCATCATGTGGAACACAAATGTTTAACCTGGGTCTACAAACAGAATCCTCTGTCCCCCTCTTGGTCTGCAGGCACACACACACCGTTTCATAGCTGATTGTGCTTTTGAAATCCCTGGGTCACCACAAGAAGTGACTAGGGGAAGGACATTCCAAGGACCTGAAGTCCTTGACCTAGAACAAAGGCATGATTTATGCCATGACTGTTTTGTGATATTTGGATGAAAGTCTAGTAAAATTCTCCTAAATATGATTTCAACATCATAATAGGAAATTTAATCTACTGGCATTTATAAAACAGAATCCTTTAGCGGATACCAAAATCTGACTTACTAACTTGTTTCTCAGGACTGATATATATGCAATAAACACTAAATTATTCAAATGATTCTTTCAAATTTTTATAAAGTTTTTCTACATTTCTTTCAAGTTTTATCACTTGAGATTTTTTTTTCAAGCATAAATAACAATTATCCTTAGAAGATATTTCTAACCTTCTAAAAATGAAGTGTTCACTTATAGCTCTGGATTGTTCTCCATGCTGCATCAATATAATACTAAACCTTTAGACTCAATTCCTCTAGATTTTTAAAGCATATAATTATGAAAGTTATGGTTTAGCAAGCACTTTATCAATGCATTCCTTATGGATATGGATATACAGTGAAGGAATTCACTTGAGACAAGAATTCATTTTCAGAGCTCTTAGAACATAGTGCAAGCTATCAGATTTTTCTCTCCCCACCAAGAGATCTTGGTCTCTACAAAAGTTCTTGGTCCTTTCAGTTTTAACAATTTAAGCATCTTTTTTTAAACCTCCTCAAAGGTGACCGATTGCTGAAGTTATAAACCCAGTCCAGTTTGAACGACCCCTTTTGTCCACAAAGATAAGCAGACATTTTTTCCTTGCTGAAACTGGATGACACATCTTCCTTGGGGCATGTTTTCATTATAACAACTCAGCTCCTGAGGTAAAGTCCCTTCTATTTGTTCAGAACTTTTCCAACACACAGCTCATTTTAACTGGATTTCTATTGTCAAAACAGCATGAGAAACAGTGTAAAATATTTTATCCATAATCTGTCGACATTAACAAAACATGGTGTGGTTTTACATGTTCCTGTCCAGTGTCTACTTGAATGTATAGCTTTCAATGGCTTAAAATGAAAAACATGCATTCAATTTTTCAATTTTCTTTAATAAGTATATACATTTTTCAAAACTGTAATAATTTCATTTGAGGTACCATAGTTTAGCTAACACATTCTTTTGCTGAAAGGCATTTGAATTGCTTTAAGGTTTTAGCTATTATGCAAAAAGTTCCAAAGAATCACTTTGTACATATATTTTCAATTATTTACTTAAAATAATAACTGCTGGTGGCATGGCCATTAGGCCTATGAAAATGCTGGTAACTTTTGATGTATGTAAATAATTGCTTGCCAAGAAGAAAGTGACAGCCACAGCTGTACCCATACTATTCATACAGGCACATACCACTGGTACTACAGCCTGATCAGCAGTGGGTCTGATCATGAAGAATGAATTTTTATAAATCAAAGTAGAAAATAATATTTTCTTGTTCATTTTCAAATAAAGTTGAATTCACAGCAAAGGTGACCTTTTTCCATTTCTGTTTGCTCTGTATTCTATTTATGAATTATCTCTTGGTAGACTTAACATAATTTGTCTATTAGATTCTAGATGGTATTGGTGAATGTGATTGTATGACCTAACTGGGACAGTCACAAAGTCTTATAATATCTGATGCAGTCATTTCTCAATGATTTTAAAGATACATTTATCTTACTAACTTTAGGTTCTAAATGATTCCAACTTTTAATAAAGAAGTTCCCTGATATTATTCTAAGGTATTGGCTCACACAGTTATGCTAGCTGGCAAGTGGAATATCTGAAGCCTGGAGACCCGGGAAAGCACCCATGTGCAGTTTCGTTCCAACAATCATCTGCTATGGAACTTCCTCCTGTTCTGCAAGTCAGTCAGGTGTTCTAGTTAGGCCTGTAACTTAGTGAATGAGGCCCATCCATATGATGGAAGAAAATCTGTTTTATTCGAAGTACACAAATTTTAGTATTAATCTCCTATAAAAATACTCTCAGTAACACCCTGGTCACATATCTGAGCACCATGACCTTGTCAAGGAACCAAAACAAATACCTTCATACTCTTTCTCACTGGTCAAGCAATTTTATTCTGATGTGCTTAGTATTCTGTTAATGTTTCTTGCACTAGAATTGGGTGAGCTTCTTGGATCTGCAAATCTAGCTTTCCAAGTATAACAATGTTTCAGTCATTTCTTCAAATAGTTTTTCTGTCCCCTTCTCTATCCCTCACCTTCATGGAGTCAAATTACCCAGGGTAATGTGAGTTCAAGCTGTCCCACAGCTCACATATTTCATTGCATATTTGCTCTCTTCCCTACCTCCTTGTATCTCTCTATGGCTAATGCTTTTGAATCCATTAAGCCTTTTCTTCTGAAATGTCTACATTTCTAGTGCTCTCATGTGGTATGCATTTATATTTCATCTCAGGTATTACAGTACTCAATTGTAAAAATGTGGAGATATACACACATATACATAGGTACTTACATATTATTATCGCCCAGGTCTCAATTTTATGAACAAACAGAATTGTAATAACAGTTTTAGTGACCCACTGTGTTAATTCTGGGTCACTTTTTATTGATTATTCTTCTCATTAGAATCATATTTTCTTGCCTCTCTTCACATGCCTGGTAATCTTTGACTGAATGTCAGACAATGTGAATTCCACCTTGCTGAGTGTTGGGAAGTTTTTCAGTCAGTCTTACTTAGCTTTGTACTAACATGCCATAACATGACCAGGAAATCCTCTGAATCTCTGGGACTTGGTAACACAATTTCTTAGGTGAGTTCAGAGCAGTACTCAGGTTTGGGCTAATTCCTGGGATAAAAAGTTGCTGAGTACTCAATTTCACATGAATTATGTCGTTTCCAGTCCCTCTGTGGTTACAGGCAAAAATCCCATCACCATGTGTATAGCAGACACTCTTTCCTCTAGCTGTGCCTGGTTCTTCGCCTGGCCTTAGCAGGCATTGACACTTTACTGGATACTCAACAGAGACCCTCTGAAGATCTCGAGTATTCTCTCCCAGTGGAACTCTATCTTCTCTGGTCTCCTACCCTTAAATTCCAACTGCCTGTGTCCCCTGACTCAGCTCCATTTCGTTCCATGGGGAGGCCACCTAGCTCCACCTCGGCTCCTTCTGGAACTGTGTCCCAGCCAGGAACTCCTCAGTGCCCTTCTCATTTGTTTCTTATCTCTCTTACAAGATTGCTTTTTTTTGTCTTCTTTAAAAAGTTGATTTGCATCTCAGAACTATCTGTAAAAATTATTTCAGATGGGAAAACAAACCAGCTCCAGTTACTCGATCTGAACCAAAAATCAGAAGTCCTGGCTCATTCTAGCACTTCTTGCCTTCAGAGGAGAACCTTCGGTCTCTAAAGGTTGCCACCTTACACCTCCCTCTACTACTGTGCTCATGTGAGACTTTTTCTTAGAAAAATAAAATCCTGTAACACTTTTTTTGATCAATCATTCATATTATCTAACTCTGGTTCTTACAATCTTTGCCAACACTAGGCAAAATTCTGTTATAGGGTAACAAATGCAGCTAGGTGCTTTGTCAGATGTAGATGGTGGAATGCTGGCATCAAAGGGCAAGGATATTGGCCTGTTTTGATAATGGATGCACTCTTAGTGTCTTAATCACAGGTGATAACATAACTGGCATTTAATAAATGTGGAACAGACGAAATCAGACATAGTTACTACTTAGCATCTTTCTTCCCTCTCTCTCCCCAATATGCTTGGATGAGTTCATATAAGCCCATACTTCAGCTATTACTCAAATCTGTACCTCTTGCCGGGATCCCGTATGGCTGCCGGTTCTAATCCCAACAGCTCCACTTCCCATCCAGCTCCCTGCTTGTGGCCTGGGAAAGCATTCGAGGACAGCTCAAAACCTTGGGACCCTGCACCCACACACCCACATGGGAGACCTGGAAGAGATTTCAGGCCTCTAACTATGGTGCAAGAAATGACTGACCAGTGAAGAGAAGCTATATTGGGGCTATTTGTCACAGCTATTTGGGAAAGCCACCTGGTTTGAGAAGAGTGTTAATAAAGTTTACATAATCTCACAGCATGTTAATCAAAAGATATTTTCAGTTCTACAAATACCCAAAAAATACATACGCCTGTCACAAATACTGAACCCTGGATATCACTGAACTACATATGCAGACCTAAACTGGCATGCTACTATCTCTGTTGCCAGACACCCAGCAATAGCCATGTCACTTGATTTTGATCCTAAGATAATTTAAAAACAAAATACCCGGAGAGATTCTTAGGTGTCATGGAAGGCCACTCTGAAGCTCAAAGAGGATGCTTTATGTAAGGCTCAATTTACAGTCACTTACTTATTCATTCATAAAACATCTATTTCTATGCCCAAACCTTGGGTCAGGCTCTAGGTACTCCAGAAAGGATTCCCTTTGCCTGTAGAAGCTCACAGAAGGAGAGGGTCATGTGAAGAAATCAATGCCATGAGCAGTCATGGCAGACACAGGGCCCATGGCCAGCGGCAGGAGGGGAGGACATCTTCAGATCAGCAAGGAAGAAGGTGGGGAGGAGGGGCCCCAAGCCAAGTGGTGACATCTGAGTTCAACCCATCCTCAGGGGGCTCACCACTAGGTAGAAGCCCTCCACTCCCTCCCTCTGTTGAACAAGCGGTATCTGTTAGTTATCTACAATTCTAAAATTCTAAACACTTTTCAAGTATGCATTTATTTTCTAACCAATTGCTGTGAAATCTGTCCTGAACTGATGAAAGGCTCTCAGTTATCCATATTTTCTCCATTGAATAGGGAATCCTGGTTAATAATTTCATCATGCACCCAGCACCTACACCAGGAACCAAGTCATCCCTGGCTGCCACTCCTCTTTCACTTCCTAAACCCAGCTGATCACCAAGCTATTTCAACTGTAGCCCTCAAATACAAATCCTACTTGCTCCTTTCCCTTCCACCCCATTCACTGCCTCAGCTAAAGCTTTCTTCATCTCAGCCTTGACATCCCAATAATCTTCCCCTCCTACGTGCCTCTAACAGTGCTCCTCAGGATACTGTGTCCCCATGGCAGCTTGACTGTTCTCAAATGGACACTGCTCAGGCAGTTTCCTTGCTGCAAATTCTCTCAACTGGCTGCACAATCTACAGGCAAGGCTCAAACTGTGGAGGCTGCTGTGAAAAGTCTGCCAAGATCTGGCCACTACCTACCTCTTCAGATGAGTTTCCACACACTCTATGTGAGCTAACATTGCACTCACAGGAAAATGTGCCTCCCAGCACATACTACATTGTTTCACCACCAGCTGCCTTCCACCAACTTTCTCCTGCCCTAAAAAAATCCCTTTCTTTTTCCATTCTACTCTCTTATTCCTATTTATCTGCCAAGTGTACTGTATCAACTTCCCAGGCAATGTGGAAAACCAGCCATGCATGTTTCTCTTGCCCTGTTCCTGGCAACATTGGTCACACCCTCTTCTCTGTGTATCGCTGAACATGAACTTCATGTTTATGTGGCCAGTAGATTACGATTTCCAAAATGCTAAGATCATGTCTTAGACCCAGCACACAGTAAGTACCCAATAAAGACCCTGCCTGAAAAACAATACCTTCAACTTTCCCAGACATCTCACCCCACTCTTTTATCAGCTCTCCTCCCATGGTAGCTCTGCTCTTCATCTCCTACAACTGTCCTTTTATTATCTTCTTTCACTTAGACTCTTCTTTCCTGCCTCATTATGAGAAAAGAAACAGGAGGCACTTGTGGAGTGACAAGAGCCCTAGGCCAAGGTTTCCCAACTTGGGCACTGACAACACTTGGAACCCGATAATCCTTTGTTGTGGGGCTGCCCTGTACATTGCAAGGGGATTACCAGCATGACTGACCTCTACCCACTCGAAGCCAACAGCACCCTGCCCGCCAAAATGTCTCCGGACATTGCCAAATGTCCCCTGGGTTGGGGGGAGCCAAATGTCCCTTGTGTGAGAAGCACTGTCCTAGACTGACTTTTCGTGGGAAAATCAAGAAACAACACGGGAGAGCTGCTCCAGGGTCTCCCGCCCTGGCATCCAGGGGCCGAGCAGTGAGGATGGGGGGCCCAGGCCACAGCAGTGCTGCTGCCAGGGGTGCAGATGGCCTAGGGCAGGCTGCTGTAACATTGAGGGGAGGACTGCACCTGTGCGCCTGAGGTGACTTCCCCTTCCCAGAGTTACAGATTTCAGGATTTATTTGTGTCAGCCCCTTCCCTGGACCTCACTTCCTCTGTGACCCAGAAAAAAAAAATAACCAGCCAGAGGGATACAGGATACAGTCATTAATAGCTATGAAAGCCTCCTCAAATCCTGCTTGGCAACAGTGTTGGGGGGTATTTAAAGTGAAAACAAATACATTGGTTGAAGCATTCAAGGACAAATTATGAGCAAGGGAGCAGGAAGAGAGGAGAAGGAGGCACTTCACAGAAAATGAAAGTGCTGGCAGTAAAAAGAGAAAGGGGTTGGGAGGCGGTGATGGGACGGAGCTGGTGAGATGGCTCAATGGGCAATCCTCTACCTCCTAGATGGGGCTCTGCTTCATGTCCCAGCTGCTCCACTTCTCATCAGCTCCCTGCTTGTGGCCTGGGAAAGTGGTAGAGGATGGTTCAAAGCCTGGAACTCTGTACCCATATGGGAGACCTGGAGGAAGTTACAGGCTTATGGCTTCGGGTTGGCTGAGCTCGGGCCTTTACAGCCTCTTGGGGATCTTCCATCTTTTTCTGTTTTTCCTTATCTCTATAAACCTGACTTTCCAATTTAAAAAAAAAAAATCTTAAGGAAGGAATGAAGGAAGGGCCCGAGCGGGGTGTGGGACCCACCTGTGGTGGACACGACGTTTTCGGCGCTCTCACTGCACAGCTTTGACAGCAGACTGGTCTTGCCGGAGCCCGTGAGGCCTATGCAAACCAGGTCATACTCGGGGCGTGCGGGTGGAGGTCCCTTGCAGCACAGTGCTCTAAAACACTGCAAAGACAAGAGAGAAATGGGATGATTTTAAATAACCCTGGGGAAACAGATCTTGATGATATTTAGCATGACGACACCAACACGAACAAGTGGTTAAATAACCTATGGTAACGGGGAAAACGGTTAAAGACAGGGTGAGGAAAACCAATTGTATCACATTGACCAAGGCGCCTAAGTCACCATCCTCATGCCCACACCTACTATCCACCTCCTGGCCTTCCTATCCACCTTGACAGGTGCAGTGGTGTGCACACAGCAGTGTGGCCAACAACACACAACCTGAATCTCAGCATGAGCAAAGCAGATAAAGTCAATCTGACACGCATTCCCTGTAAGACACCAGTCTACTCTCTAAAATATCAATGCCTTAAAAGCCCAAGAAAGGCCGAAGCACAGTCCTGGGATGAAGAAGAGTAAAGACATAGTCCAGAAGGTGACGCACCATGGCTTGAATCCTGGATCCAAAGAGGAAAATGCCCTAAGTCATTCTATCGAAACACAAGGTATAGGCTGCCTGCTGGGTGGGGTAAGGCTACATCTTCTGATTTTAAAAACTATTCTGTGGTCACATAAGAAAAATTCCTTGTTCTGCAGTAACACACAGTAAATATTTAGAGGGGTCTTGACGTTGACCTCTAACTGGCTCTGACCAAGCCTACATCTCTACCTCCAGTCCCATCAACGCTTCATGAGCTCAGTAGGAAAAGGACAATGACTCATGAATTGGAGTGACAGTCTATGGGAAAACTCTTTTCTTCTAGACTTACAGCACCCACACACAGCAATGTCTCCTCAGTCTTGTTTGATTCCACTTCAGGTCAAGTTACTGTTGGTTACTAGGCATGGTAGTGCAGTTTGCACACGTCACAAACATGTTTATTCTGCAAGAGTTAAACCAAGTGATTTTTTTTCTCAACCTCATTCCTCACACACAGTAACCCACAAACCAAGTCACCTGAAATGGCTCTGAAATAGCTCTAGCATCTGGCTGCCTGTCTCCAATGCAGGCCAGCACATCGAGGGTACCATCACATTTTTTCAGTGCTGCCAGCACATATACTCTT
Organism: Ochotona princeps; assembly: GCF_030435755.1. NCBI lineage: Eukaryota > Metazoa > Chordata > Mammalia > Lagomorpha > Ochotonidae > Ochotona > Ochotona princeps. Next base: position 13,335,656 of record NC_080854.1, on the reverse strand, counting down.
ACCCTCTCTGTTCACATAGCAACTGCAGTGACTACATGCTTGAGAAATGAACATCTGGTCAAATCTAACTTAGCCAGGAGAACCCCTTCTGCTGAACCTGAGCCCTTCCCACGGTCAATAAGGCCTCCACGATCCACTGCAGTCCACCCCATCATCCTTGAGGCCCGGCCTCTTCCTCTCAAGTACCCTCCACCCCACCACTGGCCTGTTACGTCCCTTCTTCCTTAACTTTGAGTTTCTGCCAACTGCAATTAGCTTTCAGATCTCCCGCATCTTCTGATCTGCTCAAATCCCGAGACATTGTAGGCAACTCAGGCCGAGTGGTCCTGGCTCTTTTGATGGCATCGCAAGACAACTACAGTTTTTTTATTCCTCACCACTCTGTGCCACCCAGGTCTGTCCACCTTTACCCAGGACATTCAGTGCCTGATAGAGAGCAGGGTACAGAAGATACCCTCAGTCACTCATTGTTAAATGCAAAATGAACAGGGATCGTCTCTTCAAAAGCCTAACAGAGAGACTGATGCTGTGCTGCAGTAGCTTGAGCAGTAACGCAGGACACTCCTGCATTCCACATCCGAGTACCTGCTTTTTAAAGTCCAGGCAACTTTGTGTAGCTGATCTAAGCTTCCTGCCTACACACCTGGGAGGCAGCAATGACAGCCCAAGAAATCAGAGCCATGTCATCTACAAGGGGAGACCTGGGTCAAGTCTCTGGTTCCTGGATGTGACACAGCCCTGGCTGTGGCAGGCATGTGGACAGGGAACTAGTGGATAGCAGATCAATTCTCAGTGTCATTCTGCCTTCTAAATAATCCTTTTCTAAAAGATGCATAATACACAACACACAAAGATGCTAACAGGATTGTTTTGTGTTCTGTCTGGGCCTCCCACACTTCAGGAAAACAATGTCAAAATAAGAGAAACCTTTGATATTCTTTCCCCTTGACCGCAAGGTTGGAAATCAGCCTAGTTCCCAGAAGAGTGGTTCTGGAGTGAAGGAATCTACTTTCTCAGTAGATTAGAGCTTCCTTTTGTCATCCACTGCATTTTCCTGAGTTTTTAAGAGGTCCCGTCTACTTCTGCTAGACAATTCTATGATCCATATTCTTCCTGGGCTTATTAAGCTCAAATCATATTTCCTCTCAGCCTTTCAAGCTTGCACGGAGTCCTCATTATTCCAGTCTGCCTTCAGATAGCCACCCCTCCCACGCCTTCATCATATTAGTCGCTCTTCTTTGACCTTACTTTAGTTCCATTATGTCTCCTCTGACAAGATTAATGACCACAACTAAAAGCAACCTTCTAGATGCCAACACACCCCATCCCAGATTTTCATGAAGTCTGGCTCATCTTGTTGGGCATTTTGCAACTGTTTCTTGAATATGTTTTGTTTGAGAGGTAGGAAGACAGAAAGAGAGAGGGAGTGAGTTCAAGACAGGCAGAGACAGACAGCTTCCACTGCTGGCTCACGGCCTGGCTCACGGCCATATGCCCCCAACGGCTGTGACTGGGCCGGTACTGAAGCCGGTAGGCAGGAACGTAATGCAGGCCTCCACCACGCACGACAGGAACATATGATCTATCACTGCTGCCCTGCCCGCTGACTCCCCTCCCCCGGAGCCTACAGGGGTTAGCAGCCAAAGTCGGGGGCTGGACCCAGTTTGTCTAACATGGGATATGGATGTCTTAACGTCCAGGCTAACCATCTGCTCCACAAATTCCTTCTTATCTATGGAAAAGCACGTTTCCCAGTCTTAGGATGAGAGTCTTCCTCAGAACAAGTCTCTGTCTTAAAGATAGTCACTGGCTGTGCAGTAACTACACTATACCACAACGCACAGCTCCTCAGCTTCAGGCTTAGGAGAGGTCTTCCATGTTCAGCAACGACTGGCACCATCGGTCTCACTGTTTTCTCTTGCTGGGCTACTCTGGGCTTTGTTGACGGAATAGGGAAAGAATTCTCTTCCTGCCCAGGAGACCCCATTCTCAGCAAGAGCTTTGCCAGAATCCTCAGAACTGCCCACCCCGTGGGACAGGCACAGCTACCTCAGCCCACAGAACGAAATGACATGTGGCTGACTGCCGTTTCTCCTTGTTTAGATGATTCCTACATCAGCGTCACCAATTTGTCCAAAGTTCCCCAAGAGTCATTTCCATGTCTTTTCGGAATTCCAGGGTGGAAGCATGCAACAGGGCTGATCACCTGCACCCAGGCTCCAAGTCCCCTGGGAAAACTGCTGCCATCAGAACAATTTAGCAGCAACATTCAAAAAAAAAGATTCATTTATTTTTATTGGAAAGTCAGATATACAGAAAGGAGAGACAAGAGGAAGATCTTCCATCTGATGATTCACTCCCCAAGAGGCTGCAACGGACGGAGCTGAGTCGATCTGAAGCCAGGAGCCAGGAGTTTCCTTCTAGATCTGCCGCATGGGTGTAGGGTCCCCAGGCTTTGGACCATCCTCAACTTCTTTCTCAGGTCACAGGTAGGGAGCTGGATGGGAAGTGGGGCTGTCGAGATTAGAACTGGCGCCCATATGGGATCCCGTGCATGCAAGGCGAGGACTTTAGCTGGGCCCTAGCAGTGACTTTTAATTCCACTCTCTCCTCTTCTTCCCCACTCTCACAGCTATAATCACACAGAGTGTAATGACAAAACATGACATCCTTCCCCCAATCCCCTAACACCCATCTAAGTTCCAGACTCTGCAGTCCCAACTGTTCTGAAAGAACTCAAACCAAATATAAATAAAACAAGCCCCCCACATACACACACATACAAAGAACCACTGGTTACAAGGGAAGGAAGTAAAATGTATTTGGGAACATGAAGGCTAGCTAGACAGTTATCCCACGAGGGAATCTGGGAAAAAAAATCGAAGTGTCTCTGAAATACGTGTTTCAAATAGATAACAAACAAATAAATAAACTCCATGGCTAACAGGAATTGTGCCCGATTTTGAGCGAGTGAAATAAAACTTTTAACAGAACGCTACTTTAAATGGGGGAGGACAGTGTGTGCTTTTGGAGCCAGTTCCTAAAAGCTGTGCAGAGTTTGCATTGGCTTTTTGTTTTAAAACTTAATGAAGCTTTGGATCTTATAGTCAATTTACTTAAAATTACTCACTTTGGCCTCTAGACTATACTGTACCAAAGTTCATTGTGCGTGTCTCCTACAGCAGCTCCCGCATTGTTAAGGGTAAGCCCTTTTCACCGCCGTACAATGAGCAACACAATGCTGTCGGCAGCCCTGACAGCAAGCCGCAAACTCAGGCTGCATTCCCAGGCCAGACACTAAGGCATTGTATAGCTCTGCTCAAGCCCCATAAACCAAGCCCTGGGCTCCAGCTTCCCGTGATTAACTAGTCACGTTTGAGTACTATCTGCAGTCTCCCTTCTGCAGCAGGATGGGGGAGGCAGGGCTTCAAGGCCTCACGCTCCGAAGAAAAGTGCCTGATGGGTCAGTAACTGTGCTTTGTGCTGCTCATCTTCCCCAGGTGTCTTACAGTGACAGCTGGCTGCCCAGGCAAAGCTCTGGCAGTACGCAATGCAGAAGGTAGCACCTCCCCGACCTTTCGCCTAGAGGCCTCTGAGTGCTCCAGCCTTTCCCAGTTCAACCAATACACCAAAGACATATGGCCACCAGCTCTCACTTGCAGCAGGAAAGCAAGAACAGGGCCAGTATGAACTCTAACTATACCCGCTGGGCGGGCCATCAAGGCCATGGTCTCCGTTACCTAGATGACTTCAGTTTACAAGTCTTTTTTTACACAGGACCAGTGATGACTTGTTCTTTCAAAACAAACAAACAAACAAACAAACAAAAACAGCAGTTTACCTGCAATATTCCATCAGGACAAAACATGTTTTTCCAAGGATATGCCCACAGGTGCCCTCAAAGTTGTACACTAGAGAAAACATGTCAAGGTGTTGGGAGAGGGCAAAGATGGAAATGGCTGACATGTAAAACTTTCGTAGCTGTGCGATATTTAACAGACATGGTAAAAAAGAAGAAGCAAAAACCTTCAGGATATTTGAAAAAAGAAAAAGGGGGGTCATATGTATTAGGAATAAAAGCAAGAGATAAAACATCATTGCGAGGGGAAATGGAATGAGGACTTGCTGCCTTCATTCTGGTGGCCGAACACCCAGACAGCAAAATCATCTGAAAATGTCCCCCTGTCTGATGGGGATGGTGCCAGACATTCGGCAGGTCTGGCGGAGCTCTGTACACAGGAGGGGCTTGGTGAATGAGCGCTCACCAAGTCAACGCTGTAAAGCACTAATTAAGCCTTTAAGTGTACATCTCATTTCCCTCTACGTTTCTACCTTAATGAATCCAGCCAGCCTCCACATCATTCACACAGTCGGAGCTGAATGCTGCCGAGCAGCCCTGGTTCTGCACGCTCGCAATGAAAGACCCGGCTGTCTCTTTCCTCCGCCGCAGACTTTTATTCAAAGTTCTGCTTAGGCGGTGCCTCCTCTGGGAATTCTTCCCCAATTCCCCCCACAGGCAGCACTAATCCTTTCTTCTGCTCTTTGGTTGTGTCTACACTTCCAGCCCTACATGTGGGTTGGGTTTTTTTTTCTCCCCTAACTGTAAGATTCATTAGCTGATGGAAATATACATACAGAACCCCAAAGTCAGGGATTCATTCCTGGTCCTATGATCGCTCCAAAAAGCTTAATTTGACAGCTACCTAGGGTGGCCAGGCACCAAAACACAGCAGAGGGGGTTTACAAGAACATATTTCTAGAAGAGAGTCTTGGTCAAAAAATCCACCCATTCTGGCACTGGCCCATGTACTGCCAGTATTTCCTACCATCCTGTGTTGCTAAATTCCCAGCCTTTTGGGACATGCCATTTGTTTCAATTGATGCTCTGTTTTTCATCATGAATGCAGGATTTTATTCTGAGCATGCCTTCAAGCTGATTGAAGCTCTGTGGAGTTGTTGGACACTGTTCCCCAGTCAGTTTCAGGACTTCCCCACAGGCACACGTCACTGGTCATGCTCCACTCGCTTTCCGCCTTGTTTCAATATAGCAGATGAGACCACATGGGCCATGACCAGAGATAACCACCCAAGAGTGGGCCCAGCCTCGCCTGCAACCATCACTAGTTAGGTTAACAGCACACCTGTGAGCTGGCATCTAGAAGGAGGAGGGAAGTCACTCCTAATTCTGAAAAGATTGCTCTCTCATACAGCTTACCTTCCAAACCATAAGAAGATACCTGTATGCTGATTCTCAGCCATTCTCTCAAACAAGCAGAGATGTTTCCAAAACGCAAGCAGTTTCTACAAGTATCTTCTGGTGTTAAACACATTGCATAAATAAAAGAAGCAATGCTGAAATATCTAAAATGATCTAACAGAAAAAAACACTTTTCAAATATATGCCACACTAGTCAAATATGTGTCTGCCATCCAGAAATGGAACCCAATATAAAATCCATCTTCATATACAGGCCATTACAGCATCTGTCATAGCTGCTGGAGCTCTGTCGGAGACAGAGGAGAGGTGAGTGTTCCTTCCAGTAAGTCAATGCAATCCCACGGACAATCAAATGTAAGAGCTTTATAGCATGAATTGACTTACACCCTGCAAGAACTGCCGCAGCAAAGTGCTATAGGAGTCCCATCTTCAGACAAGGGAACAGACTCAAACAGTTAAGTAACTTAGGGCTGGCGCTGTGGCATAGCAAGTTAAGTCACTGCTTACAATGCCAGCATTCCATACAGGCATTGGTTTGAATAAAACAACCTGTTCCACTTTGGTCCAGCTCTCTGCTAATGCACTTGGGAAAAACAGCGGAGGATGACTCAAGTGTTTAGGCCTCTGCATCCACATGGAGACCCAAAAGAAGTTCCTGGCTCCTGGCTTCAGCCTGCCCAACCCTAGCCATTGTGACCATTTGGGGAATGAACCAGTGAATAGAAGTCCCCTGTATGTGTCTCTCCTTTTCTCTCTCTAATTTGCTTTTCAAAATAAAATAAATCTTAAAAAAAAAAAGTTAGGTAACTGGCCTATGTGGAGCAACATTTAAACCCTGGTAGCGAGGCCTCAGAGTTGCTCCCTGAGCAACCAGATGGGTAAGGCTCTGATTTCTGAGGGTGTGTCACACACAAGGCACTTCCATACCATTCTGTGCCGAGTGACAACACACATCAAGAACATGCACTAGCGAGCTCTGAAGTGGCCAGGCTGGCACGTGAGCAGGCCTGCCACATTTGCAGAGAATGTGAGAACCGGGCTGTGCTAAGGGGTGGGTGAAAGGAGGAGGCACACGCTTTAGAGGAGGTTTGCCTGTGTTAACTGAACAGTGATGCCTGGCACAGGAGGACCATACCAGGCATGCCCTTGCTGATTTATCTGCACCTAGCTATGTGTCTCAAGAAGCTTTCTTCCGTTCTCTGTTCCTGTGTCTACACTGCCAGCCCTGCAGTTCATGCTATACTTCGTGTTTGTTTTTTTTTTTTTAATTTTCCTTAACTGTAAAAATCATTAGCCGATGGAAATATGCATACAGAACCCCAAAGTGAAGCTTTCACTGCAGGCTAAGGGACCCTGGATTTTTTCCTTCCCTCAGAGGGCCTGGGGAAAAAATTGGGTCCTCAGGGTTTCCGCTGGGTTATGAGGCAGTAGGGAATGAGGACAGGAGACTGGCTGGGGTGGAAGACAACTGAGCACTGAAGGACTGCTGGCTTCTCTCTCACACTGCTGGCTTCGTTGGTTTAACCCTTTTTCTTTGTCCTCTGAAAAGGACAAAGCTTGTCTATAAAGAGAAGCCCATGCTGGCTGTGAGATTTCTGATTCTAAACCTCTATTGAAATAGTCCTCAACTTCCCACCCACCCCCCCTTAAAATATATATGCAAATCAGATCATATGAAACTAAATAATGAAGCAAACACTAAAATACGTTGGGATGGAGTGTGGGAGAAAAACTACACGAATGAAGTGGGCCTTGTGCAAATACAGGTGGACGTGACGTCATAAGCATGCCCTCTCCCACTCCTAAGAAGACAAGCCAGAGTGAACTGCAGCTTGCTGTCCTGGGGGAACCAGCAGTTCTTGCAGACCAGCGAACAGAATGAACTTCAGTTCACAATGGCACCTACGGCAACATCAACAAGCAGCAGGGCGCGGACAGGGTCAGCTGTGCTCTTGACTTTCAGAGCCACCCCTAGCAGAAGACTTTCCTTTTGGAGGGGAAAACTCCTTTTGCTTTTTCAGACCCCAGAGGGACACGCACTGAGTTGTTCTCACAGAGGATGGGTCAGACCCTGCACTCGTGTGGGCTGCATGGAGCTGACAGATGAAGGCCGTGGCCAGGGACTGTCCCAGGGCTGGGGCTCCTGGCCAATACATCACACTGCCTCGGGACGCTAAGTCTGTCTTTGCCTTACCCTTTGTATTTCTCAATCCACATTCCCTTTTGGGGTGAAATACTCCATTATTTCGGCTTTGTTCTGGGCTGTCTCCTGTCTCTGTCCCTATTAACTTGTGGCAACAAAAGAAACAAACAGAAGCAGGGGATTTCATGCTTAGCAGCTACAGACATTGGCCTCACGGCTTTGCAGAGAGGCAGACATCTGAGACTGAATGGAAGAGAGTGCCGCTGCACTGAGGCAGCCCGGGGCCCACGTGGCTCCCAGACCGGGCATTCAGCGGGCCTAGGACGTGAGGCTTAAAAAGTGAGGACCTCTACCTGACCAGGAGACTTAAAGAGCTCATTCAAGCTCCTCAGACTTTCCTAGCTATTCAGAATTTTCTGTCTACTCATGTAGGAAATAGATCAGAGAAATAGCTTGTATATATATCTATCGACGTATATAGATATATATATAACAAAGACACTCAAAAGAGCAGCTAACTAGAAATGTAGTATGTCTTTCTTGCTTTTAAAATGTAATTCTTGTAATGGCAACATAGGAAATCTAATTTTAAATTTCATTTTGTTATCATAACTGAATTACCCAATAAAACCAGCCATGGAATGCGCAGGCATGACTGTTTATGGCTTTATGGGCCTTATTTATCAACATCTTCAAACCAGAGCTTTACCCAGGTCACTTCTGACTATGGTCTATCTTTTTCCTAATGAGCCAAGAAATACAAATCCAGCTAAAGTCAAATAGAAATAAATACATTTTACATTAGACTTTTTATTATCATTTGAGTACAACATTTCTAATAGAAAGTAGGGCACAAAAGGCAAACACTTAAAAACTCCTGTCTCTATGTTTTAGCAACTTGGGAAAAGTGAGGGAAGAGAGCGAGGCAAAAGGGAGTGGCTCCCAAGGTAGCATTTCCATTGAATTAATGCATCACTTGGGAAGTCCCCACAAAAGACCTCTTTCTCCCCATTCCTAAAGGTTACTTATCTGGAGTTAGGGAGCTTGGTGACCAGCAAGAAGAAAATAACACAAATCAAACTAAAACAGCTTCTCTTACCCTCCCTGTGTGGAGAAATCTTTGTATTTTCTCACACCTGTCTTTTGTTCAGGCTCATATATTCTATTGGTCTCCAATTCCAGTGACTTGCCCAGCTCCGTTTCTGCCCTTTCCAGGTTCTTCCCTAGCACTAAAGCCTATGCAGAAGACACACCGGCCCCTGGACAACTACTCTGCCTGCTGCCCTAACTGGTGCCGTCCACTCGGGTCTTGTCTTCAACTCGGCCTTCAAAATACTCTAAAGCATTCTTCTAAAACATATCACACAAATTCCATGACTTCAGCTCTCCACAGCCCAGGGACAGACACCGTGATCCAGTGATCCTGGAGATGTCTACATCCCTACACTGGAGTGCCTAGGGTGGAGTTCCAGCCTTGCTTCTAATCGAACAGCCTGATACTGTGCACCCTGGCAGCAACAGGGGGTGGTTCAAGTAGGTAGGTACCTGTCACCCACGTGAGGGACCTGGGCTGAGCTCCAAGTTCCTGGTTTTGACCTGTTCCAGGTCCAGCTCCTGTAGGCATTTGGGGAGTGAATTAAAGGACAGAAGATTCTCTCTCTCGTTTTCTCTCTCACATCTTCCTTTTATCCCTTGCTCCATCTTCCCGAACACCCACCTTTGTCTATTTCAAATAAATAAAACTTAAAAATATGAGAAAACTCTTTTCATGGCTACCTATAACTGTCAGGATAAAGTCTAACTTCCTCATCTAAGCAGACAAAGCTCTTTACAACAATCTAGCTTTCCCCCTCATTTCTGGTCTCCAGTAGTCATTATGGAGATTATTTTAAATGTATGTAAAGCAGCTAAAACAAGATTTGACACATGAATTGTAAATGGCAATAATTCTTGTCACTATTTTTCCTACCACCTGCACAGCACTCACACCCTTTGCTTAGACCTCTGTGAGGTTCTGATCCGTGCTCTTTCCTCTCCATGCTAAAGGGGCCTACAAATCTTCCTCTGGCTGGCTCCTAAACATCACTCAAAATTCAGCGCAAAGATCATTTCTTCCAGGAAGACTTCTGGGACCCTCAGTCTGACTTACATGGCTTTCTTCAAACTTCTTCAGCACTTTTTCCATTCCATTTTTGCAACACTCAGCATTCTGCCGAGTGAGGTTGGTTTACCGTCCATCTTTCCCTGCTAGAGTGCAGCACCTCAACAGAGACACCACTTGGACTCCACTGATAGACTCAGAGTATTTGACTTGTGTCTGCCAGCTGGTAGGACATGGCTTCCATCAAGAACAAAGTCAGATAAGATTGAAATTAAATCCTAGAGATCAGGACACATTACCTCACTAAGAGCTCCTATTTAATCTAGAAAATAAGCATCATCTCACAAGACTGCAAAGAAGGGAGGAGCAAATCGGGCACTGTACATCAAGCACTCAATAATCAACATGTATTATCACTGTCAACATTCATACTGTCAGGGAAGGCACTCGGTGCAGTGGTTAACGTTCCACTTGGAATGCCCCGCATCTCCTGTTTAAGTCCCAGCTCCGCTGCTGATTCCAGCTTCCTGCTAATGTGCACGCTGGGAGGCAGCAGGTGAGGGCTCAAGTACTTGGTTTCCTGCCCCCCACACTGGAGACACAGACTGAGTTCTGGGCTCCTGACTTCAACTTAGCTCAGCCTGGGAGGTTTGCAGCCATTTGTGGAATGGACCACAGCATGGAAGAACTCTGTTTCTGCTGTTCAATTAAATAAAAATCATACTTTAAAGACTTCTATTGTACAATGTTTTTCAATTAAAAATGATGCTTTAAAAAAAGAGTGCTTAAAAACTTGAAAAGCAAAAAAAAAAGAAAACCTTAAAAAGCAGTTTTCTGTGAAGAAAACTGATTTTTGTGACCACTAATCAGGACTCCTCTAATTAAACTGCTCTATCATTTATTTGGTTAAAAATTTAATATAATCTGTCGCAGGGGTGGGGAGTTTGTGGGGGAATCCCAGCCTATACGAAATTGTACCACATAATTCAGAATTCAAAATAAAAATATATTAAAAAATTCAAAAAAACTTAACACCAAATACCAATCATGACTAATAATACACAGGCAGTCCGTTTGGTTTCCTGTAACAAAAACAATTAAAAGAGATAATAACATGATGTAAAGGAAGATAATTATTGGACTTTTTTCTTCCCTTGAGAGGGGAAAACCCTTTAAAAAACCAACAGCTCTTACATATTACTGGCTGATACTAACAGGTAAATCAATTCTCTTCTAATATCAATCTTCAGACAGACCCAGACAGAAGCAAAATATCTGTGATCCTTGTGCAGCCTCAAATCGCACTGCTCTAACTGCTGACAAGGACACATGTTTACTAAGGTCTAGCGCTGAGGAGCCAGTGCAGGGAGCGAGACGTTATCTCGCCTCACACATCAACACACGTGCCAGACAGATTCTGATTGCAAAGTCTGTTATTGGTGGCGAGAGAGGCAGGCAGGGCACAGCTGGATATTTCAGATCCACAGCTGAGCTGGCAGCCGTGCTAGTTCCAGTCATCTTCCCACTTTAAAAGCTGGAATTAATCTGAGAGTTATTTAAAGGTGTGTTTCATTAAAGAGGCACCTTCCAACTACTGTCAAACTTGGCGAGCAAAAACTGAACCCGAAGATTAGTAATGGCAGATTTACTGAGGGTCGTCAATAAGGCACAAACTGATTTCTTTCAGCACCCACAAATCACTTATCAAAATGAAATAGCAACTGAAATAACCCTCTGTTCCTTAAAAAGATTAGAAGTAGCATGTGGACTTAATTTATGTGTTTAGCATTTGCTTTGTTTTATTCCAGAAAATTTATACCGGCACAAATGCCTTAAATTATGTGCCTTGAATTTACAACCTGTCTTATACACATGGTACAAGTACCATCGACTAGATTGATAAAGATATTAAGAGGACTCCATGGATGTGACACATTCAACCCAGGTATCAGTGTGGTGACATCTGAGTATCAGCAACTCCTTGTTGTTGTTAAATAAAGCACCCGACCCTCAAAGGAGTTTCCAAGTTAATAGGAAAATACGACACTTGAGTATCCCAGGCGTATTTTTTAAAGGCGTCCTCCTTCTTTTGTGTCAGACAGGACTCTGACTGCAAACCACAGGGAAGGGATCTGCTGCAGATTATTGATAACACAGAATTGTTGAGAATGCTGAAGAACCACAAGAATGAAGATAGCCCAAGGTGACGTAACTGCAACCCCTTTTAGTTCAGGAATCACCACTTAGACTATTTGCTACCCAGAACCAAACTTCACTGCTACCTTGAGTGTAATCTCAAACAGTTCCAGCTCAGTGCAATGGGACATTGAGCTGCACGACCAGACTGGCCAAGCCTGGCTTGGTTGCACACAGGGGCCCTGGCTGCCAGGCAGCCATAACCAAGCTAGCTGCTTCAGCAATTACTTTCAGTAATAGAAGGAAGGAGTTCTAATTTCAGGGTCTTTGGGGATTGCCCGCAAAAGCAGAGTACCCATTGGCAGGATGGCAAAAAAAAAAAAAAAAAAAAAAAAGAAAAGAAAAAGGAAGTATCCACCATACATTTTGTGCTGTGGACTAACAGACAGTAAATAGACCTTATCTAATGAACAATTTAGGGACACAAAATTGAATAGTGAGTCTTCATCATCTAATTTCAAAGATCTCTTCTGCTAGAATCTTGAGACTGTCCAAGAACCTGAACCCAGGCAAAGGGCAGGAAAAATCCAGTAGAAGAAAATTTGGCCTTGTCTGTCTTGAGTAAATATGGTTTACTCTAAGCTCACTTGTGCACTGTTGCTTAATATTTGGTTTTCCTATACTACTGCAAGGGGTCCTTGCACCCTTTCATACTTTTTTTTAAAAGATTTTATTTTTATTGCAAAGTCAGATATACAGAGGAGCAGAGACAGAGAGGAAGATATTCTGTCCACTGATTCACTCCTCAAGTGGCAGCCATGATCGGAGCTGACCCAATCCGAAGCCAGAAGCCAGGAGCCTCTTCTGGGTCTTCCACGCGGGTGCAGGTTCCTAAGGCTTGGGGCCTTCCTGAACTCCTTCCCCAGGCCACAAGCAGGGAGCTGGATGGGAAGCCAGGCGACTGAGATTAGAACCTATGCCCATTTAGGATCCCGGTGCATGCAAGAAAAGGACTTTAGCCACTAGGCCACTGCACCAGGCCCTTCCTACTTTTACTAATAAATTTCTACATGGAAGAAGAAGTAGGCTGGCTGTGTAGCTATAGGAAGCAGGTGTATGAGAACGCTTATGTTCTTACCTGCAGATTCTTGCTTTCCTTTCCACTTTAATGGAAACGACACACTCCGTGGCATAGGCAGCACCTTGTTGCTGTAAAGCCATTCTGATTTTCAGTATGTTTGTCTAAGTAACATATACTCCCTGAAGTCTCCCTTTTCTAATTCACAAGGCACACCACCACAGTGAAGCAAACACTTACGAACAACCAAAACCAAAAATTAGCTCATCGGAAACATACCAAGAAAGAACACAATCTTAGCTATAATCTGCATAAATACATACATACATACATACATACATACATACATAGGGAGCATGCTCCTTGACTAACACATTCGGCTTTTCCAAAACAATAAAACCAAAACTTGCGGTCAACTGTCAGGTTAAAGAGAAAAAAAAAAAAAAAAAACAGTAGGGAAACAAGAATCAAAATAAAAGGACTAGGTAAAGGAATATTTGTATACTTTTTTAGACATCATACCTCATTCACTTGGTGACCGTGTAGAAATAATTTATGCTACTCGGTGTAACCAATAATGACTCTGTCTTCAAACACTCCACAGTTCCCCCACAGCTTTTCTTCCCTACGTGGGACTGGGCATACACATGAGTCTGACTCTAGCACTTCAATTGATTTTATGATTACAATTATATTAGATGCAAAAGTCCTTCGGGGATACGGCTCATGGACAGATCACAGACAGTGTTCGCCAGAGAGGAAATACCCATCACCCAAAAGGACAGAAGGCAAATCTTTAAGAGGAACTAAGCCTATGCCGCGGCCACCCAGGAAAATAAGACATCACCCCGACACGCAAGAATCCTCTGCTATGCAGAAATCTGAAACAAATTATTTTAGTCTTAACAAATTCTTCATATAGGAATACTTCACTATTACATAATCTACAGGCAGAAGGATAGAGTGGCAAATGTAAAAATGCCCTCATTTTCTGTTGACTGGTTTCTTGTCCTTTTTAAGTATGTATTTTTAAAGATTTATTTATTTGAAATGCAGCGTGGCAGGAAGAGACTTTTCATCCGCTTGTTCACACCCCACATGAACACAACAGCTGCAGCCGGGCGGCCTTGAGGCCAGTAGCTTCTTCCAGGTCTCCTACGAGGGGCCCACTCATGTGCGGACATCCTCTGCCGCCTTCCCAGGCATATTAACAGGGAGCTGCAGTGGGTGTGGAGTAGCTGGGACTCGAAGCAGCACCCATCTGGGTGACAGTGGCTTAATCCACTATGCCGTAACACTGGGGCCCTCTGTGTTTCCTAACCAACAGAACTGACTGAGAAAATACAGCACAAAAGCCACAGCTGTCTCTAAATCCATTTAGATTTCTTAGAAGTTGCAAATTTCTCTCCCTTCAAAGGAGTATAAATAATGGGGTGTTTTAAAATATGACACTTTAGAAAGCATCGATTCCACGATATTAAATCAGGTATTACTTCTTACATGTTCCGCAAAATCATCACCAGCTATTTGAACTACAACCTCAAATTTCTACTGAATCTCAACTTGAGCACTCTCAACCACCTTGTCACTAAAAATTCCAGTATTGCGCAGGTGTGTGGAGGAGAGAGGAGGAGAGAGGAGGAGAGAGGAGGAGAGAGGAGGAGAGCGGAGGAGAGAGGAGGTGGGCGCACTGGAACTGTGGTACAGTGTGTTAAACTGCCGCATGTGACACTGACACGCCATATGGACACTGGTTCGAGTCTAGCTACAACACTTCAGATCCTGCTCGCAGCTAACACACCTTGAAAAGCAGCAGAGGGCCCGGCATGATAGCGTAGTGGTTAAAATCCTCACCTTGAATGCACCAGGATCCCATATGGGCGTAGATTCTCATCCCAACAGTCCCACTTCCCATCCAGCTCCCTGCTTGTGGCCTGGGAAAGCAGTCAAATGGGCTAAAGCCTTGGGACTCTCCATCTGCGTGGGAGATCCAGAAGAAGCTCCTGGCTCTGGATTAGCTCAGTTCCAGCTGCTTGGGGAGTGAACCATTGGACAGCAGATATTCCTGTCTGTCTGTCCTCCTCTCTGTGTATCTGCCTTTTCACTAAAAATGAATAAATCTGAAAGAAAGAGAGAAAGAGAAAGACAAAGAGAGAGAGAGAGAGAGAGAGAGAGAGAAAGACAGACAGACAGACAGCAGAAGATGGCACAAATCCATGGGTAGCTGTTAATATTTTACTTTGTTTTTACTTTGTTTTATAAATCTTTATCTTCTGCACCCCTGCTGGTGCCATATCACAGGGCAGTACTAAACAATTTGAAATTGTCATGTGTCTTTGTCATTTCGCCTTTGTGAGATGACATCATCAGCCTTTTGCTACATCAGTCTTGGAAGTTGGAATCCTTCCTGCAACCTGAAGTGAGTCCACCTTAGACCATCTTCTTGCCCCCATTTGATCAAGTTGTATTTTGATATGTATACTTTCATTGTTCTATTCCTTCACTCCACATTTCTTTCAATGAAAGAATGAACAGTGAATACAACAAAAATCACTGCTCAAACTCTGGGGACAGAGGGTGGTGAGCATTTCATACAGTGGTCAAGACACCCATTGAGACAGCCACAGCACCACCAGAGTCACTAGATTTGAGTATTAGCTCAAATCTAGCTTCTCTAGCAGGCAGTAGGTGACAGCCTAAGTCGTTGGGTCCCTGGATTCCACCCATGTGGAAGATCCAGACTGAGTTCCTGCCTTGAGCCTGGCTCAGACCCAAACATGGAGATAGCTGAGGAATAGATAAACAGATTAAGATCATGCCATCGTTCTGCCTTACAAATAAGTAAATAAATTACTGTTCTTACAAAACCAAAGAGCACTCTTCAATTTAACCCAATTCTTCACAATTCCATACTCTTCCACTGCCTGGCCATAAAGTGCATATTTGATTAACACATCTAGCTAACCTTCTGACGCTTCTGTCTAACCAAGGAGAGTGTTTCAACAGGCAGAATGGTATCTGAATCTGTGGCTAGTGACACCGTTACTAACTAAACACTAAAAGGTGGCCATGAACAATGAAGAACTACAGTGGTCAAAAATAATCTTCCACAGGACAATGTGCAAAGGACAAAAATGCAAAGCATACACTGGGGGAAGGGATGCTGCGAAGGATGTAACCTAGCAATCATCTACTGTGGGGTTTTGTTTTGTTTTGTTTTAAAGATTTACTTATTTTGCAAAGTCAGATATACAAAGAGGAGGATAGACAGAGAGAAATCTTCTGTCCGATGATTCAAGGGACCTCAACAGCCGGTGCTGCACCAAGGGACCACAACAGCCGGTGCTGCGCCAATCCAAAGGCAGGAACCAGGAGCTCTCCCAGGTCTCCCATGGCTTTGGACCGTCCTCTACTGCTTTCCCAGGCCACAAGCAGGGAGCTAGATGGGAAGTGGGGCTGTTGGGATTAGAACCTGTGCCCATATGGGATCCTGGCGTGTTCAAGGTGAGGACTTAAGCTGTTAGGCCATGACGCCAGGCCCTACTGTGGGTTTTAATAGACTTTAAGTGAGATGGCTATCCAACACCAAGTGCTGGGGACCATACTGATGGGCACCTATGCTCTCGGGCTTAGCTACATTGAGCAAAATGGAGGCACCAGAGCTGTCCACTTGTATGGCCAATGAGAGCAGGCAGCTGCCCTAGAGCAGGATCCTGGCTCTTCTCAAGCAAGCCGCTCCTTTCAGCCTTCCTGGACTCCAGGTTCCTAAACAAGTACCCTCTCTTTATACTGTTGGAACAAGGATGGCTTCCTCAAATGCTCCCCACACCTTCGCAAATAGTGCACATTGGTCACCAATTTGAACATGACCTCTGTTTTCTGACAGCCTTTGATAGCACCTTCCTAGTGACTGAAATGAAATAAAGAGACATCAGGGCAGATGCATACATATTTGGCTCTGACAATTAAGGTCAGGGTCGGGGAGCAGCACAGCAAGGAAATTTGACTTTAACTTTATATACATTTGTGGTGACTATTATTAGACATCCACATGAAAATCTCAAAACACACATGGATAATTCAGACTTGGGATTGAAAAAGTAGTCAGAATTGAAGATAAAAATCTGAAACTCACAGGACAGGATCACCTAGAGAGATTAGATACAAAGAATGTGAGTCTTTGGTATTACTGCACAGAAAAGACTGCTTTGTTAGCAAACTAATGTTCTTAATTACTAGAGAAAAAAATATAAACACTATTATCTTCTATACTTTTATGTTAGAAAACTTTTTACACAAGTAGAAGACTAGCATATGCAGTGTGGGAGGCCGAGAAGGAAAAAGAGAGAAAGTAGTAAGAATATATCTGAAGATATGATGACTGAAAATTTCACAAATTTGACTAAAAAAAAAAACCATGATGGTAAATATGCAAAAGTTCAATGAACTCCAAGTAGAACGCACTGAAGATCTGCAGACCCGCACTGCAATCAAACTTTCAAAGACGAAGAAATCATGATGAAACTACCTAGACAAAACTTCACAAACCAGGGTTCATCCCTGTGAGTCTCAGCAGATTCTTCATTGGAAACACTGGAGGCCAGAATGAAAGCCCCAATAAATCCCTACGCACTAAAAAGGAAAACACAGTCACCCAAGATTCCTACGTCCTACAAAGCTCTCCTTCACACCTGAGAGAGAGATATATAAAAGCAAGAGAGCTCAAGACCACTAGAGAACAGAACTTGAGGACAAAATGGAGGACTACAATAGATGGTAACTCAAAGCCATATGAGGAAATAAATACTTTAATAAATAAATGCAGTATCAGTGATAAAAGCTAGTGCTATTTAGCAATGGTTTATAATTTCATTTTTTGTTTTCTGTGACACATTAATATTGTTTATAAAAAGCTATTCTAGAAGTAATCATTATTGCAACTAGGTTGTAATAGCATTTTGTTCTCTGCAGAATTGAGAAGACTAATGTATTTAAAAGGACTATGAATGCATTGTTTGGGGTCTCATGAGGCAGAAAGGCTTAATTATGTAACATCAACAATCAAAAGAAAGAGGAATGGAACTATAAACAAATGGAGTTTTTGTACTGAAGAAGGTATGAAATCAAATTAGAATATTAGAACCTTAGAATGATAAATGTAATTCCCACAGAAACCACAAAGAAAATAACTATATAATGTACACAAAAGCAAATACCAAAGTAATTTAAACATTTCAGTGCAATTAAACACAAAAAGGGGCAGCAATGGGAAAAAAGAGACAAAAAGACTGTTAAGGATATGGAAAACATATAGCGAATAACAGAAACAAACTCTCCTTATCTGAGAAGATCACAATCAATTACACCCAGCCATGAAAAGAAAGAAATTTCAGAAAGGATAAAAATGGATGAACCAACTACAAGCTCTACAAGAGACTAACAAAATCTCAAGAGACCTATTATAAGTAAAACACCAACAAGGCTACAAATACTAACAGGCACCAAGTTGTCCATTGATGAAATGTGGTTACACTGGAAAGTTAACATTTTGGTACCTACAGAGGTAGGAAAGTTAGTATACACTTCAAAGGTAGATTACAAGAATATAAAATGACCAGCACCAGGTCTGATGTACTAGTGAAAGATCTAGAACAACGCAGGATAATCTGCTCCAATCCCATCAATGCAGTTTCATTACATTAACAACTTCAGCTGGCATCATGGACTATGAGAAAGTAAGATACATCACAGAGGGAAAACCTTTTTCTAGGGAAGTATATACATAGGAAGAACAAAGAGAGGTGGAAAAGAAAAAAGGGAGGGAAGGAAATGAATGAATAAATAAATCCTGGGTCTGACAGCCCTCCGTGGCACATACTATCAAACATTTAGGGAATAATTAATGTCTATCCTCTAAATATTAAAAAAAAAAGTTGAAAGGGAACACTTGTTAACTTCTTTTATAACATGAACAGTACATTTCTGATAATGAGCCAGATAGACACTATAACACAAGTACAAAACACCTCTTACAAATATTAATGCAAAACTTCTCAACACTGCATCACCAAATCAAATTTAAGTGCATACTAAAAAATTACACACCATGATTGAGTGAAATTTATTCTTGGAGAGCAAGAATGGTTCAACATACAGAGTAGATTAATTCAGTGTACCACAGTAATAGAATGTAGAATGGAAAACATATTATCAGCCCAATTATTGCAAAAAAAAAAAAGCAGCTAACAAAATTCAACATGTTTTATTGATAAAACCAGAAATAAGAGGAAGCCATCCCGGTGCCAGTGACATGGTGTAATAGGCTAAGCACCGCTTCCCATTCCGGCATTGGCTTAAGATCCAATTGCTGTACTTCCCATCCAGCGCCCTGCTTACAGCCCAGGAAGGCAGTGGAAGATGGTTCAAGTACTTGGGTCCCTGCACCCACATGGGAGACCAGAGGAAGCTCCTAGCTCTAGGCTTTGAATCAGCTCAGCTCCAGACATCACAGTCATTTGGGGAGTAAACCTCTCTCCCTCTCCAACTTGGCCTTTAAAATAAATACATAAATATTTTCTATAAAATGAGAAGTCAGAAATGGATCATGGTAATGATTTACAACATTAAGAATGTGTTTCAGCAAGCCAGCGCAGTAGCCTAGTGGCTAAAGTCCTGGCCTTGCACATGCCGGGATCCCATATGGGAGTCAGTTCTCATCCCAGTGGCTCAGCTTCCCACCCAGCTCCCTGCTTGTGGCCTGGGAAAGCAGTAGAGGACGGCCCAAAGCCTTGGGACCCTGCACCCACGTGGGAGACCTGGAGAAGGCTCCTGGTTCCTGGCTTCGGATCAACTAAGTTCCAGCTGTTGTGGACACTTGGGGAGTGAACCGTCGGACGGAAGATCTTCCTCTCTGTCTCTCCTCCTCTTTGTAGATCTCACTTTCCAATAAAAATAAATCTTAAAAAAAAAAAAAAAAGAAAGAAAGAAAGCCCAGATTGCTCATTTCACAAATCCTGGAGTGGCCCTTAAAGAAAAAAAAAAAAGAAAGAAAGAAAAGAAAGAGAATGTACTTAATATTATTGAACAATATGCCTAAAATGGCTAATACGGTAGATTTTTATGCTGTGTATATTCTACCACAATAGTACTAATTTAAAAAAAAAAAGAAAAAAAAGGAAAAGAAAATCTTACAATAAATCCCAGATCTATTCCTCTCAAAACTTCCTTCTCTCTTTTTTAAAAGATTTATTTATTTTTATTGGAAAGGCGGACACACAGAAAGCAGGAGAGACAGAGAGGAAGATTCTCTGTCCAATGGTTCACTCCCCAAGAAGCCTCAACGGCTGGAGCTGAACCAATCCGAAGCCTGAAGCCTCTTGTGGGTCTCTCACATGGCTGCAGGGTCCCAAGGCTTTGGGCCATCCTCTACAGCTTTTCCAGGCCACAAGCAGGGAGCTGGATGGGAAACTCCCTCTTGTTCTAACCCTCTCCTTTTAACGTATTTACAACACAGTAGCCAGAGCAATCCCCTCAGGACACGTCAGATCACATCTCTTTTCAATCAGAATTTTCCAGATTCTCCCAATTAATTCAGCATTAAAAAAAAATCAGAACTTATGATCATATCCCATAACCAGGAAGATGAAATGCTATAACACAAAGGTCAAGAAGAGTCAGAAAAGATCTTGCTAGGTTTTCCAACCCAAACTGTTACTATTAGGTCATACTCTTGTTGTCTAATCATGTTTCTACATGTCTGAACCCACTTCACCAAATCTAAGCATAAAACAGGCTTTTGGAGTCTTTGTTCTGAAGACGTCCTTGTCACATACAACCGAGACTAAATAAATCTGCCATGTTTTCCTCTTGTTAATCTGTCTTCAGTTAAAAGGGTGTTGGCAGGGACCCTGAGGGTGGGTAAGAAAAGGTAACACACCCTTCCACCCTTACACTTCCTATGACAACATCTATTGTTATGTCCTCCTAGCAAGTTGGCCTCCCTGAAGTTCATGGACCATGTGAAGCAATCCCACCTCAGGGGCCTTCAGACTTGCTGTTCTTTTGACCTGAAAATATCCCTACCCCCTTATATCAACGTGACTCATGGGTCACTCTTTGTGTTTGGATCTCATTTTATTTTTCACTCATATGACGTGTTCCGTGAGAGCTGTCCCAAAGACACTTCCAAAAGTCACATCCCCCTCCCCAACATTCCCTGTCCCCATTACGCACCTCACGCTCTTCCACAGCACACACTGTCTTCTCACCCTCTCCTCTGCTTATCCATCTGTTTATCGTCTGTCCTCACAGAAATGATAGCTGTTGACTGATGCATGTCCAGCAGTCACCAGAACATGCCTGACACAAAGTATACACCCAATAAATGAACGACTACATTTAAACTTAGAACAATAAAAAAACTTATTAAAGGTTTTTCATGGATTCTTCACCAACATAATGAATTGTTTGTAGTCTATCTAGCCTTTTATCAAAGATGGTTGTTGATGGAATTCTATATTCTAGCCCTCTTTTCTCTTTAACAGAAGGAATATCAATCCCTTTAAATGACATTCAATTAGACTTGCATATATCATACTCTTCTGACTTCTATCAAGTTTTTTCTTCCTCTAGAATTTTAACAGAGGAGTCACACTGGTAACAAAAACAGGGAGGCCTGGAAAGACCGTTAAGTTTTTCAACCTTACTAGTACAAGAGGAGAAACCAACCAACGTGGTGGGAGAAAAATCAGAAATTACTGTATCAAAGAACTCAAAAACCAGCATTTTAAGAGTGAAGAAGAGACCCAGTATGATGACTCAGTGCCTAGATCCTCGCCTTGCACCTGCTCAGATCCATATGGGCTCCAGTTTGTGTCCCAGCTGCTCCACTTCCCACCCAGTTCCCTGCTTGTGGCCTGGGAAAGCAGTCGAGGATGGCCCAAAGCCTTGGGACCCTGCACCCACATGGGGGATCTGGCTTCGGATTGGCTCAGCTCCAACTGTCGTTGCCACTTGGGGAGTAAATCAGTGGATGGAAGATCTTTCTTTCTGTTTCTCCTCTCTGTGAATCTGCCTTTCCAATAAAAATAAATAAAAATTTAAAAAATTACTTCAAAAAAGTAAAGAGGTAGCCATCCACTATGAATGAAATTTGAGTAGTAAACTGGATCAGAGCACACAGACAACCAGCACATCTGAGGATATGAAAGATTTGGGGACCTCAATAAGCACACTCTTGATACAGACGCACCAACTGAAGCCAGGGTATATGTTCAACTCAGATGATACTTTTTCCATCTGACAAGCTTTAGGACACTGAAATCCATTCTATGACTTCAATTATATTGATGATTTCCAAATCCCAAGTATGGCTTAAATCATTCCCTGGAGAACCAGGGTTTTCAAATTTCCTGTTTGACATCCCTGTCTCTATGCCCTCTAGCAGTTAAACTAACATAAGCTCAAATTCATTATCAAACATGCCATCCTCAATAAAAACTTGGTCTTCCTTCTTATCTTTCCCATTTTAGTAGATGACATCAGCATCAAATCCAATCTAGATTTCCACAAAGCTAGAAACCTCTTAACCTCCTCAATCTTTTTTCTTTCACAAAGTCCATCATTCACACAGGTCTCCTTGCTGTGTTCATTCTATCTCTCAGGCATTTCTTCAGGACACATACTCTAATCCATTACTACTGTCTGGCAATAAAGTTTTCATCATGTTTTGCTAGCACTGTAGCAAACGTAAGAACTGTACCCAGCACATTAATAGATTTTTTTGATCCAATGGATTACCTTATACGGCTCTATTTGTTCTCAATTTGTTTATAAAATTATTTTATATGTCAAGAAGCCTCAGCGAATTGGAAAAAAAAGGTTGAATAATCTGGAGTTGGGATATCGTGGCTAATAACCACAGATCACCGATTAGAAAGTTTCCTTCGGTTTCAGCTTCACCTGGGAAACTGATAGCAATCTCTTTAGAACCTTTATTGCTGCACAACAGAATTACTCCCATAGCTTCTTCACTATCAAACTTCCCCTTCATAACTTTATCCAACACTGTCTAAAAACTAACTACAGGGAAAGGACTTGAACATTTCCAAGGGACACAAAATTCATGGCATAAGTTATTAGCTTTTCTTGCTGAGACACTGCTCTTGAATAAGAGATGTTATTTTTTTTCTAATTTGATTTTTTATTATATTTTTGACAATCTTTACATAGTTAATTAGGGAAAAAAAAGGTTCAAGGGCTATAGGGAAGGGGGTAAGACTATTATTTCCATATTGTTTCCTTCAAGTATCTGAGGTAAAGGGGGATATTGAGGGAGATAAGTTATTACTGGGAGAGCACAGGCAAGGATAACAATGATGCAAGCCTAAGACTCATGCTCCTCTTCGCCCCCTCATTTTTATGGGACTCAGAAATGTAGTCTTGACCTTGATAACCTCTAAAGACCCTGGCCAGAAGAAGACAGAAAAGGTCTCAAAAGAATTTTGGCACTAAACATTTTTGAATCAAGTTAGAGAAAGTTATGAAACTCACAGTTGTCATACTTGACTTGGGTCCAGAAACACAATTCAAATGAAGCATGTAGCCTAAATGGTTGATGGCTTTCAGCTGGATGTACTTTCCAGTCACCTAAAATGAAAAATCTAATCTCACACTAATAAAAATTTTTGACCTGGGCAAAAATTGGGGAAAAAAAAGATTAGAAATATATACCTTTGTGGTAAAGTGAGGTGGAGAGGGAGTGACAGAAAAGTTACAACAACTTTACATAGTTTGATATCTTTAAACACTGATATTTATAGAGTACAAATTGTCTGGAAGGCCGAAACTTGGAAAGAATCAACTTCAACATAGCTGACGCATCATACACACAAAATGAATCATCTTTGATCTAACACACACCACAGGAAACTTCTACCTTTAAGCCATGCAAACCTCTTAAGACAACCTCAATTCATGCTAGTTGGACTCCCAAGGGCCTCGCCTGCATGGGAAGGCATTTCAGCAAGAGTAGAGTGACTCAAAATCTTCCTACTAGTAGATAGAAAGGTTATGGGCACATCTCTGGAGATGCTCAGGATGTTTGTTTATTCAGACAGTAAATTCATATTCCTGTAACAGGGACTATCATCTTCATTTTTCAAAGGCCTGGATATCTACTCATCCCCACTTGAGGCCATATTATACTTAGACTCAGAGTATGTCATTCTCAATGTGAGTGGACTACTACTTAAAACCTTACATTAGAGACAAAATACGCAGTGTGTCTTTGTCCCCCTCCTTTCATGTTTGCCTTGACTCTAAACCATTCTTTATTCAACTTTGGGTCATCATGCCTGGCAAACAGTATGTTGTGAACTGTGTAAATCAATGAATGAACTTACTCATGGCTTGTCTCAAGGAAACTGAATAGATCATTAAAATTGGCCTAGAAACAAAATTAGATTAATGGAAAATATGAAATATTCAGCCTCATTTTTTGAGGTAGACTCTTTTAGACTAACTACATGCTAATCAGTAATTCACTAGAGTATTTCAAAAAGATCTGAAAAATACAGTCTTTGTCTTAGGTTTAAAAAAATTTTGTAAGAATAGGGATGCTTTAGAGTTCATTATAAAATATATTTTAAAGAGAAACAAAAATTTAAATGAGACACAGGAATTTACATACTGACTGCTCCTTGAGAATAAAAATGAAAACAATTAATTGTCTGAATCTGTGCCTACTATATATATTTCATTCATATAAGGGGGAAAAATAAAGCTGCTTGAAAGTTTTAGAACCTTGACTCTTGAAGCAGAGCTGTACTTTTCTTGCAATTCTCCCCTCTTAGTCAGTATGCACCTCTCAAAAACCAAGATAAATGCAGTCAGCAGATACCAGAGTGGCAACGCTCAAGATAGCTCACTGCCAACAACAAAGAAATTAAAATCTTAGCCAATCAAGAATGAAAGTATGGAATAAAATGAATCCAATCTTGATTTGTTTTTTCATTCTTTATTCATTAGGAATCGTGAAAAAAATAAGAATTTCTAAAGTTTTTAAAATTGTATTTATCTATTTGAAAGGCAGAAAAAGACAGCATTATCTTCTATCCATTTGTTTATTCTCCACTTGCTCATTATAGTAGATGCTCAGCCAGGCCAAAGCCAGGAGCCCAGAGCCCAGTCATGTCTCCCATGCGGATGTCAGGGGCCTAAATATGGGTCATCATCTGTTGCCTCCTCCCTGCACCAAACGCCCTCTCCTATTTTCACTTTTTATTCAAAAGATAGCAGGGGGAGGGAGGAGTATTTTGGCGCAAAGGGAAAACTGCCACCGTAATATGAATATCTTATGTAAGTATTGGTTCAAGTCCCAGCTGTTCCACTTTCAATTCTACTCCCTGTTAATGCACTTGAAAAAGTAGAAGACAAGTGCTTGGGACCCTGCAGCCTCATGGGAGACCTGGATGAAACTCTTGGCTTCAGCCTGGATACCTGGTTGTGGCAGTCATCTAGGGAGTGAGCCTCTTTGTAACTATGTCTTGGTTCACTTCCCAAATGCTGCTAACAGCCAGGGTTGGGCCAGGACAAACTTAGGAATCTGGACCTCAACCCAGATCTCCCAAACGCATGGCAAGGAACCAAGTACTCTCACTACCATCACGGCTTCCCCAAGTATGTATTAACAACGAGAAGGATCAGAAGCAGATCTGAGATTCAAACCCAAGTACTCTGATAAAAGCTCTGCATACACCAAGTGGTGTCTTAAGTATCATCCCAAACATCACATCTGACCTGTAATGAAAGAGGCTACAAAACATTGTGATGCTATGGAGACTAGCATACAGAGAAGTGAAGATACATTGCAGTATCTCTGCTCCTTAACAAAAGATGCAATCCCAATGAAACTTTAAATAGATCATGACAATAGGATAGTAGACTTTCTACCATTATCTGTACCTACAATATCAGGATACACTTAAGTAGAAGAAGCACAGATTTATGACTGCTGTTAAAGGACTATGCTATTGGAATAAAAGAGGGGGAAATCAATGGGAGGGGAGAATAAGGAGGTGGAGGAAAAAATCCCTGAGACTATGGAACTATACATAAAAAGCTAAAAACTTCAAATTTAAACAAACCAAAACACTGCAACAGTTTAAATAGCTACAAAAACAATGGGAGGCCATATATAACTTCTGCTATTTCCATTAATCTGACAGTTGGCCTGATATCCAAGATTTTAGGACACTTTGTTATCTTTAGTCCAGATACAAAAACATTTACTAAGATTTTTTTTTGATGTCTAAAGCAATACTGATAATGACTAATGTGATCAATCAGAAGGATAGAAAGGTACATTCTTCAGTATCTCAACCTCTTGGAGAGCATCAGTCTTGATTCTTCAACTTGTCTATACATATACATCTATTTCTTTCTTTAAACAACTACCTCATTATTATTTTAATTTGTCACAGGCAGATCTTCTGTATTATAATACCAAGTTGGACCTCACTCTTCTTAATGTCTTAGAATTTCACTATTTGACAATCTCCAATATTTTATTTGAGATAAATGCAGGCTACAGCTGCACCTGCCCTTTGGAAGCCAGGAGCTCATAGCCCTCCGAGAGACTTGTGGAGTTGAATCCCAGTTCCCTCTGCCACTGGGTGAGCCACCTTTGCCAGTAGCAAAAGCTCATTGAGTTTCATCTCATCTCAGTAACAGGGCTAATAATATAGTTGTTGACATGATTAAATCCACTACAATGCAACACACCTTAGCAAAGGCCAAGGACCAGCGCCAATGATTATGATTACCACTCAGATGCTACTTTAAGCTTACATTATGAAATTCTTGAAGATGATTCTTGCAGACAGAACAGAAAACACAAACTATTTTAATTGTTATCCAAAATTTTGCTATTTATAAATGCAATACTATTTTCTCACCATACTTGAGTCAAGTATTAAAATACAAAACAGTGACTAAACAGGAACAGTGAGACATACCAAGTTCCACATTATGAAGGATATTAGTATAATCAACTGGTGTACGACTCTTAACAGAAATGTCAACATACAGTTATGCCAGCATTATTTATTACTGATATAAGATTCCTTGGAAAAATGTAAGGAAATAAAAATCACTAGTCATATTTTCATTCGTATGAATTTTACAAAAGGATGAAAAACTTGAAGTGCAGAAAACATGCCAGTGAACACACACTGACTCCCTGGCAGCACAGTCACCTGTCCCAATGCCCGTGGAAACAGACATACTCATTTGCAGCTCTGCATGACTTGTAAGAGTTGTTCTGCCTTTAATATTGGTGATATGATTTGTTTTTCTGTCTTGTTTTCTACTTTTTACTTAAAACAGATTAGACTGAACAGTAGTAGCAGAGTCCAGATTGTTTGAACATTTTTCAGCAGCAAGAACAAAAGGTTATAGTTTTTTGAGGCCAAGTCCAATAACCCACCAGGGAGAAGCACGGAGCACTGAAACCATGAAGCAACCATGAAGCTACTTCCTTGAGCACCTCCTGCTAGTTTTATTTAAAAAAAATTTTTTTTATGGTTTTTAAAGGCAGATTTTTTTTTTTTGGCCTACTGACTTTATTTTTTTTAATTAAATTTATTCATTAATTATATTGTGTTGTAATTACACAGAATCTGGGATTCTCCCCCCACCCTCCCTAAAGGCAGATTTTACAGAGACAGAAGCCAGATAGTTTTCCTCTACTGGTTCACTCTCCACATGGCTGCAACCGCCAGAGCCGGGCTGATCCAAAGCCAGAAGCCTAGAGCTTCTTCCTGGTTTCCCACGTGGGTGCTGGATCCCAAGGACCAGGGCCATCCTTCTTTGCTTTCACAGGCCATCAACAGGGAGCTGGATAAGAGGTAGAATAACTGGGACACAAACCCATGCTATATGGAATGTTGGCACTACAGGTTTTAGGATCAGGCTGCTGCACCACCGCACCAGTCCCCTAACGTTTTCATTACTATTCAAAAACAGTGAAGTTTTGAGTCATAGGATACTTTGCATTTTCACATGATCTAATACCTTGGTGTTTTTTTTTAAGTTGACTAAAAATCTTAGCAAATTTTGAGAAAGCATCATACCAAATATACTCCAACTAAGCAAGCATACAGTGCACAGCTGTACTATGCTTTCTCCGACACACATATACTTGTGATAAAGTTTTAAGAGATTAACAATTATTTATAACTTAGAACAACTGTAACAATAAACCATAATAAAGTTGGCAGCATCACTACTCTTGAGCTTTTGGTGTCACTGTTAAGCAAAATTCAAAAAGTTCCTTGAACCCAAGTCCATCTGACAAGTGAAATGGCCACTAGGTTGACTAACAAGAAGGTTAAACAGAATCCACTGGACAGAGGGAATATTGATGGGAGGCCAGCACAAGATTCCATCACGTTACTCAGAACAATGCACAGCAATTTAAAAATTATTTAAGAGGTTTTCTGTTTAATATTTTCAGACTGCAGCTGACAGAAGGAAACTGGCAGGTAACAAACTTTGGAAAGCAATTCTGCATGTAAGCAGAGCCAACTGCTTATGTTTCAAAGAGTTTAGCTCCTTCTTTCCCACCTGTTTTAGACTGGAGCTTGAATTGAACTGTTCAATTTTAAACCATTATAAATATCCTGAAACTCTGAACTTGAATGACAAGGGGACACAGCCAGTCATCAGGTCAAAGATTAAAGGTCATTTGGGGGCCCGGCAGCGTGGCCTAGCAGCTAAAGTCCTCGCCTTGAACGGCCCATGATCTCATATGGGCGCCGGTTCTAATCCCGGCAGCTCCACTTCCCATCCAGCTCCCTGCTTGTGGCCTGGGAAAGCAGTCGAGGACGGCCCAAAGCTTTGGGACCCTGCACCTGCATGAGAGACCTGGAGGAGGTTCCTGGTTCCCGGCATCGGATCGGCGCAGCACCGGCCATTGCGGCTCACTTAGGGAGTGAATCATCGGATGGAAGATCTTCCTCTCTGTCTCTCCTCCTCTGTATATCCGGCTTTCCAATAATAATAAATCTTAAAAAAAAAGATTAAAGTATAGTTCTTTTCCTGGCCTATACCATTGATGAAGGAAACACATTTCAACTGTTGAAATTTTAAGGCTTGGGGTTAGCAATTAGCCTCACAGTGAAGACATGTGTGCCGCTCTCCTGCCTGCCTCTGGCCCCACTCCACCACAGGGCCTAGGTTTGAGTTCTGGCTCTGGTTCCTGACTTCAGCTTCCTGCCAGGGCAGACCCTGCATTACAGTGAGGATGGTTTAAGTGAATTGCTCCTGGCTGGACTGAATTCCTGGCTCAGCAAAATACTCCATCCCAGGCCTGGCTATGATGGACTTTGGGGAAGTGGACCAGCAGATAGGTGCTGGCTCTCAAATGAAATAAAAACTTTAATTACAAACTAGGCATGTAAATATTGTGGGATTCTTTTTGAGAAAGAAACTATTTGGTTTGACTCCTTAAGGAAAAGAAGTTAAAATTCTCACAAAATGACGGGAAAACTCCATTTAGAATAAAGATCAGCAGCCCAAAGAATGTAGTTGATTACCACACAGTAACTTACTCAGAGCACTGCACTGAGTTCTCTGAAAGATTTTTAAAATTTTATTTTGGTTAGTATGGGATTTTTTTCTTTTAATTATAAAGAAAGGAAAAGACACAAACACACAATTGAAAAAGAACTAGTCTGGGTTTTATCAAATCCCACTCTCCAATCCCTGATGTTGATTGTGTGCCAGAAAGGGGAGAACAGGAAATACAACCAGGGTAGGTCATGCCAAGTCCTCAATAGCTTCCCTGTTCCAGCAGCTAATTCCAACCTTGTTGTATGTTAAAGCACACAGAGCATTTCAACTGGCTTCCACCTTTCTTGCTTAAAAAGACAGTGGTGGTGAGAATTTGCAGACACATCATCAGTAATTGTGGAGTTTAAGACAGAGGGAAAAGAGAAGAGAATCAGACAATTCGCAATTAGAAAGAAAAAGAAAAAGGCCGCAGGAACTCGCTTAGGTGTTTGTTCTCTAGGTAATCAGAAACATCTCACAAATGCCAAGGAAAGAACTTCAAATGACTGCTCTTTTAGCACACCTTGCAGGTAAATGTCTTAAGGCCCATGTCACAGAAAAGCACCTGAGCGGCAAGGATTGCCCCTACTTCAAGATCACACTAGCTCTGAACATAATTAAAACTAATCCTTCTACCTGCCTACATTTCTTACAAGCAATCTGTCTAGTGCAGAACATGAAAAAGTCTGCATGTTTGTGCCAACAAGATTCAATTGGGACTTCAACATTTGGGGAGGGGCAGGGGGGATGCAAGTCCCAACAGCAGCTCTCTCACTTATTTAAAACATTCAGCTATTTTCAAAGGCTTACAAAACACTGAGCATAATGGTGTATCAAAATGACAAGACTGCACCAGACGCATGGCATCCAAATTTGCCTATCTCAAGCTTTGAGCGGCAGCCAAGACGTGAGAACTCTAGACAAGGAAAGAGCCGGTGCCATGACTTGCATTAAGAAACAGGCTGTGGAAACAAGTGTTTACCAACCCAATGGAGGTGCTCAACATGACACCAGGAAGGACAGAAAGAAATCCTCTTTGAAAAATGAGTTCATAAAATTATAGATCAATTCTCTACAAAGGTTACCTGTACTCAGGTTAAAGAGAGATCACTACTGCACTATCTTCACATTCAGAGTATCAACTAACAGAAAACAGAGAAACTCTGAGTTCCCCAGAAAATACAGTTTTATCCTGGCAATAAGCACCTACCTCCAATTTCAGAGATAGATCAAAGTTCAAATTTGACAAATTGAACCACACCCTTGCTGCCTCTACAGTGGTTTTTCTATTGTGCTTAAACATTAAATGCTATAGTAATACAATGTCTACCTTCCTAACATATCCATTTTACTTTCCCTACTTTTTCTGCAGCTCATTGGATGATCCTTACACACTCAACCTCTGTCTCCACTTCAATGCATGAAACTCTAGTGGGTTGAGAGATTCTCATCATCTCAACAGCTTTTCTGTGTCCCAATGCTAGCCCACATCCATGGTACACCAAAGACCTGGAGCGCTGCATCCCATGGCTTTAGTCTTGACACAGTCATGAATCACAATGAGTTTCTCTCTTGTCATGTTTTCCCTTTGATTCACTCTGCAGTTTACCACAAACCCATCCAAATGACCCAAACGGAAGATCTTGATTTTGTGCTTTCAGAGTCAAATGATTTGCCCGGCCAATCTACTGTCAGGTTTCTGAAGCTTTTCTCAAGTCCGTCTGTGCACTTACATGTGAAAGCAAGTTAAGCAGAGCCCTGCTAAGTTATTAACAAGAACCCCTGGATACCTGACAAAGCTCGTCATTCTGTCATCATCACTGACCTCCACACTGCTCTCAGGCAGTAAATACTTGCTCATGCTGTGTTCACAATTAGCCCCATCTTTCTTGCCCACTCCAAGAACTGGTGTAAGTGGTTCCTGTGACCATCACAATCATGCTCGGTAGTCTGCTTCTTTGCTATGAGCAATCTTTATTCAACAGGTAACCCAAAATGACAATACAGGATCTCCTAACCTTAGTAGCTGTGAATTCTTAGGAAACCTCAAATCAGAAATTTAAAACCACAAATGGATAAAAATTAAATAGCAAGAAATTCAGAGCAGGAAGGAATTCCTCATAGTCCAAATATAGGTAACAGCATAGTACATGATACTCAGCCAAGTGCAGCTGCTGTGAGCATTCGGGGATTAAACCAGCAGATAGAAGAGTCACCCACTCACGCATGTCTAAATAAATAAAAAATATTTCAATTAATAAAAGCCAAATAGATTAGCTCTTTCTTTAGTTTAATAATTCCTGCCCCGCCCCATTAGGAGTTTTAACATTGAACTTCCTAATAGACAGGTATAACAAGTGAACATCCCCATACAACCCAAATCAGGAAAACTGCTTATGTGCTGGAGTGGTATGGTAGGTAGAACGACAGGTTTCCCCAGAGATACCTAATACTTCATCCGTAGAACTTGCAACTACATTATGCTACTCCTCACGGGAAGCATTGCAGTTGTTTCAGATGACCTTAAAAAGACTATCCTAAACTAACCAGGTGGGCCCCACTGTAATCGCAATGGTTCTTACAGTCTGGAAGATGGAAGCAGAAGAGTCAGAGACAGCTACTGTCAGCCTCCCTAGTAATGGCTGGCTTGGAAGGTGTGACAAGCAATCAACAGCCCAGGGATACAGTGTCCACAGGCTGGAAATGGCAACAAAGTTGAACTCCCCCAGAGCCTCCAGGAGAGCACAGAAACTGGTCACCCCCCTGACTTCATCTGGACCACACCTATGTCAGACTTCTGAATGCCAGAACTGTAAAGGGATACATATGTGCCCTTGTAAGCCATCAAGTGGCCACTAGGTTATGGCAGCAGCAGAGAACTAACACATAGAAGCAAGATGCTGAGAAAACAATGAAGAGCCAGCTCCCTCAAGTCATAGAAAAGAACATTTCATATGTAATTCCACTCAAAACTATCTGGAAAAGAGAGTGCTGAGTTTTGAAGGCAGTCTAAGATCTAATTTCCATCAACTACAATGCCTTCTTTCGTGAATGAAATCAATGGAAAATAAGTCTCAAGGCATCTGATTTTCAAAACCATAGACCCAAAGTCCTCAGGAAGTAATTTCACATTAGGACAGGCAAGGTGAGAAAACCCACCTTTCAGCAGATTTACTTTTTCTCCAGCGATAATCAGCTCTTTAGAAGACACTTATCCCAGATACTTTCAAACAACCCTCACCTGTTTTCTCTTTGAAGCCCAGTCCTATCTTACTGTCCTGTGGTCATTGCAAGTCCAATCGCACCCTGTTCCCACCTGAGCTCATTGTTTCCACCACGTGTTCACAGGCACTAGTTCAGTTCCATTGAACTTCTCCGGTTCACATGAGCATTCAGCAACACTGTGTGAAGATGGCAGGTTATTTTTCAAACTATCTACTAGCATGGCAACTCCCTTCTCATACCCAACTACGCTGTCCTTTAGAATTGACTGTGGACAACTGGCAATTTAATAGCTTAATTTCTCCTCCTAAATTACAAGTAAAAACCATCTTTTGATTTTTTGTGTCTAGTAAGATTGTGAAAATCTGAGTAGATATCCAATGGTTAACACAAGGCACTAATTCTCTAGCAGTATTGATGGGAAGAGTCCTGTAGATACTAATCAAGACAATATTTTCATGGATGCAGAGATCAAGTATTTTAATTGTAGACTATTGCTGATCAGTGAAGTTTTCTGGACTCCACAGTGAAATCAGGCAAACAAAAAACAACACAGGGCTTTTTTTTCCTCCCAAAAAACAATCTTTATTCAAAGGAAAAGATTTAATCTTCCTATAGGGGGTGGTGGTTTTAAAGTATGAAATGAACTCTTTGACAGTTCATGAAGGTTGCTTTTCTAGCATCCTGATTAGCAAATTCAAGTCCCACCTTTGCTGCCTTCTCCAACAACCCCCTCCCCCCTACACCCTGGGTTTCTTATTTGTGTCTATGATTCTGTGAAACCCCAAAATCTGGAGGCTGCTGCATAAGCAACTTTGGGAAATGGGGTGATACTGGAGACAGGGCTAAGTTATATATAGTTTTCATGGTGAGAGAGAAATCAACACGCTTGGAAAACCTTAACCAAACCACAAAATGTCCTATTGTGATAATTACATTAGTAACAGTGAGAGTGCAAAGAAAACAAAACCAAAGACTGAACTTTTCCATCCACAGCCATGGGCAGTCACGTTGAAAAACAAATCACATATGACTTTTATCCACGCCAGACTCCATTCTATTTGCCCTAACTCCCACCAGAGACTTGCAGGAACCGTGCACTGCCCATGGGTTCAAGAATTGGGCCTTTCACTTCGCTTTCTCTCTCAACACCTCCTTCTGAGAACCTTGTCCTAACCTGTCCTATATGAGCTAAGGCTTTTGGCATACGTGTCTTGCTGTGAACTGCTCACCTGTACCTCTGTTACCTCGATATGAATTCCCATTATCCCTGGTGCAATTAAACTCGCTGCAGACTGTGGCCTTCTTAAAGTCGTGACAAATTACCAAGGGCCCAGTCTTCTTTCTAAAAACTAAGCCTAACAATAAAGTTTCAAGTAAAGCTCGCCATGTTTTCGTCTACCTCTTTACATATCAGTGCAGTCACATAATGAGAGTTAAAAACTTAAAAGATTTAAAATGTATAAAGTGCCCCCCTCTTAGCATTGTGGCTCAAAGGCCATAATTAAAACTTAGATTTTCAACATTTTGCGTATTTTAGAGCTCATTAAGCTTACATTATTTAGTGATTAACACTCAGGATATAAGTAAAAGGACATTTTAAACTAATTTATTGGGAAAGGAAGATCAGGCGTTTAATCTAACAGTTAAGACATCCACATCGGGGCACAGCGGCGTGGCCTAGAGGCTAAAGTCCTCGCCTTGAACGTCCTGGGATCCCATATGGGCACCGGTTCTAATCCCGGCAGCTCCACTTCCCATCCAGCTCCCTGCTTGTAGCCTGGGAAAGCAGTCGAGGACGGCCCAAAGCTTGGGACCCTGCACCTGCATGGGAGAC
The DNA here is from genome assembly GCF_030435755.1 of Ochotona princeps. Classification (NCBI taxonomy): domain Eukaryota; kingdom Metazoa; phylum Chordata; class Mammalia; order Lagomorpha; family Ochotonidae; genus Ochotona; species Ochotona princeps. The sequence continues at coordinate 13,301,310 of NC_080854.1, read as the reverse complement.
CTGGAGGAGGTTCCTGGTTCCCGGCATCGGATCGGCGCGCACCGGCCGTTGCGGCTCACTTGGGGAGTGAAACATCGGATGGAAGACTTTCCTCTCTGTCTCTCCCCCTCTCTGTTTATCTGGCTTTCCAATAATAATAAATCTTTAAAAAAAAAAAAAAGACATCCACATCACACTTGAGAGGGCTGGGTTCAACACCCAGTCTCTGGATTCAGCTTTTTGCTAACGGCTCAAGCAACTGGGTTCCTGCCACTCAAATAGGAGAGCTAGATTGAGTTCCTGGCTCCCAGCTTCGGCCCAGTCTAGTCCCAGCCATTCTGGACATCAGGGGAGTGGACCAGAATACACGGGTGTACTCGATCACACTGTCTCCCCATAGCCTCAAATACATCAAGACTTCGTTGGAAAATACTGTTATGAAAAGAACCATGTAAACCATGTATAGATATCTCAGCACCAAAAATAAAACTATCTTTGAAATCCACTTTCCATAAAGTAAAAAGTATTTTGATGCTCCCTCCAAGTTAAATCCACCCATACTTTTTACAGAATACTTCCCATGAACCTTTCAAAGACCTCCTGGTCTCCCATAATCTGTGCATGATTTTAAGGGTGCACCTGGAGAAGGGTAGAGTCGGTGGCTCACAACCATCTTTGCTGATGTCACCCTTACACTTCCCGTCACTGTTAGCTCCTCACCTTCAGCATTGCTGTGGAGTGCTCAGCCCTTGCTCTGAGGAGAGGAGGACTCAGCAGGGAAGACTGCTTTTCACCCCACAACTCCTCCAGGGAGTTATATACTTCATCAGCCCCTGGGACTGCAAGAGGAACTGCAGCTCAGAGAGGTCCTTTGCCCAAGACTACCCAACTAACAGGACCTGAAATTGAATACAGGCCCTAATCTGTGCTCCCACTGGGGTAAGGTAGGAAGAGGAGGGAAGTAGGCATTGTACTAGCCCTCCTCGGAGGGAAAACCCAGGGGGGTACTTTTAGGTTCCTCCAGGGACTCTCCTGGATCCCAAAGTACAAATGCCCCAGAATAGCCAATCTGTCCCCAAACCCGACTGACTCCACCCACGACTGGCTCCACCCACGACTGGCTCCACGGGGCAGGCCCTGAAAGGCAGTGCCACTCGGTGTTGATCCTCCAGAACAGAAGCTGCCAACGCTGTTACGATAACCAGCTCCATTCACAAATTGGAAGCTGCTCTCTTGTGCATGATTAACCACCTACCAGATTTCACTGGAGCACCACTAGATACAGCTGTCCAGTAACCAGGATCTTCCTATAAAGATGTGACAGCCACATGCCTGTTCTCTCGGGATCCCTGGTCAAATGTAGGGGTCGGAACAAAGACTGCCTCTGAACACAGCTATCATCCACGCCTGACGGGCACTAGGAACCTCTGCTTTCTTTTTTAAGTTCGTAATGTCCTAGGCTACAGAGACAGAAATGAATACCGTTCAGTACTTTGAAAGTATCTAGTGTAACAGACCCAACTGTCTCCTTGTCTGTTAAGCTGGTCTGGTTTGGCCCTTCCTCCTTGACCTTCACTATCTGTTGAGACACTGTTATCTTTTTACTACTCCCTAGCTCCTTCCTTTAGGAGAGAGGAATGTTGTCCTTTCTATAAAGGTGCCCTAAGCCACATGATGAGAAAATACAATACAAAAGAGAGTCAAAAGTCACTAGTCATGAGCAGGGCAAGTAGCACTACAGCTTCAGTTGCTGTCTGGGAAGCCTACATGCCCTACAGGAGTGCCTGGTTCGAGTCCTGTGTTCTCCACTCTGATCCAGCCTCCCACTTACATGCATACTTGAGCCCCTGATACCCACACAGTGGGAGACCTGGATGGAGCTTCAGGCTCCTGGCTTTGGCCTGGCTTGGCCTGGCTCTTGTGGGCTTTTGAGAGGTAAACCACTGATTGGAAGACCTTACTGTTCCCCTATATTTCAAAAAAATGAAACAATCAAGTAAACAAGTAAATTTTTAAAAACCACTGATGGTAGAAGCACAGTAGGTAGCACAATCCAAACTCTTCTTGTCGGCTCCTTTTGATAAAAATATATATATAGTGTATGGGACTATATGCATACACTAAGATCCTAAGACAATAATATTATTTTATAGTTTAGCTGTACTTAAAATCCTTTTAAAAGAAACATCTTATGTCTTCCTTAATGCTGCTCCTTCCTACAAACATTAAAGGCACAAAGCTCTCAGAACAAGAACAGCTCCGTTCTGCTTTATTCCTGTCCTAGTGTAGTGTGCACATAGTACCTAAGCATGCTGACTTAAACTGCAGGTGGAGAAGACAAACCATCACCAACAAAATGAGGAAATTCTTCTGATTCGAATAGGTCAATCATTTCACTCCACTTCCTCCTGAAACTACTTTGAAATGATTCCAAAACAGCATGTTTTATAAACACTACAGTATACAGCAATGTACAATAACTGTAATATATAAAAGCAATGTAAATAACTACAATAGTTTGGAAACTAGAGAGAGGAGATTGGGGGCAGTGAGATCCCGTGGACAACAGCATAACAGTCTGTCCCATAGAACTCCCCAGAAGCTCAGGCACCAGTGAAACCCAAGACCCTTTAGAAACTGCGGCAAAGTTGGGAAAAGAAACAGGAAGACTGGTTGGAAGCTCTTTGAGGACTAACTAAAGAGTTCCAGACCCTGTCCCCAAATCACAAATCTGGGTAGCCAGTCCTGCCCACCCCAAGGTACGTACAGACTGCCACTGTCTAGAGAGGATGACACTGTCGATTTCCCCACACTCCTCACCTCACACACCCCAGAGCAATGAGGGGCACATATGCTCTCTGACTGGGAGCCTCAAAGATCCTCCAAGAGACCAGTCAGAAAGAGAGGCTGTTAAGCCACAGTCTGTAACTGCAGCATCCTGTATCAGAGGCACTGTTTAAGTCCCAGATGCACTGCTTCCAAATCAGCTTCCTGCTGCTACACCTAGGAAGGCAACAGATGATGGCCCAAGAATTTGGTGGGCATCTGCCACTCACATGGGGGGCCCAGATGGAATTATTAGGGCCTGCCTGTTATAAATATCCCGGAGTGAAACTCACAGGAGATAAGTGCATCCTGCACAGGAAGAACCCTGAATTAGGTTTCCAAGATCCACTTTTAAATATGAGGAGGAGACAGACAAGAACTGCATCTACATAATACCCTTAAAGTGTTTTCCTAACACGGGAAAACAAAAAGCAACTCAGAGTAAGTGGCAGCAAAGAAAACTTCAGACATGTATGTTTCAACACTTTAAAAAGCCTAAAGTTAACCTACAGTGAATTCACGAAAGAGGAACAGCAATGCAATACTACAGAAAAAAAGTAGCTCTTCCACTAGGATTTTGAAAGCAAAATGTAAGTGGTGGGTGGGTAGGATAAGTAGACATGTGGAACCGCATCAGAGCCTGAAGATAAAGCCGAGAAAAATCTCCCAGGAAATAGGGCTAGAGGACAAAGAGATGGGGAAAAAAAAATAGAAGATAGATGCTATTAGAATTTAGAGGGTCACCCTAGGAGAGCCAACAGACCAGGGAAGCAAATTCAAGAAAATGTCACAGAATTTAAGGATTTGAGTTTCGAAATCGCCAAGCGCTAGCACGTTGGCTATGAAAGTAGTCACACACCACAGCACACCATGAAATTTCGGAAGGCTGAGGTTGCCAAACAGGATTAAAAACAAACAAAATCACCACCGCCACCACAAAAAGCTCATCAGATACAAAGGGTTCTCGGGATGAAAACATCATCATTCCTCTGGGTGACAACAGTTTCTGAGAAGCCCAGGAAGAAATGGCGTAATGGCTTTGAAATCGTGAGGAGAAATCATTTCCAGCCTAGTTCTATACTAACCAAGTCATCCACCATGGATAAGCAAGGCCTCAAAAAATGGATTGCCAATGCACCTTGGTGTACGCTAAGAAAGAGAATGTCCTGGAAACCAGCAGGGGTGTACAGAAGCCTGAAAGGAGCCCCAAGCATGACATTATGGATCCCCAGGGATGACAGACACACAGCTAGCAAGGAGAGCAACAAATTCCAACTGATGCAGATCAGAACTGTGGGAGAAGTGTTGCTGAGAGGATGAATTTGGTAGAATTTGATAGCAAACCTATGTGAAATCTTTCAGAGGAGTTTGCTATAACTTGGGGGAAGAGACTGAGGAAACAACAATGAGGACAGAGCTAACTAAGAAAATGACAAAACTTGGTAAGTACTGGTGGACAAGGAGGAGAAGAAATTATACTACATGACACCAATCAATGGCAAGTTTAAAAGCACAAAAAGGTAAATACATTACCATCTTTTAGGAAGCATGTGCATCGGGGTACAGAAAAAAAGTTAATGTTCAATCATCTCCCAGAACAAGAAACCAACAGATGACGCCCTAAACCAGAAATCTAGAAGTAGCCACAAGTAGCCACACATGCGCATTAACTGGAATAATGGAGGTACATGTTCTGTCCCACCCAAGCTAAAGAGAAGGTGGGGGAAAGGACAGGAGGTCACAGAAGAAACTGGAGGCAGAAGGTTCCAGTTTTTATAATATGCTCTATAAAATTATTTGACCTTTTGAAAATATGTTTCTAAAATTACAAAATCAAAAAGGTATGAGAAATGGTCTAAAAGTTGGGCCCGGCGGCGTGGCCTAGCAGCTAAAGTCCTCGCCTTGAAAGCCCCGGGATCCCATATGGGCGCCTGTTCTAATCCCAGCAGCTCCACTTCCCATCCAGCTCCCTGCTTGTGGCCTGGGAAAGCAGCCGAGGACGGCCCAATGCATTGGGACCCTGCACCCGCGTGGGAGACCCGGAAGAGGTTCAGGTTCCCGGCATTGGATCGGCGCGCACCGGCCATTGCAGCTCACTTGGGGAGTGAATCATCGGACGGAAGATCTTCCTCTCTGTCTCTGGCTGTAATAAAATAAATAAATCTTAAAAAAAAAAATAAAAAAAAAGAAATGGTCTAAAAGTCAATATCACCTGTGTTTTTCTGATCTTATCAGAAAAATGCATACACCTACATTTTATAGCACATGTAATCCATTCCTTTTAAATGTCTATCTTCATGTCTTCCACAATCTACAGTACATTTAATGAAAAAATCTGTAACTCCAGTCATTTTTAGTACCTAGGCACTAGCCAGACACGTTTTATATAAAGGTTAATTTGTGTTAAGAGTTATTTGTACAATCAATAATTTTTTGGTCTTTGAAACTGGAGGTCTCCTATATTCTTTTATTACCAACTATTCATTTAAAATGCACCTTCTTGGAGAAGGAAGACAAATGTCTTTTTCTTACATTACAATTCTCTGTTCAAAATATAAAGATACACTTAGAAGGCTGTAGATTGTGAACTAAAACATACCTACAGATGCTTGCTAAAAAGACAATTGTTTGAAAAAGGAACAAAAAGGAGTAAGTAATAAAATACAATCACTTGCTCCCATGTCTCAACATTTGGTTTGAATGCAGTATCAAAGTTTCATGCCTTTTTGTCATACAGGCAGGTTGAAAAAATGTAAGCACACAGACTAAAGCTCAGAAAAGTTCCTTTTCCTTAGGTAATTCCTACTAAAAAACAAAGTATTACTACACAGACTTCAAAACTCTCAGTAAGAGCCTACGACTCAGGTATTTTTACCACAAAAATCCTTTCATGAACTAGTAATAAGTTCTTAAGGCAACAGAATTTTAAGTAAATACAAGATATGCATTACTATTCATTTTTTGCTAGAGCCCACTATTTCCAATTTGCTTCTAATATTTCCTTAGAAATCTGTACTTAAAGATAAGTGGTTTTAAAGAGTCCAATGTGTTATTTGAACACAATGATCTATGTATTGGGAAATACACTATATTTGACTTGCTATTAGACACCAAATGCAAGCACAGGATTCTGCTCCCTGGGGGAGCCTCTGACACTTAGGGTGCTTGTGCACACCAAACTTGCTGTGCAACTCCAGGCCTTGAAAAGTAAAGGGCCATTCCCAAAAAGGCACACTGATTTTCTTTTTCTTTTAAAAAAAAATATTTTTAAAAGATTTTTTTTTTAATTGGAAAGGCAGATTTTTACAGAGAGGAGAGACAAAGATCTTCTGTCTGCTAGTTCACTCCCCGAGTGGCTGTCAATGGCCAGAGCTGAGCCAAGCTACAGCCAGGAACAAAGAGCTTCTTCCAGGACTCCCACAAGGGTGCAGGATCTCGGGGCTTCGGGCCGTCTTCTACTGCTTTCTCAGGCAATAAGGAAGGAGCTGGAAGGGAAGTGGAGCAGCAGGGACATGAACTGGTGCCCATTTGGGATCCTGGTGCATGCCAGGGAGAGGTTTTTAGCCACTAGGCTACCTTGCTAGGCCCTGGCACACTGATTTTCTAACAATGATTCCTTACTGTTGTTTTTTTTCCTGAAATAACTGTTCCTCGTTTGGTTTCCAATTAAATTACAAACATCTTAGAGCTAAAGAAATCCGAACTGCCATGTAGTCCAGTCTCTTCTCCCTGTCTATCCAAACTTCACTAACAGAACAAATGACTCATGGTTAATTCAGTCAGCTAGAACCTCCGCTCATACTCTTTCTGCACTAATGTTGAAGCAATCTGCAAAATTAGTATAATTATTATCTGACATTTTCAGCAACTCAAACAAAAATACACAGATTGGTAAAATCTAGTTTCAATTTACCTTGATAGCCACACTTAAAGGAGATGTTCTGTGTTCACCTAAAATCAAAATTGCATTGTCTTTATGGTTCAAAAGACACACTGTTCAAGAATAGCTGTTACTAAGCCAGACACACACTTCCACAGTTTATCTCCCTGGATCCGGTTAGTGCTGTGTTTGGCAGGCAGAAAGCATTACACACTGTCACACTATAGGTGTTACTGCCAGTGTTCATCCTGGTTCTCCTCCCCCACCTCCACCCTGATTACAAAAGGTCACAGGTGAGTCTGCTGGAGGCGTGTTGAACAGTGTAAGGTGCTGCAAAGCTGTTAATCAGTAGTCAATAGAGCCCATAGACTCTATTTACTGATTCAAAGTCCTGGCAATTTCCCTTAAGTGTGTTCCAGAAAGCAACTCCTTGGTCAGTTACCTATAGGACTAGAGTATCCAAGAGCTGATGTTGATTCTAGATAGCACTGAAATGAAACTCTTTTACATTTTCATCTTACTCTTAAAAAGCAGAATCTGAAAGCTCAGGGAGGAAATAAATGAGAAAACCCAAAATGAGGAAAATGTTCACTGTCAACACATTTACTTAGCCAGCAAGAGTGGTTCCAGGGGAGAAGCTGCAACACAAGCTTGCTTAGAGATCATGGATATTGGTTGATTCCATTAGGAATGTGTTGGGCTGTAAGTAACAGAAAATTCGGTTTCTGAAGCCTTAAACCAAGCACCACTGAATCCAAAGAGCCCAAGGGCACATGTTTTAGATTGGTGAGCCAGACAGTCCTTGCTGCCATTACCCAACTCTGTAACACTATGAAGGTGGCCACAGTCAACACTTAACAAATGGGCATGGCTGCGTTCCAATAACACTTTATTTATGCAAACAGGCAACCGGCCCATGGATAATAATTTGCCAACCCTGAATTAAATAAATGGGAGGAAAAAAAAAAACACTGGACTTTCCTCCCAAGGTAGTAAGAATACTCTAGCAGCTCCAGATGTCACATCCACACTCGGCGAAGAAAAAGGCAAAGGGGAAGGGAATGAGAAATAGCCAATCCCATCTGTCCCTTTTCTTGAGACTGCAACAGCTTCTGCCAAGCCTCCTAATCCTGGAGCTAATCCTAGGTCAAGACCCAGAAACACAGCCATACTTAGCCATAAGTGAAGCTGACAAAAAGGAGAAAAAGATAAGTCCTATGCAGGGCTTGGGCACATCGTGGTTCACAGCCAAGTGCTAGGCACTCTCCTGCCTCTAAACCAGGGTTCTTTTAGCAACTAGTCATTACGGCTGCTGTAGACAATCAACAGGTGTCTGCCCCTCAGCACTCCACTTCTGAAATGATCTGCTCTGTTGGCAAAATCTGCTCAAAAAAGATACGTTGTGTTTTTTTAGGAAAAGAATGACCCTGTCCAAAAGAGTTTGAGAAAGGCTAAGCAGACTTCATGGCATAAAACGGAAACAACCACAGTTAGCATGAGTCCACATTAAGCTATCCCAAAGCAATGAGTCATTGTGAAGAAAAACTAAGTGACAACTCAGCTTTGTGGGCTTAGCCCACAAGCTCTACTTTGTCCAGGCCAATGTGGGGAATCTGCCCTTTACCAAGTATTGTAATAGTCTGGTTGTTATAACAAGTTGTCACAAACTAAGCGGCTGGGCACAACACCTGCTCCTTCTCTTACACTTAGGAGAGCATGAAATGGATCTCACTGAGCTCAATTCCAGGCATCACTAGGACTGTGGTTCCTGCTGGACTCTGTAGGGGAGAATATGTTTTCTTGCCTTGTTCCAGGTCTCAGGGCTTGAGGGTTAGATGTAGACATGTTGGCCAGGCTGCCAGAAACTACTCTTTTGCCTTCTACTCTAAGCATGTGTTTTATATGCAAGTTTTTGGGACTAGGGAAAGAACCATAGGAGACTTGAGTCCCAATTCCCTTTGTATGCAGGAGCCTCCAGTTCTTGTCAGTAGGTGACAGTGGTGTTTGGGTTTCTAGAAATGTCAGTTCAGAGCTAATACCAAACACAAAGCCTGTTTCGTAATGGGGTGTGGACTGCCTTGTGTAATTTAGTGATTACTGTCCTGATCTAGAAGGGCTGCAGGATATATACCATATTTATTTTTATTTGAAAGGCAGAATTACAGAGGAGAGGCAGAAAGAGAGAGAGAGAGAGAGAGACAGACAGCTTTTCCATCTACTAGTTTATTCCCCCAATGGCTGCAATGGCTGGAGCTGGGCCAATCAGAAGTCAGGAACGTGAAACTTCTTCTGAGTCTCCCACGTGGGTGCAGGGTCCCAAGGCTTTGGACTATCCTTCAGTTTTCCCTGGCCATAAGCAGGGAGATGGATGTGAAGTGGAGCAGCCAGGACTTGAATCAGTGCCCATATGGGATACAGGCATTGTAGGCAGAGGATTTACTTGCTATACCACGGTGCCACTGGCTCCTATCAATGCTGCTTTCGCTACCACTGGAAAAGTCATTGTTAACTAGATGCTCTCCAAAGTGCTATCACCTTATGGTTCCTTAAAATGTCTATCTAATCCAGCAAACAGCGTAAGGTATATAGTCACAATTTCATGCTAGGGGTCAGTGTTGTGGCATGGTGGGTTGAGCTGCAGGTTCCCACATCAAAGTGCAGGTTCAAGCTCCACCAGCTCCACTTTCAATTCAGTTTCCTGCCAATAAGTCTAGGAAGGCAGCAGATAGTGGTGACAGGACTTTATACTGTAACCCCTGTGAGAAACCTAGATGCAGCTCCTTGCTCCTGGCTTCCGCCTGTCCCACACCTGCCTGGGTCAGGCAACTGCAGCTGGAACCAGAGGACAGAAGATTGATCCAAGTTTCCCCTTCTTTTCTGTCACTCTTCCTTTTAAATAAATAATAAACTATTCTAAGAAAAAAGAGGAGGAGGAAAAGGGACAGGAAGGAGGAGGAGAAGCAGCAGCAGCAGCAGCAGCAGCAGCAGCAAATTTCATGGTAAAAACAGCCAATCCCGAAATCACAAGTGTGGAGCAATCTCAGAGTCAACTGACTGAAGGAGAAACAAGATTTTACTCAAATAACTTTTCACGGGTTACAGAAAGACTAGGATTCCATTCAACTCTTCCAATTTCCAACAAAACACATGTTTAGGAAGGGTAGTTAACTTTTCAAAAACACTATAAATGTGTCTTGTAAAAATTATACTGTTTTTTATCACAAACTTAAAATAGTTTTTTTAGGTCCAAAATGGTAACTGCTAGCAAGTGACTAACTTAGGATGCTCCCCCAGGAACCTTCTCCATTTTCACAACTGCAAGTAAGCATTACAAAAGGCAAGGTGGGAAAGTAGGTGTACTTTTGAGACGCTCCCTCAAACGATCACTCTTATAACAATGCATGGGAAATTAATTCAAGCAGACTGAAGATCATTGAGGTTCCTTAGGAAATATATTTTTGAATAGGAATTGAAATAAGTAATCCTTTTAGCAGTTTGAGTAACAAGGGGTAGAAAAAAAAAACAGAGGCAGGAAGAAAGAAGGAGCTGTTTTACAGAAAAATTCTATGCAGCCAAAATTTGTCCATATTTTTCTGGGAATGCTTCTAGCTGTCCAGTCATGTAAAAGAGATGATCAAATTCTTTTCTAGGGGACAGGTCAGAGTTCATTTGAGAACCAGGACAATGCAAACTACACTTGATCTTAGCCAAAAGGCCGAGAAGCGATGGGACAATGCAAACTAAGTAAAACCCTAACATTCAACGAAATCCACTCAGGAAGTTGATGTCCTTTAGTGTGCTAAAGTCAAAGCAGACTCAAAAATGAGGAAAACTGACAAACCCTGGCCTTTCAATTTGCCCCAGCAAGAGTTTCAGCACCTTTGTTACAACTGACAAAATGCACTCTGCTAAACGTGGACATATGCCCAAGGCAGAAGTCTTCTTTTAAAAGACCAAATTCACTGCCAAAAGATTACTGTATGGCTAGTAGAAGGGAAGAGAAAGGGAGGAAGAGGGCATGGAGGGGGAGAAGTGGGGAGAAGAAAGCCCCGCAGGAGATGCCGGCCCTCCACAGCGCCTGCACTTGGCTCCTACAGCAGCAGGAGTGCATGGGGAGACTCCTTAGAGCTGCAATCCCGCTTTCAGGCGACCCTAGTAAGGCAGCTTGCTGGGGGGATGGAGGGATGGGGAGCAGGGCATTTCCCAAATGCTGGTTCTGAGGCAGATGGAAAATACTTCCTTCAAGAAACCTGAAGTTGCTCCGCGCCCTCGGCTCAGCCTGTTTCTCTATATATTGTCTGTCATGGCCAGCCAGCAGGGCGTTTTCATCCACTCTCAGCCTCTTTACCATTTGTCATTTACACCAACATACAACAGAGAAACAAGTCTTGAGACATGCCTCAGCATGCCCCGGGTGGAAGCCACCCTCGCTGACTCCAACCGCTTTGGGAACCCCTCACCTCCCTCCCCCGCCCTTCCCAAAATGTGCAAAACACATCACTGGCCCCGTGTCTGCAAACACACACACACCAAGCTTAACCTGCAGTGCCCCTGAGCATTCGGCTCCGGCATTTCCATCCTTCCGGCTCCTTGACACCCATGCCTGAGAACCGCGAGGGGGTTGGGTCATATTTATTTATTTATTTTAAATCCTCACGTCCCTCATTTTCCTCGCAGGGCCCCAGGACTCCTGCCTAGCCTAGTAGCTGTGACCCCACAGTGGAAGGAGGGAGGATCAAAGGCAGCCTGGCCAGACTTGGGAAAACATTTCTACTGAGAATGGACATACTGCCTGTCAAAAGGTTATTCCCTCCGCGTTCGGGCGGCAGATCGTGTTACCCCCGAGGAACGACATGAAAGGGCAAAATCTGGCCATAGTCCCCCACATACATGTTTTTCTTTCCAGCGGGGGCAAATGGGACCCACCAGCCCCAACAGAGCATCCCTTCTTATCACTTAAGGGGGTTGGCGGTGGGAAGGCCACCTTCCCTAATCAATACAGCTCCTAAGCCACAGCGGCTCTTTAATTCCTTTGATATTTTTCTTTTCATTCAGAAACAGCTCACATTCAGCAGGAGGACTTTTCCGTCTTCAACTTTTTTTTTTTCCCTTTTTTAAACCCGACCAAATCACAAGCTATATATTCTGTGGAAGACAAAATAACTTCGGAGGCGTAAATCTTAATGTCAATGACAGGAAGGCTTTGGTGAACCATTACCATAAATCTGACAAACGCTAATTTGATGGGTGGCTGTATCTGTCTGCTGCATGGCCAGTCTAGACAGTCTATTGAGAAATCCTAAAACACAACTGTTTGTTCCCTGTAACACCATCTGGATATGGCAGTAAGCGCCGACCCAGCGCCATTCACACATGGATCAAAGCACATGCTAATGGTATCATGAAGTCATACACATAAAAAATTCAATCTGAGAACGCAAAGCAATTTTCCTAAGTCCTCAGTGCAGAAACCCCAGACTTAGTGCGACTCCAGCGAAGTGTGTGAGGCGGAGGGAGTGGGGGGAAAAAGGAGCCGAATATTTAATGAGCTGGGCTTCCACTGGAATGTTAGGCCACCCATTGTATTGGAAAAGGCTCATGTCACACTTCAGTCATGGTACCCGTCGGGGGTGCCCCTTTACAAAAATTGATCTGAGGACCTTTGTAAATACCTGTTTCGGCTGGGGGTGGGAGGGGGGTTTGGGGGATGGGGAAGGAGATGCATGACCAGAAGGAAAAGAGGGGATTGAAGGTGTAAATCCAAAATTATATTATATTGGGTCTGAGCTAACAGAACTTTTCAATATTGCACACAATATTAAAAACTTTTCTTGTTAAACTGTGCTGTGGCATTAGATCAAAGAATCAGGGGCCTCCTATTGAACTCCTTTAAATATTACAAACATAAGAGCAAGTTTGGCTGTGCATAAAACAGAAACAAAGCCAATCTTCCCTGGGCCCCCCCACCGCCTTCCCCCCCCCCCCCATTCTATAGTTGGCTGCAGAGGAACACTGCTTGAGAAAGCAAATCATTGCAAGTCAAACAGAAATATTTAACAAGGCACAAATGAATCCTAGTCTCCGTGATTGGGCTGACAGAAGGTTTTTCGGCTTACAGGGCTCTCCTTCAAAACTTTCAGCTACTCTTTCCAAGTGTATCATTCAAGGGCACCACTTCACTTGCAAACCACAGACAAGCTGTGCGCAATCCTCACCACCCTGGGGTCCAAACATCCCAGGGAGCTAGCCAGTGCCTCCCACTCTGAGTGTTTTCCCCACACTACACTGTTTTCGTGTGTTTTCCGGCTGGTGTTTGTGGTCGGCTATCAGCCTCCGATACAACAACAGAACTAAAAATCCCTATGACTTTGTTGTCATCTCTGCTTGCTAAAAGACGCCAAATATATTTTGCCCCAAACTTGCACGCAAATTCCCCTCAGCAGTTACAACTGTTTCCCCCTTCTGTGTATATATTTATATGTTCATATGCATACATGTGGATTCACATATATGACAGGACGAAACCGTAAAAATATATTCATCATGCCACTGGGAAGGGTAGGGATGTTAAAATAGAGAGCAGCAAAAGCTGTCAGGAATTCCATGCTACAATCAGGTGCCCCAGCTATTAGACTGTGACCTATGTTGCAGATTTCAAATTTATATAGTAGCTAAGACTGTAACTTGTGTCCCTACGAGCTGAGCATAAAAGAGCCACAACAAAGCCCCTTTCCTTAGAAGTTTTATCTGTTTCTCCTATACCTGCTAAAGCCTTTAAAAGTAATAAGGAATCAAAGTATTAACATTACATCTCATTTTTAAGAGAGTTAAGTAAAAAAACAAAGCCAGATTAACTATGTAATCTGTCATTTTACAACTCCAGATACACATTCACTAAAGAAATGGGACAATGTAAGATAAATAGTAAAACCGAAGCTTTTACTGAAATTCAGTTCACTTGAAAATGAAGACTTCTTCCCAAAGTATTTCATACAACAAAATGCATTTATTGTCCTGAATATTATTAATACAACTGCTTTGGCTGCTTTAAAAAAATAGAAAAGCAAAAACTATCAATTGCATCCTCCCACCTTAGCTGGAATCTTACTTCACCATATCATAAACGTTTGAAATGCCAACTACCATTCAACTAGGCAAGCCTCCACTTTAAATGATGACTAGAGACTGTTGGTTGCTTAATATTCAATCTAAAGGAGAGTTAACGACCACAGCCCTGTCTGGATCATAAAGAGAATCAAGTCAGCCCCGTTATCTGTACCGTGTGTCTCCTACTGGGTCAGGAAACGGTCCAGGGGAAGGGAGTACCCACTTCCCCCACACCAATATTTTTATTCCCCAAACTTCCAAGTAAATAAAAACTGTAAAGATATTAGCTATGATGGACACAAATGTAATAAGTGTATACCAAGCAATTTTAGCAAAAATAAAAAGTACTCCACTGGTTCTGATGCTATCCTGGTGAGAAGTGTGTGTGTGGGGGGAGGGGGATATTGAAAATTACAGAAGTGGGGAGTTACCATCCTTGCTAATCATTTTATATATTTATGCAGACTATTTTTATAAATGTAATTAAAATCTGTATGTCATGCCCCACGTTAGACTAGCGTAAATTACAACTGATAATCATGTTGCCTACCAGTAATGGCTTTCATTCAGGCTGTGGCTATAATTCTGTAAGCTTAAAAGGAAAAAAAAATTCACCCAAACATTGCTTAATGTAGTTAATCAGGCATTTTCAAAATCAGACAGGGACTGAAATGTTAGGCACCACTTGCTGGGTCTAAAAATGTTGTAGCAGAACAGTACTGCCATCTACCGGCAACCAGTTCACCATGACTGGGCTGTGCTTCCAAGGAGAGGCTCCTATCTGTTCCTGTCTAGAGCTAAGCAAGCCTTCAGAGGCACTATACAAGGAACAAGAAAGATATTGGAAAATGCAGACTGCCTCCAGGTTTACCTCTGACTTTTTAAGAGATAGTACCTTTTCTTCCTCCGCTCAAACCCTAAAGAGCCTTTTTTTTGGTTTTTGTTTCTTAATTTTTGAAATATTAAAAACATTGCACCATGGACTGAATAGTTCCAGTAACTACCAACCAGGTGAGAAAGTGGCTGTGGCTGTATCGACAGAACGCTCATGCTCCTGCAGTTCTCTGCATTGCGACAAACCACCCCTTACCCCGTATGTGGAACCCGATAGACCCTATCGTCCTATAAAAGCGCATCACAGAAGTACAACCCGCCTGGGTGTGTTCCTTTACATGTCCTTCACCAAGTCATCCGTATTCACCCAGAGCTCATTTTATGGAGGTCTCTGTGGGAACAAATCCCTGCGGCCAGCGTGGAGCAGGGGGAAGTCACGGCCTAGGTCAGACACAGCTCAGTCAAGACGTACACGTGTCACACGGGCTAGACTCGGCTCCGGCGGCAAGAGCCACTGTACACCTCTCAGGACGCTCCCCAGTGAGTGCTTTCCGCAGTGTAGACGATACGCCCACAGACCTGCAATGTGAAGATTCTTCAAGGCCACTTGGGCCCATGTGATAGAGTATCCCAAGATGATCGCTACTCTTGGTCAGTACATATGAATGCTGCCCCCATTAGTGACTTCAAAATACATCTACTGTAATTATGGGTTATACCTTTTCACATTTTCAAGGAAAATGGCTTGTTTTGTAAAAGATGTGAATGTGAAAACGGATTACAAACAGAAAACCCGTAAATGACAGATTTTTTTAAAAAGATTGCGTCTCCACGAACCTAGCCCTTTTAGGACACATAATTGAAGACCGAAAACCCCAGACATAAAGAGATCCACTTATTAATTAAAAAGCAGCTCTCTTTCGCTATTAAAATAAGGTTGGCCATGCATACTTTATTGCTGTCACAGTCTCACATGAGGCAGTATTCAAAACACATAAAAGTAAAGTTGAATAGTTCCCTCTGTAGGGAATGGAGTTAAGTCATGTCTGCTTGCACAAAACTGTTTTTGCAAAGCAGCCACATATAGAGGCCCAGAGTGGAAAGAGGGAAAAAAAAAAAAACACAACAAATAAAATGCATTAAACCTCCAATTCAACACTCCTCTTTGGGAGTAAGCATAAGGTGTGCAGTGGGCAGTGGGAGATAAACCCAGACAGGCCTGAAACAGTCCCTGCTTGAAAAAAAGAAAAAAAACCTGGAAGCAGAAATCAGAACAGTACAAAAGATGGAGGCAGGGAACTAATTAAATAAAGTCCATATTAATTATATACAATTTATTTGGAGGAGTTCCTGGGTTCTTTTTTTTTTTTAATCTGCAGTCTATACCGTACTGATTACCTGTGCAAAAAAATACAAAACAGAGGGAGATAGAAAGTAAAGAAAGGAAGACAGAAAAAGACAGGAAAAAGGATAATGATAGCAATGAATACTTCCTAAGGTGATCTTTATGAATTTCCAGAACAATCAGCTTAGATATACTGTGGCTAACAAGTTCATTTTTCACGCTCACTGTGCTTTAAAAACTGTGGCAGACCAGAAAGCAAAAGCAATAGCTGTACCAAAAAGGATAAAAAATCATCCTTTTATAGATAATATTCATTTTAATGTATAAAGTATATAATCTGCTGGTATGTCACAGGTATAAGCACCTTTCTTTGTAATCACTGTCAGAGTGTGCCACAATTATTTAGTCTTTAAAAAGTGTGGAAAAGAAAAATGCTGTAAGAGATTACGGAAACAAACAAAAAACCCACTATCACTTTATGGGGCATTAATTACCATATCGCTATTTCAACTGTATGGCAACTGACATATAATTACAATACCTAGCTATTTTGTCAAGCAGAATACACCGTACTAAAGAAAGCTACCAGTTAGCATATGGACATGTGTGGTTGGCAGATGTGGAAAATAGTTCATCATAGATATTCAAAGTGACTTAGAAATTGGTCCAACAGGTAAATATGATTTATTTCTGTTTCCTGTCCAATTCTGTTTGGTTTTGCTGGGAAAGAAGGAAAAACAGAAACTTCCGGAGGAGACAGACACTACTCCAAAGCCTCTGGCTTTGCTACTGACCCTGAGTTTGCTCGTGTCTCCCCGGAGCACATCCCCAAAGAACTTTCTGTTTGACACATTTCATTACCTTGGAAAACTCAGGCATGGAATTCAATCAAACATTATGGGTCTTCAGTGCAAAACATTTCTCCTTTTTTTTTTTTTTGGTACGACAATAATCAGCACCTCTATACCCATCTCGCATTTCATGGTTTGAAGAGAATGTAAAGACCAGAGGCTCGGCCACTGCACAGCAGTTCCACTTTCCTCCAATTTTGTTTATAGGTTAAACTGAAGAGTAAATCCCATTCGGTTCCTCTCAAACCAGCCATGGCCCTCCGCCCCATCCCGCAAGAGATAAGAGACAGTGCACATTACATAATTTATTATTGTTTGTTTAGTTTTGAAAACCAGCTAATGGGAACCAATAAACCGTGCGGTCTGCGTGAAACATCCTCTCGGCTGTGCGAGAGCCCCAGCGCCCAATGGAGTCCTCGCCCTACAAGCCATTGCTAAGTTCTAAGAGACACATCTGTAGCCTTAATTTCCTTAAGATGTTAATTTTGAATTAAAATTACAGAATTTAGGGCAATTAAAAGCACTCCCCCTAAAAAAATGACATTTTTCCTTCCTAACAAAAATCTAATTTCTTTCCACAAATCGCTAGCTACACCATAGGAAAGGAAAGGGCCTCTACATTTTATTTCCCATCTGTATCATTGCTTCAACACTCAATGACAATTGTGGGTTCACTTTTAATTTTGTTAACCTAGTGATGTTAAGACCCCAAATATGCACCTTTGAGAGCTGTGGTACATTTCACGCAGGTCCTGAAGACAAGCCTTATGGCCATGAAATGACTTTCTGATGACTCCGCAGTAATGGGGGTTTTACACAGGGGGCTTTCCTGGGAATATGTCCAGGCAAACTGTCCAAAGCCCGGAATGATGGGAACATTCACCTTGATGCAACATAGCTGAAGAGGGATTTGCTGATTTGTCATTTTAAATGAAACACAAACTTCAATTCCAGCCCAGTGAAGAGAGCATTCTTTAGTCCTCTTTCCTAAAGGACTTTTCTTTCCGTTTCTTTCTCTTTCAAATCTTACAATTGAGAAACCACTCGAGAAGCAAGCCTGGGTGTATACACAAACACACACACGCACACACACACACACACACACAGAGCTCACATTCACCCATTTGCTTCAGTCAGGGGTTAATATGTGTCCATCCGGCTCAAGAGAAAAGACAGCCAAAACAATCCTCATCCCAAGCGTGAATTTCGCACAAAGAACTACATATCAACAAACAACATTTGAGAAATAAAAGCCCTGTTTAGCAGACAATATGACCAAACAACAACAAAAAGTCTGGGAGCCCAGAAAAGTAATTTCTAGGTATCCGGCCAGAAACACACACACACACATACACTCAAACTCACATTGAGCAGTTTTTCTGTTTGGAAGCTTGGAACCAATGTGAACAATGAAAACTCAAGAAAAATTGAAGCATCTTGGGAAAAACTCCTGTGCCAAATAAGAGCAAACAAAATAGATTCCAAACATTGACTTTAGATCCTAGAGACCTGGGAAGTAAGGATGAGCCGAGCTGAAGCAAAAGATTGATTCTGAAAGGATAAATAGCAAATTTCAAACTCCCATGCACCTCAGGTTTCTAAGAGGCACAAACCAGCCACTTGAGCCAGCTCTGGGGTTTAAAAAACTAAAAAGTGAAAACATCTGAGCTGAAAGAGATGGCATCATGAAGGATGCCCCTTGGGATCTGATTCACAAAAGGTGGTACTGATGGTCTTCATGCAAAAGATTCAGGAACAGAGTGTGTGGCAGTAACATGGCACGGACCTCCCAAAGCACCTCCCCAAACCTTCCCAGCTGATCATCAGTGTAGCAAAAACAGAACTGAAAGACAAAAGCCACGTGGGCCAGCTATAGGGACACCAGGGTACCCCTTTGCCAAAAGTCATCACAGAGTTCTAGGGGCTTCTCATCTAAATTAACACCGACACTGCTGGTCAGCAATAAATCAGAGCTAGGCTTGTCGCACAAACACATAAAATCATCACCTTAAATGGTATTACGGCATTTGCACTGTTGGAAGGTGGGGAGCTGGGGGGGGGGGGTCAGGGATAAGTGTTCCTTCTTTGCTATCCCACCCACTGGTTTTCCCTCTTATCTTCTCCAAACAGGAGGAGCAGCAGGAAACTTTTCACCCGCAGCTGGTCAGAGAGAAATAGAATTGAAGGATGCCAGGGAGAAGTAACAAAACTTCCCATAAATCTTCATTTCCAGCTTTGGCCTAGGTAAAATTTATGAGTGGAGAAGAGGCATTTGGAGTCAAGCTGGGCCATAAAATTATCACGCATCATGGTAATGAAAGACAATGACTGCCATGGGCTATATAGTACCCTGATTTCCCGGGAACAGTAAACTATCCTCTCATCACTTAAAAAAAAAAACTATTGTCTAACTGAAATTCACAGCATCTCAAAGTCATTCATTCAAAATTGTGTGGTTTAAAAAAGACCACCTAGGAGGTGTTTAATAATGACTTATCATAAAATTATAGATTCAAGAACAGAATTAAAATTCTTCCAGAATTTTTCAAATACTCTAATGGAGCCCCCTCTTATGGCACTTAATGCACACATAACCGGCAACCTGCGAAGGATCTAAGTTTTAAAGCAATCCCAGAGCTTCTGAAATAGCTCACATTAAAGATATAAAAAGTCCTTGGAGTTGATTGACAAATGAAATATTTAGACATCTAAGCGCAGACTTCCATTGGACAGTAAATGTTGGAGCTTTTCACAGATCAGTGTATTGATAACATTACCTGTATAGGAAAACAATGCACTTAATTTTAAAACTGTCAAATCAGGTTCCAGAAAAGAACGTCAAACAGCATTTGCCTGTCAACTCACAATGAGCCAATTAAATGGCATAAAAATACCTGCAACAGTCAGTATTCTTTTTTTTTTTTCATTACTCTCAAATCAGTTTGTAGCTCTACACTATGAACTTAACACTAGGGGAAAACGGACCAAGTGCTAATAAAGAGGACAAATAACTGTGATGAGAGCACAGGGAGCCAAGAAGGCTTCGCCGACTTGAGAACCGCAGATGTCTCAGGAGGGAGTTCTAAGAACGCAGTAGCATTTGAGCAACGACCTGAATGCTGCGTGTATTCTGAGCCAAGAGGACAGCCCAAACAAACAAGCAGAGCAAAAACTCCAAGCAGAGTCCAGAAAGAAACGTGGCCAGAGCTTACATTCTAGCAGGATAAAGTGTGCTTGTGGCCGTGCACTAAAGGAATGCAACGGCGTGTAGGTCCCAGCAAGTCAAGTCTCAGCAGAGTGGAGTTTGGAGGAGTGCAAGACGATGCTGAGGAGGCCAGGGTAGGAGATGTGGGCGCCCCTCCAGCAGCACTGCACTGTGCTGACCTTCCACCAGAGAGGCCTGGCCATCTGATTGGACCACGGGGAGAACAAAGAGCTTGAGACCTGGATGACAGGGGCCAGGGGATCACAGCTGAGATAAGGCTGGCAGCGAGGCTGAAGGAGGGAAGAACAAAGATGAGCTGAGGTTGGAAGAACACAAGCTGGAGGAGTCAGAACAGACCTGGATACAGCTATGGACGGAATGTGAGATCAATTAGTGGACGACTGATTGACTGACTTCCCATCTGCCACCTTCCAAAAGAACTAGAAATGGCTCAAATATGTGACTGCAGACAATGATATGGAAAAAATACAAATAGATATAAATCAGCATCTGGCCTCAAGAGTTAGAGATTGGATTGTGAAACTCAAGAGGGACCTTGGGACTGAAACTGAAAACTTGGACATTGTCCGTGTAACACTGATCATTGTCACCGCCCCTTGAGAGTGGGAGTGGTGGGAAGGGGAGGGAGAGGATTTTCAATTTTTTTTTAATAACAAACTTGTATTGTTTGAATTTTTATCAACAAACCCATATGACTTCTTGTGATCCATTTTAAGTCAAAAATATTTAAAGAAAATAAAAGGAGAAAAAAAATGATTGAAGCCATAGAAACAATAATATCACACATTCAGCATTCAAATATGTACACTTAAAATATACCAGTACTACACTGAGCACATTGGAAAATTCAAAGTTGATTCCAACCCGAGCCCTGTATGAATCCAGTGAGAAAATCAAAGATGTTAGAACCAAATAAGGAAGGCTAGCACTGTGGCACAGTAAGCTAAGCTTCTACCTGCAGTGCCCTGATCCCACATGGGAACCGGTTCAAATCCCAGCTGCTCCACTTCCATGCCAGCTCCCTGCTAACATGCTTGGGAAAGCAGTCAAGGATGGCCCAAGTCCTGGGGCCCCTGAACCCACATGGAAGACAGGAAAGAAGCTCCTGCCTCCTGGCTTTATACTGGACCCATTCCAGAGGTGAACCCATTGGGGCCATTTCAGGGGTGAACCAGAGGATGGAAGATCTCTCTGTGTGTCTCTCCTTCTCTGTAAATTTCCCTTTCCAATAAAAATGAATAAACCTTACAAAAGAAGAGGACTCGAGTAGGATTCAGACTCCTTCTTTTCCACTCTTAGAGATTGAGTGAGTTTTTACATTTTCTCATTTAACCCTTCTCTAAAAGCGAGGCTTAAAGAGATACCTCAAATGCTTTTGGTAAACAGTAGAGAACTTAGCACAGCTAAATATCTAAAGCGCAACATTAAGCACAAGGGAGGTATGCAATTCAAATTCCTTTTGTTGTTGTTATTTTGTGAAGTAAGGGAAACTGAAGTTGAAGAACCATGCAGTGAAAGTGACAAGAGAGGGATCAGAGGGGCTGCAGGTGAAGAAAAAGATGGTATCAAGCCATGGAAACCAACAGAGGGAAACAGTGTTTCCATTCTCCCCTTCAACCTAAATAAAGCCTGCAGGCATGGGCAGTAACGCTGCGGGGGTGGTGAGGAGCAGATCCCTCGACCTTTGGCAATGGGGAACAAGGTTCCTGCCGGCCTGAGAGTACAGCTGAGGCAGACAGCACCAGAGCCACTTGGGTAATGTGTTGGAGAGACGCGTCTCCTGCACACACATTCCCACGGACGTGAGAGGTACTTGGGAAGGTAGAGCTTCAGCAAAGCCAAGTGCATGAAGGGAGCAGAATCCAGAGATGATGCAGAAAGGATGAAGGAGCAGCGCTAACCATGTGAAGCCCTGAAGCAGACCAGCAGGTGCTCCTCAGGCAAGATCAAGGACCACATCCCCGAATCAGGCTGAGAAAAGGACAAGGACTACAACCAAAGGTTCAAGAAGTTTGACTTGATTGATATCTACCTTTGCACACACACAAAGAAAGAAAGAAGATTAACATTAGTAGCAAAGTGAAGTGAGGCTGTTGGGAATGGGACTCCAGATGGGAGAGCTTCTAAGACTCTCAGGCCTTTCTCAGCTGCATGGAGGCACACATCACCACTAAGCATTCAGCCCACGGGCAGGGTGTCCAGGGATGTCCAGTGGCTTGGCAGACACAGGAACAGGGGTTAGGGCATAGCCAGAATACTGAACAAAGAGAGAGACGCAAGTGGCAGGGCATGCTGAAGAAGCCAGGAAGCCAACGGCTGGCTGAGCTGGAGAGCGGCAGAGGGGAGGGCTCGAGGGAGCCACATCAGTAAGCAGCACGGGCCTGAAGGACAGAGGCAGGCTCTTCTAAACATAAAGGACACAGGCAGGTTCAGAGGGAGCGAGAGCAGAAGGAGCATGGAAGAGCAGGAGGTTATGACCATAGAAGGCAGCTCAGAGTCTGGATTTTGGAAATGAGGCAATACCAGGCCATGCAAGGAGCTGAGCCTGGCTGATGAGCAGGGCTGAAGAAACTGCAGGAATCAACAGGCAAAGGCATTTGGTCAATCATGGACCGGAAGCTGAAGGTACCTGTGATGACATCTGAAGACCAACTGAGGAGAAGAGGGAAGGCCCTAAGACAAACGCATGGGCAAGTCAACAGTAGAAAGAACCAAAGTAAAATTTTCTGCATAGGGCCCTGGTGCAATGGCCTAGAAGCTGAAGCCCTCGCCTTGCACGCACCAGGATCCCATATGGACGCCAGTTCTAATCCCGGCAGCTCCACTTCCTATCCAGCTCCCTGCTTGCGGCCTGGAAAAGCAGTCAAGGACGGCCCAAAGCCTTGGGAACCTGCACCCACATGGGAGATCCAGAGGAGGATCCGGCCTCCTGGCTTCGGATCGGCGCACCTCTGGCCATCGCAGCCGCTTGGGGAGTGAATCATCAGACGTAAGATCTTCCTCTCTGTCTCTCCTCCTTTCCATATATCTGTCTTTCCAAAACAAATAAATAAATCTTAAAAAAGTCTTCTGGATAGACTAATTTCAGAGGCAATGGCAAATAATGTTTTAGCGCAGGTATCTGGTGCAGTAGCCATTTCTTAGCATGCCTGCATCCCATACAGAAGCACCTGATACAAGTCCCAGCTATTCCAGTTTGGATTCAGCTTCCTGCTAACGGACACCACGGCAGGCAGAAGGCCACGGCTCAGTACCTGGGTCCCTGCCAACCATGCAGGAGACTCAGAACGAATTCCAGTCTCCTGGTTTCAGCCTGGCCCAGCCAAGCTATTGTAAACATTTGCCTGGGGGGGGGGGGGCGCGGGGTGGGAGGCGGGGAGTTGGATGGTCTCTCTGACTTTTAAAATAAAAGTATCATTTCATTAGAACAACACCTCATCTTTTCTCTCTTTAGGTGATCTTGTCTTTTATTAGCAAGTTGACATAAAAACTTTCTAATCTAAATATCACCCATGATCAGGAAAAAGCATTCCACCATGGCTATGGCTTCAGCAGAGGCAAAACATAGAAGACCGGAATTTATTCTTCACGCTAAGCAACCTATTTCCAAAAACCTGGCAAAGTTACTCAGGAGAATAAAGGAGAGAATATTGGTTGTCAGCAAAGGGGAAAATGTTTCTGAATCTTCTTCCCTCCCACCCTAGGGAAGAAAGAGAACCCAGGGCAGTCAGCAGGATCCGTCTACAGCACGCTCCAGCCAAGGTGTACTGGCATATCCTCCGCCATCAAGCCAGGTAACATGATTAATGGAAGGCCTCATCTTCAGGGCATGGACAAACCTCTTTCACTCGTCAGCTTTTTTTACTTCCCAAATGGCTACAACAGCCAGGAGCCTGGCACTCAGTGTGGGTCTCCCATGCAGGTGGTGGCGGGAACCCAGGCAGTTGGGCCATCGCTGGATGCTCTTCCGAGTGTGTGTGAGCAGGAAGCCAGAACCGGGCACAGAATCAGGAAGCAAACCTGGAGACTCCAACATGGAAGGTGGGCATCCCATGCAGCAACCTGTCTCCTGCTTTTAAAACACTTGCCCCTTTGGGCACCCTTCATAAACGAAACGGTAGACACTTCTGGGGCTCATGGTCTTGCTGAGAAGGACAGAGTCGGGCAGTAACAGTAACCAAGGTCTTTGGACTCTAGAATTCAGCCCTATCCACTGAGTCAGGCCACCCAAAGCTGCCACGAGGGCCCAGAGGCATCACGAGCGCTATATGGAATGAAGAGGGGCTGGGCAGAGATCTGCCAGTCCCACCACATCTGGGGGCCTTCTGCTGGCCTCTCCTCAGGAAGCAGAGCCACATAAAAGCTTTTATAAAAGTTCTGGGTTCATTCTCAAGGTCACACAAGACAGATGAAATGCCAAATAAGCATAAACACCATCAGCCAGTATCCCCTAGGCAGCACCAGCAACCCAACAGGGGACCAAGATAAAGCTCTTAGTTCTAGCCTGGCCTAACTTTGGCCATTGTAGTCAGTTAATGGAAGAATGATGAATCAACTGATACTTCTTTCTCTAATTCTGCCTTTCAAATAAGGAAGTATTTTAAAAAAAAAAAAAAAAAAAGAAAGAGCATTCCTTAGGGACATGACACCTTTTACACACTGCAGTGCTTTGAGCAACTGTTAATGTATTCATAACAGGTGAGAATACAGAAAACCTGGAGCCAACGCAAAAACCTAGAAGGATAAAACTGCCATTTCAGAACTGCAGGGACAAAAGAGTAAGAGACTCCTGTGTATGTCGATGGAAGTAAAATTACAAATGATTTTTCTGGAAAGGGATTAGGACCAACACAAGACAGGCTGGGAAAAGCAAACCACATCACCCCTCGAACCAAGAGAGACAAGACCGAAGTAGAGACGCTTGGTACTCATGTGTCTGCACAGCCAGAAGACCCCAGCAACCTTACGCGAAAATTCCCAGAAGTTGAGCATCACGAGGAAGCTAACTTTGAAGGGCATCCTTATATCTCGCTGATCCCTATTTCAAAAAGGGAAAGGAAATAACAATTAACAACAACAAAAAAGTCAACCCAGTGGCCCTGACCTTGGCAAAGCATCTTGCGACTGGCCGTATTTCTACGACACAACAGTCTGATGAGGTTTGCAAGATGTTTAACACTAACAGATAGTGACTGGAACCCAAATGTTAACTACAGCAGCAAGTCCCTCAAGAAAAAAAGCAGATGGAGTTTAACATCCCAGATTAGCCCAAACAGGTCCATCTCTTCCAGTAACTGAACCAATCTCATCTTTTGTGAACAGCCGGAAGACTGGGGAAATGGCCTATTTTTGCTGTATGTTTTGTAGTGTGAAAACAGCTCTTCCAAAGGTCACCAGGCAATGAGTGTGAGAATGTTAAAACATGACGGTGGTGTTCGCTTCCCATGAGTGAAAAAGAGTGTATCAGCCATCTTTTCCAGCAATTTTTGGTTCCACCTTAGTTTTATTATTTTTTTTCAAGATAATTTAGATATTTGAAATATATGAAAGAGTTACAGAGAGAGGGAGGTAGAGACCTTGCGTCCGTTAGCTCACTCTTCAAGTGGTCGTAACAGCCAGGGAGAGTTAGGTTGAAGTTGAGAGTCTTGTCCAAGTCCACCACATGGGAGGCAGGGCCTCAACAAGCATTTGGCTTATCCTCCATTGCCTTCCCTGGGACATCAACAGGGAACAGGATCGGAAGTAAAACAGCTGGGACACAAACAAGCAGCACCCATATGGCTGCCGGCTCCAAAGGCAATGGCTTAACCTGTTACGCCACAACACCAGTGCCTCCTTAATTCTCTAGAAAGTAAATTCCACTTTTCCATGCCTTCTTCTCATCACAGTCAGGATTCATCCTACTTTTGCTTGGAACACTGGGGGGTATTGCCTGCCTGTGACCATGCCAGTGTTTCTCGAGTGTACGTATACAGTGTGCCGGAAAAGCACTCGCCTCCAAGCACTGAACTATGGCAAGCATTACTTCCCAGATTTAAAAATACATGGTTGGAGGAAGGACAGACATTTACACTTCTACTTCAAATTTAGATTGTGACGCACTGTCAGAAATTAATGACATCTAATAGATCATGTCCAGTACACCCTTTGAGAGTTTTCTTTAAAAAAAATCATTTATGGACCCGGCGGCCGTGGCCTAGCAGCTAAAGTCCTCGCCTTGAAAGCCCCGGGATCCCATATGGGCGCCGGTTCTAATCCCGGCAGCTCCACTTCCCGTCCAGCTCCCTGCTTGTGGCCTGGAAAAGCAGCCGAGGACGGCCCAATGCATTGGGACCCTGCACCCGCGTGGGAGACCTGGAGGTTCCAGGTTCCCGGCTTCGGATCGGCGCGCATCGGCCCGTTGCGGCTCACTTGGGGAGTGAATCATCGGACGGAAGATCTTCCTCTCTCTCCTCCTCTGTGTATATCTGGCTGTAATAAAACGAATAAATTTTAAAAAAAAAAAATCATTTATTTTCATTTAAAAGGCCAATGGCAGAGGGAGGGAGAAATAGATATCTTCCACTCTGTTTTACTCCCCCAAATGGCCTAATGGTCGGAGCTAAACCAGTTTGAAGTCAGGAGCTTCCACATGAGTGCAGGCGCTGAGGGCTTGGGCCATCCTCCGCTGCTGTCCCATGCCATAGGCCAGGGCCTGGATGGGGAGCAGAGCAGCCTGGTCACAAACAGATGCCCATCTGAAATGCAGGCACTACAGGTGGCTGATTAGCTACCACACCCTGAGAGTGGTAGCACCCTGAGGTGCCAATCCCTGAGAGTCCTCTTAACAGCAAATTCCTTTGATCATTCCAACCCGGATGCTGTCACCAAAAGGGAATGGAGAAAAAATATCCAGTGGGGAAAAAAATTATTACATCACAGATATTTAATGTAGAGCCTGAGATACAGATAAAAAGTATTGAATAGCAAATTATTTAAATAGAACTGGGTCCAGCTAAAATGAAAACAAATCACAGTGTAACAGAGTGTTCAAAATAAAGAATGAATGACTAAGAAGCGACTAGGGAACAGAGAAGGTACAAAGGTGGCCACTCAGGTCGCAGATAACAGGACAGCAGGGGACCTGGACCAGCCCTGCAGCCCAGGCCACTGAGACCGGCCAAACTGCCTGCCTGGGGTAGATATGGATTGGGGCAACATCAGGCTAGTTGGGGCAGTCTATCTAAAGCTGGACGTCAAGCCAGTCCCAGAGCTAGGGCACAGGGTCACACTGCTGGGGTGACTATCACTGGAACAGAAAGAAACCAGGAAGGACCAGCCTGCCTCTCATTCCTCAGTCTGCTGTCTCCCTCTAGTGAGCTTCAGGGGCAGAAACACAGCCAAGGAGCCAGGCCGCCCCAGATCCAAGGGAGGGCTTGGGAGGAGTGAGCACAGAGTTTAGTAAGTGACACCACAGCCGCAGAAAGGTGCTTGGAACCCTGGACACATCCATGCAAGGGGTGTGTCCAGGTAAGAGAAAATCAATGACATATATGTCATGCTCACCTCCCCTGTGACAGTTTACAAGAAAAACTGAATCCTGGTCCCCTGCACAAATCACTTCTTCATTCACTCTTCCTACAACACAAGTGAGTATCATTGCAACCTTTGCTTAGATGATGGAAAATCATTTCCTTTAATGAAGTTCTGGAATCAGAAGGAAAATGTTGAGATTCTTGAGCCCGTTTCAAGGATTCTAAGAGCTCTTCCGTTAAAGCGGTGTGTTTCCCTTGTCCCTCAAACTCCTGTAAATGAGCTGTGCCTTTTAAAAAGGAGCTGCCATGGTGTGGCTTCCAACGCACAAAAGAAGGTGGGCATCATGGCACCACGTCAAGGCTTGGGAAGCCGCATCCCTTGTCGGAGAGCCTGGGACCCCGTCTCGGCTCTGCTTCCTTCTGACGACGGCCCAGGTGCCTGCGTTCTTGTACTCCTCTCTGCGAGATGCGGATGATGCTGGCTCCTGCCTTCCTCCTGACCTGGCTGCTGCAAGCAGCGAATCTCTCAACTGAGCATCTCTTAGGGTCTCCCTCAGTTCCTCTGCCACTCAAATAAAGAAATAAATAACCAAAAATAAATAGATAAATAAAAGCCCCAAACATGTCATCTCTAAATATAATATACCGAGAAGCCTTTCCAGGTTTGTTCCTATGCATGTGTCGGGGAGTATCTGTTATAGATAAGAGGATTGCTCACTTGTCACAGTTATTAGGGGACACACACACACACTGTTTTATTCCTCATTGCTCTGAATTGTCAGTTCACTGAACATTCCCTGGGCTGTGGACAAAATTTCAACTACAGAAAACATGGCCTTACGACTAGATCCCAACTATACCCCGTGAGTTGCAGCAAAAGTCTGTTTGTTGGTTGAAGATCTCAAGTCAGAGGAGTATTCAATGTTGGTCTTTCACTTCCTTGTCACGGTCTCTCTTCTACCAGCTGCGTGTGCCCTGAGTGGATTATATCCCAAGCATTTGGTTGACTGTGCCTGCCCCCTGGTGGATGACAGGGTGAAGGACACACCATAGAAAATTCTGGTCCAAGCAACAGATCAGTTCACAATCAAAACAAGCAAGCAAGCACACCAAACAGAATTTGTCCTACTGGAGAAGTGCGAGGGTCTTGTATAAATTAAATAAAATGCAATTTCAAAGAAGGACAAAAGAAAACAATACTAACAGTTTTAGAGACAAGAGACCAGTATCTTTAAGGAGATACATGAACCTCAGTCCCGTTGGTAACATTCTGGGCAACTGCTGCAGGCTGGACGTCTACCTGCAGCTGTCACTTTGTCAGTTTATTTTACTGTGAAAACATATGTTGCCTTCCATCTTCTAGTGGCTGTAACAGGTTGAATTTTCCTCACGTAACTGTGGCTGAAACAATGATATCTTCACAGACTCATCATAGAGGCAGGTATGAAATTAGCTACATATTCTTTAAGCCAAACACTAAAGAGATCTGCAACAGGGTAAACTGAAGCCACTCTTCTCCTTATTCTAAAACTTATTACTTTTTAAAGATGGGTTTATTCACCTAAAATGTAAAAAGAGGTTGGCTCTCCAAATGAGCACAACAGTCAGGGCTGGGCCAGGCCGAAGCCGGGACTCCATGCTGGTCTCCCCACATGGGTGACAGGGGCCCAAGCACTTGGTCCTCTTCTACAGCTTTCCAAGGTGCATCAGCTGGGAGCTGGCTCGGAAGCGGAGCAGCAGGGACTTGAACGGTATTGGCAGTGCAAACTAACGCTTTCCCCGGCCCCCGTGGACTACAGCGCGCCCTCCCTTTTTCAATGTTAAAAAACATTTTTCAACTAGAATGTATTATCTACATGAACATAGGTTTATTGTTGCTTGTTTTAAACCTGTTTGAAAATATTTTCAAAGTGTCTCATTTTAAGTAGCAATATATGCAGTATCAATCATCACAACTCAACATAAGCAAAAGCTAGTTGAGTGTCTTAATAATTTCCATTGTTGAAAATAGACTCTCAGGCCTGGCACAGTAGCCTAGCAGTTAAAGTCCTCGCCTTGAAAGCACTGGAATCCCATATGGGCGCCGGTTCTAATCCCGGCAGCCCTGCTTCCCATCCAGCTCCCTGCCTGTGGCCTGGGAAAGCAGTCGAGGACAGCCCAAAGCCTTGGGACCCTGCATCCGCATGGGAGACCCAGAAGAAACTCCTGGGTCCTGGCTTCAGATCAGCTCGGTTTGAGCCATTGTGAGCAGTTGGGGAGTGAATCAGAGGATGGAAAATCTTTCTTTCTCTCTGTATATCTGACTTTCCAATAATAAATAAATAAATCTTAAAAAGAAAAAAGAGAAAATGGACTCCCAACGAAACTGCTAAATATATCTTGAAAACAGGATGTTGGACTTTCTACCATTGTCTATACCTATAGTATCAGGATACATTTAAATAGAAGAATGATGGGCTTGTGACTATTGCTGTTGGACAATACCATTGTCATAATATAGGGAAAAACAGCCTCGGGGAGACGGGATAAGCCTAACAATTAAAAAAACACAAAAACCTTTCGGTTACAAGGGGATCTCTGTGACCAGAACATATGGTGGCCTTTCAGGTCCACATCTGATCTTAGCCTGCCCACGTGGCGTCCACAAGCACCCCGGCCCCACGGTGCTCCCTCTGTATGCCCTGCCATTGCAGCCACTGTCAAATCCACTGCTCAAATAGCTCTGTGCCGCCTGTCCAGAAACCACTTTATAAGATTGTTTCCTGATAGCCATGTTTAAGAACTTCAGGGACTTCCCTTTCTGAATATTGATAACACAGCTAGTTCCATGAAACTAAAAACAAAATGATAGACTTAAAATTTAAGTCGGCCTTGTGTACAAATGAAAAAAGAACAAAATGCGCCCTCTAGTGGACTTTTAAGTTCATAGACCATAAATTTGAATCGTCAGAAGAGATACAAACTGATTCTCAGAAAACTCAGGTAATGAATTACGTGGTCATGGGAACTGTTAGTTTTAATTTTTTAAAGAAACGTGTTTCTCATAAAAATGTATTATCAAAAAGGTACATTTATCAGAAACACAGAGTGGCAACAAGACACAGAAATGGAGCAAGCAAGATAGACTGTGAGAGCCTCTATCTGCTGCTTCACTTAGCAAATGCCCTCAGCACCCAGGTCCGCTCCAGGCAGACGCTGGAAGGCAGGGGCTCCCTTCAGGTCTGCCCTGTGAGCAGCGTGGACTCAGTACTTGAGTTAGCACCTACTGCCTCCTGGCATATGTATTAGCAGGAAACTGAACCAGAAGCATTGCAGTGTAATCAGGACTTGAACTGGGCACGCTGGAATAAGATAGGATATCCTGAGAACTGGTTAAAGCCACTGTGCCACAATGCCACCCCAAGCTTACTTTTTTGATGGCATGCTTTTAAAAGAACTAAGAAAATGTGATGCGAGCGCTGGCACCAGGGCATGGTGGGCTAAGCCCTGACCTGCTACGCCAGCATCCCATACAGGTGCCAGCCCATGTTCCAGATGTTCCACGCCCATCCAGCTTCCTGCATGTGGCCTGGGAAAGCAGAAGAGGATGCCCAAATTCATGGAACCCTGTACCCACATGGGAGACTCGGAAGAGCCTCCTGACTCCAGACTGCAGATTAGCTCAGCTTCAGGTGTTTCGGCCACTTACAGTGAAGCATTGGATGGAAGATCTCTTTTTTGCCTTTTTTTTTTTTAAGATTTATTTATTTATTCGAAAGTCAGATCCACAGAGAGAAGGAGAGGCAGAAAGAAAGGTCTTCCATCTGCTGGCTCACTCCCCAAGTGGCCACAACAGTCGGAGCTGAGCAGATCAGAAGCCAAGAGTCAGAAGTGTCTTCAGGGTCTCCCACATATGTAGGATCCCAAGGCTTTGGGCCGTCCTCTACTGCTTTCCCAGGCCACAAGCAGGGAGCTGGAAGAGAAGTAGAGCAGCTGGGATACGAACAGGTACCCACATAGGAACCAGGCACATGCAAGGCGAGGACCTCAGCTGCTAGGCTACTGTGCTGGACCTAGAAGATCTTTCTTTTTGTTTCTCCTTCTCTGTGACTCTACCTTCCAAATAAAAATAAATTAATCTTTTTTTAACATGATACCAAACCTGATTGGATTTAGTCAATAACTATATGCAAAGTGAGCCTATGGAAATAAAAATAACCACTACCTTTCCTAAGTTCTTATGGGTTGATTATACATCAGCTATTCAAAACAGTATGCTTTAAAATCTGCCAAACTTTGAATACTTAGAAACATTAACACTGATGAATAAGCTGGAATTATTCATCTTTCCCTCTTACAAACATACCTGGTCATCCCAACAGCCTTCACAAGACTTCAACAGGGACCTTGGACACCTGGGAACCAGTAATTCGGGGTGCATGTTAGTCTAGCTTTGTATGTTAATGTCAAGAGAGCACTTCTGTATATCCTTCTCTAAGACAATACAAGAAAAAAAGGGGAAAAGAAAATATGCTCCACCCTAAACATCAGGTAAAAATAATATAATGACATGGAAAAACGCCTAAAATATATGGTTAATAAGCAAAACTGAAATTCCAGAATAATGGCTGGTCTGATTGAATCGATGCTTTAAACATATCCATGTGTACCCACATTTATTAGCACATATGTAGTAAAGAAATAACATGTTTTTTATGGGAAGGAAAATGCATGAACAGCAAAATAAGTAAAAGAGCATTTGGCTATACTTTTACATTGCTGGGAGACAGCATAGAGATGTATCATCCCAAATATTAAGACAGATGTTTTTTAATAAGTTGCAGGAATCATTCAAAGCATCTCTGACTGGAAACTGTCAGTTTTTGAACTAGGATGACCAGATGGTTTGAGGAACAATAAGAAATATGTCCTTGTTGCTTGGTTTCGAAACTCAGTGTCTGGAAAAGACATTTTGGCAATGTCTGATGTCTGTAGCGAGGACAGCAGCCAGCGTGGCACGCAGACTTCCTCCTGCCACCTTAGAAACCCTGGCCGGGCAGGGACCCTTGCCCCCTGACACTGCCTCATCAGATGATGAGTAGGGGCCTTTTTGTAAAAATTAAAAAAAAAAAAAAAAAGGTGGGATGGGGGGTGGATCAGACAGAAACAGATCTTCTCCCTGGCGATTCATTCCCGAAAGAGGTACCAGCGTGCCGCCAGAGGTCCACAATTCAAGTTGTGTGTCCCCATCCGGGTGGCAGGACCCAACTACTCATGACTCTCCCAGCAGTTACATTACTAGTGAGCTGCCCCGTAGCAAGCAGAGTCAGGACTCGAACTCTGGCACTAGGAGATGGAATGCAGGCATCTATGCTGAACACCTGCTCTTGCAATCCTTTTTTGAACTCTTGAAATGCATCAAGGTCATGGTGATATTTCCCAGCTTTGCAGTGAACAACGCTGGCCTCACTGACAATAGCCTGATGAGTACAGTACTCTCAAGTGATTAACTGGCTTCCTTATCCTCAACTGAAGGTGGCAGTCAAAGTGAGCTTAAAAAAAGAAAAAAAAGAGTGTTACACCTTACAACCACAAAGAGGCGCACACTTCCAATTATAATTTGTGTAAAAAGAAAGGAAGTTTGCTTCAGAGGTCATTCTCATCTGAATTTCACACAGTAGCATCTCCATGTCAACAGCATATGCATGTCGCACAGACTGGCGCAGAATAAATTTCTGTTGGAAACACTTTAATAAACCTCGACCAGTCCTTTAGCAGTGCCATCCGCGGCACTCTAATTATACAGTGTCTGTTACATCTTTCCATTTAAACTTCTTGTCTTTAAGTAATTTAAATCCTTTAATCTGTTTCATTTTGCTAAAATCCTCCTCTACTCAAAGAAATACAACTCCTTATTAGTCAACTTACTTTAAAAGCACTTTGAATCCTGTTATTTTATTATTATTATTATATAAATAAAGTCTTTAAAAAAAATAGGGATAAGAGCAGGCAATGCATGAAGCATGGTTTGCTTTTCAATTCTGTCCCCACTGTGTTCAAGGTAAATGAGCAAAGCCTCCTGTAGCCGTATGCTGATCCATTGGGACACACACACCTTGGTCCTCTGGGGGGCAGCACGGACACAAAGTAAGACCAACTTCTGTGGTTCCCTTTCCATTTTGTAGTACTTTTATTTTTTTGTAATTTATTGTC
The DNA here is from genome assembly GCF_030435755.1 of Ochotona princeps. Classification (NCBI taxonomy): domain Eukaryota; kingdom Metazoa; phylum Chordata; class Mammalia; order Lagomorpha; family Ochotonidae; genus Ochotona; species Ochotona princeps. The sequence goes on along the minus strand of NC_080854.1, from coordinate 13,267,556 downwards.
CTCCTTTAATGTTTTTTTAGCTGTGCTATTAGTCATTTTTTAAGAGAATATATGTCTGTGTGTGTGTGTGTGTGTGTGTGTGTGTTTTATTTAGTTGAAAGGCAAAATGACAGAAAGTTCAACTGGGACAGATAGATAAAGCATCTCTTCCATCCACTGCTTCACTCCCCAAACAGCTACAATGGCTTGTGGCTGGCCAAGCCAAAGCCAGAAACAGAAATTCTTATCCTGGTCTTCCACGTGGTGTACGTGGACCGTTCTCTGCTGTTTTCCCAGGTGTGTTAGCTGGGAGCTAGATTGCAAGTGGGACAACTAGGACCTGAACCAGTGCTCACAGGGAGTGTCATAGTGCTGGTCCCTGTTTGCAACTCTCACTCAGAAACACAGGAGAAAGTCAGATTGGTAAATCTAGGTTTTATGGCTTACTTGGGAAAGGAGGAGTTGTAGTTTGTTGATCTCACATTTTTTTTGCCATTTATTTGCTCAGGTTTATTTTTATTTCATAGCCTTATTATTATTTATTGTTATTTTATGATACAGTTCCATAGGCCTTGGGATTTCCCTACCCACTCCCCAATCCCCTTCCCTCTCACTGAGTTCCCCTATATTATTACTATAGCAGAGTTCTTCATAAACAGTCATATGTCCATCATTGCGGGCATGGACAATGGCAGATCCAGCTTCCTATTGTCAAGATGTAACAGTTTCATTATATCTTTGGTCTGGAAGTAGAGATGCATACGGCACTGTATCCTCACAAATGGGGATGGCAGTCTCAATTACACAGTTACTATAGATTCCCTTAAAAGAAAAGCCACAATACAAAATCAGCAACAGGAAGAAAAATATAAATTTACAATACCATGAAGTTAATTAACATGTTACTAGATATGATAGCCTCCACTACAGTTACTATACATCCCCTTAAATGAAAAGCCACAATTTCATTGGGCGGGATGATATTCTGCCAGCTCTGCTTTCAGACCAGAGATGGTCTCCCCAAGAAACTGTTGAATTTATCTGGACAATAAAATGTTGGACTCTACGCTTGCAATGGAGCAATCATGACTAGATTTGAACTGTAATACTGCAATAAGGTGGAGGAACCCACCATGGGGGAAGGGCATGGGGAGGGGTTGGGAGAATTCCAGAGCCTATGAAACTGTGTCATAAAATGAAATGAAATTTAAAAAAATGAAAAGCCACAAAACAAAATCAACAACAGGAAGAAAAAAGAAATTAACAATGCAATGAAGTTAAATAACATGTTACTGAATGACTAATGTGTCGCTGAAGAAATAAAAAAAATCAAGAACCTTCTTGAAGAAAATGATGATACTGTATAATCTATTTGAAGAGATGAAACTCATTTGTAGGGCAGGTTTAGAACAGGTATATTCTTTTAACTTTTTTTTACTTTGGAAGAATTTTATTTCATTTTCAAAGACAAAGGAAAGTTTTGCTGGGTATATTATCCTGGACTGACAATTTTTTGCTTTTAAAAATCTGAAACATGTCACTCCATTCTCTTCTGGCCTGCAGTTTCTTGTGAGAGGTGTCCTGTAAGTTTAATTGGCAATCCTTTATATGTCAGTTGACTTATTTTTCTCATGCACATTTAAGGATCTTTTCCTTATGTTCATCATTATCATGTGTCATGGTGAAGATTGCTTTTGGTCAAGCCTGTTGGGAGTTCTGTGCCCCTCCTGGATCTTGTTTCCCAATTCTTTCTCTAGATTAGGGAAAATTTCCCTTATTAGTTCATTGAATATACCTTTAATCCCACCTTCTCTTTCTGCACCTTCTGGGACTCCCATAACTCTTATATTTGGCCTCTTAATACCGTCTTTCAATTCTTGAATACTTTTTTTAGCTTGATCCAGATCTGCTTCCAGCTTTTTGTTCGTTTCCCCCTGGCGAAAGGAAGTATCTTCCAATTCTGAGATTCTTTCTTCTGCCTCCTTCATTCTATTTTGGAGACTCTCCACTGCACTTTTCATTTGCTCCACTGTATTCTTCATTTCTGATATATCAGCTTTCATTTGACTCATTTCCAGTGTGACATATTCCTTAAATTCCTTGAATGCTTGCTTTGCTTTATGTGCTTCTCGTTGATAAAAAGCTTTATAATAAGTGTTTTGAATCCTGTATCCCCCATTTTCTCGATGTCTTCCTCAGTTAACTCTGAGACTGGCATAGTGTTTTGCTCCTTTGCAGGGGAGTTTTCGGTAATATTCATTGTGCTTTTGTCTCTTCTTTTGTTCTTGGTCATTATACTTCTGATTAGCAGATTCTTCTCCTTGGGGCAGGTTTTCAAGCTGTGCCACCCACGGGCCTATAATTTGATTTTACTTATTGTGGTTTGTACACAGCTCTTTGTTTGCAGTCACTTGTGCCATTCCCTCCAGAGAGTTCCAGGTCTGGATTCTTATGTTAGATTTCCACTATAATCTCCATTGCCCCAACTCCTGGCTCACCACTCTCAATCTCCTGTGATACTGTGCTGAGGCTGACTGTTTTCTGTACAACCTTTCTCCCACTTCTGGTTGGAGCAGGTCCTGGGATTATGAGACCCCAGGTGTCTTATACAGCTAAGTTGTTGTTGGTACTGACCTTGCCGGAACCTGTTGGCTGTTAGGTCTGAGGGCGACAGGGGCCTATTTTGACCTGTACAATGTCAAAGTTGGTATTATTTTCCCTGTGGGACTACTGCAATGTACTGAGCTCTCAGTGAGTTCGCTCCCAGCTCAGCACATGTGCAGTTTACTGTTGTCCCTGCAGTCTTAAAGTTTTTCCACACCATACAAAACAGCAGCCAATTCGGTTCTAGGGGACGGACTGGGCTGTGAAATTCACCCTGTTCCCACACTGCCCTTCTGGGATCTGCTGCTCTGTCTCTGCTCCTGGTCAAATCAAACAGACCAGCAGGACGGGCAGTTCTTTGTCAGAGTTTAGCTCCTGAGCTCCTGGTAAACGTCCCTTCCCACCTTGTTGCTGGGGGAGTTCAGATCGTGGCTCGCTGAATGCCTCTAGGGTATCAGTCATTGCAACACCATACCATTGTGTCTGCTGCTTTCCGTGGGAAGCCAGAGAGTAAGCAGGTGCTGGGGAGGCCAACAGTCAAGAGTGCTAGAGTGCTGCAAGCACATGACCAAGACACATTTTGTAGTACTTTTGATGTCCCCCCTAAACCTCCTAGTCCGAGATGAAAGAAAAATCAAGCCAGGTATGTTAGCACACTGCCAAGCCTTTTTTAAAAACATGGAAATAAATCACATGAAATAATATTGAGAAAAAAAGTCTGGCAGTAAGCTTGCAAAGTAAGGACAAATATGGTCTATATGAGAATAGTCAAAAAGACCAAAACAGCAGGGGGAAGAAAAAAAAGCAGAGGGTACTGGAGTCAAAGGAGCAGGGTCAGTCCTCCTCCGTTTCCTCCGAAGGCTTTAGACAAACTGCTCTGATGCACCTACAAACCACCCTAGTCCCTGAGACACGAGGTCCACCATCACAACCAGCATCATCTAGCTATTTGGAGAGGAGTGTCATGCAAGCTGCATTTGACCTCACCATGGAAAGTTCAGGACTTCCACGCTTTTTAGGGGGCATTTCCATATTGGTAAAGAAACTCCCAACAATTCTAGAACATTAGGCAATAATTAATTCCAACAATGTGCTGGCAGCATCTGATTAGATAAACTGACCTTATTGGAACAAACTAGGAACCAGGAGCATGGTGTGTAAATCAGTATTATCCAGGTAGAATGGCAGCCCAGAGTAGTCACCATGTCTTCTAGAACACTCGAAACTTTCAATAACATCGCTATTACAAAATGAAAATTCATTCAGAATACCACAGTTTTAAACTTGGCACACCAACTACAAACTGAATTTTTAATATTGTTGCCATCTGTTGGTACCTCTTGAACTAATTAGGAGAAACGGGCCTGAGCCTTGGCATAATTGGTCTTGACCTTGCTGCATCTTTATATATCATTTTTAACACAAAATTGCCACTGTTCTGTCAACAGCCAGTATGCACATTATCCAGCACAAAGGAGCTGGGCACACCACAAATCATATGGAAAGAACAGCAGCTCACTTGAAAAACGAATTGCAACTGCATTTGAATGTTGAATGTAACAATAAAACCACAAGAGAATCAGAGGTATTTAAAATAATCATTGCTAAATGTTTTTACTCTAAGGGATGGGGGGATGGATCACAGGGTGAAAGGAAAGCATTCTGCCATTCTTTCCACATCACTGACCCCCCACACCCTTCCTGTCTTCATGGTTACCCCATCCTTGAATTCAACAAGGTTGAACAATGCTGCCGGGGTGGAAAAGATAGAGCAGCGTGGCACACCAGCAGAGGCAGCAGCTCCAAATTTGCAGGGGGAAACAGTCTTTCTCTAAAACCGGGCCCTAAAACTACACAGCAACATAACAGAAGACAAGAACACCAATGAGTCCAGGAACCGCTAGAATCCCAAGGAAGCGGCCAATGAGTGTCACCTTCCTGACTTCAAACCCCGGCATGCAAGCTGAAGTTGCTCTCTGCCAAGCCAGCATCTCATAATGATGCCAGTACCAAGTCTCCGCCATTGTACTTCAGATGCAGCTCCCTGCTAATGCTCCTGGGAAAGCAGCACCAAATGACCTGCGCACGTAGGTCTCCACACTCACATGGGAGACCTAGACTGAGCTCCAAGCTGCTGGCTTGGGCTTGGCCCAACCTCAGCTGGTGTGGCCACTTGTGGAGTGAACCAGCCAACGGTGGAAGATCTCTCACTCCTTCTTTCCCTCTGACTCCTTCAAACACATAAATAAATCCTTAAGAAAAAAAGAAAAAAAAATGGCCTGTGATACAAGACCTAAGATTGGTGAACTTCAGTTTCAAAGAATGTCCCACTCTCCCTCTATTACCCCACCAATGATTTTTTTTTAAAGAACCATAGGGCATGAGAATAAGTTGTTATCTCAAAAACCATCTTAAGTTCAAAATATTCAGCAGTTCCAAGTTAAGAATTTGACCTTGACTGTAAGCCAACTTCATAGATTAACTGTCACTTCAAAGAACAAGAAAAACTTTGGGTAAAGGTTCAGTGAAAAGTGTTTTCCAAGTCACTCTCAAACAAACAGATTAGGTTTTCTCAATAAACAGGAATGCAATGAACACATTTTACGAGCTTGAAAGGTATTCTTAGAGATATGAACACTGGACCCAGGATAGACGGCCTGCACCTGCCAAAGGCTGGAGGTCTGATCTTTACAACTCTCCAATGACAGAGATCAACACGTTTTACAGCAAAGTGTTATGGTTGTCTAATCCACTGCACTAACCTGCAGGCAAGACTTTTCATTTTACACCGCTATAGGAGGGGCGTTAACCCACAGATGATTCTTCTAAGAAAAGTCTATGAGAAGGAAAAGCAGGTCTCAGAGAAGCTGCTTGCTCCATCCCATAGTTCTCTGAAGAAGGGAAGGACAGGAAGGCCAATCGGTAGCATCAGAAAAGATACTCACTACACAGCAACTCACTACTAGGGAAAAACCGAATGATCCTGGAGCAACGGCAAAAGGAAAGGTTTTTATTAAAGCATTTTTTTTTCTGGGACTTTCTCTCCCTAAAGTCCAGGAACCCTTGTTTTTATTATCCAAGACATAATGACTTAAAAACTGACAGTGTGATATGCAATGTTCCTTCTAAGTAAAACACTGGTATCATTTGAAAAATTATTTTGCATGCCCCAAATGCTAGTGAGGCAAAGGTGATATACTTAAGACTTAACAAGCAAAGAATCACCTAAAACACACACACACACACACACACACATTTATTTCATCCCTGGTTTCTCTGGGTTGGCATACAGAGTGCCTGTGCTCTTCTAGTTGAGACTGCCAGGAGCTCCCCTATTATATATTCTCTTCTTACTAGTAAAGAAATCTGGTACACAGCCCTTTATGGTCCCCCAAAATCATTCAATCTTACCTTGCCAAAGGCAGCTGCACATGAGATCCAAAAGTCAGTAAATGTATATGTTCAGCAGGTTAACTTTTAAGTTGAGAATTTTAGATGACTTGGACTCTTGTCAGAAAAAACAAAGCTTGCCCACCCCTATGTTATAAACTACGGGAGGTGGGGCTGGCATGATGGCTCAACTGGTTAATTCTCTACCTGCAAGTGCTAGTATCCCATATGGGCACTGGTTCATGTCCCAGCTACTTCACTTCCCACCCAGCTCCCTGCTTATGGCCTGGGAAAGCAGCAGAGTTTAGCTAAAAGCCTTGAGACACTATACCCGCATGGGAAACCTGGAGGAAGCTCTTGCCTGCTAGCTTCAGCTCAGCTCAGCTCAGCTCTGGCTGTTGCGTCCATTTGGGGAGTGAACCAGCAGATGGAAGATCCTTCTCTGTGTGTCTTCTCCCTCTGTAAATCTAACTTTCCAATAAAAATAGGTAAATCTTAAAAAGAAGAAGAAGAAGAAGAAAGCAAGCTATGGGAGGCAAAGCAACAATGGAGTGAAATTCTACAATGTTGCCTTAAAGGACAGGGGTAAATTATTCCCTCAGCTTCTCTAAGGTGTGGGCTTGAGGGTGTGGGCGTAAGCAACCCTTTTGCACTATAAGGTTTAAGCCTCATGTTGTTTGTTGCACCAAGACAGTGTTTGGACCTGGAAGACTAAGTGCACTGTTAGATGTGCAGACTATTCCTGAAAAGAAAACATTAGCCAGTTGTTAAAAAAAAAAAAAAAGATGTATAAAGCTTTTATTTGAGATCTGCCCTTGGACCTTTACCCAGCAAAGCAGGAAAGAGAAGGGAAAGAGAAAGATCTGAGGAATTGCAAGGGAACAAAGGTAGGGGGAGGGTTTTACACCCCCTCCAACAGGGAAGCTGCCACAGGCCCTGTTTATCTCCTACTTAGCTGAGGAAGGTCAGCCTAGGCTCATCATTGGCCAGCTGGAACCCTGCAAGCCTGGTGACTGGCGGGTCTAGCCCCCGCAGCCCTTTCCAGTTACAGACTGGGGCTGGAGTAAGCCCAGCCTCCTTCCTGCCCCTGCTGCAGCCATCAGGCACCATACTGGCCCCCATTTTTTCCAAATTCGTTCCTTTGAGACATGAACAGTTTTATAACTTGCTTTAAGCTTCTGTCTACAGACCTAATTCTGATACAGCACCCATGATTCTGCTTTGCAATACTCAAGCATCTCAAAGATCTCAAATGTATCATTAAATTCTCACATTTTTACTTTACATTAAATTAAAACATATTTCGACAACATATTTGTACCCACAGTGAGGACACTTGCCAAGGTCTAAAGCACACAGGCTAGCAAGCATCCCCATCCTTCCTCATCTCCAGGCTGCTTCAAGAAGTCCTACAACAGGGTTCGGCAGTGTGGCCTAGTGGCTAAGGTCCTTGCCTTGATCCCATGTGGCCGCTGGTTCTAATCCCGGCAGCTCCACTTCCTCTCTGTCTCTCCTCCTCTCAGTACATCTGACTTTGTAATAAAAATAAAATAAATCTTTAAAAAAAAAAAAAAAGAAGTCCTACAACACCAGACATACTGTAGTGCAAGTGCCACCTGGGAGTCTGTTAACCCCTCTCTGCGGGCCAACCAGACTAGCAGGCATCCAGTCCTTCATGCCTGGCAGGGCTCCAGGTACAGAGCAGGGAAGCATCCATGCATGAGTGCACAAGTCAGACTCATCCTATTCATGGGGCCCTTCTCATGGCTGGAAATCCTCTCCACAAACTAGTCAGCTCTGGCCCTATGTGAGTTGTATGCTTACTTCAACTTGGATTCAGGGAACAGGCATACAGCCATAGGTGTCAAAGTCACCAAACTTCCAAATTAACTAGCGATGTTTGGTAGTATATTATGGCTCTTAGCTTAACCCCTAATTCCTTTTTAAAAAATAGAAAATTGGTTCAGCTCCAGGCATTGCAGCTATTTGGGGAGTGAACCAGCAGAAGGAAGATCTTTCTGTCTCTTCTCTCATTATATCTGCTTTCCAATCAATCAATCAATCAATCAATAATCTTTAAAAAGGAAATGTTATTTCTAAAATGTAATAGAGTCACGTTTAATCTTTTATTTCTGCAATAGCAGGGTGAAGATCATGGTTCTGTTATACTTAACTGCACAGGCTGGCTGTTTTTGCCAGATCACATGATTTTTAATGTGCCTCTTAAATAACAGTCTCTCACTTGGCAAGTTAATCATCATTATTATGCAATTGGCTGCCTCTTTATGAAGGGTACACTGAACATAACTGCATTTTATGACTCAAATTCATCAGTGTGGGCTACCTTACAATAACTAATTATATAATTTTGTGCCAAATTCCATGTATAATAGAGGCATGTGAAGACAAGCTGTAAAGCTAGCACTCACGGTTAAAGAAAAAAAAAATCAACACATCTTGAAATTCAGATAAGTCAGGCCTGGTGCAGTAGCCAAGTAGCTAAACCCTCACCTTGCATTCACTGGTGTCCCATATGGGTGCCAGTTCATGTCCTGGAAGCTCTGCTTCCCATCCAGTTCCCTGCTGGTGGCCTGGGAAAACAGTTAAGGATGGCCCAAAGCCTTGGGACCCCGTACCCGTGTAGGAGACCCAGAAGAAGCTCCTGGCTCCTGGCTATAGACTGGCTCAGCTCCAGCCATTGCAGCCACTTGGGGAGTGAATCAACAGATGGAAGATCTTTCTCTCTGCCTTTCCTAGCTGCATATCTGACTTCCCAATAAAAATAAATAAATCCTTAAAAAAAAGAGACAATCCAAGCACTAACAAGAATAGGTTAGTATTACCTGCTCATGAAGAAAGAGACTTGAAAGGATTAAAAAAAATGTGACAAGCCATTAGAGTCAGTCAATAAGAGATATTGTTTCTGTAGTATTATTATTAGTGTCAGAAAATTTTCCTGGTAGCGTCTTGAGAAAATATTTACCAAGAATTCTTGAAAATATGCTGTGCAGCCAAGATTATAGCCTGCTGTAAAAATATGTAGTCTAGGAAAACATCAAAACCTGTTATTCATACAAATATAACACATTGAAGCTGACAAGTTGAAATTGTCTACCCTCTGTATTTGCCCTACAGACTATGTCATAAGTCAATCCTTGTTTGTCTAGGTGCCCACTGAAACTCAAAGAAATGGGGGATACTGAAAAGGCTTTCAAATATATTGTGGTGCAAACAGAAAATGCGTATGTGGTGGCAATCAAGAGTGAAGTCTTCTTAAACACAGAAATCCAAATGCAGATTAGAGATCAGATAGGACAGCCAGTGCAGGGTGCAAGGAAGTGGCGATTAATGACCATGTGACAAAGCCAAGGCAACAGTGTCATCCACAGGGGTCTGCAGGAACTCCGAAAAAGGTTTTTGCTATTCAGTTTTTCAAAGGAAGTCCAAACTGAAACATTGTGTCAAGTCTCTTCACAGCAAAACCATGTAGGCCATCAGACTCCAGTGTGTTTTAGCTGGCCTACAATTTCTTGAAAATGTCTTATATGCAATGAAGGCAAAGTGAGCTCACACAAGATTTGCCGACTGCCTGCTGCCCCTTGCCCACGATCTGGGAGTGACAGACCCAGGTCCAAAGCAAAGAATGGGGAGGAGTACAAGAAGAATGGATCATGGCTAAAGGGGCACTCACTCACAGTGTTGCAGGGTGCGAGCGAGATCACACCAGACATATTATTAAGGAGTCTTTATTAACCAAGCTTGGTGATAATAGAGCACAATAGCAAAACACAAGTCCATATAGCAATCCAACCAATTATAATCCCAAAAGGAACAAATGGTCATTATCCTTAAATCTATCCATTAAGCTGAAGACCTATGTCCCAGCTTCCCCAAGAATATAAATTATCCTAAAAGACATGCAACAAATAACCTAGACACACTCACAAAGAACCTGGACACACTTACAAAGCTGCAGACATTCACCTTTCCCTGGCTTCTCTGTCTACATTCCATTACTGCTAGGCCTCACCCCTCCTGGAACTCCAGATAGTACACAGACCAGAAACAACATTATTATAACCATTGTCCCACCTAAGCAGCACACAGGGACCATGCTCAGCGGATTACCCATCCTGGGTCAGCCAAGAGTCAAGGTGCCAGAATAATGGAAGCACCTGGCCAGAAAGTGAGACCCCTGCTTCCTGGGCCTTTAAAAGGGGCTTGTGAGGGGCGTGGTTACACAACAATGCAATTCCGTCCCCTCTCAGTTGACAGGTGAGTCACAGGTGGGCAGGAGCGAATACCTAAGTGCTGTGGGCTAAGGAGTTGATTAGTGCTCCTTAGGATGAACAGGAACAGGAACTGGGCTTGTAGCTAAAAATGCCTAGACTAATTGGAGTTGTCTGCATCCAATATCCTGGCTAAATTAGGACATAGGGGGTGGGGGGAGTGGTTGAGGATGGAATTATCATTCCATTGCTGTTAGGACCCACCTTCAGGACAGAGGATAGGGAACCCAGCCAAATTTCATTTGCCCACTGTCAATGGGTGCTGGCTATCACAGGCTGCACCCCATAACAGCAGATCCTGGGAGAGTCATCTTCACTCTCTGGGCCTCAGTTTCCATAAAAAGGACCGTACATAGACTGAAATGGAAGTTCCCTTCAGCAATATAATTTTATCATTTCATAAGGATTCTCTGAAATGTTCTCCTCAGGGGCTTGGGGGGCGGAGGGAATTCACAATTTCCCTCATCTCCCCCGTCCTCCTGTTCCTACCAAGAAACACGGTAAAATAGCAAAAAAACAACTGTCAAGCTACGACTGCACCTCAGGGACCTGTGTCACCAGCCATTTCGTGAACTTGATTATTAAGTTGTTTTTCATTTCAAAGATCTTTACAGAAAGACACACCCAAACGTGACAGCCTCACCAACACCTAGAAACAGAGGATCTTTATTTGCAAGGAAGTATGCAACAGAACTACCAAACAAAATCATGAACTTGATACCACTCCCTAAAATAAAGGAAGGAATTTTCTCCAGTCTACACCCAAAAGCTTAATAGGGGAAAAAAAAAAAAAAACAGGACCACAAAATCAAGTACAATAAAGGTCATGTTGAAGTATAATCTAGATTGGCAGCAATGCCACTGACTTCCTGCTATAAATACAGAGGAATACATTTGTAAATCAGAAATGTAATTTGATCAAAAGGCCACCCTACCAAGCTTGGGAAATGAAACAGAGGGTGGACACTATCTGTCTCCATCTGGCGCTGACCCTCCCTAGCCATTTCCCTACTAATGATTTCCCCAATTCCATACAGCATTCCAACAAAGAAAAATGTAACCATAACAATAGCATTCAAAACCCCACCACTCACTAAAAATGATAGCACTGCAGGTGTTTTTTTTTTTTTATTAAAATGCAAGTTTAATAGGTAATCGTGACTCCCACTTGTCAATGTACTAATTCCAAAGGAAATAAAGAAAATAGTTAAGAACATTTTCCTAACAGACACAGATTCAGTTGAGGGACATTCCGCTACCTGGGTACATGAGGGGCAGTTTTTAGCTAACTTTGGTCCTCTCCTACTGTCTTTCTATAAATTTAAGATAGCACTTGAGCCCTTTCTTTGGCCTCTCTCAAATAAGTACTAAAAGAAGTCTTTAATGATTTCTTTACAACGCTGTATGATATGACAGCCCAAAGGAACAAGTCATCCAGGATGCTTAACTGGTAATCATTGCATCTTAGCAGGAATCAATGTAAAAGAAATCTCTGCATTAGTTAGTGCCACAGAAATAGCCATGCCTTGTGTCTTATTCAATGGGGCAGAAATCAAACTTAAAAAACAAAAAGATTTAATCTGCTTCCTTCAGATTAAGTAGACCATCAGAGCTTGGAGTAACAAAATTTCAAATTTTAGAACCTTTTCAGAGGGTAACAAGAGCAGAGCAGAACAGAGGCTGGGCCACCCCAGCCAGATGCCACTGTGGTTTCTGCAGTCCTTCTGAACGGTGACCTCAGGCAAATTCGGAATGGTCTCAGGCTTTCCTGGGTCCTGAGCGCTCCTGCTCCCAACATTGAGGCTGTAGAGCTCTCAAATCCATCAGAATTGAAGAACACCCAGACATAATTCTATGGTGAATTTCTGAGAATGTGGCTTCCCATTCAAGTGGCATTAATATAGGTCAGATTATCACCATGGCAACCCGCTGTGCCTTCTTCATTTTTACAGGTACCCAGGGGAAGTGTCATGAACACATTTCTGAGCCATAATCTCTTCAGTCACAACAATGACCCAGAAACACTGGGTGATTAAGTGTGTCCTAGAAAGCCTAATCTTTGATGGACCACATCCTGAGCCAAGTCTTATTTTAGCTTCATTCAAATTTCACAGGTTTACAAAATCTATAAAGATCTCTGAAACTAACAAGACTCTCCTCCCTTCATCCTCCTATTCCTTCTCTCTCTCTCAAATTAAAATATGCCCTTCAAGACAAACTTCACAGGCCCAGTGAGGTAGTCCAGCAGTTAAAAGTCCTTGCCTTGAGGGATCCCATATGGGCATCGGATCTAATCCCAGTGCCCCTGCTTCCCATCCAGCTCCCTGCTTGTGGCCTGGGAAAGCAGTCAAGGACAGCCCAAAGGCTTTGGGATCCTACAGCCGCGTGGGAGACTTGGAAGAAGCTCCTGGCTCCTGGCTTTGGATTGGCTCAGCTCCAGCCACTGTGGCCACTTGGCTCCTGCCACTGCAGCCACTTGAGGGGTGGACCAGCGGACGGAGGATCTTTCTCTCTCCTCTTCTGTGTAAATCTGACTTTCCAATGAAAATAAATGTCTTTAAAAAAAAAACACACTTATGCATACAATTCAAAATTAAACCTGTTCATTCCATTTTCCATGAACTTTTGAAGTGCCCTAGGACAGTAACTCCAAGGATAGAGTGGGAGAGGGGCATTCCATGTTCCAGGGATGTGTGATTTTAACAATGAAAAGATGGAGAAATACTAAATCTGTTAGGGTTTAGAGTTCCTTCAGCAACACTCAAATGCCACAAAAATGAACAAGAGGGAGAAAACTACAGATAATTCAGATAAAAGTGCTTTTTGAGTTTCCATTTATTCAAAAAATTTCTCCTCTAACCTGAATGTTGTTAAATGTCATTGTTCTTCTCTCCCCTCCCCATTACCTCCCTCCCGCTAAAAAAAGGACAATGTGTTGGACAGACATTAAGGCAACAGATTTTCCTATTAAAAGTGACCTGGAAACTAAGGAATTAAAGTTTTTTTTTTTTTTTATCTGCCCCACCCCCCCACCAAGGAAATTGCTTCTTATAATGCACTGTAAAATATGTGTGAGAAAGTAGCTAGGGCTGACTTGAGTTTGAATAGCTGTTTATATCTGCTTCCTGTTTAGCTGTTTGATAAAGTTCAGCCCTGCATTTTATAGTCAGCTTTGGATAAGGCTTCCCAGAATAACCTTGATGTGGGGTCTGATGGTAGGGAGGACCCCTGAACTACATCCTGCAATTCACACTCCATGAACGCACAGCCCTTGCGAAACTCAACAACTTCACAAACAACAAAACGTCACTGTTCCGTTTCCTCTGTGGAGTCCTGCTTTGAAACTCCAAAACACAAAGTAGGCAAAGAAAGAAGGGAAAAAAAATTACTTTCTTGGAAACAAAAGCGTGCTGTCAGACAGCATTATAATAACAGTCCTTTATTGTTTTTTTAATTAAGCCATAAATTCCTCTTCAAAATAAACTAATCTCAAAGATAGACTACGTGAGTCTATGGGAGAAACAAACATAAGTAACACAGTTTTGCGTGCGTTAACATAGTTGCCCAAGACCAGCAACTAATCCACATACTTACCCTTGTCTGATTAAGCAATCGTTGACATGAAAATCTCCAATCATAGAACACACACACACACACACACACACACACAAAGTAAAATGAAATTAAAAAGCCACAGAAGAACTTCAATGTATGGAAAGAAAATAACGAAGACAGGGCCTTGAAAGTCCAGAGGACCCAATTTTTGGCTTTAGCCATGGGGCGCTGGAGTGCTGATGCGCAACTGACAAAAAAGAGAAAGACAACAGGAGGGAGGGAGCTGATGGTGGGGAGTGAATTTTTACCTCCATGACTACCCCAAGCAGAACTGGAGAGGCACAGTAAGAATACACCGCAGACATAGATGTGTTCCCCAAATGCTCATGTAGCCTCATCCACAGTGGGTGATGTTTGGAGATGCAGCATTTGGGCAATAAACAGACTTATGGAGGTCATGAGGGCAGACCCTCTTAATGAGCTCGGTGATCTTGAAGCAGCAGCCAAGACAGCAGGGCTGTCTCTCTGCCATCTGAGGACCTAACGGGAGGGCAGCCACCCATCCACAAGCCAGGAGACTGCCCTCGCCACAATCCAAGCAGGCTGGCATCCCGACCTCAAACCTCCACCCTCCAGAACAGCGAAAGAGGTTCTGTTGTTTAAGCTATCCAGTCAGTGGCAAGTTGTTATAGCAAGCCGAGCGCATAACAAGACTCTGTCGGAACAGATCTTTCATGGCTTGTCTCCATTTTGTCAACTCCAAGAGCCTGAACATTTTCATCTTTATTTCTTACTGGATAGCTCTCTTACATTCTCTATGTGGAAAATTACTGGAGATGCATTACCCCCAAAAAATTAATAAATTTGAGAGGCATCTACTGGTTTATACCCCACAAATGGCCACAATGCACAGGCTAGAGTCAGGAGTTGGGAATTTGAAGCCTCACCACCCTCTCCCACGGTCCGCATCAGGAGACTGCAGTCAAGTACTCTTGTCCATGCTTTTTGATAATTTAAAATGACTCCTTTCTTTCAAGTCATTTGTCTCTTCAACTTCTTATTTTACCGGCCAGTCCTTCCCAACTCCTACATGGCTTCCTCTCCCACCACCTTCCCTTCAATAACCACTGGTCCCTTGGGATCTTTTCATCTACATTCTTCCTTCATTGAGCCTGTCCACCTGCTACATGTAACCATGTTCTTTACATTAACCCCCAGGAATATTCCTAAATCTGCCCCCTTTCCATGACTCCTTCCCTCCAAACTTTAGACTCTGATAGATACTTCAAATCCAACACAGCCAGTAACCTTGAACCTGTCTCCCCTGTGTTCTATGTTTTAGTTCACTACCACCATCTGCCACCAAGCTGATACTGCAGAATCCTATAGAATACTTTCATCTCAACACATTTCATCACTTTTGCTTTTAAGATTTCTTTACTCTGTCCTGCCTCTGGAACCCATATCCTAGTACAAATCCTCTGTTTCATATAAAAGCTAATGAAAGCCTTCCTGAGGATCTCCTTGCCTCCAAAATCAGCCTTGCCCTGAAACCACCCGACACACAGCAGCCACACTAACCAACCTGTCTCACACAGCCTGCTCAATAGTCCCAGTACTTCCCAATGATAACATTGGCTGCATGTGTCCAATGTTGGCTGTCACAGACTATTTACCACAGTTGATTCATATATACATACATATATGTACTTATATATAGTAATTATATATATATATGTGACTAATAATAATTCTATTATGTATAATTATTAGCCCTGTTGCACCAATGAAGGATGGAAGAAAGTCAAGGTACTTTCCAAAGTTACTTAATAATTTGAGAAATAAGCTGTGAGTTGAATGGAGCAAGTCGACAATAGGGTGCTCTCAGCCAAGACTCTGTCCTTCTCGGATGCTGTGCACAGTCCTCCAGGCCCAGCCTTTCATGGGCCTCTCTGTGCATCGTGTGACAGACACCATGTTGCCTATGGTTCCCTCCATGAGGCGGGCTGGAAGTGCCTCTGCTTATGCCATTCCTCTCAGAAGGAATGAACTTCAAGGTGTTCTCCAGGCCAACTCTGCAACACATGTTCACCCCTAGCTCCAGCAGCAGCATTTCCTTTTGACTTTGCTGAACCTGATCAGGCTCGGGTGCCTGTCACCCCCTCTTATCGCCACCAAAGCCACCCAATCGTGTCTCATACTTGTCCTGCACTCATGGCATTATCTTGATTTTATGTCTGTTGCTCCGGAAAACATCCCTTAATCATTCCTGAGAATTCTTACTGTGTAGGACTGACTGGAAAGTGCTACAAATGACTACAGCAGTATAATGAAACCAGACAGTTCTTACAGGATTAAGGGCTGTCCTGGAGGCTAAAATCCTTTCTGATGTTCCTTTCAGCACTTCACATTTGGTCAACCTACTTATCAACATTTCCTAAGAGATGCGCATACCTCATTTCTCAAGAGTTCGACTTGCTCATTTGAGAATCCTGCAAATGCCAACCTACTTGGTAATCAGCAGTTCCCTAAAGTCAGCGTTCAAGCAACATTTACTGGCAACAAACTCAGAACAAAACTAGGAAGACAAGCCCAGCTGCTCTGGGGCAGCCAGCTTCACTGACCTGGCTGCCAAGAGAACTCAAGACATCCTCCAGGTCGGCCCTTCAATGCACAGACAAGAAACTGCAACCTGAAGAAGCAATCCTGAGTCCACAGAACTCACCTGTCACTCAAATGCAGGCAAAATGCAGTGTCTAAGGAGGGCTGTCCTGGGACAAGAAAAACCAGCCAGGCTGGAACCAATTTGGGGCTGCTGTTTTGCTTTTTAAGATCTGGGCAAGCAATGTGAGATAATGCAGATTAAAAATAAAACAAAAAGTTGCCATTTTGAAGTGCTGTCATCCAGAGAGAGAGAAACAGGAGCTGAATTCCACAAGAGCTGGTGGAAACTGTGAGAAGGGATAAGTAGAAGTTACTGGAGAAACCTTAGGCAAGGGCCTAATTATGAAACAGTTTACTCCATTTAAGAAGAAAAATAGAGCCTCGTACCATGGCATACTAGGCTAAGCTTCCACCTGCAGCACTGGCATCCCACATGGGCACTGGTTCATATCCCAGCTGCTGCATTTCTGATCCAGCATAGGGCTTGGGAAAGCAGAAGATGGTTCAAGTCCCGTCTTGGAGACCGAGAAGAAACTCCTGGTTCCTAAAGAGCTCTATCACTCCTACTCTCAATAATTCTGCCTTCCAAATAAAACCCAAAAACCAAATGTTAAAAGACACAGAAACATGAATTCTCACTTGAGCTGTCCACATCACTCCCACACTCATCTTTCGGATGCCTAAGATGGGGATTACCCATCCTATTTCACAAAAGGTCCTAAATGCATCTTTTCAAAAACCAATTTTCCTTTAAATTGACTCCCATAATTAATCTCATTTTTTTCTTCAATTTTTACTCAAAATTTCAGTCCATCCTTCCTAGCCATAATTTCTATAAAATTTCCCGTTGGTCCTGTGAGTTTGAGAGGTAGAACAAAAAGAGGTGAAATGGGAGGAGGGAAAGAGGTGGTGAGAGAGACAGAAAAAAGGGAGAATAGGGGGGAGAAGAGAGAAAAAACATTATACAGCAGACAGTGTATTTGACACATTTTACATATATATATACATGTATATATAAAATATAAGGTTGTATGTGTATATATATCCATATATTTTACATGAAGTTTTTGAAAAATGGAAATCATTTATAATGCCAAACAAATTCAAAACCTCTTCACAGCTTTTTGATAATACATATTGTCCACAAACTTTTGAAGAACCTGCATAACTCTTCTAATTCTCAAAATGTGGTATCTTCTCCATTTTACAGAGGAGATGAAGTAACTCACTCAGGTCACAGAACAATTAATTGGTTGGGATAAGAAAAGTGTGTGCTCTTGTGTTGGAGAACAACTCCTGTCGAACAAATTGTTGTGGTCTTTCCATATGATCGCGTTGTATGCAACAATGGGAAGAAAATGCAATTTCTAGAATAAACATTAAAACCTAACAAAAGATGATTTCTTTCCCTTCAACTTAACAGCATTAGATAAGAAAAAATAAATTATCAACATCAAAATATTCCAAGAAACCATTTCAAGGGAAAGGCGCATTCTGCCTCCTCCTGTCCGTACAGCCTAGGCAACTTAGCAGTAGGACAATCTTGGGTCGCCTTCTGCCTAAAACTTCAATAGTTCTGAGTCCTCCAAAGATGTAATCCAATTTTATAGGTTTTTTTATACAAAGTCCTTGCTGAGTGGAGGGTATTCATTTCACCCCCTCCCTGGTGCCTTCTCCAACACCTGCCCGCCAACCCAGCATTCCTCCTTGAGAAAGGCCAAACCAAATTCCCTCTCTACTCCTGATTACAAACCTTGGCCATGACCCCTTAATATCTTCATTTCTCACTGTTGATTGCTTCTTCGCTCCTAGCTTTATCCTAGACTACAGCTCTCAACATATATTGGGCATTCTTCCAACACCAAATCAGAGTCTAAAAACTATTTTCTAAGTTACCGGGGGAGGGGGGAAGTAGTACCATTATTCCAAAGAACATTCAAGAAACCAGAAAAGTAATAACAAAAATGCATTTAATCTCACTCAGAATCACAGCTAAACTCCTCAAACAAGTAATAAGATTCTCTATGACCTCCCTAGCCTATCCCACCCTACTCTTAACCTTAGTGCCCTGGCTTCTCTTCCTCTGCCTGTTCATCTCCAGCCATACTTGGTCTCCTGGCTGTTCCTTGCTCTGTCTGGGACTTTACATTGCTGTTTTAACCCTTCCTGTGTGAGGTGCGTGGCTCACTCCATCTTCCTTTGGTTTCCTGCTAGTAGACTGAATTTCTACCTCCTACCCCATGCCTTTCTTTTCTTGCTAGCACTCATCACTGTCCAACAGTCTTATATTTACTTACTTATTTGTTGATTATGGGTCTTTCCTTCTAAAAAATCTCCAGAAGGCAGAGATTTTGCATGACTCATTCCAAGAGTGTCTTGCATATGCTAAGTGCTCTATAAATATTTATTCAATGGCAAGGAGTTTTTCTTGCTCATCTCTGAATGTCAGATCCCAGCTTGGTATATGCTGAACTAATGAATGTTTAAGGGAAGTTTAAGTCATGGGGATGGATGAACTCACATCTCGAGTCAGAATAAGAATATTAAAAGGTCAAGCTTTGAAACTGGAGACCTGTCAGTGTTTAATGAATGAATGATGAGAAAGCAGCCAGTAGAACAGAGAAAGAACAATCCAATACTTAGAAGGGAAGTTGGAAGAGTTGTATGTTGGAAGCCACAGGAAAAGTGATTAACAGTGTTAAAAGGTGGCATATCCCATAGGACTGAAAAGAAGTGGTGTGTATAAAATTAAGCATGTAGCTGAAGGAAACAGAGGGGGAATGACAATGGACTTCGCTTTTAGAAAGTCTATCAGTGAGTGGGAGGGGAGAGTCAGATAGCGAAGCAGTATGGAAGATTTTTTTTTTTTTTGAGAAATAGAAAATGAAGAATAGAAGGAAAGGCTCAAGATCCAGGAGGAACTAGAGATAACAGAAAAAGATCAAGAGGAAACAGGAAGCGGCCAGCTGAGCAATAGGTCTCGGAACAGAGTGGGCAGGGGAAAGACAGGCAACAGTATTCAGAAACATTGGCGGGAGTGGAAAAGTAGGATTATTATCTCGAGTCTCTGAGGGAAGGAGTTGACGAGGTCACTTGTGAGTGTGGTTGGGGTTGACATGTTTTCCAAGCCCTTTCATGGCTGTAGGGGGCGAGGAGGGAGTCCCAAGCCAGCTCTGGAGTTCACTGCAGTTCAATCAAGAAGCTGCAAGAGCAGGTCAATCAGTCCCGCATCGAGGCCGGCCAGCCACCTGTGGCAGTGTGTCAGAGACATGGCGGCTGTCATCAGGGCCTGGAGCTCAAGCGCCCTGTGCAGAGGCAGGCCCAAGGCCTCAGAGCTAAGCACAGCATGCCTCAAAGAGTTTGTGGAGAATGGAATAAAAAGAATGAAAAATTTATTTTGGTACTAAAACTGTTTTAAAATCACATATGTAAGTAAAAAGTGGCAGATGTGGGTGGGGCAAATAGAAGGAGACAGGGGGAAAGAAACCAGATTTTTAATTTTTGTTTGCTTATTTTTAAGTTTTTATTTTTCATGATACAGTTCCACAAGCTCAGAGCTTTTCCCTTTCACTCTCATTATTTGCCATCCCCCACACTGAAACAAGACTTTTAAAATCATTATCAGGAGAAGCAAGGTAAGGCAAAGGAAGAGACAGAGATGTCTGACTTTGCTGTCTGTGTGGTGGCAGAACAAGGTCTAGAAGGTTCTGAAGAGGAGACATAACAACTGCTGAAAAGGGAGGGACCTGAGATCCTGGAGTCTTAATGAGACCGAAGCAGGAGAAACGTAGGCACACAGGTGGGAAACAGGCTGGGAAGACCAGAGAGAGCTGGCGTGCGCAACAAAGGAGCCACGGAGGTTAAACTTCCTGAGTTCAGTCCAGAGGTATCAAGGGTAGGCTGAAAGGAAAACCACACGGGCTGCAGAACAAACTAGCAACTCCTGTCTGCCAGGCATCTGCTCCCAGAACAAACCAGCTCCGGAGAGACCTCCAGGCACACCACCACGGCTGGGGCCATGAGGACAGTCTGAAACACAAATCCCTCTCCAAAACCAACCAGATTATGCAAAATGAGATCTACACCCTATCAGAGACAAAATAATTTGCTTTGACCCTACGTAATGATCTTACCTCGAATATATTTTGAAGCACACGCTTCGTTAACTCAGCCCCTTTTCTGAAGTCTTGCTTGGTGCCATTTTGCAAAGACTGGTAACTGCTTCACTTAAAACCGCCTCTCCCAATTTATGCAAGAAAGACGATGTAAGAATTTTAATTGTTGCCTCACACTCTTACAAGTGTGAACATTGCAAAAAGTCCAAAGGTGGCCAAAATAAAGAATAAACTCTGAGGCATGCTCAGGAACTAAAGCCAAAAATGATGAACATTGGTAACCTCCTTGATAGACATTTAAGTATTTTTATTTAGTTAGCCTACTTTGTTGAGGATGTTTTGCCACAATTAGAATTCAATTAAAGACTGCAGTCCTTTTTAAAATAACTGAATATCACTGCTGGTCAATTAAAAAAACTGCAAATACGGGCCCAGTGCAGTAGCCTAGTGGCTGAAGTCCTCACCTTGTACATGCCAGAATCCCATGTGGACGCCGGCCGGTTCATGTCCTAGCTGCCTCACTTCCATCCACCTCCGACTTGTGGCCTGAGAAAGCAGTAGAGGACGACCCCAAGCCTTGGGACATGGAACCCACGAGAGAGACCTCAGGGAAGTCCCTGGCTCCCGACTTCGGATTGGCTCAGCCCCGGCCGTTGTGGCCACTTGGGGAGTGAGCCAGCAGATAAAGGATCTTTCTCTCTATCTCGTCTTCTCTCTGTAAATCTGACTTTGAAATAAAAATGAATAAATATGAAAAAAAAAAAAAGACTGCAAATGGATTGTTTTCACTGCAGCACTTAGAGGCAGCAGATCAAAGCGAATACCCTTACCACTAGAATCTCCACATCCCTTTTTTTCTAAACCCTTATTATGCTTCTGAAGTTTTAAACTTTTTTTTTACTAGATAGTGTAGGCTCTTTTTAAAAACAAAAAAATCTATTTTCAACTTACTTCAAAGGTAGAGAGATAAAAAAAAAAAATCAAGACAGAGACAGTTGTTCTACCCATTGGTTCTTCAACTGGCCCCAGAAGCCAGCACAGAGCCACGCTGGAGACAGGACTCAGTCGGAACCTCCCATGAGCAAGGCAGAGCCTCGAGTACCCGAGCTGTGGCCGGCTACCTCCCAGCAGGCACAGTAACAGGAAGGTGCAATCAGAAGCCAAGCCAGGACTCAAACCCAGGCATTGACTCACACACAGCAATATGAGATGAGGGCCTTTCACGCAGTGTGTTAACCTCTGGGCCAAACACTCACAACCCTATTGTTCCTGAAGAGGTGTTATAAGCACCGCTCCAGAAGTTATTTCTAAGTAACCTCTCAGATCTCCAACACATAGTTATAGAGAAAGAAGGAGAGATGGAGAAAGCTCTCCCTTGTGCTGGTTCACTCCCCGAGTGGTGGCAATGGCCGGAGCCGGGCCAGTCAGAATCCAGAGCTTATTCTGGGCCACCCACATGTGTGTAGGGGCCCAACGTACCACCTCTGCTGCCTTCCCAAGCCTCTGCAGGGAGCTGCATCAGAAACGGAGCACCCAGGACTCAAACTGGCACCCATATGTAATGCTGGTACCACATGCAGAGCCTTAGCCTGTTACACCATGGTGCCAGCCCCCAAAATGCAGATTTAAATTGTAAGTTCTTTTGTATCTACCATCTTTTTCTGCTGAAGAACACCAGGAAGTAATTTGGTAAGCATAATGTGCCCCCAATTTAAAAGACTATCAACTTTGGATCAGGGATTGGAAACATTACAAGCCTCCACCACTAGGGGGCAAGACCACAAACCACATCATAATCTACAAGTGAGAAGGTGCAGTGCCTTCAGCCTCCTACTATGCAAGTGATCCCATGGACCAGTTAAGCTAGACAACCACAGAAGCAGCAGGTGATCTCTACAAATACTTCAAATGCATGGTAATAATTTGTAAATTTATGTAGCTCTGCGATTAATAAATAAACACCATTTATAATCCTTTGGGTTTGTCGACAGTGGGACAAACAATACTGCAAAATATCAGCCAAACACAGGCTGGTGTCCAAGGGCTCGGAGTGATTGGTGCAATGGCCTGTGACTCATCAGGGAACCATCAGAAGCCACACTAAGCAGGTGGCAAGGTATGAAGAAACTTGTAAAGGCATTTAACGTGCCCTTTAAAATGTGTTTCAACAGCACCAACTAGTCTACTAGTCAAGAAAAATGTTCTGCTCAGAAGAGATTGCCTCATTAAGTTTTGTGTAAGCCGGGCAGTTCATTTCTTCATATTCTTTCAGTTGCAAGTGAGCACCAAGAAGTTCTGATGTCAAGGGTTTTATTAGGTGCTAGCTTTCCATTAAACCATGAAACCTTGCTTTCCTCGGTCTAAATGACTGGGCACTCTCTGATTCTGCTTGGAACTCTAACTGGGTCCTACACATACTTGGCAGGAGCCCAAATACTTGGGCCATCTTGCACTGCTTTCCTAGGTTAGTTATCAGGAAGCTAGCTCAGAAGTAGAGCAGCTGGGGCTCGAACCAGCCATCATATAGGATGCCATCGTCACAAGCAGTGGCTTTTAACCCTCTGTTCCACAATGCTAGCCCCTGTGCTTTTTTTTTTTTTTTTTTTTAGCACTGAGTACTTGCTATCCAGTTTGTCTACACCAGTGTCTATTTTATATGGAATCTGTTTGTTACAAGATTGTATGACTAATTATTTAAAAATCAGTTTTTGGTCAACAAGAATGCTTAACCTCTGGCAGTTCTGTCACCATTCAATTAATATGAGGACCACATAAAAGCAACAGTTCAGGAGCATACATTTTCTGACTTGACGTATCAGCTATGAAGAAGTTGACATGAGTAAAAGAACAACTTCTTTTAGTACAATGGTTTGCAATCACCCACGTGATGGCTTTATGAAAAGGTTTCTGCCAAACAGGACCCATTCCCAGCAGCTGCCTGAGGACCCAGCACAGGGCAGGCACTTTGTAAAGTGGGCTTCCCTGAAGAGGGGGACATGGGCACTGTCCTAACACAAACTCGTTGGCCCTGTCTTCTCATCTAGAAAAGACCAAGGTGGTAGTGCTGCGGGTGCGGGTGGGAAGATAAATGTTCTCCTACAACTGGTTACACCATGTGGAATAAGAACTTAACTTGCAAATCTTATTAGTACAGATTGCTTTTCACAGTAGAGCACACTGCACTCTTCTGTTTAGCACACTGTCAACTCTAGATGCTTTTCAAGTTTTCACACCAGCCCTCCTGGGATCTTCATGTGTTTCTAACATGGCTGGTGAGAAATGCGGCTTGGATGTGTAGAATGGGATAACATGCCAACCATGGGACACAGCAGAGCCAGTCATGGGACACAGCAAGACCAGCCATGGGACACAGCAAAGCCAGCCATGGGACACAGCAAAGACAGCCATGGGACAGAACAAAGCCAGCCATGGGACACAGCAAGACCAGCCATGGGACACAGCAAAGCCAGCCATGGGACACAGCAAAGCCAGCCATGGGACAGAACAAAGCCAGCCATGGGACACAGCAAAGCCAGGCATGGGACAGAACAAAGCCAGCCATGGGACACAGCAAGACCAGCCATGGGACACAGCAAAGACAGCCATCTTGGGCCAATTATGAGACAGTCTTATGATCTTGTTTTCACTACACCAATCCTTCAATTCTAACAGTTTCTGTTTCCAAGAAAGATTGGCCATTGAAACGGACACATGTATAATTACTTTGGGTAATATTCCAAACTCTACTCGAAATGACAGTTTCTTTCCATTCCTGGATTTGCTTGATGTGTTAAAATAGCTTGAAAGGGAAGCTAAAAAGAAATGTTCCAGGAACTGAAAGGAATATAAAGAGTTTAAAAGCTATAAATCACCTATAAAACATCTGATCCAAAATTCAATCCATATGTAGTTAAAATATGTAAGCTAATCAGACTATTCATTCAATAAAAAGGTATATAAAATCAACAAAACACTATCCTTTCCCAGGCACACCATCAGATATTTCTAAAGGATCAGGCCTGGCACAATAGCGTAAGTGGTTAAAGTCCTTGCCTTGCATGCCTGGGATTCCAGATGGGTGCTGATTCTAATCCCCGTGGCCCCATTTCTCATCCAGCTCCCTGCTTGTGGCCTGGGAAAGTAGTTGAGGACAGCTCAAAGTTTTGGGACCCTGCACCCGCATGGGAGACCCAGAAGAGCTCCTGGCTCCTGGCTTCGGATTGGCTCAGCTCCAGCCGCTCCAGCCGCTTGGGAGTGAACCATCAGATGGAAGACCTTCCTCTCTGTCTCTCCTCCTTTCTGTATATCTACCTTTCAATAAAAATAAATAAATCTTTTTTAAAAAAAGATATTTCAAAAGGATCACATGAAAATGGACCTACAAGAGTCACGGCCTAGTGTGATGGTTTAGTGGCTAAATCCTCACCTTACATGTGCCGGGATCCAATATCGGCACAGGTTTATGTTCTTGCTGCTCTACTTCCCACCCAGGTCCCTGCCTGTGGCCTGGGGATGCAATAAAGGACGGCCCAAATCCTTGGGACCCTGCACCCGCATGGGAGACCCGGAAGAAGCTCCTGGCTCCTGGCTGCTGGCTCCTGGCTTCAGATTGGCTGAGCTCCAGTCACTGCAGCCACTTGGGTTCTCTCTGTCTCTCCTCCTCTCTATATATCTGACTTTCCAATAAAAATAAATAAACCTTCCAATAAAAATAAATACATCCTTTTTTTTAAAGATGTATTTATTTCTATTACAAAGTCAGATATACACAGAGGAGGAGAGATAAAGGAGAGATAGAGAGGAAGATCTTCCGTCCGATGATTCACTCCTCAAGTGACCGCAACGGCCCGGTGCTGTGCCAATCCGGAGCCAGGAGCCAGAACTTCCTCCAGGTCTCCCATATGGGTCCCAAAGCTTTGGGCCGTCCTCGACTGCTTTCCCAGGCCACAAGCAGAGAGCTGGATGGGAAGTGGAGCTGCTGGGATTAGAACCGGTGCCCACATGGGATCCCGGGGCTTTCAAGGCAAGGACTTTAGCCGCTAGGCCACGCCGCCGGGCCCAAAATAAATACATCTTAAAAAAAAAGTTTCAGGAGTGGGCTGTTCAGAGATTCTTTACCGAGAAGGGACTCAGAGGTAAGACAGCAAGCAGGAGAATGCACGCGAGCCAATTTAATGAAAACAAGTAACGAGCAAAGTGCCCCTGACAGACCAATCATGTACTTCAGGAAAGAGCTGAGCCCCGTCTGCATTCAGACTGCAGTCTATGGTTTGGGGTCTTGGTCCCCTCTCTCCATGCCCTTTCTGGGATTGCTGGATGACAGGCTTCCTGGGCATGGAATTCCTAAATTCCTCCCAGGGCTTTATAATGGACCCACTGATCCCTTTAGTGCAGGCTGGGGGAGAAGACCTCTGAAATGCCCAGGAGTGGGGCCCAGCATGGTAGCCTAGTGGCTAAAGTCCTCACCTTGAAAGCGCTGGAATCCCATATGGGCGCCGGCTCTAATCCCAGGCTACATTTCCCATCCAGTTCCCTGTTTGTAGCCTGGGAAGATAGTCGAGGATGACCCAAAGCCTTGGGACCCTGCACCTGTGTGGGATAGCAGGAAGAGGCTCCAGGATTCAGGCTTCAGATTGGCACAGCTCCGGCCGTTGTGGCCACCTCAGAAATGAATCAGAGGATGGAAAATCTTCCTCTCTGTTTCTCCTCCTCTCTGCATATCTGCCTCTCCAATAAAAAAAAAAAATACATCTTTAAAAAAAATGCCCAGGCGTGGGTTGGGATCAATCACACCAGCATATTAAATGATGATAAGACTTTTGAATTATAAATGCTGGTTTCTAAATTTCTTCTTTATTCAACCACACACATGTTCACTCAATAACGTTACTGAACTGAAGTGCTTCTTTGGATGTGAAATGCTGTTCTGTTCCCAAGGCTGGCTTCTGCATTTCTTTCCTTATCCATCCCTATGCGGTTCCTAACAGATGGATCCCTGCCACCTATGTGGGACACGTGGATTGAGTTCCTGGCTCCTGTCTTCAACCTGGCCCCCAGACAAGGCTCTTGTAGACATTTGGGGAGTGAACCTGCAGAGGGTAAGAGCTTTCTCAGTCTGTCTCTTTGCCTTTCAAATAAATATATAGAAATATTATTTTCAAAATCAAAACAAATGCCCTTCCTCCCCTCTTCCCCTGTCCCCCAAAAAAGCTAGTAAGGACAGTCCGAGCAGGTATCTGGTTGTTCAGATGAGGAGTTTGGGTTTCCTCTTAGTAAAAACCAGCTGCATCCCTTCTAAGCCCATACAAAGAAAGTGCCACCAGCAAAACAGGGAAAGGTACTTGTTTTCAGGCCACAATTGGTGGTTTCTTCTCTCCTGTGGGTTTCTTTTCAAAGTTGGATATAAACACAGGAGCAGTGACAGCCAGCATTTGCCACAGTAACACTCTGCATTTGGCACACAGCAGCTGAGCCATCCCTGTCGCCAGAGAACCACCACAGGTTGCCTGCAGGTAATACACTTCAGACATCAATGCATCCTCACATGTCAGAGGGATATGCGCCAAGGGACATCCAAGCTCACTTCGACTCATGTGTCATTGCTATGTGGTCCCTTTTGAAGAAAGAAAATTATCTGAGGCAGCTTAGAATTAACTGAAGTATTGGGAAAAGATCAATTACTAATCCATCAACAACTATACTCTAAGGGAAAGTCACCTGCTCCTGGAATGAAGTCCTGGATCACAAAACACAATTCCCACCCTGTCTCTGGAACAGCTCCATAACTGTCCAGAGCACTGACAATAAAGTGGAAAAATAAACAGTCTCCCCTACTGTATTATTTGGGAATCTCACAAATCATGGGGATTGTTCCCCACTCACCATTCACCCCTATAAAAGCAATAAACCCCACAGCAGACACCAACTGAGCGCTCTCTCACTGAATTCCCTTCCAATACCATCTACTTGGAGGTATCATTGGAACCCACAGACTGAGGGCTCTGTCCCACCAGCCTGCTCTCCATACCAGGCACCAATGGCAAGCCCTAGCTTTTTTCACTTGTGCTCTAAATTTGACTCATTTGTTGGAGGAGTTCACAGAACTCAGATAAATGCTTACATTTACCATTATAAAGAAAACTGCAAAGAACATTACAAAAGATGAGAGGACACATGGGAAAGAGAATGCTGAAATGCGAGAGGTGGCCCCAGTGCAATAGCCTAGAGGCTGAAAAGAAAGAAAAATGGGAGGGAACCCCCTGTGCCTGCCTGCCCAGAAGCTTCGTACCCCAGGAACCTGCATGGGCTCAGGTATCCAGATTTTCTCCAACATTTGCCCTTTGGGAGCTTTTTAGGTGATTAACTGTATAAGCCTGGTTCAAGGGACAACCATGTGACAACAAGACTGAATGAAAAGCCTGTCGGTGAATGCAACCAACTGGGTGGGCGAACCCAGCCGGGCCCATCTACTTGGATTTTTCTTAGCCTCTGGGCAGCACTCCTTCCTCCTCAATATGGGGCCGGAAGGGGAGCCTATGATCTGTTATCAGACAAGGTAGCCCAGACCGTTTCTGCAGGGGAAGATTAGAGTACATGCTTAGTTTTTATGACCTGCCTTGGGGAAGAGACACTGTAGTTCCCATGGACTGCCTTGGAGGGACAGCGTGGAAAGGTATGAAAACAGAAGGTCAGGAGAAAACTTGGCTGAAGCCGATAGTGTCCAACATTAACTTTCTCACATATGAAATAATAAGGGCTGTGGGTGTTATAACCCCAGAACTGTGGATGAAAACCAAAATATGTACATGAGTCCTTTAAAAAAAAAGTTTTTGAAAATAGGTTGGGACCAGCATTACGGCAACAGTCAGTTAGGCTGCTGCCTCCAAAGCTGGCGTCCCATGTGAGCACCAATTTCAGTCCTGGATGCTCTGTTTCTGATCTAATTCCCTGCTAATGTACCCGCAAGGCAGCAGAAGATGGCCCAAGTGTTTGAGCTCTTGGCTCCTGGTTTGGGCATGGCTCAGACCCAGCTACTGCAGTCATCTGGAGACTGAACCAATGAATGGAAGATCTCTGTGTGTATTATTCTCCCCTATCCCTCTCCTAACCTGCCTTTCAAATAAATTTTAAAAAAATCATCTTTGAAAAAAAGGTAAGTTTATTTTAGTGCAAAACTTGCAATTGATGCAATTAAATATATCATCACAGAAGCCAGAGTCCCCAGTTGAAGGCCCTCTGAAATGATGGAAAGCCACTCAGAAGTAGCCAGGAGAGAGTGGAGAGCAGGAGAACAAGCTCAGATTCTCCCAAAGATTCCATGCTCAAGCTCAAGCTGTCAAGGAACATCTAGACCATGGGCCAGAAGCACCCGCCCATGGTCCCTTCACACCAAGCTGAGGTGGCAAGAAGCATGCAGAGCAGTGTAACGGGAAAAGCATAATTCTAGAGGTGGTTATCTTGGGCTCTGGAAGGCAAATAAACATTTTGAAACATGAACAACCGTGCAAGAAGTGGAAAAACTTTTTATTCCACACAGCTATATATCAACTCTCATTTTCTGGCCAATATACTCTGAATTCAGCCAAGTTACATTCTTGGCTCTCAGTTCAGGGCAGTGTGGTCTATGGGTGATTGCACGATCCCATAGAGAAAACCAAACAGAACACCCTGGGAGTCATTCAGTATGGACCCAGCACTCAGCAAGCCTCTAATCTAGAAACACAGCAGCCCGGCATGGGTCATAAGCAAGACCCATTCCCAAGTCCTACTCACCTACACATATGCACAAATGCACACACACAAAGGTAACCTATTTTCCACTCCTTATCTCTCACGTAAGGAAACTGAACAACCACAGGTCACCCCCAAATCATCTCCATCCTGCACTGAGAACATGGTTTTGCCTCAATTCAGTATCACTCTTATCTCACTGATGCACACACCTCCTTACCAACCATGAAATAGGGGTACAGTTCCTGAAATAAATGACTGCAAGTAGAATTCTAACAATAACATTTATTCAAGAGGCAGAAAGAGAGAAATAAAGAAGCGGAGAGAGCGCGAGCGAGCTATCTATTGACTTTTATTCCCCAAATGGACTGGACTGGGGTCAAAGTTGAGCCCTGTGAACATAAATTCAGGTCTTTCACTTTGCGCGCAAGGACCTAATTACCTGAGCAATTCGTGGGTAGCTGGAGCTAGGAGCTCCCGCGGGCCTAGGTCCTGCCAATATGAGACACAGTGGCCTTAATGGCCAAGCCAAAAGCCTGCATGGTAAGTAGAACTTCTGTTACCATAACTCCTAAGGATCAGATCCAGTGGGCTAACTAAGGAATAATCAGCGAATTCCTGAAGGCTCAGAATACCTGTTGTCATTCTCCTTGACATATAGTAGCTATTTGTCAAACAGAACTGAACATAATGTTAAGTTTGGAAATATTGGATGAAATTATGCAATAAATATAGAGAACTCAATAGTTCAAATTTATATTATTCCAGTTGTAAATTCCAGTTGAAAAATTCTGAGAGTATCTGCTCTAGCCACCTTTTTAGACAAGCACAAAACTAAGACTCAGGATAGGGAAGAGAATCACTCAGGACCTAAACCCTCAGAGATTACAGAACCAGTGTGTGACTGCTGGCGCTCTCTTGCTCACTCGCTCTCTCTTACACACACATTACTTCTACTTTTTTTTCCTGGGGGAAGTCATTTGCTCCTATAATCTAGGAATGAGCAAGCCAATATTCTAGTAAAACTCTGGTATCTTAATTTCTCTCATTTAACAGACCTATTTTATGAACACATTTCTTTGTACCTAAAACTGAAATCTCCCACACAGGGTGTTAAATACAAAACAGATATTCCAGTCTCTCTTCAACAACCTATTCTTTTAAAATCAAGTCACCATCTCAACCTTTTGCTTTTGCTTTTTTTTTTAAGATTTATTTATTAATTTGAAAGACAAAGTTACAGGCAGAGAGGATGAAACAGAGATAGATCTCCCCTCAGTCGGTTCTCTCCTCAAGCGGCTGCAACTGCCACGTCTAAGCCAGAGGCCTAGAACTCCATCCAGGTTCCATCAGGAGAGCAAGGGTCAAAGCCCTTGGCCTATCTTCTGCTGCCTTCCAAGGCACGTAGGCAGGGAGCTGGATCAGAAACAGGGTAGATGGGACTCCAAGTGGTGTACAGACATAGGATGCCAGTGTTTGGGTTGTGTTGTGGTGTATGGGGGTGTGGGTGGGTGTGTTGGGGTGTGGGGGAGTGTTGCTTAACTGGTTGCACCACAATTCTGTCCTCCCTCCTGTTTTCAGTGCTGCCTTACAGCCCGGCTAGACTAACAGCGAGAGTGATTCCATTCAATTTAAACATTTTCAGGAAAGGAGGCCCAGATTATAAAACATGTTACCAAGGTCGCCCACCTAGTAAAGCCAGCATGGGAGCCTACCATTGTGATCCAGGTCTGTCTGCCCCTAGGAAATTACTTTTGAGACTCGGAGGATCTGTTACTAAAAAACCTTCTCTTCCCTTAAAATTGAATCTCTTGTTATCTATTTTTAATTCCTATGTTCAATAATTAAATTCCTATTACACAACCTATGTCTAGAGGGGGTTTTTGTTTTGTTTTGTTTTTTCTTATCATAGCAATTATCTTCCCCCAACATGAAGAAAACTAAGTAACTAATAACGAAATGTACTGATCTTTCTTGTCTGCCAGGCAGAGTTGAAGCAGCCCTCCTATTTGTAGCCCTTCATGTGATTTCAATAAAGTGAACATTTTAAATCTCTGTCCCATTATTGAAGGATTTTATCTAATTCCTAAATTAGCACCCCCCAGCTCTCCCTACACAATCAGTTTGTATTCCTTTCAGATGAAAAGTGTAGACAGGAAATTAGATGATGAAATTCAGTGAAATGAACAGGCACTTTAATTCCTTCTGCTAGACACTGGCAACCAAAACCAGCATTTGGGAATGTAAGGGGCACAAAGGCAGTCACTGAGCACTAAAACCTCTGGCTTATCTACTCACCCGGGCTGAGCTGGTTTGGATGGAGTGGGGAAGCAGTATATAACAGTATAGCAAATTGTCCACTTTGCTGCCAACAACAGTGGGAAAATGCTAAGGCAGAGATGACAGGCCCTGTGGCATAGCACTGTACTTTGGGTTTCCTTAAACATTAATCATAAGATGAAGTAACTTAC
The DNA here is from genome assembly GCF_030435755.1 of Ochotona princeps. Classification (NCBI taxonomy): domain Eukaryota; kingdom Metazoa; phylum Chordata; class Mammalia; order Lagomorpha; family Ochotonidae; genus Ochotona; species Ochotona princeps. Next base: position 13,235,759 of record NC_080854.1, on the reverse strand, counting down.
ACAGTTATAAAAACTAAAATGCAAAAAACAAAATTCTAATATTACTAGCAGGATTTGTGATGAAGAATTAATAATTAGCATTTTGAACCTAGAGCTGAACAACAGTAGTTCAGCTATCCCATTAGCTTACTGTCATTGTCTGTGTTAACAAGGCTAAGTAGAATTAAGACAGAAGCAAATTTTGGTTAAAGGGTTTTCTACTCTCACACTGCTGACAAAAAAAAAAAGCAATCAAATAATTACACAATTTAAAAAGACAAAAAAGAAAAAAATATTAATGTTTTAATTATGGCATATAAAATAACAAGATGCATATACACATTCCGCGTGGTCCACTGCTGTAACCCTATGGCTCCACAGAGAAAGCAAACAGAAAGCTAGCTAATGGACCAGTGGTGCCAGAAGGGTACAACAGCAATCCTTCCCACTTGGATGACTCCCACAGTCGCACCCATCCAGCCTTCTGACAAATAACCTGTAACTGCTTGCTTTGGGTCAGACAGTGCTCTGAGCAAAAGCGACAGAGCAGGGAGCCATGCACAAAGAGTCGCTTCCCGTATCTCAATTCCAATACTGCTTTTAGGTTGCAAGAATCAATTTCCATCAGGGCCCCTCCATCACACATACCTAAAGCCAAGGTCACCTTTGCTCCCTACGTCTTTCCTTCTTTGTACTCCCTGTGTCTGTTAAAGGATTTGTTTATCCTGACCACTTACTTTCCAGTCAGGCTAAACTCTAGCTTCTCCTTCACCTCCGCCCAGTCCTTCCACATGTCACAATAGCCCTGCAATGCTGCTTCATGGTGCTGCCAGCTTTTCATTGTCGCTGATATTTGGTGAAGGACTTCACCATTTTGTGCCTAGATTTTTGCATGAGCCTGCTAAGTGAAGGGCTGAGGCTTCCTATCCAAAAGCTGCCCAACAATTCCTCTCCACCTCAACTGACGGCAACCAGACACTCCTCCCCTGCCCCCCGCAAAAGCTTCACGTGAATTCTTGACTCTCCATTCTTCTCCACATACAATCCATCAGGAAATTCTGCAGACAGTTTCACTAATGGTCAACACCCACCATCCTGCTTTAAACGACACACATCACTACAACAGCCACAGTGGCCTCCTTACTCTCCTCCCAGCTTTATTCTCACTATAATACAGTTTACTCTGAACACAGCAACCAGAGTGAGCTTTTAAGGTGAGAGTTAGGGGATGATAGTTCTCTACTCAAAATGCTGTGAGGGAGCCCGTCTCAAGTCAAAATCCTTAAAAAGGGCTCGCTGGGGGCCAGAGTTGTGGCACAATGGGTTAAGCCACTGTTTATAATGCCAACCTCCTGTATGAGTTGTCAGCTCAAGTTCCAGCTGCTTCATGTCTGACCCAGTTCACTGCTCATGAAACTGAGAAAGCAGTGGAAGACGGTCCAAGTGTATGGACCTTTCAGGTCTCCTGTCTTTCAAAGAAATAAATCTTTAAAATAAAATCTTAAAAAAAATTTTTAAGCCTCTGTTTCTTTCTGGCCTCGTCTCCTCGACTCCTTCATTTATTAAGTCTACTTTTCAACTCTAGGTACTGGCCTCCTGAGGTCCTCACACTCAGAAATGCAATGCCTAAATATCCTCCCCACGCTCACAAGCCTCCTTATCCCATGTTAAATTCTCCCCGCCCCAAAGCAGCTACTGTCTTCTGTAATAGGCTCCTAGTGTCCACTCACAGTTCTCATGGCTTTTTCCATTGGAATACAAACTCTGCCAAGGAGGAATTGCTGTTGGTGCCTTGGTTCTTGCCAGCTGTCTCAACAGCAGTGCTGGACAGCGAACTCCGTTAACGGACTGACCGCCCCACACACCACATCTGTCTGAGGCTTTCTCAGGAGCAGTTCCCGATATCACCTCCCTGCCATAATTTCTTTAGTGATACCATAAATTAGGCTTCTCTCTCAAAGGAAAAAAAAAATATCCTAACTCTTCTTGGCTGGTTCCTTTCAGCATTTTTGCTTTAATACTACTTTTAACATTTTTAGTACATTTGTCATTATTTTATAAAACAGGCTTCTCTGAGTTTACAAATGTATATGGTAGTTTTTCTGGCCTTCTTTGTGACAACTGGACTCACATATTATCCTTTTGAAAGTTATTGATTTAAAAAAAGGATTTTTTTCATCACGGGTACTGCTAAAGTCTGGACATGGTAAGGATATAGAAATTAAATAGTAATAAAGATGAAACAGCATGATACACTGAAAAAGTTCTAATGGGAATAAACAGATCATTTGATATTAAATTCAGTGAATTATATCCAGTCAGCACTGAGATTTGGATAAATCAGTAACTTCTATTTTATTTTAAAGAAGATGCTTCCCTTTTTTTGAGAAATTTATTTATTTTAATTGGAAAATGAGATTTACAGAGAGAGGAGGAAAGACAAAGAGGAAGATGTTCTGCCTGATGAATCACTCCCCAAGTGGCCACAATGGCTGGAACTGAGCCAATCTGAAGCCAGGAGCCAGGAGCTTCTTCCGGATCTCCCACATGGGTACAGGGTCCCAAGGCTTTGGGTCATCTTCTACTGCTTTCCCAGGTCACACACAGGGGGCTGGACAGGAAGTGGAGCAGCCAGGACACGAAACAGTGCCCATATGGGAACCTGGTGGATGGATGATGAGGACCTTAGCCACTCGGCTACCACGTCAAGCCCAGTAACTCCTATTTTTTAAATTCAAGGGACACTCTGAATTATTTTAATTTTTGTACACAAAATGACACTTCATATAAAGCTCTTTCAAATTTCTATAGCAATGTAACAATACTGTAGTTAAGTCTGCTTAGTGTCAGTACAACAAAAGGCTTTTGCAGTCAAAATTTCTATTAACATCCTCAAAAATAATACTTACATTTAAGGTGCATAGATCCCTTCTAACACATTTTGCCAAATACTACAGACTGGTTTTGTTTATTGCCTTTAGAATATTAGTTAACACTTACTAAGCAGGTATAACATATCAAGTTCTATATTAATAGTGTTTTGCAGGCAATTAACTCATTTAGCCTCCATTATCAAAGAGGTCAATGCCATTTCCAAACTTACAGGGGACAAGGCACAGATTTCAAAGACATGAAGTAACTTGCCCAAAGAAAGAACTACTAAATAAATTTAGCTTTTATCTCAAACCCTTCAAAGTAGATCACTCCATGTCAAGCTCAGTGCTGTGAATCTCACTTCAAAAGAATGAAAGAAAACTTCAATAAGTACTAGTTGTACTGATACTGAAATTCTGAATCTACATGCCATAACTAGTCCCAGGACCAGAGTGGAACAGGTTGAACCAAGGAGTCAAACTCAGGTGGCCAGCACCAGGGTGGGAAAACCCATTTCACTGGGAGTGTAGAGTTGAAAACAAAAAAGCTGGTCTCTCCATAAGGCTAATCATAATGATCATAAGGGACAGCCTTGGGAGCAGCTCCTGCCAACCTTGTAAGAGAAGAGCAAACTGCTGAGAATAAAGGCAGAAGCAGATAGGGAAGGAAAAATCAGAAGACAGAGGCAAAGATCCCAGAGTGCATGATGAAGGCCTCTCAGGTTTGGTCCCAGATCTTCCTAGCTAAGAGCCTGGTCTTGCCGTTAGATTGAATGAGAAATCCAAGAATCTGGAGTAATTCCACACTTCTGTGTACAGGCCTAAGTGGGTTCATACACGGGTTGACAAGCCATGTAGCTTCCACTGACCAGAATGCAAACAAAATGAGCAAGAATATGAAATGCCAGCATTTGGAAAGACAACCAGTCAACTTGAAGAACAAAGTGGCAAACTATGAAAGCCTTAACATGAAAATCAGGATTACTTATTCAAGAGGAAACGGAATGAACTTAGAGTCACATGCTCTTACATATGTTTAAGTTGACATTTAGTTCAGCAATTGTTCAAGTTGAAAGGACATACTCTCCCACTTCTCACACACATCCATAGTTACACATAAAACTGCATCTCTGACACGGACCTAACGTCTACATATCATAGAGATCTGAAAAACATTTTTAAAAAAGAACAAGTTTCTCTTTGATCTTACATTGTTTTTCCTTTTCTTTCTAAATTCATGTATTTTTTCCATACCCAGTAGAATCTCAATATTAGCATAACTTTTTCTTTTAAAGATTTACTTATTTGCTTCAAAGGCACCATTACAGGCTGAGACCGAGAGCCAGGAGCTTCCAGGTATCTCACATGGGTGACCAGGCCTGAACACCTGGCCTGTTTTCTGCTGCATTTTTAAGTGCATGAGCAGGGAGCTGGAACAGAATTAGAGCACCTGGGACATGAACCAGCTGGTGTTTCAGGCAGCAGCTTAGCCTTTCATGCCACACCACCAGCCACTTGACCATAAGGTTGAAATTATTTTAAAATACTTTGTAATGGAGTGTCTAAAAGTATTATTGGTGCATCACTGACCAAATCAAACGGGTAGGTAAATCCACTGTGATATAAAGAGATTTTTTTTCAGTGATATATCCATCAATGAGATAAGTGGGTTCCATTTTTTAATGCAATAGAAGACTATTGCTAGGATGAGATATGGTTCAGTAACAATTTTATTCCTGTTTTCATAGTAGATATAAGTCCCAAGAAACCTTTTCACATAAATAAGTAGAAAGAAATGGAAATTTTGCTACTGTGATGTTATTCAATTCTCTTGACTTATCAGTAACGTGAAAGTAAAAAACTGAAAGTGGCTTCATATCTGGTCCTATTAACCATTCATTTTCTCAACAACACTGTATTTTGAATTTTCCCTTGTGTGTCTCCTGGAGGTTTTCATATCTGAGGCCAATGCAGTAAGATTTAGGATGAGAGAGAAGAGGAGGAAGAAGAGAGAGGGAAAGGGAAAGGGAAGAAGAGAGACAGAGGCACCTCTCTTCTAATTGAAGAGGTAGCAACACTGATTTCCCTGCAGTCCTACACCTGCCCATCCACCCCTCCAAATGTCTGTGTAACCCCAGCAGTGTATCATATCTCTGACTCAACATGCCTACTGTAGCTTCTCTTACTTATTCATTCATCTTACTGAGCAACTTCAACATGCCAGAAACTTAACCCGGACACTGGAGATATAGTCGTGAACCACCAAACAACTAACTCCAAGTACTAAAGGAAAGGAGCACACCATCTGTGAGCTCTGTGCCTGTGGCTCCTAAAAGGCTGGCTGTTATCCCCATCCCCAATGAACACCATTAACAGACTGTTACCCCGGCAGTCACTGCATGCCAGAGCCTTGGTTAAAGCCAAACAGAGAGGATGCACTTGGTGTGACACATTAAGTCACCGTTTAAATTCATTTAAATTCTGCAAATCATGGCCAGAATTGGGTAAGTTCTTTTCAGTGTGCATAATATTAACCTATTGGTTAGCCTTAAAATTTGGAACATAATTTTGTTCTAAAACTATAGAAAATCACTGTCTTGCTTAGTGCCTGTTTTGGAAGATTATTTTAAATCATTGACCCAAAAAATTTACTCTTCCTTTCAAGAGGAAAGCACTGGTCCGGAGGATAACAGACTCAACGCTTCTCCAGAAAACAAAGTCAGTCATCCACGAACAGCAACAACATAAAAATGCACATTCCCTATGATGGAAATTTTCCTCCATCAGGTATACTCTTGTCGAAAAGCAGAAGCCAACATGCTATCCCGAACTGAAAAAGTATGAGTACTGTAAGTGCCAGGGTAAATGACTCTCAATACTTTATTAAGAACAGAGCTGCTCCATCCAACAACACAGCTACAAATTATAATTATCACAAGAAACCGTACCCTTTGTCAAAGGACAAACCTCATGTTGCTGGTCAATTTCCCCCACTCTTGCTAATATTGTGCCCTTTTTCTTAAAGATTTATTCATTTATTTGTAATTGGAAAGTCAGATTTACAGAGAGAAGGAGAGACAGACAGAAAGACATTCCATCCATTGACTCATTTCCCCAAGTGGCCACAATGCCAGAGCTGAGCTGATCCAAAGCCAGCAGCCAGGAACCTCATCCACGTCTCCCCTGTGGGTACAGGGTCCCAGAACTGTGGGCCGTCCTTGACTGCTTTCCCAGACCACAAGCAGGGAGCTGGATAGGAAGTGGGGCAGCTAGAAGATCAATCAGCAGCCATATAGGATTCTAGCAGGTGCAAGGCCAGGACTTCAGCCACTAGGCTACCATGCCTGGCCCTACTATGCCCTTTTTAAAAATTGGGATATGTACAGTCAGGAGTTAAGAAATTATTTCATAAGTAAAGATTAGCTAATATAAAATATATAATTAGAATTTCATTTCTGTTAGAGATGGTATTCTTGCAGTTACAGCCACTATTTTACGTATCAGCCTTCAACAGTGAAGGCAACAAATAGAGCGAGAAGGGCCATCTGAGGCCAGAGGGAAGCGGGCTGAGCCACACCAAAGATGAATTAACTGTGCCTTCAAAAGCACAACAGTCCAACCAGTCCAACAGTCATTCTGACCAAGGATAGAATTCCACCATGACCCAAGTGAGGGAAAAATACTCCCCAAGGTTCTCTACAAATTAAAACCCTATGATTCTGAAAATCTGCCAAAGTTCAGCAAGTCACATCAAATTTAGGCCATCCATACATGGCACCTCCAATATCTATGTTGAATCTATTGCCAGTTTAACAATATTGAGAAACAGGATATGTAAGCTGTCTTTACATTCTCTTTGTGTCTCTCAAATGAAGAAAAATAATGTTTGTAAGAGCCAAAGAGAAAATTTAGCCATTGTAAAGCTCTTGTTACCAACCACAATCTGTCAGAACTCATGCTATAGCCCAGGTATCATTTACCACAAATCTTGTTCATCACTTATACTTTTAGTTCACATAGCTGTCTGGCATGGAAAAGCTACCAACCAGCCCTATGCTTTCTACATGCTTTATAACAGCACCAGCCCTGGAAAAGTGCAAGAATAACTGACCTGGATGCATTCACCAGTCCTCCCTGTTTTCAGGACTGGTCAAAGGAGAACGCAAGCCAGCAGGAAGATTGCTAGAAACTCAGATACCACTGTGCTTCTGGCCAGTACCAGCTCGTCACTGACCCTTGTGCTCTGGCTTTATGATAGCCATGGATTCCAGAGGGAGATGCAGAGCCTATTGACGGCATGTGGGCATTCCCAAGGCAAGCCTGAAGCAAAGCCCAAGGGTGCCTCTCTGGCACAGAGCTCTACTCCTTACCCCACAAAGTTTCCTTCCAGATCACATTCTCGAGCATGGCTTGTTTCCACTACCATCATTTCACAAAATCACAGAATCGTAATTGTGCTATAAACACTTGGCCTAAATGCACTTCCCCTCCTTCCTCTTGACAAGAACCAAACAAATGTTGTGTAATACTCCAAAGAGTCTAGATCCACATAACAGACTCCTTTTGTTTCAGAAACTAAATTACTTCTTTATACTCCATCCCCACACTGCAATCAAGACAATGCACCCTACCTCTCATGCTACTCACAGGAATTAGGATGAACTCATCAAGCAAATGCTTGCTTCTAACCACCATTTCCCCCCTTCTGTTTTGCTTGGTCTCACTTTGTCCTAGGTTTCAATAGTTATAGCTTCACCATTCATAACATGTAAGATTTTCTATAGGTACATAAGTTACCTACAGGGGAAAATGGGTTGGGTTATCTTCATCAACTTCCTGAGCTGAGGCCTCTACAGAATCATGGCTGCCTTAGTCTTATAGTAAGGTCTGCTACCAAAACACTTACATGGAGGAGCAGACAACACACAAAGAATATCTTTCCCTGTCTGAGCATAATGATCTTCAATTTGTTAATTCTCAAGGTTCAGTATTCCTTCACCTGTGTACAACACATTCGCTTTCATGTACTGGCAAGTTTTTACCAAGCCTGTCCCATGTATGTTGCATTTGGGTTATGCTAATTTCAGATCATGGATTCCCAGTATATAAAATAAATATCCTTTCATTCTTTTTAGTTTTAAGTCTTATTTCCCAGCTGCTATTTAGCAACAATGCTAAAAGGATCTAGGAAAAAAAATTCAGCCATCTAACAATACTTCTTGTGCCATAGGCCAACCTATAATCTTTTCTAATTTCCTCCTCTAGCCTTTGTTTTGTTTAGAAACTAGTATTTATTTTCAACAGGGACTAACAAGGGTTTTTTTTTTTAATTTATTTATGTTCTTTTGCTACAGTTTACAAAATTTTTCTTCTCCTTATGCCAGTCTGCTAAGTCTGCCGTATCAGTTGGCGATTTCTTACAATATCGTAAAGGAGCTCCTTAGGAAGGAAGGCTTATTTCTTTTCAGAGCTTGGAGCATCACAGATTTGAGGTTGGGCAGCCCCACTGGTTCAGGCACCCAGTGAGGCTGAAGCATGGTGGAAGATTTCCTGGCAAGCCAAGAAACACAGAGACAGAGAGGAGAAGCCAAACTTGGCCAAAGACCTCAAAACCTCCTATGGGTTTCTCTTTCTCAGGAGACCAAATCTCCATTCATAATCTATTAACCATCCATCTACTGGACAAAAACATAAGATGTAAAGGCTTAAACACCTGCCTAAGTATGGGGAACCTTATCCTGTCCAGGCTGTAACAACTGCTGTCAGAAAACAACAGAAACTGGATAGTTTAAGCAACAGATATGTACTTTCTCACTGGTCTGACAGCTGGAAGTCTGTAATCAGGGTGAAGGCATGATCAGGTCCTGTGCAGGGCTCTCTTGCTGGCCTGCGGTCCTACATCCTCTCTCTGTGTGCTTCACGGCAGACAGAGAGAGGAGGGAAGCCAGCCCCCAGAGAGTCTTCTTCTAAGACCACTGATCTCAAGAGGGTCCCATCCTTACGATCTCACTTTTGATTCCTTCCTCAAAGCCCAGATCCAAATGGCATCACATTAGGAGGTCAAGTTTTCAACATATGAATTTGGTGGGAATTCAAAACATCACATTCACCTTTTAGGGACAGTTGTCATTTGTTTCAAAATGAATCTATGGACAGTACCTCTTCATTTGGTAAGCCAAGATGGAACACCTGGAAAGTCTTAGGCCCTGGCTGAGTACCAGGTAATCATGAACGGATGCATAAAATGGGCCTGGCACAGTAGCCTAGTCGCTAAAGTCCTCACCGGCGCCGGTTCATGTCCCGGTAGCTCCACTTCCCATACAGCTCCCTGCTTGTGCCCTGGGAAAGCAGTCGAGGACAGCCCAAGGCCCTGGGACCCTGCACCCCATGGAAGACCCAGAAGAAGTTCTTGGCTCCTAACTTCTGACTGGCTCCTAACTCTCATTGCAGTCACTTGGGGAGTGATTCAGCGAACAGATCTTCATCTCTATCTCTTCTCTTCTCTGTATATTTGACCTTGCAATAAAAATAAATAAAACTTAAAAAAAATTCCTGGTATCAACAGGCCTAATATTTTCAGGTTCTAAATGTAAGTACAACAGCACTCACCACCCAACGGGGATATGTTACAAGACTCCCAGGGGATACATGAAGTCATGCATAGCACCAAATGCTGTATCTCCTATGGCTTTTCCCATACTTACACACCTATGATGAAGTTTAACTGGCATACTGGGGTGAGCATTCAGCCTGGTGATTAAGATGACACTTAGGGGCCCGGCGGCGTGGCCTAGCGGCTAAAGTCCTCACCTTGAAAGCCCCGGGATCCCATATGGGCGCCGGTTCTAATCCCGGCTGCTCCACTTCCCATCCAGCTCCCTGCTTGTGGCCTGGGAAAGCAGTCGAGGACGGCCCAATGCATTGGGACACTGCACCCGCGTGAGAGACCCGGAAGAGGTTCCTGGTCCCGGCATCGAATTGGCGCGTACCGGCCCGTTGCGGCTCACTTGGGGAGTGAATCATCGGATGGAAGATCTTCCTCTCTGTCTCTCCTCCTCTCTGTATATCTGGCTGTAATAAAATGAATAAATCTTTAAAAAAAAAAAAAAAAAAGATGACACTTAGGACACACACCTCACATGTCGTAGTGCCTGTATTCAAGCCTTGGCTCCATTTCTAATTCCAGCTTCCTGCTAATGCACATTCTGGGAGGCAGTTAGGAGGATATGTCACTTAGATCTGTCCTCCGGAAAAGTCCAGCTGATGGACAAGATCCACCCGCCACAGCTACAGGACACTCCCCCACCCTGCCCCACCCATCCCAAGGCTTTCATGGTAAAGCTGTCGCTGCCAGGCTGCTACCAGCCTCTGTCTGACCAGGCAGGAGTCCTGGAGTCAGGCAACAGGCAATAGGCAGCTGTGTTCAGGGACGCCTCATCTGCCTGGTCTAGAACATCTCAGAGCTGCAACGTGGCCTGAAGTTCTTCCCAAGCCCACCTTCCCACTCTTCGGACCCAGCTGTTGGGCCTGCACTGTCATCTGAGGGCTCTGCTTGTCTCTGAAGTTCCCTTCCCTCTACCCTTCACACACAGAGAGCGAGAGAGAGAATTATAGTTAAATAAAAGTTTAGTAAAGATTATTCAGAACGCCACAAACCTCAGCAATCATAGGGATACCCGCAGAAAAAAACAGGATCCCCAAACTGCCCTGGTAGCCAAAAGGTCCAAAGATGCATTCTTTTGTCAGCACGTCCCATCAGATTTTCAGACTGGTCAAAAGATTCCTCTCTTCCAGCTATATAACCATAAGTAAGTAGGGGTGGCCCTTGTGGCACAATGCCTTAAGCTTCCACCTGAGATGCCGGCACCCCATAACAATGCCAGTTCAACTTTCTGCTGCGTCACTTCTGATTCAGTTCCCTGCGAATGTGATTAGAAAAGTAGTGAAAGAGAGTCCAAGCGTTTAGGTCCCTGCACCCACGTGGGAGACCTGGACAGAATTCTAGGCTCTGGCTTCAGGCCAGCCCAGGCCTGACTGTTGTGGACATCTGAGAGGTGAAACAGTGTAAGGAGAAGCTCTGTCTCTTCTCACGCTGCCTCTCAAATAATCTTTTTAAATTATGTTTTCCAAAAAAAAAAAAAAAAAAAAAAAAGACTGAATTCTGTATGACTAAAGGAATTTGGTAAGCAAAAGACTGGAAAGCATGAAAATTCAAAATTCAAAAATTACTCAAAAAATACAAATTTGATTTTTAAAATTAATTTATTCTTATTGGAAAGTCAGATTTACAGGCAGAAGGACAGAGAGGAAGATCTTCCATCTACTGGTTCACTGCCCAAGTGACCACAACAGCCAGAGCTAAACCAATTTGAAGCCAGGAGCCAGGAGCTTCTTCCAGGTCAGGCATGAGGTTGCAAAGTCCCAAGCCTTTGGGTTGTCCTCAACCGCTTTCCCTGGCCACAAGTAGGGAGCTGGAAGGTAAATGGAGCAGCTGGGATACAAACCAGCGCCTATATGGGATCCTGATCCATGCAAGGTAAAGACTTTAGCCACTAGGCTACCGCACCGACCTCATGCCTGAAATTCTTAAATTCAATCTTAGGTTTCAAAAAACCACTAAACATTCATTGGTACTACTGTTCAAAACCAATGGCTGATGGTTCAGTGCTAGAAATCATTTCTTATTATCAAGGGACCATTGTAACTGTTAAATTTCAAATTTTTGCTGATGGTATGTTGGAGCTTTCAATTGACTGGGATGATGCTCTGCTGGCTCTGTCTTCAGACCAGAAAGGGTATACCTAAGAAGCCGTTGAACTTGACTGGACAATAAGATGCTGGACTCTATGTTTGGTATACGCTTGCAATGGGGGAATCTCAACTGAACTCGAGCTGTGGTTATGCAACAAGGTGGAGGAATCCACCATGGTGGGAGGGCTTGGGGAGCGGTGGGGAGAACCCAAGTACCTATGAAACTGTGTCACATAATACAATGTAATTAATGAATTAAAAATAATAAATAATTAAAAAAAAAAAGACACCCTGATACCAATGGTGTCTTCAGACTTGAATGTTTATCACACCGTCTACTATCCATTCTTGACAACACTGTTAGAAATATCCAAGTTGTGGGCCCAGCGGCGTGGCCTAGCGGCTAAAGTCCTCACCTTGAAAGCCCCGGGATCCCATATGGGCACCGGTTCTAATCCCAGCAGCTCCACTTCCCATCCAGCTCCCTGCTTGTGGCCTGGGACAGCAGTTGAGGACGGCCCAATGCATTGGGACCCTGCACCCACGTGGGAGACCCGGAAGAGGTTCCAGGTTCTTGGCTTCGGATCAGTGCAGTACTGGCCCGTTGCGGCTCACTTGGGGAGTGAATCATCGGATGGAAGATCTTCCTCTCTGTCTCTCCTCCTCTGTGTATATCTGGCTGTAATAAAAATGAATAAATCTTAAAAAAAAAAAAAAAGAAATATCCAAGTTGTACAAACGTTTATAGTCCAACATTGAATACTTAACAACTCTCTCAGTGAGGTGGAAAAGTTATTTTCCCTAAGTGCAAGATAACTACCTTATTTCACAGCACAAATAATGAAAACCTTTCCCAGCATTCCTTGGAGAAAGGTGTCGCCATGTGACTAACACATAAGGGAAGGAGGTGTACCTTTAGGGAACTAACTCAAAGACAGAGCCTTCTTCCTCTTTGGTCTTTTCTTTGACAGTCCAGAACTGAGCCTTAAGGTGGTTCTGGTGACAATCTGGGATTGTGAGGCCATACCAAGAACTCTGAACTGCTGTCACAGCTGTTCTACTTCCAACCCAACTCCTTAGTAATGTACTTGAGAAAGCAATGTAAGGGAGCCTTAGTCCCTGGGCCTATGTGGGAGACCTGGAAGAAGTTCTTAGCTGCTGGTTCTGCTCTGGCCCAGCCAGTCACTGCAATCATTTGGGCAATGAACTAGGGGATGGAAGATTTATACTCTCTGTCTGTCTGTCTCTCTCTTCCTCTCTTTTTCTCTCTCCCCTTCTTATTTTCCCTCTCCCCCTGACTACATCTCCCTTTTGTAACTCCCCTCTTTTTTGAAACTCTTTCAAATAATTACACAAATCTATCAAATTAAGTAAACATATATCACTCTGGACACAGGCAGTAACCACAAAAATCAGTGAGCCTAGAGATGCCAATGACGGTAAACTTGCCACTCCCTCCTCTTCAAGATCTGACTCATTAAACAGAAATATTTCACCTTCCTTAAAAACTGTTGTGTTGGGATGGGCCGTGTGGCACAGGGGTTGAGCCGCCACTTGCAACACCCACATCCCATAACAGAGTACCTGGGTTTGCATCCCAGCGACTCTGCTTCCAATCCAGCTTCCTGCCAACGTACACCCAGGAGAGTAGCGATGGTGGCTCAAGACTGAGTCTCTGATAACCACATGGGAGACCTGGACTGGGTATCAACATCGCAACTTCAACCTGGCCCTGCCCTGGCCGGTGTGGGTGCTTTGGGGAGTGAATCACACAGTGATTCTGCCTCTCGAATAAAGAAAGAAAAACTATAAAGGACAGTGAGTCCCAGTAGTATAAGGAGCCTCAGACAGTATCTCATAAAGAATAGTCCCTGTTTACTAAATTTCTACTTCCTACTCACTTTCCCAAAAAAGGCAACTTCCCTTAAGAGAACTGTCAAAATTATTACCCTGAGTATTCTCCACTTACTTTATGCAACTTTTTCCCCTTGATTTTTCACCATCAATCTCCAATCCTTATACTTTCTCATTCTTGAATACCCTCCCTCAGGCCAAGTATCATGTCAACTGCTAAAACTTCTAATTCATTTTAACAATCTTGTTCTCTCTAATTAATGGGAGCTGGTTATAAAGAGATATTTAAAAACATAACCAAACATCCTTTGATCATGGAATAGAGATTGGGAATAAATTTAAAGTGATTGCTTCTTATTCTCTCTCTGTACAGATGGTCTTTCTTACAACACCCTACTTTAACTGTATACAATGGCACATAAGGCACAACTTAGAATGGAAGATTAGTAGATATTTCCAACTGCTCTCAATCCTAAATAAACCCTGAATGAGTAGCCTATAAATTCGTATTCACAAATCTACAAATCTTCATCCAGACTTACCTGTATCGGCACTAAATAGTATGAGGAAACTTTGAAGATTTATGCAAAATAGAATTAAAAGCTAAGCTTACTTGGTAGTAAAAATATTTAAAACCCAAGCAAATGAAGTATCTTAAAAAATTTTGTAGAAAATGTGTATTATAAACACTGCAATGATTTAAAATTCTTTACACGCCAAAAAAAGCATATTTTTTCATTTTCTGTAGTGTCCCCTTTTTACTTCCAAAACCAATCTCATATTTTTGCTGCCTTATCTGAGGAAAATGCAAAGGAGATAGCACAATCAAGTCACAAATACTGATCCATTTCACTTCAGATGGGTCTAGAGGAAAGGATTTGTAGCAGAGAAAGAAAGGGAGAACAGTCAACTTGAAACTAATACGATTACTTACAGTCTCTTGTTGCATTCCCTGAGAAATTTCAAAGGCAAGCATGAAAATAAGAGAATAACAACATTCTTCAACAAGAGAGCAGAAAGTAAAGGTAACGTACAGTCCAAAAGATTGATCCCAACGAATAATTTCAGTTTCGTCAGAATACAAAAACATAATAATTTGCTTTTGTAAACAGAACTTTTTAAAAATATAATAGAATTGGCAGTTTCAAGGCTGATAAGACTGTGCAATCCTTCACTTGGGATGGCTGGTTGGCACGCCTTCTTTTCCCCTCTACAGTTTTGCTTGTGATGAAAATTCACACAGCCTAGCCAACTCTAATGTGTCCTAGGCGAAGGATATTAAACCTGGTGAAAGAAGCAAGAGAACAGGAGAGCAGTAAAACTCCTGCAACAGAGGCCTTGAGCTGGACTATGGGGTTCCAAATAAACTTCACTGAGACCCGGCACTTTCCCCTCAATGAACAGGTGACAGGCAAAGATGCAGAATTTGCGGAGCTGTGAGAAGCAAAGACTTAAGAGACGGGAACACCAAGGTGTTGTGTGGTTGAATCCCCATCTGCAAAAATAGGGCATCTATCTTCTGCTTTGCCCCTCCCCCAGACTGGAAATAGATCCCTGGGAAACGCCACCTGCTTCAGAACTGGTCTCTCCTGCTGGTGCTGTCACTGCAAACATTAACAGTGAATTATTTAGCAGCTCCCTTAGGTTCCAAAGCTATTTCCCCCAAACTAGAAAAAGAAGGTAACATTAAAAAAAAAAAACTCACACAAAATAATATAAGCTTTTGTGTGTCCAATATGGGAGAACGTATTCCTCAACATTTCTTTTTATAGTTTTTTCAGACTGGGAAAACAACAATGGTGACCACACCCCAACATCAAATCTTTACATCTAAAACAAGCCTCGCCAAAGGCCCTTACAACTGTTAACAAATAATAATAATCTTCAGTGCACGCTCTCTTACTGAAATTCAATCACAAAAATTTGAAAAGCCACCTGGCACAAATAACCTCCAAGATGGGCTGGCATCGTGGCACTGTGCATTAAGCTCCCACCTGGGACACAGACCTCTCGTGAGAGGGCTGGGTTAAATCTCGGCAGCTCTACTTCAGACTCGGCTTCCTACTAACACGCTTGGAAGGCAGCAGATGACAGCCCAAGGACTTGGGCTCTGTCACCCCATGGGATACTCTGATGGAGTCCGGGCTTCCTGGGTTTGGCCTGGCCCAGCCTCGGCCCCTGCAGCCATTTGGGGAGTAAACAAGCAGGTGGGATATCCATCTCTTACTCTCTCCATCTTTCAAACAAACTTTTTATTAAAAATAATCACAGAAAGGGTGTGGGGGGGGAATCCTTTTTTTAATTTACCAGAATTAAATAATTAACATCATTTGCCTTGGAGAATTTACTCCTTTATCAAGTACTGATTATTAGAAAATTCAATCCACAAAAAAAGGAAGCAAAAAATTCATATAGCACTTTAAGGCCAAAGGTACTACTAGATAAATAATAAGCATGCAGGGGCCTACATGGTGGCTCAGTAGGATAATCTTCTGCCTGCAGCACTAGCAATCCAGTTCTAGTCCGAGCTGCTCCACTTCTGATCCAGCTCCCTGCTTGGGGCTATAAAATCTGCAGGTTGACTCGAATCCCAACTGGGCTGGGAGACAAGGAAGAAAGTCCTGGTTTCTGGATTCAGATTGGCTCAGCTGAGAGCATTTAGAGAGTGAGCCAGCAGATGGAAGAACGATTCTCTCTCCCCTTTTCTCTCTGTAAATCTGTCTTTATCTCCCTTTTACTCCAGACGCAGAAAAAAAGAGAATGTGAAAATAATAGTCTTACCCACTTTCCTGTAGCCCTTGAACCTTTGTGCCCTAATTAACCATGTAAAGATTGTCCAAAATAAATTTAAAATAAAATAAAATAAAATAAAATAAAAGTAGATCTTTAAAAAAAAACTGAGCATACAAAAATAACTAAATTAATCCCTGGTACCAATGATCTTCAAGTTCAGGAGAAAGCTGTGACTTAATGGCTCTGTGACAGACAAGAGCAACATAATTGAGTTCAGCAAACTAGAAGTAGGTAGCTAATAGGCACATAGAACCCCTTATTACAGGGCATCAGGAAGATATCCTGGAGGTGGAAGGAACTTCTGAAGTCAGTCTTCAATGTCAGAAACTAACCAGGCAAAAGGGATCATCAAAGAAAATCATTCCAGATAAAAATGACAACAGGACTAAACGCAATACACCTCACAGAGGGTGTGCGAGTATCTTGGGGCTGCTGGGGCACACCGGAAATCCTCTCCTCTTCCTTCCAGACATGTACTTCACAAGTCCATGCCAATCATAGCTCTGTCTACACACAGCTTTCTCATTTCAAGACTTAACAGCTCACTCCCCGCCAAAGGCAAGCCCATTTGTCAGAGACTAAGCTCGTGGGCCACATGATGGACTCTTCCCTGCTTCTGCATCATTTCTGAGAAAAGAGACCATGGCTGTTAGACTAGCAGGCAATCTGGCCTCCAGCAGCCACCACAGTGTGAGCCAACAGGACAAGCCCAGCCAGATTGATCAGATTCTCTAAGATTTGGGTTGGGAAACACTGGAGATGGAGTGGTTAGTGAAGCTGAGGGAACACAAAAAGTGAGCCCACGAAATAACTTCAAAACTATGAACAGTCCTTCAAAATTTAGGAGGAATTCAAAAATACAAATAAAAGAAAAAACAATAGAAAATAAAAGTGTGTGTCACATACCATTTTGACTAGTATTTAAAAATGGTCAGACACAAACATTGTGACTACCAAACAGAAAAGAAAGGGAAACACGCTGATCTCCCCATTGATGATCCTGCTGTATGGAATGCCGAGGGAAGACTGGAGCTCTGGTAGCAACTAGACTGTCATGTCAAAGCCTCAGCATCTTGGGGCCCTCATCATCTCTGTACTTGCTTGCCTGGGAACAAAGGGCACCATCGACATTTTCCCTTGTACCCTTTTACTTAAAAAATATTAAGAAAAAGAGAATAGATTTTATGCATCCCATAGGTACAATTCCAAGACAACCGCACTTCCCTCAATCCACTGCTCCCTCAATATCCCTCCCTTACTCAAGTTTCTACAAACTCATAATTTTAATCTACTATAATTATAGGCTTAATTTACCACTAATCATAACATTCAACAAGTAGTTAGTTGGAAGACCACAGCTCCACAGAATATAAATATGGGCAAAAAATGATAATCATATCCCAAAGTAACCATTCCATTCCTGCACTATATTTTTGTATTCTATATTAGCTACTACGTATTAGAGAAAACATACGATATTTACATTTTTGAGACTGGCTTACTTCAGTAAGCACAATGGTTTCCAGTTATATACACTTTGCTGCAGAAGACAGAATTTTATTTCCTTTTATTACTGAGTAGTAATCTATAATGTATTTATGTATACATTTGACCAGTTTTTAAAAAGTTGGGTTTTGTGAGTCAGAGTATTTATTGAATCATAAAAGACTAGTAAGCAATACATCTAATAAATCCCATCCTAACTGATACCATGATTGGGAAAATCAAATGAGACATGCGCATCTCCACAAGTAGAATAGCCCCCGAGGCAGTTAGAGGGAAGTGTTTTGTGTTCCACTTCAGAGCAACACTATTTTTTTCTTTAAGATTTATTCATTTTATTACAGCCAGATATACAGAGAGGAGGAGAGACAGAGAGGAAGATCTTCCGTCCAATGATGCACTCCCCAAGTGAGCCGCAACGGGCCGATGCGCGCCGATCCGAAGCCAAGAACCTGGAACCTCTTCCGGGTCTCCCACACGGGTGCAGTGTCCCAATGCATTGGGCCGTCCTCAACTGCTGTCCCAGGCCACAAGCAGGGAGCTGGATGGGAAGTGGAGCTGCTGGGATTAGAACCGGCGCCCATATGGGATCCCGGGGCTTTCAAGGCGAGGACTTTAGCCGCTAGGCCACGCCGCTGGGCCCCAGAGCAACACTATTATCTCAACCTAGGGACAGAGAAACAAAAACTAGCCAGCACATTACAGAACCATGATTTCAACCACGTCTTTTGGAATTCACAGCCAATACTTTAAACCATTAAGAGCAACCAAATGCAAATAAAGCAAAACAAACCAAGTATCACAGGTTTACTATATTTCATGGCTCAGCAAACATTCTGACTACCAAAGGCCAACAAAAGCAAAACTCCATGTTAACGTAATACCACTCATCTACCACATTCAACACCTGCCCATTTAGACGTAAAAGCTGACCCCCCACACACACACACACACCACATGCACAGGAAAAAAATCAGATGGACACAATCATGGTTTCCGTAATGCATAGTGGCAACTGCCTGCCAAACTCTGATTAGTAAGCAGTGGTAACTTTTACGAGTACACAGCACACTGCGAGGCCTGCAGTGCTTTCTTTTTTTTTTAAAAGATTTATTTATTTTTATTGCAAAGTCAGATATACAGAGCGGAGAGACAGAGAGGAAGATCTTCCACCCGATGTTTCACTCCCCAAGTGAACCACAACGGCCGGTGCTGCGCCAATCTGAAGCCGAGAACCTGGAACCTCTTCCGGGTCTCTCACGCGGGTGCAGGGTCCCAAAGCTTTCGGCCGTCCTCGACTGCTTTCCCAGGTCACAAGCGGGGAGCTGGATGGGAAGTGGGGCTGCCAGGACTAGAACTGCGCCCATATGGGATCCCGGCGCGTTCAAGGCGAGGACTTTAGTCGCTAGGCCACGCTGCTGGGTCCTGCAGTGCTCTTTCTAAGGTCACTATCAATGAAGGTCATTCTCATTCACTTGAAGCAAAAAAAATTTTCCACATACTATAATAACTAGAAGAACTTGACCTTGGCATGGTTAACTACCCAGACCATGGATGCCATGGGGTGCTTCAGTGCCCCAGTTTGGTAAACAAGGGGTGGCAGGAATAGAAACCCTTGAAAGGTTCAAGGATTTCAGAGGTCAAGTTGAAAACTCCAATACACTTACTTGGTCTACACATTCTCTTCACTAGTTAAGCGAATATGTACTATACCGAGCCCCTCTTCCCGCTAGTGCTCTAGCAGCTGGGGGCTAACAGCACACAAGGTCCCTGCTTGGCCTAATGTCTGCTCTGTAATGGGGACAGGACAGGAAAACAAGGCACGATGGAAGATGACAAAGGCCCACGGAAACCATGGGACTTTCAGCAGAGTGTGGACCTGGTACAGTGCTACATTTGAGAGCACATGAAGTCATTCTAACATTTACAGACCGTAATAATATAATAATAAAAAGTGCCAAAAATGTTTTCAGCAGCTTTGTTTCCAAAATCCTTATCATCAACACACACAAGTCTCCAACCAGGAAAAGTCAGGGCGTCAGGATTCCATCTAGTGGTTCACAGACAAGTACTAAGAAACGAGCTAGGGAGAATTCATAGATGTAGATGTCAAGACTTCCTAAAACAACATAGAACTGCCCCATCTTTTGAATCCTAATTTGTCAGCTATAAAATGAGAATAATAGCGCAGACTGACATTTCTAACCCAAATCCATTGTTTCCATCATTGAGGATGTTCAACTGATAAAGTCTAGGCAAATACTCTAAAATGGGGCAACCAAGCAATCTGACAGACTTCTTCTCTCATTCTGAACAAAGGGCACACCCATCTCATCAGCACTGTGAGGAGTCAGAGAGCTACAAAAGAAAACATAGTAAGTTAAAAAAAAATAGTAAGTTTCAGATTTGTGTGTGTGTGTGTGTTTTTAAAAAAATGTTTAATCTTTAGAGGAGAGTTAGAGGGAGAGATCTTCATTTGCTAGATCACTCCCCAAGTGGCTGCAATAGATGAAGGCCGTGCCAGGCTCTAGCCAGCAGCTTCTTCTAGATCTCTCACATAAGGGCAACAGCCCAAAGAATTGGGTTATCCTCTGCTGCTTTCCCAGGTACAACACCGGGGAACTGGTTTAAAGTGGAACAGCCGGGATTCGTACTGGTGCCCATCTGCGATGTCAGTACGACAGGTAGAGGCTTAACTTACTATGTCATAGCACCAGTGCTTATATGTATTTTTAAGTTGAATCTCTACTGTCTTCCAGGCACATAGATTCTTCAGGCTTCAGCAAAAGGGAGGCTCACACACACACACACACACACACACACACACAAATGGTCCCAGTGATAAACTCTGCTCTCAGCTTCTATAGACACCCTGGATTTAGGCCTTCTTTCCTATGCCTGGTACCTACCTCCTCCTACTGCCACTCATGTCATCAGGACTAATGCCCGCGACTTATCACTGCAAATACTGGGAGGGCAACTCTGAGATTTACCTATGGAAGAAACATCCCAAAGGCAGAAGACTTTGCCCCCAGCACTCTCTGTCTCAACAGATCCAGCACCTAGGGCCAAAACAAAACACTCACTTTCACCTAAACTTCACAGCTATGTTGCGGGTTAGCTAGTACTGTTTGGAGGTTTGAGTCTACATTATGTAAACTTATATTATTCACATATTATTCAATATTATTTAATGCTCTCAAATTTTTATTTGTTTATTTGTATTTGAAAGGCAGACAAAAACATTCAGATGGTTGAAATCAGGAGCCTCAAACTCAAACTCAGTCTCCCATGTGGATGAAAAGAGGGTTTAATCCAGCACCTGCTGCCTCCCAGAATATGCATTAATAGGAAGCTGAAGTTGAGACCAGAGTCAGGATTTGAACCCTGGGACCTTGGTATCAGATGTGGATATCTCAAGTAGTATCATAAATGCTGTGCCCAATATCCATACCACATTTAATATTTTACAAAGTTATTCTATGACAGGCATCCAGTTTACCACACATAGATTGATAGACACAGAGGCAAGCTTTATTTAGAATCATGTAAGGAAAGCTATAATTACCTAACTGCCTAAAATATGGATTCATCTTGCATTTCCTTCCTCCTATTCCCTGTGCGTATATTTAAATTAGCACCACTTTTTTTTATAAGATTTTATTATTATTATTGGAAAGCCAGATATACAGAGAGGAGAAGAGACAGGAAAATCTTCCGTCCGATGATTCACTCCCCAAGTGAGCCGCAACGGGCCAGTACTGCACTGATCCGATGCCGGGACCAGGAACCTCTTCCAGGTCTCCTACGCGGGTGCAGGGTCCCAAAGCTTTGGGCCGTCCTCCACTGCTTTCCCAGGCCACAAGCAGGGAGCTGGACGGGAAGTGGAGCTGCCGGGATTAGAACCGGCACCAATATGGGATCCCGGGGCTTTCAAGGCGAGGACTTTAGCCGCTAGGCCACGCCGCTGGGCCCAAATTAGCACCACTTTTTAACACTGCCTTTCTGCTAGAACCTTAGAAATTGCTGAATATGATTTTATCCCTTGAATTTATTTTAAGCTTCTTCCTTGGGCATGACACCAATATTGCCACCTCTAGAGTCCTCAAAAAATACCCAAATGGCCGTGTCCTTTTACTAAATCGCACTTCCAGATTACCTTACAAAATCATACACTCAGAATGAAGCACTGATTACAGCAGGTATAGTCCAACAACCAATAAAGGATCAAAAACCTTTCTGCTTCACTATGAATTAGACACTCTAGATTCTTGCTGTACCTTTTCTATTGTGGAAAAGGAAGTGAGTTTTCTCAGGTATGAATCCCTCAAATTGACCTCAGAAACTCTATCTACTCTGAACATCAATAGATAGTCCTTAAATGTTCAGAGAGTAACAATACCAAAAATCCCCACCTCATTGGCACAAATAAGCAAGCATCAGGTGCTTTGTAAAGGGAAGGTTACTGACTCCTAAGCCAAGCCAGCAATGTCCCTACTGAGATTCACGAGTAGCCCCAGTAGATCCCCATGCTTTCCGCTTGTCCTAGTATAATCCATTCTCCACCCAGCAGTCAGAGCAAGTTTGCAACACACAAGTCAGTTGCTCTCACCTTCTGCTTGAAATGATCTGATCATTTAAAAGCAATCTTAACTAGAGACCAAGTCCACACCACAACCACCAGGAGCCCCACAAATCCTTACTGGGCTGCCCCTCTGGGACCTAGCTTCTTCAGGGTCAAATCCTTGGGCCCACTTTCAATATCTCATAGCCCAAACTCTGAGATTTGCATAAAACCAATCATTTGCTGAAGAAAAACAACCCAAATCAAATATAGCTGGGGAAACCCTTGGGATTTTCTGTTGAGTCTCTGGTACCCAAACAACACAATCTGTGGGACCCATCTATCTACTTTTGCCAAAAAGCTCTGCCATTTTTCATTTTCTTTTCCAAAGGACACTCCTACCCAAATTTTGTAGATTCCGCCCTGGTGGTTCAAGGCCTTTCTGCCTCCATTCCTTGCTGTTCACGTTTCTGGCTTCTCAAAGGCATGTACAATGACTCTTCTCACTGCAGTCTTCATGCTATGGACTAAGGAGGAGCAAGGCAGATGTGGGAACGTTACATGAAAGCCTAACAACTGAAAGCTATGTACTCATCACCTGTCTCAGGGTGGAAAGGCAAGCTTGTCGAACTCCTACACTCTCATCAGCCTCAGCCCCTCTCCTATAAGGAGTGTGCTTCTTAGAGGGTGCAGTTCCAATTCAAGCATCCTTTAACACAGTGAATCACATCTACCAACCATGCCTATTGAAATCCAACGGAAGCACACACAATTCAATGTAAAAGAGCACCCCTGATGAGCTCACAAGCCACAAGAGAAAAGGGGGTGTTGGGGGAGAATGTCATCTCTAAAGGGACTACTATGGGTCTGGCAGATAGCTGCACTGGCTAATCCTCCACCAGGATCTCATATGGGTATGGGCTTGTGTCCCAGATGCTTCACTTCCTATTCAACTCCCTGCCAAAACCTTGGGTCCCTGCACTCACATGGAAGACCCAGAAGCTCCTGGCTCCTGGCCTTGGATTCGCTCAATTCCAGCCATTGCAGCCATTTCGGGAGCAGTGAACCAGCAGATGGAAGATCTTTCTCTCTTGTCTCTCTTTGCTCTGTACATCTGCCTTTCCAATAAATACATAAATTAATCAAAAAAAAAAAAAAAAAGAGGACAGCTGTGTGCTGGGTGTTATTGCCTCCTCATTCCACTCAGTCTTCACAAGCACAGTAATGTAGGTACTTCTAAGCCTACCTGTCAGATTAAAAAACAAAACAAAACACCCTGAAGGTTGCATGCCTAAGGCTAGTAAGTGGCAGAGCCCCATCTAGGTGTGGCCCCAGTCAAGTGCTTTCCATACCCTGCACCCTAGCTGGGGTTACAAATCGGTAGTTTGGATATTCAAGACACATTTTTGAAAGGAAAATTAAGTCTTCATCATATTAGACTGAAATGAGGAAAAACATTCAAATTGTCCTGTGTATGAAACGCTAACACAATGGAAGCCACCTGTGTATTAACTTGTGCTGCTGGAGTAACTGCGGGGAAGAGGGAATGCCTAAGGTAATGTTGAGTTCATGTTCAATCAGAAGGCTCAAGATTATACAGGCAACAACTTTACAGTGTCTAACCTTCACAACCACAGTTCTACTGCAATCTTGCTTCTGCTTAATCCTTCACCAACAAAGAACAGAATGTAGAATAATAAACTAGTGGATTAAACCTTCGATTCTCAGCCATATGTCTGAATTCAGATTTTGTGTTTACTGAAAGTCTCACTACCCTCACAAATGATTAACATATGAATAAATGCCATCAATATCAATCAAAGTCCTAATAAAATATCACTTGTTTTACAAGTATACATAAAACTGGCTGGAGAAAGTAACTAGGTTACTCGAAAGAAATTTTTGAAATTCTCCCTTATAGTGCTGTGTCTTTGTAATAACTCATGGTAAAGTGAAGAGACATTGCATGAAGTATTAAAATCAACCACAATGTGGAGAAAAGTTGAATAGAATTTTGCATCTACTTCAGCCTCTCACTTCCTCATTGTCCCTAGTAACAGCAGAGAACATTCCCGCTCTGTCATTTCCTATTCAAGCACACAAATTAAGAGTTCCCTCCGATGATTCTGACCTTGTCATTGTAGATCTCCCCACTAGAGACTCACAGAAGACTGTTTACACTCTTCAAATCATTAAAGCTACTGATCATATTGTCTCTGCCTTTTATCAATGTTACTTAATCTGTAATTTATTGATTTGAGGGAGAGTTTCAATAAGTCTTTGAATGAGCAAAGTCAGACAGGAAGAGAGACAGGCTGGGAGGAGGGAAAGAAGGCTCTTCTAAACTAATCTGACAACTGTCCTTCACAAAATATTCTGAAACCTAATAGGTTGCAGCATTAAAATCGAAGACATAAAGTGACTGTTTCATTTCAGGCAAATAAATACTGACTAAAGTGTCATTGAGTGAAACAAATGCACTTGTTAATTCTGAACACCAAAGAAAAAAATATCACTCACACTCATTCTTAGAAACGTACTTGTTTATGACTGCTGGGGCTAACACCATTCATTCCAACCATCTACCACAACCAGGATCAAGCATTTTTATCTCAAAGATGAGTTAAAACACTCCAGATTTGGGAAAATGCAATAGAAGTGCATTAAGACAAAATGAGGATAGAGTTAAACCAGCTTATCATGACTCTTGCTGAGGGCTGGACTCCGGCACAGCGAGCTAAGCCAAGCCTTGGAATACTCAGATCCCAGAGCAGAGGTCTAGATCTGAGCGCACGTCACTCATATGAAAGATCAAGATGGAGTCTCCCAGCTTTGTTTTGGGTCAGTTCCAGCTATTGCAAGCATCTGGGGAGTGAAGCAGCAAAAGGAAGATCCACAGCACTGTACACAGTGCATTAAGCCACCACCTGTGGCATCATGGCATCAGTGCCTCATATCAGAATGCCAGTTCTGGCTGCCCTGCTTCTGATCCAGCTTTCTAATAATGCAATTCAGAAAGGTCCATGAACCTGAACCCTTGCCAACGCACATGGGAGACCAAGATGGAGATCCTGGCCTCATGGCTCCTGGCTAGCTGTTGGGGAGACCTGGAAGGTGAACCAGTCAATGAAAGAGCTCTCCTGCTGTCTCTCCACTCTTCCCCTCCCTTCTTGCTTGCTTTCTTTCTCCTTGTCACTCTATCACTCCATCACTCAAATACATTTTTTAAACTCTTCTTCCTCCTCATCCATGCTTTATAATCACACATTCATATGTTGGCTTATTCAAAACAACCTGTATAAAGAATTAAAATATGCATCACATCTTGTACAGATTTTTCTAATTCCCACACTTCTAGCAACTTGCTTCATTATATTTGTATTTTCTTATGTTACAAAGAATCTGGTGCAATGTTTTAGAATCAGCAAGTGACAATCTATTCTAGATATGGATTAAAAAAATGTTTCACCAAATGTTTGAAGAAACTAGTCCAAGTGAATACAAAACACATAATTATTCATGATAAAGTGACAAACACTGAGAAGACAAAAAAATGGAAAATATTCATTAGGGATATTTCCAAAGATGACCAAATAGTCAGGAATTTTCTCAAATAAAAACATATGTGGTAAGAAAGAAGAACATGACTAGAACAGGAACCTATTTACCACACACTCAGGCTGCAGGACAATGACAACCTGAACCCCAAGAAGGAACTGGACGTCAGACTCAGCCACAGTCCAGGGCCAGGTCTCCAGGCCTGATAGAAAAACAAAGGAAATTCAGAGGCAATCAAATGATTCTGTCTAAATTATCCAACCTGTAAAACAGGCATCTTAAATTGTGGCACATATACATGACCGAATATGACTTAGCCATAAAAAAAGAATGAAATCATGTTTTTGCAACAAAATGGATGAACTGGAGACCATTACACTAAGTGAAATAAGTTGATACCCAAAAGACAACCATCATATGTTTTCCCTGATTTGTGGTAATATACAGAGTACAAAAAATGTAATATATATGAGTGAAATTGACATTTTGAGCTTTGATTATTGTTTATAGCCCTTTGTCTACACTCCTAAAAAACAGTAGTTTTTCACCTTAGCACTTGTTGAATTCATTATTTAGTGGGGATTTAAACTTGGGTTATAAAGTAAACTTAAAGTATGTTATTGTAAAAATTTTTTTAAATTATTAGGGAAGGGAGAGAGAGGGTGGCAGTGAGGGTGAAAAGAATCATGCTCTCTAAAACATTTTTTTATTGGAAAGTCATATTTACAGACAGAAATAGAGACAGACAGAAAGATCTTCCATCTGCTGGTTCACTCCCCAGTAACCACAATGATGGGAGCTGAGCCCATCCAAAGCCAGGAGCTTCTTCTGGGTCTCTTACATGGGTGCAGGATCCCAAGGCTTTAGGCCATCCTCCACTGCTTTCCCCAGGCCATAAGCAGGGAGCTGGATTCGGAGAAAAGCAGTCAGGACACAAGCCAGTGCCTATAGATGCTGGCACTTACAGGTGGATGATTAGCCATTTGAGTAATCATGCCAGCATCAGTATCATGCTCTTAAAACTGTCTCTACAAATTGGTTCCTTTTATATAAACAAAAATAAATGTAGCAGAAAGCATGTTAGATACAGTATAGGTAGTAAACTTTCTAAAATAATACTTTAAAAATCATCTTCAAAAATCAGCACACTGATGTAAATACTACATTGTACTAAGGAAAATAGGACCAATGAGTAATATAACAGTATGGTACTCTGATATAAAATTAAACACAGGGCCCGGCAGCGTGGTCTAGCGGCTAAAGTCCTCGCCTTGAAAGCCCCGAGATCCCATATGGGCGCCGGTTCTAATCCCAGCAGCTCCACTTCCCATCCAGCTCCCTGCTTGTGGCCTGGGAAAGCAGTGGAGGACGGCCCAATGCATTGGGACACTGCACCCACGTGGGAGACCCGGAAGAGGTTCCAGGTTCCCGGCATCGGATCGGCGCGCACCGGCCCGTTGCGGCTCACTTGGGGAGTGAAACATTGGATGGAAGATCTTCCTCTCTGTCTCTCCTCCTCTGTGTATATCTGGCTGTAATAAAAATGAATAAATCTTAAAATAAATAAATAAATAAATAAAATTAAACACAGACAAAGCTCATCATTACAAGAGCTTTTCTGCAGCTAGCACAGCGAGCTAAGGCCAGCCACCTTCAGCAAACACTGACAGCAGAACAGAGGCATCATCCAATAAATCAGCCCAGCCTACTTTCTGCTGCCCCACATGGCCCCTCAGGAAGCCTTCAAAAAGGGAGAAGAGATGAAAGAGCAGGCTAGCAAATCAGGTGCTAGCGGAAGACGCTCTCCGAAGCGGACACTTTCAAACACCGAGCCCCAATAAAGAAAATGCTAGAGGGGGATCTCAGAGAACTCGTCCACTTGGATCAAAGTGAGCCATCCCATGCAGCCGCACATCTGTAACAGCTGAAAACCAGAAGTGGCCTGAGGCGTGTGGGCCACCACGTGTCATGCCAGCACCTTTCACCCTGTATCTCAGAGACAGCTGCCACTTAGAACACCAACTGGCAGCTGCAGTCTCTTTAACCCAGTTACCATGCACTACATTTAATGGGTGCTCTGTGAAAGGCTCTAGTAGAAAAATGAATAGAATTTTTGGTGACCACAGTCTGTCCCAGCTCACTAACAGCTAACACTTTCATAGTGCTAAGGGTTCTTTAAAATGACACATTTCTGTATGCATATATCCCTATGTGTGTGCACACGTCCACACACATAGTCATTCTGCTTCCTTTGTACATGAGGAACCTGAGATGTAAAGGCTGTGGCACAGGTGATAGAGCTAGAATGCAAGGACAGGCAGTTTGGCTCCAAATTCAGCTCCGTGTGGCCTCTCGGTCCAACTGCTGTGGGTCCAATAGCTGTGGGTCAAGCCAAACCCAGGACCTAAACCTCAACCAGGACTTCTCACACGGGTGACAGGGATCAGATTACCTGAGTTATCACCGATAGCCTCCTGGAGTCCCATGACCTCAAGACTGGAATCTGGAATGGAGTTGGGACTTCAACCCAGACACGTTAAGATGAGATGGAGGTGTACCAAGTGACATCTTAGCTAGTGTCAAAGTGTGTGATCCCCTAAGGATTTGTTACCTGGCTCAGTCCTTCACTGCAACAAAACTCCTTCTATGGTCCTGGTGACCCCATCACCCACACAACTGACCATCCAATACCAATCTTCCCATCTTTTTCTGGTTACCAGCACAAGCCATGCACTGGAGTTTCTCCTTTGAGAACTGGTCTACCTACATGACCTTACCTTCACATACTACATTGTCTGACTACACTGAAAATTCTCTCCTTCCACTTTATTTTAAAGATTTATTTTATTTTTATTGGAAAGTCAGATATACAGAGAGGAGGAGAGACAGACAGAAAGATTTTCCATCTGCTGATTCACTCCCCAAGTAGCCACAACGGCCAGAACTGCACCAATCCAAAGCCGGGAGACAGGGGGAGCTTCTTCTGGGTCTCCCACGCAGGTCCCTCTCTATGAATTCCAATAAATAAACCTTTAAAAAAATAAAAACCCTTACCCTTATTGAGTTAATTGTCCATCTACTGCAACACCTAGATAGCTACAAAAGCTAGAACAAAAACAAATAAAAAAGCACACGACTCAGTAAATTTGTATCATTGTTAAGTGATGCTGTGCACTTCAACCTCACACACCACCGTCCATTCTGTTTCCCCAGTAAGCCCCGCATTTTCATCCTTTACAATGCCTTCTTCACCCATACACAATTCTAACGCTTGCTCCATCATTTTTCACATTCAGCAAGAGGCCTCTGCTTCTACTTCATCAGCATTTAACCACTCTAGGAGACCTGGAAGAAGTTCTAGGCTTCCAGCCTCAGCCTGGCCTGCCGAGGAGTAAACCAGCAGATAAGGATTTTCTTATCTCTGTCTCTCCCTCCCTAACTGACTTTCAAAGAGAACAAGAGCCAAAGCAAGCAACAAGCAGACAAGCAGAGAACCGTTCCCTCCTCCTTAGGGCAGGGATGACACTCTGATAGCCACAAAAAGAAACAGATGTGCTCAACTTATTAAAATTTTGATTGCTTACTTTCTCCTCATTTTTCCATTTTATCATGGACCAAGACGCTAAGAAACACTTAATATCACACAGATAACAGGTGGAAAGAACATGACTTGAAACTCAGTTCTCTTGTTTGAGAGGCTGAGGCAACGCT
This sequence comes from Ochotona princeps, assembly GCF_030435755.1. Taxonomy (NCBI): domain Eukaryota; kingdom Metazoa; phylum Chordata; class Mammalia; order Lagomorpha; family Ochotonidae; genus Ochotona; species Ochotona princeps. Next base: position 13,206,173 of record NC_080854.1, on the reverse strand, counting down.
GTCAGTTCAATTCGGGTCTCCAACCTGGTGCCAGGGATCCAACCACTTGAGCCCTCACCACCCAAGGTCCACCTTGGCAGGAAGCCTCAGCCAGTAAATGGAGCTGAAGTTAAACTCAAAGACATTCAGCTGTGGAAGGTAAGGCAGACGCATACCTCAAGCTCACACCTTATTAGTTCCAGGTAAGATCACACTTGTCACCAACACGCCCGACAATGGAGGCAGCTGTGACTCCTCGGTGCTTCCTGACCATTGGTTCCCCAGCTGCTACACTTCTCTGGGCGTTGTGGAAAGGATTAACTGAAAGGAGGCCTTCCATAGCACTTCCTACAGAACTCAACAGAATCAATTGGTGGGTAGGGGGGAGGAACCCCAGACTCTACAGAATTGTTCCATAAAATTCAAAATTTAAAATAAAAATTAAAAAAAAAAATAATAGAACTCAGCAGAGTGAATTCTCAACAGATGTTCATCAGCACGACTGTTATCAGATAACTTAATCTCAACAAAGGGTGGCCCAGTATACCCGAACAGCATTCTAAGCAAATTACAAATATTAGCTGAATTAGTCAAAACTGAGTGTTTTAAAACATGAGTATTTTAAACCCAACAATTCTCTCTAGAATCCTATAACAAGAACACCCCCCCCCCAAAGACCTGGGAATATTAAAATATAATTTATTTCTCAAGAGATTTATTGTATAAATGAGTGTATTAAAAATTGCACAACAAAGAGGCCTACCTAATTGTGAGTGTTTCCCAACCTTAAGACACTGGAACTCAAGTTTTTTCAGACCCACTAAAGTACCAAAGAAATAATTACTGCTCTTTGCATTCCACTCTCACAAAAATCCAAGGATTTACAAAGAATGTGGATTGTAACACCATTTGAACAACCAACACTGAAGCAAATAAAGATGCTTAATTAATTGTAGTTTACCCTACTAATATGGAAAATGTATGCTGTAGAAATCATTGAAAGTTCATTAAGCACACAGTTGGGTATGAAGCAATAGCTTCATTATGATACCACATGGGTCTCCTAGATGGGAAAGTGAATCCCACCTACACATTACAGGATACTATGCTAACATGTAAACTGATTTTCCACAAATTGCAGAATCACAGATTGTTTTTTTTTTTCTATTGCATTTTGGTATGCTCCTCAAGTCTCCTTCATTAAGCTTTCACTTTTAATAATAAGTATGTTGAAATTGGCATTGTGGCCATGTGGGTTAAGCCATGACCAGGGATGTCCACGTCCCACACAGGAATGCCTGGGGTCAATCGGCCTCCACCCCAGCTTCCAGTGTGGTGCTGCTGTACCTGAGAGGGATCAGGTGACGGCTCCAGGGCCTGTGGTCTGGCCTCCCAGGCATCAGAGCAGGACAGAGCTCCCCGCTCCCAGCTCTGACCTGCTCAACTCAGTCCTAACCCTGGCTCGAACTGGTGTTAGGTGTGTGAAGGAATGGATGGAAGAGTTCTCTCTTTCTGCGTTACTCTGTTTCTCAAACAAAAAATGAGCATTTTTAAAATATTACCAAAACATATTTGCTCTTAGACTGCCAAAACAATGTGAAAAATGCTTTAAAAAGATGTCTATTTCGGTCTCAAAAAAGTTCGAAATCATATATACAAGGGAGTCTTCTAACAGTTTATGGAAATGAATGCTATAAAAAAAACTATGTGTGGTTTTCAAAGTATGGTGGCATCCAATAAACTCATCTTTCAATTCTATTTTCTTACAAATTTTTTTAAATACTTGCTTTGTCTGCTCAGTGTGTGTTAATATGATTACAAAATGACTCATAAGCCATTAATAAAAACTGCAGAATCCTAATAAAAGCTGAAATGTACATAAAACTCCATGGAATAGCTTTTATGATTCATGTGTCATGTTAAAGAAAACACATTTGCACACACACAGCCAGGCTTCAAAAAAAAACATTCTCTTTGGAAGCCAGGAGCCAGGATCCTCCTCCATGTCTCCCAGGTGGGTACAGGATCCAAGACTTTGGCCATCCTCAACTGCCTTCCCAGGTCACAAGCAAGGAGTTGGATGAGAAGCAGGGCTGCCGGGATTAGAACCAGCACCCATATGGGATCCTAGAGCTTGCAAGGCAAGGACTCTAGCCACTAGGCCACCACATGGGGACTCTAGCTGCTAGGCCACCACGTGGGAAGGAGGTTCCTGGCTCCTGTCTTTGGATCGGCTCAGCTCTGGCCATTGCGGTTACTTGGGGAGTGAACCATCGGATGGAAGATCTTCCTCTCTGTCTCTCCTCCTCTCTGTATATCTGACTTTGCAATAAAAAAAAATAAATATTTCAGAAAAATTCTCTTGTGAGCTTTTCCAAATGCAAACTAGATATCTACATGTAACTAGACATGACTACATCTAAACTAAAAATTTGAAACTCTACCGATCAACATGAAAGTTATTAATTTCAAAAACAATATCAAAGTAGGAAAATGGCAAATATCAAAAAGATAAGAATGTGTACATTAGAATTTCTCTAAAATTTCCACATTCACAAGACACAACACATAGTTTGCACACATATATCATAAAATGCAAAAAACACTCATGAGAAGGATCATTAACTTTGAGACACTTGTCATCACCAAGAGGAGTGGAGGAGACAAGTTCGCAAAGGCAGGAGGCTTCAGCCATAGCCTGGGAGTATCACTATTTTTAAAAACACACCAGAGTTTTGAAGTTAAAAACAACAAAATGTTGAATGCTGTTGAGTAAGTGAGGCATGAACATATTGTTTTCTTTCATATTGTTTTCTGTAGTTCCCTACACATGCTTGCCATACTTCATACTTAGAAAACCAAACTGTGGGGCTGGCTCCAGGGCTCAACAGGCTAATCTTCCACCTTAAAGTGCCGGCGTCCCATATGGACTTTGGTTTATGTTCAGGCTATTCCAATTCCCATCCAAGGTCAGGTCCTGGGGTCCCTGTACCCACGTGGAAGACCTGGAAGAAGCTCCTGGCTCCTGGCTTCAGATCAGCTCAACTCCAGCCATTGTAAGCCTTTTAGGGAGAACTAGTGGGTGGATGATCTTTCTTTGTCTTTTTCTTTATAAATCTGCCTTTCCAATACAAAGAAAGAAAACCAAACCCTGAAAATACTGAATTCTGTGTTAGCTCCTGACTTTCTGTCTAGCTGAATTAGAGACAGGCACAGACTGGCTGTACTTCCCTGAGTGGCCCAGGCCCAGATCCTGCTTGTCATCCCTTCCCCACCTGTGAGTGACCAGGGAAGGGGAAAAAAAATCTCTCCAGTGGATACATAGACACAGCTACCAGGAGACGAGGTCTGGTCTGGAAGAGAAGCTGGGCCGAGGTCAGAACAGGTCTCAGCAAATCAAGATACTGACAAATCCGGTGCAGGAAACCTTCCTGCAAAAGCAACCATCCGAGGGACTGTCAAAATCAGGTAGGTGTTGGGCTGTGAGGCAACAGCATAACGTGACAGTTTATGCAAAGCAGTGGGTAACCAATGGGAACAATGGTGTGCAAACTCCAGTCACCAGGCAGAAACCCACGCAGCTTCCCCCCGCGGGACTGCGCTGTCTTTAAGTTCTCAAGTGGGGGAGGACTCTTTACAACAGCATCACATACTCCCTCAAGTTCCAGCACTTACAGCATAGGATTGGAATCAGCTAAGCCAGATTCATACCAGCCCTGACCCTCCACCAGTTACCTGATCCTTGCCAATACCCTGTCTTTCAGAGCCCCAAGTTTCCTTGTAAGTTGAAGCCTGAAATAGTTGGTTAACAAGACTGTGGGGAGGACTGAATTAATCCAAGAAAAACACTCTGCAATTCACCTGATAGACAGTCCCCATGTAACCACGCACTGGACCAGATTCTGGTGGTAGAAAAGGAGTTCAGGAGGCCAGACTCAGAAGTGAACTATGTCTTGCCTTTAGCACTAGCGATCAGTTCAAGCTATATAAAGTGTAGAGATCCAGGCAGTAAGAACATGCAAAGCCTCTTGTCCAAAATGAGGCATTTCAGGATGGTGACGAAAGATCATTAAACCAAGTGTGGAGCTGCTTTGAGTCTGGCTGAAAAGCAAGTGTGCGTGGGCACTCTGAAGTGAGAGTCAGCTGGACTGGGCTTCGAGACTCACCCAGGCACATGAAGCAATGAGATGATGTCAGACCAGAGCCGTAGCACAACTGATGGGGGCAGCAGGCTCCGACATAAGAGCCCACCATGAACACAGTTTGTGAGAAGCAGAGTAAACTTCTCTCCAAGGTAATCACCAGACCTTCCGTCAAAATCTTCCCTTCCCTCGGGGCTACTTCAGAAGTGAATTCTTTCTAGTCAGTGTCAACGGAGACTTTAACCAGTCACAGTTCAGAAGCAAAAGGTTGCTTGTGGTCTCTGTCTGCTGGGGACAGTTCCACTTCGCCAGCAACACTTGGCAAAGCAGCATAGCAGATTTCAGACACTCAAATAGATCCTGAGTCTCAGCAACCTCTTTAAAAGGTACCGACTGGGCTTGGGACAGTCAGGAATTCACCCTTGAACATGACAGCAGAGGCCTACCTAATGAGGCTGCCTCAAAATTCATTTCCGGCTCCTTGGTGGACCACTGGATCTGAAGGCCACCTCAGGGACTAAAGCACTGGCCTGGGGACTGGGGAAAGGGTATGGCTCTGCATACAACACTCTTCTGTCCAGGCAGCCTGACCCGCAACAGCCATGGGCAGAGCCAAGTCCTTGAGGGACACACTGCTCAGGGCCCCTGCTTGAACGCAGTGGTGGCCCCAGAGCACTCTTCTGAACCTGTCCATGTAAGCAGCAGCATGGTATAGCCATCCCTCGGCATCCACTGGGGAAAGGTGCCAGGACCTCCCACAGGGACCAAAATTCCTGGATGTTCAGGCTCCCTCCCAAAAACTTGCATGCATCCCACGCACACGTTCCAATATACCTTAAATCACAGCTAGGCAGCTTCTGCTGCCTGCCACAACACAGGCGCTACGTAAACAACTGTTCCCATGGATGGTTTAGGGAACAACCAGAAGTCTGTGCATGTTTGGTACGAATGCAAGGCTTTTTACAAATACACTTGAGCTATGGATAAGAAACGCTTGGATATGGAGGGCTGTACTTACATGAAGCATGCTGTAAAAATGTCAAGAACATGCCAATAGCTTTGTCACCAAGCTGCCAGAGCCTCTGCCTAGAGTAAAAGAAAATGGCTTTCCGGTAGAAGCCTGAGAGGACAGAGTGCCCTGGAAGCTGCAATGCCAGCCACCTGCTGGCCCTGTAACCTTGGGGCAGGTACACAGCCTTCCCCCAAATCTCCCTTGAATGCCCTTCTGTGTATCATCTGCACCCCTCACTGCCCACACAGAAGCACTTGGCTTATGCATGCTTCCGCACGCGGTCTCCTGGAGGACACTGCTCGAGGTCCCCGCACGTCCCTCCTCCCGCCCTCACTGCAAGGCTGCAGTGGTGGAATCCCAGGAAACAGACGCCACATCTCTGTTAGAACAGTTCCTACTTAGCACAATGGATTTTCTGAAAATGTTTTCACCAAGTGACTCCCGCAATGTATAGGTGTATACGAATTCGTTTTAATAAACTTAATTTTATTATATCCAAATGCAATGTACAAATACAATGAGCACCAACAGTGCATAAGACAATGATTTACTGTGCTCACGTTATTTTCACCTTATGAATTATTAATAAAGGAACATTAACACAACTACCTCATCCAGTTGACATTAAGACTAGGGAGTGTTGGGCCTGGTGCAGTAATCTAGCAGCTAAAGTTTTTGCCTTGAACGTACTGGGATCCCATATGGGCGCCAGTTTTAATCCCAGCAGCTCCAGTTCCCATCCAACCCCCTGATTGTGGCCTGGGAAAGCAGTTAAAGATGGCCCAAAGCCTTGGGACGCTGCACCTGCATGGGAGATCTGGAAAAAGCTCCTGGCTCCTGGCTTCGGATTGGCTCAGCTCCAGCCATTGCAGTCACTTGGGGAGTGAACTATCGGAGGGAAGATCTTCTCTGTTTCTCCTCCTCTCTGTATATTTGACTTTGCAATAAAAATAAATAAATCTTAAAAAAAAAAAAAGACTAGAGTGTTAGGACGGTATTATTACTTTATAGTCCAACAAAATACATGCAACTTGTTCATAGCCATTCACTGTTCAAAAGACACTTTTCAAAGTCATTCAGAGGGGCCCGGCGGCATGGCCTAGTGGCTAAAATCCTCGCCTTGAACGCGCCGGGATCCCATGTGGGCACTGGTTCTAATCCCGGAAGCTCCATTTCCCATCCAGCTCCCTGCTTGTGGCCTGGGAAAGCAGTCGAGGACCCTGCACCTGTGTGGGAGACCCAGGTTCCTGGTTCCCGACTTCGGATCAGCGCAGCATCGGCCATTGCAGCTCACTTGGGGAGTGAATCATCGGACGGAAGATCTTCCTCTCTGTCTCTCCTCCTCTCTGTATATCCGGCTTTCCAATAAAAATTAATAAAATCTTAAGAAAAAAAAAGTCATTCAGAAAATGTTTTCAGTAAAAATGCTCTTTATTAAAAAAAGAAAAGTCCAGCTTGGGGCAAGTATTGTGGTATAGCTCCCTCCTAATTGCTTTGCTGAACCAGCAGAAGATGGCTCAAGCGCTTGGTACCCTGCCAACCACCTGGGAGACCTGGATGAAGCTCCCAGCTTCAGCCTGGCTCTGCCCTGGCCATTGTGGCCACTTAGCGTATCAATCAGCAGACAGCAGATGTCTCCCTCTTTCTGTTTGTTTCTCTCTTTCCCTCTCTATAACCATGACTCTCAAATAAATAACTAAATAAATCTTTGTTAAAGCCTGGCTCACAGGTAACTGAACATCATATAAAATCACAAATGTGACTTCACTTCTCTTTTCAAATGAGCCCCTATTCAATGTATTAGCACCAATCAACTCTATTCTCTGTAACAAAATATGAATTCCTGTTCTTGGCTGGTTGGTTGATTTTTATCCTATGAATAGTGGTAGATGACCCTCCATCTCACTCATCGGGATCTTCTCCCTAAGACGCCAATTTTTATAATAGCAGATGAAGCTTATGACCAACAATTGAGGCAAAGTCCACCAGTGTATACGAATTCGTTTTAATAAACTTAATTTTATTATATCCAAATGCAATGTACAAATACAATGAGCACCAACAGTGCATAAGACAAAACAAGTATTGTTTTGTTCGTTTTTTATGAATTTCAAAGGCAGGGGAGGGGAGGGAGGCAGAGGGAGAGAAATGTTCCATCCACTGGTTCACTCCCCAAATGGCCACAACAGCCAATACAGAGTCAGGCTGAAGCTAGGAGCTTCATCCAGGTCGCCCATGTCAGTGCAAGGGTCCAAGTACCTGGGCCATTTTCCACTACTTTCCCAGGCATTCTAACAGGAAGTTGAATCAAAAGTGGAGGAGCCAGGATTCAAACCAGGACCCATATAGGATGCCGGCACTGCAGTGGGGACGTTGAACACACCACACCACAGTGTTGGCCCCATAACCACAATTTTTTTTTAAGATTTCTTTTTCTTTTTTTTTTTTTTTTCAATTTGGGGGTGTGTATATGAAGCATGGTCTTTCTTTGTGGCTATTTATTTTTATTGCAACGTCAGATATACAGAGAGGAGAGACAGAGAAGAAGATCTTCCGTCCGATGATTCACTCCCCAAGGGACTGCAACGGCCAGAGCTGCGCCAATCCAAAGTTAGGAGCCAGGAGCCTCTTCCAGATCTCCCACACAGGTGCAGGGTCCCAAGGCTTTGGGCTGTCCTCAAATGCTTTCCTAGGCCACAATCAGGGAGATGGATGGGAAGCGACGCTGCCAGGATTAGAACCAGTGTCCATATGGAATCCTGGCACAATCAAGACGAGGGCTTTAGCCACTAGGCCACCATGCCAGGCCCTATTTGTTTATTTTCAAGGTTGACTGACAGAGAAGGAGAAGAGAGACAGAAAGACCTATCCAGTAGTTTACAACTGAAATGCAAGCAACAGCCAGGCCAGGCCAAAAACCAAAAACTCCATCCAGTCTTCCTGGTAGGTAGCAGGACCCCGACTACCTGGGCCACCATCCTCCAAGGCACACTAGCAGAAAGCTGAATTGGAAGACTAGGAATAACTGGCACTGTGGTAGGGGATGCAGGCAACACAAGTGGCAGTGTAGCCCACAAGAGCCCCAATCAAGCACTATTACTTGTCAAATGCGCCAAGTGCCATCTTACATTTGAGTTCACAAGAAAACAAAGAAACGTCCACTAGAGAGAACCACACTACAGCCAAGCACCTCAGAGGTCATCCCGACCCTCTGCGCCTCTCAGTTGGCTCTGCAGGTCTCACCTATTGCCTACAGCAGGGCAGGGAAGGGAATCCCAGTAGAAGGTTTATTCCTCAAGTCTTTCAAAGCCATGCACCAAATGCTAGCTCCAGCAATACCGTTGAGTGAATTAATGAAAACACCAGCGTGTGGCTTCATCTTCATAGGTCCTACATAACCCTCAAGGGAGTCTTGCAACTTTGGCTGACTGATGACCACTCCCCATCTTCCCATTCACTGAGATGCGTTCTTAAACAGGAAGTATAAATCAACAACCTAACTGCCATGCAAGAACATGACATCTTTGAAAAGCAATGGACTACTTATAGCGCTATATTGTAGGAATCATCTCTTCAATGTACAACCAGTTCTACTGCTGTTGTTGTGACAGGGAGGGGAAAGGTACACACAAGTGAGCCAAGTCAAAAGGGACATTTGGGAATTGAAAGGAATCCAGAAGTGGATCTCATCAAACCTTCCAGAAAAGCCCACAAGGTAGATTGTCCCTTTTCACGCTAACTAGACTATTTTCTCCTTCCTTATTCAAAAAGCTGTGCACGTGGCCTTACTACTTTTAGCTGTCAGCAGAGAAAAGAGATGCTGGTACAGCCTGCAAGGATGCCAGCCAAGTCCTTCCCCATAGACCTGACAAGTGTGAACACGGCCTTGCAGACGTCATCATGAGGGGGGAGAGAGGTACGTGGCCTCCCAGGAAGACTCTGCTTATCCACTGGAAAACAGATGTTTTGGTTTCAATTGCAACCCCAGCTAGACAAATTATACTTGATGATCTTTTGACTTAACAGAGAAAGATACATTCTGCATTCCCCAGAACCAAATACCTAATCCAAACAGATTTTATCTTGTCTCAATTTAGAGGCTGGTAAAGCAAATGAAATTGTCACTCTGGTCTCATATTCAAGCGATTCCACAAATACTGGAGCCTAACCCTATGCCAAGAATCAAGTCAGGCACCACACCAGGTGATACACAGAACTATTTTTTTATCCCCAGTTACCACTATTCCCCTAAGTTGAAATCAATTTTAAAAAATCTGTCTGAAATACTAAGAAACCATCTGATTCTGCTCATCTAGAATCTCTAAACGAGAGCATTTCTTTTAAGAAATTAAAAGCAACAGCCAAGATTAGAGAGCTGCTGCTTCAGTTTTCCCATCTTCATCTGATTGAAAGCTGTTAAAAATAGCACCTTCACCTTTCTCTTTCTCCTCCCTTCCGCTCCCTTCCAAACCAAAAAGGTGAAGGGGTGACATCCAGTCCAGAGAACAATGGACAATAGACACACACAGCTCACTCGCCCTCTCTCTCTTCCAGATTCTAACAGCAAAGAGAAGTCAAATGCTGATTAAAAAAGAAAAAGAGGCACGCACCATTATTCTTCCCAAGCTCATGAGAGGACAGCTTGTTCCAGTCCCTTCAGTAAAATTCTCAGAGTCAAAACTTGGAATAGGTGCGTGTGTGTGTGTGTGTGTGTGTGTGGAAACTAGTCAAAGTTTGGGGATGGGTTTATTTTAAAAAATAGGAGCCTAGTAGCAGAGTAGCAGAGTGGCATAGTGGAAGTGTGCTGGGCAGGTAATGCAGAGCTTGATGCATCAAAAATAAGATCCTGCACACAAAGAAATTGATTTTTATTTCTCAGAAATGGGGTTTTGCATGAACATCAAAGATTATGCATAAGCAAGTCAATATGAAAATAAGAAAAGAATCAGTGATGTATGGCACACTTATGCTGAAAACTGATAAGCAAAAAGTAGACAAAACCACCCCCATGGAGGACTGCTGGCTGCCTTCTTCGGGCCATTTTAACACTGGTGGACGGTGGGAACCTTCGCAACAGAATAAGCAGTGCACTCCTAAGAACTGAACTGTTTTTAAGACTTTTTCTTCCTCCCCCTGCTAGGAGTTCTATGGATTATTCCACTGCCCTTGTGAAATTTGTGGAAGCATAGTCAAAGAAACAAAACAGATATAAATGGCAAAGCAAATGTTGGAGGGGTGACAGGTTAAGAAAACAAATTTGCAATCCACTAATGCGGGTACAAGCTGTTGGTAAATTGGTACAGAAATTAATCTGTTACCCTCAAACCTTGAGCCCACAAATGTTCATTTACCTGCACCTAGGCCATATCTGCCTGGAGTTTACACAGTCGCCAGTGTTCAGCGCCACTTTCACTGAAGGATTGGGTGGGCTTTGCACTTCAGAGGCAGCAAGGTGCTACAATTTGAAAATGTCAGGACACACCCAGTAAAATAAAGAGTAGAAGGCTCAGAAACACCTGGCTTCCTTTTCAGGCACTAGTCACTTAAGAGTCCAACAGCAGCCTTTCCCAGGTGCTAATTATTCTCAACGAAACTTCCAATGAAATCTACACAGACAACAAGACACAGCCATATATCGTACCCGACAAGCTCTCCACATCAATCAGCTAAACTCAGAAAATCAGCTCTTGGGGCACATCCCGCAACCCAACCTGCAGAACTCCTTGCACGGGGTAGGACGCAGGACCTGAGACCATCCCCCTAACCTGCTACAGCTGTGAGTCTGGTAAAATCCACCGGGAACGTGGAAGTCGCTGACCTCCACCAAGCAGCAGCAACACACAATCTGACTCCGCTTGCTCCGTTCACAAGGTCGTGCATTAGCTGCCATCCCCACCCTCCCCCAGCACAGGACCAACGCTGTAACTTCACATCCACGAAGATGAACCTCAAACGTACAGCTTAATACTAACAAACCAAGCCCTGGCCCAGCGATTCCAGACCGAGAATGCCTGCAGATAATCTCGGCACAGCCTTCAGTGCAATTCCTAGAAGGCAGTGGCCCATCCCTGCCAAGGCCAATCTGCAATCAAACTTTCTGGGTCCTGCGACCAGGAGGGGCCGTCCCTCACCAGGGACTTCAGCTCCACAGGGCCACAGTGGTTCTTCCCGGACACCTGCGACTTAGGGTCACGACGCAGGAACCGGCCGCAGCCCCCTGCCTAGAAAGATTTCCCCCGGACCACAACAGGCAGCGATGGGGAAATCACAAATATTGGAACGAAAGCCGGGGCTTGCATAATTGCGTGCGTGTGCACACACACACACACCACACACTCCCACAAGTCAGTTTTCCAATACTCTGCTCCAGCCTGGTGCTGCCACTCCCCCCACACACACACCCAAACTCCCCAGAACAAGCCCGGCCTAAATAAAGTGCAGCTGGGAGCTGCAGGGTGTCCGGGACGGCTGCGGCGTGCAGCAGCGCCCCGCACCCGCCGGAGCCCCGCGTCTCGCTCCGGCCGGGTTGCCAGGCAGGTTTAGCCCCGGCCCCTGGAAGGTTAATGCGCCCGTGCCCCGGGTCAAGGCTCTCGGAGCTCTAATAGCAAGCAAATGACCGCGGCTGCCTGGATTTAATGAAGCCATTCTCGGTTATGGCTGTTTAATAGCACTTGGAGTTCTGTTGCAAGCGAGAGCGAAAAACTCCGGCTTCCCCGGAAAGCAAGTCGTCTGCGGGCAGCGCGGGGGAAAAGCCAAGGTCGGACGAAGGCGCGAACACGGGCAGGGGACGCCCCGCAGCCCCGGCCCGCATCTCTCCCCGCAGCCCGGCAGACCCCGGGCCGCGCCTTTACCTGTCAGCTCGCCGCCCCGCCGCGAGCCCTGGCCGCGGCCGCCAAGAAAGAAACCCCCCAAGGCACCGCATCGCAAAGAAAGAAAGCGAAAAAAAAAAAAAAAAAAGGTTGGTTCCTTCAAGCGAGGGCCACCGGGCCAGCTGAGGTTCCAGAACCCACACGCCATCCGCTCCCCGCACCTACCAGATAATCCATGTACAGAAACGCCTCAGTTATCCGGAGATCAGACATCCGGCAGCCTAAAGCATCCGGAACGACTCCGAACCCGGAAAAAAAAAAGCAGCGTCTCCGGCTGCAAGCGAGCAGCTCCTGAAAAAACCAGCAACAGCGAAAACCACCGAGAGCTGCCGAGGAGCCGAACCTTACACAAGGGGCGCGGCGATTGGCCGGGAGGGCGGGCCGAAAGGAAGGAGGGTGCGCATTGGCTGCCGCGTCTATAAAAGGCAGGCCCCAGCGGGCGACGGCAGAGAAGCGCGGGAGGGAATTGTTCTCCTGCTTGTTGTGTGAAGGGCCGAGGGCCGGGGGCGGGGACAGCGGGGCGGTCGGCACGCGCAGTTGGCCGAATCCGGACAGCGCAAAATCGGCGGGGGCCGCGGCCGCCTGCGCGCCTCGTGGTTGGGGGAGAGCCGCGCCTCAGGGCCCTCGATGTCCCCGCCCATCTCCCCGAGTAGGAAGCCCCGGCTGGGCCGTGGGGAGGCGTGGTAGCCCCCGGGCGCCTTCCCAGCGGCTCCGCGGCCTGGAGGCCGCACCGCCCGGGCGCCCCGTGAGCCATAGGAGCCGGCTTGTAGGTGACTGTGGGGTACACCGGGCGCTCGCAGCTGGGAAGCTGCTCAGGCGAACGGAGCCGGTGCGACCCTCCACGCTGCCGCGCCGGAGACTGTTCTGCGAACTCCAGGTAGCCCACGGGGACGACACCTTCCCCCGCACGCCATGTGAAAGGGGGGTGAACAAGTTCTGAGGAGGAGTTGCTCAAGTTTGTGGTGTTCCCCAAGCTGTCGGAAGGGCGCAGCTGATGGGTTCTTGGCGCGCTTCAGGGGCCAGGGACAGCATAAACCCAAGGTCCCTGGAATACAGTAAGAGTGTTTGTAACAGGCAGCTCCCCGAAATGACCGGAACCGGAACGCAGCTCCTCGTGAGCACCCCATGTCATTTTAAAAGGTAAAGAGATCTACAAGCAGGTAGACTTTGATATGTGTGCATTTTTAATTTCTAGGAAACTGGAACAGGGATTGCAGTATTGCCAAATCAGAACCAAAAGAGGGAAAAAAAACCTGAGTAGGAAGATTGGAGGCTCCTTTCCTAAAAGATCCGGGGTATGAATGTCATATTCACTTAAAACGAGGCAAAAGAAAAGTTCTTGTTTTTCTTTTAAATTTTAGTCAGTTTGAACAGATTCAATAGAGTTTGTAGTTAAAATTTTTAAAATATGATTATGTTCCTTTCCTCCCTTTCTCCCCAAGCTCTATTTAACTTTGCAGTTGGGAATAGAAGGAGGAAGATTGTAAACTAGGAAAAAAAAAAATATATATATATATATATATACACACACACACACACACATATATATCACGTGCTGGTATCCTTTGTTCAGTAAACAAGGAAGGAGTGAATAGAGTTGGAATTTGGAAGTCCCAAGTGCAAAAAAATGTGTTTCGGTTTTGATTTCCCATGCTGTTCTTGGGTTCCTTGCCCCCCCGCCCCCCCCCCCCGGCCTTGAGAAGCTCAGAGGGTAAGGGGCTTGCTCTCAACCTAATTAGTACTTATTTGGACTTGTATACAGCAGCATCTCCAGGGGGAAAACGAAATCTTTCTGAACTGACTACCTCACTATACAGGGTTGAATTTTTCCTCTACCCCTAAACCAGCCCAACCCTTTTGGTATCCTCAACCAACAAATTTCTGCATAGTATATTTATCTGGGGCAGCCAGGCCAGTTCTGGTAGTGATAATGTGTTTTTACACACACAGTGAGCAAGGCCCCCTGTGCCCTGAGGGGAGCTCTGGGTGATTGGGGGTGGGCTATCTAATCTTTCTCTGAAGCTGTTTCCTAAGCTGCAAAATAAGAATTCCTACTACCAGAAGGCTTTTTTTTTTTTTAAAGTAGCTAGGCACTATGAGTATTTCCAGCTGTAAAGGTTTGATCCAAGGGTGAGTGTGCAAATAGTAAGTTATACTTCTGCAGGAGTGTCAGCCTGTTCAGGGGCTAACACATCTCAGTTATTTTAAGCCATTAGATCTGTTGTTTTAGTTGTCTTGGTGTTCTGTTAATGCCAGCACATGTTGGTTTCGAGAGATTTTGGTCTAGAGTCTGGAAGTGATGGCTTCCATAAACTGCTCTTCTGGATTATTGTTTGAATACAGTTGCAGAAGTTGAAGGCCTCTCCAACGTGCCAGCTAAGGTCATTTCACCAGGCAAGGAACAGGTTGTGTTTTGCTTTGCTACTCTCCATGAATAAGCATATTGCAGATAGGATAAATAGCTTGAGAAGACACTCCTTTGGCCCATTGTCTTAGTGACCACTGAGGGCTTGACTGTAACCGGTCTGCAGGGAAAATAACTTGTGCTGGTTCTGGGTTTGCTTTAAAAGCCAAACATAAGGAGTTGACAGTTCTGATCAGAGGTTGTTAGGCTATACAGTTTGTACTTCCTCTATGAATTAGTAAATGAGTAGCAGCATTGTGGCTCCGTGGTTTAAGCCTCAGCCTACAACACTGGCATCCTGTATGAATGCCCATCCAAGTCAGCTCCTCCTGCTTGGGAAACCAGCAGAAGATGGACCAAGTCTTGGGCCCCTGCATCCACGTAAGAGACCCAGATGAAGTTCCAAGTTCAACCTGATCCAACCCTAGCCATCGAGACCTTTTGGGGTATGAGAATATCCACTGGGAGATCTCTTTCCCTTTCTTTGTAAGTCTGGCTTTCAGATGAATTAAGTCTTTTAATAACAAAGAGAAAGATGGATGCAGAAAGGCCAGCCGGGCAGGCTGTAGCACCCGCTAGCAAGTGCTGGTACTAGGAGCCATGTCAGGCCGGACCATGGTCCCTTCTGACAAACACAAGAGCCAAGGCTGGAAACAGGCCTGATAGGGGACCTGTGGGCACTCCTTTTCTGGGCTACAGTTCATTCTGGTGAGCATGAGAGCCAGGGCTTAGGGTAAGCCAGGATGGTAAAGGCAGCATATACTGGCATACATGTGAGACAGGTCTGGGGACATGGCAAGATGAGCCAAATGGGTTGCAAAATGGACTATGCTAGGCTGCAGCACATACCGGTACACACAAAAAACAGATATGGGGTGGGCCTGGAGTGCATTTTTGAAGGTTGCCCCAACTAGGCCATGGCACCTGCTAGCCTATGATAGCTGAGCTGGAATAGGCCACAGCACCCATCTGTTCACTTGAGAGATGAGGCATGGAGCAGAACTGATGAGGCAGCTGCATCCAACAGTATGTTCATTGGCTGATGGAGATGACAAACCACATCTGACTCTGAGGTACCTCAGAATCCCAGCTA
Organism: Ochotona princeps; assembly: GCF_030435755.1. Classification (NCBI taxonomy): domain Eukaryota; kingdom Metazoa; phylum Chordata; class Mammalia; order Lagomorpha; family Ochotonidae; genus Ochotona; species Ochotona princeps. The sequence continues at coordinate 13,190,674 of NC_080854.1, read as the reverse complement.
TTTGCTTAGCCTAAGTGGCTCCATTTTGATAGAGCCGCCATCTCAATCACTAGGTTGCACAAGTCTCATTTCTGGAGAATGTTGCAGGCCATGATAACAGGAAATTCCTCAAGGTCCCCTTTTTTAGAGATAAGACTTGTTTGCTCCACAGCCCGTCAGTTTGTGCTATTTGAAAGCTGTTTGCTTCACCAATAGAAACCTGCCAACTTGTGCTTTTTGAATGATTAGCCAGTCATCATGTAACTGTGTGTAACTGTGTGATGTTAACCACTCATGAGTGTAACTGTGTGAAATCCCCTAAACTGTGATAAAACCCCCGCGCCACCCTGTCTTGGGGTCTCAACCCGGTGACAGTTTAGGCCCTGAGCTTGAGCTTCAATGAACTGCCCTTGTGTGCTTGTATCAACTTCAGGCTCCTGGTGATTTTGAGGAAACTCTGAATCTGGACATGACAACCCTGTACTGGCTGGCATAGCCAAAGATCAAAAATGAGGTCACCTCAGGTGAGGTTTCTTTTTTTTTTTATTTTTAAAGATTTATTTATTCTTATTGGAGAGGTGGATTTACAGAGAGGAGGAGAAGAAGCGAGGAAGATCTTCTGTCCGATGGTTCACTCCCAAAGTGACCGCAGCGACTGGAGCTGAGCCAGTCCGAAGCCAGGAGCCAGGAGATTTCTCTGGGTCTGCCACACGGGTGCAGGCTCCCAAGGCTTTGGGCTGTCCTGGACTGCTTTCCCAGGCCGCAATCCCAGGGAGCTGGATGGGAAACAGGGCTGCCAGGATTAGAACCAGCACCCATATGGGATCCCGGCGCCTGCAAGGCGAGGACTTTAACTGCTAGGCTATCACGCCAGGCTCAGATGAGGTTTCTTGAGAGACTCCCCAATTAGACAGCTGGACTGAAACCCCAGCGGCAGGGAAAATCACAATATATGTGTTCCAGTCTTGGAGTGCACATGTCAGGACTGGACTTCCTCAGTTGCTGATGCCTGTGCAGTGAACATTGTTCCCAGATGCACACAGGGGACACGACAGCCAGCTCATGTACAAAGGAAAAGTGACTGCCTCATCAGAGGATGAAAAACAAAATAGGATGAACGATTCTCCCAGCCAAGGTTTGCAGCATGTTCCTGGATCTGCGGATGCACTAAGGTGGACTTGGTCAAGCAATAGACCTTTGAAAGACTCACCCAACCCTGGTGCAACAAAGCAGATGATGTCTCAGAACTACCAAAGCCACTCACATGACACCCTTTGAACACTGTTCCCTAACATTGGGGTCTCTAAGGCAACATCAAGTGACTGTCCCCATCCCTGGTGGCTGATACACTGTGACAGCCAAGAGTGGCCCCTCCTCTTCCCCCTGTTTGGACACAGGAGAACTAGAAATCTGAAACATTTGTCCCACCCACCTTTCTCCATACTGAACCCCAGCCTAATCAGAGGCCCACACATGCATGCATGCCTCTCAACTATGTAAACAATATCAAAAATCTGATAATAGAAACTAGAAAAAATTACTGTGTGGGAAAAGAAAGAGAAAGGAAAAGAGAATTTGCTTAAAGAAAGTTCCCAAAGGCTGCAATATGGAACTTTCCTATTCCATGCCATTGCACATTCATCAAGAGTGGCATCAAGGACAGCACTGTATTCAGTGTAATGTATTTAAAAAATTGCATCTCACTGTGTTAAGACCCTGCAGTTTCCAAAATCCATATAGAGCACGTTTTTCCAATTAGTTGTGAATCTCCTGGGATGTTAACATGTCCACGCCCGAACAGGAAAGATCTAACTCGATCCATCTCCCATAAACAGAAAACAGTATGCACTGCATGAAGTTGCAGTCGTAGTTGATAGAATTGCTAGCAGCAGCAGTAATCACCAGTGTGTGCTGTTAAAGAGCACGTAGAGGGCCTGGCGCGATGCATAGTGGCTCAAGTCCTCTCCTTGAACATACTGGGATCCCATATGGGTGCCAGTTCTAATCCCGCTGGCCCTGCTTGTGGCCTGGGAAAGCAGTCCAGGACAGCCAAGGCCTTGGGAGCCTGCACCCGTGTGGCAGACCCAGAGGATTCTCCTGGCTCCTGGCTTCGGATTAGCTCAGCTCCAGTCGTTGCGGTCACTTTGGCAGTGAACCATCGGATGGAAGATCTTTTTTTCTCTCCTCCTCTCTGTAAATCCACCTTTCCAATAAAAATAAAATAAATCTTTAAAAATAAAAAAGCATGTAAAGATTGCAAGGAATTTATTCAACCTACCTTTCTATGTGCCATGCTTCAGTGTTGAGTAAGACATGATCTCGTTTATTAATCTAGCCCTGTTCTAGCTCTCAATAAAAAGAATGACGCTCTTCCACGTATAAGAAAACACACATGGTATTTGCATTACTGAACGAGTTTAAGGAGAGAGGTCATTGCTGTTGCCTGTCAAAAGCAAGAAGAAATTTTTTTTTGGCAGTCCAAAATTTGTTTGGAAGAAACGAAAGTGGAAATGCATTTTCTGGGACCTCTACCCAGACAAACTCTACCACCCAGAAAAAAATCAACACATGAATGGCTACTTCCATTTACATTTTTGTTGCTGTAGATTTGATACATAGTAACTTAGGGAAAAAATACTGTGTTTGCTAGTCTTGCATTAAATATGTAAACCTCATGTAAACAACTGCAGTATCCTGAAACTATATATGTTTAATGCCTATATAAAGTCATATGAATGTACTGTTAGCAAGAAATTCTCAGATCCCAGTGTTGTGACTACTGCAGTAAATATTTTGCTTAAACAACTGATCACATCTCAATCTCCAAAGAATGTAAGATATTAACACCTCCAAACTTCATCTTTGAATTTCTTCTTCCCTCTATTCCTTCCAACCCCCACCCCAAAGCAGGACTTGTCTTGCCTCATTCTTGCCCTAACTGAATATACTATTCCTTAATAGCAAAGAGATGCTGTCTTTCATTAGAATGACTCATAAATCATGAACACTCCTTTTTCAAAAGGTGGGAGTCTGTACACTGGGTTCCAAAGAGATTACCAGGTACTTTGCTCAACTCCCACCTCCATTAACTCCCGGAACTCTAAAGTTCTCTTCAAGTCCCAGCCCCTGTTTTCCAAGATGGTCACATTGACTGCATCCCTGGTTTACCCCTAGAAAGAACCCTGAACTGTAGCTTTCACGCCCTTTGCCTTGTCTCTACTTCCAGCTCTAGACAATTGGAATCCAGTTCTACATCCATGCAGGTACTTCAAAAGCTTCATTGAAAATGGGATAAAAATTTTTTGATACAAAATCTTTGAGATACATGCACCATGTTTTGATAATATGCATTTTCCATAAACTTTTCCAAGTTTCCTGCTGCTCATTGTCTCTACAAATTTTCCTGTCTTGTAATTTAATGTGAATGGGATGTGACTTTTTTCACTTACTTTCCTATTTTTCAAGACTTATTGTATAATATTTATCAATACTGCATTTCCTTTAATAGCCAAGTAAAATTCCATTGTATAGATGTATCACATTTGTCCACTTATCAGCTGGTGGATATTGTGTTTTCACCTCCCGCCTATTATGAATAATGCTTTTCCTCTGTTTATGTTTTTGGTCTCCACTTCTTTTTATTATGACAAGGTTAGCTTCTTCTATAGACCCCTTTCCTTTCATCTCCTTCTTTGTCCATGCTTTAACTTTGTAGTTCATAGTAATGTTTGCCAGGTGATTATGGTTTAAATATCAGATCTGGGGGCCCAGCATGACAGCCTAATGAATAAAGTCCTTGCATTACATGCCCAGGAGCCCATATGGGTGCTGGTTCTAATCCTGGAGGCCACACTTCCCATCCAGCTCCCTGCGTGCACAATCGAGGATGGCCCAAAGCCTTGGAACCCTGCACCCACGTTGGAGACCCAGAAGAGGCTCCAGGTTCCTGGCTTCTGATTGGCTCAGCTCCAGCTGTTGTGGCCACTTGGGGAGTGAATCAGCAGATGGAAGATCTTTGACTCTCTTCCTCTCTATATTTCTGACCTTTCAATGAAAATAAATAAATCTTTAAAATAAATAAATAACAAATCTGTTCCCTTCCTACGACCTTTAATTAAGAGTTCTTAATATAATTTTACTGATCTGCTGCTCTTTTTGTTTAGTCCTGCATTCTCTATATCTTTGTAAATTCATGAATTAACTTTTTTCTATTCTAGAAAGAATCAGGGACCTTCAATGCCAGGGCAATGAAAGATGTGGCTCTCATGTACTATTTATATGCTTTCTAGCTCAGCCAGCCTTGAGTTTCTGAGTTTATGTATTTAATTTTTTTTATGTTTATTCAGTTGAAAGAGTTACACAGAGAAAGAGCCAGATAGAGATCTTCCATCCACTGATTCATTACATAAGTGGCCTGGTGGCCAGGCTGAATCCAGGAGATTCTTCTGGGCCCTCCATATGGCTGCAGGGGCCCGAGCTCTTGATCCATCTACCACTACTTTCCCAGGCACATTAGTAGGGAACTGGGTTTAGAAGTGGAGCAGCCGGGACTTGGACTGCCCCCATATGATATGACTGTGTCAAAGGCAGCAGTTTCACACGCTACACCATGTCACCAGCCTCAGACCGGTGAGCCTCTAAGTTTGATGCTCTGTTTTCATCCACCAAGCTGGTAACCACCTAAATGCAGACCAAAGTGAAAGTTTCTTCCTGAAGTTAAACTGGAGAAGGCTTGAACTCAGGAACACCAGGTAAAACTTAAAGCTCAAAGGCGAAGTGTAGATCTAGTAGAGCTGGAAGAAAGCTGAGGAGATCAAAAATGCAAAGTTGAGCAAAGAAAATCAAATTATCAATCTGGTAGTCTGGTACCCAATTAGATATTCAAGAAAAACAAACAAAGGCAATAGAAGTAACTAATAAAAATTATAGCATGCATTCAAGAACCAAAGATCGTGTTTTTCTAGACTGGAAAGATCCACAAGTTCCCAGAACAATTAATGAGTGATAGAACCATTATTATGGAAGAAGCAGCTATTTTTTTTAAAGATTTATTTTTTTTTTATTGCAAAGTCAGATATAGAGAGGAGGAGAAACAGAGAGGAAGATCTTCCATCCGATGATTCACTCCCCAAGTGAGCCGCAACGACCGGTGCTGCGCCAATCAGAAGCTGGGAACCAGGAACTTAGTCCAGGATGCAGGGTCCCAAGGCTTTGGGCCGTCCTCGATGGCTTTCTCTGGCCACAAGCAGGGAGCTGGATGGGAAGTGGAGCTGCTGGGATTAGAACCGGCGTCCATATGGGATCCCAGGGCGTTCAAGGCGAGGACTTTAGCAGCTATTTTAAAACTTTAATTTGAAAGTACCATACCAGGTAAATTCTTCCAAACATTCCAGAAACAAAGCATTCAGACCTAAAACTATTCCAGATTAGAGAAAGGGAGGGAGTACTCATCAGGTTATCTTAAAAGATTATCACATCCTTGATACGCAAACCTGATAAAGAGTCACCGATAAGTTGTATTTTAGTCTCACAGAAGAAAAAATATTGCAAAACTCAGAGAAGTGGAAAGAAAAAAAAATTGTGGCGAAGAGCTAGGCTTAATCCAGGAATGTCAGGTATTCTTGACATTAGGAAATCAGCAAATTCTTCACATTAATAAGCTAAGAAAGGAAAATCAAGTCATCCCAATTTTTTTCTTCAAGATTTACTTCATTGAAAAGACAGATCAGATTTGCAAAGAGAGAGAGACAGAAGGATCTTTTCATCCACTGGTTCACTCCCCAAATGGCTGCAACAGCTGGAGCTGAGCTGATCTGAAGTCAAGAGCCAGGAGCTTCTTCCAGGTCTCCCATACAAAAGCAGAGCCCCGAGGCTTTGAACCATCCTGTATTGTTTCCCAGGCTATAAGCAGGGATTTGGATAGGAAGTGGAGCCAGGACACAAACTAGCTCCCTTATGGGATCCCAAAGGCACATGCAAAGTAAGGATTTAGCTGTTGAGCCATCACACTGGGCCCAGTCATCTTAATATATACAAAATAAAGCATTAAAATACCCTCAATTACCATTGATCCCAGTTTGCCAGGACATAACAAAATGCCATAGCCTGAGTGGAGAAGACAGTGAAAATTTATTTTCCCACAGTTTTGGGGACTAAGAATTGGTTTGCTTTCTCCGGAGACCTCTCTTAGCTTGCAGATGTCAGTCTCGTCACTGTATCTTTACAAGCTCTTTTTCATGTGCTTGTATACCTCTAATGTCTGTCTGTGTTTGCAGATTTTCTTTTTTAATTACTATGATTATTTGAGAGACAGGAATAGAGAGGGGAGAAAGCAAGCAAGCCAGCTCCTATCTGCTGATTGACTTCCTGAAATGCCCACAATGGGCAGGAGCCAGAAACTCAATCCAGATCTCCCACAGGGGCAGTAGGAATGCAATCACTTGAGCCTTAATTGCTGCCTCCTAAGGTCTGTATTGACAGGATGCTGAACTCATTAGCTTGAGCTGGCCATCAAATCCAGGAATCTGTTATAGATATCCTAATCACTGGTTAAATTCACACCTTAAAGTTTCCACTTCTTAAAAAGGTTACTGGTCAAGCCAGAATAAGTGTGTTCCAGCCAAGTTAGTCCACAGCACCAGTTGAAAAGTGCCAGGACTGGGAGCAAGTATGTCAGGTTAGACCGCAGTGCCCCCTGGCAGGCGCATGACCCAGAGCTGTGAGTATGCCTGTGAGGAGGACTGTGGACACTGTCCTGCTAAGCTATACCTACCACTAGTGAGCATGAGAACCAGGGCTGGAGACAGGCCAGACTGGACAAGATAGCAGCACCTGTCAGCATATATGAATTCTAGGTCTGGGGATGAGGTAGGCTGAATTATCACGCAGCAACCATGTGTGTGCACAACAGCAGGACAGGATGCAGATGCGGGCTGAAGTAGGTGGCAACAGAGGCTGGCATGTGCAAAACCCAGGGTTGGGGGCAAGCCTGGTTGGGGCTACTGGGTGTCACCCCGACTAAGCGACAGCACCTGCTTGTATGCAGGAGAACCAAATCTGTGGGCTGTCCAGGCTGGGCCACAACACCTGTCAGTTCAGTTTGTGCGAGATATGGGGCCAGGACAGAACTGACCAAGCAGGTGTATCCACCAGTATTTGCATTGCCTAGTGTAGATGACAGATTGACCCCAACCCCGAACTGGCGGGCACAAACAAAAGTCAAGTCTGGGGTCACCCCCAAGTGGTATTTCTTGGGATACTCCCTAAGTAGACCACTAGATTCAGACCCCAGACACAGGGAAAATCACAATATATGTGGTCCAGTCTTGGAGTGCATGTGTCAGGACTGGGCCTCCTCTGTTGCTGATGCCTTGTAGTAAACAGTGAGTCCAGATTCTCGCTGGAGACATGAAAACCAGCTCTTCTAGGCCAACAAGGGAAAGTGACTGCCTCATCAGAGGATGGAAAACGAAATAGGTTGAACAATTGTCCTGGCCAAGGTTTGCAGCATGTTCCTGGATCTGTGGATGCACCAGTGTGGATTTGGTCAAGCAATAGACTTTGGAATGATTTTCTCAACTCTGTAGCATCGAAACCAGCAACTTCTTGCAATGACCAAAGCCACTCAAATAACACCCTCAGACCATTCTTCCCCTCATGAGGGCCCCTAGGGTGTCATCCCTGAGTAATGATGCAGTTTGACAGCAAGGAGCAACCCCCTCCTCCCTCTCCTACCCTGAGGACACATAGGGAGTAAAAGCAACAACAACAAAAAACATTTATTCCACCCACCTTCCTCCATTCCTGAGCCTTACCACCCTAATCATCAGAGGTATACATGAGCGTGCATCCCTCTCAACTATGCAAACGATATTAAAAATAAATTTTACATTAATATGTTATTCCCAGGAAATTAAAAAAAAAGGTTAAAAGCCAGACTGGCACAATGGCTCAATGGGCTAATCTTCTGCCTATAAGCACTGGAATCCCATATGGGCACCTATTCATGTCCATCTGGTTCACTCCCCATCTAGCTGCCTGCTTTGGCCTGGGAAAGCAACAGAGTAAAAGCCTCGGGGCCTGGTGCCTCTGCACCCACATGGGAGACTTGGAAGTGAACCAGCAGATAAATGGAAGATCTTTTTCTTTGTCTCTCCTTTACTCTGTAAATCTGCCTTTCCAGTAAAAATGAATAAATCTTACTCAAAGAAAGAGGTTACTAGTCATAGTGTATCAGGGTGCATCCTAATGGCCTCATTTTAGCTTAAATTACCTCTTTAATGGCTTTGTCTCCAAATATAGTCACATTCTTAAGCATTGGGAATTAGAACTCTCACCTAAGAATTTTAAGGTGACACAGTTCAGTCCATGACACCATTCATCATTGGCATCCTCAGAATAAAAGGGAATTTACTCAGACTGAAAAAGGATGTCCACAAAAAAAAAGAAAAAAGAAACAGAAATATTCAATTGTGAAACATGAAAGTATGTTTTCAAGTCAGAAATAAGACAGCAGTGCCAGCTACCAAAGCTTGTATTCTACATTTTGCAGGAGATTCCGGATGGTATAACCGGCACCCCCCCCCCCCCAAAAAAATACAAAAGACAGAGAAGGAAAAGGAAGAATGAACTTCTCTGCAGGCTGTGGTGGTGCATGCTAAACATAAATCTGCATGTCAACTGTGAAAATCATTTACTCCTTACAAATCAGTATAACATTGTACTTGTAGTTACTTAGCAACAGCGTTTGAAAATTTATGTTTCAAAAAAAAAAGCCATTAAAGCAGAAACTGTAAAAGCACCTAGAATCATTCTTATCAGTATAAGATTTCAGAGAAAGGCCTGCACAAAGGCAGATGGAACATTTATGTTTGAAAGATTGTGGCAGAGACCAGAATTCTGCCATTCAAGATAGTAACGTTCAGATTCACAGAGTACCATGTTGTTGTTTTTTTAAAGTTTTATTTGGGATTTCCCCCCCCCCAACAGATTTTCCTCATGTTGCTACAATAGTATAGTCCTTCATAAGAGTTATAATTCCATCAGTCTCTTATTTAAGTGTGTCCTGACACACTTAATTGTTGGTACAGACAGTGCAGCATCCCATGGTCTACACGTTTCCAACAGTTTCATTGGGAGTCCATCTTTTGTTTGGAAGTAGGAATGCATGTTGCATTATACCCCCACATCTGGATATGGTAGACCCCAGTACTGCATCACTATACATTTCCATAAATGAGAAGCCATGAAACAAGGTCAACTCACAGAGTATCTTGTAAAGAGACATCTCCGAAATACCCTTAGTTGGAGGAGAGCACATGCAGTTTTATGAGGGAAGCACCTATCGTACACATATTTCTGTTGGCAACTCTCATACTGCATGGTTAGTAACATGGAGGCAATAGCCAGTCTGTCTGGGTTTTGAATCTTGGCTTGGTTTCTGGTTTTGTGACTTCAGGCATTTTACTTAGCTTCTCTGTAACTTATTTACCTCACTTTATTGGAGAATAAATACACACCTACATCACTGGGCTGTTAAGATGAATAGTTAATGTTATGTACTTAGTAGAGTGCCTGGCACACAGTGAGCATTAGGTAAGTGTTGGAGGCCGCTGTTGTTCTGGTTCTGTCTCCCACCAGCCTGAGTTCCTTGAAGGAAGGGAAGCAGTGTCTCCTTGGACTGTGCAGCCTCAGAGCCTGCCACAGGACCTGGCACATGCTCAGATGTTGGCTGCACGGTTACATAACACAGAAGAAGTTGGCAGTCAGGGTTGGGGTTGACCCTTTTATCCAGAAGGGTGTCTTATTTAAAGAATCCCTGAAGTTTTGGAAAAGGACGTGGTTCTCTACTTAGACCTTAAATAGTAAGTACAGAAAGCATGATCCATAGCAACACTTATGAATATGCCCCTTGAAGGCTCCACCCCTTGCCATTAGCTGTTTAGAAGCTTTTGCTCCAAAAAATTGCTGGTGATGTTCCCCAGGCACCCTTATCATGGTCTTCCAGGTACAGGAAGTCGAGTGACCAGACTGCAGCTTATGGCACCCCAAGTTATCATCACTGAGTTCCTCTCTTAATGTATTCCCTTTATCCTCTTAACTACTTCCATTCTTTCTCCACTTTGAAATATCTTCATGGTGCCTAACATGTGCCTCCTATGTTGTCACTTGTCAACATTATCCCTAAAATCCTGGTTTAATAAAAACCTTTTTTTAAAAGATTTATTTATTTTTATTACAAAGTCAGATATACAGAGAGGAGGAAAGAAAGATCTTCCGTCCGATGATTCACTCCCAAAGTGACTGCAACATCCAGAACTGCGCCAATCTGAAGCCAGGAGCCAGGAACCTCGTCCAGGTCTCCCATGCGGGTGCAGGGTCCCAAGGCTTTGGGCCATTCTCGACTGCTTTCCCAGGCCACAAGCAGGGAGCTGGATGGGAGGTGGAGCTGCCAGGATTAGAACCGGCGCCCATATGGGATCCCAGCGCATTCAAGGTGAGGACTTTAACCACTACACCATTGCACCAGGCCCTAATAAAAACCTTTAAATTTGATGTAATCAGTTCCATTGACTTTGGACCTAATTCCTGGTGTCTCTGAAATTTAATAGGTTCTTTCCTGGAACTGGCACTCTTTTGTCACAGATAAAGCCACCACCTGTAGAGCCAGCATCCCCTATAAGTACGGGTTCAATTCCCAGATGTTCCACTTTCAACCTAGCTCCCTGCTTATGGCCTGGGAAAAGTAGCAACACGTGGCCCAAGTGCTTGGGCCTCTGCCAAGCATGCAGGAGACCCAGATGAAGCTTTTGGCTCCTGGCTTTGACCTGGCTCAGCCTTAGCCATCACAGCCACTTGGGGAATGAACCAGCAGATACAAGACTTTCTTTCTCTCCATCCAACTCTTGACTTTGAGATTTAAAAAAAATCTTTAAGAAAATAATAAAAAGGACCCAGCACAATAGCGTAGCAGTTAAAGTCCTCTGCTTGAATGCGCCGGGATCCCATATGGGCGCCGGTTCTAATCCCGGCAGCCCCACTTCCCATCCAGCTCCCTGCTCGTGGCCTGGGAAAGCAGTAGAGGACGGCCCAAAGCTTTGGGAGCCTGCACCCTTGTGGGAGACCTGGAAGAGGCTCCTGGATCCTGGCTCCTGGCTCCTAGCTTCGGATTGGCTCAGCTCCAGCCACAGCAGCCGCTTGGGGAGTGAACCATCGGATGGAAGAAAAAAAAATAATAAAAAGTTTTTGCTTGCTACAAAAATCAAGACTCTTCCATAGACTCCATAAAATTTATAGTGTTTCCTTTGTTTGGGGGTCTTTATCCACGGAGAATTTATTCATTCATTTCCCGCTGATACAAACCATTAACCCGTTGCAAATGCCTTGTATGCAAGAATGTGCTCTGAGCTGTCTGTATTTCACTGATCTATTTATTCTCTGCCAATATAGAGCATACATCTTTGGCTTTTTTCTTATGCTTCTCACATAACTGTGTCTTCTTTTTTGTATGTTACATGTCGTATATTGCAAGGAAGAATATTTAGTGGTGAAGGGCAACAGCATTGGGCTTGTCTGTTCATGTTCTCTTTGGCAAATTGGGGGATGGGGACAGTGGCTTCCCCACCTTGGTAGATGTGAGCCTGCCTAAATGCCTTTCTGCTCAGTAAGTCTGCATGGCCTATAAAGAAACAAAGGAAAGCAGGAAATCTTTTTGACTTCATTTGCTTTAAAATGAGTTAAGTATTCCAGGAATAGTTTATTTTTGAGCAAATGGCTTTAAATCTGATATAATCGCTTAGAAGAGAGAGAAGGCATTAAGAAGAAAACTTGTATAAAAATTAACCTGTTGTTAATTGGCAATTAATTATAGGTATCTTAGAAACTAAACAATTCATGAGAGACAAACTTTTCCAGAGCTTTCTCCCACTTCCTTGGCATGACATTTCATGTTTAATGTTATGCCATGTAGTTGGAATTATCAAAAAGCTTTGTCTCTGCAAGAATTTCCTGGGAATAGAAATTTGTAATGTTACTGTGATATTTTTCACACACTTGGGTGGTGTCAAATGCTCTAAGAAAATGAGATTTGGAGGAGATAGCACTGCACTTTCTCTGCCAAAGTACATCAGTGAATCACTCTTTATAAACAGTCAGTGGACAGCTCACAGTGCCATGCTAAGTTGAATGTGTTCTGGAACATGTTTATTCCATCATGGCCCATTTTTGTTTCTTCTCTGCATGTGTATGTACTGATATACATCATTGCTGACTGGTAGTATGCATCTGGAAGTATTGAACCTACTAGAACAAACACGGGAAGAATTTCCATGATAGGTGTTATGTCTTTTTTTCAAGCCAAGCTGCCTCTTAGAACATATTTCAGAGAACAAAAGGCCACTTGCAGTGGTAGAAGTCGGTTGAGTCTGAAGGACACCAGAACATTTCAGGCTAGGGGAATACACCAGTTTTATGAACAGGAACTGAAAGAAGCTGTGAATTAAGGTGTGTAACTCCATGGGATTTCAAGGAGCTCAAAGAATAGTGGCTAACTTACAACTCCATAATCACATGCAGTGATAACAGCTCTTTCATACAATTCTGAGTCAGCAAGCTCAGCAGTGGAAAAGAAGCTTTGGCAGAAGATGATAGAAGCTTTGTTTGTTTGTTTTGTTTTTCTTTTTTTTTTTTAAAGATTTATTCATAAAGTTTTTTTTTTTAATTAGACAGTCAGATTTACGGAGAGAAAGCTCTTCTGTCTGCTGGTTCACTCCCCAAGTGGCCACAGTGCCCAAGCCAGGAGCTTCCTTTGGATCGCTCATGTGGGTGCAGGATCCCAAGGATATGGACCATCCTCAACTGCTTTCCCAGGACACAAGCAGGAAGCTGGATGGGAAGTGGAGCAGCCAGGGTATGAACCAATGCCCATATGGGATCCTGGCACGTGCAAGGCAAGGACTTTAGCCACTAAGCTAACACGCTGGGGCCAGAAGGTAGGAGTTTTAATTCCAAGTACTTTGTTGGCAGCATGATCTTGAGAAGAATTCTTAGCCGCTGAAATTCATTTTCCTCATCTTTACAATGGGGATAACATAGAAGCAGCTGCTTGAAGGATATTGTCAGAAATAAATACAAATACATGGGATCCTGAAGGCAAATACATTCTGTACTGAAAGGATTGTCAAGAGCATTGTGCTTTTGTTTAAAAAAAAAAAAAACCTTTTGACTTAGTTCAGTGAAGTGAAAGAATCCCATTTCCATTACTGACCACATAGGATCTCACGGTACTTCTCAGTTTTGAAGAGATGATATCATCTTTTAACCATTGGTGAACTGAAGAGTAATAAAGACCTGAAACAGCCATTGTTGATTCTTCCTGGATTTTTTATCAGTGTGACTCAAAACAGACCAAAAGAAATCATAGGCTGGAGAATCTGATCATGATAAACTGGTTTTGTGTGTCACTCAGCTCTGTGTTTTGTGTCATGTGTGGGACTTTAGTCAACATGCATCAGAAGGAGACCCCCCCCACACACCTCAACTAAAGTGAATGATTGACCATTACGTTTCTCGGATATCTCATTTGGCTGCACGAGTCTTGCCTTTGCCATTGGTGCACACCGCATCTGCCACCTAGAAGCTGAACAAAGCTTGCATAATGTGCCATGGACACAGGACTGTGGTTTCTGTACATTTGGTAGCAAAAGTATCTGAAGACACTCAACAGTTTTAATGATGTGGCAGTGAAATAAGGTATATATTCTTACTGGAGAGCTGGAAGAATTTTGAATCAGGAATAGTTTATTTTAAAGCCAATAGCTTTAAATCTGATATAATCACTTAGAAGGCAGAGAAGGCATTAAGAAGATGTTTATAAATATTCTCAATACAACCTATTACTCTGCTAATGTCTACATGACTAGGTTATATGTTCCAAGCTAACTGCAAAAGCAGTAAGTCAGCAATGCTTTGAATTTACTAAGAAAAAAAATCTCTACTGTCTTACTCTTGTCCTCTACTTTTAATATGTATTTAGAAGGAAAAGGAGAAAAATAACAAATGTCATTTGATCCAAAATAGTACAGAGTCTTACAAATATTAAGTGGGGACACAGTTTAAACTCTTTGAAAAAGTATTCTGCCCCTGACCCAGCACTGTGGCTCAGTAGCTAAATCCTCACCTTATATATGCTGGGATCCCATATGTGCGCAAGTTCATGTTCTGGCTGCTCCACTTCCCATCCAGCTTCCTGCTTGTGACCTGGAAAAGCAGTAGATGATGGCCCAAAGCCTTGGATCCCTGCACCTGCACCCAAGACCTGGAAGAAGCTTCTGGCTCCTGGCACCTGGTTCCTGGCTTCAGATTGGCTCAGCTCCAGCCATTGAGGCTACTTGGGGAGTGAACTAGCAGACAGAAGATCTTTCTGTCTGTCTCTCCTTCTCTCTGTAAATCTGCCTTTCCAATATAAATAAATCTTTATGAAAAAAAGTGTCCTATCCCACTATCTCAGACATGGTAGCTATTAAAAAAAAAAAGCTGAAGGCTCCAATTACTCAACCATGGAATAATAGGGTAAATAGTTTTGTCACAGGATAAACATTTTTTAAAATCATAATGCTTCAAAAAGTTAATTTATGATAAAGAAAATTATAGTAATATTGAGACCATGTACAGTTCTTACTCAAAGTTAAGAAATTCAGTATTGCATCATTTCCCTCTGCCTCTGCATTCTTCTGAGAAGTAATTAGGAGTCCCAGATGCTTGGTTGTCATAATATGATGGTGAGGGAAGGCAATGGGTCTCTGGTTCTTTTCTTAAAAGGCTACAATTACTGGGTAGACAGAGGAGCACAAGTCACTATTATTAGAAGTATTCATCATAGAGCATTTGACAGTGCTAAGCCCATAGCAAAATATTCAGTTCTCAGGATGTCAAAGGTCATTTTGTGAAAATATTTTAATAGACACCAGCATTGTGGCTTAGCTGGTAAACTGTCAGCTACAACACTGGTATCTCATATGGCACTGATTCGAGTCCTAACTGTTCCACATCACATCCAGCTCCCCTGCTAACGTGCCAGGGAAATGCACCAGAAGATGGTCCAACCGCTTGTGCCCCTGCAACCATGTGACAGACCAGGAAGAACCTCCTTGACTTCTGGGTTCCCCTTGGTCCAGCCCTGGTTGTTATAGTCATCTTGGGAGTAAACCAGCAGATGGAAGATCTCTCCAACTCTTTCAAATAAATACACCTTTAAAAAATACTTGACACACCACAACCCTAAACCTAACAAATTACTCCCAAAATGTGTTAAGAATGTTAGCCCAAGATAAACACATGTGCAAACACAGTCTTTTTTCATACAAGAAAACCCATTATGAAAGAGTCTGCTGGACTGAATCCACAATAATCTACTTGCTGCCTTTCAGATATATTTATGTTGTATGGGTGGCATAGTAATGAAATAGTGGGCTACATTAAGGTGTCTCAGTATCCTCAAGTCTTTTCCTTTAGGTCACTATTGGTATTGCTGAAACTTGCTGTAGTTTTTTGTACAGTAGATTACAGAGTGACAGAGCAAAACGTCTGAAATCCTAAACAGAAATGGACACTACTGGGTGGTGGAACAGAAAGAAAGAAAATGTTTTATGTCATATCAGAGGGTTAAGCTAAATTTTCCAAAAGACTGAAAGATCTCCATATCAAGAGGAGAAGGGAAAGAATGTCTCATGAGAATGCGCCAGTTGACAGTGAGTGGTACGCCAGCCTACACAGCTTCAAGGATGCAACTCTCGAGAAAGGAACAGAAATCTTTGCAAATGAACGAGATCCTGTGTTTGTAATGAATCAGGCTGTGATACATTTTTAGTAAATTAACAGATGTTTTTGATAAATCTGTAATTCACAAGGATTCATCATGTTCATTGTGCTTGATGAGTACAAAATTAAGCAAGTCAAATCAATCCCAAGGAGGAAAAAAAAATAAGCAGTGTAGGCAGTTTGACAAATCTCCAAAAGTTGGAGTAGTCAGAGGTTGGGGATACACTGCTTTTACCACCTGAATATACTTTTGCTCAGAAAATGTCTCTGTTGAAAGAGCCACAGGTGTGAAGTCTGATGTAAATATGTAACAAGTTTCAGTTCCATAATGCCATGCCTCATCAACTAGGCTAATTAAACTTGATGCCTGAATTTGCATCATATTAGTAGCATGAACTAAGTGGGAGAAAAAAAGAGTTAGATACTAACTTATCTGTGTCATGGCTGCTCTGATGTACAACTGACTCATAAAAAGCCTAAGAGTATGCAGAATAACTTGGCAATGAATGATGTGGATTCTGGAGAATTCTTTCCATGTGAATTAGCGGGCACTGTGAGGCCAATTATTTAATGTCTCTGTGCCTTGATTTCTTCATCTGTAAAGTACTGATAGAACTCACTAACACAGAATTATTTGAATTGCATTAGTTAATACACAGAAAGTGGAAAGGGCAAAGGATGTTGCCTTGCACCTAGTGGTCACTTGGAGTGATTTTTCTGCCCATAATTGTTAAAGATGACTTGGATCATAACAGAAGGGCAATTAAGAGCTGAATTGTGCAAGAAAAGTAAATTACTATTGAGGCCTAACATCCAAACCCTGGGAAAGAGGAAGGACATAGAAAACCCTAAGATAAGAGACTTGGTTTAAATGGGGGTGGGGTGGTGGTGTAGAACATTGTGAACATGGCTTACTAGGAAAATAGCCTAACTAGAGTATGCAAAGTATAACTGAGATTGCTGCAGCAGATAAGATTGTCCAGATAAGATGCAGATAATTGACAGGAGCTTGAATGTCAAGATTGAACAGGTTAGACTGAAAGTAACCCAGGACAGTTTGTTGTGTCTTAGAGATATTATTGGCTCCTGGAAAACAGGGTTGCTTGTAGGGGAAGAGTCTGGAATTGCTAGGTGATTTACAAGGTTGCTCCAAGAATGCATAGGTGATTCAGGGAGGTAAGTATAGAGGAGGAAGGAAAAGCACAAAAGGTCTTTAGTCATGTGTGAGGGACAAAGGAGAGAGGAGGTAAAAGTATCTCCATACTCTTCAGGATGCTTTTACTGGCTAATGTCCAGCAGCAGGTGGGTGGTGGACACTTGAAGAAGGCAGGGTTTAGGAACTGACCAGGCCCTTTGTATCTAGCGCTTTCTAAATCATCACTTATGAAACAGAGTAAGAAAGGAGGGTCAAGACTTCTGAGTATTACAAGGGGATTTTCTGAACATTGGAGCCCTGCTCACTGCAGCTGTTAGTAATTAGAACCACCTGAAGGATTAGCTGCCCACAACAGCTGATACTAAGATAGAACAAGAGCCAGGACTGAGCCTTGAGGGGCAAGGAGGCAGAATAAAACGGCTTTGAGGCCATTTAATATTATCCTTTTCCTTAATATGAACTTTGCTGCATATTTTATCTTAACAAATGTATTGAGTATTGTGTTGTATCCTGTCACATAATATTTCAAAAGATGTGAGTACTTAGAAATTATTTGAAAGTACTGCCTAATCTTAGTTTTGGAAAAATCATCACAGAGTAGAGTCAGCCAACACTGAACAACCAGCTTAACTGTTCTAGATTTCTGTGTCTTTAAACAGTGGGGTTTGGACTATTTTATCAATGTGGGATTATGAATAACTTGTGTTACTTGCCCATGGGATATCCTGGAAAGATACTTGGGATTGATCCTTCAATTGGACTGCTCCAACTTGGTGTTGGCAAAAGCATTATTTACCTTTATGTGTTTTCCCTTTGGTTCCTGTAGCACTGTAGGAATTGCTGCAGGTCACTTGCTTCTGATGAGCTCTCCATATCCCTGTGTGCTGAAGATAGCTGTTGGTCTCAGCTTGTCTCCCTCCCCATTTCCTTTCTCTGACCCACCTATTAACTCTCTCATCCAGGCTTCCTTGCTAATGGGAAACATCAGCCAGAGTCAAAGAGGTATGTGGTATAGAGAAATTGGAGTATTTGCTGCCAGTGTCCTTGTCCTGTGTGCTAATGTGACAGTGACTACATCCCTCCATTTCTGCGGCTCTTGTTGATGGCCCTCTTCCATGGTTCTAGTTCTCAGTGGACTTTGGTAATGTTTCCTTTGTCCTGTCATGCCTAGATGTGGTAATGGCGTCTTCTGTGGCTAGTTCTTGGCACTTTACCATCCCTTGTTGACTACCTTACTCAAACCTGCACTGTTGTAAATCGTCTTTTCACTGACGTCTTCCAAACTCCACCAAAACCCATTCATCAAAGTCTATAGGCTAATGAAACCAAGCTGATATAATCAGACATTCCAGATGAACATGTAACTTCAGAAAGTTTTGATTTATATGGGCACATTTTCTCCCTAAGGGT
Organism: Ochotona princeps; assembly: GCF_030435755.1. Lineage (NCBI taxonomy): Eukaryota > Metazoa > Chordata > Mammalia > Lagomorpha > Ochotonidae > Ochotona > Ochotona princeps. The sequence continues at coordinate 13,172,313 of NC_080854.1, read as the reverse complement.
TGAAGTGTGTAATGTTATGTCTGAACATTTTATTAAAAGGAAAACTTTAAGTGATATAAAATACCATGAAAATAACTTTGGTTTTTGAAGGGGAACCATGAAGTCAAAATTCACTTTGATTTCAAGGACTTAAGGACTTTAATAAATATTTCAGACACTCCTGAACAATCTATAGATAAATAAATGAGGGTTTCTTTATAGTACTAAGAAACAGTTGTGGAAACCAATAGTATCTATGCAAGGCTGTTGTCTGTAAATCTGGTGTTTACTGAAGCCATTTGAAGTCAGCAAGAGCAGCAGGTGAGAAGCAAAAGAAAAGATGAACTTTAACTCCTGCCAACAAGCTGGAACCTATGAGTAAACTAGAATCTACATCTGTCTTACATCATCTCCCTCGCTGATGGTATGGGTTACTTGCAGAAGTTAGCTGTTTCATCCCAGATTCACATATGCCTTCAGCCCAGGATTTGGAGAGACAGAAGAAAATCTGGTGGTAACTGGAAGAACTGTGAATCCACATGCTGCTTTATGTAGACACGGTGAGCAGCTTATCGGCACACTGAGGAAGAGCTGCTTGGCACCTACTCTGACCTTCAGAGTGTAAAACAAAGTGTTGGCAATTCCAGTTCTGCTTTCTAAACCTTCTACAAATTGCTCCTGTGGCCAGTGCCAACTAGAAGCATACAGGCAAGAGTGTTCTGGAAAATGTTGCTGTAACACAATAAATTGGATTTAGAACCACTCAGTCCCTCTTTGTCTCTTTATCCAGACTTTCAAATAAGGACATGACAAAATCATGTTTCCACATAACATGGTTCAACCATCCTTGGCCATACCCTGCCAGAAACATCATAACACTTAACTAAAATAAGGTGAATCCCCTTATTCATCGTTGTATGATGTTCTTCCCTCTTAGCTGAGCCGTACTTCCTGTTGATGTCTAATAGCTCTGAGATATAAAATTAGTTATTGTTATGTTAAGAATGGGAAAAATATTACTGAATATTAATACACTTGGATCAAAATAAGTCATTCCTTGGCATTCTGTGGATGGGGACAGCACAACTCATATGCCTTCATTGTCACATGGCCTTCCCCTCAGTCTCCATCTCTTTCCTTCCTACAATTAACATTTAAAATTTTATTTATTTGAAAAACAGACACACATGTAAAGCCAGAGAATCAAGATATCCTATGTGCTATTTTACTCTCTAAATGCTGGCAACAGTCAGAGCTGGGCCAGGTCACAGCTGGGACCCAAATTAGATCAGATCTCTTATGTGTTGATAGAAACTCAAATACTTGAACCGTGACCTTCTGTCTCCCAGGATGTTCATTAGCAAGAAACTGAATCAGAAGTGGAAGAACCAGGACTTTAACTTAGGCAATCCAGTGTGGCTTGCAGATGTTCCCAAGTGATTCTCCCCCCTCCCCCTATTTTAAAGATGTATTTATTTGTTTTAAAATAAGTTACAGTGAGAGAAGAACAGAGAAAGACCCATCCATCAGGTCACCTCCCAAGCAGCAACAAAGATAGGGACTTTATAGACCAAGCACTTCTGAATCTCCCATGTGGGTGGCAGAGGATCAAGTTCTTTGGGCCATTTTCAGTTGTTTTTTCCCAGGTCTTTAGTAGGGAACTGGATCGGAAGTGGAGCAGCTAGGATTTGAACAATCATCTACCTATATGGGATGTTAGCACTACAGGTGGTGACTTTACTCACTGTGCCACAACGCCAGACCCTCTCAAATGATGTCTTAAACATTATGCTGATAACTCACCCTTCTTGTTCAGCAACCAATCACATTTGGTTAGGACCCACTTCAATTGATTCATTTAAATTTGATTGCGTTAGCAAGAACATTGTGTTTTGTGTCTGGTGACAATCAAAGGTAGTAGGAGTTTAGACTACAACATAAATCTTTTAGGGAGCAACAGTTCAATCTGTAACAATATGTAAATGTGCCATGGAAAATCTACATTTTAAATTACCTCCTTTTTTAGTAGTAACTAAACCTAAACTCACCTTGATAGTCTGCATCAATGATGCAAGCTAGTTTAGATTAAGCCCCTTTTTGCTTGATAAACTGGCACCAAGAAACAAAACAGCCAGTTTGCCATCTCAGCTCCCAATTTTATGAAATCTGTTCTGTCTCTCCTTGTAGAATCATTCATCCCCTTGGAAATTAATGAAGTCTAGATCACCAAAGCCTGAAGTCATAGGTCTAGGGAGACAGGTATATAGCCTAGCAGTTAAGATGCCCATGTTCCATGTCGGAATACCTGGATTCAATACCTAACCCAGATCCTAACCCCAGCTCCTTGCTGACCTTGAGAGGCAGCAGGTAGTGGCCCACATGTTGGGGTCCTTTGCAACCATGTGGGAGGCCTGAACTATATTCTGTCTCCCAGCCTCTTCGTGGTTCATCCCTAGCTGTTGTGTTGTGCTGCTGAAGGCGTTTGGGAAGTGACCCAGTAGATGGGAGTGTACAGTCTCTCTCTCTCTCTCTCTCTCTCTCTCTCTCTCTCTCTGTCTCCATCCTTCCTTCCCTCTCTCTAATAAATAAATACATATGTGGAGTTAGAAAGCAAAGTTTGCATAACCGATAGTAATAAAAGGAGTCATTTCTGCTCCCATCACTTGATTCTACAAATCCTGCTGTGTGAGGAGATAGTAACGATGTGATTTTGACTGCGTGCTGCATCATGGAGGCCATTACCTATCCCTACAAGGTGTTACCACGTAGCTGGTGCCATAATCAGATCTTTAGAGGCCATTCCATCATTTCTTTAGGCTTCCTGCTTTAGGGTGATAACACCAATAATTTCTAAACCTGAAGTAATTTGAATACCTTAGTTATTATGAAATGAATTTTTTGGTCAGAGCAAAGCACTTTTTTTTTAATTATTTATTATTTAACTTCATTAATTACATTGTATTATGTGACACAGTTACATAGATACTTGGATTCTCCCACCCCTCCCCAAACCCTCCCACCAAAGCACTTCTTAAGTGCAGAGGCAGTAGTTCTAACAGAGTTGTTGTATGTAGGAAGGCAAATCCTCATGATGGAAATGTGATAGATCACTGACACCAGGCAGCCAGCTGGCTCCCCTCTTCCCAACACTTGTTAATAGGGCCTCTTTCCTACCCAGGGAACAGGGCCAGATCAGTCAGTGTTACTTACTCTTCACTGTTGAGAGACTGGGCCCTCAACAGTAATCATGACAAGATCAGCCTCAGTGAGGGGAGGTTCACAGTGTGAATCCTATATAACCTTGATCTGTGATATGGTTCAGAACTCACTACTAAAGGGACAGGATGGCTGGGGGTGGGGTGGGGTGGGGGTCGGGGTAATTGACTGTCACCTAAAGATCAGGCTCAGTTGTATACCCAATGATGACAATTCTCTGCTAAACGTACAACTGAAGGGCAGAGATACCAGACAGAAATATTGTCACAGTCAAGGTGAGAGGCTGTCTAGTCACATGCCAACTTTCAAACAGCTCTGTCAGCAGCTTTCCAAACACATTTCTTCTCTGCTGCTAGCTGTTCACCTACATGCTGGCCACTGCCCACAGTCCGTGCAAACCTCTGCCATCTTACCTTCCAGGTCAAACTGGCAGCCACATGCACTGCTCAAAGCTCTGCCCATTGGAAGGGGGATTTTCTTTAAATTTTCTATCCTTCAAAGCATGTGGTGCAGCTGCAATGGCACGATCATCTGCTTAAGGGAAGGTTGGCAAATTGTGCAGAATTATCTTTTTTCCCCTTCTCTAACTAGTTATAAGAAGGCCCATGGGGCTTTAGATGCTGGTTAAGAAGAATGAGGCTGTGTCACAGCCATGGCATCTGGGCACTTATTAACATGACGTTTTTGGTGCCTTTGGCACCACTGAAGAATGGAGCATTCGGTCTTGTGCTAGGGAGATAACTAGGGAATTGCAGTAATATTTAGCCCTGAATCCCTAAGATTACCGTTTCTGGCTGCCTGTCTCCCTGAAGTAGGGAGGAATGGGTCAGTTACTCCTCACCCATCAGGTTCACCTTCCCCTACGTCCTCTTGCTTCTTCTATCACTGAGAGCCAGTGGGAGAATCTCACTCACCCTGTGTCAGCAGGAAGGCCTTGTGCTGAGGTGCCCCAATGTTCTCATTCTATAACTGTACAGATTCCAACATGCTCTGCCCCCTCTCTCAGTCCTATGAGATCTTGTCCTGGAGTCACCTCACAGGCAAAATATGTGAAGTTTTGGTTTCCTTCTTTAGACATCACAGTACTGTCCTAGTCCTTCCCAGCCTACCTCTTGTCAAATAATCTTCTGGTAGTCTTGGCTGCTGCAGATCGTATCCCATTTTGACACGTGTCTGGCCTGGATGGAGGCCATTAGGTCTGGCCTGCAATTAGAAGTGCTGGTTGAATGGACAGTTAAAACAAGTGCATTGTTTCCACTGAACGGAAGTACGTGCTGCTTTTGGGGGTCACTGAGGTTGGTAGGATTCACTGCTGAAGGATCATCTGGTCTGGAGGAGGATTTCTGGAGGAGTATTTCCACTGTCTCATAGTAGAAATAGCTTAAAAGATGCCAAAGTGCAGGGCCCTGGGTTAGCTAGGTGTGGAATTGGAGTCTAAGGCCTTTGAGTCTGCAGGAGAGCTGCTGAGTGAGGAACCTCTGCAGGACAGTTATCATCACTGCTTCTTGGCCTTGAAGTCTTCTAATCCAATCTCTGGTTTCCTTAGATCTGCTAAATTCATCTCCATGTGCATCACACAATTCCCTGCAAAACAAAACAAAACTTCAAGAATGTCTGGTAATAGACATGATGGTCGGCTCTGCTGGGGATTTTTTAAATTTAAAAATTTGGGGAGCATTTTGGTATCTTTGGTTGTCCATCATTGCCATATATTCTCTTTTGCAACTTTTTCAGGAAGACCTCAGTTCATCTAGGGATTGATTTTAGGTCACAATCAATTCCTTGGCATCCAGTACTGATGGCCTGTTCATCTTGAGGGAGAACAGAAAAAGGTTCTCCATGCACACTGCCACTCCTGTCCCCTCTGTGGATTAGCAAACAGCACACCAGGCATAATTTTGCCACAAAAAGAATGCTTCCATATTCAGTTCTACCTCTTATCCTAAGTTTTGAACTCAAGGCAATTTTAAAAGCAGATGAAACTAAACCTAAGTAATTCAATCCTGGGAAAAACAGGACTGGTTTACTTACTAAGTTCACTCACTTTAGTTCAACAAGTTGGCCACCATCTCCATGCTAGCGTTTTTTAGCAGAACAAATATATTTGAGTCACAGGAGAATGCTTCAAATTGTCTGTGGAAAATGAAATTTTAAATGTCTATTTGGGTGCATATATGTTGAAATTCATGCATTTGAGGGGTTTTCTACAGAACTCAAAAAATGTGTATTATGAAAAATCTGCACATGGGCTTTAAAAACATTTTGCACCAAAGTAAATTTATCATTTAATTTCATTTTTCCATTAACTTTTGGAAGTAGTCTCATAATGACAGGAACTTAGAGGGAAAAAAAAGGCTCAAAACAAATTTAAAAAGAGAACTAGCTTAAGGTTATATTAACTCTATTTTTAAAGCTTATGGAAAATTTCTTCCTGCATATGTGTGATGGTGAAACTAAATGCAGCTATGGAAAAATGACGGATTTTAAAAATAGCAAAATCATTTGCTCAGCTTGGAGTCATTAGAAGTAGAAGGGCCGAAGTCAGTTTATAGGCTTCTGTTTTTAATTTTCTCGAATGGTTGAATACTTGGCTGGAACATGTAACCAGCTGTGTCATCAGGCTGGTTAACTTTTCGTTCACCTCCCACCCCTGCAGACCCAGAGGTGCTGGGGTTTTAGGTCAGGCCACTGCTTAGAGTCGTCAGAAGCCTGACAATAGGAGGGGCTTTCTACCCTTCTATACCAAAGGAAAACTAGCACTTCTGACAGTGTCTTCTCAACCAGAAGTTGAACGTCTTGTGAGTTTTGCTACTGGAAAAGAAGCTCCCCCACTCCCACCACACCTATCTCCCACACCCACAAAAGAGCATTGTAAGTGTGATAATACTTCCACTGCCCAGACTGAGGGGGTAGGGAGTGGGGGTAGCAGGCCTCCTGCTATGCTATAAAATGGAAAAACCAGCTTAAATCACGCAGAATGGTGGCAGCTTAGCAGTTCTTTCTAGGTGGTGGGGGGTCACAGTTCTGGGGTTGAGTGTCAGTTATTCCAGAAACAAAGAACCTGAGTTCTGACACTATTGAGAACAGGTGTCTCGGGGAATATATTGTCTTATTGAAGTAAGATCATATACTTTCTGTCTCAAAAGAATGAAAAAATAAATAAATAAAATAGAAACCCTAAAATGAAGAGCCAAGTGACTGACAGAGAATTTTGAAGAAAGCACAGAACAGATCAGAATAGGCAGAGATGACATGGAATTGGAAACTAATTCAGCAAACATCTTTATTTTTAAAAAGTGTATTTATTTTCATGCTATTTGAAAGGCAAAAAGAGACTTCATCTGCTGGTTCACTCCCTAAATGTTCACAAGCAGGACCCTAGAACCTGCTGCCCACATGGATGACAGGGATCCAGGACTTCAGCCATCACTTGCTGCCTCCCAAGGGACACGACAGCAGGAAGCTAGACTCAGAAACTGAGGCAGGACACAAACCCAAGCACTTTGGTGTGGATGCTGGTGCTCCAAGGGATGACCTAACCACCACACCAAAGCCCCACCTCTTTATCAAACACTTAGTTAACACTTTCTATGAGTTATACCTTCTGAATACTCTAAGATGAATTCAGCACAGATCTGGCTAAGGTTTTTTGGACGTTTAGTCAAATACAACTGGGTTGAGGTGCAGGGTGACCTGGGTCATAGTAACACACATAAATTAGACCCTTCCAGACATAGACAGAACTTCAAATGTGGAAGAATCCTGAGAAATAATTTTAATCTCTTTTTACAGATAAGCAAACAAAGTTTGTCACATGTCCAACATATTAAGTGTAGGTCAGAGCTGGGCTTTGGACCCTGGCCTGAACTTTAAAGGTTTGCTAAATCCAGATGGAGGTTGAGAGTCAGCACAAGCCACAGAGCTGATATCGGATCCCTCACACTGGGCCTTGCTCCTGCTGCCTGTTTTGACTGATGGATACCGCTGCTGCCTCATTAAATATTCCGCCACCTGGACAAAGGCACATCTCATTTCCTGCTTGACTGAACCTGTATAATAGAGGAAGAGTTTTTAATAATGAAGTACCTGGAGGCAATTAATCTTTAAGCAGTGAAACAATACTTGATAAGGCACAACCCTCTAAAGAAACCACAAATGGAGAATGATTGTGGAGAAGGCATATATGCTACGAGGAAGGTAAATGAAAACGAGTCATGAATCAGGTGAATCCCAAACTGACCCTATTTATAAAGCTTCAGAGCTATGTTAGGTGAAGTAGTCACAGGTGGTAAAATGGAAAAGAAGGACACAGTAGTGTTTTACATTATGGTAATCAAATCTTTACCCCAGGAAGATGAGGAATTTGGGAAGTGGGTTCTGCGTGTAGCAGTGTTCTATTTATGAAACGCTGCACTGTCCTATTTATTCACGTCATTGTGAGTCATTATGCTATACATCCTGTGTATATAATTTTCTATATGTTACACTGAGTAAAAGGCGATGTTAAAGAAGCCTGCAGCTTGAGCTCTATGAAGGTACTGCAGAAAGTTCACAGAACAATGGAATTAAAAGATACATTTTAGCACCCTGATTTTGGAAATGTTAAAATCCATGCAGTTTTTTCACAACGCACGTTTCTTGTGAACTTATTAAAGACCCCCTGTATTTTGAAGGCTTGAAATGGAATGTGGATGGATAACACACACACACACACACACACACACACAACCACCACCCCGGGTTTCCACTCATATCTGGCACACAAGGGAGCCTAGAAACAGAAGTGCCACCATGACTTTAAAATCAAAAAGTGAAGGTTAGCTGTACAAATTGCTGTTGTGAGAGCAATGCTTGTCTTCCTCTTGTCAAGGGCAGTATTGCTTAAGGAGAATGCAAAAGACATCTTGACACTCCTGGAGAAGAGTGGACCAATCCAACTCTTGAGCAAAACACCTCAGTAAGGATTTAAAGCTGAGAAAGTAAAAAACAAGAACGAATCATTGAGTTTTCCTTTTACTTTTGGAATAATTTTTAAATGTTGAATTCACTGGCATTCAGTACATCCACAAGGTGGTACAACACTATTTCCAGAAGAATCATTGGTTTTTAAAGAGTCAAATTAAAGCAAAGAGTCTACAAAGGGGTAGTCGAACTCCCTACCTACTGAACAGCGTTTTTCACCATGAGGGGAAAGCAGGAACACCTAGTCCTCTTTCCATCCAGTCTTTCTCCCATGCTGTTGTGGATGGCTTTGTAGGCTGGTCACAGGGAGGACAGCCCCAGACCCATCAAAGGAACTGCTATGCTTTACAGAGGTTCTCGAGCTCCCACACTGCAGTGGTCTTGGTTCTAGTTTGATTGTATAAAACTACACTCTTGGTGCATACTTCCCCAGAGCAGTATAAATTGGGATCCAGAAGAGACACGAGAAAAGATCTGTTATTTTATATTATCCAATTGTAGAGTGAAAAGGTCCTGCTTGCGATGTTCGCATCCCTACTGGAGTTCCTGGGTTTGAGACCCAGTTCTGCTCTCATCCATCTTTTTCTTGTTGTGCAAGTAGTGATGGCTTAGGCAGCAAGGGTTGGCTCAGGATTTGGGCTCCTGTCACCCAATGGGACACCTTGTTTATGTTTTGGGTCCTGGCTCATGCCTGACCCAGAGTCAGCTCTAAGCAGATATTTAGGAGTAAACCAGCCAATGGGAATTCTCCAAATTCTTTCCGTCTTCTCTTCCTCCTCCCTCACTCTCTCTTTCAAATACATAAAAAGTTAAAGTTATCCAGTCACAACAGAAGGTGGCTGGCAGACATGATTCATTTGTAACAGTTGTTTCTCACACCTGGATAACAGTTGTTTCTCACACCTCTGAGGAGAGGCTATTGATCTTCTCTCTAAATATTAATGCAGAATCACTTTTGAACTATACACATATGAATAAAAAGCATTGAAATTCAATTGAATAACATCAGATTGAAAAGTATTTAGCAATGATAGTTAAGCTATCATCCAAGTAATTGCATTGATATTATTCATACGGTAAGGTCTTAAAAATATATAATCAATAAAAACAATATTTCTAATAACATGAATAATAATAAAATCTAAGAATATATGAAAGGTATTTAAGCATATAAAAATTCTGTACCTTTATTGAGATAAAAAAGATTTGAATAGGTGGAAAGAACATGGTCATTTCAGGAATTCTTCAGTATTATATGGCATCAGTCTTCTCCAAGTTGCTTTGTACGCCTCTGTTTTTTGTTAAGATACATTTGTTTCTATTGGAAGGACAGGTTTACAAAAAGTGAGATACAGAAAGAAAGATCTTCCATCTGCTAGTTCACTCCCCAAGTGGCAGCAGCAGCTGTAGCTGAGCTGATCTGAACCCAGGAGCCAAGAGCTTCTTCCAGGTCTCCCATGCAGGTAATCTTCCATCCATTAGTTCACTTCCTAAATGGCCACATTGACCAGAGGTGGTTCTGCCAAAAGCCAGGAGCCCAGAGCTTCTTCCAGTTCTCCTGCATGGGTGCAGGGACCCAAGAATTAGATGTTATATTCAGAGATTAAGGTTTGGAATTTGGAATCATATGTTAGTGGTGATTTTCTTTACACGATGGGTTAAACTTCCTGCTGATTTGTACCTTTATGATATTTCTACAAGTGAAACAATAACACAGCAACAACTCACACAAGGCTCAGGCTTCTTGTTTGTGGATGGTCTTTTACCACAGTTCCTAGTGTTTTTTTTCTTCTTAGTTCTGTTAAACAGAAATTATTAAATAAATATTTCAAGCCTATTTATAGAAGGAATTTCCTTCTATAGACCAATCCGATTCAAGCAAATGAATTTCCTTACATCTGTATATACAAATAACTACAAGTAATGAGTGTGTATTTTTTTACTGAAGAAATAAATGGAATACCTTTTCTGGTAACGAGTGACCAAGGAGAGAATGGTTTGGGAAAATGTATTGCTAATCATTCTAAGAATCAGTTCTTGAATTCATTCATTGTCTTCTATCTTTAGACTCGTTTCAAATGTGACAAGTTATCAGATCAGTCAGAATGCTGACAGCAAAGAGATGGCATAGCCCATCAGAGTCATTGAAGAGTGTTTATGAAAGGGACAGGTTACAAAGCTGTGAGCACCTGTCCACTAAAACAGCACCACAGTTAGAAAGTCCCGACAGTGATTGCCACTCCTAGCTTGAAGGAATAAGAGGGAGGAGCTGGTATCAGAAGCCTCTGAGGTTTCTGGAAGGGTTTCAAAGAAGGTTACTCTTGTCATGGGGGGCAGCTGTCCATGTGTTGACACAGCACTTCAAGCAGCCCTCAGCTTAGGACATGTCCTCACCAACACAATCTTCCATAGTCCTTCTGGCAGGGAAAGAGCACGGAGCATCATGCACCTGCTCTTTTTTTTTTTTAATCTTATTTTTTTAAATTACATCGCATTATGTGACAGTTTTATAGGCACTGGGATTCCCCTCACCCGTCCTCAAACCCTCCCCCCATGATGGATTCCTCCACCTTGTTGCATTACCACAGTTCAAGTTCAGTTGAGATTCTTTCATTGCAAGCATATGCTAAGCAGAGTCCAGCGTCTTATTGTCCAGATAAGTTCATTGGCTTCTTGGGGAGACCATCTCTGGTCTGAAGGTAGAGCCTCATGCACCTGCTGTTAAATGCTGCTAGTAATGCATCCCTTCTGCTCACATTTCATCAGCCATTGCATTTCTTTGGCAAGCCGAAGTAATTGCGCCATCTTCCACTGCTTTCCCAGGCACTTGGGCAAAGCCATCCTCCTATCTACTCAAAAGACAAGGATAATTAGAAGTGCTGATGAAACACTCCAGCTGCCAGTAGCCAGCATTTTGTCTGTTCTGCATTCCTTTGAATGAGAAGCAAACTCAATGGACTTTAAGACATACCCTAGAGCTGTGTTACACAGTTCAAAAGCCATCAGCTACATGTGGCTAGTGAGATTGAAAGGTGGCTGAACTGAGATGAATGATCACCTCAGTAGTAAAAAGGGATATAAATTAGTCAATTAGTAAGTTTTTAATATTACATGTTGAAATGATAATATTTGTTACATTAAATGCAAATTATTAAAATTAATTTTAGTGGGCTAACATTATGACATAATGGATTAAACCACTACTTGTAGTGCTGGCATCCCATATGGGTGCTGGTTTGAGTCCCAGCTATTCCACTTGCATTTTAACTCCCTGTTAAAGCATTGGGAAAGCCGCAAAAGAGTTGGCTGGAATTTCTGACCTCTGGCTTCTGCCTGGCCAAGCCATGGCTTGTACAGCCATTTGAGAAGTCAACCAGTGAATGGAAGACCTAACTCTGCCTTTCAAGGTTTTTATTTATTTGTAGGCAAAGGCACAGAGAGAAGGAGAAGGAGAGAAAAAGATATATAGAAAGAAGATCTTCCATCTGCTGGTTCACTCCACAGATGGCTTCAATGTCCAGTGGTCAGAGTATAATTCTGGAGCCAGGAGCTTCATCTGGAGCTCCCATATGGGTGGCAGGAATCCATACACTTGGGCCATCTGTTGCGTTTCCCAGGCCATGAGCAGGGAAGCAGTGCAAGTCTTGCAGAGCTGAATGGTGCAGCATGTTGGGTTAGTCCTTGATTCAGACTATGGGGATGAGTTCTAGATCAACAAAGAACCAGTTTGGCCTGTTGAGCCAACATTTTCTGGTTTGATTTCATCTTCTTCAGTTAGTACAAACTTTCATTCCTTTGTCCCTTCCCTGTTGCCCAGGCTTCTTGTGATCCTGAAAATGGGAGTGGTTACCTAATACCACCCTTGGGTCCCAGATGAGGGGAAGCATGCCTGGGTGAGGGGTCATTTGATTGGCAGCTGGATAGGTAGTATTACATAGAGCAGGGGAGGTGTGGCTTCCACCTCCTAAACTGGATACCTACCTATCCGACTTCATTCTCCTCTCAGAGATTTTTGACTCTTAATCTACTGGGTTACTGAAGGATTTAGATTCACCAGATCTTTCATAACTGCTTCAATGCCAGTTAGGGACATAGGCCTTGCATATTCTGAGTTTGAAAATCTTTTCCTATCTCATCTAATGGATCCATCTCACAATCTGAAAAATTTCCAGTCTCAATGGCTGTGTGCCCCATATTGGTATCATTACTCTGAGAGGTTGTTGGATTATGAAACAGGTAAGTTTATCAGTCAGTATGAGCTAAATTGAAAAGACATAAATTGTAAGTGGAGGGCTTTTTAAGAAGGGGAGAATACATTTTATTTTTCACAAATACTGAGATTTTCTCTGTGCAAATTATGGATCATCTAGCCTGCACATAAAGACTTATACTATCCCTTTTAATGAACACACTGCCATTAGAGTAGAGGTGATCGATTCCATTAGTTGGTGCACAGGCTTCTCTTTGGTCTATAAGTGTATGTCCTAAGGCCTGTCGATTGTCCATGACTACTCTAGACTCAGAATGTATAGACCTAAGCACATGCTGAAGAAGCTGACGTGAAGAGGAAGCCAGACTACCTAAAGGAGTAGTAGTAAAGGCTTTTTTTTCAAATATTTCTTTAAAGATTTTGAAACAATGATCTCACTAACTTTCCCTGAATCCTCAACCCTTCCAACCCTAATCAACTATGTAAACATCAAAAATAAAATTTTTAAAATAAATAACTAATCAAACAAATAAAAAAATAAAGAAATGTGAACCCAGAGCGATGGCTAGGTAGCTAAATCCTTGCCTTGCATGTCCCATTATCCCCTATAGGTGATCATCTGTGTCCCAGCTGCCCCACTTCCCATCCAGCTCCCTGCTTCTGGCCTGGGAAAGCAGCAGAAAATGGCCCAAAGCCTTGGGACTCTGCACCCATGTGGGAGACCCAGAGGAGGCTCCTGGCTCCTGGCTTCAGACTGGCTCTGCTCCAGCCTTTGTGGCTACTTGGAGCATGAACCAGTGGACGGAAGATCTTTCTCTGTCTTTCCTTCTCTCTGTAAATCTGAATTCCCAATAAAAATTAAATGAATCTTTTAAAAAGAAAAGAAATCCGGTGGAGGGCGAGGAAAGTTGAGTTACCAGGCCTGGAACTAGGCCCATGTGGGCTATGGGCATTGTAGGCCATAAATGAAACCCCTGTACCACAGCATGAAACGCTCAGTTCTGTTCTTTACTGACTTACAGGCCTTATGCAAGTTGTATAATACCTTCCTAAGTAGAAAAATCACATGAGACTATATAAAAGTACCCTGCATTTCTATCCAACAGAATCCGATAGTAAAGTAAGAACAAATGTTAATTTTGATACTGCTGAAAGATGGAAGACTAAGGACTAGGAAATGAGAAGACTGGAAGAAAGTGGTGTGTGTATGTGTGTGTGCATGTGTGCACACAGAACTTAGAATGTCATGCTCTCTTTCAAAGGTGCTGCATGAACTCTTGTCTCTCTTTCCCTCCATCAAACCACTGCTTCCACAGAAGCATCTGACTGCTAGGCAAGCACCATATTGTAAATGCTTCATAGAAGTAAAAAATCCAAGAACAAGATTTAGAATGAGTGCCACCTGGCAACTATATGTGCTGGGACCCTAGCCAGCCAGGCCTCAGGATATCAGAGCCCTCTAGCTACAAAGAGCAGGACCCTGGGCTCTAATAATGGGCTTTGTCATGGGAGCTCCCAAATGCACAGTCACAAGGGACTCACTCCCTAAATGAGGAGCAGACCAAACCACTGAGGAATTTCTGTGTTCCTCAAATGTCAAACCTGGCCCTAGAATCACAGAGATACAACCCAGTGGAAAGCCTCTAGAACAGACTGAGGTTTAGAAAGATCATCCTGATATGCTAACTTTCAGAGCGAAAGGAGATATTAGAAAAAAAAAAAAAGAAAAAAATATTGATTAAAAGACAGTTTGGTCCAAAGTCCACCAACTCATTCCTACTTCTCTGCTTGGACTGCAGGTCAACAGATAGCAAGAGAGTCTTTCTTAATGATTAATCAATACAAGCACAGTTCTGGAGCAAGGAAGGGACTTGATTTGCATCTGATAGGTGAGGAAACTGATGCTTTGGATAAGTCACACACCTCTTTGGGGTCGTACTTTTATTTTTGGTTTAGTGCAGGCTAAGAACTAGGGTTGGGGCCTAACCACAGTGCTTCTCTATCCTTCTTGCACTTACTCTATGGCCATAGCATTTTGGAGAACCTCTCTGTATCTTGGTTTCCTTTCCTGTAAAATGGTCAGAACTTCTGCCTAGCCTTTCTCATAAGGTTGTCGAAGCTCAAATGTGTTAATGCCATGAAATTGTGGCTGAGCGGATTTGGTCGAATTTCTTTTCCTTTCCCTTCATTCTGATTTCCATGAGCCATCTGCCCAGTTGTAGGAAACAAATCATGGTTAAACCACAATAATCATAGAGGTCCCTTGGCCTTCATTTTAACATAATTTCTTAAATACAAAAGTTTTTTTTTTGTTTGAAAGGCAGAGAGAGATGGAGAGAGACGAACAGAAAGAGGCAGCTGCCTTTTACTGATTCATTCCCAGAATGCCTGCAATAGGCAGGCCTGGACCAGGCAAAGCCAAAGGCCAGGAACTCAATCTGGGTCTCCCACATGGGAATGGATCGTTGTGCTTTAGCAGGAAGCTGGATTTGGGAGAATAACTGAGACTACAACCCAGTCATTCCTAAATGGAGTGTGAGCATGTCAAGTGATAGCTCAACCACTGTGCCAAAACCCAACCTACCAGTGCCATTCTGCCAGTGATTGGACTACAGATTGTCGTGTGTGATCCAGAACTAGACAAAATTCTAGAATCGGATATGGAAAACTTCAGGGAAGTCTTGTTCTACCTATAGAAGCAGTAGTAGTTAGATGAAGAAAAGATGCCAAGAATTGGGAGTTACCACAGGAGCACCAGGCAGATATCCACTACAAATGCATTCACTCACTCAGCAAATATTGGCAGTGCTGCCAGCATATTAGGCAGTAGGAATACTCATATAGCAAAAAACTAAACAAATTGCCAGGCTACAATCTAGCAGGAAGAAGCAAAATGCAATAGGTATAATATGTGGTATGTTGGTGATAAGTGTGACATGAAGAAATGAAGCAGAAGTGAGAATGTGACTTGATTGAGATTATTATACAGATTGTGATGAAGGATGCCCTGTTGAAGAAGGCAACTTTTGAATAATGCCTGAAGAAGGGTAGAGGGAGAAAGAGCTGGTGTGGAGTTGCAGTTGGAACAGCTCTGTCCCTGGAGAGTTCCACGTGGCTGCAGCAGAGAGAAGTAGAAAGGGCAGCTGGCGACACTGAGAGCCCAGGTCAGTTGTGTAGACTCTGCAGCTACCGCAGGTTTTTGAATTTTACTGAGCCACACAGAACTCCACTGACTGGTTTTAGCAGAGTTATGATTTGATCAGATCTTTAACAGGATCATCCCAGAAGCATTATGCAAGGACAGTGAAGAGGCACGAAGGCAGAAATGAACTGTTTATAAAGAGATTTAATGGCATCAGTGAACTTCGGCATGAGTGGTAGCTTCGAACAGACTCGGGAGGACCCATTAAAAATAAGGAAGCTGAGGATGGTGCCAAGGGCTTTGATTCGATGATGGATTTGTCATTCACTGAGGCTGAGCAAGTTTGGTTCAATGACAAGAACTTCTTTTCATCTTGTTTAAGGTGCCTGTTAGTCACCAAGGTGGTCATGCCGAGGTAGGAGTTAACGAATTAGACATTAATGTACATGGAAGAAATACCATAAATGACTCATGGGGAAGCATCTGGCTCACCGTGTGAAAATTAGGACAACTTCTTCAAGCCTCAGTTTTATCATCCTCGAACTTGGAGCACTTACTTATGTTGAAAAGGCTAAGATGAATATTGAAGGACCTAGCACAGTGCTTGGAGCAACAATCAGCCAAATATTATCAATCACTGACTGTTCATATATTTAATTGCCTAAATGAAATCTATAGGGAATCAAGCCCGCAGGACCAACTGTTTAGTTTCCTTGTCCTAAGAATGAAAGACTGAGTATTTTTGATGAGTCTGGTGAGCTACTCCATATGCATAGATTGAGGATTTAATTTCTATTTCGTGGATGAAGAAACAGACTCGTAAGTGACATGATTTTCCCAAAGTCATGTAGTTAGTTGCCATCTTTGAACATCAGTTTCTCCATTAATTTGAGGTTAACAAACGTCTACATATTTTTTTAAAGTCCCCACTATATTTACTTTTTACTAAGATCGGTTCTAGAAAATGAACACTTCCCCCTCCATGCTAGTGAGCTATTTGAGGGCATAGGATCTCACAGTCAGTTGTCAGAAAACAAAGTCTGGTGTAGGTATTGGCACATAAACTAGTAAGTAGTACACTAGTAACACTAGAAACTAGTGTTTCCTAGGGGTGTTTTCTAGTGACAGATGTTAGCCTCTGGATGAAAGCCTGTTGAATAGATCCACTTGACAAGTGGTATGGTGATTATGTGACATTTATACTCCTTACTTGATCCAGAGTGAGGATGATTAAGTTACTACTACAACAGATGTTACAAGCTGTGATTTGATCTTTTGCTGCTGGGAACTCAATCTTGAGAAAAAATTTAATATAGGGACAGTTACTGCAAGGCTTGAATTTTAGTTTACTACTGAGTCAGTCTTGAGGTGCAGAGAGCTCCTGGTGCTTAGACAGCCTTTAGTTGTCACACATTAGGAAGTGGTTGTTGAACTGTGACAGTTAATTGTAACTGTGGGGCTGCTGGTTGTGACAAGATCCATATGTGGGCCCAAACACAGGCTAAAGTATCAAGTAAATAAAGAATGTAGTATTTTCACCCTCCTCCCCTCTTCTTTCCTTCCCCTTCGGTACCCATCTCTGCATCTTCTTCTTAAAAAAAAAATTATTTGTTTTTATTGCAAAGTCAGATATATACAGAGAGGAGGAGACACAGAAAGAAATATCTTCCGTCCAATAATTCATTCCCTAAGTGACCATAACGGCTGGTCTGCACCGATCCGAAGCCAGGAACCCAGATCCTCCTCCAGGTCTCCCATGCGGGTGCAGGGTCCCAAGTCTCTGGGTCGTCCCCGACTACCTTCCCAGACTGTAAGCAGGGAGCTGGATGGGAAGTGGAGCTGCTGGGATTAGTGCAAGGCGAGGACTTTAACCACTACACTATCGCACCAGGCCCCATAGTTGGCATCTTAATCACTGCTCCAAATGTTTAACTCTAATGGGGAATTTTTTTTAAATGATCACAGAATTTCAGTTTGTTATGATAAGAAAATTCTAGAGATAGGGTATGCTGGAGGTTGCACAATGATGTGAATACATATCAGTATATCACTGAATTGCATAGTTAAAAATGGCTAAAATGTCACTTTTATGTGTATTTTACCACAATAAGTGGTAATTGAATTTAATGGCAACCTTAGAGTTTCTCAGTGACCAACCTAGTGGATACGCTAAGTAGCTACGTCTTGTCTGGAACAGGAATTCGATTATGTGTTGTTCCTCTTAAAATTTTGAGTGGTGGAGTGAAACCTGATGAAGAACAAACGTGTAACTTAAAGAAGGTAGTTGAACCTCAGTTTCATTCCTCATAAAGTGGAAAAAAAATAACAAGGAAAGATTGTGAGGAATACATGCAACACAGTACATAAAATGTTTAGCGCGGTTACAAACTACTGTTCTTCAGAAGCTCGTTATACTTTTCCCGCCGGGAGTTTATAATCAATTCAGACAGACCCAGGTCATCCAACCCCCACAGGAATGCACTTGACCAACTGGTCAGGGTGCTCAAGTTCACCTAGACCCGGTACACTGTTGTGCAGATAAGATTGGCATGCAGTCCAGTGAATGTATGGGAAATGTGTTGTGCCAAACGCTGAACAGGGCACAAGGGCAAAGTCATAATTCTTGTCTTCTCAAAACGTGTTTGTATACACATAAGCCTACAGAATTGCATACAAATGAATTACAGTCGTATCAAAGACTTGTGCTCCCACATGGGTGTTTCCTGGGTCTTCTGTGGACTTGCAGCAAATCATTGGATATTCAGAGACCCCTTGCTTACAATATCTGTAGATTGAAAACAAATATCCTGCATACTATGAGGGATTTTCAAAAAGTTTGTATAAATATGTATTATGAATAAAATATGCGTGGATTTTGGAAATATTTTGTGTTGAAACAAACTTATGTTTCAGTTCTACTTCCCCCAAATTTTTGAAGTATTCTTGTATATCATTTTTTAAGGACTAAGGAATAAAATTGAAGTAGAAGTTTTCTTACCTTTTGATTTTTCCCTTGCTCTGTCAACAGAACATCTTTATCATTTGTAGCCAGGTTTGGAAGAGGCATATTCTTTTAACTTTTCTTTGCTGTGGAATAATTTTGTTTCATTTTCAAAGATAAAGGAAAGTTTTGCTGGGTACATTATTCTGGGCCGACATTTTTTTGCCTTTAGAATCTGAAATATGTCGCTCCATTCTCTTCTGGCTTGTAGTTTCCTGTGACAGGTTTCCTGTGAGTTTAATTGGCCTTCCTTTATATGTCAATTGATTTTTTTTTCTCATGAGAATGTTTAAGGATCTTTTCCTTATGTTCACTTGAAGAGAGATTGAGTATCATGTGTTGTGGTGAAATCACTTTTGGTCAACCCAGTTGGGAGTCCTGTGCCACTCCTGGATGTTGTTTCCCAATTCTTTGTCCAGATTAGGGAAATTTTCCCTTACTATTTCATTGAATACATTTTTCTGCACCTTCTGGGACTCCAATAACTCTTATATTTGGCCTTTTAATAGTGTCTTTCAATTCTTGAATACGTTTTTAGCTTGACCCAGCTCTGCTTCCAGCTTTCTCATTGTTCCCCCATGGTTACAAGAAATATCTTCCAATTCTGAGATTCTTTCTTCTGCTTTCTTCATTCTGTCATGGAGACTTTCCACTGACTTTTTAAATTTGCTCTGTTGCATTCTTCATTTCCAATAATATGGCTTGATTTTGTTTTGGTGTTACTATTTCCTGTGTGACACATTCCTTAAATTTCTTGAACTCCTGTATGTGCTTCCCAGCCTCAGTATCCTTGGGCGTGCCTGCCTGGATGACTTCCTCTATTCAGACCTGTGAACTCGGGTATGTATCTGTTGCTGCTCATCTGTATCTTGGAATTGTGGGTTTCCATTTCTCCTGGGGTTTGGACTCCTGTAGGTATGACCGGTGAAGCAGATGGCATGGTCTGTGGCAATGTTTTGGTTGTCAAGCTTGTCATTCTTTTTTTTTTTTCTTAAGATTTATTCATTTTATTACAGCCAGATATACACAGAGGAGAGACAGAGAAGAAGATCTTCCATCCAATGTTTCACTCCCCAAGTGAGCCGCAACGGGCCGGTGCTGCGCTGATCCGAAGCTGGGAACCTGGAACCTCTTCCGGGTCTCCCACACTGGTGCAGTGTCCCAATGCATTGGGCCGTCCTCAACTGCTTTCCCAGGCCACAAGCAGGGAGCTGGATGGGAAGTGGAGCTGCCGGGATTAGAACCGGTGCCCATATGGGATTCCGGGGCTTTCAAGGCGAGGACTTTAGCCGCTAGGCCACACCGCCGGGCCCCAAGCTTGTCATTCTTAAATTGAAGTTCATTGCTCTCAAGCCATGCTGTGTGTCACACAACAGCATCACTTCTCTTTCTACCCAGTCTCCTGAAGGCATCTGAGTTCTTTATCTGAGCCATGTAGTGACTAAAGTTTTGCAAGTCTGGGTGAATCCTACCTTTCTAGGCCCTAGCTAAATTCCAACCGCATTAACAGCCTTGATAGTTGATATTCCCTAGAGACTATCCCAAGGTCTCTGTGCCTTGCCAGCTGTTCTTTTGCACAGAATTCCTCTCCTGCCCTCATTTTCAACCTGGCTAATTCCCACTCTGCCTTTACATCTCAACTTGAACATTATCTCCGAGTAACTTTTCTCCCTCTGGCATTAGTTAAATCTTAGTCTTAATTTAAAAAACGTTTTTTGAAGATTTATTTATTTTTATTGGTAAGGCAGATTTACAGAGATGGAGAAACAGAAAGATCTTCTGCTCTCTGGTTCACTTCCCAAATAGCCACAATGGCCAGAGCTGAGCCTATCCAAAGCCAGGAGCCAGGAGTCTTCCAGATCTCCCACATGGGCACAGGGTCCTAAGACTTTGAGCCATCCTCTGGTGCTTTCCTAGGCTACATGCAGGAAGCTGGATGGAAAGTGGAGCAGCTGGGACACGAACTGGTACCCATATGGGATTCTGTTGGATGAAGGTGAGAATTTAGCCACTCGGCTATCATACCAGGTCTTTCTTCTTAATTTTTTTAAACTTAAAAGTTTTATTTATTTTTTAAAATTTTATATGAAAAGCAGAGAGACTTTCCATCTGCTGATTCATTCCCCAAATGCCTGAAATAGCCAGTTTGGGCCAGATGGAAGTCAATCGATGTCTCCTATGTGTGGGTGGGAGGAACCTGCCTGCTTGTACTGTCTCCAAGAACGCACATTAGGAAGAAGCTGAATTGCAAATGGAGTGACTGGAACCATACGAATTTTATACATGTGGAACCAGGCGCTTTCATATGGGATGAGAACATCCCAAGTGGTCACTTGGGTTCCTGCACCACCCATGAATCGCCCTCCTCATAATTCATTTCCGGAACAGCCACCAAGGTACCTCTGTTGAGAAACAGATACCCCAGTAGCCATCTTGGATGGTCCCTACAGGGAAGAACCATGTTGTCTCTCTCTTTCTTCACTGTTGGCTCCCTCATGACATTGACTCCTTCCTCAAGCATGTATTATGTATAAAGTCCCACAGGATAACAGGTGGTGAACTTCTTACCTCTGACCAGCCTGGAGGTGGGTGGGAGGCCGTGTGCAGTGACTGCTGAAGATGCAATCATCTGTTTCCCAAGGTGCTTAACTGCTCCGGTGCAGTCTTTTATCTCTGACAGCTGAGATGCTACTGAGGCTGTTTGCTGCACCAGGGTCTCTGCCAGCCTCTCCTGGGTAAGGCAGAAGAGGCATAAAATCTGTCATGCTGATCTTTAACCTTCGCCTCCCCTGGCAACAAAGGATAGATAGGAGGAAGTCTGACCTAGCACGGATGCTGGAACGGGAGCGAAGCTTCTGAGTCCCTTTTCTAGCAACTACTCCCTGGGTCTGCCTTTCTGCCAAACTGTTCTTGTCTGGGTGCAAAGAACCGCTCCGGTGGGTGAGTTTAAAGTGACTGGAGAGTAAAAATATGTGAAATTTCTCGCTTCAGGAAATCCAGTTATTCTCCTAGTTCTAAAATAAAATCTGGCGGATGTTTGTTGGAGACTAGGAACTTAACTCTTCTAAGGAAGGAAGAGAGATTAAATGTTATTTATATACCTGTAACCAGGACAGGCAGAAATTTAAGCTTTGGGATAAGCAGTGGTCTGGAGAATTTTGAGGGAGAGACAGGGCAAATTGCAAGCCTTTGGGCTCAAACAGAAGCATCAATTAAAGAATGTTGAAATGGAGAGAATGTCTGTTATCTAATGCAGTCCTGATGGGTTTTCTCAGTGGTTTAGGCTAGAACAAGCTCACCTTGGGAGAGTTTCTGTTGTTCCTGAAACAATACTGAAGACATATTAGGTATCAGCAGAGAGTTAATGAAAGATGTTTTTTTTCCTTTTCTTCTGATCAAAAGTCTCTGTTATAAGTTTGGAAATACCTGGGTGGCATAGGGAGTCCCTGCAATAATAGTAACAACAACAATAATAAAACCAGACTATCTTTTCTCTCCATGATAACCTGGAATAGTTGCTGTGCTTAAAATCCTCTTCAAACTTAAGGCTAGGACCAGCTTCAAGTGTAGTGATATGAAATATTTGAGCCCACTACCCAGGAGGAGTATGTGCATGTACAGGTCCTCTTTACAATTCCTACGCTGAATCTTTTATCCTCTATTTCAGAATTAGAAAAAGGAAACCCAGAAAAGGGCTCCATTCCTGGCATATTTATGCTCCAGGCATATTGAGAGTGTAAAATAGACTTTTTATAAATGAAGATACAGCACGCTTTGCAGCCCAGGACAGGAAATCTCAGTGGTTGCCAAGGCAACTGCAGGCTTCTGGCTCCTAGGCTGGCTGCCTGAGGACTGTCTCCGAGTGCCAGCCTCCTCTGCTGTCACTCACTGTCAGACAAAGTGCAAGGCCTTGGGAGTGAATTCAGTCTGTCAGCTTCCAGAAACAGTGAGACCAGATCTGAATTTTCATAAATATAGCTGGGGACTCACCAAAATGGACACTTGATACCTGCTATGATTTACGGGTTTTGTCCACTCCGAAACTCATATGCTGGAAACTGAATCCGCAGTACACCAGTGAGATTCTGCCCTCGTGAATGCATTAAAGCTACTGTGAAATGGACTTGGAGTAGTGGGGTTTTCTGTTCTGTTCTTCGTTGTGTGAGGACACAGCATTTCTGTCCCCTGTATGATGCAGCCACTAGGCACCCAACTGGAGCCAGACACTGAATCTGCCAGTGCCTTGATCTTGAATTGCCCCAAATGCTAGCTCCAGCTGTTACAGGCATTTGGGGAAGGAACCAGCAGATAGATCTCTCTCTCTCTCTGTTGCTTTGCCTTTCAAGTAGATAATAAATAAATAAAACTTTGGAAAGTGAAATCCATTAAGAAAAGTGGAAATCCTTAAGTGTGGTAGGAAAAAGAGGGTAAGCCCAAAGGGCTCACTTAACACGAAGCTACCTAGAAAGTTGTGTATCAGTGTGAGGCCCAATAAGCCAAAAAAAAAAAAAAAAAAAGGAGCCAGAATACAGAGCTTAGTCTGATGTTTTGCTCAGGCTGGGAACCGGAACCCTGGGGTTGGCCTGGGTTTCTTGTTTATATTTGTGGATGAAATGTAGAAACATGCTGAGATTTGTAATTGTTCAGAATGAGAGAATATGGCCTTCAGAAAGGTGATGCTTTATATGATGGTGTAATTAATTCAGCTATCTATCCATCTCAGCCTCCTGCCTTGAGCCAGGAAACTTTGCTCCCCATGTGTCTATCCAGGGCCTGGACACTAGGGAATATTGTGTAACCACCAGAGGACTGCCTGCAGCTAGTGCTGTTTTGTTTTGTGCCCCTCCCCTTCTTTCTTGGTCTCTGGTAATCATTTTTCTTGCAACTACTACTGCTGCCCTTGCAAAACAAGAGGAACAGGAGGGGGGTGTGCACTGCTAGACAGGAAAGGATGTGAAGGTCTCCCCAACCAAAAGTCTTAGGAAGTCTTAGGTTAGGACTGCACACACCCACAGCCACACTTTGCCACCAGATGGGGTTCTTTTTCCTTCCCTGAGGGTCAGTCCATGACAGTGTCTCTAATCTTGACCTTGACAAGTCAGACTTGTAGTATGCACAATACTACTGCTATGTTCTGCAGTTCGACTGCCAGTGCTGGACATCCAGCCTCATCAATCAGCAGTGGGACCTTCAGCAACTCACTTAACTTCTTGGTCCTTGGGGTCTTCATCTGTCAATTTAAGGATAAATAAATAATAGAACTTACCTCAATGTAAGATATTGTGAGAACTAAGTGGTGCGATTCATGTAAAATGCTCAGAACCTTGCCTAGCATGCTGAAATTGGCTTTCTGTATTGTACTGTGTTGCTTTCTGGCTTTCTCCTGTTTAAACTTGGGCATGACTGTCTCACTGCTTGATGTAATGCTCTTGGGAATGTGAAACATTGCGCCACATGACAGGGAACAATGTATTCATAAGGAGCCTTGGTGTTCAGTTTCAATTTCATAACACAACTGAGAAAACAAAGTTAATAAATGTTTATATTTTTCTAGAGGGCTGCAGTGACAAAAATGCAACCAGTGTAACAGATTTGAATTCCTCTAGCACTAACATCTGCTCATGATGTTTCTTTCCTGGCATGTTTACTGTTCAAGAGGTCAAGAAGTTGTGGATGATGAAAATATGTCCTGTAATTTAGAAGTGACAATGGTGATGATGATTCCTATTGTACCGAGTATGGGAAAACCTACTTCATCTTGGTTCCCACACTGTGTCTTGTTCCTGGACCCCAAGGAGAAGGTGAGTGTAAATTTCCAAGTTGCTTTATGCTCTTCTTGCACCAAGATTGTGCCTGACTTGCTCATGAATTGAACTCAAACTTGATGGAGCTGTCACTGGGAAACTAACTCCTTACATCTTTTGTTCTGTCCTCCCCAAAGGTGCTTTTCTTGCCAATGAAGGAGTTGCCCTCAGGATCATCATCTTCCCATTTGAGGGGTGAAGAAGGGGTGGTCTATGTGAGTCTAAATTTACCTTAAAAACTGTTGCTTCATGCTATTAAGTGCTTTACAGATGTACAGGTGAGGAGCTATTCTCTCTGTAAAGATATTTGCTCAGTCTAACCATTGTAGAATAATGGTTTAACATGCTTCTAAAGTTACTTAGTGACTAAACAGAATGCAAACTCAGGTTAAAGCTAGATACAAGGTGGCCTTTGGCCA
This sequence comes from Ochotona princeps, assembly GCF_030435755.1. NCBI lineage: Eukaryota > Metazoa > Chordata > Mammalia > Lagomorpha > Ochotonidae > Ochotona > Ochotona princeps. The sequence goes on along the minus strand of NC_080854.1, from coordinate 13,147,580 downwards.
TGCTCTAAATAAAGACTTTGAAAAACACACACACGGAAATACTACTGCTAAGCAATGTCCAAAATAATTTGTGTTGACAGAAGAAACGACTATATCTGTGCTGCCCATTGTGGTAGCCGGTAGCCGTGGATATGCATACTGAGTCCTTGTAAGTGTGGCTTCGTAGACACGCTTTTGGTCTAGCAGTGAAGACACTGGTTAAGATGCTTGCATTCTCTATCGGAATGCCTTGGTTTAATAACTAGCTCCTGTTCCTGACCTCATCTTCCTGCTGCTGCAGCCTCTGGAAGGCAGTGATAATGACTCAATAATTGGATTCTCCCACCCACTGGGTTCCTGCCACTTATGTTGGAGACACGTATTGAGTTCCTAATGCCTGTCTTTGACCTCCTTGATGGTTGTGGGTATTTACAGAAGTGAGCCAACACATGTGAGCTCTCTGTGTGCCCTCAGATAATTAAATAAATAACAACAAAAAAGTTTGAGGGCCTCAAATTTTAATGTTATATATTCTAATAAATTTAAATAGCCTTATGTAGCTAACAGCTACAATATTGCATACTAAAAGTTTAGAACAAAAGTAAAAGCTACTTAACATCACTAAGTCTCATTTTCTCAATGTTTTAAAGGTTTGAATTAGACAGTGGTTCATTTGACATTGATTACAAAATTAAATTACTAAAAGAGGATTGAAAAATGCTAATTAAGCCTCCACAATATTTTTAGTTGATCTGACTTTGTAGTCCGAAGACTAGGATTGTTTAAAAGCCATTCAAGTAATTCCAAAGCAAGCAAAGGTTGGAGCCCATTTCTGAAGCAGATAATCTTTAAATTGCTTTCCAGTTCTAGATTTAGCTGCAAATTCTATGAAATTCAGAATTCTGTCAGGTGAACGGTGCACTGACTGTTTATGCTGGATGCAGCAGGCATATGGATATATGGGTTTTATAAAAGCTGTCTACTGTAAAAATGTTTCTGAAATTTAATTATTTGAGAACATTAAGCTAAGCCCTTTTGATACACTTCTCTTTGGAGTCTTTCCGGGTTGTTACACACCATGGATTTAAGCTACAGACTAAAAAGAGGCTATGTGTATGTACTTGTTTTGGGACTGACTGTAGTCTTATGTCAAGGTTTGGCCATCTGCCCATAAACCTGCATGGGGTGACCTCACTGAGTAATCTAAGCTGCAAGTTTATGGAGCTCTCACTGGGAGGTATTTGGGCAAATCATTTGGAACACCACACAACAACTGCTGAGTTTGTATCTTCCCTAGGATTAGAAAAATAAAATTTTGGGCCAAGGTACTCTCTCCCAAAGCTACTATAGAAATAGTTCCAGGAAGGGTCAGAAAAGTTGTTTGCAGAACCTCTAAGTCCTCAAACAAATGTACATCTTCTAGCTAATAAATAAACTGGTGGATGCATGAGTCAAAGAGGTGTAAGTACTCAGATTTTTTTTGAAACTACCAATTTTAAGGTCCAGCGTGATGGCTCAGTGACTAAATCCTCACCTTGCACATACCAGGATCCCATATAGGTACTGGTTTGTGTCCCAGCTGCTCCACTGCCATCCAGCTCCCTGCTAGTGGCCTAGGAAAACAGAGGATGACCCAAAGTCTTGGGACTCTGCATTCCACATGGGAGACTCAGAAGAAGCTTCTGGCTCCTGGCTTTGGGTCAGCTCAGCTACAGCTGTTGTGGCCATCTGTGCCATGAAGCAGTAGATGGAAGATCTTTCTCTCTTTCTTTCTCGCTGTAAATATGCCTCTCCAAACAAAATAAAATAGAAATAAGATCCAAGGTGCTTTTCCAGGCCATCAGCTGGGAGCTGGATGGGAAGTAGAGCAGTCAGGACACAATTCGGTGCCCATATGGGATCCCAGCACATGCAAGGAGAGGAGTTAGCTACTAGGCTATCGCGCCGGGCTGAGTAAATAGATCGACTCATAATACCATTTTTGGTGGGCCTTCACTAATTTATTAAAATATTTTTATAGGACAACAAAAGAGTAAACATATTCAGAGATCAATAAGAGCAGACGATGAATCAGAGAAACAGAAATGATTATTAAACCACGTGCTATGTATTTGTAAACATCTGACATGATGAATGTGTGAGTGTGTGGCATTACGTATCAGCGAGTGATAGGATAAATCTCACTTGGAAAATGCTTATCCATTCATGAAAAGTAAAATAAAATCAGGTCCCTATTTTATATCAAAACACAAATCAATTCCAATAAGATTAAATATATAAATGTTGGTGGAGGAGGGACTTTGGGGAAAGGCACAGGTAATCCCTGAGCCTATGAAACTGTATCATAAAACAAAATAAAATATTAAACAAAATATTAAATATATGAATGTGAAAAGTAAAACTATTAGACAAATTGTAGGTAGTAAATTATTCTTTACTCCTTAGGCCATAGAAAAAAAAATAAAAAAAGATTAAAATTTGCCTACACTAATTTTAAAACTGCTGTATGTTAATATTGCAAAACTAAAATGAAGAAAAATATTCCTATGATAAAATAGATTTGCAATGCATACATACCTGATAAAAATTGAAAATTCTCACAAAGTAGTAGTCATAAGAACAATAGGAAAAATGAGTGAATTATCCAAAGAAGGTATTCAAAAGAGAGAGCATCATATTTCCAGTAAATATGAGAATGGATGCTCAGTCTCTCTCATCATCAGATATATCTGGTTTTAAAATTAATATACCAAATCACACCGTGAATGTATAGAAACTCACAATATCAAGAGCTGATAAGGATGTGGAATAATGGAACCCTCAGCTATGCCTAATGGGTGTGAAATTGGCACAACCAGTTTGGAAAGGAATTTGACAACATCTAGAAAATTGAAGACATTTGTTGACTATAATCCATCAACATTATTCTTAGTATATATTCTAGAAAAGTTTTCATATGTATGCAACATTTTGAAGAAATACCCACTGAATTATTCCTTCTGGAAGCAAAACACTAGAGATGAAATTGCTGTCAACTGGAAAAACTGCTAAATAATTTGTGGTAGAATCCTACAAATTGGTGAGTTAAGAACTGTGTATCAAAATGGATGTCTCAATATAATGAGCAAAAAACTAGTTGTTGGAAGAATATGTATTGCTTAAAAACAGGTTAGACCACTCTCGTGGCCAAGCTCTGCAGCAAGTGTTTGGGTCTGAGGATGCACTAAGGTGGACTTGGTCAAGCAGTAGATCTTGGAAAGATTTTCACAACCCTAGTGCAACAAGGCAGACGAAATCTCAGAACTATCAAAACCACTCAAGTAACACCCTTGGAACACTCTTTCCCCACATCAGGGTCTCTAAGATGACATCAAATGTCCATGTCCCATCCCCAGGTGCTGATGTAGTTAAACAGCGAGGATCAGTCCCTCCCTCCACTTTCCCTGCAGACAAAAGAGAAAAAAATTGAAACATTTGTCCCACCCACTTTCCTGCATACCTAACCCTCCCCACCCTAATTAGAGGTCCCTATGGCTGTGCATCCTTCTCAGTTATGTAACACTGTTAAAAAAGAAAATTAAAAAAATTTTAAAAAGAAAATTAAAAATAAAAGGCCTAAATTTAAAACAGGAATATATATTTTGCTTATAATCAGTCTTATACTTTCATATTTGTAAGCAATATAAAAACAAAGACAAATGTGATTGAAGATAAAAACAGAGGGTTTCAAATTTAGATAAAATGTTTTGTTTGTCAAGCTGTGCAGCAAGGTCACAGCTACTCATTACATGTACTTTGGATGGCCAAAATGCTTCATCAAGAACTACAGGACTGCAAATTGACTGTCACGTAAAGGCTAGTCAATGACCAAAATTTGATGATTAAGGAAAGAAAATCAAAATGCACAACTTGAGAAATTCTATATATCAGACAGTATAACATAGTTACTGATCTTGTGATTATAATGGGTGTGAATCTCACTTCCAAACTCAAGTATACAGGACATAATTCTTTATTTTAATAAAAAAAATCAACAAGTTTTCTGTGTTAAGTCCCTATTAGGCTTCAATCCATTATGGGGAAGAGAAAGAAAAGTGGTTAGTTTTGGGTGTGGTCTGTCATGGAGACCTGACCAGTTTCCACACTCCTGATTGCCACAGTGTGTGCCCTCTTTTTGTGAGAAAGCCTGTCCTGGACAAGGCTGCCTGCCCAGAAGTGAGGAAGGAAGCATTTGCTGTTATCAACTCACCTTCCCAACAAATAGCTTGGAATCTAGAAAGAAAAAAGATGCACAAAAAAAGAGGTAGCTATTTAAGCACATACCCCAAGACTTAGTAGAGTTATCTGATCATTTTTTATGAGAGCTCATTTTCTTTAAAAGTATACAAGTACATGTGAGAGCTATTCCAAAAGCAAATAATTATATAATTAGTTTCTTTGTATCTTTCCTATTTCTAATAGTGGGTTATGTTGATGGGGGAGATTTGTAGGGAGACTCCCTTATAAATTACAGGATGTGCAATAGAATACACTTCTACTGTCTAAGACATAATGAAGCTATGAGGAATGTGAATATTTTTGTAGACTTACAGCATTTTCAAATTAATGACCAACTTGGTAAAATCCAAACAAAACAATGTTTGATAGTCTTACAGTTTATGTAAGAATTGCCTTCCTGGAAATTTCAGCCCATATTAAAGCCACTTAGAAATGGTTTCTTTTTTAAAAAAATTTCCATGTATTATGCTTTGCCTCTGAAGATTTATACTTGTTTTGGTGAAGTACATGTGTGTTTTTTTTTTAAAGATTTGTTTATTTTTAGCCAAGGTGAAATGGCCTGTGCTAGCAGGGAGTGCAACACCCGACCAGCACTCCTCCCACTGGTTTAGGTGAGGGACGTGAGTGTGATGGGCAGAGCCGGGGAGAGATGCGATACTCATTGGTTCCAATAGAGGTCGGGGCTCAGAAGAGAACCAACCCAGGGGTTAAAACCATCAGCTGATCGGAGTGATGGACGGTGGCGGGCACTGTGCTTACTAGTAGTACATGTAGGAGCCTGGACTGGGAATGCCTCAAAGTTTTTTTTAGGGGGATTCCCCTGAACAAAATGGAGGAATCAAAACATTAATCAAAAAAAGATGGAAAATGGAGTAGATGAATCAACCACCTCAGCTTTATGCTTGCAGCGGAAAACTGGACAAGGGGAAACCCTAAGACGGACTATGTCAATCAGTGGACTCTGCACCAGCCTCATCATACCTGGACTGTTGCTGATGATATGTTGGTGCTTCTAATTGATCGAGGTGACGCTCTGCTGGCTCTGCCTACAAACCTGAGAGGGCCTCCCTAAGAGGCGGTTGAACTTGAACTGGACAAGTGGGATGCTGGAGTCTGTATGGTGTAAACTTTTAATTAGGGAATCTCAACGGAACTTGAGCTGTGGTTATGCATCAAGGTGAAGGAATTCATGAGGGGGGAAGGGTTTGGGGTGAAGGGGGGGAATCCCAGTACCTATGAAATTGTGTCATGTAATGCAATGTAATTAATGAATAAATGAATATTTAAAAAAAAAAAAAAAAAGAAAGTACGCCTGCAAAAAAAAAAAAAAAAAAAAGATTTGTTTATTTTTATTAGAAAGGTAGATTTACAGAGAGAAGAGACAGAGAGAAAGCTCTTCTGTCCACTGGTTCCACTGGTTCACTCACCAAGTGGCCACAACGGCCAGAGCTAAGCCTATCTGAAGCCAGGAGTTTCTTCTGTGTCTCCTACACAGATGCAGGTCCCAAGGCTTCGGGCATCTTCTACTACCTTCCCAGGCCACAAGCAGGGAGCTGGATGAAAAGTGGAGCAGCTCGGACATAAACCAGTTCCAATATGGGATCCTGATGCATGCAAGGCCAGGACTTCAGCTACTAGGCTATCACACCTGGCCCGAAATGCTTTCATTTTAATATAAAACAAAACATCAGTCCTTTGACTAGATAATTATAGACAGGTTTTTCAGCAGCATGAATGTTCAATGTTTCTGTGGGCTTATTCTCTGCTTTGAGGGACCATCTCTTGCACCACAGGCAAAGTAGTCCGCCTTGCCCTTGGCTCATAATCAGAGACTCCCTATAGTTTTCAGAATAGCTTCCCAAAGAGAGCGAAAGCTTCCTCACCTCACACCTGGAGAATTCTTGTTCTAGAATCCAAATGGGTTTCATCTTCCACTTTCTCAAGCCAGGCTTTCAACGAGCAGCCAAAATACAGAACATCTGAAAGTCATTTAACACAAAATGTCCTTGACTGACAATTTTATCTCTTTATTCTAGTGATAATTTATCTCTTGTATGAATAAATAGCTAATCGAAGGGGAAAATATTGTGCAGTTCTAAAATTTCATAGTCATTTCAACAGAAAATTTTACAGAACTGTCTAAATTGTGTCTTGTCATTTAGTGTACCTACGAGGCATCTGTAAAGTATGAATACCAGTGCAGGACTGACCACTAGGGTGGTGACTGGTAATCCCGCCAAATACCTTAAAGCTAAGTCACCTGGGCTGGTTCCAATTGAGCAAAGCTGTAAACTGCACTTAAATAGGTGGCCCTTCAGGGTCCTAGCCAGAAATAGCATGGTTCTAACAAGGTTCTAACAAGGGGATTGTTTACGAGGGTGTGGCCATGGTGAAGGAGACCACAAGCATAGTACAGGACCATCCTTCAGCATAAGGGACAGGGGAAGGAGGAGTTCCTGAAGTCTGTAAGACAAGGTCATGGAAAGCAGTGCTTTGAGATCTGTGTCCTTGGCAGTCAGTCAGTCTGCGGTGACCCTTCAAGAAGGGACTTGGGGGAATCTACTTCCTAGAAGAAAGAATTCAATAGGAATCCAGAAAGGAAGGGATCCTGTGAGTGTAATTTAGGGGTCTGGGGGTCCACCCCGCCAGGCGGTAAGAAGAAGGGAGAAGATAGAGTGGCCCTGGAGGAAGAACATCTGGTGTGCTGGACAATCTCTAACTTCCTTCAGAAAACGTTCAGGATACTGGCACATTGTAAGTTGGCAGGGAACACATTTACCCATCTCTAGTCTGCACGGATGTAAGATCAATTTGCTTACATAAGCATTGTATGTGATATGTAACAGATTTTGATAAATGGAAATGGAACACATTGTGCTTGAGATCACGGGAACACAAGATGAGATCTGAAGTAAGGAAAGAATTGCAGGAAATCACTGTTTAGTCTCAGGCTATACACTGGGTCCCACCAATGCCCAGTTGTTAGTAACTGGAGGCAACCTGCTGTAAAGGAACTACCACAGGTTTTCAGGTCATACCAGGGTTTGAGAATTGATTTTGTGTGACTGGAGTGATGTAACTTTGGCCATTCTGTCTAAGGAAAGGAAAGTAAAACCTATCTTCACATTGTTACGAAGATTAGCAGGACTGCAAAAGAAGAGATGAAAAGCATTTAAACATCATTGTAGTCTAGGTACTTGGCATATGTTAGACCAGTTGTTTCCCACCTGTATGAGATTTACCTGAGAACTCATAAAGGAATGTAGATTCTCCAAAGTTGGGGGAGGAGGGCAGCAATTAGCATGAACAAGTTTGAGATCTGATCTGATCTGATCTGATGAAGAATGGACAGGCTAGATGTGTTGAATATAGGATACTACAATTGTTCTCTTACTCTCCATGGCCTGAGCACCCTGGAGAACACTGTCCCTCTGCATGCCTCATTCTGGTTAAGTGTGTTTCTTCCTACCCCTTCAGATCTCCCCTACTACAGAAAATGGGTTTGTGGGGTTTTATGGCAGCCATTCTCAGAGGAGGTAAGAAGTATTCTTGATCTTCCTGGAACTGGGCAAGCAAGTCTAATTCTAAAGTCAAGAATTAAAGCTGATTGTGGTCCCATATCTAATCCACCTCCTCCAATTAGCTTACGTCAATAATAGTTAATCATTTGGTCTCTGTTTACCTCTTGTTTTGGATCTACTCTTCAGCTGATTCTGGAAAGGGCAGAAAAAGAGATATTCTTTCAAATTATAATACCCGGTGATAGCTAGCTTCCAAAACTACTGCCAGATTTCCAATTTTATATATACACAGATTTCCACATTGTTTCTGAGTCGGTCAGTGTGACCAATATGATCTGACAGAAGTGGTGGTATATATCACTCCTGTGAATCGATTATAAAAGACACAGTAACTTCCATTCTGTCCTCTTTTCTCTCTCTCTCTCTCTCTCTCTCTCTCTCTCTCTCTCTCTCTCCTGTTCTATTTCTTATGGATTTCTAATTCTAGGGTCAGCTAGTTATCAAGTAATGAGGAGTCCCATGGAGAGGTGCACAGGATCACTGCTATGACAGACTAAAAGTAAAAGCTTTAGCCTTATCAAGTCTTCCAAAAACTGCAGTCCTGGCTGGAGCCTTAGCTACAGCCTCATAAGAGACCTTGAACCTGAACAACTCGGTTAAAAGGTTTCTGGATTCCTGTTCCTCAGAAACTGTAGGAAATAAAAAATTTTGGTTGGATTAATGTCCTTTTTGAAAAAAAGATTTATTTATTTTTATTGGAAAGGTGGATATACACAGAGGAGAGACAGAGAGGAAGATCTTCTATCTGATGGTTCACTCCCCAAGCGGCCCCAACAGCTGCAGCTGAGCCAGTCTGAACTCGGGAGCCTCCTGCAGGTTTCCCACACGGGTGCAGGGTCCCAAAGCCCCGGGCCATCCTTGACTGCATTCTCAGGCCATAGGCAGGGAGCTGGATGGGAAGTAGGGCTGCTGGGACTAGAACCGGTGCCCATATGGGATCCTGGCGCGTTCAAGGTAAAGACCTTAACCACTACGCTATTACGCCGGGCCCAGTTCATCAGCTTTTACATGGACAAGAAGTGTACTAGAGAAATATTGCCTGGGCCCAGTGTGACAGCCTAGTGGCCAAAGTCCTTGCCTTGCACATACCTTGTCCATATGGGTACCAGTTTGTATGACAGTGACCCTGCTTCTCATCCAACTCCCTGCTTGTGGCCTCGGAAAGCAGTTGAAGGTGGCCCAAAACCTTGGGACCCTGCATCCACATCAGAGACCTGGAAGAAGCTCCAAGCTCCTGGCTTCTGCTTGGCTCAACTCCAACCATGTGGCCACTTGGAAAGTGAATTAATGGACAGAAGATCTTTCTGTCTGTCTCTTCTTCTTTCTGTATATTTGACTTTCCAATAAACATAAATAAATCTGGAAGGAAGGAAGGAAAGAAAGAAAAGAAAGAAAAATAGAGACAGACCAGACACACTTCCTAGAAGGGAGGTGACTGGGGCCCAGAGCAAGCACCCAAGGTGGTATCCTACAGATACTCCCACATCTCCAGGATAAGTTATGGAAGCAATTGTGGCTTCCATCTCTCATTCTTCACTCTTAAAAAAAACAAAAACAAAAAAAAACTGCTCTGTACTGAGAATCTCAAGCAATAAGAAGCTGAAGGCGTCAACAAACACATGAATAAGCTTGGCAGCAGCTTCTACAGCCCCAGCCAAGCCTTCAAAAGATTTTAGTTCCAGGTGGCCACATGGTGATTTTCTCATGAGTCAGAACCATCCAAAAAGGCCACTGCTGAGTTCTTAACCATTGAAGCTGTGCAAGCTTTTGAAAGTTCTTCCATGCTCTTAAATTTGGGAGTAGTTTTTATGTATTTGTAGATAATTAATACAAACCTCCAACATGTTCATTGTATTTTTGTGGCATTACCGTAACACCTCACTAAAAGAGCAGTTTCAAATCTTTGCTGGATAAATGGTTGATGAATTCATTTTCAAAACAAGTCCTTGATTCATAAAGGAGCAAAGATTCCTCAATAAAATCCTTTTGATAGAGGTAAAAATGTCAGCCTGACAGTATTTCTAATGGGTGTTTTTTGTACTTATCCTTTATTTCAGGCAATTCTAAATAGACAAAATTAGGTTGGTATTTTTCTTGGATTTAATGTAGAAGCAACTGGGATTAAGTTATTCATAAAACGTTGCAACTGGGCTGGCCCTAATTTTAGGAATATGAATACTCTTGGAATTCATCCAGATATTTAAACAATAACATTTAAGTTTTAGTTTTTGTGAAGGTGTATTGAAAACACCCGGGCGTCTCTATAAACATTCATAATAGAAAATACCACTCTTAACTTCTATTTGCCTATGTTTTACCTATTTTTATAAGCTATTGTGTGAATTTTGACATTCCATTTTGCTCCTTATTCTTGTCAAAAATGGGAATGAACCCACTGGATTTTTAAATGATCCAACTCTAACATCTTCACTTTCCTTCCATAAAGCGCATAAGCCTAAGAAATGTTTACAATTCATCATCACCTTCTCCCCTCACAAATGCCCTTCACTCCCAAGTCAGCACACTTTGCATTTTTTTCTTAGATCTAGATAAAAAATCAAATGGGTAGCTGCTTTTCTTCTGTTTTGAAAAGTAGCCTGCTCCTATGTATTTAGAACCTTCCTTTCTTAAACACGTAAGAGCTTGTTCTCAGACTACTTGCAAGCAAAACAGTCAGGATGCAAGTCAGGAAGCTCAATCGAAGATCTGTCTGCTCTGTTAGTACATTCCCTGGGAATGCAGCACTGTCTGGGAAGAAAGCTTTGGGCAGACAACTGGCACTTCAACGTCAACACACAGATGGTACTGAATGTCACTTCTCTCATTGACATTAAATGGCTATATGGGGGATGGGGAGCTGGTGTTATGGTGTAGTGGATTGCTGCCTGTTACACCAGCATCCCATATTGGAGCGTTGGTTTGAGTCCCAGCTGCTCTGCTTCCAGTCCAGCTCCATCGTGATGTGTGTGGGAAAGCAGCAAAAAACGACCCAAGAACTTAGTCTCTTGCCACACATGAGGGTGATGCAGATGGAGTTCCAGGCCCCTGGCTTCAGCCTGGCCCAGACCTAGATGTTAAAGTCACTTGAGGAGTGACCCAACAGACAGAAGATTTCTCTCCCTCCCTCTCATGCCTCTTCCTCTGCCCTCATCACTCTGCTCTTCAAATAAATTAAAATAAATACATCTTCTAAAAGAATAGTGTCTATATTATTGACTGCATTTAGAAAAATATGAATAGTGGGATAGGTTGATTAAAATCTATATAGCCCTAAAGACCTCTTATTAATCAAACACTGTCCACTTTCACGGTTCTTCCATTTTCATGGGAAGCAAAACTCCCTAGTGGACAAACTTTCACAGGATATAATCCTGCAAATTCTTTCCTAAGAGACTTTATTATTCTTTAGATCAGGAAGCATACAGTAATAATGTCAGCATGTAATACCTAGGCATGAATGATTTTTTAAAAAGATATATTTATGTATTTTTTGACAGGTAAAATTACAGAGAGAAGGAAAAGAGAGAGAGAGAAAAAGAGAGAGATCTTTCATTTGCTGGGTCACTCCCCAAATGGCCACAACAACTAGAACTGGGCCAGGCAAAAGCCAGGTGCCAGGAGCTTCTTCTGGGTCTCTCATGTGGGTACAGGGGTCCAAGTTCTTAGACCATCTTCCACTGCCTTCCAAGGCACATTATCAGGGAGCTGGATGGGGAGTGGAGCAGCTTGGACTAAACCCAGTGGTCATATGGAATGCTACTCCAACACAGCACTAGCCCTGTGAAGCCTGTAAGTCTTTACTGTTTCTGCCTGCTTGAGTCTCATTCTTCCCTTTATTTTCTTTCTATTTTCACTAACCTTTCTGTTTCTCTTTTTCTTCTTCCTAACTAGCAACATCACTATGATAAGATCTCCTCATGGGCACTGGTACAGGGTGCAGATTGGGGATGTGCAGGTGTGGGTGAGGCTGGTTGGGAAAGAATGGGGCTGATTCTAGGAAACCAGACAGGAAAGACAGAATATGGACATAATGAGTCTCACTGGGGAGGTCCCTGGGCTTGTTTCCCAGAGTTTGCTCTTGAGCTATGAAAACTGATGACACCACAATGAAATCACCCTGTCAGATCCAGACAAGGCTGGAGCCTGGACTTTATGAAGGAGCAGGGCACAGGCCTGCCTGTGTGGAATAGTTTCTCAACAACTAGCTTGCTTGCTTGCTTCTTCTTTTTTTTTTTTTTTAAGATTTACTTATGTATTTGAAAGGAAGAGTTACAGAGAGAGAGTGAGAGATAGAGGGATATTCCATCCTTTGGTTCACTCCCCAAATGGCTGTAATGATTAGGGCTGGGCCTGCCGCATCCAGGTTTCTCACATGGGTGGCAGGGGCCTAAGTACTTGGGCCATTCATGTGCTGCCTTCTCAGGCTCATTAACAGGAAATGGAATATGCTGGACTTGAACTGATTCCCATATGGGATGTTGGCATTGTGGACAGCAGCTTAATCCCCTGTACCCACCATACTTGTCCCACAATCATTTTCTAAAGACTCAAAAAACATTTCTTGTCACCCTAAAAATGCCCTATGCTTTTCACATCTCCCATAAATGCAGATTTCTTTAACAAAGTTTCTCTTTCATGTTCTTTCAGCTGACAGTAGTTCAACCAAGATGTTCATCATAGAATGCTTACCCAACAAAGACACTCCTGCCAGGGCAAGGTTGCCAGTCTCCAGTTCATTGGAGACCCAATGAACACCTCAAAGTAGCTTACCTAACTTTCTCCCTTTTTTAAAAAAAAAAAATTCCCCTCGTCTCACCCACCTTGATTGCACCTGTCGTTTACTAAGGCACAAATAATCCTGGTGCAAGACTCCATCATTCCCAAATAAACACCACCATTCTTGGAAAAGTCTGTCTCTGGTTGTTATTTCAATTGGTGAGACTTAAGAGAGCTCCCCTGGGAAGAGAGCCACTACAGTGCTCTGTGGTAGGAGTTCCCTGGGAATTCACATTGACCAAGCTTCTGCACCCAGAAGCAATGAAGGCCCTGGGGTGATGCAACTCATTCTGAGGCACTGACCACTGGACTCTGACAGAGGGATTCTTCTAAGGTGAGAGACCAGACCCTGGTTTATCACCAACTGGCCAGCAGCTGCCTGGAAAAGCCATGGGTGGGCATAGCAGTCATTAAGCCACATGACTGCTTCCAGAAGCAGTGACTCAAGCTCACAATCGGGCTGATGTCTCAGGGTGCAGCTGTATTTAGGGTTTCACCTACAGACCAGGGGAGGGAACATGGAAAGGCTGCCTGTGGTTTGGCAAAGAACAGAATGTAGGATAAATCAATGAGTGTATAGGGCCGAAATCTGTACAAACTGGTCAGCCTGGTGGCTTTTGAGGTCCCTGGTGTAGCAGCAGTACGAAGGCAACTGAAGTTTTTTCTTGACTAACAGCAGCTACCGTTTATTCAGTCCTCCCTATGTGCTAGATAAAGTGCTTTGTATATACAATCTTAGCAATCATTTCAGATAAGTGACTTTCTCATTTGCCAAATTTAAAAAAAAAGCCAACTAGTTCAAAAACATGTAATGGTCTGTTCAATATCAGATTTTTGTAAGTGGTCAAAATTTTCCACTTTGGTATACAATAATTTTTGCCATGACCTCATGTGCGTTCCTGGAAAACACTGCAGTTGGCAACATAGTGAACTTAAAATAATAGAAATTAGAAGAGAAAGGAGGTTGATAATAGAAACTTTTGTAGTTAGGAAATGGAAAACCCAAGAGAAAATACAGAGAAGCCAATACATCTGAGTCTGTATCAGCTTTGCTTCCAGCTTCCTAGCTCACCTTTGCAGCCTTACAACCTGGGACTTGGAACATTCACTGTCAGTAACACGTGCTTTACCAGTAGAAATATAAAGTAGGGTTTTCATAGAGAGAAATACATATTTAAAACGTCTTCTGTACTCACAGCCTCACCAGGTAGTCTGATATAATGGAGAACTGTAATGACTTCCGGCATCACTACATCATTAAAAGTATTTCTCGTGTAGAAATGTCAGTTTTCCTGCAAAGTCCTCATGTAGATCTCAGGCTTTCTCTCTAAATGTAAGAACGCCTAGCCTCACGGCCTCTGTCAATGTGCTAGCAGAAACCACACATTCATCAGTGCAAATTTTGCATTATAGTCTTCACTCTTCATTTGCCTGTCACTCATGATGTACTCTGTTTTGCTTGCAAGAATGAATGCTGTTTCACACTGAAGCAAACAATATACTTCTGTGCGTTCTTTTAAAAAAATTTAAGCTTTATTTTTTACTTGTTTTAAAGGCAGAGTTACAGAGACAGAGATGGAGAGAATTTTCCAGTGGTCATTCATTCCCCAAATGGCCACAATGGCCAGATCTGGACCAGGTTTAATGCCAGGAGCCAGGAGCTTCTTCTCAATCTCTCCACATAGATGCAGGGGCCCAAGCACTTGCATTACCTTCCAGCGCTTTTTCAGGCACATTAGCAGCGTGCTGGATCAGAATTACAGTAGCTGAGCCTTAAACTAGAACCCATATGGAATGCCAATGCTGTAGGCAGCAGCATAACCCGTGATGCCACACTGATGACACATCCTTCATTCTGTTAGAAACAGTAAGGAATTGTCATCCAGTGGACCCAGATGATGATCAGTGAATTGTTCCTTTAGCATCATTATGAGCAAATACATTTTTATATATTTTTAAACACCAATGTTTCTCCATTTTGTTCAAATTGCCGAAAGTTGCCAGTAGGAGCCTGTTCAGTTTAGCTCCTATACTAAGCACTTTTTAAAAATTTTTATTTTAGGGCCCGGCAGCGTGGACTAGCGGCTAAAGTCCTCACCTTGAAAGCCCCGGGATCCCATACGGGCACCGGTTCTAATCCCAGCAGCTCCACTTCCCATCCAGCTCCCTGCTTGTGGCCTGGGAAAGCAGTCGAGGACGGCCCAATGCATTGGGACACTGCACCCACGTGGGAGACCCGGAAGAGGTTCCAGGTTCCCAGCTTCGGATCAGCGCAGCACCGGCCCGTTGCGGCTCACTTGGGGAGTGAATCATCGGACGGAAGATCTTCCTCTCTGTCTCTCCTCCTCTGTGTATATCTGGCTGTAATAAAATGAATAAATCTTTAAAAAAATTTATTTTATTGTATGATACAATTCCATAGGCTCTAGGAATTCTCCTACTACTTCCCCAAATTCCCTATCCCCAACTAATTTCTTCTATATTATTACAATAGTATATTCCTTCATAAGCAGGTGTAAGTCCATCATTCTGCTATTTAAGTGTATCCTGACATTGTGGGCATGGACAATAGCAGAGAGTACAGCATCCTATTGTCAAGATATATTCAACAGTTTCATCGGGAGTCCATCTTTGATTTGGAAGCAAAGATGCATACTGCATTGTATTTTCACATCTAGATATGATCGTCTCTATTATAAAGTTACTATACATCCCCTTAAATGAAAAGCTATAAAACAAAGAAACAACAGGAAGAAAACTGGAAAATTTCCAACAACATGAAGTTAACCAACATGCTACTCAATAACAATGTGTCACTGAAAAAATGGAAAAGAAAATCAAAAACCTTCTTGGAGAAAATGATGCTACTGTGTCACTGAATACATTAACAAGAAATTTTTTTTGAAGAAATGAAAATAAAAAAAATATCAAAATCCATGAGATGTAGCAAAAATAGTATTGAAAGGAACATTTATAACATCAGGCATTTATCAAAAAGTCAAAATATCCCAAATAAATGACCTAACAATGTATCTCAAGGACTTATTAAAAAAGAAAAAATGAGTGGGAAGTATGAAATGACAAAAATCAGAGCAAAAATAAATGGAATTGAAAGTAAAAACTACAGACTGCAACAAGAAAGAGCCATTTTTTAAGAAGATGAGCAAATCAAACTTTTAGCAAGACTAGCAAAGAAAAGCAAGAGAGATAAACCAAGTAAAATTGGAGGTGAAAGAGAAAACATTGAAAGAAACTAGTAAGGTGATCTTTTCTTGCTGGATGGATCCTTTGATCATTATGTGGTGCCCTTCATCTCTTAATGTTTTCACATCCAGGTCTGTATTATCTGATATTATAATGGCTACACCAGCTTGTGTATATTTTCCATTAACCTGAATATCTTTCCATCTTTTCAGTTTTAGTTTGCACATCTCTGTGTGGGTGAGATGTGTCTCCTGTGGGCAACAGATAGGTTTCGTTTTTTGTTCCACTGCGCTCTGAGTTTAAGCCATTTTTAATCAGGGTTAATATGAACTAGTATTAATTAGGTCCTGTCATTTTAGAAATGAGTTGTTCATTGTTTGATTTAGTGTTCTTTTGTTGTTTTATTGATCCTATGCAGTTTTGACTTGACCTCCTTAGAGTTCGATTACTTTCTTGCTTTTTGGAACCAAAGTATGTCTGACTCGGTAGGCCTATTACCAGCTATTTATCTGAGAAAGCTTCTTTTAGTAGAAAATTGTAAAAATCACAATTTATTAACAAATACTAGATGCCCTCAGACATGGGTGTTTTCCTAATATTTAGGTTTTCTGACTAGGTACTAATACTAAACTTCTAGAATTTCAATTTATTAAAGGGAATTATTCCAAATATAAATCTATAACAGAACTCTTGGCACGATTTTTGCTTTGGAAAATTTTTTTCTACTTCTTAGATAACCTAAGTCCTTTGGGAAATTTAACTGCTTAGTCTAGCCAAATGAATAGAGAAACAAACTCATAAGAAACTGTGGGAAACTACCCCAAATATTATAAAGAAAAAACAAAACTGTGAATTTTTTTTAAGATTTATTTATTTTCATTACAAAGTCAGATATCCAGAGAGGAGGAGAGACAAAGAGGAAGATCTTCCGTCCGATGATTCACTCCCCAAGTGAGCCGCAATGGGCCGGTGCTGCGCTGATCCAAAGCCGGGAACCAGGAACCTCTTCCAGGTCTCCCACACGGGTCCCAAGGCTTTGGGCTGTCCTCAACTGCTTTCCCAGGCCACAAGCAGAGAGCTGGATGGGAAGTGGAGCTGCCAGGATTAGAACCGGCGCCCATATGGGATCCCCGCACGCTCAAGGCGAGGACTTTGGCCGCTAGTCCACGCTGCAAAGCTGTGGCCTTCACCAAAGCTTCACCAAAGCTGTGAAATTTAAGAGTCAAAATTCATGCTTCAAAATTTCCTTTTGTTTTTAAATAGCAACATATTTAAAGTGTAAACCTGTTCTTTTTTTAGACAGTTTTATTTATTTTTCATTTTTTATTATTATTGCAACTTTATGATACAGTTCCATGTGCTCTGGGATTTCCCTTACCTCCTCAACAAATCCTCTTCCCCATCCCACTGAGTTCTCTTATGTTATTACTATAGTATAGTTCTTCATAACCAGTCATATGTCCATCATTGCGGACATGCACAATGCCAGAGTCCAGCATCCGATTGTCAAGATACAGTTAACAGTTTCATCGGGAGTCCATCTTTGATCTGGAAGTAGATTTGCATACTGCATTGTATCCTCACATCTGTATATGATAGTCTCCATTACACAGTAACTATATGCATCCCCTTAAGTGAAAAGTCATAAAATCAACAACAGGAAGAAAAATAAAAATTTACAATGCCATGAAGTTAAATAACATGCTACTGAATGACTAATGTGAAACTGAAAAAAAGAAAAAGAAAACCACGATGCTACTGTATGATCTATGAGTTATTGAAGAATTTAAATAATGCTACTATATGATCTATGAGATGTAGTTTCCACTGATCTTTGTTGGTGAGACGTGTCTCCTGCAGGCAACAAGTGGATGGGTTTTGTTTTTTAATCCAGTCTATTTATCTATGACTTTGATTGATAAGTTTCAGCCATTTACATTCAGAGGTAATATGAATAGGTAGTAATTTGGTCCTGTCATTTTAGCAATGGATTGTTCATTGATTTAGTCTTCTGTTGTTATTTTATTGGGATATTCTTTACATTTGCCTTTGGTTTTGGTTGGTGTTATTCCCCTGCTCTGTCAACAGAACATCTTTAAGTACTGTTTTTAGGGCACGTTTGGAAGAGGTGTATTCTTTGAGCTTTTCTTTAGTGGGAAAGAATTTTATTTCATTTTCAAAGGCAAAGGAAAACTTTGCTAGATATATTATTCTGGGCCGACATTTTTTTCCCTTTTAAATTCTGGAATATGTTACACCATTCTCTTCTGGCTTGTAGAGTTCCCTCCGAGAGGTCAGCTGTGAATCTAATTGCCATTCCTCTATACGCCAATTGATTTTTTTCATGAGAATGTTTAAGGATCTTTTCCTTAGGTTCACTTGAAGGGAGCTCTTGAGTATCAAGTGTTGTGGTGAAATCATTTTTGGTCAACCCAGTTGGGAGTCCTGTGCCACTCCTGGATGTTGTTTCCCAATTCTTTGTCCAGATTAGGGAAATTTTCCCTTACTATTTCATTGAATACATTTTTCTGCACCTTCTGGGACTCCAATAACTCTTATATTTGGCCTTTTAATAGTGTCTTTCAATTCTTGAATACGTTTTTAGCTTGACCCAGCTCTGCTTCCAGCTTTCTCATTGTTCCCCCATGGTTACAAGAAATATCTTCCAATTCTGAGATTCTTTCTTCTGCTTTCTTCATTCTGTCATGGAGACTTTCCACTGACTTTTTAAATTTGCTCTGTTGCATTCTTCATTTCCAATAATATGGCTTGATTTTGTTTTGGTGTTACTATTTCCTGTGTGACACATTCCTTAAATTTCTTAAACTCCTGTATGTACTTCTCATTGTTGATAAGAAACTTTGTAACAAGTGTTTTGAATTCTGTATCCCCATTTTCTTGATGTATTCCTCAGTTAACTTTGAGATTGGCAAAGGCTTTTGCTCCTTTACAGGGGAGTCTTCAGTAAGATTCATTGTGCCTCTGTCTCTTGTTTTGCTCTTGATAATTATACTTTTGGTTAGCAGATTCTTCTCCTTGGGGCAGGTTTCTGAGCTGTGTCACCTACAAGTCTACAATTCAATTTTACATATTGTGGTTGGTACACAGCTCTTTGTTTGCAGTTACTTGTACCACCCCCTCCAGTGAATTTCAGATCTGGGCTCTTATGTTAGACTTCCACTAAAGTCTCCATAGCCCCAGCTCCTGGCCCACCACTCTCCACCTCCCATGATACCATGTTGAGGCTGCACCATTGTCTGTACAATGTTTCTTCCACTTCTGGTTTGAGCAGTTCCTATGATTAGGAAGGCATCAGGTGTCCTAAATAGCTTGGTTGTTGGTGGTGCTGATCTTATTGGAACCTGCTGGTTGTTAGGTCTGAGGCCATCCAGTCCTATTTTGAGTCATCAGGTGCCATAGTCGGTATTATTTTCAATATGGGAACAGTGCAATACACTGAACTCAGTGAGTTTATTCCCAGTTCAGCAGATGTGCAACTCACTGTTATCCCTGCAGTCTTAAAAGTCTTTCCACACTGTACAAAATGACACCTGATGTGCCACTCGTGGAGTTCTGGATCTGCTGGCTATTAGGACTGGGCCTACCGGGACCTATCTTGGGTGAAACCTGTAGGGTGTTACGTTGTTGCAATTCACTGAGCCAGAAATGAGTTTACTCCCAGCTTAGTGCATGCACAGTCATTTCCCATAGCCTTTGTCTCCCTTTACTAAATGGTGCCTGAATCAGCTCTAGTGGGAGTCTGGGGTATGAATCCACGTTTTTCCTGCATCACCAGGTTGGGACCTGCTGCTCTGTCTCTGCTCCTTGTCAAATCAAACAGACCAGCAGCATGGGCAGTTCTTTGGTTTCACCTCCCTGAGCTTCTGGTGAATTCGCCTTCCCATTTGACTGCTGGTGGAGCTCTGCCTGCCAGTGGAGCTCAGATCGCTGCTCGCTGAATGCTGCTGTGATATCTAGTCACTGTAACACCGTAGCATTGTCTATTTTGCTTTCCCATGTCTGTCAGTCTCTAGGTGCCCCTCTGCTATCGGTTTGTCTTCTCCTATTTCCTGGAATGTGCCCTCTGTGCTTCACCCTGGCTAATGTTTCTCTGTCTGTTTAAACATATCCTTACACTTCATTTTAGCTTTAGTATTACTGTGTATTTTGTGTTTGTCCTTGGTGCAGAAATCTGTTTCTTTTATTGGTGATAGTCATCTGCAGTTCATCAAATTAACATTTGAAAAGAGATTCAATTTTAATAGTAAGCAAATGATATGTAAATTAAAACAAGAATATTTGTATTACAGCACATTTTGAAAACATTTTGAAAATTGTATTCTGTTCCAAGGAGCTTTAAATGACAGCCTTACTTTTTCTACCCATGCTTCTATCATATTGCTGGGTTGTGTTTCTTTTTTACTCAAACTGCCTTCTATTTTCTCTTCTCAACTCTCTCTACTGACCTGCCAGGGTCTAACAGAAACAAAGAATCTTCACAAAAAATTCTGGGTTTATCTCTATTTTTATTTTGTAAGTATCAGATAATAAATATTTGAGACTAGGCAAGAAAATTAAGGCTTTATATAGGTACTCATAAAACCATTTAGGACCCTGCACAATGGCTCAGTGACTAAATTCTCATCTTGTAAGCACCAGAATACCATACAGGCACCACTGCATGTCCTCACTGCTCCACTTCCCATCCAGCTCCCTATTTATGGCCTGGAAAAACAGTAGAGAATGACCCAAGGCCTTAGAACCCCAAAGCCAGGTATTAGCAAAATAGCTTAAGGGAGCAAAATAGCTTATAGCAGTCTGTTTCATAGTGGACCACTTACTCTTACTGTTCTCCAGGCAGCTCCCAGTCAACAATTGAGCAAAGTGATGTCCCACAGACATCCAGCAAGGCGAAAGTACCCAAGTTCTATAGCAGTAAGAAATCCAACCTACTGACAGCCTGAATGAAATACATAGTGGATTCTTCCCCAAAGCTTCCAAACCAGAGCCCAGTTGATGTGGGCTTTGTGAGATCCCAACTAGAGGTCACTGGAGTTAACCCACACTTAATGTAGATGGATATTACTTGAAGCCACTGAATTTGGGGTAATCTGTTAATACAGCAACAGAAAATGAATATGTTGCAGGAATAACCCCTATGATATGGAACAGATAGCAGTTTAACAAAAATGAATCATATTGGTCAATGACCAGACCATATCACAAGTATTCCTTAGCTTAGATGCTTTGGGCATATGTGAGCCATTCAGTTTTTTTCAGTGACTCTGGAGATTTAATGAACTGTTGAGGTAGGCAGGGCCAACATTACCACTGGACATGCTTACAGCTCATACTGCAGTGTCTTGGTCTGAGTCCTGGTTCCAGCTCCAGGTTTTCTTTTTCTTTCTTTCTTTCTTTCTTTCTTTCTTTCTTTCTTTCTTTCTTTCTTTCTTTCTTTCTTTCTTTCTTTCTTTTGCATTTTATTTATTTTTTTTAATTTTTTATTTTTGATGATTTTTTACATAGTTGATTAGGGTGATTAGAGTCAAGGGCTACAAAAAGGTGGGTGAGATCACAATTTCCACCTTCTCTTTTTTTCCTTCTTGTATCTGGAGGAAGTGGGTCAGGAGAGAAACCACACCCAACCTCCCAAATGTCTCTGCACCCCAGGATGGACGGCAGCCACCTAATATCACTCTAGGGTCCCCAATGTGGGGCATGCTCTGAGGGTCCTGCTCATGAGGTTTCAATAGTTCAATAGTTCCAAATTACTGCCATTCTTGCCACTGCAAGCACGATGAAATCGCTCCAGAATCCACTGGTTGACATAGTCCACCTTAGAGTCTCCATTTGCCCAGATTTTCACTGCCAACACTTGGCTGATACAGTTGATTGATTTGTTCTGTCCTCCATCCTGTTATGGTACCGGGTATCCTCTGCAGATTCCAATACACTGTCATATCTTCCATGTGCACTTGGATATACTGTCACTGCTCCATCTAAGCCACTGTGGAGTCCCAGCTCTGACACAAGCACTCCACGGTCAGATTGTGGAACCTGCAATTCTCTCCATGGTTGGGGTTCTGAGTCCAGCAATTCAACTGGGAGGAATCCCCAAAGAAGCTTCATCTGAGTTAGGTGATCCCAGACCTGATTCTTGTGTATGCATGCCAGTACAGGGTCTGGCACAGTCTGTTACCCCAATCAGCTTATGCACATGCTGGTCATTGCAATGGCTGGGATAGGTCTGTCTCCAGCCCTATCTTTTACACAAACCAGTGGGTGTTGCAGCCCAGTCTGATCCTGCCCACCACACACTCAGCCTTCATGGACACTAATGGGAGCTGCAGCCTAGTCGGAGTGACCCACAATAACCCCCACCAGGCCCACTCCCTGCCCTGGTTCTCATGCTTGCCTTGCCAGTGTGTACAGCAGATTGGTCCTGTCTGTCCCACATCCCAATCAGCTCTCATACATGTCAATGGACATTGTAGCCTAGTTCAGTCCAACCAGCCCCACTATCCAGCTCACATACGTGCCAGCAGGTACACTCTGAGAAGCAGTAGATGCTGACTCAAGTAGTTGGGTCCCTGCTACCAGTATAGGAGACTTGGATCTGAACTCCTGGCTTTGCCTTGTCCCAGCCTTCAAGTGTTGCAGGCATTTGAGGAGTGAACCAATGGACGGGAGATTTTTCTTTGTTTCTCAAACAAATGAGTATAAAATAAATAAAGAAATAAGTGAGTAAAATGGTTGAGGAAGACTTTGCAAGGATCACAAGAACATGAGGAACTGTGGCCAATTACACTCAGTCTCACAAAAGCAGAGTTCTGTCAGGACAAACAGTCCTGAGTGTTTTCTTTCTGAATGGTTCTTTGTCTTGGCTTGGGTGTTCAAAATCAAGGAACAGCTATCAAGAGACGGTGGCTGCAGAGCAAAGCCCAGGACCCCCAGGATGGGGTAGGAATTCTGGCTGGCCGTAGCTATTCTGGCAGGAGGCTTCCATGACTGCTCTTGCTGGGAGCCAATGCCTGTGGCAGTGAAAGGAATGCATTAAGCACAGCAAGAGGCTAGGTCCCCAATAATTGTGTATTAAAAACTCCAAACAGAACCCCAAAGCCTCACCACGTAGTTTTTAAAAATCCATTACTTCTTCCAGACAGAGGCACTTAAGGGAGCAGAATAGCTTATTTGAGCTCATGCCCTGAGAAAGTAATATACCAACAGAGCACAGCCTCAGAGGGGCTCAGGACCAAAGGTTTGTGAAATGAAGAGCTACTCCAGAGAAGAGACAATGGCCCTTGAATGTCCCTGAGAGATGTGCAATCTCATTGTGGTGTGATTAGCAGCTTCTGATAGTGGTTTTCATTTCCATGTTTGTGTTGCATGAGATCTGTATCTATTAGTGCTTGAACCAGATGAATGGATTGGCCAGGGTGCATTTGTAACAAAACTTAAAGTGAGGAAAAGGCAGCAAGACCTCAATATGTTGCAGGTCAGAAGGGGTTGCATGCAATTTCTCTGATAACCAACTCAAGGTTAATTATATAGGCTTGTGAAACCTTTGACATGAAATCCAGCCTCATTTATAGTAACAGTAATATCACATCAATCACATAATTTCAGAAATGAGGGAATAGTGAGGAAATCTAGAGTTTATACAACATTTATTATAACTGTAATCAGGAAAAATGAATGACTGCTGTTTTTGTTTTATTGTTAAAAAAAACTCTTGCCTTTTAAAAGAGATTTAAAGACTTATTTGTTTTAAAGTCAGAGCTACAAGGTGATGGAGGTGAGACAGAGAGGAGGAAGAGAGTGAGAGAGACAGATCATCTGTTCTCTGGTTTATTTTACAAATGTCCTTAACAGCCAGGGCTGGGCCAAGCTGAACCCAAGGAAGCAGGAGCTGCTTCTGGGTCTCCTACATGGGTGGCAGGGACCCAAATACTTGGACCGTTTTTATTTTTCCAGGCATTTTAGCAAAGAGCTGGATGAGAAGTGGAGCAGCCAAAATATGAACTTGTGCACATGTGATAAGCTACAGTCCCAGGTGGTGGTTTTATCTGCTACACCACAATGCTGGCAGCTAGTCCCTGTTTTCAAGGGGAAGTTCTTAAATACAGAAGAACACTGGCTAACAAGTGTGGACATTTATGATAGAAAACAAAATGGAAGACATGAAATAGCTGGTCAGGCAAAAGTCAATACTAAAATTTTATGTTTTTTAAAAAAGATATATTTATTATTTATTTATTTAAAAGGTAAATTTATAGGAAGAAGGGAAGACAGAGAGAAAGATCTTCCATCTGTCGATTCACTCCCCAAGTGGCTGCAATGGCAGTAGCTGAACCATTCCAAAACCAGGAGCCAGAAGCTCCACTGTTTTTCCCAGGCCACAAACAGGAAGCTGGATGGGAAGTGGAGCAGCTGGGATATGAACCGGTGTCCATATGGCATCCTGGCACTTGAAGGCAGGGGGGGAGATTAGCCCACTGAACTATTGTAGTAGGCCCTGGATACTAAAACTTTTAGCGGAATAGCTGACAGACAACCAGATAACTACTTGGTGCCTCAGTGTCACCTGCACAGATGATTTGCCAATAACAAATGAGGCAGAGACAGGATTGCATTTTACATTGATGAAATGTAAATGTAAGTGCTGTTACCTCTGGTTGTCCCACTATGAATGATGCCATGTTGACTTCTGAGATGATCGTTTGTCAATTATATGGCATTACCTATATTTGGATCAAGAATATTTAAAATGGAAGTTTGGAAGTTGGATCTAAAAGCTTAACTGATGTACATTAGAGGAAATACACAGCAGAGAACAAAAATATTATGTAACACTGTGAGGAAGCAACTGGACATATTAAAAATGATTCAAAATGTGGGACTCTAGAAGACAACTGATGTGGTTCTATAAAAGTCAAGGCAAAAAAGAAAGGGAACATTGCTATGTTATGCTAAAGGACAGAGGCAGATCCGATGCAGGATGCTGCATTTTGTTTTGTTTCATTTTTAAGATTTATTTTATTTATTTTTATTGGAAAGACAGATATATAGAGAGAAGAAGATACAGAGAAAACAATCTTCCATCAATTGGCTCACTCCCCAAGTGGCTGCAATGGCCGGAACTGAGCCGATCCAAAGCCAGGAGCCAGGAGTTTCTCCCACAAGGGTGCAGGGTCCCAAGGCTTTGGGCCGTCCTTGACTGCTTTCCCAAGCCACGAGCAGGGAGCTGGATGGGAAGTGGAGCAGCTGGGACACGAACCAGGGCCCATGGTGCAAGGTGAAAATTTAACCACTAGCTATCACGCTTTGCCTGCTGCATTGGTTTTTAAGTGTTTATTTATTTAACATTTGAAAGATAGTTAGTCAGACAGATCTCCCATCCACTGATTCACTCCCCAGATGCTTATGAGAGCTTGGACTCAGCCAAATTGGAGCAAGGAGCTGAAAACTCAATCCCAATCTAACATGTCAATGACAGGTAGCCAAGTACTCAAACCATCCCCTGCTACCTTTCAGGAAGAATATTGTGAGAAAGCTAGAGCCAGAGTGGAGCCAGAACACAAGCCTAGGTGCTCTACTATGGAATACAGGCATCTACCAAGTGATGCCTTAGCCACTCACTGAGTGTCTACCCTTACATTTTTTTTTTTTTAAGTTTTAGAGGCACCATTTGGCCTAGCAATTAAGATGCTGGTTAAAGTGCCTGTGTCCCACATCCTGTATCAGAATGCTTGTGTTTTATACCCAGCTCCAGTTTCTGACTCCAGCTTTCTATTAAGAGGCAGCAGTGATGGTTCAAGTAATTGGGATACCAGTCTTGAGTTCCTGCTCCTGGAGTTGGCACTATCCAGGGAGTATAGAGGATATTTGAGGAGTGAACCAGTGGCTGAGTTAGTGACTAGTTGGCTACTAATTATTCAAGTATCAGGCAGGGTCCTTGCAGGAAGCAGAAGGAAAACTCAAAAGAACTTAATCATGAAGCATTTAGTGAACAGATTATTGAGAGGTGTGAGCTATGCTAAGGGGAACCAACAGGAGATACTGAGGCACCCAAGGTTTACTGGGGGAAATCATTGCCAGACACTCTTAGATTTGAGGGAGCAAGGCTACTGGAAAGAGGGAGGGGCAGCAGTGGGAATTAGCAGAGCTCAGGCACAGCTGGAACCCTTGAACAGTTTGCTGTTTAATAAGAGATAAAGCGTCGTGCTAGAAAGCAGCCAATACTGCACCAGGAACCTAAGAGAAAAAGTATTCCGACCCCTTTGCTACCCTGTAATCACCTTCTAATAACAGTCGTGGACTCAAGTGTTTGGTGTCTCCCATTGGTTGATTCAAATTGGAAGCCCGGGGCGGGGGGTGGCTTCCTTCTTCGAAGTCAGGACAGAGAATGAAAGATAATGCCTCTGAAGTGGGAAGCAAAGGAAGAAGAAAGCACAGCTGGTGATTAGAGTAGATTAGAGTGAATGTTAATTGTTAGATGTAATAATAGGCTTGTGGTTCTATCAGAGAATGTCAGTTATTTTTTTTTCTTTTGAAGTGCACATTGAAGTATCTAAGTCATAATGTCTCATCCATTTTGAAATGCTGTGGCAAGATAAGCACATGTAGAAAATAATCTTGTAGAATTTTCTTCTTGGGCCTGGCGCGGTGGCCTAGTGGCTAAAGTCTTCACCTTGAATGCTCTGGCATCCCATATGAGCACCAGTTCTAATCCCAGCAGCCCTGTTTCCCATCCAGCTCCTTGCTTGTGGCCTGGGAATGCAGTCAAGGACGGCCCAAAGCTTTGGGACGCTGCACCCGGATGGGAGACCCAGAGGAAGCTCCTAGTTCCTGGCTTCAGATTGGCTCAGCTCCGGCTGTTGGGGCCGCTTGGGGAGTGAATCATCAGACGGAAGATCTTCCTCTCTATCTCTTCTCCTCTCTGTATATCCGCCTTTCCAACAAAAATAAATAAATCTTAAAAAAAAAAAAAGAATTTTCTTCTTTATTGCTACCAGCTTTGTGCATTCCAGCTCCAACTAGGTTATTTGTAAAGAAAGAGTCCTTGGGCCCAGCGTGATAGCGTAGCAGTTAAAGTCCTCGCCTTGAATGCACTCGGATCCCATATGGGTGCCATTTCTAATCCCGGTGGCTCCACTTCCTATCCAGCTCCCTGCCTGTGGCCTGGGAAAGCTGTCAAGGATGGCCCAAGGCCTTGGGACCCTGCACCCACATGGCCAACCCAGAGGAATCTCGTGGCTCCTGGCTTCGGATTGGCTCAGCTCCAGCCATTGCGACCACATGGGAGTGAACCATCGGATGGAAGATCTTCCTCATTTTCTCTCCTCCTCTCTGTATATCTGCCTTTCCAATAAAAATAAATAAATCTTAAAAAAATAAATAAGAAAGAAAAAGAGTCCTTGCACATTCTTTCAAAACCTAATACATGGCACATAGTAGATACTAAATTAAAAGATATGTCAAACTGTGGCCCATCAAAGCCTTTTTAGGAAATAATTATATTCCTAGTAGTTGTAGACATACTTTTGTAACAAAGAAATGTTTCACATGGATATATTTTTTTTCAAAGAAAGAAAATTAGGGTTAAAGAGGGACATAAAGTGATGACAAAGGAGACGACAGAGAAGACAGAGGAATCTTTCATGTTCGTGAGACAGCAGCACGGCATTGGAACAAGAACCATAGAACTCCAAGGAGAAACAGATGAACCCACTCTTGTATTTGGAGACTTCAACACTGCTTTACCAAACAATGGAAAGATCCAGCAGGCAGAAAATCAATCAATAGTACCATCAACCAGTTGGATCTGACATCTCTAGACTATGTCATCCAATAACAGAGTACATGTTCCCTTCCCAGGCACGTGCAGTGCTCACCAAAATAGACCATCTTCTGAGCTACAAAAAAATTAAAAAATACACTGATAAATTTGAGACCATGGAAATCACACATTGTTGGCTGTCAGATCACACTGAAAATTTTTCATAAATGAAAATGAAAAAATAACAGAAAAAATATCTAAAAAAACTCCAAGTATCTGGAGGAAAACAAAATATTTCTAAATATTACTTGGAGTGAAAAATAAACCTCAGGGATGAGCCTTGCAGCCCAGCATATAAAACACACACATCCCATCCCGGTGCTTCCTCTCTAGTTGTAGCTGCTCTCCTTCTGATCCAGCTCTTGGCTAATGTTCTGGGAAACAGCAGATGAAAGCAGATCTGTAATCCATCATCTATGCCTTCATGATAGAAAACAAAACAAACAAACCAAAAACAAATCCAGTCCCATGTAAACAATATAGTAAAAAATAAAGCAGAAACCAGTGGATGGAAAGAAAGAAATCAGGGGAAAAAATCCATAACATCTAAAGTTAGTCCTTTGAAAATATCAGTACAATTTATAAGCTTCTAGCCAAGCCATCAGGAAGATAGAAGACAAATATTTCTAATGTCATAAATGAAAGGGGAGACATCACTGTGAATTTAATGGACATTTAAAGAATAATAAATGAATCTTAGAAATGTTGTATTTTGTGTCTCTTATCAGCAAAGATTGATAGCAAGGGTTTTATAGTACTCATTCTTAGGCACCTAATGTATACTGAACAGTGTTCCATAATGTATGTACGTTGTGATTAGAATGTGTTACAACAAGAATGTAGTAAGAGATGAGCAGATGTAGAAAATAGATTAAAAAGAGAAGTTATATCAGGTGAGTGATAGAACCTGGTTAGAGGGCCAAAGATGACCATGAGGAACGTGAAAAATCACAGACAATGTTTTTGAGTGAGAGTGGATGAAGAGTAAAGTTTAAAGCACTGGCTGACCCACAGTGGAGCTTCGACCATGGTTAATGAGAGATCCCAGGGCGGTGGTAGAGCCTTCCTTGGCTGGAGCCAAGGTCTCAGAGAGGCCTGAGATGTCTCGAAACAAGTAACAGCCAGATGGTGCTTAGCTGACCAGATAAGGTCATAGCAAAGAAGGTAGACACGCTTTGGAGTCCAGGGATCAAAATAAGCATGCACTAATGGCAGAGTGCATAGGCCAAACGAGGAGTCTGGCAGCAAGATGTGCAGCTCTCTACAGGCAGATTTAAGTGCATGCCAACTATGGGTTAATATAAATGAACATTTCTGGAGATTCAAGTTAGTGATTCATACTGAACTCATGTCAAATGACTCCAATGAATGAGCACTGTGTTATATGCACTCACAATAAGGGCTAAGGCTTAGCATATGTCAGCTACCCTTTTTAATACATTTAAGCTCACACCAACCCCACAAAATAGGTACTATAATTAGCCATGTGCTATAGATGAGTAAAGGGAGAGAATGAATTGATCTAAGAAGGATTTCTTTAGAGCTGACCTTCCAGAAAAGGGAGCTGGATTACTGCAAAGTTTCATGGAGGCCATCCAGAACAAATTGTCATACATCCTGGGTCATGCCCAAAAGCAAGGCTTGTCATTCAGTGGCTGAACTGAGATTTGAACCCATAGTTCTTTTCTTGTTAAGGAGGATCTGGAGTCCCTACGCCTCCACACCCTCCCTCCCTCCCCCGACCCCACCCCAAGAGAGAAGATTGAGGTTGAAGATTGAGGCTTATACTCCAGTTTCCTGGTCTAGCAGATGGAACGACCGTGCTAACCTCAACCACCAGTAATGAGCTGCAAGGGCAGGGCTGGCTGTCAAGAGCTGCCACAGTATATTACTATTGTAGATCCTACCACAGAAGGGTCTAGGTTGTCCTAATCATGTAGCTTAAAAGGTCCTACTCCCAAAGTTTGACATCCAGGTCAACCAATTTGCTCTGTTCTTCTCTTAGACTAGCTGGGTGCCCACACATTTTTTTGTTGTTGTTTGTTTGTTTTCCTTTCTCCTACAGTGTTTCCCAGGAAATATGGCTCTGGGAAGTTGGCAGTTGCTGTTAATTGCCTTGCAAACTAATGTGTGGAGAAGAACTTACCAAAATCACAGCACTGCCGAGTGGTTGAATTGAGAATCAGAACCATTCTGACTACAGACTTCGTCGTCTCTTTCTGTATGATCTCACAGGTGTTTGTGCCCTAATTCTCCGCACTTCCCTGTGATGTACAGTATAGGCACTTGCACGTACGCTCTTATTGGATATTTGAATGGCTTTTACAGTAATGAGAAATAAAAAGGATAATCCTGATTTAATCATAAATCTTTCACTCTTTACCTTCAAATGACTCAGGGATGTGTTGCATTTCATTATTAAAGTGCCCTGAACTTAAACTCCAATTGATAAATATTTACTACATCTGTCAGTTAAATGAAAGCTGATAAATAGCCAATGTTGTTTTCCCTGCAAGAGAAAATGCTCCTTTAAGGAATTCAGGACTTAAGAGTATATGATCGGGCCCGGCGGCGTGGCCTAGCGGCTAAAGTCCTCACCTTGAACGCCCCGGGATCCCATATGGCGCCGGTTCTAATCCCGGCTGCTCCACCTCCCATCCAGCTCTCTGCTTGTGGCCTGGGAAAGCAGTTGAGGACGGCCCAATGCATTGGGACCCTGCACCCGCGTGGGAGACCTGGAGGAGGTTCCTGGTTCCTGGCTTCGGATTGGCGCAGCACCGGCCGGTTGTGGCTCACTTGGGGAGTGAATCATTGGACGGAAGATCTTCCTCTCTGTCTCTCCTCTCTGTATATCCGACTTTGTGATAAAATAAATAAATCTTTAAAAAAAAAAGAGTATATGATCAATGTTTAATTGTGTGTCAGACTCCTCATGTCCTAAGAGATAAAGAAGCATGTGGAGTGTTTGGTTTAAGGCTCTTGCAGATTGTTCCTTAAGTCAATTTGGGATGAAGGTCAGGATTTTGGTAGAAAAAAAAAAGTAAAAATTGCCTGCAGGTAAAATTAAAATAGAGATAAAATAATATTTTATGAGCTGGCATTGTGGCACAGCACGTTAAGCCACTGCCTGGGAGGCTGACATGCCATATGAGAGCTGGTTCAGGTCCCTACTGCTCTGCTTTTGATTCAGCTCCCTTCTGGCAAACCTGGGTAGGCAGTGGAAGATGACCCGAGTGCCTGGGCCTCTACACCCATTTGAAAGACCCTGGTTGAGGTCCAGGATTTTTTTACTGGCCATCATAGTCGTTTGGAGAGTGAAGCAGCAGATGGAAGATCTCTGTCTCTCTATCTCTTTCTCTCTCCAACACTGCCTTTCAAAAAAATACATACATAAAATGAAAAAAAGGAATCGAAGTTTGGGAGTAAGGAAGATCATATCCTAGATTCTGAAGACTTATAGAAAACATTTATAGAATGCTTTATAGATGTTTATATAGATGTTTTCTCTAAGAAAGGGTATTTATTGAAAAGGTATACCTAAAAGGTAATAAAGTCAGGAAGAAAACATAATTTCCAATTCAGTAGCAGGAATAAAGAGAATAATTCTAATGGAAGGAGAGACACTGTCCTCCTGGAGCATTAACGCTAGACGCCAACATTATCCCTTGGCAAACTGCGAGGAATTTGGTTGCAGGTGCCAACAGCTGTGGCTATTCCAATCCACAGCATACAACAGCACAGTGTTGGTGTATCATCTGTGAACTTCCATCCTTATACTGTAAAGTATCTAAACTACTTGTAATAGCTAACATAACGTGAATGTTTTGAGAGGAGTTGCTGTACTATATGGATTATGGAACAGGGACAAGGAACCAAAGTGTGTACATGTTAAGCAAGGATACAGCTGGTTTTTCTTGAACATTTCTTGACTCATGACTAGCTGACTCCATGAAAATGTCTGGTGGATATGAAGGGCCATGTCTGTAATACCAGTACTGAAAGAGCGTGGGAAGGACTTGCACTGATTTCAGACTATGATTCATTCTTAAATTGTTAGACATAAGGATGGCAAGAAGAAAATGAAGCTTGGGAGAGAGTATAAGAAGGCTTCAACTGATACTGTGATGTCTTTCAATTTCTTCAAAATACTCATACCTGAAGCAATTGCCTGTATCCCCTTGTTAAGCCTTAAGACTACCCAGATGCATGTTATCCTCAATTTGATATTCTATAATGCAATATTTGAAAAAGCCAGTGAAGTAACTGAATCTAAGAGCTCAATTTAACATTGTACAAGAGGAGCCTGCGAATGTCATCTTTTGCTCTCCAACCTCTGGCAGAAAACTCTAACTTAACATCCATGAAGCTAGGATAGCAGCAAGATGCCAGGGTGCAAACTCACCATGCCTCAGAGATAGGCGCCTTCTTCCTTCTGCTGCTAATGGATTACGATTCAGTAAGACAGTCCTGCAGTCCAGCTTTGGGTGGGAAGTATGGTGCCCTCTAGTGACAGCTCTGCCGGTCTCTAATGTGAGGCTCGCCTTTGTGCTTCTTCAAGGTTAACTTTGCTTTTCCTTTTAAGAAACGTATATATTCATAAATGTCTAGGATTTAATTTTATTGTTTGCATGCGTATTTCTTTTTAGGCAGTTCAATCTGATAAATGTGTATGGATAAACACTTTACTTTTTGGACTTCTCTCCAGTATGTTTGAATCTCATGGAAAATGCTGAAATAGTGTGAGATGGTCCTGATGAAATTTGAGCTGTGGTTGTTCTTTGAAATTTGCATTGTGGTTGTTCTTTGCTTAATGGTGTTTCTGGGGACCGGTGCGGTAGCCTAGCTGCTAAAATATTCACCTTGTATGCGTAGCGATCCCATATGGGTGCTGGCTCGTGTCCCGGTGGCCCTACCGCCCATCCAGCTCCTTGTTTGTGGCCTGGAAAAGCAGTCGAGGACGGTCCAAAGTTTTGGGACTCTGCACCCACATGGAGACCAGGAGGAGGCTTTTGGGTCTTGGCTTCAGATTGGCTCAACTCTAGCCATTATGGACGCTTAGGCAGTGAATCAGTGGACAGATCTTCTCTCTGTATCTCCTCCTCCAATAAAAATGAATACATCTCTTAAAACAAACAAACAAACAAACAAATAAATAAGTCTTTTTAAAAATGATGTTTCTAGGCCTGGCGTGATAGCCTAGTGGCTAATAGTCCTCGCCTTAAAAGTGCTGGGATCCCATACAGACGCCAACTCTAATCTCGGCGGCCACGCTTCCCATCCAGCTACCTGCTTGTGGCCTGGGGAAGCAACAGAGGACAGTTCAAAGCCTTGAGATCCTTGCACCCGTGTGGGAGACCTGGAAGAGGCTCCTGGCTCCTGGCTTCAGACTGGTTCAGCTCCAGCCATTGTGGCCGCTTGGGCAGTGCATCAGCGGATAGAAGATCTTCCTCTCTGACTCTCCTCCTCTCTGTATATCTGCCTTTCCAATAAAATAAATCAATCTTTTTTAGAAGTGGTGTTTTTGGTTTTGGTCTTTTATTTGAAAGCATATAGATAGGAGACAGAGAAGGGGGAAAGTAAGGAGAGAGAAAGAGGTCTTCCATCTGCTTGCTCACTCTGTTGCCTGCAACAGCCAGTTAGACCAGGCTGAAGCTGACAGCCAGGAAATCAACTTGGGCCTCCCACATGGGTTATCAGGGCTCTAACTACTTGAGTTGTTAGCTGTTGTCTTCCAAGGTCTCCATCAGCAGGGAGCTGAAGTAGGAAGCTGAGCTGGGTGTTGAACCCAGGGACTCAAATATGGGACATGCATGTCTTAACTGCTAGGTCAAACACCTGGGATTGGCTAGTAATTTTTTGACTTGAGATACATACTAGACTCACCTGTGAAATTCGTTGCATTCTAGATGTTTAGGACTCACAGTGGACTTGCCGGATTCTTTGATATTCTCAGATTACTTTGATATGTTAATACATGCTTGGTACATCCTCAGAACACTATGCACGATGCATGTAAAAATCATTATATCTCAGGACATCAAAAAAAAATCATTATAGGTGAACGTTATTCTCATACATTTTCTTGAACCCCATGTGACATATACCGAGTTCGAAAATTGGCAAGCCATTGTCCTTACAGACATTCCATCTTTTTGACAAGGCTTTTGGTTATCTGTAGTTTGCACGCTGCAGGACAACCACATTTGCTTGTCAGTTGCCTTAGGAATGCTTTTACTGGGAGCTCTGACCAGAACTTTCACCTTGAAAATGATCAGTTTGCCACCGCCATTTGCAGTTTTGATCATCTTCAGAGAGGTTGTGCGATTCTTCTCGTACTTTTCTGAAGCTTCTGCTGCTGGCTGCAAGCCGGAGTTTGTGTCTTCAAACAACTCTTCCACAATCCTATAGACACTTTAGGGACCTGCTGAAAAGAGGAATTTGCTTATTATCTGTACTGCTGATGAAATGTGGTGGGGAGAGGTGTTTCAGCTTGACTGAGAGGTGAAGCCTCAGGATAGCAAACAGTAAAGGCTTTCCAAAGACACTCGGAGGTTCCCACGATATTCTTCAGGAAAGGAAACTGCAGGACCATAAATTAACATCTTTATTGCTTCCATGCAAATAATCGGGCACACCTATACAACTTAGCTTTAGTCTAAAGCCTAACTATTTATGCTGGGTGTTAATAATCTGATTTATGGTCAAAAATCGTATTCAATATGATCCCTGCTTCTTCTTCATAAATGATTTATAGTACAATTACTTGGTTTGCGTTTTAATATAAAGGAGTCAGGGAGAGAAGTGCAATCTTTAAATTTTCATCAACTCTGCTCTGTTGAAGTGGTAGCTACAAAGTTACAGGATGGCTAGGGAGAAAGTGTGAAAGCCATGGGTGGCAGACTGCAGTTAAGGAATGTGTTCTGGAACATTTCATAGAGACACACTTGCCCTTTTTTTTGTCACAATTGGGGGAAAAGGAATAATTCCAGTTTTGCACCTTAATCTGAAAAACGAGCAGTGATATTCTGAAGAAGTAGTTACTCCTAATAACAAAAATACTCCAGGGCCCGGCGAGGTTGGCCTAGTGGCTAAAGTCCTTGCCTTGGAGGCGCAGGGATCCCATATGGGCGCTGGTTCTAATCCCAGAGGCCAAACTTCCCACCTAGCTCCCTGCTTGTGGCCTGGGAAAGCAGTAGAGGATGGCCCTAGGCCTTGGGACCCTGCACCAATGTGGGAGACCTGGAGGAGGTTCCAGGATGCTGGCTTCGGGTTGGTTTAGTTCCAGCCATTGTGGCAACGTGGGCAGTGAATCAGCGGATGGAAAATCTGTCTGTCTCTTCTCTCTGTAAATCTGACTTTCCAATAAAAAATAAATAAATCTTTTTTAAAAAGACAATTATCATGTCTACATTTTCATCTACAAAAATGTTTCATTTTTCATTCCTTTTAGCAATTTTTCACAAGTTCAAAA
Organism: Ochotona princeps; assembly: GCF_030435755.1. NCBI lineage: Eukaryota > Metazoa > Chordata > Mammalia > Lagomorpha > Ochotonidae > Ochotona > Ochotona princeps. The sequence goes on along the minus strand of NC_080854.1, from coordinate 13,112,452 downwards.
GAGAAGAATTGGAGAAAATGTAGTTTTGATTTTGTTCCCTATAGCCGACCATGTACTTCTGGCCATATCACAGTAATAAATATTTTCCCATGCTTTTTGTCAGTACTGCATATTTAACTCACCACAGTTGATTTCAGTGGATCATTAAATCATCCATGCTATGAGCTAGACTGTAAGGTGGGAAATATATTTTTTCCAGGACAAAAACAATGGCATAACATTCAAGTCTAGATGGCTTTGTCAGGGTGGGTTTTTGCTTTTCCTGGCTCACTGTTGTCCCTCATGTCTACATCCACCCCATATGAGATTGGAGGACCTGGCCCAGAAGTACTAGGAAGCTGACATATGAGCTTTATGGAAACTTTTGAAGATAAAGCCAGGCTGTTGTGATTTTCAAATGCACAGCACAACATTGATTTTTTACAGAACAAGAGCTAGTTTGAAATGATGAGGACTCTTCCAAATGATCTGGAGTTTGCCCTTACCGTTTGAGAATCTATTTTGCTTGTGCATTTTAGAATTATATTCTCCCTTGGTTTATTTCCAGAATTTTCCATGAAATGCTTGTGTCAACCGCCTGGCATTTCCCCCTATTATCATGGCGCTTCTGGGCACAGCTTTTTAATCTGATATGGGTGGGTGGGATGTGTGTCACCCGATTGTGAAGGGATTAGAACTAGGACCTCAATCTTTGTATTGCACTTTCTTATCTATAAGAAAGCTATGTAAATTCTCTGTGCCTTGATCATAATACTTACAAGGTCATGGTGAAGACTTAAAAAAAGCAAAATAACAGTTTCATCTATGTCCAGTACGTACTAAGCATTTAGGAGTTAGCTAGGTAGGGACTAGTGCTGTGGCACGAGGTGTTGGGCTATTGCTTGCAGTGTTGTCATTCCATATGGGTGCCAGCTATAGTCCCAGCTATTCCACCACCAGTAGAGCTCCTGTGTGCCTAAGAGGCCAGCCGATGGTGGCCCAAGTGCTTGGGCCCTTGCACCCAAGTGAGAGACCCTGCTTGGCCCACCAGCCTTGGTCCTTGAGGCCATTTGGGGAGTGAACAAGCAGATTGAGAATCTCTCTGTCTGCCTTTCAAATAAATAAATAAATAAATAAATAAATAAATAAATAAATAAATCTTTACTTAAAAATAAACCAGTCTGTTAGCGTAAAGAATATTAAAAAAAAAAGTAGCTGGGGGTAGGTATTTGATATAACAGGGTTTTTTTAAATTCATTTTTATTAAAAAGGCTGACTTACAGAGAGGAAATACAGAAAGATCTTCCATCCACTGGTTCACTCTCCAAGTTGCCACAATGGCCAGCACTGAGATGATCCAAAGCCAGGAGCCAGGAGCTTCCCCTGGGTCTCCCATGCGGGTACAGGGTCCCAAAGCTTTGGGCCGTCCTCGACTGCTTTCCCAGGCCACAAGCAGGGAACTGGATTCGAAATGGGGCAGCTGGGACACGAACTGGTGCCCATTTGGTATTCCGACTCATGCAAGGTAAGGATTTAACCACTGAGTCATTGTACCGGGCCCTGATGTAACAGTTCAGATACCACTTGAGATGCTTGCATTTCCCTTTAGAGTGCCTGAGATTTGAGTTCCAGCTCTGTGCCTCATCCTACTAATGTGTACCTGGGAAGCAACAGCTGAAGGTCAAGTAGTTGGGTTCCCAGTCCTGGCTTCAGTCCGTCCCAGCCCCAGCCCTTGCAGATATGATTTATGGAGTGATCTGGCAGATAGGAAATCAGTCTACCCGTCTATCATCTGTCTTTCAATTTTTTAAAAGGAGGTTCCTATTAGTACAACTACAGGATTATTTTTATCTGTGCAGAAGAGCTGTCTTCTCCTTCGCCTGAGCTCCAACAGAAATACAGGTGTACTTCCACACATCGGTGGAAGAGCTGGGCATTGTGAGGCCATGGACTAAGCAATAGCATGTGACACTGGCATCCCATAATGAACTGTGGACTTGAGGCCTGGTCGCCCCACTCCAGTCCACCTTCCTGATAATATTCCTAGGAGAGTAGTGGATGAGAGCTCAGCTTCCTGGGCCACTACCACCCATGTGGATGCCTGGGTTGAAGTTCCCGGCTTCCTGATTTGGTATGGCTCAGCCCTACCTATTGTAGCCATTTGGGGAAAGAGCCAGCAAATAAAAGAGCTCTCCCTCTCCCTTGTATGCACTTTGGCGCTCTCTCGTTCTCTCTCACACACACACACACTCTCTTCCTTCCTCCCTGTTGTCCTCCCTCCCTCCCTGTAATGCTCTTCCCTTCAAACAATAAATAAATCCTAAAAATCGTTTGCAGAAAAATAGAATTAAAAGGCAAAGTTTATTTTTGGTGTAAAAAATTTTAAATCCATATATAATTTTTTCCTAATATGCATCTTCAGTAACTCTTTGAATATCCCCCATATGCATGAATTCCAAGCTTTTCTGCATCAAAATAAACTTTTCTTTTAATTCCATTCTGCATAAATTTTCTGAGGTTTGTGTATGACAGGAAAGGATGCAGCAACACAGGACATGACAAAAAATATAAGGGAAAACTTCTGTTCTAAGAGTCAGGTATATATTTCTGGTCATCTTAGTAGAAATTGGCAGTGAAATTTTTAGAAAAACTAGCTTTCAGAGCTGGCATGGTGGCTCAACGGCTAATCCTCTGCCTACAGTGCTGACATCCCATTTGGGTATCACTTTAAGTCCAAGCTGCTCCAATTCTAAACCAGCTGCCTGCTTATGGACTTGGAAAGCAGCAGAGGATGGCTCAGGCCCCTGGACCCCTTCATTCACTGTGGGAGACTCAGAAGAAGTCCCTGGATTCTGGCTTTGGATTGGCTCAGCTTACAGAGTAGCAGTAGCAGAGTCGGTACCACGACTGCAAGACGGGAAGGAAAGAAAGAGTCTGGAGGGAGGGACCCCTTCATCCTCTTCCCAAGGCCCCTTAAGAGAAACCATGATCTTCGGTGAGGCACCCAGCCAATGGACTGACCTGGCAGAAAGAACCACAGAATAAATACTCCAAGTCATTTCAATCTCTCTCTCTCTCTCTCTCTCTCTCCCTCTTATCCTTGATCTCCTTCCAAGACCTCCCACTGGGTGAACCCAGTTGGAAGCCAGAGAGCCTGGAGGTAGATGCAATCTCCCTTAGCCAATATCAGGAACTGAGGGGCAAAAAGGAGTTGGCACACTGAACCCCTGAGGCTCACACGGAACAAACTGTAATAGGTATCTACTTTAGAAACTGATTGAAAATTCCACAAGTGGCTCCTGTGTTGGTCTCACCTGATTTTCATGTCTACTGAGATTTTATCTTTCAAGTCATTCTGGGCAGCTTTGAATATTAAATTGGAAATATCCCTACTCACATTCACAGAGCTTCTAGTGTTCTGAATTGACAGACTGCAACAAGATGGCATCAACAGAAGAATGGGGCTGATTTGCTATCATAGAGATCTTCCCCTTGTCCCCTGAAAATAACTTCTTTCAGTCTTTGGAAAAAAATTTAAAAACCATTCTTCTTTCCCCTTGGGAAGAAACTCTTTGAACCATGTGAATAAGGCACAGTTTCACCATTGTGTTTTTGGTTGTCTTTGTTGCTGTCTTTCCCCCAGACCTTAGATCACTTGAGTTATTTGCATGGAAAAAAAAAAAGAGAGAGAGAATTAAGAATTTTCTCAGTGGGAGGAAGAGAGTGGGAGGGTGGAGCTTGTTCTCTTCTTCATTTCCCTGAATCTTGGCCCGACCTGAGGGACTAGGTCTGATTCCTGTGTTCAGAGTTGTTAAGCCCACAGTCAAAAGAGCTGTGGAGCCTCCAGCATATAGAGTAGCTCCTTCTCCAAATTAGAGGGCCCCCGTATGACCCTGTAAAGAGCTACAGAGAGATTGTCTGCATTTCTGAGCTGTAATATATGTTGTATCTGGGGGAGGTGAAGTTAGAAGCCACAATATCCCTTCCACATGTTGAAGGATTGGCAGCTTTGGGAGTCCAAGGGTATTTTCCAGGGATCTGAATTGTGTGGGGATGAAGAGGTGTGGGGGAGACAGCCTTCCTGATGAACTAGATCTGCAAACAGCAACTGGATGTGTTCTACCCACTTCCCCCACACTGACTATTTCTGGGAGAGCCTAAGGTACATGTGGTTGACTCAAGATGCAAGTCCTTTGGAGCTGTGGGGGCTGATGAGCCAGCAAAGCTGCAATCTCGGCAGCATAGGGCAGAAGCTGAACACAGGAGGCCTGGCCTGGTGGGATTGCAATCAGTCAACAGGTCTTTAGTGATGTCACTAAATGCAACTCATAAAATCTGCTTCTCTTTCATGATTCCTCTTCTTTGCTTTTAATACTCTCCAAATATAGATCAGAGGCACAAAAGACATCAGCCCCCAACCAGCTAAATTAATGGTCTCCTAGTGACTGCCTCCCCCGCAAGCCAAAGCTAGAAGCAGCAGGCATTGTACATGAATGAGGATATTCTATGCTGAATTGGCTCATTTGTCTGGGTTTGAGTAGCTGTTTGAGCATCTGGCTTATTTTCATGAAGCCTTTTTACCTGACCAGTACCTATAATTATGATGAAATAAGTTACTAACCAACGTGTTCTATTATACTACCTCTTTACTTAAAAGCAATTAAGGTGGAGCCAGTGTTGTGGTGTTATGGGTAGAGCAAATGCCTGTGATGCCTGGAACCTGGTATCGGCTCTGGACATGTCCTGCCTGCTCTAACTCTGATATAGCTCCCTGCTTTTGGCCTATGGAAGCAGCCAGTGATGGCCCTCGTGTTTGGGCCTCTGCACTCACAAGGGAGACCCATATGAATCTCCTGTTTGGGCCTGGCCTGGCCCTGACTATTGAAATCATTTAGGGAGGGATCCTGTAGATGGAAGATCTATCTCTTTGTCTCTCTCTGTCTCTGTAACTCTGCCCTTCAATTAACTGAAAATAAATCTTAAAAAAAAAAAAAAGAGAGAGATTAGGGCCTGGTGGCGTGGCCCAGTGGCTAACGTCCTTGCCTTGTTTGCGCAGGATCCCATATGGGTGCCAATTCTAATCCCGGCAGCCCTGCTTCCCATCTAGCTCCCTGCTTGTGGCATGGGAAAGCAGTTGAGGACAGCCCAAAGCCTTGGGACCCTGCACCTGCATGGGAGACCTGGAAGAGGCTCCTGGCTCCTGTGTTCAAATTGTCTCAGCTCCAGCTGTTAAAGCTGCTTGGGGAGAAAATCAACAGATGGAAGATCTTCCTCTCTGTCTCCTCCTCTATAAAAATAAAAGTTAAAATAATTAAAATAAAAAACTTAAAAATTATTAAAGTGGTAGAAAATAATCACTCTTATTTTGTGGTTTATAGAATATTGTAAACAAACCTTTCTTTTGCTTTCTAAGCAAGAAGGTTTTTGATCCAGACTTTAATCAGAATTTTGATCCAGAAAAAATCCCACTTTATTCACTGAACTGGATGACATTTTTTTTTTCTTTTGATGTTTCAAGAAATACCACTGATTTTCCCCTAGGAGATTCTGGCGGTTCAATACTGGTAGCTGGTGACTTGAATCAGGTTAAGCAGGTGTGATTGTTGACTGTAGCATGCTGTGTGCATGGTCTGAGCCAATCCAAAACCAGGACCCAGGATCCTCCTCCGGGTCTCCCACATGGGTGCAGAGTCCCAAGGCCTTGGGCCATGTTCCGCCACCTTTCCAAGCCACAGGCAGAGAGCTGGATGGGAAGTGGAGCAGGCAGTACACAAACTAGCACCTGTGGGAACCTTGTGGTTGCAAGGTGAAGATTTAGCCACTAGACTAACGCGAGGGTCCTGATCCAGCCACTTCTAATCCTTTTATACTATGCATGGATTCAGCCATACAAAGAAAGAAGGTCATCAGTTTGTCCAGCATTTAGGTTATATACAAAACAAAATAGGGCAGAAAATGAGTTGAAAGGACAGAAGTTGAATTAAAAAGGGAATAAAGGGAAGATAACCATTGCTAAAACAAGTCTAGCCCAAGAAGCTTAAAGACACAACAAAGAAGGGTGATCACAGCATGCCTTGTTTGGAAAACAACGAGAGACAGCAGAGAAACCTAGTGCCAGGCCATCTCCCATGAATCCAACCTAGTGATCGAGTTAGCTAGGACAGTTTGAAAACCCTATCCAGGGACCTGAGAGAGCAGTGGGACACAGTGCATGCAAGCACCCCCACCCCCAGACTTGGGAGCTCCAAGTGTGCTTGATTCAAGGCAATAAAGCTCAACTGAATTTTCTGTTGCTATCCATCCTCTTCACTCAAGTGGGAGCATATGTCAAATATGTATATAGCATTGGTTGTGAAATAGCATGGAAATCACTGGTTCGTTAATTTTATTATTCTGTAAGTACCTTCAATAGCCATGGCATCTCTTTCTGTGAGTTGTCTGTATTCTTTTACACACATACACATACCATCCTTACCATGTGTCTAGTGATAGAAGTGGATTAACTCATTTAATGAAGTATACCAAGGGGCTTGATGTCAAAGGTACACTCAACTCCATTATGTCTGAACTTTCTCCTAAAAGACCTGTTGTCTCTATCCCAGAACTTACTATGTTAGAGTCAAATCCAAACACTTGGGCAAAACCAGGGAGTCCAAGGTCTGAGGTAGATTATCCATTAGTGTTTGGAATAACCCTGGCTGAAAGACTCTGACCTTGGCCCCGGTGACTGCTATGCTCTTGCTTTCTGCATCCTTCATGGAACTCAACCACGTTTAAACTAAACTTTGATTTTTGTTTAGTACAATTTGGAAACATGGGCAGTGTAATTTGGAAACATGGTTCTCTTTCATAGAATCTGATCTTGTCTGCTGATTGGCATTTACTGAGGTACATTGTTTTGGTTCTCCATGTGGTTGGGATTAATTCTGTTCATGTCCTTCTTCTTTGATCGTTTAGAAGTTACCTCTATGTAGGCAGGTGTTTGGCCTAATGATCTAATGCTGGTTGAGATGCCTGCACCCAGGACCAAGGCCCAGTACACCCGGGTGGCAGCAGGTGAGCGCTTGAGCACTTACTGCCCACCACACGTGTCGAAGACCCAGAGATTGAGTTCCTGGCTCCTGAGGTTCTCCTTGAGTATGGTTCTTGCAAAACTGTGAGTTAAAGAAACAAGACACCTACTGCCTCCCACACCCTGTGAGTATGCAATAAAGTACAGGATGTTTATGTCACAGACATTCTTCTTCAAAATCATTCAGTCCGTGGAGGAGGCAGTATGGCTGAATTTTCTGCTGTTAAGTAACAAGGACTTGCTTTTCTTGTTTCAACACCAGTTTCCTCACTTCCCTGAATGCCCTCAAGTGGCAGTGACCTTGAATGCTCTCAAGCTTCTACCAGTCTGCCCAAGGCTGCTATGCTTTCCTTCGTACTCTATTCCAGAGTCTCTCAGGCTTCACTCATTGCTTCATTTCCCAGCCACTCCCACCCTTGAGGTTATCTCTTGGTGCATAACAAGTCATCCCCAAATTTAGTTTTTCAAATTAATGATAAATACTAGCACACAAGGTTTTTGTGGATCTTAAATGCAGTAGCAGTTGAGGTGAGTAGGACTCGGTGACCTTTTGGGAAGTTACAGTCAGTGTATCAGCCAGGGCAGCAGTCACTTGAAGGCCTGACTGGAGCCAAAGACCTGCTCTCTGCATGGTTCACCGACCCGGACTTGTGGTCAACAGGAGACCTGGGACTCTCTGCCTGAGTCTCCACCCCAGAGAAAATGTCTGACTTCTCAGGATGAATGGCTGATGACACTGAGTGAAAGTGAAAACTTCAATGCCTCCTGTGACGTAGCTTCAGACACCAGATCACACAGCGTCATTTCTGCAACATCTTACTTATTGCGTAGGTCAGCTGCATTCAGTGCGACGAAGTAGGACCAAGGGTGTAAATACCAAAAGTCAAGGAGCTCCTTGGGAGCCCCAAGGGTTCAGATAACTGAGGGAGGCGGGCAGTGGTGGTCTGATGTGGACCCTGGGTGTGTAGCAAAAACAGAGAGTTCTGGAAATGCGGTAGAGAGCTCAGGTCCCAGAAGCTACCTCACCAGTGCTGCGGCCCGCATACACTTCACAGGAGGATTCCAGACAGGCATGGCTTAGAACCTGTACTTTTTAGGAAAAACAAACAAACAAAAAAACCCACTTAAAAAAAATTGAAACCTATGCATGCAGGACGTTTTAAAATAGTTCATGGAGAGAACTATGCATGGATTTCAAAACATTTTTTATCCCAGATTATATTTCTCCTTTTATTCCACTTGCCAAAAACTTAGTGAAATATTCTTGTTTGTTCTGCATTATTCTCTTGGGATACTTTCCCGGTGATGTTGCTGTGGAGTCCTTTCTTCCTTGACAGACCATGGCATTTACCTTAGTGTGGTTCTTCTTCTTCATTCCAAACTATGCCTCGTTTTCAAAACTTTCCATTCTGCTTTTATAACTAATGTGTTTTCTTATTACCCCCCAGCTTCAGTAACTGGTTGAAAAATTTCTCTGGTGTCTGGCTACGACCTTTCCACACATTGCCCAAGTAAAGGCAGTTGTCTTCTGAGTACATATCTTTAATATTATTTCTCTTGCACTAATCTCAGCTTTTAAAAGAGATGCATTTTGTGGGAAAAAAATCTGGCTCAAGTGGTATGATGTTGCTCAGGATACCGATACCCCGTACTGGACTGCTGGTTTAAGTACAGGCTATGCTTCACCCAACTTCCTGTTGGCATGCATCCTGAGGGGTAACCAGTACTTGGGTCCCTGCCACCCGTTTAGGACGCAGATTGAGTTTCTGGCTCCTAGCTATAGACTGTTCCAGACTTAGCTGCTATGGGCATTGGGGTGAGTGAATCAGTGTATGGAAGAGCTCCCTCTCTCACTCTTTCTCTGTCTCTCTCTCTCTCTCTCTTCAAACAAATTAAAATTTTATCATCTTTGCGTCTCTAGTGCTTTTTCCAGACCTGCCACTCACAACACATTTGAATATTGGGGATCACCAAACATGCATACTCCTTCTATTCCTCCTGCTGCCTACATAGAGAGCAGTGAGGCTCATTTCTTCTTATTTTTAAAGATGTATTTATTTTTATTGAAAAGGTAGATTTACAGAGATAAGGAGAAACAGAGAGAAAGCTCTTCCAACCATTGGTTCATTCCCCAGGCTGCCCAATGCCTGGAACTGAGCCAATCCAAAGCCAAAAGCTTCTTCTGGGTCTCCCACATGAGTACAGGGTCTCAAGACCTTGGGCCATCCTCTACTGCCCTCCCAGGCCACAGGCAGGGAGGTGGTTGGGAAGTGAAGCAGGCTGGACATCAACAGGCACGCATATGGGATTCTGGCACCAGCAAGGAAAGGATTTAGCCACTGAGCCATCACACTGGGCACACATTTTTCAAAATAGCTCATTTTTAATTGCCTCCAAGTTTTACATTTATTGTTTTATTTTTTTTCCTCTTTAGTTAACTTTATTAATGGCAACTGCTTTCTTCTCCATACCATAAGATTATCTCAATTAATGGTAATGATCTTCTTCCTCAAGTGTCTTATGGGAATTTTCTTGGTGTTTTTCCATTCCTTTCAGATTTAATGGATGATAGGTGAACTAGGGTTGCATGTTAAAGTTATGTAAAGAGTACAATTAAGATGATTGTTTTATGGCCCTATTGCTCCCACTCTTCTGTAAAGAGGGTGTCAAATACAGACTAGTGACCGTCAATGTGATGGAAAAGCAAAAAGTCTAACCATAGAAAACCTGGGACACTCATTAATAATGTCCCGTGGAATTCATGGGTGAAAAAACAGTTCTCCCTCTCCTTCCCCATCCCAGTCCCCTTCTTGATTGTATTTCTCTTTCTAGATTGGATTTCTCTTCCCTTCAGTTCTCTCTGTGTGGGAAAAGATGACCGCTGAGTTAGCCTGGTCTTCTGTAAAGCACAGGAACGTAATGCTCTTGAAAGAGAAAGGAAAGAAACCCGTCTGGACAGGGCTTCAGCTCAGCTACCTGTTATAGGATGAGACTTCTGCTGCAAGATCGGCCCCCTGGAGCTGGTGTTGATGTCTGAAATCTTTGTGTTGGAAGGTTATTCCTTCAGGCGATGGGTCATGGGATCTGAGCCCGAGAATAAATTCCTCAAACTTTTGCCCCTCTGGTACAGATGCTTCCTGATGGAGTTCCATTTAGATACACCCACCGGAGGTTGAAAATGCATCAAATACACCCCATCTATCAGTCAGGTAGCCTCACTACATGCACGGCGCGCTGTAAGGCTGTAGGCTTCCGCCTCTGATCCCATGCTGACGGGGAGCTCTGAATTGCTGTCCAGCATCACCAGAGTTATGTAGTGCCTAGGAACTATGCAGGAGAGAATCTGATCCAAACACTGGAAACTGTTTCTACTGAGCAAGCACTGAAAACTCAGGGACCAAGTGTACTTGCTTTATAAAGGTCAACCAAAGCCAACTTGGGCTAGCTCTAGAAATAAATAAAATTGGGCCCGGTGTGATAGCGTAGTGGTTAGGGTCCTTGCCTTGCACGTGCCGGGATTCCATATAGGACTGGTTCTATTCCCGGCAGCCCCGCTTCCCATCCAGCTCCCTGCTTGTGGCCTGGGAAAGCAGTCGAGGACGGCCCAAAGCCTTGGGACCCTGCACCCGCGTGGGAGACCAGGAAGAGGCTCCTGGCTTTGGATTGGCTTAGCTCCAGCCATTGCAGTCACTTGGAGAGTGAACCATTGGATGGAAGATCTTCCTCTCTGTCTCTCCTCCTCTCTGTATATCTGCTTTTCTTAAATAAATAAATCTTTAAAAAAAAAAAAAAAGAAAGAAAGAAATAGAATCGGATCCTGCATAATAGCCTAGTGGCTTAAGTCCTTGCCTTGCATGCTCCTGGATCCCATATGGGCACCGATTCGTATCCCAGATGCTCTGGATGCTCCACTTCCCATCCAGCTCCCTGCATGCAGCCTGGGAAAGCAGTGGAGGAAGGCCCAAAGCCTTGGGACCCTGCACTCATGTAGGAGATCTGGAAGGAGCTCCTGGCTCTAGGTTTCAGATCAACTCAGCTCCAGCTGTTGCGGCCACTTGGGGAGTGAACCAGAGGATAGAAGATCTTTCTCTCTCTATCTCGTTCTTTTTGTAAATCTACCTTTGTGATAAAAATAAATAAATCTTTAAAAAAATGAAGAAATAGAATTCAACCAAAAGCATGCAAGTGTGGTTACCAAGGACAAGGACAGAGAATGGCTTGCAAATAGATTCTTGGCATTTTTTCCCCTCTGGTCCCTGAGAATTCCTATTTCTAAGGCAACTCTTCTCTCTGAAGCTGTGCGATTCCTTTTTTCTGCCACTCCTAGCAGAGAAAGGAGAAAGAGTGAGACACGAGGACTGGCCTGCTCTGCCTTGGCCCTCTCGCGGCAGGATAAAGTCGCTTCACCTCCATGTACCCTCAACTGAAGGAGCCACAGGACCTAATGTTTCACAATCACAAGTCCAAGTCCCTTAGGGAACTGGATGGCCTGACTTCTGGCTACAGGTTTACTCCCCTGGCCTGGAGGAAGGGATCCTATGCCAAGCCGCAAGTCCCTGGGAGCAGGCTGCTAGAGCATGGGGCACACAAAGCTGATCTGCCAAGATTGTGGGCAAAGAGTACAGAACTAATCAGAATCCCCTACCACCCCACCTCCAATACCCTGAGGACAAACACCTTTCCCTGTCATTACCTCCTTTTGTCTGGTGCTGCTACAAAAGACACAGAAAGATCATTGCCAGAACTGAGGAGTAAGTGCACAGAGGAGAATCTAATGTTTTGGAGAACGTCTTTGGCTAGCTATATGTCATCAATGTACTATCCAGGCAGGCTTTTTGTAGTTCATTTTTGCTTTTAACCCAACAGGGACTGTAGGTATTAGTTCATTCCCTGGTTCCATTTGCCAGATGAGAAATGACATTCAGGTCAGTTCAGCTGTTGTACCTCGGGATACAAAGCTCGTCAGGACCCCTGCCTTTTATCTCTGTCCCCCTTTTGTTGCCCCCTTCTGTGCCGCCCCCACTCTCTCTAACTTGGCATTTTCTTTCATCTGTTATGCTTATCTGACCTCACGGTTAAAGTATGCTGTGGAAGAAATAACTCATAAACCCCCAAGAACCCTTTTGAACAGGCTGTGATAATTCCTTGGAATTTCCTTTAGTTTATAAGAGCAGACTCGTTTCTCAAGCTTAGTAGCTCAGCACTAGAGAGTCTTGTTATTATCGCGTAAGGGTTTAGGAATAAACTGTGGAAAAAACAATAAAAACATCTGACCATGGTTGATAAAGATAGCTCGGCTGTGATAAGGAGGGTTATGCATTCCTCCCCAGCATCTGGCTTAACCTGAACCTTGCCTGTGCAGAATTCATTGCCCGTGAAGTTATCCAGTAATATCTAGTATTGCCAAGACCATGATTAAAGAAACACGGGAATGCTAATTGCTTCTGTTTTATTTAGTTAGTTATGTTAAATTGATTTTATTTGAAAGGTAGGGAGAAAGAAGACAGCGCTAGAGAGATCTTCCATCTGACAGTTTACTCCTTAAATGGCAGGCCAAGCCAAAGCTGGGAGCCAAGAATTCAAGCCTGCCATGTGGGGTGCCAGTTGGACCATCACCTGCTGCCTTCCAGGTTGTGCACCTGTAGGAAGATGGAATTGGAAATGGAGCTGGGCCTTGAACCTAAGCACTCACACGGAATGTGGGAACCCAAGAGGCATCGTGACTACTGTGTAAAAACGCTTGGCCCTCCTATTATTAGAAAAAGAAAAAAAAATGATGAAGTCACAGCTGTGTTGCAATGAGTCATTCTTGGGGCCTGTGTCGTGGCAAACAGGTTAAGCCACCACCTACAATGTCAGCATTCCCATAAGGGCACCGGCTCCAATCCTGGATGCTCCATTTCTGATCCAGCTCCCAGCTGTTGGACTAGGAAATCAGCAGAAGATGCCCAAGTGCCTCGGCCTCTGCCAAGCATGTGGGAGACCCAAAAGAAGCTTCTGAGTGTTGGTTTCAGTCTGGCCCAACCCTGGCCATCGCAGCTATTTGGGGAGTGAGCCAGTGGGTGAAAGATTATTCTCTCTCCTTCTTGAGCTGTAACTCTGCCTTTCAAGTAAATGAATCGTGAGAAAAACAAATGTGTCTTTTGTCCGAGGTGCTATTATTCCCGTTTTTTTTTCTCCTTTAAAACAATTTTTTAAAGATTTACTTATTTTTATTGGAAAGGCAGATAGATATACAGAGAGGAGGAAAGACAGAGAGGAAGATCTTCCATCCGATATTCATTTCCCAAGTGACCACAACGGTCGAAGCTACGCTGATCTGAAGCCTGGAGTCTGGACCCTCCTCCGGGCCTCCCACACTGGTACAGGGTCCCAAGGCTTTGGGCCGACTGCTTTCCCAGGGCACAATCAGGGAGTTGGATAGGAAGCTGGGCCACTGGGATTAGAACCGGCACCCATATGGGATCCCGGCGCTTTCAAGGCGAGGACTTTAACCACTAGACCACCACGCCGGGCCCTAAACCCCATATTCTTACAAATAAAAACTAATAAGACACTATATCCCAGGTTCTGTTCTAAGTGTTATATTCTTTTCTAACCCTGAAAGCTCCAAAAGATATACATGGTTTTCCCATTTCAATGATGAAGAATCAACCAGCTTGGCAAGGGCAGAGGGCAGACCTCTCTGTCTCTCTTCCTCTCTGTCTCTGTAGCTCTAATTTTTACTTTTTTTTTTTTTATGAAGTCAAGGGCAAGAAGACTAAGAATGTTTAGGATTTTAAGTCATCACTCATGGACGAGTCTTCATCAGTGAAATTCCAGTCCCCACCACCAGAGGGCAGTTATCACATCTGAAAAAAACTGTATTTCAAGTATTTCATTGTCTTATGATTTAGAGAAACTTCTAGAAAGACTTCTGTTTAACATAGTGCCTTACATAGAAAATGCTTTTTGGTTAGAATCAAATTCAGCCTTCCCAGCATCACTGGGTGATATCTTTATTTTAGAAATGAAGATATTAAGACACGAAGTGACATGCCGCAGGGTGCCTGTACCCTCAGTGCGTGTTCTAAAGCGGCACGACAGGATTGAGCTTTCCAAGATGAGTTACGCTGAGGTGCAGAGATTGGACAAGTTGACGAGGGAGCCGTGGTCGGCCCTAGAAAATCAACGCCAGGGAAAGGAGGGTGATTCAACGTGACTGCAGAAACTTCTCTGAGTGGCACTTCAGCCTGCACTGCTTAGCCAGAGACAAAGCTGCTCGAGGGATGGTAGCAGACACCTGTTCCCCGAGGCAGGTGGCATATCTGGCAAGGATCCCAAGATCCGTTTCTTCCTCCAAAGTCACACTGTCTAGAGGGAGCCTGGCATGGTGATTAATTTTACCTGTCAATTTGTCTGGGCTAAAGGATACCCACAGACCTGGCCAAAGATTTCTGAGTATGTCTGGAAGGACATACAGTTGGATCAGCAGACTGAATAAAAATGATCTTCATCAGTGCATTTAGGAAATACCCAATTCATTGAGCGTCAGAACAAAACAAACCGAAAAAAAAAAGGTGAGCAAAATTGGAAGAAGGATGAATTCACCCTCTTCTTGAATTACAACACTTATGTTCAGATTGGAGGTTCTGGTTCTGAAGCCTTTAGGGCCCTCAGTGTAGGAATGATATGTAACATTGGCTCCTGGGATTATCACTTTGAAATGTGAACTGAATTCCACCATGGGCTTCCCTAAGTTCTTCAGCTTACAGAAGGCAGATGGTGAGATTTCCAACCGTGTCATTTCAATAGTAAGTCCTCTTTCAAATCTCTTTATGTACACCTTATGGGTTCTGTTTCTCTAAAGAAGCATAACTAATAGCCTGGCTAGCAGGTGGAAGGCATAGAAGCTTACAATCCCAGGAACTGCCTCTGTGGAAGACCAGCTTGGATCACAGGAAGGGATACCATGGCCCCAGCCACGGGTGCCAGAACTTTAGAGGGACTGTAGGACTTGGCAAACAGAGGAGCAGTTCTTGGCCGGTGTTCTGCTTTACGAATTGTGTCCAACCGCTCGAGGAGGCAGGGCTCCAATCTGGCCTCTGGAGGGAAGCCTGAAAGGAAAGACGGATTCTCAGTTGTTGTGGTCAAGGAATCTGGGACCTGAGCTTAATTTCTGTTTCCTGTCATATTGCTGAGTTGTTTTTGTTTTGTTTTGTTTTTGCCTTGGTTATGTTGTGGGGTACGAGCAAGATCAAGCCAGACATGTCAAAGGTTTATTAAGGAGTCATTATTAACCAAGTTTGATAACAGGGCCAACTAGAAATAGCAAATCACAAGTCCATATGGCAATCCAACCAATCATAACCCCAAGAGCAACAAATGCTCATTACCCTCAAGTCCATTCGTTAAGCTGAAGGCCTATGTCCCAGCTTCCCCAGCAATGTAAGCTACCCTAACAGACACGCAGTGAATAACCTGGGCACACTTACAAAGCTGCAGACATTCACCTTCCCTGGCTTCTCTGCCCACATTCCACTACTGCTAGGCCTCACCCCTCCTGGAACTCCAGATAGTACACAAGTTAGAGATACAAAGCATCTTAGCATTGCTATCTTCATTGTCCCACCCAAGCAGTGACAGAGGGTGAGGAATAGAGACACACAGGGGCCATGCTCAGGGGACACCTGTCCTCAGGGGTACTGGGGAGGCCAAGAGTCAGAGTGCCAGAGCAGTGGAAGCATGTGACCAAGACAGAGAGCCCCTCCATGTCATGAGTCTTTAGAGGGGCTTGTGAGGGGAGTGGTTACACAACAGCGCAACACCGCCCCGCTCAGGAGATAGGTGAGAGTCACAGGTGGGCAGGAGGGAATGCCTAGCTCTTCTCTGTAATTAGCCTGTTCTTCCTCTGAGCCTCATCTTAGTGCCTTGCTTCCTAAGGCATAAATGAGATCTGAGAGTTCAGAAGTCAGGTGCCAAGTGGCCCTCAGACCCAGAAACAATAGGGAAATATCTTTTACTTGAAGCAGTCTGTGTATCCTACAGGGACTTGTTGGAGTTAAGTTCTAAAGGGTGGGTAGGTTTGGGGCATCAGGAGGAACACAGGAATGAAGACACAGTGTTTGTTTCCGGTGGCTGTTGTCACACATTGCGATAGACTTGGTGGCTGAATCTACCAACAGTTTGCCAAGAATCCAGTTGTACAAAGATAACACATTTGTGCGCATCAAATTTGAGATTCCAGGGGAGAATCCAGCCTATTCCAGCTTTGGAATTGCTGGGCTAGAGGATGCCTTCCTTCCTTGTTCAGTGCTTCTCTGCTCTGTCGTGTGTGTGTGTGTGTGTGTGTGTGTGAAATGTCTGACTTTCTCCTACAAGGACACCCGCAATAGCATTTGGAGCCCACTGAGATAGTCAGGAGAATCTCCTCCCCTTAGGGCTCTTGTTCACCTGGGGAAATCCTGCCCATATGAAGGGACAAGTGCAGATTCCAGGGAGTGGTTGTGGGTGTGTGTGTGTATATATATATATGTATTTAAACGTTTCTTTATTTTTATTGGAAAGGTAGATTTACAAAAAGAAGGAGAGACAGAAAGATCTCCGATCCACTGTTTTACTTCCCAAGTGGCCGCAGTGGCTGGAGCTAACCTGATCGAACGCTAGGAGCCAGAAGCTTCTTCTGGGTCTCCCACACAGGTGCAGGATCCCAAGGCCTTGGGCCGTTCTTGACTGCTTTCCCAGGCGACAAGCAGGGAGCTGGCTGGGAAGTGGAATAGCCAGGACACAAACTGGCATCCATAAGGGATCCTGCCTCATGCAGGGGGTGAATTTAGCCACTAGGCTGTCGCTCCAGGTCCTGGTTGTGATATTTTTTTGGGAGATTATTCTTCAGCCCAATTTTCAGCATCCCAAAAGAAAGAAATAGAGGAGAAAAAATATAAAGAGACAGAGACATGGCAGCAAGAGCTGGAAGACAGCAGAGCTGTGACTCTGGGGGGTTGGCATTACATAGAACAATGCTAAAAAGAAAAAACAGAAGGTGGACCTTCTGCCAGCTGCATTTTGGGTTGTATTGGTTGGTAAGGGCCTTGAATTTCAGACCAAAGAGTTTTGTTAGAGGATAAGGTAGGAGAAATCCTAAAAATATTGCCTGTCAAAATTAAATTTCCGGTGCTAGCTCCAAGAGGTATTAGGCTAAGCTTCCCCTGTGGAACTGACATCCCATATGGGTGACACTACTGGTCCTGGCTGCTTTGCTTCCAGTCTAGCTTAGCTCACTGCTTATGGACTGGAAAAGCAGCAACAGAGATGGCTCAAGGCCTTGGGACCCTGCATCCACGGGGGAGACCTGGAAGAAGTTCCTGGCTCCTAAATTCAGACCGGCCTAGTTCCAGCTGTTGCAGCCATTTGAGAAGGGAACCAGCAGATGGAAGACCTCTCTCTTGCTCTCCATTTCTCTCTCTACAATTCTGACTTCCCAATAAAAATTTAAAAAACAATAAATCTTTAAAAAAATATTAAATTTTACACCCACAACAGTTTCCATGTGAGAAGGCCAAGAGCCACTGGGAGTGGCTGGCCAGGGGACCAGGCAATGGAGCAGAATCAAACATTACTGGGCTGGGCCAGGCGGAGACCAGGAGGAGCCGGGGTTCCATCTGAGTAGCCTATGTGGGCTTCAGGGATAATCCACTGCTTCTCCTGGATGCGTTACCAGCAAGCTAGATGGGAAATGGAGCAGCTGGGACCCCAACTGGCACGTCCATTTGATACTGACATTGCAGGCTGCGGTTTAACCAGATGTACCACAGTACTGCTTCCCTCAGGACATTTTTGATGATGTTTACATAGTTGATTAGGGTGGGAAGGGTCAAGGATTAGGGGAAAGTAGGTGAGACCATTATTTATAAATTTCTTTTTCTTCTTTCTGTGTCTAGTGGAAAAGGGGCAGCCACACCCAGTCTCCCAACCACATCAGTACTCGGGAATGGGGAACAGCCATCCCCCTGATGTCATCCTAGGGTCCCCAATGTGGAGCATGCCTCAAGGGTTCTGCTCAAGTGGTTTTGATAATTCTGAAATGCTGTTGATCTCACTGATCCGAGGATGAGGAAATCTTCCAAGGTCCATTGGCTGACGTAATCAACCTTAGAGTCTCCATTCTCCCAGACATTTGCAGTCATCACTTGGCTGGGGTAGGTGACCAATTTGTTCTGTCTGCCTTCCTCTGCTATGTTACCAGATGTCCTCTGCAAGTCCCAGTGGATTGACTGCCATGTCCTCCATGTGCATCCGGGTATCCATCCACTGTTCTGTCCAAGCCACTGAGGAGGCCCAGGCCTGACACATGCACTCCATGGTCAGACCTGCAATTGTCCCCTTGGTTGGAGTTCTGTGTTCAGCGGTTCAGTTGAGGGGATCTCCAAAGAAACCTTGTGTGAAGTGATCCCAGCCCAACTCTTGTGTGCTTGTCAGTACAGGGTCCGGCTCAGGCTGTCACCTACATCAGCCTATGTACACACTGGTAGTTGCAATTGCTGGGTCATTCTATCTCCAACCCTGTCTCTTATGTAACCTAATGGGTGCTACGGCCCAAACCCACCCGGCTTACCACACAGTCGGCTCTCACATACACCAGCAGGAACTGCAGCCTAGTTGGAGCCACCCCCGATAACCCACACCAGGCCCACCCCCAGCCTGGTTATTGTTCTTGCCAGTATGTGCGGCAGACTGGTCCAGTCTGTCCCACATTCCATTCAGCTCTCATACTTGTCATTGGGCATTGAAACCAGGTTTGCAATGTGCAATGCCAAGAGTGAATCACAGTCCAAGAATAAAAGTTACAGCCTTGGGGGTGGGATGGATAATATATTGAGTCCATGGAGGAGGGACTGTGGACAACAGAGAAACCATGTGTGTGTGAAGGCAGGGGCTCCATGGGAAACGCTTGAACCAATCTTTCCATTTTGCTGTGAATCTGTCTAGTATTTCAAAGCTGAAATCCTTTTATAGTCTGCCTATTTCATGCCACCAGCAGTGTGTGCAGTATTTGGCTCACAGCTCAGATAAGCACAGATGAAAACATCCGTCAGTACTGTAGGAGTCATAGGACATTAATCCAATGGAGGGTACATTTTCCCCTCCTTGGGGGCCATCCACCAATAAAGTGGAAGTCAAAAAGCTGAATGTGGAGCCTGCTGTTGTGGCATAGTGGGCAGATCTGCTGGTAGATTTTATCCTTTTTTTTTTTTGCATGGGAGGGAGGAGTTCTTTAACATGAACTAGCTCAAGCCTTGGTATTTTTTGTCTCCCCTATGACTCTAAGATTCCCCATTCTAGGCCTCTGCACCCCCCACCTGACGCCGGGCTCGTCTAGCTTGCTCATCTAATCTTACTTCTGATGAGTCACATGTAAATAGACACAGCTTATGTGTTTGACCCGTGGTAGCAGATGAGTGTATCTCTCTGCCCTGTTTGACCACGTTCTATTTCTTTAGGTCATTGTAGCTCACAGAGGGAAAGCGCTTGTGCCAGCTGGTTGGCCAGGAACTCTTGGTGATTCCTTTTTTTTTTTTTTTTGGTCTTGAAATCAGCCTTTGCCAAGGAATGTAAGTGTAGTCCTGGTCCCGGGAAACTCGCTGCCTGCTGTGTTTGCAAGGCAACTGGGAAACATGTTCTATAAATAGCTACTCATTGTCAGCGTGTGCGAGTGAGAAGACAGGCGTGAGTGCGGGGTCTGATTCCGGCCTGAGTAAGTGGCTGCTTCGGGACAGGGCTGGAAGGCACAAAGCCGCTCCCACTGGGATCCAGTCGCCGGAGCTGCAGAGGTTGGCCGCTGGCTCAGACACTGGGAAGGGCTGGAAGCCGGCGGAAAGGAAGCTGTTTCTGCCTCGGCCATGGCAAAAATCATTCTGAGGCACCGCATAGAGACTCCGGTGCGGTACCAGGAGCAGTTTGAAGCTCGCGGGTTGGAGGACTGCAGGCTGGATCACGCCTTGTACGCCCTGCCCGGGCCAAGCATCGTGGACCTGGGCAAAGCCAGGGCTGCAGAGCTGCGGCCTGCAGCAGGCGCCTCCCGCTTTCAGATCCTGCTGGATGTGGTCCAGTTCCTTCCGGAAGACATCATCATCCAGACCTTCGAGGGCTGGCTGCTGATTAAGGCTCAGCACGGGACCCGGATGGACGAGCACGGTTTTATCTCTAGAAGCTTTACCCGACAGTACAAGCTGCCAGAGGGCATTGAAACCAAAGATTTGTCCGCCATCCTCTGCCATGACGGGATCTTGGTAGTGGAAGTAAAGGACCCTGTAGGGCCCAAGTGAAGCCTCCGGCTCCTGTCCGCGTGCCTTGAAGAAGATTCTAGTGCAGCCAGTGGACGGGAGTGCTTGCATGACCCACGTTTGCAGTGATGGACTAGGATTTTTATGAAGATTAAAAAAAATATTTACACAAGTTCCTGGTATGTTGAAGTTGTCTTTATTCTTCTTATGCGGAAAGAAAAGCAAAGTGATTAAATCTGGTAGTGCAGCTCAAAGAGATACTATCCTCAGATGGAAGCACTGAAAGCTTAGGTACCTGGAGTTTGATGCTGGAGAAAAATGTGAATTATTTCTACCACAGTAAAGCTAGACTGGCTGTGTCTGCCGTAATTGGCTCCAGGCTGTGCTGGGGCGCAGAGTGGCTCCAGGGCTGTGCTGGGGCGCAGGGCAGCTCCAGGGCTGTGCTGGGGTGCAGGGTGGCTCCAGGGTTGTACTCGGGTGCAGGGCGGCTCCAGGGCTGTGCTGGGGTGGCTCCAGGGCCGTGCTGGGGTGGCTCTAGGGCTGTGCTGGGGTGCAGGGCGGCTCCCGGGCTGTGCTGGGGTGGCTCCAGGGCTGTGCTGGGGTGCATGGTGGCTCCAGGGTTGTACTCGGGTGCAGGGCGGCTCCAGGGCTGTGCTGGGGTGGCTCCAGGGCCGTGCTGGGGTGGCTCTAGGGCTGTGCTGGGGTGCAGGGTGGCTCCAGGGTTGTACTCGGGTGCAGGGCGGCTCCAGGGCTGTGCTGGGGTGGCTCCAGGGCCGTGCTGGGGTGGCTCTAGGGCTGTGCTGGGGTGCAGGGCGGCTCCAGGGCTGTGCTGGGGTGGCTCCAGGGCTGTGCTGGGGTGCAGGGTGGCTCCAGGTCTGTGCTGGGGCACAGGGCGGCTCCAGGCTGTGCTGGGGCGCAGGGCGGCTCCAGGGCTGTGCTGGGGTGGCTCCAGGGCTGTGCTGGGGCACAGGGCGGCTCCAGGCTGTGCTGGGGTGCAGGGTGGCTCCAGGGCTGTGCTGGGGTGGCTCCAGGGCTGTGCTGGGGCACAGGGCGGCTCCAGGCTGTGCTGGGGCGCAGGGCGGCTCCAGGGCTGTGCTGGGGCGCAGGGCGGCTCCAGGGCTGTGCTGGGGCACAGGGCAGGGTGTGCTCATAGGAAGACTGACTCCTTTTATGAAAACTTTTGTGTTGATAAAAAAAAAAATGGTGATTCCCTTCATCCTGACGGGCATCTCAGCGTCTCTTAATAATATTGGAGTTTTGTCAAAAGAGTCTGAAAGTTAAAACCCAGTACTTGGAAGCTGACTCTGAAATGTTTGTGGATCAGTTATTGCTGCCTTCAACCTCAACTGGAATTTTCAGACACAAATCTTTTTTTTTTTTTTTTTAAGATTTTTTTATTTTTATTGGAAAGGCAGATATATAGAGGAGAGATAGAAAGGAAGATTTTCTGTGCAATGATTCACTCCCCAAGTGGTCACAACGGCTGGAGTTCAGCTGACTGAAAGCCAGGAGCCAGGAGCCTCTTCCGGGTCTCCCACTTAGGTGCATTGGGCCGCCCTCAGCTGCTTTCCCAGGCCACAAGCAGGGAGCTGGATGGGAAGCGGGGCCGCCAGGATTAGAACCGGCACCCATATGGGATCCCGGCACATTCAAGGTGAGGACTACAGTCGCTAGGCTACTGTGCCGGGCTCCACAAATCTTATTTTTAAAAAGTTCCGACATGTGCTTTATTTTCCTTTTTTTTTCCCCTGTGCTAAATGGAATCCTGTCTACAGCATTTAAAAATAGGGCCAGTTCTTTGGATACTTATGAAATATTAATATAAGAATTAACTCATCCTCCTATAGATTAATATTAAATTTAGGAAACTAAATAGGCCAAATGCTAAATTCATGATGTTTTAATGTGGGCTATTTTAGACGCTACTTGCAATTTTGGGTTCAGAAGATGGCAAAACGTAATGTGTCTGCTATCTCTGCTTAATCCTCAGCTTTAAATAGCTCGCTGGTCAGGGCGAGTTCTGACTCCTGAGCTTGCACAGGGCCCTGCATAGACACAGCTGCCTATTAAGTGGTGCTCCCACGTGCCCAAGCCGCAGCTCTGGCTGCTTGGGGGAGCTGTGGGGGGCGGAGTCAAGAATCTGCTTTAGGAATACTGCCGACAACAGCTGGGCTGTGGCATTCCTAAGATGTGCTATCTCATTCTGTACATACTAAATGTTTCTTCAGAGGAAGTAGCTACTTTCCTTTTACCACGCCCCCAGCGTCAGCTGACGGAGTGCTAAGAATAGAGGCAGAGCTGGGGGTGGCAGCGCAGGGTGGTGTGGAAGGCAGCAGTGTGGCCACAGTGTCACTGAGCTCCCGCAAGGGGCTGCACGAGCAGTGCCAGCCCAAAAGCGAAAGATGTGGCGCTGCTGAGACTCAGAGTTCTACAAGGACTTTTGAAAGAAAATATGATCTGAGAAGGATGCTTGGATTTTCAAGGTTAGTGAGGTCTGTGCATCTGACACGAAGGGTCGTTGGATAAGGTAACTGTCACACAGAGGCTTTGGAGGCTGATAAATTTCATGGTCGGGGGAGTCCAGACCTGGTGCGATGAGAACCAGGAAGCCATTCGTCCCACATTAACTTGTTATTCTTTCCCAACAGACACGCGCTGTGAGACTCGCCTCAACCCTCTCCCTGGCCCCAATCTTACTCTAGCTGGGGTCCTGGGAAGCTTCAGGAAGTGAAATTACTACCACGAGGAACCACACTTTAAAAATGAAAATTAAACACATTCCTAGTTTGCTTATTTCCCACCCCTGCCCCCAAGCAGGATACATGTTTTAAAAGATTTATTTTTTTATTGGAAAGGCAGATATACAGAGAGAAGGTTCACTCCCTAAGTAGCCGCAATGGCTAGAGCTGAGCCAAGCCGAAGCCAAGAGCCAGGAGCTTCCTCTAGGTCTTCCACACAGGTGCAGGATCCCAAGGCCTTGGGACATCCTCTACTGCTTTTGCAGGCCACAAGCAGGGAGCTGGATGGGAAGTAGAGCAGCCGGGATATGAACCAGTGCCCATTTGGGTTTCCAGCACATGCAAGGAGACGACTTTAGCCACTAGGATACTGGGCCAGGCCCACATTTTTTTTTAAGATTTATTTATTTTTATTGGAAAGGCAGATTTATAGAGAGAAGGAGAGACAAAAAAAACCTTCCATCTGCCAGTTCACTCTTCAAGTGGCCACAATGGCTGGAGCTGAGCTGATCTGAAGCCAGAAGCTTCTTTCGGGTCTCCCATGTGGGTACAGGATCCCAAGGCCTTGGGCTGTGTTCTACTGCTTTCCCAGGCCACAGGCAGGGAGCTGGATGGGAAGTAGAATAGCCAGGACACTGGTGCCCATATGGGATCCCAGTGCTTGTGAGGGGTGGATTAACCAATTGAGCCATTGCATTAGGCCTTGGGATACATTTTTTAAAAAGCTTATTATTTGAAAGAGCAAGAGAAAGCGCGCCGATCTCCTGGTTCAACCTTCAGATGGAACTGGCCTGGGTAGTGCTGAGAGCTGAGCATACAATGCAGGTCTCCCACATGGATGCCAGGGACCCAATTACAGGAGCCATCCCCCCTCATTCCCAGGGTCTGAACTGGCAGGAGACTGGAGTAGCATCCAGGAAGCCAGCACAGGGACTCCAATGTCATCCTCACCCAGGTCTTAACCACCAGGCCAAACACCCATAGCTGAGATTAATTTTAAAGGCATGCCAAGTCTTTGTTGAGTTGATAAATGTTCCAAACCCTCTAGAAAGTGAGCATTTATTCGCTCTCTTTCCAAGCAGGTGTTTGCCTTAGCAGTTAGGATGCCTGTGTCCCTCAGAGTGTCTGACTTCCATGTCCAGCTCTGATTCCTGACTGTACCCCTACCAAGGCAGACTCTGTGAGACAGCAGTGAGAGCCCAAGGACCTGGACTCCTGCCACGTATGTGGGAGACCTGAACTGGGTTTCCAGCTGCTGGCCTCCGCTCCAGCCTGGGTACCTGGGGGCGCTTGGGGAAGCATTTAATGTGTTGGAGCTCTCTTTCTCTAATCATAGGGGAAAAATATTAAATTATGGTTCCATAAAGTTTGGCTTCTATTGGCATGGAGTCTGAGTTCCTCCTCGTACTGGTTGTCACCAGCTGGTCCCGTTCTTCACCACCTCAGACCCGTTCTCCACCCTCCCCACCCGCACTCTGAGTCCCAGCAGGCTGAACCAAACGGGCCACATTAGTCTAGTTTCTGTTCAGGTTCAGACAACGGGAGGCACCGACTGGTGACTAGAGAGACTGGAGGGAGATCGGTGGGCCGGAGAGGGGAAAGGTTGGGACATTTCTCGCCACTCCCCAGATGGAGGCTCCAGCAGGGCCCAGGCCCTTCCGCCTGCCTCCCACTGTCACAGAGCCTTGTTATCTTGTTCCTTCAGCAGGAGCGTGGCTTCCTGCTCTTGTCCCAGCTGCTTCTCATCCTCACTGCTCCCTTTTCCTCTGCTCACACCCTCTCTTGAGTTCTTCATTCAAGTCCCTTTGGGCAATGGAATTCCTACCCTAAGCCTAATCCTGACGGCTTGCCATTTGAAGTGATTCAAGAAATAGTTCACGTTGCTTTGCTGCTGAGCAGTGACATGGGCTGTATTGGTCTTTGGCTAGCCCAACACAGACAAACTGGCTTAATTCAACAAGTGCTTATTTATAAGCAGACTGACCACAAAGGAGGAGCTAGGGTGTGGAGGAGCCACAAAGCAAAGTTCAGTACACGGAGGGTGGCCCCGTGGGGTTGTTCTGGACCCTAGGCCCCAAGGGAGGAGAGAGAAAGAGTTCTCAGAAACCAGAAGATTAGAGAAAGCACGGTCAGGCAGAGGAGACCCGCTGCTGTGACCTGCATCCAAGGGCCAGCCCAAAGCAACCTTTCCCAGGGAGAGAGCCAGGAGAATGATTTCCTGATCCCGTCTCCCTGGAGGTGGTGGGTGGTGGTAAAGCAGCTTAGCAAGATATGACCCACAACCAGAGGCTCCTGTTGAGCTACTTCCGGGGCAAAAGGGCAGGGCAGGGGAGAACAGTGACAGCACGCCTATCAAGTCAGTCCCCCGCACATGCTCCTTTCTACAAAATCTTTATTTAAAAAAAGAGTAAATTTGAAAAAGTTTATTTTTATTGGAAAGGCAAATATACAGAGAGAAGGAGATACAAAGATCTTCTGTCCACTGGGACACTCCCCCAAATGACTGCAACGGCCGCAGCGGAGCTGACCTGAAGCCAGGAGCCATGAGCTTCTTGCGGGTCTCCCACGTGGGTCCAGGGTCCCAAGGCTTGGGGTCATCTTTCACTGCCTTTCCAGGCCACAAGCAGGGAGCCGGATGGGAAATAGCACCCAAATAGGATCCCAGCATCCATATGGGATCCAGGCACATGCAAACTGAGGATTTAGATGCTAGGCTACCGCACCGGGTCCAAAACGTTTTTTTAAAAAGCATCTAAATAAGGATTGAAGAGCTGATCACTGTATTTGGGAAGTGCAAGTCCAGTATGGTAAGGGGAGGAAATAAGGGAATGGAGGCAAGAAGCAAGTGGGCAGCAACATGCTGTGATGCGTCATCCCGCCAGACCCCGCCTCCCTGTGAGCTCTGAAAGGCTCAGCACATGGAACTGCTCCGTGGAGAAGTCCTGTTTGTGAAGAAGTTAAGTCCCACCAGGGACTCCAGAAGAGGGTGTTCTCCCTGTGCTGACTCGCCTGTCTCCCACTCGTCAGGTTCTACCCACAAGGAATAGATGCTGCCGCACTTGAGGCTTGCGCCCTGCAACCACTTGCTGGTTGCCCCGGAGACCAGACCCAGACAGCGTGACAGTTCACCCGCGCTGGGAGCAGAGGGGATGACTCAGCGTGATTAGGCCTTCAGGTGGGAGTTCAGGGCTGCAAGGGGGAGTCCTGCGCCTTGGGACACTTGGCACAAGTGCCAGAGCAGGTGTTGGCAGCATGGTCTGGGATGCAGGGAATACCTTTATCTTAGCTGGCAGCGAAGCGGGGACACAACGTTTGCATCCAACATAACCTCAGAGCTACAGCTGTGGGGACAGACTGGCAGGCATGTCAGATAAGCTTACAGCATCTATTATCTCTGCACCCTACACTGTCTTCCAATTCTAAGGACCCCAGTATCACCTTATATTTTTAAACTAAATTTAGTCCCTTAGGCACAAGGTTATTGCTCTTAATTTTCTTGTAAACTGTGGACTAAAGTTACTATTTATTTACTTGCTTATGTCTCTAGTATTTGAATTTGTCCACTTCATATGCTGGAAGCCCAAAAATGTTTTAGGATCTGGTTTCACAATTAGACTGTATTGTGGTTGTGAGGCAGAGAATAGCCCAAACTGTATGTGTTCATTTGAAGAGTGAACCAGCAGATGGAAGATCTCTCCTCTCTCTCTCTCCTCTCTCTCTCTCTCTCTCTCTCTCTCTCTCTCTCTCTCTGTTCCTGCCTTCCCAGCCTCTGTCACTTCACCTTTCACATAAGTCAATCTTTACAAGAGGGGAGAGATTCCAAGTGCATTAAAAACACAAGGATAGAAAACAACAGAAATGTCCCAAATAGTCATTATTGGTCTGCATCCATGGACCTCCCAGTCTGCGGCCGTCTCTGCCTGGCCTGTGGTCCAGGCTGCTAGCCTCTGGCCTTCGGTTGGACTCAGCAGGGGAGGACACGAGCAGAAGAGTAGAGGATGGAGGGACAGAGAACGTGGGTGTTTCTTCTCCGGCTGTGGCCACCTCTGGTTCAGGTGCTGGCAGGGGCTGCCTCCCTCGGATGGCAGCTCCAGGAGGCTGCTGTCCCTTGGGCTCTGTCCCCCGGATCTGCCCCACGTTGGGGGAGGATGGCTTCCCACTCATAATGGTCTCTGAGTGCCTTAGCAATTTCTTCTTGTGCTTTATTTCTACTTACAACTCCATACTAATCACACATATATATTCCTACTTACAACTCCATAACTAATCACAAACACACACACACACATATGCCAAGCTGAGTTTGCCTTAAGTCTCAAAGTCTCATTCTAGAATCCTCTTTTATATACGTCTCTTGGCACACAGCAGGTCTTTGTATTTTTAAAAAAATTTTTTTTTCATGATAGATCTACTTTATTTTTGATGACGCTTCTATAGTCAAGCAGGATTCATGCCCATGTGAACCACCGATTAGGGTGAGGAGGGTCAAGGACTGGAGGAAAATGGATGAAACAACTCCTTCCAATCTTTCTATTCTTCCTGCATCTGGGGGCCATGGATGGGAGAAGGGGTTGGGGGTAGAGCTGCTCTCAGCATCCTAACTACACCAGTAGCCAAGAATGTGGGACAGCCACCTAATGTCATCCTAGGGTCCCCGATAAGATACTGCTTAAGTGGCTTCGATAGTTCTGACATGCTGTTGAGTTCATTGCTCCAAGTCTGAGGAAATCCTTCCAAGGTCTATTGGCTAACATAATCCACCCCAGCTACGACTCCCCAGACACTTGGCCAGGAGAGTTGTCTTTTGAGCAGGACTTTTAAGACAAACTAAAAGACAACATTCTCAAAAATCGAAGACAGGAAAGGAAACATGCTTTTTAAAAAAATTTCAGTATTTTTGCCTATTTTGTATTTGAGGTTGTAAAGTGTAGTATTTAAGTGGCACTGAGTATTATAAAATAAATCGTATCTGCTTCCTGTTTGTGCTCTAAATTTACACAAGTTTCTGCCAAGAAGTAGGCTAAGGATCTTGACACAATTTTAAAAGCACAAGAAACTGGCCATTTGTCAGGAAGGCCAGCGTTTCTCTCCAGCCAGGAAAATGGCGCCCTCGGGTGGGCAACAGAGGAACTGCCCAGCCGTTTCCTAATGCTTTAGAAATCACCAAGGAGGAAGGTGTCCTGTAGGTTCCTGCGCAGGCAAGGAGCAGTCAGGGAACCCTTAGAAACCAACACACTTCCTGAAGCCCCAGTGTCTCTGTCAGGAGACACCTCATCTCGCAGATCTTTCGCGGGAAGTGTTTTCCTTCATTCTTTTCACCCTCACTTGTTCACTTTGCAAATAAAACTTTTCCTCTGGCTGCAATGATTCCCAGCTTTTTATTTCTGTCCTAAGCTGAGGGAAAACCCATGGAGCTTTCCCAGGAACAAAGAGGAAAATTCACAGGTTTATGGGTATGTGATGGCCCATGGCTTGTCTGGACAGCTGGAGGAGGGGGTATGAGGTTCACTGCCCAGGTCTGGTCAAGCCAACCTGGGGACTTGGCTGCAAGTAGAGAGTGGATCTCTCTTCTAAGGAACTCCCCCAGCATTTAGCACTGCTGTTCAGGATCTCACCTCACCATGTGACACTGTCCATCCTCATTGTCCATGCTGAGCCCAAGGACACCCCCTCCCTCCCACCCCTCCTCCGTGGCTGTTGCTAGAAGGGATGTGTTGGTGAGATAAAGTTATATTTTACGTGGCTAGTTTGGGATCATTTGTAATGGTGCAACAGGTGACGAAGAGCATCCTCACGAGCTGGACCAGTGGGGCCAGGCTGTTACATCCCATGTGGCTGATCACTAGATGTAGGCTGTCCCTGCAGGAATGGGCTCTGGAGGAGGCTCTGCCATGGAGACCAGGCTGCTTTCCAGCCACGTGCTTAGCAATTAGCAGCTCGATGGCTATGTCCTGTCCCCAAAGGGAGATTCACTCACCATGGAGGGTTGAGTCTGAGGCTCCTGTGGACCTCTGGAATGGAGCTTCTGTGTGCACACAGGGCAGGGATTAGACTTTGACACACAGGGGGCTTCACCCCTTGTTTTCTATCCGTTCCTCTTTACCGTGGCTCCTCTTCTAAGTGTTGCTGTTTGCTGGCATTTTGTTCTAGACTTTTTCCTATAGTTGTGGGAAGAAACAGCAGGAGAGCAGTGTCCTCAGAGGCAGAAGGTAGTGGACAGAGTTTAGGGATTCCCTTGCTTTGGACCTTGGGAGAGAGAGCAGAGGACACACACCAGGGGAGCAGCAGTAAGCAGCTTAAAGAGGCTCTTTACAGAAGTGTCAGCAGGAGTGAGGGGCCGCAGGAGGACCCTCAGGCACCTCCCATCTTAGGCTTGAGGGGTGTGGGTGAGGGGTGTGGATAGTAGCATTTGGAGGGGGAACTTGGTAGAGAAAGTTGACTGTTGGAAGTGAATGCCTTCAAAGAGGGATATAAGCCAACCCAAGGTTGGTGTAGCCTGCTCAAGTTAGAATCACCCAGAAATGTGTAGACTACTCACATCTCTGGAAGCTGTCAGAAAGGAAACTGACTTCCCCTTTCTCCCCACTGACATGGGAGAGACCCCTGGGTGATCCAGTAAGGCATTGCTTGTTCCAAGATGGATTTATTTATTTGAAAGGCAGTGTGACAAGTAGAGAAAGGAGAGACTGAAAGAGCTCGTTACTCCCCAAATGGCCACCATGGCTAGGGCTGGAACAGTCCAAATCCAGGAGCCTGAAGCTCCATCCTGGTCTCCCCCAAGGGTGGTAGAGACCTAAGAGCTTGGCTCATCTCCCATCACTTTCCTACAAGCATCACCAGTGACCTGGATCAGGAGCAGAGCAGTCAGGGCTTGTGTAGATGCTCTGAGAGGTCAGCCAGCACTGCAAGTGGAAGCTTAACTCACTGTGCCACACCACGGCCCCAACACGTACAATTTACATTAAATAGATTTGTATGTTTCTCTCCTGTTGGTCCGCCTTGTAACTGTGCTGATGTAATTCTCAGGCCCAGCTGAAAAGGGAGAGGAGGGAAAATGTGGTCCCCC
Source organism: Ochotona princeps (assembly GCF_030435755.1). Classification (NCBI taxonomy): domain Eukaryota; kingdom Metazoa; phylum Chordata; class Mammalia; order Lagomorpha; family Ochotonidae; genus Ochotona; species Ochotona princeps. Next base: position 13,082,335 of record NC_080854.1, on the reverse strand, counting down.
TTTTCACATTCACTATCCTGGAATTTAAAAATCAATAGAAAGTTTCCTGCCATAACTGTGCTAGTTTATATTCCAGTCTTACCAGAATGCACACTTTGATCCATCTCCTGGGACTCAAATCTTGCTTCTCACACCTGCAGCTGTTATCTTGAGTAAAGGAGCCTCCATCTCAGGCCCAGGACAGAGGCCTGACACCTCGGAAAGCTGGCCAATGAAATCCGTCAGAACTGATTCTGTCTAATGTGCGTGTAGGAACTTACCACTTGCACCAAACAGAACTGCCCTAACGCACAGGCTGGTGGCAGACAGATGGAAAAGTGACCTGCGGTTGCTTTCATACGGGCTTTCAGTGCGTGAGTTACGTAACTTATTTATCCTGAGAGTCAAGTATACACTGTTCTTGACTTACAGGTAGTTTAGCTTGATATTTTTCAACCTTACGACAGAACAACATCTTATGATTAAAAAGGACTTTGCGTTAGATGCTTTTGGCCAATTCTAGGCTAGCATAAGTGTTCTAAACCTGGTTAAGGTAAGCTGAGTTGAGCTGTGGTGGTCGTCAGGTTAAAGCTATTAAATGCATTTTTGACATAGAATGTTTCCACTTTATGATGAGTTTATTAGGATATAGTAATTTTTTAAAATTTTATTTATTTTTATTGCAAAGGCAGATTTACAAAGAAGAGAGACAGAGGAAGATCTTCCATCCCTGGTTCACTCCTCAGGTGGACACAGTGGCTGGAGTTGAACTGATCCGAAGCCGGAGCCAGGAGCCTCTTCTGGGACTTCCCAAAGCTTTGTGCCATCCCCCACTGCTTTCCTAGGTCATAAGGAGGGGGCCGAATGGAAAGTGGAGCAGCTGGGACATGAACCAGTGCACATGTGGGGTGTTGGTGCTTGTGGCCAGAGGATTAACAAGTTGAGTCATTATGCCGGCCCTGAATGTAGTAATTCTTAAAGTAACTCCTTCTTGACAAGCACGTTTAGGAAACAATAGCTTCTCTAAGATCCAAAGATGAGATGGGGAAATTGAAATACTTGCTCATAAGAAAAAAAAAATACTTTCAATTTCCAGATTGAAAGTGACTGATGGTTCACTTGAAATGATACAAAAAATGTGTGGAACAGGGAAAGTTTCCATGCGGCCCCTCCTCCAATCTCCAGATATTTCTTTCTTTTCTTTTTCTTTTTTAGCTAAATGCTTCCATATTCCCCAGCCTTTATGGAGATGGCTTGGTGGAGTAAAGATAAATCCCGGAGAAACCACTCTCACCAGTATGTCAGTGTTCTGACTCAGTTATAGCCTGAAGGATGAAGGTTCAATGAGTTTTATTGGAGGATAAGATATGCTTCAAGAAGGACAAATCTGGACACTTTTTTCACATGTAATGAAAACAGTCAGTGCTTTTACATTTTCTTTTCCATCTCCTCAAGAAAAAAAGCACCTAAGCTGCTTTTTGACCTGCACTTGACCAGGAAATAGAAGACCATTAGGATGAGTCATTCTGATCTCATTATGGCCTCATGAGCCGGTTGGAGCTCATCCTTCCCAGGGATGGCAAGCCTAATCAACTTCAGGGGCACCACAAGGATGTGGAATACAGTTAACGTACAACACAGCTCGAAACAGCCGTGTCTGTGGGAACACAGTGTCATGTCACCCTGTCATAGCAGAAACCGCACTGTCTGAACCTGTGGCCGCTACATGGCAAAATGGCTCCTTTCCTGCGCATGAATACCTAGGTCTCTGGCATCCCAGAAAGGGTGGCTGGTGAAGGTCCAAGGCAGGAAAAGCACTTTATTAAATAAAGCATCAAGGGAAAAGGGTGAGGACAAGTGAGATTTAGAGTAATGCAAACCAAGGCTCTAAAAACAGATTCTTGCAGGAATCTCTTAATTTCCATTTAGGCTTGTTGCTACTACTATATTTTTAAAATAGCCTCCTTTTGGATGCTATTACTTATATTTTAACTCTTTTGGGTTTTCTTTAAAGATGTACTTGTCTTTGAAAGGCAGTTGCAGGGAGGGAGATATACGCACTCACGGTGGGGGGTTATGGGGAAGGGAAGAGACCCTCCATTGTACAGTTCACTCCAGAGCTGCGGCAGCAGCCAGGGCTGGGCCAGTCCGAAGCCAGGAGCCTGGAATTCCAACCTAGTCTCCAGTGTGGGTGCCGGGGCCCAAGGAGTTGGGCCATTTTTCACTGTTTCTCTAGGCACGTTAGAGACAGCAGGATCAGCAATAGAGCAACAAGGGTTCCAATGGATGCTCCTACGGGATCCTGATATCCTAGGCAGCAGCTGAACAGGCTGTGCAACAATGCCAGCCCCCTTTTTATTCCTTTTAGCCTCTCATCATCAAGGTGAGCTGCGAGTGTCCTACGTGGGGCAACAAGCTGCCCTTGACAGCGTCTCAGATCCGGGAATCCTGTAGCAGAATGTCACCATGGGGAATGTCCCTCTTTCATTCACAGCCTGAGTTAAATCCTTGCTGTGCAACTGTGTGATGCTAAGGAAGTCGTCTGGCTTTGCCGAGCCTCAGTTTCCTCACCTAAAACACAGGTAATGAAGAATTCTGAGGTAACGTATGAAACACACCTGGCACAAAATCCAACCCATAGTATTCACCATCAAAGAAAGCAGGTCAAGGGGCTTGATTAGAAAGTCATTCTATTTCGGATAATTTCATGGAGTGTAACGGCCTTCCCTGCTTCAGCTCTTCCTGATAAACCCTGATAAACGCGTAGGAAACAAAACTGAACATTGAAGACCAGGCTTTCACAGACAAATGACTCGATAGTGCCCTCTAGTGGTACAGACAAAATGCAAGTGATCTCGTCAAAGTTTCAAAACCTTCATAATCCAATTCCTTTTCGTATTTTATGTTACATGTAGGGGTCAATGTTCATTTTTCTTCTTACACGAGTATACAGTTGCATCAGACTGTTCCTCATGGCTTTTATGATGACATATCGGTGATGTATGTCCAGGTATGTCTGAATCTATATCTGGCTTTTTGATGTAGCACCGCTGGTCTTGGTTTCCAACCTCGCTGTCATGCCACTGAAGGGGAAATAATACGTATTTTTCCAGAGGTTTGGCTGAGTCTATGTAACAAAACCTTTAATGAATACTAATTTTATGTGACTCAGGGACATTCCAAAACAGACAAAAAGCGAAAGGAATGTGTAAAGCAATGTATCTTCATGCCAAGTTTAATAAAGAATGAAAAGTCCCTGAAAATGCACTGGACAAAGGGGCTGTGATGTAATGGCAGTGAACTGGGAGCATCCTGGCAAGGCCTTTTCCTTGTGACCCTGTGTCTACTGAAATAAGGATGCTCTTTGTTACTCCTGGGGACACTTCTGAAAACAGGGTCTTTTGGCCTCCTTCAGGGGAAGGTCAGAAAAGCCTACCTACATTTTCCTCCTTTAGGGAAAAAGCTGAGGGAGAGGGACTGGCACGCTTTCCTGTTTTTCCCGATGTTAAGATGTCGTATGTGCTAGTTGTCCTGAACCCCATTGCTACTCTGTAACTGTTTTTCCCGATGTTAAGATGTCGTATGTGCTAGTTGTCCTGAACCCATTGCTACTCTGTAAATTAAATAGTTTCACGGTGCCTGTGGGTACGAGCCAGATACTTTCCCCATTTCCTTTTACTGTTAGAATGATTTAGTTAACATCTCCTTGGTTTGTAGAAGAAGGAATTTTCCTGAAATGTCCTCTGGCTTCTTGGGTCCCTATGGCTGTTTTTCTAGAAGCAATGGGGGTGGATTCAGAGGGTGGCTCAACTGGCTAATCCTCTACCTCCTAGTGTCAGGATCCCATATGAGCACCAGTTCATGTCCAGGCTGCTCCGCTTCCCATCCAGTTCCCTGTTTATGGGAAAGCAGTAGAGGATGGCCCAAATCCCTGGGACCCTGCAACTGCTTGGGAGACCCAGAAGAAGCTCTTGGCTCCTGGCTTCGGATCGGCGCAGCACCATCAATAGCTTGGGGAGTGAATCAGCGGATGGAAGGTCCTCCTCTGTCTCTCCTTTGCTGTAAAAATTCTCTCTTCCCAACAAAAATAAATAAATTTTATTTATCTGTTTATTTTAAATTTTATTTTTGATATGTTTACATAGTTGATCGGGGTGGGAAGGATCTAAGGTTAGGGAAAAGTGGGAGTGATCATTGTTTCCAAATTTTCTATTTCTTCTTTCTGTTTCTAGAGATAAGGGGAAGAGCCATACCCAGCCATACCCAGCCTCCCAACCAACCTAGTACCCGGGGATGGGGAACAGCTACCCAGTATCAACCCAGGGTCACAATGTGGTGCATCCTCCAAGGGTTCTGCCCAGCTGGATACAATAGTTCTGGAATGCTGTCAATCTCACAGATCTATGGATGAGGAATCCTTTCCAATGTCCATTGGCGGACACAGTCAACCTTAATGTCTCCATTCACCCACATGTTTGCTGTCATCATTTGGCTGGGATGGTTGTGCAATTTGTTTTGTTCTCCTTCCGAATCTGCTATGGTATCAGATGTCCTCTGCAGGCCCCAATGGACTGCCATGTCCTCCATGTGCATCAGGGCCTGCCATCCTCTGCTCCATCGTTACCACTGAGGACCAGTTCTCACAGGTGGACCCAAGGCCTGGGCCTGGGCCAGGGAACCCAGGTCCCACCCGACCTCCTGTCCCTGGGGCTTATTCTGCCTTCCCAACAAAAATGAATAAATCTTAAAAAAAGAAAAAAAGAATGAAGCGATGCGGTGACTTGGAGTGGGATGACAAGGAAAAGAAGACATATTTTCCGATTGGGAGATGCATTTGGATCCAATTGGGAACCACATTACTAGCTGGTTGCTGATACTGTGATGGGGCACCCTGAGCTCGTGACACAGAGCAAAGGAGGGGAGTGGCTGGCTGGGTGGGGGGGATCTGAGAACAAGCACCTCCCAGACAGCCCTCCAGAGTGTTGCCAGGTCTGTCTCTTCCTGGTGTGGAGCAGCCCACCTAAAGTCCTGACAACAGTCCTGACACCCATCTGCTCCTACTAGGCACCAGTGTGATGCATTGGCACCATTCCCGAAGAGGCAAGGAGTACTGAGTGATTTCTGTCTTGTGGGGGGCCGCGCCGTGTGCAGGAGTCAAGCAGAGGAACCCTGAGTCCCAGCGCTGGCCCCAGCCTTCAAGGCTGTGCAAGGAGTTCTCCATCCCACAGGCTGTGAGAGCAGCAGGTCAGAGGTGGGACAGAGGCAGACCGCTCCCTTGCGAGCCAGGGACTTTCTGTGTCCCATGCACTTGTGTCGTAGTAAAGGCAGGCACCCCAAGATGATTACAAGTTAATTTCTTCTTTTCCACAATCTTGGTTCCTCCACCTGACTTCTCTGTTCATCTGGAGCACAGCTCCTGCTCCCTAATGCCCTTGATGGAGACTTCACTGGGCCCCTGTATTTCTTCCTCAACTTCCAGTTCCTCTATAACGATTAACTTAGTAAATGAAGGGCATTATAGGAGGGTAAGGCCAGAGCCAAGACCCTGGGATTACAAAGACTTGGATTTTTTTCCATCACTAATATCTCCAGGGCCTGCTGAGGTGGCATACCAAGCTGATCTTCCACCTGCAAGTGCTGGCATCCCATATGGACAGCAGTGTGTATGGGGCGAGGGGGTGGCCAAAGTCCCTGGGACTCTGCACTCACATGGGAGACCTGAAAGAACTCCTGGTTCCCAGCTTTGGATCAGCTCAGCTCTGACAGTTGAGGTTATTTTGGGAGTGAACGAGCTGATGCAAGCTATCTCTCCTCTCTCGCTCTGTAAAAATTTGCCTTAAATAAAAATGAATTTGGGGGGCTGGCAAGATGACTCAATTGACTAATCCTCTGCCTGTAAGAACTGAGATCCCATAAGGACACCGGTTCGTGTCCCAGCTGCTCCACTTCCCACCCAGCTCCCTGCTTGTGGCCTGGGAAGGCAGTGAAAGATGACCCAAAGCCTTGGGACCTGCACCCATGTGGGAGACCCGTAAGAAGTGCTGGACTCCTGACTTTGAATTGGCTCAGCTCCAGCCATGCAGCCATTTCGGGAATGAACCATCTACAGTACTCCTCTAGTATGCTGTGTACTGCCGTTCACAAAACAGATATTGTTAGTGCAAAACTGCTCATCGACCCAGCAATCTCACTTACATGAGCTGGGTACCAGAAGGATTTATGCCATATGGGTACCAGGTCTAATCCTAGCAACCCCATTTCCCATCCAGCTCCTTGCTCGTGGCCTGGGAAAGCAGTCGATGATGGCCCAAAGCCTTGGGACCCTGTACACGCATTTCCCCCCCTCAGACGTACCTTATCAGTGGCAGGATGCGTGTGTCTTTTACTCCCATGCGGAGCCTGTTAACCTGCAGATTCACTGTTTTATAGACTGAAGCTCAGACCTTGTCTTTGAACTGGCACAGATTAGGTTTTCTCAAACCACAGTGCTGACCCAGCTTATTTGATGCACATTCCATTTGTACCAACATGAAGTTGAAAACCTGTGGGCGTGATCATCCCTGAGTTGAGAGCTGTCTCTTAAGTGTTGATCAAAGCAAACATGGGACTTTGGTTTGAAGACGTGTAGCACAAAACGCTGACTTAAAGCGCATGCCAACATGAATATATCACCAATGGGAGAAAAACGTGTACTTGATTGAAAGTGGGACAGATCAAGTGGGGAATGCATCTGTAAGAACACATTCGTCAGTCAACAGCTGAATTAATTCAGCAAAAACATGTTTGAGGAAAGGGTAGCAATTATGAAGGTAGCTGACAGGTAATGAATATTGAATCAGGCCTTTCATTTGATTTTGGAGCAGAAATGAGCTGTGTATAAAAGAAGCCAGTCATGAGAAATGGGATTTGCATACGCAGTGAATGATTTTTAGATACTTGCACATTTTTGGTTATAAATACCACCACAGAAGAAACTAACAGTACAGAAGCCAGATATGGGCATTTACCTCAAACCCCAAGAATTCACCTCAAGTATGAACTGCACGATTTAGTGGACTGATTTTAATTAAGAATTGGACTGTTTTTAGTTTAGAATATGTCTTTTTCACTTTGAGCACTCTAAAAACAACACAGTAATTTATTCATTAAGTCCCAATGCAACCCCATGAAAGGGTTTGAAAAAAAAAAAGATTCTCCTTTTGATGGAATAAGAAACAAAGGCTTGGAAAGTTTCATGTGTTCATTCATGCATTTGGCAAATATTCATTCAGCTTTCTACATTGGGTGTATATAGTCATGAAGAAAGCAGATGAAAAGCCCTCACCTCATGGTCGTCAAACTCCAGCTAGAACCAAAGAGAGGCACGTGGCCTCCCTTCCAGATGGGGACTTTCCCTGAATCTAGATCTTTCTGATAAGCCCTAGTTACCACGTTTCTTGTAAGTAGCCAGAGCTCCTTAGCGGGAAGGCATTGGGAGGATCTGTGTGAGGCTGTGGGTGGTCATTCCCAGGACAGCTGGGTGGCTGCTGGTTGGCTCACCCACTGGGTGACCTCAGAAGACCACTGCTTCTCTGTTCTGGTGTCCTGCTTTGTGACAGTAGAGGTGACAAGAGCTACTCTAGGGAGGGAGGGGCTCTTGGGGGGGGGGGAATGCAGCAGGAAATAACATTGTCAAGTTGAGTGTCACATGGACTCACGTGTATACATTTGTGTGTATTCATTCTATGACCAGTAGACACAGTGTAACATACAGTACAAATACAGATGTTCCTCAGTGTCCATGGGGGAAGTATGCTCAAGTTCAAGCTCAAATTCCTCATAGAAAAATGGCATAGAAATCATCTATACCCTGCACACATCTTACCATATACTCTGCCATCTTTACATAAGCTGTATTACCACCTACAATGTAAATGCAATCTAAAGAGTTACTTTTTAAAATTTTCTTTGAGAGGCAGAGTTACAGAGAGAGAAGGAGAGAGAGTTCTTCCATTCATTAGTTATTTCCCAAATGGTTGCAATGGTCAGGCCTAGGCCACTTCAAAACCAGGAACCTGGAACTCCATCTGGGTAGGGTCTCCTTCGTGGATGGAAGGGGCCCGAATCTTGGGTCATCTTTTGCATTCGCAGAGAATTGGATCAGAAGTAGAGTAGCTGGGATTTGAACCAACACTCGTATGGGATTCCAGCGTTGCAGGCTGTGGCTAAACACACTGTGCCACAGTGCCAACTTCCCCAACATTTTTTAAAAAATTAAAATTTAATTAAAAGTTTACATAGAGACAGAAAGAGAGGTAGAGAGACCTCCCCGAAGGCCTACAGTTGTCGGGGCTGGGGCAGTCCCAAGTCAACAGCCAGGAACTCTAACCAGGTTTTCTACATGCATGGCAAGCACCCAGCTGCTGGAGCCGTCACCCGCTGCCTCTCAGGCTGTGTGTTAGCAGGTGGCTGAAATCAGGAGACCTGGGCTTTGAACCCAGGAGCTCTGATAAGGATTTAGGCATCCGAACTGGGGTCTTCATTGTTGTGGCAAGAGCCCACCCGATAGTTGTTAATATTATATTGCTTAGGGCACATGGAGACGTCTGTACGCACTTAGCACAGGTGCAGTTTTTCTAGCACAACAGTTTCCCTCCGTGGTTGGTGGAATGCAGGATGCAAAACCCACAGATTCAGAGCGTCATATGGTGTCATTTAACAACAAGTAGTGACCCACTCAGCAGTGGTGGCGTTCACAGCAGTCTCCGACAATTGGGAGTGTGGTGCGGGTGGCTGACTTGTCTTTCAGATTGCTGACTGAAGGGCAGTGTTTGTTGAGTAGACCTTAGAAGGGTTCAGTTATGGCGGCGAGCAAAGAGACCCAGCTAAGAGTGCCAGGCATTGGAGAAGCTGCGATCATCCAAGGAGGAAACCGTGGGGATGCTCTCACTCATTCCCTGAGCAGCTGGAGACAGCATGTCCATTCCGGTCATCGCTGTATCCTCAGAACAAACTGACCGCCCTCAGGAGCTGTCCATTCTGACAGGAGAGGCAGGCAGGAGTGTGTCGCTGAATGTGTTTATGTTAGGCAGTAAGTGCTACAGTGGAAAGTGGGAGGAAGGGGAGGTTGTATTAGGATATCGGAGCCAGCTGGCTCAACAAGCCAGCGCTGCAGTTTCAGTGGCCTCGCCCAACACAAGGTTTTTCCTTTACAAAGTGACTGCGGGATCCTTGCTCCCTCCATTTTACTTCCAGGTTCTCCAAGGTAGAAGGAGAGCAGAGGGAGGGAGCGGGCATGGATGAGCCACTTTGATTCTCACAGAATTCAAAGGGCACCCAACTAGGGTCTGGGGAAGAGGGCTCCAGGCTGAGCAAACAGCAAAGGCCGAAATCCACGAAGCGCAAATGTGCTAGGCTTGTTCCGGGAATAGCCAGGAAACCACTGTGGTTACTGGCAGTAGAAAAGACAGCTGGCAAGACAACCAAGCCCAGGCCACCTAGGGCCTCTGAGGCCAAGAGAAGAAGTGAGAAAATGCAGATGTGTGGGGCCCTGTAGTGTGAAAGCTGCTCTTGATAAAAGCATAGTGAAACAGGAATCCTGGAGGGATCAATAATACTGCTCTGTGTTCTAGAGAAATCTATTTCAAAGCTATTGCCACATCCACTTCTTGTACATTTCTAATGCTTCAGCATGTTTTGTTCCTGTCCCAGACCTTGGAGGTCTAGGTTTTTGCTTCTCACCATGGGTGGGGGGAGGGAGGTACACACCCAACCGGCTCTGAAGCCTGCCCACCACAAAGGCTGCCCATCGACCCCTAGCAGCTTCACACCTGTAGGGCCCTGGCACCTGTGCTGTAATAGGAGCTAACTGCTTCTAGTCGCCTCTGGAGTGTCACACTTGAAGTCAGCTTGGAGGGACTGCCATCAACTCTTTCATCTAGAAAGTCACCAGCAAAGGAACAGAAGGGGGTGGGGCTACACCTGTTTAAATATTCCCGCTTAGCTTCTCAGAAGTTCAGTTCTCAGCTTCTCAGTTGTCTCCTGCACGTTTGCTTCCTGTGGACTCTGTGACACAGAAAATTTTCGCATTGAAATTCAAGGATTTCTGTTGCTTTACTGTGAAATAGTCACCTGGAGTTTTCAGCTTAAAAAAAAAAAAGTGGTGATTCTGGATTGTTTGCTGAATTGAGTTAAGGTTATTCATTGGGCTCCGCCTTGTGGGAGTACTTCTGGCAGAATGGATCTGTGTTTTTATGCAGGCTTAGGATGCCCTCCACCAGTGTGTGTGTGTGTGTGTGTGTGTGTGTGTGTGTGTGTGTGTGCTTAACTCTCTTCTGGCCTGTTTCCCAGACTTGCTTGAAAAGGGTCAGGGGATAGGCTGAAATTAATGATATATGAATACAGAACCCAATTAGAGGTGTCTTCAAAGGAATAATTAGACTAGACTTCCAAGGAGGGGATTAGGAGAAGAAAAGGCTTTGGGCAAATTATACACCGAAGGGAGAAAAAGATAGGAAACAAGACAACCATGAGCGATTGAGGCTGATGAATATTTCAGGAAGTCAGTTTTGATCTCCTTCTCTTAAAAATCACATCATAAAGATCCTGAGGCTTAGCGATGACTGCATGGGGTGAGCGCAGTCCCTGACCTCCGGCCAAGGAGTAGGGATGTGTCTGAGGGATCCTGCCTGGCACATTCTCCTTGCTGTTGCAATTTCACCCTCATCCTCTTCGTGAAACATCTCCACAATTTGGGGCTTTTAGCAAGAACAGCAGCGAACACTTGAGCCGTGCTGGCGGTGCACGGTGTCCACCACACACTGTCGGATTTCCTCGTCTCCACTGTGGTTAAGTCACCTGTGGGGACACTTGTATGCTGTGCTTGCCGCTCAGCCTGGGATCGAGCATTCCTGCTCAGGCATGCTCCAGGAGGCATTGCAGGCTGGCTCCGGTGGCTGGGTGTCGGCTCCTTCAGCCTGTCCCAGCCCTGGCCATCGAGGACACTTGGGAGGTGAAGTGGTAGATGGTTGGGCTTACTTGTGCCTCTCCCTGCCTTTCATTATAAATTATTTCATTATAAAATGGAAATACGTTCACAAGAGCCATCCTGCCCCATAACAATCTATATATGAGGGCCCAGCACTGTGGCCTAGCGGCTAAAGTCCTCGCCTTGAACGCACCACCAGGATCCCGTATGGGTGCCGGTTCCAATCCCACAGCTCCATTTCCCATTCAGCTCCCTGTTTGTGGCCTGGGAAAGCAGTGGAGGACGGCCCAAAGCCTTGGGACCTTGCACCCGTGTGGAAGACCTGGAAGAAGTTCCTGGATCCTGGCTTCAGATTGGCACAGCACTGGCTATTGTGGTCACTTGGGGAGTGAATCATTGGACAGAAGATCTTTCTGTCTCTCCTCCTCTCTGTATATCTGACTTTCCAATAAAAATAAAATAAATCTTAAAAAAAAAAACCCAATCTATATATGAACTTACACAGATTTTAAAAGTAGGTGCTATGTTATCATGGCATTCTCACAAGGACACTAAGAGGTAGGTACAAGGGAAGTGACTTGCTCAAGGTCACCCTGCTAATTAACACCAGAACAGAGATTGGAACTGGCAGTCCCACCCTGAAGGTCATGGTCATGCAAGGACACTAGCGGGGATAGCACTGGACACCAGCAAAATGCCACCTTCCTGTGTATACTTTTTTGTTCTGCTATAGGTGCATATATGGCAACCTCCCCCAGCACTTACTCTGCTCTTTGTTCCCTACTTTGCCCATTAGCTCCGGTGGGCACAAGAGGGCAGGGGGTGGGGCTGCTCCGGTGTGAGGAGCCCTCTGCCCGGGTACCCTGTGTCTCTCCTTGGTGCACATGTTAACATTTCCTGCCAACAAACAAACTTCATTCCACCGGAGGTTGCATCGCTGCAGGCGCCACTGCCTGGCCTGCTTTCTAGGAAACGTTGCCACAGTCCAAATGCCTAAACGCACCGTTCCCAGGTCATCCATCCGCTCCCCTCCCCTTCCCCGCCGGCGCTGCGCTACACTTCGCAGCCTCGGCCACTAGGGGGCAGTGGCTGCCGTGGATCCCCGGGAGCCCGGCGGCTCGGCCATCGCTTGCTCTCGCCTGGCACGCGGCTCTCGGCCGTGGATTAGCGCAGCTGGGGACGTGGGAGCGCGCGGGCCCCGCCCCCGGCGCAGCGCGCCCGGCAGTCGGGGCGGCGAGCGAGCGGACGCGGGGGGCTGCGAGCGGCTGGCCGGGCGGCTGGCCGGTGCGCGCCGCCTTCCCGGAGCTCGATCGCGAGGGGCCCGGCGGCAGCAGCGCAGGGGCTCCGGGCCTCCCGCCCAGGGCTCCGGGCCGCCCGCCAGCCCGTCCGTCCGCCGGTCCGTCCGCCCGCCCGCCCAGGGCTCCGGGGCGCACCATGGCGCTGCGCGCCCGGGCGCTCTATGACTTTCGGTCGGAGAACCCGGGCGAGATCTCGCTGCGGGAACACGAGGTGCTGAGCCTGTGCAGCGAACAGGACATCGAGGGTTGGCTCGAAGGGGTCAACAGCCGAGGCGATCGGGGCCTCTTCCCGGCCTCGTACGTGCAGGTCATCCGCGCCCCCGAACCCGGCCCGGCGGGCGACGGTGGCCCCGGCGCCCCGGCCCGCTACGCCAACGTCCCGCCCGGAGGCTTCGAGCCCGTGCCCGCCGCGCCGCCAGCCTCCTTCAAGCCGCCGCCCGACGCCTTCCAGCCGCTGCTGCAGCCGCAGCAGGCGCCGCTGCCCAGCACCTTCCAGCCGTACGGTGGGGGCGCACAGCAGCCGCTCTACAGCGGCGGTGGAGGCGGCTACCAGGCCAGCCTGGGCAGCGACGACGACTGGGACGACGAGTGGGACGACAGCTCCACGGTGGCCGACGAGCCCGGCGCGCTGGGCAGCGGCGCCTACCCGGACCTCGACGGCTCCTCGTCGGCCGCCGGCGGTGGCGCAGCGGGCCGCTACCGCCTGTCCACGCGCTCCGACCTGTCGCTGGGCGCGCGTGGGGGCCCGGCGCCAGCGCAGCACCATCACGCGTCCGGGGCCAAGAGCTCGGCCACGGTGAGCCGCAACCTCAACCGCTTCTCCACCTTCGTCAAGTCAGGCGGGGAGGCCTTCGTGCTCGGGGAGGCGTCGGGCTTCGTGAAGGATGGAGACAAGCTGTGCGTGGTGCTGGGGCCCTACGGCCCCGAGTGGCAAGAGAACCCCTACCCGTTCCAGTGCACCATCGACGACCCCACCAAGCAGACCAAGTTCAAGGGCATGAAGAGTTATATCTCCTACAAGTTGGTGCCCACGCACACCCAGGTGCCGGTGCACCGGCGCTACAAGCATTTCGACTGGCTGTACGCGCGCCTGGCCGAGAAGTTTCCGGTCATCTCGGTGCCGCACCTGCCTGAGAAGCAGGCTACGGGCCGCTTCGAGGAGGACTTCATCTCCAAGCGCCGGAAGGGCCTGATTTGGTGGATGAACCACATGGCCAGCCACCCGGTGTTGGCGCAGTGCGACGTCTTCCAGCACTTCCTGACGTGTCCCAGCAGCACGGACGAGAAGGCCTGGAAACAGGGCAAGCGGAAGGCAGAGAAGGACGAGATGGTGGGCGCCAACTTCTTCCTGACCTTGAGCACGCCGCCGGCTGCGGCGCTGGACCTGCAGGAGGTGGAGAGCAAGATCGACGGCTTCAAGTGCTTCACCAAGAAGATGGACGACAGCGCGCTGCAGCTCAACCACACGGCCAACGAGTTCGCGCGCAAGCAGGTGACGGGCTTCAAGAAGGAGTACCAGAAGGTGGGCCAGTCCTTCCGCGGCCTCAGCCAGGCCTTCGAATTGGACCAGCAGGCTTTCTCGGCCGGCCTCAACCAGGCCATCGCCTTCACCGGAGATGCCTACGACGCCATCGGCGAGCTGTTCGCCGAGCAGCCCAGGCAGGACCTGGACCCCGTCATGGACCTGTTGGCGCTCTACCAGGGCCACCTGGCCAACTTCCCGGACATCATCCACGTCCAGAAAGGTAAAGGTGGGCCTTGAGAGCCGGTGGCGCACGGGGCTGGAAGGGGTGACTGGGAAGGCAGGGGGTGGGCACTGTGGGTGGTGATGGGGCAGGACTGCCACGGCCAGGGCCTCTGGAGTGCGTTTAGGAGGTGGGTTTGGGGATAGGTAGCCGTCTCCTGCTAGTACCCTCCGGTGTGGGAGCCAGTGCTCTGACAAAAAGACTGAGCAGTTTCTGTGACCAGTCGAGTTGTCCTTGTAGAGTTTGAATGACTGGATAAGGACCTGGAGCTCTGGAATGGTGAGGTCAGGGTGGAACCGAGACCTTGTGAAGCATGCACTTGAACCCCGCAGGGTCGCTCAGGGATGGGTTTCAGGCAGCCCGGAAGGAGTGGGGGAGAATGGGTGGTGCCCTCTCTGCGCCTGCACATCCTCTGGGTTGGGTGGAGAAATTGCACTGGGGCAGATTTTGTAGCCTTGATGGGAGCAGGAGGTCACGGCGAGGGGCCTCCTGAGGCCCTTAGCGCTGTGTCCTGACTGACATGAGGAGCGTGGTGTGGGAGAACAGTGCTGGGAGACTGCACAGAACACACCGAGTGTCGGATCTGAGGCGAGCAGTGCTGGCGTGCCCAGCATCGGGGTTCATTCTATTACGGTTAGTTATTGGTGTCCCCAGCCTGGGGAACGAGCTGGGAATTGAACATTTTTGATTTTGTTTAAGGTCAACGACAGCAGGAAAGCCTACCTGAGTATGCATTGCTTGGTTGAGAGCAGACAGGGAGGTGTGGGTGGCAGGGGGGAGGCGGTCCTGCCTGTGACACCCCAGCGTAGGGGAGCGGGAGGAGAGAGCCTTGCAGGCCGCCCTGCGTGGTGCGGGCAGCCGGGCTGGGCAGGGCTGGCCTTGCGCTGCCAGGCTGGCCGGCTCTGGGCCGGTGCTTCATGCTGAGCTGGGCTCTCGGTTGTCTTCCTGTCAGCCCCTCCGCGGGTGAAGATGCCTAGAGACAGCAGGCTCGCTCCTGCTTCCTTCCGCTCTCGGTTTCCCGCTCCCACGATGGGGAGGGCTCGTGTGTGGGAGGCTTTATATGTCCTGCCTGTGTCCAGCCGTGGCTGCTGCTGAAATGCAGCAGGCTGGACTTCTGCCTTAGTGATTTTTAATAGCCGATAGAAAGTTTTTTACGGTTTGTCGCTGGTCAGCACAGTCCAGGATTGGAGGAGCTGTTTGAACTGTAATGGAGGTGCTGGTGTGTATTGAACCTAATCTGTAACTCCCACCCCCCCCCCTTTTTTTTCTGTGTAAGTTGTCAATCCTTGACTTTCTGGCTGATGTCGGTGGAACTGATGTGAACTTTCACCAAGTTTTTGTTACTATAACGTGTTGAGTTTTTTAAGGCGGAACCTAAATGCTAACATTCCATTGTATTGCATCATGCTAGGTCCAGGCCGGCTGCCTTCTGACAAGTTTTTGTGACTTTAGGCAGATAGCTGGTACGCAGTTGAAAGTGGACAGCGATGAGAGGCCCACGCTGGAGGTGGGAAATTACCTCCTGCAGTCATCAACTCACTGGGCCATACACAGCCTTTGCCAAGTACCCTGCTGCTTACTCTTAAATCAACTTTTTTGTTGTTTGAATCTTGGAACTGGAATTGTCTCCTATTGTTTGGAGTTTGAAAACCCTCCTTCCTTAAAGCAGTACCCTTTTGTGTGGCTTAGATAGGTTCAGGGTTACCAAACCCGGCCCCTAGGAGCCCTGGAAAGAACACCGGGTAATACTCCATGGAGTGTGTGGCTGTTGTCGCCTTGGCGTGTTTTCCACGGAGCCAGCATCCCCCGATGACGTGTCCCGAGGCTGTACTGCCATGAAAGCTGTGGTGTGGAGACCATCTCCCTGTGCCCAGTGTTGAGGGTCTGAGAGGCGGGCTGGCGCCTCCTGAGCGTGTGCAGAACTTATGGTGGAAACAGGCCTCTCAGCTTTCCTCCAGCTTTGACCCAGGGGTGGGCTGCCTCTTCACCTCTGAGATCGCCTCAGAAGCATAATCACATCTCAGGTCTTACTGTGACTTGTGAAAGAGAACAAAGGAAATGTAATTAAAAAAAAAAGCTTTAGCAGCTTAAGTACTTTTTGTCCTAAGTGCTCGGCTTAAAGCTTAGATCCCACGGTACCTCTTGAGTTCTTACTGATCTTCCAGTTTTGCTTTTCTAACGGCACATTAGGAGATGCAGCTCGAGGTGAGATGGAGTGTGGTTCCAAGATGCCTTTTGCTGGCTGAAGCAGTTAAGAGGGCTGTTCAAGCACCCTTAGGCCCCTGTGAGCCACGTGTGACTGCCGGGTTTTACAACAGGGAAAATGTGGTTTGCCCTCCCACACGCCTGCCAGCTGGTGGACAGCAAAGACTTTTCCATCCCAAGGCGGGGCTCTGGCGGAAGATTGGCTCCACTGTAATCATCAACTGTCCTAAGTTTCTCCAACCTGTTAGTTATCTTTTTTAATGGTCTTTCCTGAGTTTTCTTTTTTAATAAACACTGGGTGGAGAGGCAGGTCCTGCTAGGTCCCTCTCAACCCAGCCAGCCTGGGCCTCAGGCTCTGAGTGTTGGTCTACCCTGTGCACGCCCAGCCTGGCTGCTGCTGGCTGTTCCTAAGGCGACTGGTCCCATTCAAAAAACACAGGGCCCCCGCCTGGTGAGGCCCTGGCCGCAGGGCAAGCATGGAAACCCCAGACACTGTGAATGTGGTGGGTCGGCATTTTCTAGCTGTATCTGCTACGGGACAAGGGCTTAAGAAGGATGATTTTGGTGTAAGCACTTCCTATGGAAGTGAAGAAAGCTGTGTGGCTGCATCAGCCGAAAGAGAATTCTGATTCATCAGCAAATGAGGCCTTGGATAAAAACAGCCACTTCAGTTGTGGAGTCAGTGAGGAAAGAAGGCTGTTTTGCTGTGGTTTGGGGTACATGGATATTCAGTGCTTGGTTGGTTTCACAGGCTTCTCACTTTGAAAACCTAGCATGGGAGCGCCTTAAATTCTTTGCTGTTAGGCAGTTGATTGATTAGCTAAGTAGCATGCTCAGGTCTGTCACTGTACATCATCCTGGGGTCTTGTTTACTTTCTGCCCCGCCCGCCGTCTGCCCTGGTAATGCTGTCACTGCTGAGTGTGGAATATACGCAGAATAGCGTGCAGTTCATCATCCGATGCTTGGCACACGGTTTGGTTTTCAGAGATCTTATTAACCCGTGGTACTGAATCAAGCCGACCCTGTATCTAGCAAGTTGGTGTGTTCTTAAAGCTTTACGTTGATGCCTTGGACCCTCCTGAAAGGGAAACACTGAGAAGGTTAGATGGTCTGAGGTGTGGGTTTTTCTGTGTTTATGAACAGGGATGGAATGGCTGGAGGGAGTTCCTGAAAGTGAAATTCCTCGATTCCAAAGTAAAGCTCTGAAGTGTGTTAGATTTGTCAGTAAAATCCAGCTTGCATCGTGAGAAGCCGGAGAGGCAGGACGAGGTGAGGAGGTGGGCAGTCTAGTTTCCTTGGCTCTGAATTGAATGAGGTCATCTGTGCTACTCTTGAAGTGTGCCAGAAAGTAGGCACCATGCCAGCGGGTCTCCCCATCTGCCTGGATAGAATTTCACCATTGTGCCTCTTACCACCACCCGCCTTGGCCTGGTGTCCATCAGACATCAATTAAAGATAGCCAGCGGAGTCCCATAGGGTACGCCAGGTAAGGCTGGGCCACACTGAGCCTTTCCCTGTCTCTGCCCCATTCTCCTGAGGCTAAAAATAGCCTCGAGTGGGTGGTGCCCGGAGTCTGGAGAAACAGGACTGTTCCCAAGCTCGTCTTTATTGCAAAGCCTCTGTGGCTGGAAATCGAGGCCATCCCTCGCTTTTGTTTTAGCCCAAATTTGAACCTGTTTCTCCCCGCCCAGCTTGTTTTTGGTGAAGAGACTTCACTTCTAGCTTTAACCTTTGGCCCAGTTTGTGTTTTCTCAGTGAAAATTAGGCAACCCTTAGGACTTTGGAAACAGATGACTCAGTTCCTCGTTTAAAATGTCCGTGGCATCAGCCACGTGGTCAGGAGCCCTGGGGGAGGGACGTTGCCCCTTGGCACCCTGTCCGCAGTCCCCTGGCCCTGTGCTTTGCCTGACTTTGTGTTGAGCCGGGAAGCCCCCATGGTCATAGGGCAGATGTGAAGGAAGCAGAGGCCTAGGCTCCCCCTGCGCTGCGCGCCCAGGGACTGCGGGGGTGTATGGGGCCACTGGGCCCTCACCCTCAGCTTGGGAATGCTGGGCGGTCTGGTTGGTCATCTTAGGGTTTCTGAGTGCAGTGGCAGAACTCCAACAACTTAGAGATTGTGTGGTTTACTTGTAGATGTGCCACATCCCTTAAACTGTGTTCCTTTTTCTCAGGTTGAATGGAAACCAGTTGTGGCATTGTTTCTGATTTTAAATCAGACTCTAACATGAAGTTAGCTGCAGTGTGCCCCCATGATATCATTCCCTGAATGGTCACAAATAAGCCAGCACCGCCATGCTAGCTGGGCTTGATACAGTTAGATCCAGGTGACACCCAGGCTAGAACCTGCCCACACCATCGGGGGCTGCAGGACGGGGGCAGTAGGAGGGGACTCTGGGAGCTCAGCTCTTGCTGTGCTAGGCTGCCAAGAGCCTGTTGGAGGGAGCTCTCCTGTAGGCAGAGAAGATGGCGCTGGGCCAGGCTCTGGGGCAGTGGGGTTCTCCAGGTCAGGAGGGCGCGGGCAGGGGGCACAGTCTCCCCGTGGTGTGGGGTCTGGGAGAGGCAGGCTAAGGGTGTGGGGAAGCTTGGGCTAGGGTTGTCATACGTCCTTCAGTCTTAGTTCTCCCACTGGTGAAGGGCAAGAAGCACTTCAGGTGTTTTGAAAAGGGAGGCACTCTGCTTTCAGACAGCTCCTGCAGCGTTTTCATCACCCCTGCCCCCACCGACCTGTTTGTGGCAGAACTGCCCAGGTCGCAGTAATGAATGCTGATGTTCGTCAGGTACACACGGAAGTGATGGCAGCAGAGGGACAGAGTCGCAGTCTTGGAGTCCCAGGTTTGTCCTTCACATTAAAGAGTTTAGGTCAGTTGTCTCCTCCCAGCAGAGCCATGTGTGCAGAGGTCGGGGGCCCAGTCGTGGCTGCTCTCAGCAGCGTGAGGGAGTAGTAACAGCGGGGAGTTGGGCTGCACTCCGGATCTGCTGAGTCAGAACTCAGAGTCATGCTGCCCAAACACGAGTGACCCTCAGAAAGTGCCTCCGTGCCTTTGATGTGCTCAGTGTGTGCAGCCACCATTGCAGGTGTTGGGAGATCAGACAGGGTGCTCACGTGGTCAGGTCCCAAGGAGAGGGTAAAAGAGTGGCTTGTTGTGAAGTGAAATGGGGGCTTTTTGCACTGATTTAGGCAAGACTTAAAATGTCTTAAACAGAAATTGTGTTAGAGGGGGAGGGATGTTGGGGGAAAAGATGCCAGAGGGGCTGTTGGCTTGTAGGGTAACCGCCGAGGGGAGTGCAAGATGCCTGGCAGACCAAGAACTGCCAGGCCACCAACAGAGCTGATTGGAGCAGGGCCTGCAGACCAGAGCCCAAGGGCCGTTCCTTGCCTGCATTGAAGCTAAGGATGGTTTTTGTAACTCTGAATTATTCCATTGTTAATGGTTACCTAAGTACCTGTACAGTGACCCTTATTTTGCATCTTGACCTGCAAAGCTAAAATATTGGGGCTAACATTGATGAAGCATGTTAAACTACTGCCTGTGATACTGGCATCCCATAGGAGCCCTAGTTCAAATCCTGGCTGCTCCACTTTCAATTCAGCAGCCTGTTAATGTGCCAGGGAAGGCAGCAGAAGGTCCAAGTACTTAGAACCCTGCCACTCATCCACTCATGTGGGAGACCCAAGGGGGAGTGGTTCCTAGGCTCCTGGCTTCTGACTTAGCCTAGTGCATCCTGTTCATCCTGGCCTTTTTTTTTTTTTTTTTTTTGAAAGGAAAAATTAGAGAAAAAGATTTTTTTATCTGTGGGTTCATTCCCCATATAGCTGGACCAGTCCAAAGCCAGGAGCCAGAAACTTCTTTTGGATCTCCCATGTGGATGCCGGGGCTCAAGGACTTGAGGCATCTTCTGTTGCTTTCCGAAGCTGTTAGCAGGGAGCTGGATTGGAAGTAGAACAGCCAGGACTTGAACTGGCAACTCAATGGGATGCAGAGTCTTAGTGTGCTGTGCCACAATACCTGTCCCCAGCCCTGGCTTTTGTAGCCATCTCGGGTGTGAACCAATGGATTAAAGATCTCTTTCTCTCTTTTTCCTTATCTCTTCATTTTCCCTCTCCACCTCCCCTCCTCATCCCTGTATCTTTCTCTGTAACTCTTTCTCTGTAACTTTCAAATAAATCTTTTTTTTTTAATTAAAAAAAACTAAAATGTTTACCACCTGGTCCTTAAAATGTGTGCTGACCCTTGTGAAGAAGTAGGATAGTGGAGTGGAAGTATGAGGGGAATAGTAATTGTTACTGTAGATCAAGTACTAACTGTGTGATTGGGAGTGTTGGATCTAACAGGCACCTTGTGTCCTGATCCCGTGCTTGAGTGACAAGGTGGCCGAGTGGTGGAGGGGGTGGATGAGAGCCAGGTCGGCCTGAGTTCCTGCCGGCTTGACTCACTGGCTGCTCTCAGCCTTAGCCTCCTCAGGTGTCCCATGTAGCAAACTTCCATTCGGACCTGTGTCAATACTTGTATGTTAGAACCTAGTGGGTTTTTTTTTTTTTAATTTTAAGAGGTTTAAATTTTATTTTTATTATTTACTTGAAAAGCAGAGTAACAGAAATGGAGGAACAGAGAGGTCTTTCATCTGCTGATTCACTCCCTAAATGGCTACACCTGCCAGAGCTGAGCCAGTCCAAATCCTGGAGCTTCTTTTGGGTCTCGCACATGGGTGCAGGTTCTCAAGCACGTGGAGCCATCATCTACTGCTTTTCCAGACACATCAAGGAGCTGGATCAGAAGTGGAACAGCCAGGACTCAAACCAGCACTCATGTGTGATGCCAGCACCATAGGCTGTAGCTTTATACACTGCCACAGCACTGGCCCCAGTGCCTAGTGTTTTATTTAAGCATCACTAGCTACTGTATTGATATCCTAGGGCTGCTGTGATGAGTTATCATAAGCCAGAGAACTGGAAGTGTGACATGTGGGTGTTGACCGTGCCTGCTGTAAGGCCAGCCTCTGCTGGCTGTTGATTGCCCGTCTTCTCTGGCCTGCACCCGATCTCTGCCTCTGTCTGCATTGGCACTGTGCATTCTCTCTGGAGAGATGTCTCCTCTGTTTCGCATTTTTATTTCTTTTTATTGAAAGGCAGAGATAGAGTTTCGCTGTGCCCACAAGGGCCAGGACTGGGCTAAGTAGGGACAGGAGCTCAGTTCCGAGCTTTGGTGTTTTAAGTCTCATATTATAAAAGTTGGTGTGTCTCTGGGTGCTTTATTTTGCCTTTAGTTGGTTATTTTGATGATGTCCCACAGGAAGTCCAGATGCGGCCAGAGTCTGCCAGTGATTTAAAGGATTTTTAAGCTCTCAAGATTAAAAAAAAAAAGAACTTATTGTATTGAGAGAAGCAGGAACCCACAGGGCTGAGCAGGCTGCCCTTGGTTTTTGCACAGCCAGTGTAGGAAGTGCCCACAGAGCCTGGTGGCCCTCAGGTGCTGCTGTGAGGCGCCACTGGTGATAGCAGGCACAGTGGGCATGACCCATCAAGTCTTGTGCTACTGCCCTGTTAGTCCCACTGTGGCTTAGGTAACAAGCTGGGACAATGGAACTTAAATTTCAGCTAAAAACCAGACATCATTTGGCAGGATTTCTGGAAACAAAGAAATAGGTTGCCTGCAGCCCTGTCAATAGCCCTCACTCAGCCTAGGATCCGGGAGGGTCCTAGCTACTCTATAGAGGAACTGCAGTGTGGAATTCTCTCAACTTGGGTCTCCGTAGCCTTTCTTGACTCACATCCCACCTTCGGTTATTAGGTCCCAGAGGGTCTGGTGCATGGAGTAGCAGCTAAGCCTCTGTGGCACCAGCGTCCCAACAGTGCGAGTTCCACCTGCTCCATTTCTGATCTAGTTCTTTGCTATTGCAACTAAGAAAGCAGCAAAGGATGGTTAAAGTCCTTGGGCCCTTGTTCCCAGGTTTGGAGCAGCCCAGCTCTGGCCTTTGCAGCCATTGGGGGAGTGAGATCTCTCTGTAAATCTGCTTTTCCAATAAAAATTAAAAATTTAAAAGAAGACTCAGATCTTTAAAAAAAAATTCTTCCAAGGGTCACTCTTCATTCCAGGACCTTTGCTGTACATCAAAGGTCGACCAAGCCCGGAGTACTGGCAGCTCGGTGTCTGGTCCTGCCGTGTGCGTGCAGGTGGGTGCCCGCATACTCACCCCAGGCAACCAGCAAGGCGGAAAACAGAAATTCTGAGCTGCAGTTCTTGGGCATCCGTTGTGTTCTCTGAGTTTTTCACCATCCAAGGGGTTTTACTTTACACAATCAATGACTTCTACCTCATTTTAGTAAGAGTGTGTTGATATGAGATCTTTCAGAAAAGTAACAAAACATACTTTTCCTCTTCCATATTTTAAAGTCTTCTTCTGTATTTACTTGACAAAACAGCATTTTCACCCTCGTAGCCAAAGACTGTGCTGAAATTCGCGCACACGGCATTGGCAGAATCCCCCTGGAACTGTCATCCCAGTAATTTTAATATTTAATATTCATTAGGCTGTGTAAAGAGCTCTTATGCACAGACATATGTAAGGGAAATTTCCCAGCAGTGAATGGCTTGTTTCACCAAGTAAGCCACTGGAGATGTAGTTCCATGAATCCCCCGTCGTTTCTGGAGCAAGGTGTGCTATGGCGATGTGTGTGCATGGCGGGTTTGTCTCGAGGGTTTAGGCTCAGTGAATGCTGCCTTCACCCTGCATGTCATTCTCTCCTACACAGGAGGTGACTGCTGAATGAAGCTGTAAGGGCAGCCGGTTTAGGACACAATAAGGTTCTTTTTTTTACCTCGAATAAATTAGTTGTATTTTCAGGTCCAAAGTAAGCTTAGAGGCCTGGATTCTTATTGATTAACCGATTAAAGAGACAGAAAGCATGCACACTGTCACCCAGAGGTTCATTCTCTGGATTCCTGCAGTGACCGGGACTGGGCCAGGGCTGAAGCCAGGAGCCAGGAACTCAGTCCTGGGCGCCCATGGGGAGGTAGATACCCAGCTATGGAAGCTGTCACTGTGACCTCAGGGTCTGCAGGGACAGGCAGCCACACTGCCATCAGGCGCTGGAACCAGATGTCCAAGCCAAGCACCCCAGCATAGGACATGGGTCTCTTAACTCTTGGCTGAATGCCCACGACAAGGCCTGGATTCCTAAAGTAACAGCCAGGGCTTTTCTCGTATGCAGGTTATTAGCCTTGTCTTGACCCTTTTTTAGCCATTTAAAGAATGGTCCTTAAGTTCTGTCTGTTGAGGCCAGCACTGCGGTATACTAGGCTAGGAAACCTCTGCCTGCAGTACCAGCAACCCATCTGGGTGCCTGTTTGAGTCCTGGTTGCTGCACTTTCTGTCCAGCTCCCTCCTAATGCACCTGGGAAAGCAGCAGTGGATGACCCAAGTGCTTGGGCCCCTGCACCCCTGTGGGAAGCCTAGAGGAAGCTCCTGGCTCCCAGCTTTGGACCAACTCGGCTCTGGCCAGTGCAACCATTTGGGGAGTGATCCATTGGATGGAAGAGAACTCTGTCTTTGTTCTCTGTAACTCTGAAAAATTACATCTGTTAAAAAGTTCTATTTGCTATTCATTGCATTTCCTGAATCAAAACTGAATTTTCCATCAATGCATCTTTGAATTTTGGTACATTAAGTGCCTTCAGAAAGGTGCTTTCAGGATCAGTACTGGCACCCTTCAGAGCTGAGCAGTCTGATCCAATCTTGGCACTCAGTATGTCCCAAGGGAATGAAGCTTGCCAGGCTCAGGAGTGGTTAGCGGGTCACTCATCTATGTCCCTTAGGCTTCTCTGTGGATTGCTGCCAAACCGGGGGCTGTGAGGTGCCAGGGCACTGTCTGTTATGCCAGGGCCAAGGGCACCGCCCAAGATGGGCAAGCCCAGGCTCATGAGCAAACTGGACAACATGGCTAGTCAAATTATTTCATCTCCCTAACCTTCACTTTTCTGCTCCCACCAGAAAATGGGGTGGGGAGGTTGCATGCCCTTCTTCTGGGGCAAAAGGAGAGACGGTGAGACCCAGAGCCCAGGTGGGTGCAGAGCCTGTGTGGTGGCCCCCCTTGGGACAGCGGGTCACGTCCTGTCATGGAGGCTGATGACTGCCCTTGGTTCTCCACTGGAAAGGATCTGAAAAAGCCACTCCCAGAGCACAGAGCAGGAAGGGTGATTGCTGAGTGGGTGGAGACCCAAAGGAAGGCATGGAGGGCGATGGGAGGGTAAGAAAGGGCCCAGTTCACCGCATTAGCACTTTCTTTCCACATTTTACTTGTACCAGGACATCCAGTGGTAGCAGAGAGGAGATTCTGCTGGGCCAACCCCCTCGCTGTCCACCTGCCACGCCACGGCTTCCTGGGGGAGAAGCCATCCAGTCAGTGTTGTGGGCTTGTGCATGATCTCAAAATTCAAGTGTTGTTTGTTTTGTTTTGTTTTGTTTTGTTTTTCCTGAAGAAGATACAGCCTTTGAATGCCTGCTGCTTAGTGCTTGGCGCACAGGTTGGACTGGATGAGGCCTGGTGGAGAGCACTTGGGGGCCAAGGAGGTGGTCGAGAGGGGCAGAGAGAGGGGAACCTGACAGGAGGCAAGACGGCTTCCCCAAGGGCCCTGGTCAGAAGGCCAGACGCTGACTGTGCTAGCGGGTTTGTTCCCTTGTCTGTCTGTCACTTCCTGCATCAGAAGTTGCCAGCGAGGTTGCCTCTCCTGAGAGGGAGACCTAGAGGAAAGTGGTGTGATGTGCCTACTGGCTCTACCTGTGGGGTGCTGGGTGTGTCCCCTGACAGGTGGGGATGCTGGGTCTTCACTCCTGGCAGATGATGTGCTGTTTGAATACTGGAGAGTTTCGGAGCACGGCCCTGACTTGCTGCGTCACACACTGAGTGTCTGAGAAGGGCTCTCTGGGTTCTGAGTCCGTTAAGGTAATTTTATTAATGAACCTTGTCATGAGTCAATTGTTTGGGTTGGTTTTGTATTCATTGCAAACAGAAGTAACGTAATCCCTGTAAAATTGAGTACATATGCTTTATACTCAGGGGCCTGCTTGTCTGTTGCTTTGTTCTTGTTCACCAGTCTGAGCATGTTTCAGAACTTTGTAGGACACAAAGGAAAAAGATGGGAAAGGGTGGGTGGTGAGTTTAGGACCTCAGGTTTTCTATAGAGCTGGGTTTGAGAATGGAGAAAGGGGCGAGGTCAGAGTATCCTGTTTTGAGCCTGGGCAGCAGGGGAAGTGTGGAGAAGAGCCCTGTTTAGAATGTTGTACACACTGAGCCAGTCAACCTGAGAACCCAGGAGGTTTTAATAACAGGTTTTGAAGCAAGGCAGAAATGTTGGTTTAATTTTTCCTTTGACCTCTCAAACTGTGGAAGGGGAAGGATCCTCTTTAGCAGTCAGTAGCAGGGTTAAGTCCTAATTGTCTTTTGTTGGTTTTTATTTGAAAGGAACAGTTGCAGAGACGAGAGAAAGCACTTCCATCTACTGGTTCATTTGCCGAATGGCTAAGTGGCTGGGTCTGGGCCATGCTGAAGGCAGGAGTTTGCTCTGGGTCTCCCACATGGGTGTAGGAGCTCAAGACCCTGGGCCATCGTCTGCTGCTTTCCCAGGTGCATTAGGAGGGAGATGGATCGGAAGTGGAGCAGCCATTGTATCAGAAGGCTTAACCTGCTACGTCATGACACCAGCTCCACCATTGCCTGTCTTAATACACTGACTGCCAGTTGTTGCCCATGAAGAGGACAGAGGGTCCCCTCTCAGAGGGTGTGCTGGATGATGTGGCCAGTTGAAGGAGCTGCGGACTGCCAGGCAGTAGGCCTGGTGGGGTCAGGAATTAGCTGTGGGCCTTTGGGCAAGCCCTGGTACCAAAATCTCTTCTAAGGCCCTTTCGGCAACAAGGTAAATTAAATCCAGTGTGGGAATCAGTTCTGCCTGGCCTTTGCTGGAGGCAGTCTTGCAGGACAGGCATGATAAAGGACAGCCTGGGACCATGCTCCTCCTGCAGGGAAATGGTCTCAGGTTGAGCGGCCTTGACATGCTGTGCAGACACTCTCATGATTCGCCAAACTTAGTGGAGAGGGAATTATGTTCCCACCTTTCTCACTTCAGGAAGAGACTGTGGAGAGGAGCTTCGTGCCCGCCCCTCCTTGCTGATAGAGCTGTGTTGGGAGGCCACCCCTGCAGGCAGAGGCAGCTCAGGTGACTTCTTCCAGGTTGTGGTCCCTGTGGTTCACTGTTGAGGCCTCCCTTGCTGGAGGACCAACTGCTGCCCTTCAGGGGCACCTGAGGAGTTGAGCTTTAGGAGTGTGAAGTGGGGAAGGCAGGTGGCTGCGTGTGTCAGCCGCTTCTAGAACTGTGTTCCTGTGGACTACAGCAGTTGCTGTGGGAATGTTTTGCGTTTTAAGGAGATAGTCAATACTGCTCTGTATTGTCAGTCCCTTCTTATTTAGTTAGAATTCAATGTATGCCAGAATTGCCTTTTTTTTTTTAGATTTATTTATTTATTTGTTTGAAAGGTAGAGTTGTAGAAAGAGAGAACAGGGACGAGATGGATCTTTTTATCTGCTGGTTCGCTCCAAATGGCCGCAATGACTAGGACTATGCCAAGCCAAAGCCAGGAGCCTGGAGCTTCTTCTGAGTCTCCTGTTTGGGTACAGAGGCCCAAACATTCGGCCCATCCGCCACTGCTTTCCAGGCTACAGTAGCATGGAGCTGGAGCGACCAGGACTCGAACCTGTGCCCATAAGGGATGCTGGCACTGCAGGTGGGATGGCCTTACCCACAGGCTGCAGCAATAGCCCCATATTGCCTTTCTCTCCTGAAAGCTTCGTGTGTCCATGTTGTTCCAGGTACAACTCACACCTGTCCCTCGGCTGGAGGCAGTTCCGTGGCCATGAACTTTTGGCCTTCATCCCCCTGCCCTACAATGCCTTGCCTCTGATGGCTCCTTGGGGGAGGCCTCACCGTGGGTGTTACAGGCTCTTTTGTTTATTTTAACGATGACTTTGACCAGAGACCTCATTGTTTAATTCTTCTCCCTGTTTTTTCATTTCCCCCTCCCTTTTGGAAAGCAGTGGGTCCATAGTGAAGTTTATGAAGGGAGAGGGCCTGACTGGAGGAGGCCGGTTCCTCCTAAATTAACCTCCTTATTTTTAAGGAGAGCACTGGAATCTTTGCCTGTTTTTATATTGACTCCATGATAAAAATGTGTGGTCTTGTTCAGTGAATTCTGGGCATCATTTTTCGCCTTGATTTACACTCCTCTGGGGTTTGGTTTTTAAAAAAATATTCAGTACGGCTGAGAGAATGCTTAGCTGAGACTGCGTGCTTTGTTACAGGCCTGCAGCTGGCCGGGTGGTGCCTCCACAGTTATTGCTTAAGCAGCTCCAGATTAATCTTTAAAGCTGCATTGGGAGCCGCAAGCCTGTGACGAGCTCACTGTGCCCCCGCGGTTTTCTTCACCAGTCTCCCCATCCTCCCTGCTGCTTTGCGCTGATGGTTTTGCTCTTGGCTTTGCTCATGACATTCACAAATACCTGCAGTGGCAGGCGGGACTGGACCATGCCAAGGCCAGGAGTTCACGTGGGTCCCAGGGACCCAGCTGCTGGAGCCACCACTGCAGCCTCCTGGGTGCTCATTAGCGGTACGCTGGAATCTGGAGCAGGGCCCAGGACTTGACTTGGCCGTTCTGCTAAAGATATGGGCGTCCCCAGTGGCAGCTTAGCCCCTGCACCTTTAAAATTGTAAATATGGGGCCCAACACAATGGCCTAGAGGCTGAATCCTTGCCTGGCATCCCGTAAAGTGCTGGTTTGTGTTCTGGCTATTCTACTTCCCATTCAGCTCCCTACTTGTGGCCTAGAAAAGCAGTAGAGGATGGCTCAAGGACTTGGGACCTTATGACCTTTACCTGTGTTGGGGACTCCTGGCTCCTGGCTTCGGATCACCTTAGCTCTGGCTGTCGCCACCACTTGGGAAGTGAACTAGCAGATGGTAGACTTTTCTCTTTGTATCTCCTTCTATGTATATCTGCCTTTCCAACAGGAAAATAACATCTTTTAAAAAAAAAATTGTAATGGGGCCCGGCAGCGTGGCCTAGCGGCTAAAGTCCTCGCCTTGAACGCCCCGGGATCCCATATGGGCGCCGGTTCTAATTCCGGCAGCTCCACTTCCCATCCAGCTCCCTGCTTGTGGCCTGGGAAAGCAGTGGAGGACGGCCCAATGCTTTGGGACACTGCACCCGCGTGGGAGGCCCGGAAGAGGTTCCAGGTTCCCGGCATCGGATCAGTGCAGCACCGACCCGTTGCGGCTCACTTGGGGAGTGAATCATCGGACGGAAGATCTTCCTCTCTATCTCTCCTCCTCTCTGTATATCTGACTTTGTAATAAAAATTTTAAAAATCTTTAAAAAATAAAAAAAAATTGCAATGATAATGTATGAAGTCTAGAAGCATGTACTGCATTCCTGGTCAGACAGTTGTCAGGTCAGCTGTGAGGGCAGAGCCATTTACAACCAGATGTGAATGCTGCTTGTAGTAGTAATGCTATTTCACATCTCAGCACTGCCTGCAATGGTTGGATTGGGAAAGTGTGTTCCCACATTTCCTGGAGGAGAGCAGGAAGCTTCCTGGGACGCAAAGAGACTGTGTGGGTCTGCCCCCAGGCGTTTGAAGCCTGTTGCTGTAGTTCATAGTTGTGGCTCCAGCTATTAAAGAAAGCCCTGCCCTGTGTTTCTGTTTACTCGCAGTCAGTGAACAGTAAGTTACCTTCCCCAGTTGACTCTCTGTCTGTTAAAATGCATATGGGGAAAGCTAATTGAAGGATTGTGAGATGAATCTTTTTAAAAATAAAAATTAATTCCCTTGTGGAAAGAACTATGCTTTAAAAGTTTTTATACAATTTTATTCAGCTTGAGTTTTTGAAGGCCCTCAGAGTTGCCCTTGTGAATATTAACAGCGCACTGCTGTTCTCTTCTTGGTTAAAGGCAAGGCTGCTGTCTTTTTGCCCCAGGATCCTGTCAGCAGGACCTCCCCCTCCTTTCTGTGTGTGTGTGTGTGTGTGTGTGTGTGTGTTGCTACCCAGTTGTTTCTTGTTCATTGTCTTTCTTTTTCAAGTAGATCTGGGAGATAATTTTACCTGAAAGGAGTTACTAGATTTGTTGTTGTTGTTGTTGTTTTAATGTGCTCTAAATTCGTGGGTGCAGAGGCCAGCATTGTGCAGCAAGTTCAGCTGCCACTTGGGAGGCTGGCAAGCTGTACTGGGTGTTAGCTAATGCACCTGGGAAGGTGGCATACAGGGTTCAAGGGCATGGGCATCTACCATCTACATGGAAGACCAGGATGGATCTCTGGGCTCCTGGTTTCAGCCTGACTTGCTCCCAGACACTGTGGCCATTTGGGGAATGAACCAGCAGATAAAGACCTGTCTCTCATGCGCTCTGCCTTTTGAATGAGCAATTAATTAAAAGATAATGAAGTCATGTTCAATTTTATGGAAACGTAGTCTTCCTGATTATACACAACTTTTTTATCCCTTTATAATATGCTACTTAGTACTTTTGTTTAGAGTCTTAATTATTTCATTTAGATTTATTCAAATTCTTAATCATTTCTGGATGCCTTGTCATCTCAAAAAATAATGCTGAGCAGCTCAAACAGGAACTTCTTAAAAATACATATATATATGTCCATGTTCCATGTATGTGGTTCCTATCTATGCTGCTGCCATCCTGATATATCATGCTATTGCGTCAAGTGGGTTAATCTGAAGTTCCAAGTGGAATTTTCTTTGTGTGCCTTCTCTTCTAAATTGTCCTGTCCTTCCTAGTTTTCAGGCTAATTTCTTTTCCTTTCTTGTCTTTTTTTTTTTTTTTGCCTGTAACTCAACTTGCATTGCAACAAAGCTGGTGTAGAGATTACATGCAAATGTGCTTGGTTTGTGATTCTCAATTTCTGTCATCTTCCAATTGGATCTAAGTAGAGAGATACAGGGGAGGAAAGGAGGAACAAAAGAGACCCACTTCTCAATCTGAATTTGGCCTTAGGTTTTCAAAATGAAGATTGTACATTTTTTTTAATCCATGTTTTGCTTTGTGACACTCTCATTTGACTAGTACAAAGGTAAAGAGAATCAGACATCTTGTGAATAAAGGGCTTTGCAAACACAATTAGTAAACTGAATGAAACAAGATTCCAGGGGAAATTTCAAAACCCCAAGCTGTTTCTTTTACATACTCACACAACAGAACAATCACCTGCAACTTTGCAAGGAAGACCCCGGCACAGGTGCACTGGGGGTTTGGCAGCTCAGGCCCGCACAGCACCCTGCTCTCCCTGGGCCCTTAAAGCTGTCTCCCAGGTTCTTGCTGCACAGCCAACACTTGCTGCCTCCAAGGTTGTGCTTTAGCAGGAAGCTGGGGTCAGAACTGGAGCCAGGACTTCAACCAGGCACTCCACTATGGGTCATGGAAGATTAACTGCTGGGCCATTCGATCACCCCTGTGCTATTCTGAAGGAAATTTAGAAACCAGCATCTTCCTTTTCACCATTGAGTAAAGCTAAAGATTGCTGAAGCACAGACTCCATGCTTCCTTCCTCCTCCTCGCAGGCTACCTTGCCTTCCCCATGCGTTGCATCCTCGCTGTTTCTTTCTGCCTGCTTGTCTTTTCGCCTGGTTTACCAGAGCACTGCACGGAGTTGAAAAGTCTGGTTGTGTCGATGTGATGTGATTGGTGCTTCCCAGGAGCCTGTGACTAATCCACATTGCGCCCCTTAAGCATCCTAAGCCTTTAGTGCCCTCGCCTGCCTGTACTCCTGGGAGAGGCTGCACTGGAGCAGCCCAGCCAGCACCACAGGTGCCCACCTCCCTGCCAGAAGGCTGGCACGCTTCTGGTGCCATTCATATCACAAGATCAGGTTTCAGACTCATTGATCCCCTGGAGGGTAAGCGGTGGGTTCTGCCTGCTCTGTCTGGTACTCTGGCTGTGGGTGTCCAGTGGGACCAGAACCAGGCAGGTGTGTCTCACTCCGTGTCCGCCTCATCAGTCTGGGGTCCCCCATGCTCCAGCCATGCATTCAGTTTGGAAGAACAAGACACGTGCCTGGCCAGCCTGGAGGAGGGTGCTCTCCAGGTGGAGGCCGAGGACATTGCCAGGCATCCTCCCTGACCCTGGTGTGGTTTCCAAAACTTATGTTCCAAAATGTGTTATTGTTTTCACCTGCAGGAGCTCTTACCAAAGTGAAGGAGAGTAGGCGCCACGTGGAGGAAGGCAAGATGGAGGTACAGAAGGCCGACGGCATCCAGGACCGCTGCAACACCATCTCTTTCGCCACTTTGGCCGAAATCCACCACTTCCATCAGATTCGAGTAAGAGACTTTAAATCACAGATGCAGCATTTCTTACAGCAGCAGATAATATTTTTCCAAAAAGTGACCCAGAAGTTGGAAGAAGCTCTTCACAAATATGACAGTGTTTAATGACTGGACAATGGATTGTGTACTCTTTTGTTGTTGTTGTTCAATTAAAGGATAATTCTGCGGGAGAAAAAAAACTGCTATCAAAGAGCTGTTGCCAGCTAACAGTGGTGGCACAAGGATGGCTTTGTGCTCAACTGAAACCCAGCTGAGTATAGAATTATGGAGGAAAGAAAGAGTTCATATGGTCATATAATAGGAACAGTACCACGCATTGTAACTAAATTATACTATGTATGCCTACACTACCATTGTAACTTTTGGAATAATGATTATACTATTTGCCTTATTGCTTTTTCCAAGTATGGGTATTTTAGTGCATACTTTGTAGACCTCAGAACCCATGAAGGGTCTCAAAGAAGCTGGCTGGATCAAAGCCTGCTGCGGATGCCTTTTTACTCTCATAGATTGGGGTTACCTAAATTCAACCTGTTCTCTGTTTACAAACTCCAACTAGAGCAGCTATGCGACTTTGTGCCTTTAGACTCTTGGTTTTTCTTTTCTCCCCTCCCTGAACCTCCTCTTCGTAAGTCATTTGAGATGGAGTGAAAGACCAGTACATACCGTGACACACTGATGATAACCTCATGTTGGCAGTGGGGTTGGGGCGGGGAGGATCGACTGCCATCAGATTGCATGGCAAACACTACCTCCTGGTAAGATGCTGGCGAATGCCAAGGAGGGAGACTGGAGGCTCGTCTTTGGCTGTGAAATCCATCAGGGAAGACACGGGGCTGCTGTATTCCCTTAGAGGGGACAGTAGCATAGCCTCTTCACACAGGTGCCCGAGGCTTTGGCATGGAGGTTTCAGCAGAGCCGTCTTGGAACAGGCAGGAAGAGGAGTCTGGCCCATCAGGGGGTGCAAAAACAGTATCAGTGACGACACACGCTCGGTTTCAGTTCTTGGAAGGGCTTGGTTTTTCTTTTCTCCCTCTCTCTCTCTTTTTTTTTTTAACCTTGAAGATTTTTTTTTTTAATGGATCTACACTGTTAACTGATTGAGACTCCACTGTGATTTCACTCGTTTACTTAATTAAAAACTTTCAGGGATGTCTGTAAATTTCAGTGTTATACATGATGCAAAGTGATGTTGGTTGATCTAAGGAGGGACCAGAAATAATTCCTACTATTCCAGATATTCAAGGAAGAAAAAAATATTTATACTGTGTTTAAAAAAAAAAAGGATTGATAAGTCCTCCCCATCCCCCTAGCACACGTATCCTTAGAAATGATTTTTAAATATATTCTTTTACTCTTTTTTAAAGGAAACACAAATAGCTGATAAATACCAAAAAGATTCAAAAGCAGCTTAATTTAAAAAGCACAAAGAGGTTTCTGGCTGGAAGTGCCAAAATCTCAGATGTTTTTGATAGTTGCTGAGCTCAATGATAGAATTCTTTACAGATCTCAAAACTGTCACTGAAAGGTTCAAGTACCCGCTGTTGATGAAGTCAGACTTAGGCCACCTCCCAAATCCTTGGGTACCGAACTGGTAACGCGGAAGTAAGGAGGCCGGTCCGAGCCGTGGGCAGGAGCCGTGATGGAGGAGAGACCACCTGCAGACAGTCTAACCAGGGTGGGTTACTGCAGCAGTCACTCAGCGGCAACATTGGCGCTTTTTAAAACAAGTCTCACATGGGCTGTAATTTTAAGATCAGATTATCGTCATTTTGATCATCCGTCCAAATTTTGTACGTTAGCTTACCTGGAGCCAGATTCACATCACATGGCTTTGTCTTTGCTACAGATTTGTGCAACTGTCACCAAATACATCATTCTCTAAAAAAAGAACTTTGATTTTCATCTGCAACAAACTAAAACACAGCCTAAGCAAAACTCATATCTAAGAGTATTAATTTTATTGCAGAACTGTGGAGGCTCTAATTACAGCGTTTCATTTGAGTCTGTATGGGACAAGCAAGCACTCTGCTTCTCGATGATTTGAAAGTCACTTTCATATGCCTCTTTACTTTGATGGTGATTTGATTTTTCTTTTCTTTCTATTTTTTTTTAAGTAAAATCACTAAACTTGTACAATGGAAGCATGGAAGTTACCGAACATGTCTGTGACTGTGCTTTAGCCAGGGGGGACAGAGCTTTGATTAAAGAGGAGTACAAGGAAATATGAAGTCATGCTGCCTACTTCTAAGAGAACTGAGTTTCTTCATAACGACATGCCATTACAATTCCACTGATTTGTAAGGGGCTTCAGTTAATTCTGCGGGGAAGGACACCAGAGTTATCAGCGTTCATTTTCATCTATCTGCTAACGTTCTTGGTCCTATTGAAACATTTCAGTATAGAAAGATACTGCAATGTTAATACCCAAGAGAAAAGCCATTATCATGCGTATGCTGGTCAGGATGATCAGTTTGAGACAGTTTTTTTTTTTTTAAATAAAATATCATACCCTTCATGCCATAATTTGTCTTTATTTCTGTGCTTTGTAATTCTGGTGTGTGATGTGTTTATAATGTGAGGGTGTACCCCTGAGCCTGGTTTGGGTATGTTAATTACAGATGGAGTTGATGATGTGCTGTAGCTCTAATGCAACAAGACTGGTTCTACAGCCACCCACCATCATCCCATTACCCTGACAGGCTGCTGTAGCTGGAGGTACCACTCACACCCAGAGTGAGGGGGCACGCTGAAAGTTGAAACACAGAGCCAGTCCACATAGACTCAACAAGTACCTGTCCTGATTTTCTGGCTCTTTGCTGGTAGTTGTCTTGTATCTATTCCTAACAATACGGCAGATTTTTAAATGGAAGATTTCAGTCGTCTTACATTTTGCTGCTGTTCTCATAATTCAGGACTTGAACAATGTTCTCCTCTGTCAGGTCAAACTTGTAAAGTTCATGTGTAAACCTTGAAGTTTTATCTGTTGGTCATTGCTTTAGCTGTGTTTTTGTTTTTCATTTATGTCTTCATTTTTTTCAGAATGAAATACCTTTAAATCCATAGATAGTATCCAATTTTCTCCTTTTCCCACTTTGTCTTCGGTTAACAGAATAGGTAAAACAGGGTACTATTTATTTGTAGCATAGGCATATTGGATTTTGTTTTTTCTTCAAAATGTTATGATTAGCACAGATCAACTGTGTATATCTTTTTAAAAAATAAACAAAGATTGCTTTATTTCTCAGCTTCAATACAATATAATTGTTTTTTCTCCAGTTGTCAAGGAGGCATTCATTTAATGTGAGACGGACACAGAGAAGAGTGGGTCCTGTCAGCTTCCGTCTGCAGTGGCCGTGTGAATTGTTCCTGTGAAACTGCATAGCTGATTTGATTCACTGAAAACCATGAGCTGGTTAAGTCTGTGCTTCAGTTAGGTGCATCAGTAACTCAGCATAGAGCAGTCACCTGAGAAGTATTTTGACATACATTACTGTGAATCCAACAATAAATACTAGAAGGTGCTTGCTTGAGCAGAGTTCTTCACACATCATGCTGGGTGGCAGAATCAGGCTGGCCCAATCCCCTCTGAGCCAAATGATGACCCTGGTGCATCCCGCAAAGGGCAGCTAGGAACCCAGCTTGTGCTTTGGTGGTGAAGTGTTCTCTTGTACCTATTGGCCAGTATCTCCTTGTCCCTTTTGTTTCCTTGTAACCTGGCATTCATGGCATCTTCCAGTATCTTCTCTGCCCTGGCCATTTTTCAGTTCACAGATCAGCTTGGATTACTGGTTGTGTGGAACAAATCGCTCATGGTTTGGGAAGACACATGAGAAGGAGGTGTTCTCTTAGGATATGCAAGGGAAGAAAGGAATGACTGCTGCCTTTAACATGAGCTTTAATGAATAGCCCTCCTGACAACCTAGGAGGAAGATTTCCATGTCCAGCTTAAATGTAAACTTTTCATTTTATTTGAAAGACAAGAAGATGTGTCTTCCTAATGC
The DNA here is from genome assembly GCF_030435755.1 of Ochotona princeps. Lineage (NCBI taxonomy): Eukaryota > Metazoa > Chordata > Mammalia > Lagomorpha > Ochotonidae > Ochotona > Ochotona princeps. Next base: position 13,046,755 of record NC_080854.1, on the reverse strand, counting down.
TGACTCACTCCCCAAATGCTCATAGCAGCCAGCACTGGGATAGGCTGAATCCAGGAGTCCAGAACTCCACCTAGGTCTCCCACACGGGTGGCAGGGACCCAAGCACTTGAGCTAAAGCTCTGCCTCCTAAGGTAAGTGCCTGAGTGTGAAGTGGGAGCAGTACAAGGACTCAAACCTAGATGCTGCAGGATGGGATGTGGCTGTTCCAAGCACCGACTCGACTGCTCTGCCACACACATGTCCGTGTCCAGCTTCTCTTGAAGACTTAAAACCAGATTTTGTATCTCTTACCCGGAATCACACAAACTGGATGATGGAACTGAGGTTCAACTTTGGGATTTAGCTTTGTAAAGTGGATGATCCTGGAGGGTACCTCCCTGCTTTCCAGAACTTCCGTGGCGCCTTCCCAGGTCCTCTCTGCTAGACTGGCAAAGATTCTGTCATCTTTGGGCACTGTGTACAGAGTCTCAAAGGCAGCCCTCTCAGGATCTTTGCATCTGTTTCTGCTGGGAAGTAGGTGAGCCTACTGGAGACTGGGCCACACAGCAGCTGTGACCTAGTGCTGTTCCTCCTCTACCTCCACACAGGTGTAAGTACGTTTCAAATGCTACAAGAAGACTGTGCAGAGCTGACCTTGTGTTGTAGCTGGTTAAGCCATTGCCTGGAATGTTGGCATCTCCTGTGGGCGCTGGTTCAAGTCCAGGCTGCTCCACTTCTGGTGCAGCTCCTGCTAATGTACCTGGGACATCAGCAGAAGATGGCTGGAGGACTTGAGCTCTTGTCACCTATGTGAGAGATCCAGATGAGAGTTCTGGGTCCTAGCTTTGGCCTGACCTTGGCTCAGCTGCAAGCATTTGGGGACTGAACCAGTGAATGAAGATCTTTGTTTTTCCCTCTCTCTAACTCTGCCTTTCAAATTAAAAAAAGAGAAAAAGTCACTTAAAAAATACAAGGAAGATCCTTGACAGAGCTATGGGTGTAATTTCTCTGGGACAGAGTTAGGGTTAGCAGTATCCAGAACATACTGGTTTGCAGATGGGAGCCCTTGGGAACTCTGAAGTAGTAAGCTCTGGGGGTCTGAGGAATGATAGGGTAGGTTGTGGATGCATACTGCTGTGTTTTAGTTTCTGGGCTCAGAAACTAAAACTCAGCAGGGGAAAGCAGACCTGCTACTCCTGCTGAGGCCTGACTGGGGGTCATGTCTGTAGCCTTTCCAGGAGTCTCAGGCCCCTCCCACTTTATCCATGCCCCCAGAAAGACAATACCATCACCACTGTAGCAGAGAAGGAACTCCCCGAATGATCACACTGGCCTGCTGTCTTTTTTTTTTTTTTTTAATTTTTTATTGCAAAGTCAGATATACAGAGAGGAAGAGAGACAGGAAGATCTTCCGTCCGATGATTCACTCCCCAAGTGAGCTGCAACGGGCCGATGCGCGCCTATCTGAAGCCAGGAACCTGGAACCTCTTCCAGGTCTCCCACGTGGGTGCAGTGTCCCAATGCATTGGGCCGTCCTCCACTGCTTTCCCAGGCCACAAGCAGGGAGCTGGATGGGAAGTGGAGCTGCCGGGATTAGAACCGGCGCCCATATGGGATCCCGGGGCATTCAAGGCGAGGACTTTAGCCACTAGACCACGCCGCCGGGCCCTGGCCTGCTGTCTTAAAGGACAGTTCAATTTCACTGGGTAGACTTGTATGTACAGTGTGCCAAGGCTGGTGAGCTATAGGAAGCCACCTGCAAGGGGCTCAGAAACACAAAACATGTGGCGGGGTGCTGCGTGCCCTGCCTCTGCTGTGGCCAGATGCATCCAGTGGTTTAAGGTTTTCAGCCACTCCAGAAAGTGGCTCTTAGGACAAATGCTGTGTTGCTGGACTTCCCTACAGGCTGACAGCCAGGAAGAAGGCAATGCTTTGGAGCCAGAGATCTGCATCCCATCCTGTGTCTCCACTCCCTGAGCTCAGGCAGGGTACCCATCACTGGGGTGCAGTTTCCTCATCTGGTTGGATGTTTATTGGGTTATTGAGGGTGTGTGATCATCATGTAAAATCCTGAACCATTTTTACCACACATCCTCAAAATAACACATGGAAAGTGATTAAATTTAAAAAAAAAATTCCAGAAGTAGTATTTGAGACACAAGAGCTGGATTCTGGAGCGTTGTGTGACCTTGGCTGTCCATTTTCTTGTGTGTAGCAGGATATAGTATCCCCTTTACACATATTAGAAAATACAAGTTTTGGGGCTGGCGCTATGGCTCAGTGGCTAAATTCTTGCCTTGCATGCCCTGGGATCCCATGCGCATGCCAGTTTGTGTCCTGGCTACTCCACTTCCCATCCAACTCCCTGCTTGTGGCCTGGAAAAGCAGTAGAGGATGGCCCAAAACCTTGGAACCGTGCATACATGTGGGAGACCCGGAATTTCCTGGTTCCCAGCTCCTGGCTTCGGATCAGCTTAACTGCAGCCATTTGGGGAGTGAGCCAGCAGACAGAAGATCGTTCTCTGTGTATCTCCTTCTCTTTGTAAATCTGCCTTTCCAATAAAAATAAACAAATCTTTAAAAAAGAAAAAGAAAATACAAATTTTGTGAGACCTGAGTAGCAAAGGAAAACCTCTGAGCTCAAGACAGGATCCCTGTGATTGTATGTGAAGGGATGAGACAGGATTTCAGGGAAAGCACTGTGTGCATCTGCGCTGTACTGTGGAAAGCAGGTCCAGGTGGGCGGGGCTTCCAGCCATTCCCACCCCTGTTCTTTAATTCTGCCCTGTTCTCTGCAGCTTGTTAGACACACTAAGCCCCACCCATTGCAGTGGAGAAGGGCTCCACTCTCCTGGAGAGTGTCCTTGACCTTCAGGGGCTAAGGGGTCTTTACAATTGTTCGTAGAAAGTGAAATTGGAAGACTTGTGAATTTTGGTGTCTTATTTCTGTATGCTGGGTGGTAAGACTTCCTGCAGTATATCATTGAGCAAAGCTGGGGTGGGGAGGGCCTGCAGACCCAGCCAGGGGCAGCATCCCATCACCAAGATTCTGAAGGCCTAAAGCTACCTCTGCAGAGATGCTGTGTCGGGGTGGCTGGCCCACCTGGTAATGGTCTCTGCCCCTTCATTCCCTGGCTACGACAAATGCAGATCAGCCCCTTTGCTTGCAATGGATTTTGTTGATGAGAAGAATGTCCTGTAACTTGTGAGGGGCATGTCAGAAGAATTTAAATCTTCCCTGTGTTTTCCTGAGCAGTGGTTAACAGATGCCGACAAAGTGGATAAAAGTTTGGGGACCTTTATGTGTCAACTGGAAAGCTGATATGGACTCTGCCTTGTACAAGTATCTGGTTTTGTCTAAAGGATTTTAATAAACTACCTTAAACATAAGATTTGGAGAACCATGCACTGTTTTTCCTCACCATGCAGATTTCTTTTCTCCTGGGCTTTTTGAAGAGCCCGTGTGTGTTTAGGATATTGGCATGTAGCTCTAATCAGGAATGTCTGTGAAGACAGCTTGGGATTCTGTTTTCATTCAATGAGTGTTCAGTGTTTTTGTTGAGTTCTTTCACACCTTAGACATAGGTGCTTGAAGGCTGGGACCAAGGGGCAGCCTGCCCAGGGCTCAGCATCTCCACTCTGCCCTGCTGCAGGGTAGACATGGGAAAACAAGGGACTGTCTGTCAGTGTGTATTGGGGGAAATGGTGGTTAACCCAAATGCCAAGATGTGATTGAGTTGTTTAACTTCGCCAGCTTAATAAAGCCACTGGCAGAGTAAAGATGCTCTGGGGTTGATGGGGTTCATTCATTCAATGCATATTTGTTCTTGGATTCTGGGAATTACTGGTAAACAGAGCCAACAAGTATTTATGTTCTGCAGTGCGATGGCTCAGTCCTTATCTTGCATGCATCAGGATCCCACATGGGAGCCAATTTGTATTTTGGATGCTCCACTTTCCTTCCAGCTCTCTGCTTATCTCCTGGGAAAACAATGAAGGGTGGCTCAAAGCCTTGGAACCCTGCACCTGTATGGGAGACCTGGAAGAAGCTCCTGGCTCCTGGCTTCAGATCAGCAGTTCCGGCCATTGCATTTGGTGAGTGAACCAGTGGATGAAAGATCCTTCTCTCTGCCTCTCCTTCTCTCCATAAATCTGATCTGCTTTTCCAATAAAAAGAAGTCTTTTTAAAAGATCATTTATATTCTCATCAGTGGGAGAGGCATAATACATACATTGGTAAAATAGAAGCAATTAAGAAAAGTGCTATAAGAAACAAAAGTAGGGCAGAGGGGTGAGTAGCAGTAGTGAGGGGTGAGGAAAAGGCCTCTCCATGTGAAGCAAGGTCAAACATCTCTAGGGAAGGACCACTTCGCACAGCAGGTGGCAAATCCCAGAGCAGGAAGATGCTTTGCATGTTGGAAACCCAGCAAGGAGCTGTGTGGCTACAGTAGGGTGAAGAGTTGTGGTGGAAATGATTTTGGACAGGGTAGGAAGCATTGAGCCCAAGAGGTGAGTAGGGGCGGTTTGGATGTTAGAGGACCCTCTAGGCTGCTGTGAGGGAGCTTGGCTTTGCCCCCTGCCAGTGCAGTTAGGTTGGCTTGGTTGCTGCAGGGACTAGTCGTGGCCTGCAGCATGGGGGTTAGGATGGAGAAGCAATCCTTCTGTGTGCCCCGTGGGGGTCTCATGACTGCCTGGCCAGGATGCAGCCACATGGCAAATGCAAACGGAACGAGCAAACTTCTGCAAATGGTTCACATTTAGATCCCTTACTGCTTCTTGTGTGCCAAGAGTTCATTCCTTGCTCTTTGCACTTGGCCTCCACCAAGCACTTCCGTGCCTCCCTCCCTTGTGCTCCTAGCTTGTCCTTGAGATTTGTCCTTCCTTTTGTGCCTGTTTGTTCAGCTATTCTTAACCACTGTTTATCTGTTCCATCTGCAAGTGAGCTGGTCAAACTTTAAAGCATTTCTCTCCCTGTCTCTCCTGCTTTTGCTTGTAGTAGTATTAGACCTGACTTTACATGAACATCAGGTGGGGAAGTTTGAAAAAAATTGTGACTCCCCTACTTTAGACCAATTGGAGCAGCATCCAGAGGGTGGGCCTGGGTGTTAGTGTTTTGAAAGCTCTCTAGATCATTCTGATGTACAGTTTCTCCTTTTTTTTTCAAGCCAGTATCAATGGGAACTGGCACTGTTGGCTGTTAGCAAAATGTTCAAAGATTCTTTCTAAATGAGGCCTTAGAGAAAGAATCAGTGAAGCGATCGAGAGAAGAAAATGTCCACTGTGTAAATTTAACTGTCTGTTCCCTTCTCAAAACACATGCTCTATAATCAACTATGAATTAATAACCTAAGTCTATATCCTATCTTCAATAGTACAGCTAGATGTTTATTGTATTTTGTATGTATGTGTTACATGTGGCATTTTGTTAAATCCTAATGAATAAACTTTCACAGGAATGGACAGCCAAGTGCTTGGGGTGTCTCCATCCCTTGCTGGAGTGCTGGGATCAATTCTCAGCTCCAACTGCTGACTTCAGCTTCCCGCTGACGTGGCTGACCCCTAGCTTAAGTGGGTGAGTCTCAGACACTCGAGTGGGCAACCTGGATTGAGTCGACAGCTCCTGGTTTCTGCCTGGCCTGGCTGCCATTTGGGAAGTGAACCAACCAATGAGAACTCTGTCTCTCTGCCTTGCAAAAAATGAAAATCAGTCAATAAAACATATCATGAAATAGTTTCGATTCTTTAACGTGCTCAGGGGCAAAGGAGTCTCCCCAGTGTGGCCCGAAGGACAGCACACAGGGGTTTCAAAAAGCCAACGCTTGCGTTTCTGGCCCAGAGACTGGGCAGATCCTGCACATGTACCTCTACAAGGGAGTTTTTGTGGCTCTCCTGTTATTAAGGTGAGGAAACCGAGGGTCAATGGACCTTAGAGACCGTTCCGCGCAATGTTTCAGTTGCCTGGCCTTCCCGCGTGCCACCCCAGCCTACACCCATCTGGAACATGGGGTTAACCAGCCCTTTGTAAGCTGTTTCCTCGGCGGCTTTAGCCCTCCATATCATCTTTGGCTGACGCCTACTCCTCCTTTGGCACTGGGTGCAGGCGTCACCTCCTGCTGTCCGCTGGCCCTGCCCTCCTTCCCACCCTGTCTCTGTTCCCTTCCTGTGTACCCAGTGCTTTCCTTTGCTTGGGCATTTGTGACACTGGGTATAATTCTCCAGCCTGCTTCTTCTCCTCCGTTAGCCAGTCAGCTTCCTTTCTCTTGGTATGCTTAGCACAGTGTGCAGTATGTTTAGAGAGTTACGGTGAGAATGAAATTAGCATCGAGTGACTGTCAGGGGCTACCGTCTTAGCATTGTGTTCTGTGTGCTCTGCATTGTACAAGCAAGCCAAGGCCATTCAGTTTCTTGGCTGTAGGTTCTGTCCGATCTATTTTTAACTGCCTGGCAAGCCCCAGTCAAAGGCACCAAGAGAGGTCATTGCCCCCAACTTTCTCTTTTGAAAGCTTAAAATCTTCAATCCCCATAAAGGTGACACAGTATGTTTTCAGACTCCTGTTGATGGGTGTTTAGGTGCATTAAAAACACTTTGCTGCCAATGGTACTGCATACTCTGAGCCACTGTATTAGCTCCTATCGCTGCTGTAACAAAAAGCTACAAAACTCAATGGCTGAAACAATACCAACTGATGTTAAAATTTTTAATTATTTTTAATCTGAGAGAAAGAGAATTTTCTATCTACTGGCTCACTCCACCAAAGTCCACAACAGTCAGGGCTGGATCAGGCCAAAGCCAAGAGCCTAGAATTCCATCTGCTTCTCCCATGGAGGTGTAGGGACCCAAGTACTCGAATCATCGCTCACTGCCTCCCAGGGATTAGATGGAAAGTAGAAGATGGAGGGAATGAAGGTGTCTCAAGAGGCAACTTTCCTGAGCTGCCAAACACCCACCTCACAGATTTATCACTCACAGCTTTAGAGGTTAAAAAAAATCCAAAATAGATTCCATCAAGCCAGAAAGCAAGCTGTTGGCGGGATCGTATTCTTCCCTGGAGGCTCCAGGGAAGAGTCTATTGTGCCTTGCCTGCTCACAGCTCCCTTTGATCCACACCATCAGTGAAGGTGGGCTGAGTCTTTCACACACTGAATCGCTCCAATGCAGAAGCTTCTGCCTTCCTTGCCCATGTGAGAGGCCAAGACTCAAGTGATGAAGCATATGACGAGTCATGAAGAGTGAGAGATCAAGACTGGGTAGGTTTGCATCAAAAATTTCAGTTGCTCATAGAAAGTTTTTCATTTCATTTTTAAAAAAGGATTTGTTTATTTATTTGCAAGGCAGAGTTACCAAGAGAGACACCAAATGGCCATTACAACCAAGGCTAGGCTGGGTCAAAGGCAGGAACCAGAAATTCCATCTACATCTCTCTCTTGAGCAGCATGGGAAAGGACTTGGACCATTTTCAGCTGCTTTCCCACACTGATTAGTAGGGAGCTGGACAGGAAGTGGAACAACTGGGTCTAGAACTGATGCTCATATGGGCATCATGTATGAGCTTAACTCAATGAGCCACAAGAGCAGCCCCAAGTTTTTGATCCTTTCTGACACGGTATAAGAGTCCCCATTTCCTTAACTTATCCAGCCCTGAAATTTTAGCATTTTGCATTTTTGCTAGTCCCATTGTTAAAAATTAATTGGTTCTCTCAAATTTGAAAACTGAACTGATGCTACATGTCCATTTACATTAAGGAGCTAATGGAACAAGAAAGTGTCTATGATTCTATTTGTCTTTCCAATGACTCATACTACTTTCTAAAGACTTTTTTTAACATTTTTTTTTTAAGGCAGAGTTAAAAATAGAAAGATCTGCTGTACACTGGTGCACTCCTCAAATGGCCAGGCCTGGGCCAGGCTGAAGCCAGGAGCCAGAAGCTTCTGGGTCTCTCACATTGGTGGAGGGGTCCAAGCACTCAGGTCATCCTGCCCTGCTTTCCCAGGTGTGTTAACAGGGAGCTGGATCGCAGCAACTAGAACTTGAACTGGCACCCATATGGGATGCTTGCATTGCAGGTGATGGCTTTAGCCATTATGCCAGTCCCATATACATATACTATGTTTCATCTGCCTTAGGTTAGCATTTATTTTTCGAGTTGGCAGCTTCAGTTGATGGCTGACATAGCACAGAATCAATAGAAGGGAAATGACTTGAGATCAGTATTCACTTTCCAGAAATTCATGCATTAGAGTCTGAATCCATACATTAAATAGTTCCCTCCCAGGGTGTGCATTAAGCAGGAAGCTACAATTGGGAGTGGATCCGGGACTTGAACCCAGGCACTGTGATATGGAATTAGGGTATCCACATGGCACCTGAATTGCTACACCAGATGCCCAGGAATCAGGATTTCAGTCCTGTTTATCTTTCTTTTTTGTCTTCATGCCTAATAAGTAAAGGTACGTAAGCAAGATCAAAGAGATTTATTCTGGGAATATCACCCCAAGCAGCGTGTAAAGTAGAAGGGCCCACATTAATAACAACCGAAGATAAAACGACTGAACTGGACTTTGTGTTTCCTAGAAATACCCACTGGCTTCTCCAGATACAGTTTACCTTATTAAATAATTAGGAGTTTCCTTCCTCCAGCCCTTCTTTCCCCTTCCCCCTTTATTCCTTCCTAAGTTTTCCTTTCCTTGAATGTCAGATTGACGTCTACATCACAGCCACACAGAGCCACATGTCCCTTCTTTCATTCCAAGGGCTGGGAAGGATCTGACAAAGGAGAGGCCTTGCCCTTTCCTCCTCTACAGGGCCCTCCGTGACATCATAGAAAAGTCGTTTCCTGCTTGATTCTTATCTCTGACCCTGGGTAAATTAATAGCCTTACTTCCTTTACTTGTGTATATGGAATTTGGGAATAAAAGTAAAATCACTTCCTATTAGAGTTTATTCTTAGGTCCTTTAAAGTTCACGTACTTGGATGATTGTTCCCATTCTGGGGACAGCAGGACTGTTTGGCGTAGAAAAAGAAGCAGTCATAAAATACGCCAGGCTGAAGTCCATGAGAGTACTGGGTTATCTTCTTACCCATGTTCTGGTGATTATCTTCAAACCCACAAATGCACTAGCAATTTGCCACAAGGAAAACTTGACCCATGGAGTGGAGGTTTTAGGTTTTAAGTGCGGCTGGCATTATGAACTAGATTGTTTTGTGGGGCATTTTCAAGATGTCTCACATGGAAAGGGTCAGTGAAAAGAGCACTGAGAACATATTCTCGCTTGAGCTGCAGAATCAGGAGCTGCCCGCCCCAAGGGGAGGCTGTGGCAGCATCCATCACATGGGACCATCGTGCAGGGGAAGAGCTTCATCACCTATCCAGTGGACTCCTCCAAAATCTGCACAAGCAGAAGTAGCGACAGAAACAGAGGTACCCCCAATACGTTCATCCTCAGAGCATGAGGTGGGAGGAGGAGTGGCTACCAACAAAGGGGTGAAATGGTCGTGGCTGATCACTTACAACTGACCTTGTGTAGACAGTTCTGTGGACCAAGAGCCAAGCAAGCCAACCCAAACTCACTAAAAGCTGCTTCCTGCAAATGTTTCACGATCATCAGTGCTCCCCCAGTTTTGGAGTGCCACCATTTTCATTTATGTTCAGATGTTGAAATGGGGTGCTCTTTATGCCACAGATTGAAGGTGGTGTCTGTTGTCTAGAATTAATGGCCTCGAGAATGAAAATACAGCCTTTTGACTCTTGCCTTATTGACAGAGCTTGCGTGTCTTCTTCCTCTTATTGACAAGAAGTAGATATACAATGGATAGAACCTGATGAAAGGCAACATAATTGAAAATTTGATGTTTTTCCCCCCAGATAGTGACTATTTGGAGAAAAGATTAGTAACCAGCTTAAAGGTTCTAAGATGTTTCTTTTTTATTTATATTTACTTATCTACTTTTTTGAAAGGCAAAGTGACACAGAGAGGGAGAGATCTTCCATCCATTGGTTCACTCCCCCAAATGACCATAATGGCTGGAGTGGGCTAGACCAGAGTCAGGAGCTGGCAGCTTCATCCAGGACTTCTCCCAGGGGGTGGCAGGTACCTGGACCATCTCCTGTTGCTTTCCCAGGTGTGTTCTCAGGGAAATGGATTGTAAGTGGAGCAGCCAGGACTTGAACTTGCACTTATGTGAGATGCTAGCATTGCAGTCAATGACTTAACTCACTGTATTACAGTGCTGGCCTCAAGTTTTAATTTTTCTGATAATAAAAATAATATAATAAATACAACCTGCCAAGTCTAACAAAAGCATAAAAATAATCACTACTATTTCTTGAGCTATTTTGCATTAGAGGATTCCTTGCTAAGTGCTTGGTCTCTGTTATCTCTTTCAGGACTCAGCCTTTGGGGTGGGCAGGAATGTAACCCCTGTACCTTGGGGTGGGCAGTGGTGTAACCTTCTGTACCTGTGAAGGGACTCAGACACTGAGCGTGAGAAGACTGCTAGGAGACCATGCTAAAGAAAGATGCAACTGGAGAACAACTCCTGAGACTTCATTTAAAAAAATGTATTTATTTTATTTGCAAATTGGAGAAAGAGGAAGAGAGACAGAGGAAAGGATCTTTTCACTGCTAGTTCATGCTCTATGTGGCTGCAATGTCCAGTACTGGACCAGGCTGAAGCCAGGAGCTTCATCTGGGTCTCCTATGTAGGTGTCAGGGTCAAGGTATTTGGGGCCAGGCTCTGCTGTTTTTCCTAGGCCATGAGCTGGACTTGAGGTAGAGCAGCCAGGACATAGGATGCCATCCATATATGATGCCTGTGTGACAGGCTGTGGCTTTACCCCTGCTACACCACAACACAGGCCCTAGCCTTCATTTTTAATGACAATGGATATCTTGGTGTTTATTTCTCTTTCTTTTTAAAAGATGTATTAATTTCTATCAGAAAGGCAGATTTAGAGAGAGAAGGAGATAGGGAGAGAAAGATATTCCATCTGCTGATTCACTCCCCAAGTGGCCACAATGGCTGGAGCTGGAGCCATTCCAAAGCCAGGAGTCAGGAGCTTCTTCTTTATCTCCCACGCAGGTGCAGGGTCCCAAGGCTTTGGACTATCCTCCACTGCTTTCCCTGGCCACAAAAAAGGAGCTGGGTGAGTTGTGGATCAGTTGGGACATGAACCGGTACCCATATGGGATCCCAGGACTTGCATGGTAAGTATTTAACCCTTGTGCCATCTCACACCAAACCCCTATTATCTATTTCTGATATACCTCCTTGCAATATTAAAAATGTGGAAGCAGAAAAATATGACACTTGATTTTTAAAAAAAATATTTACTTATTTTTATTAGAAAGACAGATTTTACAAAGAGAAGGAGATACAGAGAGAAAGATCTTCCAACCACTGGTTCACTCCCCAAGTGGCTGCAACACCTGGGGCTGAGCCAATTTGGATCCAGGTGCCAAAAGCTTCTTCAGGGTCTCCCATGCAGGTGTAGAACCCCAAGGCTTTGGGACATTCTCTACTGTTTTCCCAGGCCGTAAGGAGGGAGCTGGGAGGGAAGTGAAGGAGGCGGGACATGAAATGGTACCCATATGGGAACCCAGCTCATGCAGGGTAAGGGTTTAGCCGCTAGGCTATCACACTAGGGCCAATGACTTGATTTAAGGATCCTGTCATGTGGGTAGAGTGCAGTGGTAGTGAGAAAGGGGTTGGTAAGAGGAGATACCTCAGGTCTCCACTGTTTTGATGGCATATGCCTGTGTTCTCGGGCTATGGCTCACCTCGTGCCCCTCCTTTTTGATCCAAGCAGAGTCTAGGTAGCTGTAATCCACAGAGCAGTAATGATCTGACTTTTCTGGTGAACGCCCACTCCTAGCATTCCCCCCCATGATTCTGTATGGATATAATTCCTTATTTCCTCTTCTGTTTAAAATAGCAGAAGTGGTTCATCGTTTCTATAGCTGTACTCTGACTGAAATAACATAGGCATGAATATGTGTTTAAAATTATATAAAGATTTATACAGGACTTTCTTACTTAGTATTTTCCATAAACACTGTGCAAATGTGTTTAAAATTGAATGACTGCAGGCCCGGCCTGATAGTGTAGTGGTTAAAGTCCTCGCCTTGCACGTGCCGGGATCCCATATGGGCGCCGGTTCTAATCCCAGCGGCCCCACTTCCCTTCCAGTTCCCTGCTTGTGGCCTGGAAAAGCAGTCAAGGATGACCCAGAGCCTTGGGACCCTGCAACTGCATGGGAGACCTGGAAAAACTCCTGGCTCTTGGCTTCAGATCGGCTCAGCTCCAGCCGTTGCGGCCACTTGGGGAGTGAACCATCAGATGGAAGATCTTCCTCTCTGTCTCTCCTTCTCTCTGTATATCTGACTTTCCAAATAAATAAATATCTTTAAATATATATTAATAAACAAATAAAATAAATATTTATTAATAAAATGAAATTGTAGCCTTCTAGAATTGTAAAAAAATTTAAAACGTGGTCAGTAGGGCCTAGTGGCTAAGTCCTCACCTTGTGCACACCAGACCCGGTATGGGCACTGGTTCATATCCCAGCTGCTTCACTTCCCATCAAGTTCCCTGTTCATGGTCTGGGAAAGCAGTAGAGGACAGCCCAAAGCCTTGGGACCCTGCACTCATGTGGGAGACCTGGAAGAAGCTTCTGGCTCCTGGCTTCAGATCAGCTCAGCTTCAGCTGTTGTGGCCACTTCGGGAGGGAACCAGTGGATGGAATATCTTCCTCTCTGTCTCTCCTCTCTCTGTAAATCTGACTTCCCAATAAAAGTAAATAAATATTTTTTAAAAAAGATAATCAATGAAGCAATGTTGGTAGTGCTATAAAATATAAACAAAGGTATACACTATTCATAGGAATATATAATTATAGTGTTTCTGGAAGGCAATTTACAAATGCACAGACTTAATTTTGCATGTATTCCTATATAGTTGCATGAGCATTTCTATAGCTTAAAAGTGGAATTGCTAGAATATTGATCGTTAAAAGCAATGTTTATGTTAGCATTCTTTATTATTTTGAAACATTTGATGATGAAAATGATATTACAGAGAAAATTGGAATGCTGGAAAACAATTTTAAAATAAGAAAGAATGTATATTTTTATGTTCATAAATATGGATGTGCATGATATTGTTCTGTAACCTACTTTTTTTTTTTTTTTTTTTTTAAATTTTATTTTAAATTCATTAATTACATTGTATTATGTGACACAGTTTCATAGGTACTGGGATGTACCTGCAACATCTACAGCTGGGCCAGACCAAAGTCATGGGTCATGAGCCTAATCTGGGTCTCCTATATTATGAGCATCAAGAACCCAAGTACTTGAGCCACAGGTAGTGGGTAGAGTGAAAGCAGGGGTTGGAAGGGACTGCCATGATTGTCACTGTCTGTCTTCCTCCCTTTATGGAAGCCAGAACCAAACAAGTCGTTTCCTCTAAGTAACCAGAGTACCTGCTGAGGGGCAAGTGGATACAGCCCAGAGGATGACACACTTAGCTGAAGTGGCTACAGGTTACATGCAGAGAAAAATGCCTGCAAGGTAGTTTGCATTGGCCTGGTGTCCCACACCCTCTAAGAAGCCTGGGTTCTGGGAACTCCATCCTCCTCTCTGGAGGCCTCTGGGTGCTGGATGTGCCTGAGGACTCTGGTTTGGAACATCTGGAAGTAGGAAGGAGTTGCTGCAGGCAGAAAGTGATGGTCCCTGGGTTTAGGAACATCTACCCTGTTGATGGAGTACCTTCCTTGCCAATGCACTGTTTGCTTTGCAAGTTTCCTTAGAAACCATGCATACAATGCTGAACTCACCCTTGGCTCCATTCGAACACATTTTTGGTGGAAGTCACACGGTCTGTTCTTTTCAGCTGTGGCCTTTTGCTTCTCCATGCTTTCCCTTCGTTTGTAAGTGTGACCATTCAAGAGGGCCAAGGCTTCATTTGTTACGGAAAGATTTGTGTTTATGCTCTTGGCAGGATGCTCTGAATCGCGTGTCTCTGAAGAAGAAGGAGGTAGCCCAGGGACATGCTCTGTGCTGGGGACTTCGTAGCCAGTGAGGGGAAAGAACCATCCAGAGAACATAGGCCTGGCTCTGTTTGGGACCTGGGCATTCCTCTGCCAACCAGTGAGGATGCCCTGGAGCAGAAAGCCACGTGCCCTGGCCGCTACCTTCTAGGTCTCAGTGCACCCCTACCCAGTATTGACCTTTCCATCTTCTCCCCTCCTCCAGCTGCTACCCAGCCACTCCTGTTTCCAAAGGCAGGGCTGCTGTCTGAGTGCTGGACCCAGAGATCTGTTGGTGGATGGCCCCAGAGAAGGGACCTGAACCTGCTTCTCAGTTCCTGTTCCATCCGCAGTCGCAGCTCTAAAGAAGCCACCCTCAGCTCACAGCCCTGAGAGAGCCCTGTAGCTGAAATGTGCTTTGGTTGTGAAGTCATCTGTGCTTTGATGGCAGTGTCAGGAGAGTCCTCAGCCGGGTCTTTGAGGCCTTCACTGAAGCTATAACACAATCGGAAGACTTGCGTGGTAGTGTCATTTTTCCAAATTAAAATCACTCCATTTTTTTCCTGATTATGTAAGTAATACATGCCCATAGCTTGGAATTGGAAAGTATAGGAAACTGTAATGAAGAAAGTTAACCTAGCTCCCACATGAGCCAGGTGGCTGTGTTGTTTGCCCAGGACACAATGGTAACACTGTGCTTGCCTCTTCTTTGTAAAGTCTCAGACCTCATGTGGGAAAACTCAAGTGGCTGGAGATGGCTGGAACATCTGGGAATGAGAAACATCTGTAGGCTTCTTTCTTCACTCACGTGGCTGGCACATGGATTGGGATAATTGGAATTCTGGGCTCCGCTGGGACCTTTGACTGAAGTATCTGAAAGTGGCTTCTTTGTGTGTCTTGAGCTTCTCACAATGTGATGGCCGCTGGCAGGTTGGGCTTCCTATATAGTGGCCCCAGATTCTGGGAGAATGTGTTCCAGTGGATAAGGTAAAGTGGTATGGCCTTGGAAACCCTATGATGTCATTTCTGCCATACTATTTTTGTCAAAGCAGTAACAAGCCCATCTACATGCGAGGGGAGGATTTCCAAGGGAACTTGTGACTATATGCTAAATCTGTGACTGCTTTTTCTTTTTTTTTATATAAGATTTATTTTTATTGGACAGTCAGATATACAGACAGGAGCAGAGACCGAGAGGAAAATCTTCCATTTGATGAATCACTCCCCAGTCTGAGCCAATCCGAAGCCAGAAGCCTGGAGCCTCTTCTGGGTTTCCCACACATGTACAGGGACCCAAGGCTTTGGGCCGTCCTCGACTGCTTTCCCAGGCCACAAGCACAGAGCTGGATGGGAAGCAGGGCTGCCGGGACTAGATCTGGCACCCATATGGGATCCTGCGAGGCGAGGACTTAAGCTGTTAGGCTATTGCATCAGGCCTCACTTTTTTTTTTAATGTAGCATGGAAAGTTGGCTGCATTGAATTGTGTTCCCAAAAGAATATGTTCAAGTCCTCACCCTCAGCACCTGTGAATGGGACCTTATTTGGATTGCAGGTGCAATCAGGTTAAGATGAGGTCATATGTATCAGGTAGCAGAGCAGGAAATAGCTGGTTTCCATATAGGAAGAAGGAAATTTGTATACAGGCACACCCAGGCAGAGCAGGTCATCAGGATAAAAACCATTGCTAGGGTGACACTTCTATAAGTCAAGAGGCTCCAGAGATTGCTCGCCACACTACAGCTTGGAGAGAGCCAAGGAAAGACCCTCCTGCGGAGCCTTCAGCAGGAGCGTGGCCCTGCCCACCGTGTTGAGTTTGGATTCCAACCCTTCAGAATCCATATTTCTTGATTTCAGTTGCCATTGTTTGGGGAAAGAGCTCTTCCACAGCAGTTTTAGAAAATGAATATAGATCCTGTATCTACGCATCCTCCTCATTCCATGCGTACAGAAGCCATTGAACTTCACCACTGTGTATTTAATCCATGTTCAATGGTTTTGCAGCACAATGACTGGCACGTGATTGCAGTCTATGCCGTTAACTGGGTGATCTCTCTCCCTTAGGCTTCCTTCGTTTCCTTGGCAGAGCTGAGCACAATTATAGAATTAGTATGCAGGACATATTGATTCACTTGTCACCACTTACAAGAAAGGAGCAGGAGGAGCAAGCACGGATCACCTGCGGTGTTACAGTTAAGGACTCCCAATATGAATGATTTGGAGCCAGTCTCATCTTTTCTGGAAAGCTACTTGGCTACACGTCTTAAGGGACAGTTTAAACTTTTTAGTGGAATAAGTTAGTTTCTATAAAACCCACAAAGGTTTTTAAACGAACGTGATCACAGGACAATGAGGTTCAAATCCATTGTTGTTTACAGATGCAATTCCTCTGTCCCACGACGGGTCTGAACCCCCCCAAGCCTCTTTGCCAAGGGTTAGGTGACGGTTCAGAAATGTAATCTTGGCAGCGGGGGACGGAAACCTTCCCAAGCATTACAGGCCCTGTTGGCCTCTCTCTGCTCTCCTTGAATGAGGCCTCCCCTGTTTTCAATCAGAACTCCCTTTCTCTCTTTTCCTTTCTTGCCCCCATTTTATAACTTGTACTCAAAAGGGTGAGTATAGGGCGACCCCGGAAAGGAGCCATGTTGTCCCTCCCTGTTCCTAGGGAAGGGAAGTCATAGCAGCCAACTTGTTATTTCTTCTCCTGTGGACCAGGAGTGTCCCCCGACAGGGGTCGCAGGAATACTTTCAGCTGTTGGAGTTGTGTGGCTGTGCCTTTGTCACTCTGAGGACTCTTCACTGCTCTGCATGCAGCCTTGTAGCTCTCTGGGCGTAAATTCTCTGAGATCTTACTTTGGATGGCAATACAGAACTCAAAGCAAAGGTTACTCCACCAGGAGGGGCTTGTTAAGGACAAACTGATGAGATTATCTTGAGGGGCTCCCAATTTCAGAATTGGTAGCACATTCACAGGGAGTTTCCGCCTTGTCTTGGGGTGCCTGGATGGATGTGTATTTTCCGCCCAGGGGGAGTGTTCTTGTAGCACTGCCTACTCTGGATGAGCAGTGCACATCTTTGGGCTCATGACCCTGCTGAGTCCCAGGAGGTTGAAGGCCTCTTTAAGACCATGCTTGCACGTGGATGGCCGTAGTGGGAGGGAGGCCATTTGTGCTATCCAGTGGCCATGTCTGCTCCCCACGGGAATAGCAAGTTTTTGGAGGGCCTTAACTCTATGTCAGGTTGGGGGCCAATCAGAAAAGCAGTGAGGCTGTGTTGTCTCCTCAAGATCTAAGCCCCCCATCTTCTTTGCTAACAGTATCTTTTTTTAAAAAAAGATTTATTTATTTTTATTGGAAAGTCAGAGTTACAGAGAGAAGGAGAGAAAGAGCCTCCATCTGCTGGCTTACTCCTTAAGTAGCTGCAACAGCCACAGCTGAGCCGATCTGAAGCCAGGAGCCTCCTCTGGGTCTCCTACACAGGTGCAGGATCCTAAGGCTTTGAGCTGTTCTCAACTGCCTTCCCAGGCCACAAGCAGGGAGCCAGATGGGAAGTGGAGCAGCTGGGACATGATCTGGTGATCATATGGGATCCTGGCACATGCAAGGTGAGGATTTTAGTCACCAGACTGCCACGCTAGGCCTAAGAATGTGGGACGTTTAAAAGGTGGAGCCTGGCGTCACCACTCCTCATCTCTTTTATCTTCTGTCTCACCACTGTGGGATCTGTTCCTGTCACATGTGCGTTATTGCAGTGCCATCTGCACAGGGCCTGTATCAGCGCTGAGTTGATGCCATTGCCTGCCCTTGAATCTCCAGAATGATGAGTTCCGTAAACCTCTCTGTGGAGTATCCGGTCTCTGGATTGCATGGTAACTGAGAGCATATTGGCACAGGGAGTTGCATGCCGCTGAGTCTCAAGCTGAGCTGTAGAGTGGGCTTCAACCACAGTGTGTCTCAGCCCCTGTGCTCTGCAGCCTTGGTCCTAGTGATCCTATTGGGCACCAAGGGCCAATGTCCCTGCTCTGGATCTCCATGGTGATGGCGTTGGGCTAAGTGCTCTCCGCCCTTTCTGATACTGCCGCCCCCATCCAGTTCATTGGAGTAGCTGGTTTATTTGATATGGACCAAGATGCTGTTTTTCTTTGTGCAAATGGGATTTGGAGCCCCAGTTCAAAACTTCCACTTCCAATTACATCCATTTCTAGCCATGACACCTTGGCAATTGATTTAACCTTTCATAAAGAATTTTCCATCGTCCATCTTCTCTCAAGGGAGAGAGGAAATGAGGAACACACATAGACATTTCTCCCCATCTCAGCTGTTAGGAAGAATGACCAGACGCAAGTGAATTCTTGGCAAGTGCACCTTGGAGTCAGCTTGGGGAAGCTGGAGTAGAATTTGAGTCTAAGGTGTTTGCTTTGGGAAGGGTCTCATTTTTATTCAAGAAAAAATGGCAGCTCAGAAAGACTAAGCAACTTGTCTCCAGCCATATAGCTGGTTTGTGGCAGAACTAGGATGACTGTATTAGCTCTGTTGCTCTATCAGCCACATCAAGCAGAACAAAATTAGTCAGGAGAAGGGGATCCAGAATGTGTAGGAATGTGTAGGGATGGAGTGGGACCCAGGAAGAGCCGAGGGCTTGGCTCCTCTGCAGGATGTGGAAACTGAGAAGGGGCTGGCTGGAGCTCTGGGCAGGCCACGAGGGAGGGGCACCAGAGTTGGACACCATCATTTTCTTCCATCTAGGAACCAAAGGAGTGGCTACAGCACCACATGATGACTGGTGGAAACCTCAGCGCTGTGCCAGTCTGCAGTGTAAAGATGGAACTAAGTCACATCCAAGTCTGACTCAAGGTTAGAAGAATGCCTTGGATTTTCAAGTTTATCATTACGCAAAAATGCTCTGTTTGATCCTGGGCAGTTTGGGCCCCACCTCATCCCCATCTGTTATTATAATTCCCCAGGAGGGGCTCGCCGTGTCTTTGTGGAAGATTCTGGACAAATCAGTGCACTATTTCTGGATGTCAGGTGAGCTCCATGACTCACGGCTCTCCCAGCTAAGCCCATGAATCAAGCCTGATGACTTAATTTACTGTTGAAACAAACAAACACGCCAGTGCAATGTGATCCCTCAGCAGCATTGCTACTTCCCAGATGCCCTGGGTGAGCCTTCGGGAGGAGGGAGGAGGATGAAGATTTGGTCTAAGAAAAAGCACGCTGCACTTGTAGAACCAGACACAGGAGTGTGGGTTTATTATCTTCTGGGCTGGGGATGCCAATCATTTCCTGCCTGTCCCTAAACTCTGTTAGGAGATCCTGGCCTCTCCCAGGCAGGCTGCAGAGGCCCCAGGGGTCTAGCAACCCTCTCCATGCTGAACCTGACTGTATTCTTCTACAACTATACTCAGTCGGCTGAGGTTCAGAAGCTGCCCTCTGGAAAGTGAGTGACCGCTGTGTACCATGAAGGGGGCAGTGACAGGCAGCAGGTGCCTTTCTGAGCAAGGTCAGCTGTACTCCCTGCTCTTCTCTTACAATAAGGTCCTCTTTGCATCTCTAGCTAGAAAACTTTGTTTCTCTTGCAAGCAAACACTCCTCTTGCTTGAAATACCTACTGTACACAAGGGCACCTACGGGGTGTGGGGAGGCAAGACTGGTTAGCATCAGGGAGTGTCTGTCCTTTTGAAGTATTCCCATATGTTTTGTTCCCTCACAATTATCTAATGTCCTATTTCACTTTAAAGTTTTAAGCACTTAATTACTGGCTAATTATTGAGTCAGTTCATGTTTTCTCTCTAATTAAATAAAAAACATCTTGATGTCAAGAACCATGTCATATATATTTTCTTTAACCCTTAACAGTACCCGGGGCAGAACCAGATGTATTTTAGCCAATAACAAAATCTTTTCTGTTGTTTGTTAAACAATGAGGAAAGTAAATATAGAATCAAGAGCCAGTCATGTTATTCACTTAAATAAATGAAAATTTCACTTATCTCCTCTTTGACCTACCCACTCACCCATGCTTTGTCTAGTTCAGTGTGACTCAGAGACAAGCTAGATTGGTCAAGCTTCCTGTACGCCACCAAGTTTAAGGTGAAATGAAATCTAGGAAGTGGAAATTCAAAGGAAATTACACATGGGAAGCTCTTAAGGGGTACATTCAGCAGTACTTGGTGACCGCAAGTTTTGATCATTGGGCAAGGAAGGTAATCAAAGATGGGGAGGAATCTTAGTGTGGTCCCAAGGAGACTTACGTGGCGGGGTCCAGGGGAGGGTGCAGCTGGCCCAAGGGTATTGCCACCTGCCTGGTCCACCTCTCCAAGGAGCTTTGTTCCTTGAAGGACAAACAGAATTTTGAGTATAGGAATTCAACAAAAGAAATATGTTTGTCTTAGGAACCAAGGTAGATGATTATATTTACCAGAAGTTTTGATAGTTGTCAGTCCTTCATGCTTTTTGTTTGTTTGTTTGGTGGTGGGGGAGTCCACATAAAGGAACACTTAATGGCTCAGAGGACTCTGGCTGGAACACAGGAAGTTGTTTGTTTCATTGGTTATTTCAAGAGAGAATTCCAAGTTCGGCACCTGCCTGACAGGAGTTACAAACCTGGCAAAAGAGTAAAAAGCACTTACAGAACAACGTGACAAAGGTCAGTCTTAAATACAAGCCTCTGTGATGTCCCCTTACGAAGCTGGGGTTTACCTTGTGTTATTTATGTATTTTTGTGCAATATGCAAGACATCACAGAATTTTTTTTAGATTTATTTATTTTTATTGGAAAAGCAGACCAGATATACAGAGAGAATGAAACACAGAAAGATCTTCCATCTGCTGGTTTGCTTCCCAAATGCCTGCAACAGCTGGAGCTAAGCTAATCTGAAGCCAGAAGCCAGGAGCTTCTTCCTGTCTCCAGTGTGGGTGCAGGGTCCCAAGGCTTTGGGCCATCCTCTACTTCTTTCCCAGGTTGCAAACAGGGAGCTGGGTGGGAAGTGGAACAGCTAGGACACAAACCAGCACCCATATGGGATCCTGGTGCTTGCAAGGTGAGGGTTTAGCTATTGAGCCACCAAATCAAGGCCGAGAATGTCTTGAAAGATGTGTTTGGATGGTAATTTTAAAAAAATATTTATTTATTTTTATTACAAAGTTGAATATACAGAGAGGAGGAGAGACAGAGAGGAAGATCTTCCATCAGATGTCCCAAGTGAGCGTAATGGCTGTGCCAATTCAAAGCCAGGAGCCAGGAACTTCCTCCAGGTTTCCCACATGGGTGCAGGGTCCCAAGGCTTTGGGCTGTCCTCAGTGCTTTCCCAGGCCACAAGCAGGGAGTTGGATGGGAAGTATGGAAAGTGGAGCTGCTGGGATTAGAACCAGCACCCATGTGGGATCCCGGCACGTTCAAGGTGAGGACCTTAGCCACTAGGCACTGTGCTGGGCCCTGGATGATAATTTAAAGAAATTATTATGATTTTTACTATATTTATTATTATTCTTATTGGAAAGTCAGATATATACAGAGAGAGAGAAGGCAAGCAAAAAGAAAGATCTTCCATATGCTGATTTACTCCCCACGTGGCCGCCATGGCTGGAGATGATCTGATGCCAGGAGCCAAGAGCCTCCTCCCAGTCTCCCACGTGGGTGCAGAGTCCCAAGGCTTTGTGCCGCCTTCAACAGCTTTCCCTGGCCACAAGCAGGGAGCTGGATGGGAAGCAGGGCTGCCAGGATTAGAAACTTGCCGGCACGTGCAAGGTGAGGGCTTTAGCTGCTAGGCTATCACACCAGGCCCTGTTTTTTGTTTTGTTATGTTTTGTTTTGTTTTGTTTTGTTTTGTTTTGTGTTTAGTCTGGAATTGATGAACTACAGAAGAGATGGGCTCTTAGCTTTTTAGGGGGAGACTGTACTTTGCTGTGTCTTCATTTTTTGTTAGATGCTTTCTCTTACAATTTTACACCCCATTTTTAATATTTTAAGGCTCCTAAGAACCAAACAATCCTAGCTCCTAATTATTTTGTTCGCTTGCTAGCTGGATAAAACACAAGCTTTCCGTTTAGTTAAAGCCTGGGAATGCATGATGGGTCACAGCCAGGGTTAATTTCAAGTAAAGTTACACATGTCTAAAACTTAGAAATGCAGAGAGAGAGAAAAAAAAAAAACGAACCAAACGAACCGTTTCTGAGAACCAAGAACTCAGCAGCAGATGCGGGCCTGCCACGATGGAGATTCAAAAAAAGCAGCCTCTCACATCACAGTGAAAAAGAGCTTAGGAATTGTTACCTTTGCTTTGGGAAGACTTTGGTCCAAAGTGAGCGCTCAGGCCAGCATGTGTGGTGCAGTAGATCAAGCTGCCACTTGCAATACTGGCACCCCATAGTGGGATGTCACTTTCAGTCCTGTTTTCTTCCCTTCCAGTCCAGCTTCTTGTGATTATGTCAGGAAAGGCAGCAGATGATGATAGTTTAAGATCTCGAGCCCCTACAACCATGTGGGAGACCAGATGGAGTTTCTGCCTCTTGCCTTCAGCTTGGCCTAACTGTATTGCAACCATTTGGGAAGTGAGACAGTGGATTCAAAATCTCTCTCTGTGTCCCTCCCCCACCGTGTGTGTGTGTGTGCTGCTTTGCCTGCCAGAGAAATATATACTTTTTTTTTTGTTAAGACACTGACTGTCGTAGTGGGACGGAGGCAGGACCAGAGATTCCCAGGAACAGAGAACACAAGTGCAGTATGGCCCTGGAGGAGGTGGGAGTGGAAAGCAGGCTAAGGAAGCATGGAAGTTGGGAAAGCAGCGAAGATGTAAAGGCTGACTCTGATCCCAAGGAGCCAGCAGAGTGGCAGGAAATGGGAATAGAGGCCAGCCATGGGAGATGAGACTGGGGAGAGAGGTCTGTCTGGCCAGGACCGGATATCTACCTTGGGGCTGTGAATAAATCCTGCATAAATATAGTTGCATGCCATGTTATATTTGGAAAGATGAATCTGGTTCTACTGTGTGGGAAAGTTAGAAAAGTTAGAAAAAAGAAGAAGCTGGTGGTGGGGGCAAGGCCAAGTTAGGAAGTAATTGCCCAGCAAAGGATCATGTTCTTCCTCTCCCCACCTTTTTTAGAGGAATTTAGCTAGAATTGCATTTGCTCAAGTTATAGTTTCAGAATAATACAATGCCAAAAGGGAGATTTTTTTAAAAATGTAACTCCAAATAGTGAGCACACCTGAGGTTCTCTGGGAATGAATGAGGCTGAATGTTTGCTGTTCTTACGTGGCTTCTGCCTGTGCTTGGCTCTCCATTAGGATCTTCCTCCACCTGTCCCCAGGGTGCCTTGTCCTTTCCCGTCTCTTTCCCCCAGCTTCATGTGTACGTCCAACCAACCATCAACAGAGGGAGATTGCTCTTTGGCAAAAACAGCAAAGGCTGGCAAGGCTTGTTGGCAGTTGATCTTTTCCAAGTTGAGCCTTCCCTCATCAAGCATCCTCCTTATCCAAGTCCTCCATGTGAGTAGGGTTTGTCTCATGGAATCCAAACCAGCAGTTTTGGCAGCATCATGGCTTCTTTGTACTGAGAGTGGGCTGTTCACCAATGACTAGTATGGCACTGATCCTGTCTGTTCACTCCATCTGGTTTCCCTTTTATCGTATCATCTGCCTGTCCGCTCATCCACCACATAGGTGTTGGGTCTCCTAGACATGCTGGCCACTCTTGAGGCTTTGGCCTCTCTTCTCTGGGCTAGCGTGCTTGGCAGGACTGCTGCTCTGAGAGAGCAGGAAGATGGTCTCACTTGTCTCACTTCTTTCTTTAGGACTTGGCAGGTGTTTAATTCTGCTCTAATCATTTGACCAGGAACAACGCAAGGCCCATGGCGGAGAGAGGTCTGACCTGTCCAGGGCAGCTCTGACCACCTCTTGATCTTGTTTCCATGAGAGAGCCTTTGCTTCAGCAGTTAGCAGCCAGTGAGAGCCCTGAACAGTAGGGTGAGATAGGACCCCTGGGGAGAAGGGATGGATGGATAGCAACTAGAGTCTCCCCTCAACACCCTCAGACACATCATCCCCACTGAGTCTCCAGAACTGCCTTCCCTCGCCTCTTTGCTCTGGTCCATTCCTCCTCCCTGATCCTTCCACTGAAAAGGACGGACTTGCCTTTTCCCTCTCGTTTCTTACCTGCCTGCCCCAGTCTGTGTGTGAGGTAACAAGAGTTGCACATGGCAGAGAAACATTGCATACTATTTTTTAAAATCAGCTCAGAAACCAAGAAGTTGGAGATCGATTTTGGGTGTGAGGTGTGTCTGTAGTTTTCTGTGGTCCTCCTTTCTCTTGACTGAACCACTTGCTCGCTTGCTGAACAGCCTTTCCTTTTGAGAGACAGCAATTTCACATGTCCTCTTTGTACTGAAGAGTCGAGTGGAGTTCCCTTAAGGGCAAAACCCTCCAAGAATCCTGGCCCTCATGGAGTGCCCCACCAGCACTAAGATCACAGGGGACGTGGAAATGCTGGAAACTACAGAAATAACATGGTGGCTAGGCTCCCCCCTCAGTCCTAGGGATCACACAGATGGAATATGGAGAAAGGAGCTGAGTAGTAGGTGGCTCCAATACAGAGGGCAAGAGTGAATGGAAGGATGGGTAGTATTGACTGGGAAAATGGCTGCAATGTAGCAGGTTTTTGGAGACTATTAACAATATGATTCCAGGTGACTTCTTGTTCTTAGTCTTCAACACAGCTGGCTGAAATAAAGAATGTTCCAGATAGTAAAGGAGATTGGCAGGATTGAGAGAGAAGAACCCAGGGAAATGGTTCCAAGTGCCATTTAGGCATTTTTTTACTTGGATTTTTCATCTCTATGTAGCAGCCAATTATCACACATAAAGTGCAGTATGCAATGTATGTGTGTGTAATTTATCATATATAATATAAAGTGAGAAATATATGATCTCTGTCTGGTATGTATAATAAGAACTCTCAGGCTCACAGTGTTTGAAAACCATTGAAAAATAAATGTTTAACCCCATGGCTGTTAAGTGAAATTTTAAGAAGGCTGGAGAGATCAGAACTTGTGTTTTATCTAAAGTCAAGTCTCAAATCCTACTTGTTTTTCATCAAATTCAGACAGCATGCCTCAGTTCCCAGTGGCAGATGATGTCATTTAACAGGCTTTTCAGTTGTTTGTGCTTCTTTCAGTTTTGGCAAATGCTAGAGCCAAAAAAACCGAAGAAGAAAGGATACAAGATGAAGAGAGGCAGAAACATCCAGGAATCAACGGTCTTATGGGTTTCATTAGGAATATTTTTTCAGTCCATTGGAAAGCCAGAGAGAATTCCTCCACTCTTATTATTGCATACCTAGCCAACAGAGCTGAGAAAGCCATACTACAAGCAGAGACTTAGAATTTGCTTCAACTTAATGAAGATGTACCAAGTACCCTGTACATACCAAGTGCCAGAGTTACATAGGGCAATGGCACTCAACTCTCTCCTCAAGGAGTTTGTAATCTGTTTAAGGATAACAAAGTGAGGAGCAGAAAGGACACTTACAATGACTAAACACATCCTTCATTACTCATTCATGCCTCTCACAGAAAGTTTTGACCATCTCTTTATATTGCCAAATATCATTCTAGGTGCCAGGGATGTTAGAATGGAAAAAACAGAGATGTCTTCTGCTGTCATGCAGATTTCATTCCAGGAGAGCAGACACATTTTAGACATATCATTTTGACATGTGCACCTTTCTCAAAAAGTTAAGCAAAGAATTACTGTCTGATCCAGCAATTCCATTTGTAGGTATAACCCACAAATAATTGAAAACAGGGATTCAAGCAGGTTGTTGCACACTAATGTTCATAGCAGCATTATTCAAAATAGTCACAAGCTAGAAACAGCCTATTTGTTGATGAATATGTGATGTGTACATTTAAAAAAAATTATTATTTATTTATTTATTGGAAAGTCGGATATACAGAGAGAGACAGAGAAGGAGAGCTCCCATCTGCTGATTCACTCCCTAAGTGGCCAGAGCTGAGTTGATCCAAAGCCAGGAGACAGGAGCTTCTCTTGGGTCTCCCACACAGATGCAGGGTCCCAAGGCTTCAGGATCATCCTTGACTGCTTTCCCAGGTCACAAGCAGGGAGCTGGATGGGAAGTGGGGCTGCCAGGACATGAACTCGTGCCAATATGGGATCTCAGCACGTGCAAGTCGAGGACTTTAACCACTAGGCTACTGTGCCAGGCCTGCAATATGCATATTTAATGGAATATTTGCAGCCTTGAAAGAAGTGAAGGGGGGTGATCATTTCAGGCAGCGATTGTGATACCTGTATTCACAATAGAGCTATCTGGGTTCAATGCCCCGACCCCAGATTTCTGTCATTGCATACCCTTTGAGGCAACAGTGATGGCTCAAGCTATTGTGCTCCTGCCACTCCCAGAGGAGACCTGAATTAAGTTTGTGGCTTTCAGTTTCAGCCTCTGTTTCAGCCTGGGGCAGCTACGGGCAGCTTGGGGAGTGAACCAGGAGATGGGATCTCTCTGCTTCTCTATCAAATAAACTTTAAAAAGCAAAGGAGTGAAGTTTTGATACCTGTTACCACATGGCTGAGCCTTGAAAGCATTTTGCTAAGTAAATAAAAGCAGCCACAAAACACAAATATTCAATGTTTGCATTTATAGGAGGCAAAGTCATTGAGGTAGCAAGTGTAACCAAACTTACCAGCAGCTGCGTAAAAAATGTCAATTTGGGAAGATGAAAAATCCTAGCAATGGGTAGTCGTGATGGTTGTACAACATCATAAATATGCTAAGATCACTGAATTGTAAAATTGTTAAAATGGGACTGACACCATGATGTAGTAGTAGGCTAAGCTTCCTTCTACGGTGCCAGCATTCCATATAGATGCTAGTTTGATTCCCAACTGTTCCACTTCTTATCCAGCTCCATACTTATGGCCTGGGTAAGCAGCAGAGGATGGCTCAAGTCCTTGGGCCCCTGAACCTTTGTGGGAGATTTGGAAGAAGTTCCTGGCTCCTGGGTTCAGACCAGTCCAACTCCAGCTGGTGTGACCATTTGGGAAGTGGACCAGCAGATAGAGAATTTCTCTTTCTGTATGTCTCTCCTCTCTTTGTCACTATGCCTAGAGAACAAAAATAAAATGAATCTTTAAAATATGGTTAAAATGGTAACTCTTAGATTATATAGATCTTACGACAATGGACAAACATGCTGATAACTCGACAAGGGCACAAAGATGACTGGATATTGACTGTAGACTAAGTGACAAGAGATGGCCACTCTGAGGAGGGGTCCTCTAAGCTGAGATCCAACTCTTACGAATAAGAAGCAAGCAAAGGACATTCAGAAGTCATAGTGTACTCAGAAGATAGAACCACTACAACCAAGGTTTGAAGGTTCAAAACTGGCTTGGGATGTTTGAGGACCAGAAAGAAGGCCAGAGGATAAAGGAAGTGAGGGGAGGAGGAGTGAAGTGAGAGGTGAAATTGAGATGAAGATATAAGCAGGAGGCTTTGGGGAGTCAAAACAAAGGTTTGAAATCTATTCTGCTGAAATAGGAATTCATGGGGAGGATTTAAGAAGTGACATAATTTGATTCACAAACACTAGGAGAGGTATATAGCAATCAGGTTGACAAGTGATGAAATAAAAGATGGCAACTAGTTTGGTAGACATTACCATAGTCAGGGTGTGCAATGACAGTGACTGGACTTTGGGATATGTAAGGAGAAAGAATTGACAGGGCTTGCTAAGGAGCTGACTGTGGGAGTAGAATGAGGGTGGGCGGGAACGAATCTACTTTCTGACTTGGAAAATTTAAGATGGATTCATTTTATCTGAGACTGAAGTCATAGGTAGATATTTAGGGAGAGGGAGGCTGGAGAAAGTGCCACAGATGGAAGGAACACAGTCTCCAAGTTATGCATTTAAACACTGTTTTCCAGTGGCCAACGCCACGATGTAGTAGCTAAGTTTCTGCCTGGGGCACAGCAGCCCATATGGTCACTAGTTTGAGTCCCATTTGCTCCACTTCTGATCAAGCTCCTTGCTTATGCCCTAGGAATGCAGTGGAGGGTGACTCAAGTTCTTGGGACCCTGAACCCTCATGGGAGGCCAAGAGAAAGCTCCTGGATCCTGACTTTGTATTACCCCAGCTCCAGCTGTTGTGGCCACTTGAGGAGGAAATCAGTGGGTAGAATATCTCTCTTTCTCTACCTCTCTATAACTCTTTCAGATTAAAATAAGATAAATCTTAAGAATCAAAACCAAAAACCAGTGCTTTCAAAGAAACAAAGTGAAGCTCTCAGAAAATGTAGAGCTATGCTCACAGCAGGGTGCTATAGACCAGGGATGTGTATACTATGGAGTCATCATATTTGTGGAGGTTAATTTTTTTTCAAATGGCTTAAATTTTTCATATAAGTGTAAACAAAAGCTGTGATTGAAAATTATGTTAGTGATAGATCTTTTTTAACCAAAGGCATCCAAAATATTATTGTGTTAACCTGTAACCAACATAAAAATTATTGGAAATGTTTTATCTTTCATTTTGACACATGTAAAGACTTTAATCACTTTTTAAAATTGTTATTTCTCCTTTTTCTGAAATGCAATAAAATGCACATGGCATAAAATTCGCCACCCGGATCAATACGTTTTTTTATGGCCACGAATGCAGATGTCTTGTGGAGGATAATATTGCCTTTGTATTGATTTTCTAGGTACTTTAGGTGTTGATGGCTACTCTGCTGCACACCTGTTCTGCATCCGTACATGCCTGCACATCTGTGAGCACTTCATTTTTAGGGAATACTTCATTGAACTGGTTGGAGAAGAACTGAATTGTCAATGATGTTCATATGTAGGTGGTTTTGAGAAATATTGATCTGTAGTCCTTATACTCAAAGAAGCAAAGCTAATGGCATTTCTTTAATTTTTAAAAATCATCCAAGTGCCCATGCATCTAAGTGAGTGGAAAACTCAAGCTCAACCATTGGTATTCACTTCCTGCCCTCTAAGTTGTTGCAGAGGTCTTTGGGTCTTAGACCCTCTGATGTGAGTTCACTCTCATTAGGACTTGTGCTTTCCATTGAAGCATTAGTCCAGTGCCTCATGTGGGGCAGCTCAGCTGCCAATTCCCTATTGTTGAGGCATTGGATGCTGGGGGGAGGCTATCTTGTATGCCATACAGACTCTGAGGTCTTGCCACATCCTCATGACCCAACAGAACTTTCTGCAATGATGCCAGTATCCTACAATTGCCCTGTCTAATGCGGTAGCCACTAGCCTTGTGTGACTATGGAGTACTCGAAATGTTGTTTGTACCACTCAATACTAGAAGATTTAATTTCAATCTAAAATACAGAACTCATACATAGTCAGTCACTGTTGTGGTGACACTTATTCCCGATTTCCCTTCTCTTTTGGCCTCCTGACATCTGGAGGAAATCACTCTTCCTTCCCTTTCGTCCCCAAAACACATCTTACCTCCATTGGGAACCATCTTTTGGAACGCATATGATTTTCATAAAATTTTCCTAAAGGACTGAAAGAGCCTCAAATCCATTCTGTTTGCCTCACCCTGCAAAAATGCTTAAATGACGGAAATGCCAAGAGTTTGGCTACTTCCTTGAAATTGAGAAGAAAAATATATGGAGAACACAAACATGTTAACAATTCAATATATTGCCATGCACACAGTATTACACAGGGAAGATGTCTGGATGATGTAACAGCACGCCTACATCACAGCTGTCAGGTTTAGTTTAGCATGCGTGTACTGCTCTGTGGCTTACCAACCCTCACCACTACTGAGTATGTTGGAACATTGCTGTGGCTTCACATATGAAGAAATTAGGGGCAGTCAGCAGAAGCCTGAGCAAGTGGTTTGCATGACTTTGGTGGGATCTGAATCTGCCTCACCCACAGCTTCCAAGGACTGGTCATCTGCCAGGAAGATAAAGTATTATTGACAAAGAAAGGTTTCCTCTTAGCCAAGATTGAGCGTGTAGATGCTTTCTCTATTGACTGTGATAAGTGGGAAAATAATCAAAGGAATACTTCATGTTGCTACTCTGTTTTGTTGTTTGCTGAGATGTGTTAAGTAATTAGAAGAGGTGATTCAGTGGTTCTTTCTCTCGCATCAGTGAAATGTTGTGTATGAGTTGAGTGAATCTTCTAGGTTGTGATCTTAGAGTAATTAAGAGTGCCAAGGTGGGGGGATTAACAATCGTTGTTGTAGTCTGGATACAAGAGAATATACAGACACAGGCTAGCTGGAAACATTGTCATTTAGTGCTGGTTCTAGTACTTGAAAAGTTACCTTTAATCAGATACCAAATTTCTTTAATATTATCTGATTCTTTCTGTGGGAAACTACAGAATCTTTTGACCCAGCTTACACCTGTTTTGGTTTATCTCTGCATCCTGTTCCTCTCCTACTCCACCCCAATCGAGAGCTGAATAGGTTGAGAATTTAAACAAGGATAAGGGCAGGGGTGGCTAGACAGAAAGGCACCTGCCAGGATGTGTGTGGGCTGTATAGTAGGTTGGTTGGGTTGAATTAGGCTTCAATGCCCATTGACAAGTATGAGAGCTAAATGGGATGTGGGACAGACTGAACAAGCCTATGGTACATACTGGCATACATGGGAAC
Organism: Ochotona princeps; assembly: GCF_030435755.1. Lineage (NCBI taxonomy): Eukaryota > Metazoa > Chordata > Mammalia > Lagomorpha > Ochotonidae > Ochotona > Ochotona princeps. The sequence continues at coordinate 13,016,093 of NC_080854.1, read as the reverse complement.
CAGGGTAGGGGCCAGGCCTGGTAGAGGTTATGGGAAGTCTCCCCAACTAGGCTGCAGCTCCCACTGGTTTGCGTGAGGATCGAATATGAAGTGGGTAGGATTGAGCTGGACTACAACACCCATTGGTTCAAGTGGAAGATAGGGCTGGAAACAGAACTGACCCAGCAATTGCAACCACCAACATGTGCATAAGCTGATTGGGACGATGGACGGTGCCAGACCCTGTACTGGCAAACTCACACAAGAATCATGTTTGGGAGCATCTCAGATGAAGTTTCTTTGGAGATCCCTCCAACTGAACTGCTGATCTCAGAACCCCAACCATGAAGAGACTATGTCAGCCAGTGGATTCTGAGTAGGTTTCATCACGATTGGAACGGAGAGTCTGGCAGCAATTCAGACCTGTTGAACCATCAAAACTGCATGAACAGGACCCTCAGAGCATGCCTCACATTGGGGATCGGGGATGGGTGGGAGGCTGGGTAGGGCTTTTCCCTTTGTTTCTCCCCTGACCCCAGATACAAGGGAAAAAATGGTATTAGTGAGGAAACAAAGGTATAACCCAGTTTCCTGTAGCCTTTGTACCCTAATCAACTAAGCAAGATTATTTAAAATAAATAAATAAATAAATAAATAAATAAATAAATAAATAAATAAAATAAACAGCACTCAATATAAATGCAGGTCACCAAACTTCTGCTTTTCTTTTCTCTCTCCCCGATGGACTGTCATACAAAACAAAGCAAAATCACCATAAATTTTATGATGTTGATTTGCTTTGTTTTTCAATTCTAGAATCAGACAATAGTTCATTCCATGAAACACAAAAAGTGTTTCTATGAGCTGAGTGGCAGAAATCCGTTAGATAGATACATAGAAACAAAGCAGAGTGGATGGATCATTTGAAAGTTACTTTTGTTGTAAGGTGGAGCCGCTCTGACAGAACAACAGGAGAGTAACCAGTTGGCTAACATTAGGTTATTTAAGGGTATTTTTGTTTGTTTGTTTGTTCAAGTATCAAAGCAGAGAAATTTCATAATCATGCTAATTGAAACTGGTTTGTTCAGGAAACTTGGCTGTGATCTCTTCTGATCTAGGTGATCAGAGAACTAACTGAGCTTTGGTTTGGTGACCTGGAACCTCAGCATGAGTGACTCCATGTTGATTTGTAGTGTAGTCCATAGAAGTCCAATGCAGGAGAAGCTTCCAGAATAAGGGCCGCCTGTCATTTGTATTTGATACAACACTAACCCCAGGATCTCTTCTTACTTTCTAGGTGTTGACCTGAGAAATCTTCTAATCTCAACCTGTTGAGACTGTCTAAAGTATATTATGTCTGCAGTGTTTTTTTAAAGAGGTTTAAAAAAATCTGTTTCTCAGTTAGTGACACCTGCACACCTCCCCATCTTCAGCCAGCACATCCCTTGGGTACTGGGGTCATCCAGACTATAATCAAAGATCCTTCTCTTTCCACCCTACAACACACCTTCTCTGTTAGTGGAGGTGGGTCGACAGGAGAGAATCTTGCCTTCATGCAATGAAGAATTCAGACATGAGACAGAGAGCAGTGGCAAGCAAGGTAGCAAGGTTTATCAGGGTAGGGCATCTGTCAGAACAGATGGATACCTCTTCAAACAGAATGAGAGAGAGAGAGAGAGAGAGAGAGAGAAAAGAAGAGTGTGTGTGTGTGTGTGTGTGTGTGTGCACTCAGTCATTCAGACTGGAGAAAGCAAGGTCACATGATTGAAGGGAGAGAAGCCACATGACAGGCCAGGCTGGAGACTCAGATGAGAGCCGAGAGCTAAACGTGCAGTCTGGACTCAGGGTGGGACTTAACAAGGGAATAGGATCCAGGTCTTCCAGGCAGTTTCTCTTTCTCTGCCTCCCTCTTCTCCGGGACATAGGGTTTGCTGAGTGTGACTGAAGTAACCATCTCCGTGAGTTTTCTATTCAGTGCTGGCAGACAAGTTTTACTGTCTGATGTTCTCAGCCTGGATCACCAGTTTTGTGCTGAGTAGAGTGGGTTCCCCTTGGAAGCTGTCCCGGGGCAGGAGGTGGGGAGGCTGGATCACCTGTAAAGTTATGGGGTCTGGACAGGATTTTGTTGTAAACTGCTGAGCTGCTTCCAAGTCATGTGGGAAATGAACCAGTGATGGAAGAGTGGAAATTTGATTTTTTTTGAGAGGAGGATTTGTAGGAGATGAGAGCACAGTGTAGGGGCAATTTCTGGGAAGGTTCTTCGTTGAAAATTGCATTAATATCTCATTGGTTTTATCAAATGAATAAATATTTCTTGCTTCTGCAAGTTTCCACTGTTCCCATGAAGATACCGGTAAGGCAGCCTAGGAAACCTATTGGTCACAATAGTTTTCAAAGGCTAAGGACTGTGAAATATGCAAATAGATGCAAAAACGGATGGGAAAAAGCCTTAGAGCTGAAACCTGCAGTTGTGTTGTTGGTTCTGGCACTGAAAATACAAAACCATGGCTGGCTACCAAAAAAGGAGAGCATCACTCTGAAAAGATCAGCGGGCAGATAAGAGTGACTTATGAGGATCAGAAGCCTGGGAACTGAGCTTCTAGACTGTGCAAGGTTTAGAGCAGGATTTACAACCCAAGATGAGTGATTTGTAGTTTCCAATTACCTTGAGCTAGTTTTATAATACACATCCGCTTCTTTCTAAGAATTAATTCCTAAACAGGGAAAATTGGTGATAAAGATTTGAAAGATGTTGACACTAGAAATAAAGTCAGTTGAGTATCCACTCTGTCTATCTATCTATTTATCTATCTATCAGCACTCCTCTGTATCGTTCACACTGACTTCACCTTCATAACAACAGCCCCAAGAAGCAGGTGTAATGATGTCATTTTAGACACGAGAACACCAAGAATCCCAGATATTGAGACATTGATTCAAATACTCAATTAGTAAGTGACTCTAGGGACCCTGGTATTTCTGTATTAATTTTCTAAAAGTTATATTTATTTTTATGAAAGGGCAGATAAGCAGAGAGGAGAGACAAAGATCTTCATCCACTGGGTCACTCCCCAAATGGCTGCAATGGCCAGAGCTGAGCTGATCTGAAGCCAGGAGTCAGGAGTCACGGACCTCTTCTGGGTCTTCCATGTGGATGCAGAGTCTCAAGGTTTTGGGCCATTCTCCACTGCTTTTCCAGGCCACAAGGAGGGAGCTGAATGGAGAGAGGAACAGCCAGGACATGAACATGTGCCCCTATTGGATGCCAGCACTTGGAGGTGGATAACTTGGAGGTAGAAGACCTTTCTGTGTCTCTCCTTGTCTCTTTGTAAAAATCTGCCTTTCCCATAAAAAATAAATAAATTTTAAAAAGAGTGGAAGAAATGTGCATGTTAGAATAAAGACAAAAACCACCTCAACAATGAGATGCTGGACTCTATGCTTGGTATATGGTTGCAATGAAAGAATTTCAACTGAACTTGAACTGTGGTTATGCAACAAGGTGGAGGAATCCACCTTTGGGGGAGGATTACTGGGGGGAATCCCAGTACCTATAAAACTGTGTCACATAATACAATCTAATTAATGATAAAAAAAAAACCCACCTCAATAATATTTCTATTGCTGAACCAGGATCTCACCACTAAAACACAGATGCAAGGCCTGCGTGCAATTTATCTTCCCTTTCTGGAACAAGTCAATGGGAAAGTTTTCTCCAGGGTACCTTGAATCCCATCAAGCTGGATTTATCCCTGAGTTTCAGGCAGCTTCCTCTCCCTAGCTCCTTACCCAAGAAGCAGCTTTTGTCATTTTGAGATCCACACTCAGAGGCACACAAAGAGAGGAAACAAACCCCACCGAGGCCCCTCCCCAGACAGCCAGCTCTGGGACAAAACTCACACCTCTGTCTTCTGATTGGTTTCCTGTGAAGCCCGCAGGGTTCTCTTTCCTGTGGGCTCCAGCATATGGCTTTTTTTTTTTTCCGGCATAAGGCTTTTTGACAGCTGGATTGCTGATCTCAGCAGTTCCTTTGCTCTATAATCCATAGAGATATGACAGAACAGACACCAAGTGTAAATGAATCTTACATCTTCCCGTCAGTTCCTCCATTCTTTTGAAAAATCTATTTTCATTTTATTTGAAAGGGAGGGAGAGAGTGATCTTCACATTTGCTCTTTCACTCCCTGAATGTGTACAACAGACAGACTGGGACAGGAGCTGCCATGTGCATGGCACTGCTTTGAGTTCTGGCTTTGAGCTGGTCCCAGCCCAGCCCAAATGGCCACAATGGCTGCGATGGGATCGGCTTAAAGCCAGGAGCCAGGAGATTCCTTTGGGTCTCCCACATGTGTGCAGAGGTCAGAGCACCTGAGCTATCCTCCACTGCTTTCCCAGGTACATTTGTAGGGAGCTAGCTCAAAATTAGAGCATCCAGGACTCAAATCGGTGCCCTTAGGTGGCATCTTGGTCTGCTACACCATAGCATCGTCTACAAGAGATTTCTATTTTACTGAGGAATTGTGTATCTACCACCTATGTCCTCCAATCCTAATTAGTCCTAACTAGAGATAAATACAGCTTATTTTGGGAGAAGTTTGTTCTACTGACATTGTCGTGGCAGAGACATAAAATGTCACCCAGAATTGAAATTTGAGGCTGGTTTGCTAAAATAGCAACTGTTTATCCCTAGCAGATGGGAATCTGCAGAGCCAGGGAGTGGGTACAACACCCCTGCTGAGACCACTGTGACCTGTCCTGGTGGTTTGCTACAGGGACCTTTAGAAAGACATCAAGGACAATGTGTTCACAATAAGAAAAATAAGAGCAAGTACAGTGAAAGGGCCCTCTAAGGATGCCTCAGGTATCTGAGAAGGGTGGCCTGTTGAGCAACATCTCTAGCTCTGCCCTTGAGCCACACAGCCTTGTTTGAGCTGGATGAGCTGAAGCCAGAAATCTCAGGATGCAAGAATGGCTTTGAGAGCCTTCTCACAAAATGGCCTGCTACGATGCCTCAGAGTCTGGAACTGCCTACCAGGCACAATTATTCACCCTGACTTTTACTGGGTACCTTCCTCCCATTTCAATTACTTGGGATTTTTATAGAAAATTGGCTGTGGGAATTTGACCCCTCCAACTGCCTGGTAATAATTGGGTCTGAATAGTCAACTCAGCGTGGGCGGATTCTGGGTCGAGCCAGGGTATTCTCTAAAGAATTTGAGAGGAGCTGTCCTGGGCTGTAGGAAAACCAGGGAGCTGTTTATATAAAACGATGCTATTTATTTCTGAGAATTCAGAGCTGTTTACATAGTAGCAGGGGGAAACAGAAATGTCACTCAATCAGCATTGGAGACCAGTTTTCTGAAATAGCCACCTGTCTTTTCAAACACACTTTGACCACTGTCTGGTGGGGCTCTGAATATGTCTTTAAGCATCTGGAATATCATATAAAGGAATCTGGATGTGTCAATTTATACACACAGTCATACACACAATGGCCGAAAGTCCAGCTGGGTGATTTTTCTATGCCATGTATTTTGCTCTACTTATACTCATTAGTTCAAGTTCATTTAAAAATAGTAAATAATCCAATGCGGTAATGACTGTGTTAAACTCATTCTGCACAAGAGGCTGAATGAGCTTAGGTGACATACTGCATTTTACAAAACTTCTAAAAGGAAGTTTGTTCTTCTGAGAGTATAGTTCTCCATTGCAAGGTAAAGTAAAAATATCACATTTGAAGCACACAATGCATACAGAATTAAACAGTTTGGTTATACTCTGTAACCAGTGCTAATCATTTCTTGAATTTTCTTTCACTAGTATCAACAGTGCCTACAAACAAGCAAATCATTTCATGTACTCCAAAACACAGGACATTGTATTCTGCTCTGTGGGCTGTCTGCCTTAATGCCCATCTCTAGAGGTGACCTCCAGATGGGAGAACAGAGGGATGTCTGATCTCCACTATGTGCCCAGAGTTTTCCAGTCTGTCTGATGGACAGTGGGATACTGAGGCTCATGCTGATTGTAATAGTCCTTTGGGCAAACTGGGTTCAAAGCTTGGAAGCCAGCAGCAAGAATGAGCTCATTTAGAGAGCTTTTGCTCTTTGCTGTTTCTCTGTTTCTGCCCCCAAAACAGATGCTAGAGTACTAGGAACATGAAACAGTAAAACTAAAGGAGCCATTTTCCTGCTCTCCATAAGAGCTTGACCGCAGAAGGCAGTATAGCATAGTATTGGCACACTGTGGCAAGGGTACTACCAAAGCACAGGTTAGAGAAGCCAGTGTGGCCCTGAAACATAGCAGGTGTCACAAAGCCAGTCAGGCTGGCCAGGCTCCAGCATCAAGAGGCAACATTTTCCAAAGCAGGAGAGAGCTGGCAAGTAGTGCTGCCCTGCAGATGTAAGAACTTACAAGAGGGAATTGTGTGCTGGCATCCACAGCTGGCTCATCTCCACTCCCTTGCTCAGTTCACACACCTAGGAACTTGCTCAAACACTTGGGAAGGTTTGGGAGAAGGGCTAGATTAATACTATAATGTTGTTATTTGTGAAATGATGGTGGCTTAGGCAAACACAGGTGAATACAAATTCAGAAAATTTTATTTTATTTTAGCGTTGGAAAGCTTTTAGAGGTGGGCGTGCAAAGAAAGACCAATAATGACTTCTTCAATGTGGATCTCAGAGCCTTGGCTCTGCAGGTATCTCATTAAGGCAGCATTCTTTTCTGCACCTTCAACATCTAGCACTTTCATTAACTTTTGAGCATCAAAACAAAATAGATTTTCAAAAATCTCAGTTATCAGTGATTGGATCTCAAAAAGTGTGTCCACTTCATGTAAAGACATGTGGTGGGCTGGTGTAATGGCTCAACTGGCTAATCTTCCAGTTCCAAGCATTGGCATCCCCAATGTCCCAGCTGCTCCACTTCCTATCCAGCTCCCTGTTTGTGGCCTTAAAGCAACGGAGGATGACCCAAAATCTTGAGACCCTATACCCATGAGGGAGACCTGGAGGAAGCTCTTGGCTTTGGATTGACTGGCTGACTCAGCTCTGGCCATTGTGGCCATTTGGGGAGTGGACCAGCGGACAGAACATCTTTCTCTCTGTACATCTACCTTTCCAATGAGAATAAATAAATCTTTTTAAAAAAGAAACGTAGGTAGTAAGGAACCCAATGGACAGATCACAGCTGTCCAGTAGCCCAAATGAATTAATCTGAAACCACACATTAACTCTGTCCTCTCAGTGTCACATTTACTAGTTCAATCTGCACTGAAAATAAATAACAAATGAAGTCTGTGCCATCTGGTATCAATCAAATACCACTCTACGCAGTAGCTATGAAAAAATCATATGTTCTCTGTGGTCCCAAATCATGGCATTCATGATGCTCAACTCTCTTGGCATGCAAGTTGTTTTGTAGTTCATTCATGACCTTTCGTCATGAGCAATTTGGAGAACACTGGGTTAGGGTTAGGAAACCACAGTCTCCTTGGTGCTTAATTGAACTTCCAGTCTTTCTAATGACCAAATACAGGACAGGAGTTCTGTTTTTCCAAGTGTTTTTGCCACGAGCCAAGCATAGCAAGCGGATATACAGAAGTGAGCAAAATAGGGAAAATTTATTGCCCTCCAAAGGCAGATCCCGGGTGCCTCCAAATCAATTCAGAACCTACATACACCTTGTTTTAATGCCTCAGGACACTTAGGAAGACTTGAGCATCAATACTTCAAGACTGAATTGTAAATTCACATTATTGCAATCAAAGATTCATGTGGTTTTTCAGCTTCTCTTTATGCTCTCCAGTTTGGCAGGGGAGAGAAAATAACCCATCCTTGTCAACAGAGAGTGCTTCAGGGTTTATCGGATAATAAAATTTTTTTTTAAAAGATTTATTTTTATTGCAAAGTCAGATATACAGAGAGGAGGAGGAGAGACAGAAAGGAAGATCTTCCATCCGATGATTCACTCCCCAAATGGCCACAACAGCCAGAGGTGAGCCTATCCAAAGCCAGAAGCCAGGAGCTCTTCCGGATCTCCCAAATGGGTGCAGAGTCCCAAGGCTTTGGGCTGTCCTTGATTGCTTTCCCATGCCACAAGCAGGGAAGCAGGGTGTTAGAACTGATGCCCATATGGGATCCCAGCGTGTTCAAGGTGAGGACTTTAGCAGCTAGGCCACCGTGCTGGGCCTAGAACCTGTTCTCTTATTTGACATTCTCTGGTGGGTTCCATGTTGTAGCCCTTCAAATAGAGTGGTCTTGTCCATGTAAGTTCCAGAGAAGTCACTTCTCATCTGGACCTGGCCCTAAGGTCCTTGATAATGCCCACTTGTGCCATCTCTCCAACTCCCTGTAAACCCACAACCCCAAGATCCCAGAGCACACTGATGGGTGGCCTGTGGGCTATACCTGACCCAGGTCCCCCCAGCAGCTGCCATGCCGTAGGTCCGTGCACCCAAGCCCCAATCCCCAAGCCCCAAGGTCAAACTCACCTGGGCACCACCAAGATGGCGGTGGTGGGCGGAGCCAGGGACCTGCTCCTGCTTGGAGCTGCCTGAAATTCCTTCACAGAGTAATTATAGTGGAGGGAGATAAAGTAAGTTTAACTCAAAAGGTAAGAATTTGATTATGTGCATGTGCTTGCACAAACCCCATAACACACCCATACAGGTGCACGTCGCCCCACATGAAGAAATAGCAATTGTAAATGGGCTGAGAAGGAGAAAAGAGACATGTGAGGGAAAGTAGAAAGTGCACCCAAGCACTTCTTTCCATAATGGACTCTGGTGTAAGAGAGAGAAAGAGCACCTGCTAGCATCCCCTTTTATGAAGTGGCAGGAAGGAGAGTTCACTTCTACAGACACGAAGTCACCTGGGAGTTTTATAACTCCAGAAAATTCTACATGGCACTTAATATCCATATTTCCACAGCATTTTCCTTTCAGATCTGGGATGATGAAGGACATGCATTCCAGGAAAGGGAGTGTTTTGATTGATAAGCATGATAATGTTATACAGGAGGTGGAAAATTGCAGTTTGCTAGTATCTCCATCTCCCTAGATCTACTTAGCTGCCAGCCTACCCCATATCAGACCCATAGGAGAATGTTAACTCACTTGAGTTCGACCCTTGTCTCTTTACAACAGCAGGAGTAGTAGTTTTCCACTGTAAGCTGGATTCTTAAACTGACAATCACTGTTTTTGCAAATTGATGAGTCTCAACCAGGGCAATTTGGCAATGTTGGGAGACATTTTTGGTTGCTATACAGGCAGTTGGTAGGAGGAGTGCCACTGTCATCTAATGGGTAGGGATCAGTGATGTTGCTGAGCATCCTACAATGTACAGGACAGCCATGGTGACAAAGAATTTTCCAGTCCAAAATGTAGCACTAGTTCAGGATGAGAAATGCTACTCCATTGGTGGGTAACTTAGGGCATTCTAGTGAGAGATTCTGTTTGCTTGTTCTTGGTTAAGTAGAGAGGTGGGGAGAATTTAAGCTTAAACAGGTTCGACCTGTGAGTTTGGAGGATAGTCTGTATTCACTGTGCTTCATATATATTTTTCAATAGCTATTTAACAATCAATTCATTCAGATACAAGTATTTATTAACACTTTCTTTTTAAAAAGATGTATTTGCTTTTATTAGAAAGTCAGATACACAGAGAGGAGGTGAGAGAGAGAGGAACCTCTTCCATCTGCTGATTCACTCCCCAAGTGGTTGTAGTGGCCAGAGCTGAGCTGATCCGAAACTAGGAGCCAGGAACTTCTTCTGGGTCTCCCACATGGGTGCAGGGTCCCAAGGCTTTGGGCCATCCTTGACTGCTTTCCCAGGCCACAAGCAGGGAGCTGGATGGGAAGAGGGGCTGTTGGACCCATATGGGACCCATATGGGATCCTGGCCTGTGCAAGGCAAGGACTTACAGCTATTAGGCTACTGTGCCAGGTCCAACACTTTCTTTTCCGTTGTCATGCAACAACTTCCCTTTCAGGGTGATTTAGGATGCTTAGCAAGAAAAAAATAATTTAGGACTCCATTGATGGAATTTTGTTCCACATCATAAACACAAATTCACATATAGATGCTGATTTTAAAGATGAAGGCCTTGGGGTGGGGGACATTGTGATGCCCTGGGTTAGGTAAGCCACATCCTGAGATACCCGCGTCCCATATTCAAGTGCTGTTTTAAATCCCAGCACTTTTTGTTTTCATACAACTTCCTCTGAATGCATACTGGGAGGCAGCAGACTATGGCTCATGTTCATGGACTCCTGGCTCCTAGCTTCAGCCTGGCCCAGCCAAGCCAGCTGTTGTCATCATTTAGAGAATGAGCCAATTGATGTACTATCTCTTTTTTCTTTCCTTATCCTCCTTCCCCAATCTCTATCTCAATCTCATCTTTCTCTATGTGTGCTTCTGCCTTTCAAGTAGATGAAAATAGAGAAAATAAATAAACATTTAAAATTGAACATCTTTTTCCTCTCGATGGAAAACAGTTCAATTAAGATTTTAATATGTAACATGAATATTGGAACAGAATAAAAAAATTCCAAGCCTACTCTTGCTATCTGTAGAAAATGTCATTTTTGTATGATGATATGTAGTTTAACTTCCTTGCTTCCATTCTTTCCTGGGGCTCTCTTTTTAGGTTCTGTCCAATATTACCATTAACAGAAAGGTATGATATTGTACATTGAGGTGAGGCTAGGGACATTGATTTAAAAGAAAATAGAGTTAATTTCCTTTAGTAAGTAGGATTTTTCCATGAGACAAGAATTTCTGTTTTAGAAATAATTGAGGTTATTTGTCTGTTTATGCATGATTTAAGGATTGCAACATAATGTTTCCAACCCCAACCTTAACAGAAAAGATTTTTATTCATTTGCTTTCTACTTTAAAAACACATGCATATTGGCCCAAAGTGTTGGCACATTGGGGAGTATTACGTAGACTTTACACTGTTGTTTATCATAGCAAGTTCTCTAATCTCCAAAAAATAGGTTCTGGACCATCCCAAGACTTGGGACCTGCCTGAGGGTGGTTCTTCTAGGCCCCATAGGGCTGTCTGCTTGGTGGCTGCATTGTATTAAGCAAGATGAGAGTCTACAGGGAACCAATAATGGCTGGGATCTAGCCTGTGCTTCCCCTTCCAAGCTGAATGCTTGACTCTGTGTTCGCCAAGGACAATGGCCAAGCAAGCCCCACTTTGGGCTGGATTGTCTTATGAGGAATGCCCCTGCCTTCAGCGGAGGCTGGTGGGGGCCTCACAAGGACCTCCACCTAGCATACTCACTGGCTGTTTGGGCAGAGACTTTACAACTTGTGTGCAAATGTGCTTGAGCTCCTGGTGACTTGTAACAGATTTCCATGCCCCACACTGACAGCCTGTGATCACACGCTATGTAATTATCATTTCAACACTATGCTATTCAGTCCTCAGCCAGCCATCAGAATATAGCAAGTGCTTATTAGGCCCTGACACATACTCAAAGACAAATGACACGAGTACTGTGCTAACAGCATGCATCAGGGTCTGGCCCTTGACATCTCTGTTGTCTTTATGTTTTACTATGGGCACTCACTCAGAAAATAAAGCTGAGATGTTGTGCTTTTCCTCTTGTAGTTAGCTAATTATTAGCTGAGCCACACACCAGGAAGGAAAGTGAAAGGATTCCACCCCTGAATCAAAACGGAAGGCTCTAAAAGTCATCTGTCCGTAATGACCCCCAGTCCTGGGAAAGGTGCAGAAATGTCATTCTAAGCCCATCCTGCAATCATCTTCCCTCCTGAGGGTCACTTGACCCTGAATGACGCCACTGTTCTCCTTGGCAGACTGGAAACCTGGATGTTACCTCTCACTTCCATCTTCCCCTTGCTCCACATTTGAAGGATGACTGGTGCCTGACATGAGTAGTGACTATCAATTCTACCCCTTAAATGTCTCCAGTGTCATCATCACTTCTTAATCCTCAAGTCCTCCCTGCCTTAGCTCAAGGGTCTCCATCTGTTTCCTGGCCTAGGCTGCTGCTCCCTAGAAGATGAAAACATGTGTCTGATCGATGCCACTCCCGGACAGCCACAGAGCCCGTAATTGGCCTCTGCCCAACCTTCTTCTCTTATCTCTTTCTGAACCCCTACCTCCGGCAGGTTAGTTCATGGCATTATGTGTTGCTTCTTTGCCCCACATTTCTTTTTCTCCCTCTGTCCTACTACTAATGGCCCTCTACTTCTTTATCTATATGAGTCTACTCATGTGCCTGCTGCCCTATTTTTCCCCTTTAAGGAATTAGTCACCCCCTGCTCACATTGCTGTCTGAGTTATGGAAAGCTGGCTCTTTTTGGGAGAGTTTATAAGCATCTTATTTCCTTTAAAGATTAGACTAAAGGGGTAAGTATTTAGCTTCGTGGTTAGGACACAGGTTAGGACACTTGCATTTCATGTTGGCGTGTCTGACTTTAATGCCTGGCTCCAGCTCTAGTTTTCTGTTAATTCAGACCTTAGGAGGCAGCAAGTGATGGCTCAAGTGACTGGATTCCTGTCACCGATGTGGGAGACCTGGATTGAGTTCCTGGCTCTTGCCCTTGGCTCATTCCAGTTCTGGTTGCTGCAGGCTTTTCAGGAGTAGTCTAAGAGGTAGAGTACTCTAGCTCTGTCTTGTCTCTCAAAGTATCAGAACTAAAATACTGATCCGAATGTGACCATTATTAAAAGGAACAACTGGGAGCTAGTAACATAGAAAGGCAAGGTCACTTCCAGCTGAGAATTAATCCAGCATTGCATTATGGAGGAAATTTACAGTTTTTTTTTTTAAGAGATTTGTTTACTTTATTGGGAAGGCAGTTTACAGAGAGAAGGAGATACAGAGAGAAAGATCTTCCATCCACTGGTTCACTCCCCACGTGGCCTCAAAGGGCAGAGCTGAGCTGGTCCAAAGCCAGGAGCCAGGAGCCTCTCCCAGGTCTCCCATACAGGTGCAAAGTCCTAAGGCTTTAAGCCATCCTTGACCTCTTTCCTAGACCACAAGCAGGGAGCTGGATGGGAAATGGAGCAGCCGGGATATGAACTGGTGTCCGTATGGGATCTTGGCATATGCAAGGTGAAGACTTTAGCCACCAGGTCACCATGCTAGACCACAGACTTTGCTTTAAGACCAAATAGGAAATAATATTGTATAATAGCTGTTAAATTCTTGCCTTATTAAATAATGAACAGGGACTGTTTGGTTCACTTTATAAGAAAGTCTCCCGAGGCTGAAATTTATATTGATATTTATAAATAGAAGAGGAAGAAACTGAAGAACAAGGAAGCACTATAGCAGGAGAGTGGCAGCAGCTAGATTTGAAGCCATGAAGTTTGATTTCAGATTCTACCCAGTTTACCCACTATCATACGCAGCACCTCTGCATCTGAATGATTTGACAAATCTGCCCCAACTTTGTTGTTTCTTGTGCCCCTGGCCCTGTTCTGTAAACATGGAGTGAGAATTCATGGAGGAAATTTAGTTAGCTCTTCATCCACAGTCAGAAGCTCCCCAATTGCTAATACAAGGTGGCTTTGAGTTGGCAGACAAATGGAAGAGAGCTGTGTATGTAAGGGGGCACAGGGTAGTTAGATGGATAGGAAGGATGGCACTTGGAGAAGTCACTCCTTCACTGAGAGTCGACCTGCTGTGGCAATCAGTGGAGGTACCCTTTCTTGCCTGATTCCATCTACTGTTAACGTGGTACATGTTCTGACTCACTGTCTTCAAACTATTTTTTAAAATTTATTTTTATGTATTTCAAATGTAGAGTTACAGAGTTAGATGGAATATACTTTTCCATTCACAGATAGTGCATCAGCTGGATGTGGGCCAGGCAGAAGTCAGGATCCTGGAATTCCATCCAGGTGTCCCCCCCGTAAGTCAGAGACTGAAGAATTTGGCCAATCTTCCACAGCTTTCCCAGGTACATTACAGGGAGCTGGACTGGAAGCAGATCAGCTAGGATTTGAACTAACGCTCAGATGGGGTGCCAGCATTGCAGGCAGTAGATGGCTGAAACCGCTGCTCCTCTATGCTGGCTCCTAAAATTTTTTTAAAAATTATTTATTTTCAATTATTTTAAAGGCAGAGATAGACACATGATAGGTAGGAAGACTGAGTGATTGATTGATAGATCTTCCACCTCTCGTTCATTCCTCAAATGCCAAAAACAACAGGGTCTAGGACAGTCCGCAGCTGGGAATCTAGAACTCAGTTCAGGTTTTTCATAAGAGTGACAGAAAGCCAAGTGTCTTATGGAATCATCACGTGCTATTTGCCCAGGGTGAGTGTTTTGAGCAAGCTGGGACTGGGAGCAGAGCTGGAATTTGATCTCAGGCTCTTCAGGATGTGGTTACCTCAAGGAACGTCTTGACTTCTGTGATACATCCGTGCTCTCAACTCCCTGCCGTTATGCTCAGGACATCACAACCTTGGCAACACTTGCTGCTGGTGTCTGGTACACAAAGCAGAGTGCAGACGACACATCTGCTGCCACACAGCTACTGATGATTGCTCTTTCCTGGGCACCCCAAGTTTCCACGCTTCTTTGGGCCACTGAATGTCTACTGGAAGATTCTGTTACCTATAGAGGCAAAAATTAGTGTTAGAAAGTTTCAGTAGTTTTAGGCAAAACCAAATAGTCTCTCTTCCCCGAGGGCATTTGAGATTAGTTTCTGATAACAAGAAGGTCATTTCGGTGACCTCATCTAGCCATGTTAATCTTATCCTGTCAACTTGATGACCATGGGGAAATGGTTGGGTGGTTAGAAAAAAAAAAAAATCTTATCCTGTCATCTCCCTGTGCGGATCACTCAGGGCTTGTCACCAGTCAAAATCAACAGCTGACCACTGTTTGCAATGTTGAGAAGCCACTCTTTCACAGAGTGCTGAGAGATCTTTTTGCAGGAGTGTCCCGAGAATCACGCTCAGCAGCCTGCCCTTTAGTGAGCGGACAAAGCCAGGATGATGTTCAGGATGAGGAGCTGCCAGGGTCAGAGTTCACGCTCTTTGAACCCAGACTGTTGCGACAGAGGTTTCACTTCATTTGTGCCTAGAAAGCCTCCAGATAAAACAATTTGGTAATTCTTTTTCCATTTCTCTTCCTGCCAATCAATAAATGCTGGGTGTTGTGAGCCACGTGACTGCAGTTATTCTTTTCCACACAGTTGTTTCAGGCAACTTTTCTGGAGCATCTGTACAGATGTAAGTCTGTATCCTGGGTGCAAAGGCAGCAATAAAGGACACTTCCACCTCGGTAGAAGAGGCTGAGCAGACGTCAGCACCAGGCGACAGTCACCATGAACTGAAGGAGCCTCTCAATGTCAGGAGGAGGGTTCTTATAGAAGGGGTATGTAGACTGTCCCTAACATGATTTTCAAAATTGGATCAGAAGAGTGTGTACGATTGATTGTGTTGCCCAAGTGATTGGGACATAATAGCCAGATTCAACGTAGACATTCATTGTCAAGGAATGCTGTGGTCTGTGAATTTCAGGCCCTTTGGAAAAACCCTAATGGGACCAAAGATCATTATGCTGTACAGTTGACTGTACAGTGATCAGGGAGCTCCTCCTCCTTGTTGGCTTCACAGAAACCAGTCAATCAAGCAGGCCCAGAAGCCTGGCAGGTCCTTGCTCCTGCTGGCAGCCTGATCCTTGAAAAGGTTGAGGGATTCATGGCAGTCTTGAGAAGCTGCTGGTCACTGGTCCAATAAGCATTTGGGCCCTGGAGCCTATTTCCTTTGTGCATTCAGCTAGGCAAGAACCCCAGAATTCCCTTTTACCTCCTTGTAGCATAGGTTCCCAGAAATATACAGAAGCCAGGCCAATGGATCCAGCCAAAACATGTCTTTGGCAGAGATACCAACACACAGCCCTGGGAAACAAAAGAAGTCTAACAGATGCCTGACTTCCTCTGAAGGAATCTGTATGGTTGGGATTGTTCACAGTGAGCTGTTGGCACCAGCGGGGGACGAAGACTGTGAGCCGAGTCCCAGCTGGTCTGTGCACCTTGTGGGGTTGGATACGGACTGCACCTGCTTCCCACAGCATACATATGGGGTGAAGCTGGATGCAGGATATTGCACGGCTACCTGTATGTGATGTAGCTTTCCCAAAGAGCTCAGGGAGACCATCAAGAAAGGGGCTGAGCGACACACGGGGAGTTGTGGGATCTGACCATCAAAAAAGCCTGCTCCAGGTCAGGGAGGTTTCAGGGGATTTGTTGTGGTTTCTTTGAAAAGAAAATTTGCAAATTCTTTCTATGGTGTCAAGCCTCAGGCAGATTAAAAAAAAATTCCTTCCAAATACAGGGCACTTTTTTTCTGAAATCAAAGTCACTTGGTTTGCCAGCTATCAAGACAGGATTCCTGGTCTCCATTGCCAGACCTCTTGAACTTGAATCTGAGGACAGGTCCTGAGAATTTGCACAGTTTAACAAATGCTCCAAGTAAGTCAGTGCTTTGCCCTAGAGCAGTGAAATCCTGCCAGAAGTTACACGCAGAGTAAAGGACTGAGGTGCTGTGTTTTGGTGTCCCAAGCAGGGATAATAACTGCACAGAAGACTCACATGGAATTCAAGACTTGCCCTCACTTCCTCAAACATACTGAGATCCTGACCTGAACTGCTGTGATAAGGTAGGCAGTAAATAATTCAGTTACTACAGTAGCATCTCACCTACACCTACTGGTTGTCTGACCTTGGGCAAGACAACTGATACTGCTGGGCTTCAGTTTCTACATTTTAAAAGGGTGGAGTTGGAGGGTTGGGTAAACTTAGACCCAAGAGGTCAGATGCTTTTTCTCTGCATCAGACAAGCAGGAACCCTTGCACATGGGATTTGCACCCAGCGTCTACTTCTGTGCTTTTGTGGGTTAGTGGTGGAGAGCCCAGGCTCTGATCCTATATGAATCCAAGTCCTGACACTCAGTTGCTATAGGATTTGGGCAAGATACTGGACCCCCCTGCCTCAGTTTACCCCCTCTAGAAGTGAGTATAGGTCATATTCTAATACCTTGTAGATGTTATTCTATGAAAGTAGCAAGAAGCTGTAGTTTTCTGTTCTACGTCTGCCTCACACCTCAGTGGATTAGACTAAAAATCAAAATGGTAAAGTTGCCAGTCATGCCGACAATAAGCTGTTTATTTGACCTTCCCAGAAATCAAAATTAGAGAAAAAAAAATCAGCCAAATCTCTTTAGTTTCAATTGGCAATGGTGACGAAATTTTCATTTTCTTAATCCTTGCAATTAAAAGGTAGCCTAAAGTCACCTAAGGTTAATCCATCAATTGTGCTTCTGTTGTTCTAGCACCTTGTCCCTACCGAACAAGGGAAATAGCTTTGCTTTCTTAAAACATATATTGTGTGTTTACTTGTATGCTCCTCTATTGTCGGGTGCCATTTCAATGAATAAGGTTTTTTTCTTTTGAAATGCAAAGTGAGAAAAGGGGAGGTAGAAAAAGAATGAGAGAGAGAGAGAGAGAGAGAAAGAGAGAGAGAAATCTTTCATTTGCTGGCTCACTCACTCCCCAAATGGCCAAACAACTGAGACTGAGCACGCCACCCATGTGCAAGACCTCAATGCGGTTCTAGGCTCCTGGCTTCAGTCTGGCCCAACCCTGGCTGTTGTGGCCATGGCTATGTGGACAGTAGCCCAGCAAATGAAAGATCTCTTTCTCTGTCTGTCTGTTTCTGTCTGTCACTCTGCCTTTTAGACAGATGGTAAAGCTGGATTAAAATAACCTTTTGGGATTGCTTTCCAAAACCATGGTCCTATACTCTACACACTTAGGTGGAGTAATGTGTGAAATGCCTCGTATTGTTGCAGGGAATTTCGATGCAAAAGATGAAAGGCAACATTGTTTTTTGTCTCACAGGAAAGGAGAATTTTCATGCGGACAGTTTCAGTGAGAAAAGCAAGACACATTAAAGATAGAAACCTGGGGAGTGAGGGAAAAAAAAAAAAGCAAATAGAGATAGAAACCTGTTGTTGCAGCATCAGGAGGGGTGAGAGAGAGAGAGAGATGAGATGTCTTTTAAGCACAATTAGGGTGAGCAGAACGGCTGTCAGTCAACAAGGGTGTGGGGACAGAACCATCAGAAGGCCAGAAGTGTAACCCTGTCTAGCTTGTGCTTGGTAAAAGGAAGAGCTATCAGAAGGGCGTGACTGGTAACTGATGGCTGCCCAGGGCACTGGAGATGAAGGACTGGTCTGCCCCGGACCTAATATGTCTCCCAGGCGTCAGCCTGAAACAGGAGGGGCCACAGGAGCCAGTTACGTCACAGACCTGGCGGGATTCCAGTTGACCAATGGCACACCTGAATGGACATTCCTTACATAGTTGGGGCACAGACAGCCCCTTTGCCTGCCCACATGTCTAGAGGAGTATAAAACTCCTCCACACATATCTCAGCTGCCCTTTTCGCCTCCATCTTCCTTCCCCTCTGTGCGAAGGGCGCCCAGGAGTGGATTTTCCAATAAAGCTTCCATTACAACTCTGAACAACTTGCTGATATTATTCCACCAGCGGGCGGGCGGTCGGTGGTCATCATCTAACAGTAACCTCTTTCCTCCATTCTCATGATAAGCTAAAAATCCAGAGGATGTGATGGTACTTTTGTCTTGCTAAAGTACCATCTGGGCAGAAGCAAAAATTTTATTACACTTAATTTTACTTTTATTTTGTAACTTATAAATTTTTTTTATATTTTTGATGATTTTTACATAGCTGATGAGGGTGATTAGGGTCAAGGGCTACAGGAAGATGGGTGAGATCCCCATTTCCACATTCTCTTTTTTTCCTTCCTGTATCTGGGGGAAGTCGGGAGACAAGGAGAGAAGCCGCACACACCCTCCCAAATGCCTCTGCACCCTGGGATGGAGGACAACCAACTGACGCCACCCAGGGTCCCCGATGTGGCTGAGAGATTCAGATACCTGCACCTCTGAGCAGATTTACCTGGACTCCGCCCACCAACATCTATTCTATTTTAAAGAGACTCCCCCTTTCCTCATTTCAACATCAACTTGACTCTAACTGCTTTTTTATCCACCCTTCTAACCATCACAATAGGGGGACTGGTCCTTTATATCATACATAATCTTTAATTTTCCCTCAAAGATTAAATATTTTCTATTTACTTATTCAAACATAATGTCTATTTGTACAATGTGTACTGATCAAATCAGGGTAATTAAAATTTTCCCTCTCTTTGTCATTACTTTATGAACAGAGCCTTGGAGTTCTTCTCTTTTATTTGCTCATAAAATACATTACAGTTTGCTGTGAATCACAGTCACCACCATCCCCCGCCTCAAGTGCCCTAAAAGCATATTCCTTCTCATTATGACTTAGTTACTGAACCTCCTTCTATTGCTCCCAATCCTTCCTAGGCTATGGCACTTACTATTTTATGTTCATATTATCTATTTTATCTATCATATTATCTATTTATCATATTACTATTTTATGTTCATATTAAAAAATCATTTGTGTTTATTATTTATTTATACTCCAACCACCACGATTAGCTGTAGAGTTAGTTATCTGATGGAGGTGCCAGGGACCAGCAATGTGCTGCCATGGATTAAGCCATCATCTGTGCTGCTTCCATCCCATGTTGAAGCATCAGCCCAAGTCCTGGCTGCTCTGCTTCTGATCCAGCTCCCTGCTAAAGCACCTGGGAAGTGGAAGATAGCTCAAGCGATTGGACCATTGCCACTCAGATGGAGTTCTGGGCTCCTGGCTTTGGCCTTAATCAGCCCCACTCACTGCGACCGTTAAAGGAGTGAATCAGTGTATCTTTGTCTTTTTCTCCTTCTCTCTATCATTTTTCCTTTCAAAAATAAATAAATAGATACTTAAAAAAAAGAAATGACATATGACTTGAATAGTTCTTTCGAAGGAAGATTTTATTTATTTGAAGTACAAAGTTACGCAGAGAGAGGAAGAGGCAGAGAGAGATCTTTCATTTGCTTGTTCACATGCCCCAGTGACTGTAATGGCTGGGGTTGGACAAGGCTGAAGTAAGGAATCCAGCTTCATCTGGATCTGTCATGGAAGTGCAGGGGCCAAGCTACTTGGGTCATCTACTGCTTTCCTTTCTTTATTAGCAGGGTGTTGGGTTTTAAATAGAGCAGCTGAAACATGAACTGGTACCTATAAGAGATGTCAGTTTTGTAATTAGTGACTTAACCCACTACATTACAGTGCCAACCCATGCATGGCTTGAATATTCTGCCCCAGGTTCAGGGTCCAGAGACGAACCTTTGGGGGTTTGAGTTGACCTACTGGCCTCCCCCATTGACACTTAAGTTCTAAGTATTGACATCTGGGAACTCAGACTAACATCTTCGTCTTTTGATATCTTTAGTTTCTTGGTTTACAATATAAGTTCCTTCACAAATAAACAAAATTCAGACACTGAATGGTAAATGAATTTCAAAGAACTTTGAAAGAACAGAGGTACCCATATGCAAGTTTAGAGCTCATTGCTCACCAGCATCTTCATTTTGTAAGCACTGGGTATTAAATTTCATTATTGATTAGCTGATTCTTTTATCTGTTTTTTAGACTTCCTGAAGTTGAGAATTATTTTGACAGTTATTTAGAATGAATAAAATTTTTCCTTACCTTTGTATTTCTCCTTGATCATATTCAGCTCATTATGTGATAGAAAAAATTGTAATCACATTTTTGGATTTTTATGGTTTGGCAGGCTGGCTGGGAAAATGTTTTTCTGGCAGTCATTAATGTTTTTTTCCCCATCTAAAGAACATTTGCTGGATTTCATAGTCAAAAAAAGAATGTGCTGAGTTAAGAAATCTGAGAGGGACCAATGTTGTGGTGCAGCGGGTTGAATAGTTATTTGAGAGTCCAGTATCTCGCTTGAGAGTGCTGCTGCTGCTGGCTGCTCCACTTTGGATCCAGCTTTCTGCCACTGTGGCTGAGCAGGCAGTACAGGATGACCAGAGTGACTGGGTGGAGTTCTAGCTCCTGGATTCATCCTCACCCAGCCCTGGCCTTCGCAGCTATTTGGGCAATAAACGAGCAAATGGGAGATCTCTCAATGTCTTACTCTCTTTTTATATATTACTCAGCTTTTCAAATTTTTCTCTTTTTAAGAAATTTGCTTATTTTTGTTTGAAAGGCAGATTTACAGAGAGAAAGAAACAAAAAGAGAGATCTTTCATCTGCTGGTTCACTCCCCAAATGGCTATAACAGTTGGAGCTGGGTCTATCCAAGCCCAAAGCCTGGGGCTTCTTCCAGATCTCCCACTTGAGTACAAGAGTTCAAGGACTTGTATCATCTTTCACAGCCTATTAGCAGGGAACTGAATGGGAAGTGGTGCAGCTGGGACTTGAACTGGTGACCAAAGGGGATCCAGCACCACAGGCAAAGGCTTAACCTACTGTACCACAGCCTTGGTCCCTCTTTCTCTTCCTTTTAAGAAAAATGGTGAGCACCATGAAACAGACACAGATTTGGCTCCTAATTTTTGATCCGACAACTTCTGCAGCCAATGTCTGGGTCCACGAATCACTGCTCCCCATCACCCTGTGTCAGCGGAAGGGAGGGGAAGACAAAGAGAGGCTTGAAGTCCTTAGGAGGAATCCACAAGTTAACAAGCACTAACTAGAGTGCATTGCCAAACACAACAGACTCCATAGAAATGCCAGTCTCCCTCATAACTTAATCCCTGCAGAAAATGCAGAGACAGCAATTCTGGTCCCCTGGTCACCTGTCACCTCAGCTCACCAGCCAAGATATATGTTTAGCCTGGTAAAGGATGCTGTTGCCTTTACAGGTGTCCAACACCAGGCGTTTTACCCCAGTCCTCTCCATACAGAATGCGTTGTTTGGTTGTCACATCCCCACCAGCAGTTGTTGTTTGTTGATTTCTATATGTAGGCCATTCTCATTGGAGTTAGGTAGAACCTCCATGTGGTTTTTATTTGCATTTCCCTAATAGCTAGGAAGCCTGAGGATGTTTTTCTTGTGTCTATTTGCCATTTGAAAAATGCCTGCTCATATCCTTCACCTGCCCATCTCTTAAACAGGGTTGTTTGTTTTGCTATTGTTGCGTTTCTGAAGCTCTTTGTAGATCTTGATTATTTGTCCCCTATCTATTGTGTAGTATGCAAAGAGCAAGAAATTGTTGTGCATCTATTCTGTGGGGTACCACACACCCACAAAGAAAAATGAAATCCAATTACAGCAAAATGATCTCAATCGGAGACCATTATACTTAGTGAAATAAGTAAGTCCCAAAGGATAAATGTCATATGTTCTTTCTGGTATAAGACAGACTTCATGTAAAGTACAAAATAAATAGAAGTGATAAAAGTATATACATAGGTTCTCATAAATGAACTGTATAAAGGAGACTTGCATTCCTGAAAGTAAAGATACATTGTAGTATACATCTCTATTCACAAATCAAAGTAGGACTTCCAAGGAAACGTTTCAATATATCTTTACAGTATGACAATAGATTTTCTGCTATTGCCTACACATACCATGGCAGGAAACACTTAACTAGCAGAAAATTAAACTTATAACTGTTACTAAAGGCCTATACTACTATGATAATTCAGGGGAAACTAACAGGAGGGGAAAACAGGAGAAAGGAAAGGGAAGGGGAATGAGGAACCCCTATACCTACAAAATTGTATCATGGAAAATAATATTTAAAAAATGGGAGAAAAGCAGGAATATGTGAGGAAGAGGATGCAAGAGGAAGTAGAGTACTGTGAGGAAAAGAATGCTTGGCCATTTTTCTGTTAAAGGCCCTTTTCATGGACAAGAGGTGACACATAAAGTGTAGAGGTGTCTATCAGTCCCAGCTTCCTGTTTCAGTTGACTGAAAAACTTTTACTTGGATCAAACCCAGAACTTGAGCCGCTAGAGACAATGTCCTCCCAAAGCTGTGACTCTGACTCCCTCTGGAAAGACCAGACGCACCATTGATCCTAAAGGGTGGTGGTGGAGGAGGGGCTTGGCTTAATGCGATGCATTGCATTGAGAGGAAAGGCACCAATGCACCTGTTTTGACATATGTCAATGTCATTGACCGGGCTGGCAAAACACAAAGCCTACACTTCTAGTACCAATAAAACAGGCTATGCTTCAACGGCAAAGCATGAATATACATGCAGTGGAGGAAATGGCTAGGACTGGAGCTCTTGCTGATTGCTAATAAAGATATGTTTCTTGCAACAACCATTTAATATGTACCCATAAAATGGTTTATGTGTATACAAGCATATATAAATTGGTTTATACATATATTATGTTAAACATGCATATAAAATGGATTTTGCAATAAATATGTATGTATCAGTTATATGTATCCTCTTAGTTCTCAATTTAGTAGGCTTAAATAATTTTGAACATTTTATTATAGAGACTTTAAACTTGGATGAAAATTTAAGGGACAACATAATGTAGCTATAATCCAGTTCCAACAATTAACTGAGTCACAATCAATTTTGTTTCCTCTATTGTTATCTCCACCAATATCCCTTCTTGCTTCCCATATTATTTTAAAGTAATTAAATGTATTGAAATGATTTTTACGTGTATTTTAATTTTTTTATTTTACTTTTTAAAAGATTTATTTTATTTTTACTGGAAAGGCAGATTTAAAGAGAGAAGGAGAGACAGAGAGAAGGATCATTCATTAGCTGATTCACTCCTCAAATGATTGCAACAGCTGGAGCTAAGTCTTTCCGAAGCCAGGAGTTTCTTTCAGGTATCCCACATGGGTGCAGGGTTTCCAAGACTTTGGGCTGTTTTCAACTGCTTTCCCAGGTCACAAGCAGGGAGCTGAATGGGAAGCAGCTGAGACAGGAACTAGCATCCATGTGGGATGTTGGCACCTTCAGGTTGAGGATTAGCCAATTGAGCTATAGCACTGGGCCTCTCTATATACTTTTGTTTTTCTAAAAATTTTAGAAGTTTTATTGGAAAGTCAGATTTACAGAGAGAAGGAGATACAGAGAAAAAGATCTTTCACTTTCCGGTTCACTCCCCAAATGGTCGATCCCCGAACGATTGTAATGCCTGGAGCTACGCCGATCTGAAGGCAGGAGTCAGGGGTTTCTTTCAGGTCTTCCACACAGGTGCAAGGTCTCAAGACCTTGGGTCATCCTCCACAGTTTTCCCAGGCCATAAACATGGAGCTGGATTGGAAGTGGAGCAGCTGGGACATAAATTGGTGCTCGTATGGGATGCCGGCACTTAAAAGTAGAGGATTAGCCAGCTGAATCAATGCACAGGCTCTTATATTTGCACATTCTTTTAAAAGTTTTTGTTTTGGAGCAGCTTTAGATTTAAATAATTGTGGAAAGGATAATTCAGAGAATTATCTGCACCCAATCTCCTCTATTTGCACCAGTTATGATACTTTGTGATAATATATGACCAATAGATGCTTAAAGATTTATTTGTTTGAAAGGCAGAGTGATAGAGGCAAACACACACATATACAGAGAGAGAGATCTCCCATTTGCTAGTCTGTTCTTCAAATGGATGAAGTTCTTGAGACTGGGCCTAGACAAAGCCAGAAGCTAAGCATGCTGTCTCCCCCGTGGGCAGCAGGAGTCCAAATACCTGGTTCATTTTCTGTGACTTTCGCAGGCTCATCAACAGCAAGCTGCATTGGAAGAGGAGTAGCTAGGACTGGGACAAGCTCTCAGATATGGAATGCCAGCATCACAGGCAAAAGCTTAACCCACTGAGACAGAAGGCTGGTCCTTATATAACCAATACTGATACATTATCATTAGCTGAAGCTCAAACTTTAATCACATTGTCTTAGTTTGTGTGTGTGTGTGTGTGTGTGTGTGTGTGGTTACATGAACTACTGGAGATGTATTTTATTCTTCATTTAAAAGTCCTGAGCTCTTAGAAATCCAAAGGTCCATTTACTATATTGTCAATAAGGTTTCCCTGTTTGAGGAGCAGTTAATAGAGGGTATAATTACACTCTTTCTGCTTCTTTTCCTCTTATCCTCTTTCTCATGCCTACCTGGGAAAAGGATGTGAGAGCACCCATGAACATCTGTGCCCACAGATCTTGAGAACCCTGATACCTTTGCTACCTTTAGGAGTACTTTGGGTACTTGCTGGATTTCCTTTACCATGAAAATTTGGAGCCAAAACCAAGACAAGCTATCCAGTGTTATTTGTAATAGCCTGTAAAGCACAGAATTCAGAAAAAGCCAGTACGTCTGGAAAAAGTGCCTTTGTGAATTTATCATGTTAACAAAATGAAACAGAACAAATGACTCCTGGATTGTTTGGGTTCATTGCCAGTCTGGCTATTGGTAACATAGGGAGGTTGGTGACCTGGAAGTTCAATGGAGGCCCAAGCAAACGCTGTCACTTGTGGGTTCAGCCTGCTTGCCTTTCCACACCCAGGGGGCACCTGGACAGAGCCCTTGTCCCCTTGCTGGCATCCCAGGAAGTCAGTTCCCTTTGCCTCATCAGTGATGTTTGCGGTGCCACATTTCTGATGCAGTCCCTGCCTTCAGCCAGGCTGTGGAACAAATCGAAGTGCATTGGGCGCCTGGCTCACAGCCAGAATGGCGTCACTGCCCATTAATAGAAGTTGATGGAGCTCAGAAAAAACATTTCAGGCCTGGCCACAATTCAATTCCTCCTACGCCTGTCAGCCTGCAGACAAATACATAGGAAAATCAATTTAGGGATGCTTATTTTTACCTGTTTGTGCTAATTTAAGCATTGATTTGCCTAGTTACTGTTGGATTTTTTTTTAATGTGACACATTTTGGTTCTCATCTCAATTGTTGTAGGTTTTTATAGGTTCTGTTTCTTTCCCCAAAAAAGATTTTAAGTGATTTATTCCAAAGCACATTTATGTTAGCATATATGTTTCTTCTGCTTTTCCATGAAGATGTTGTATTTACATAGAGTGAATGAATTAAGAGCTTATTTTTCCACACAAAGCATCAGTAGGCTACTTTATTCCACAGACAATATGTGCAGAGGAAATAGAGACCCATGCCAGACACAAGATAACATAAACTGCAACTAGGTGAGATCAAAGGAAACATACATTATACTCATAAAATACAACTTTATGGACATTCATACCATGAAACCTTAGACGTGAATACTTGTTCCAAATGGGTTCCATATTAGCAAGCAAGCCTCAGAATAAACCTGGGAAGGGAAAATAAACATGACCATTTGGGCAAACCATGGTGGGCCTCATTAAAAAAGAAGCCAGGCAGTCTTTTCTGATGCCCAGATCAGAAAGAACTGAAAAGAGATATAAGTAATGACTATGCTCAAAAACTTTCTTATTGGAGACTTTAAAGACCCGAATTCTGTTCCTCTGACCTAGCCCTATATCAAATCAAATAGCTTACTATATACTGACTTCCTTGTTATAAAAATAAAACTGTGTTGAAATATTAACCAGACTCATTTCTGCGTTCTATTTGCAAAAGTTCACCCTTTCCACCTTCCCCCTCCAGATATCTGAGCTGCTGCTTCTCCAGATGTGAGGGATTGCTCTCAGAGGATTTTATTTGTTACCAGGTGGTCTCTGACCCAGTTCATGATCTTTCTAGTGTCAAAATGGATGCTAGCAATGGCATACAGTCGTGAACGCATATTGTATGTGTTCATAAAATTCCTTCCATCTAAGAAGTGCCTCTCATTTTAAATTTTACCATTAAATAGAAAGTTGGTACATAAAATGATCTGTTTCCTTTTTTTAAAAAAGATTTTTTTATTTGCTTTCTAGGTAGAGTGTCTGAGGGATGGAAAGACAGAAGAGGACAAGGAGAGGGAGAGGAGAGAGAGAGAGAGACAGACTCGTTGATTGTCCAGATGCCCAAAGCAGTCAGAGCTGGCCAGGCTGAAATCAGAAGCCTGAAGCTCCATCAGGATCTCCCACACGGGGACCAGGGCTCCAGGCACGTGGGTCATTTTCTGCCGTCTTACCAGGAACATTAGTGGAGACCTGGATCTGATGTATAGTAGCCAGGACTCAAAACTCCAGCACTGCCTTCCAGGATGCCAGTGTGAGAGCCCCTGTAGGTGCATCGGCTCACAGCAGGTGGCTGCTCAAAGTCAGGAGTGTGTGTAAGAAAGAGGACCATGTGGTGAGACAGGAGGGCAGGGCAGGGCAAAGCCAGGGGCTCTGGCAGAGCATGTGGTTCTAGAGAACAAACGGAGGGTTCCAGGAGAAGCACTTGATCTCTTCTGAGAGCAGCACTCCCAGGGACCCTGCCAACTCACACTAGGCTCTGTCTCTTCAAATTTCTACCACCTCTCACGCTGCTATAGTGAGGAGCAAGTGTGCAACTCACACGTGCTTAAAGGACACACCAAATCACATCCAAACCATAACACTTGCTTGTATTCTCAATCTATTGATTTCCTATTTTGTCAGCACAGAGGTTAAAACAAATCATACTAACAGTATGATGAGGCCTTTAGTCTTAAATAGGAATTTGGCACTTTTGGCATTCAATCTAGGATTTCCTCTTTTTAAAACTAGTATTTTATTTTTATAATCTTTACATTACAGGGACCAAGAATAGTCTGGGCAGGTCCAGGCTGCAGCTGAATGTTGTGGCCTGGCCCATCGCACACCTTGTTTTAGGATACACATGTGGATGCTGCAGCCTGGACCTGCCCAGACTATTCTTGGTCCCTGTACCTGTGAGTGACGGCAGGTTCCATGGTCACACCTAGCTCAGCCCATCACTACCCCAACTCTTGAGCTAATCAGTGGGGCTTTTATTTTCACGGGGTTGGGCTGACACATCCCCCACAGAATCTACCCCCAGACCTGGTTCTTTCATGTGCTGGTTAGTGTCATGGCCCTGCCTAATATGACCCCTTCTCCTGTTCTGACATTTAGTCAGGTACTAGGATCTAGCTCTGCTAGACAGGCCCAAAGCCTTGGTTTTCATGTGGACTGACTTGAGTTTTATTGGAAAGGAGATCAGATTTACAGAGAGGTGAGAGAGAGAGAGAGAGATCTTTCCTCCACTGGTTCACTCCTGAAATGGCCACAAATGTCAGAGCTAAAAAGCCACAAAGCTGATCCCAAACCAGGAGCCAGGAGCTTCTTCTGGGTCTCCCATGTGGGTGTTATGTCCCACAGTTTGGGCCTCTACCATTTTTCCTAGGCCATAAACAGGGAACTGAATGGGAGTAGAACAAATGGTACACAAACCAGTGACCATATGGGATCCTGGTGCTTGCAAGATGAGGATTTAGCCACTGAGTCATTGCGCCAGGCCTAGGTTTTTGTCTGTGCCTCAGGAAAAGCAGGTGTACACCATGAGGGAGCTATGTGGAGACACAGGAGACCCTCTCAGTAGGAGGGAAGCAAAGAACTTACAGGCTTTGGGCTGCATTGGGTGACTGACTTGCTGGGGGATTGGGTCTGGGAACGAGGGCCTCTGTCTAAGATTGGATGCTGTCAGGAGTGGGGTGTAATTCAACGATTGGGTAACTTCCCAAGCCTTACCTAACTAGAGTGGGGTCTAGTTTCTAACTGGTAAGGAAGCAGTAGAAGCTCAGTTTCACAAGAACAGGGATGTTTGCTCATTGTGGTTTGGACAATGTCCATATATTTGGTTGAGTTCAGACATGACATTCGTTAATGTCTCGATCCATCGCAGTCCACAGAGTGACCCTGCCTTATGATGATGTTCTGAGAAATTGTTTATATTCCACAGGAGAATACCATGGTGTGTCTACATGACAGGCTGTTTCCAACAACAGTGAGACCCAGATGTGAGGGCCAGGCCAGTGGCTCTGTGCCGGGCTGCTTTGTTCACCTTGATGGATTGACATGTCTGTTGATAGAATTTAGGTGCAGATAATGCAACTACCTCATTTAATGAGACCATGATTTAATACAGGGAGTACCGTGCTTGCTTACAAACTTGTCAGAAGGAGTGAAATAATGGCTCTGGGCTTGTGGCCCAGGATCCTCTCCAGCAACTACTGTACAGAGCTTGTCCTCCATGGGACCTGCTAACTACTTCCTTCCCCTCTTCCCTGGCTGTGGCAGGCACCACAGAAACTACTGGCTCCTCTTTAGAGCACCAGACCTCTGCTGCCTGTGTCACCGAAACCCAGAAATCCAACTCTGCCATCACCACTATCTTTGTTTTGTGCTACTAAACAGAATGCTCAAAACCAAGTAATTTCTGAGAAAAAAAACTCACCTTTTTTCCCCTTAAATCTAAAGTTTTCTTATATGTAAAATTTAAAATTTGCATATTTGAAAGGGTACAATGTAAATTTGCAATGTTTATGCATCACTGAAACAGAGACCATATTAACCTTTGCATTTCTTTATCTTTGTGCTCAGAGCTCACCAGCTCCTCTGTTCTAGTTCTTGGTACAGAATATTTTTATTTGTTTGTTTATTTTTATTTGGAAAGGCAGATTTATGTAGAGAAGCAGAGACAGAGAGAAAGATCTTCCATCTGCTAGTTAACTTGTCAAATGCCCACAACAGCTGGAGCTGAGCCAATCTGAAGCCAGAAACCAGGAGCTTCTCCTGGGTCTCCCATGTGGATGTAGGGTCCCAAGGCTTTGAACCATGCTCTACTGTTTACCAGGCTGTAAGCAGGGAACTGAATTGGAGGTGGAACCGCCGGGACACGAATCAGAGTCCATATGGGATGTCTGTGCTCAAACACGGAGGATTAGCCAGTTGAGCTGTCACGCTGGCCCCAGAGTATTATTCATTATGAATCATTGTCACCCACTGGGCTGCAAGACACCAGAACCATTGCATTGAGCCTACTATGTTTTAGCATCCATTGTTCATTATTCGCCCCATCCTTTCACCTTCCTCAGCCTCTAGTAATTGCTATTTAAAATTTGAATCAAATAATAGGGGCTCAGCAGCGTGGCCTAGTGGCTAAGGTCCTCGCCTTGATCCCATATGGCCGCTGGTTCTAATCCCGGCAGCTCCACTTCCTCTCTATCCCTCCTCCTCTCTGACTTTGTAATAAAAAAAATTTGAATCAAATATATGTGCATATGTATGTATGTATAAATTACATGCAATATACATACACTTATTTTTAAATTCTTCATATGAGAAAGGAAATGCAATATTTGTCATATTTGTCTTGCTGTGTCTGGCTTATTTTTACTTAACATAATGATCTCCATTTTCATCCATGTCACGTTTTCATTTTGTGTGTGTGGCAGACTACTACTCCATTGTATGCATATGCCACATTTTCATTATCCATTGATTTGTTGGTGGACACCAAAGCTGGTTCTCTATCTTTGCAGTTGAGAGTAATGCACAATAAAAATGCGAGTGTAGATACCTCTTTTCACATGCTGACTTCATTTCCTGGGTTATATGCCCAGAAGTGGAATAACTGTTGGGTCATATGGTAGTTCTTTTTTTAGTTTTGAGATGATGAAGCCAGTATCAGGGTGCTGGCAGCTGCTGAGAGCTTCCTGGCAACATCGCCTCATGACAGGAGGCAGCGGGGCCAGAGGTCATGCAGGATGGCAGAACTCAG
The DNA here is from genome assembly GCF_030435755.1 of Ochotona princeps. NCBI lineage: Eukaryota > Metazoa > Chordata > Mammalia > Lagomorpha > Ochotonidae > Ochotona > Ochotona princeps. The sequence continues at coordinate 12,985,538 of NC_080854.1, read as the reverse complement.
CCTTGTCACTCATCTTTTTATTGGGTACCTGTTTATTTGGTTCCAATCTTAGTATATGTGCTGCCAAAGCGAGCACAGGTACCCACTTATTTGGTAACTAACCCACTCCCAAGGTAACAACATTAATCAGTTCACCTAACCACCGCTAACTGGTTCCATCTCTCAGCACTGTTATACTGCAGATCCAGTTTCCAGCATATGAACTTTAGCAGACACATGCAAAGCATAGCATTCACTTGCAGTTTCCTGATCTCAAACCTCGGCAGCAAGGAAGTTTGGGAATCATTGTTTTTTTTTTAAAGATTTTTTTATTTTTATTATAAAGTCAGATACACACAGAGGAAGAGAGACAGAGAGGAAGATCTTCCGTCCGATGATTCACTCCCCAAGTGAGCCGCGACGCTGGAGCTATGCCGATCCGAAGCTGGGAACCAGGAGCCTCTTCCTCCAGGTCTCCCACGCGGGTGCAGGGTCCCAAAGCTTTGGGCCATCCTCAACTGCTTTCCCAGGCCCCAAGTAGGGAGCTGGATGGGAAGTGGAGCTGTGGGATTAGAACCGGCGCCCATATGGGATCCTGGTGCTTTCAAGGCGAGGACCTTAACTATTACGCTATTGTCCCTGGCCCAGGAATCATTGTTTTTATGTCCCCCAGACTCTATCATAGGAAGTGTGCTACACGGCGGTTTGACCATAAGCCATAACTGGGAATATAGATGCCTAAACCTAAGCCTGAGGCAACTACTAATTTCCTATGAGAAGTCAGAAAGGAATTGTCATGTTTTGGGTTTCATTCTCCTTGACCCAGTTATGTGTGGACATCCAAGTTTCCTTCTGATTCTAGAATTCTGTGCTTGCTATTAATTTTAATGACATTGAGAAAATGTTCATAAAGCACTTTTTATACTTTTCAACAGAAGAATTTTTTCCCATTAATACTCAGCTTAAAATAAATGCGAAGCTCCGGTGATTTTTGCTTCTTGATATTGTCACCCTCCAGGATTTACCACGATGGCTTCTGCAGCCAGGGTGGTATTATGGAGATGACAGTGTGTAGCATCCGAGGCTAGATCATTGAAGAAGCTGGAGCTTCTAGCTTGGCTTTGACTTGACTCATTCACTTTGTGTAAAGCCATCTGTCAAATCTTGAGGACACACAGGTGGCCCCACAGTCAGGCCTGTGAAATGGGGACTGAGGTCTCCTGCCAACAGTTGGCATCAACTTGTCAGGCATGCAACTGTGTCACGTGGAAAAAATATGCTCCAGTCCCAGTCTGTCCTTCCAGTGATTGCTCCCCTGCCTGACATCTTGACCATAACCTCAGACCAAACAATTCATCTCAGCCCCCCTGGAATTTCTGCCCCACAAGAGCTGTGTGACATCATTCATACTGAATGGTGCTTCAAGCTGCTGAGTACTGGAGTAGATGTTTACGCAGCAATGGAAAACTAACCCCGGCTCTGATGAGTGTGTAAAATAACAAGGAATTGCTGAGTTTGTTTCTTAATCACCGACATCCAATTTCATTTGCTTATCCTGTTCTGACACAAAGCTGTCAACCTTCGAGATTGCATCTCTAGACACATCAGAAGCCATTAAGAAGTGTGTTAATCAGAAAGAAGACTGACTGTTCTCTGAGATTTGTTTTAATGTGGTAATGTGCAGATAAGAAAAGGCCTTATTGTGAATACACTACATAGGCAAATATTTCTTCAGGCATTTTAAACTTACCACGGAGCTAATATATCCTTTGATAACAAAGATAATGAATACATCAGGAATATCAAAATAACTGTTTTCACAGACATCCCCATCAACTCTGTCAAAGAACTGTTACCTAAGTTCAGGAACTATGCTGCATTTACAGGCTAACAAACTTTCCCATATGTTAATGAAAGATAAAAGTTGCCTACACATAACTTATCCTTGGTTATAACTGAAGAAGTAGTTCATCTTTTTTTGCTGCAATTTATAGTGGTTTGAAGTTTCATCTTTAATAAAACTTCGCATATGTGCTTTCACTAAGATTAAAGCTTTTGATTAAAGAACGTTTTCTGGATCCTCTAGCCGTGACTGATAAAACACTGCTTCTTTCGAGTAGTGATCTTCCAATTACTGTGCATTTTGGGGAATGCGTTAAGTACAACTGTGAGTTGCAGGTGCCCCCTGACATGAGCCGGTGTGAGTGAAGGGCCCCTGAGCAGTCCCTGCAGCTCCCTCTTGGAGCAGAGGATTTGGGAACCTGGGGAGGCAAAGCTGAAAGCTGCCACCTTGCTCTCTCTCAGCCTCGCCGCTGCTTCTGTGGCTTCCAGCTTTTGTCCCAGGGCAAACTGGCTTGCTTTCTGTTGGGGAGAACATGCTTGGTGGCTGTTCTGAGTTTTCTGCTTTTCAGCATTAAGAACTGAGTCTTTCTGGTTCTCAATGTTATTTGATGATGAACTCTAGACAAAGGTGTTGGATGTGCCTGTTCTCATGGTGGAAAAGGGAGGGAGACCTTCCAGAAAAGTGCTAGGCAGGGAAAACAAACCATACACCCAAGGTATTACGTTTCTAGGGCCTGGTGTGGTAGCCTAGTGAGGACCTTGCAAGCACCAGGCTGCTATATGGGCACTGGTTCGTATCCTGGCTGCTCCACTTTGCTTCCAGCTCCCGTTTACAGCCTAAAAAGCAGTCCAGGATGCCCAAAGCCTTGAGACCCAGCACCTGCATGGGAGACCCAGAAGGCACTCCTGGCTCCTGGCTTTAGATTGGCTCAGCTCCAGCTGTTGCGGTCACTTGGGGAATGAACCAGCGGAGGGAAGATTTTTCTCTCTGTCTCTCCTCCTCTCTGTATATCTGACTTTCAAATAAAAATAAAAATAAACCTTTATTAAAGATAAAAATAAAGCCACGCAAAAGTTTTTAACTTTATTCCCACGAGGCCAGGCCATAGTGTAGTAAGCTAAGCCTCTGTCTGTGGTGCTGGCATCTCATATGAGCACCAGTTCTAGTCCTGACTACTCCACTTCCAGTTCAAATCTCTGTTTATGGTCTGGAAAGGCAACAGAGGATGGCTTAAGGCCTTGCATCCCTGCACCTATGTAGAAGACCTGGAAGAAGCTCCTGGCTCCTGGCTTCAGATTGGCTCAGTTCTGACTACTGCAGCCATCTGGGGAGTGGACTAGTGGATGGAAGATCCACCCTATCTCTCTGTAAGTTAACCTTGCTAATAAAAATAAAATAAATCTTTTAAAAAAGAAATTTACTTGCTTGAGGCACTGGTACTTCTTTGAAGAGGGAATCACCAAATATAAAGAATTATATGCCACTTTCATGTGCATCTAAGAGAAAAGTGACTTGTCAGTAATAAGATGTGCAAAAGCATTCATAAATATTTTGAAACTTAGTTTCCTCTAAGTTCACAAGTATGGCAATTCCTTTGTTTCCCAGTTTATGGTAATAATTTAAGTTGTAGTTCATTTTATGACAGAGCCTTTAAAAATATGGAGCTTGTGGTGTCAAAATGATGGTTTATAGAGATGACAAGTTAAATAGCCTTTCAAGAATTCTGTTCATAAGCCACAGAGGAATGAAGTTCCAAGTCCCTTAACTGCTTCAGATGATTTGATAAGCAAAATAATCTGCTAATTGTCAAAGCAAGAGCATACATTGGGATGAAGTCAGTTGTATATCCACAATAGATTCCTTTCTTTTGAAAGCCACAGTCTGGCCACACTTCAGTAACTTTCTTTAGGCACAAGCCATGAACCATAGAGAAACCATGAGGTCGACAATTCTGCATGGGGCACTTTAAAAGTGCTGACTTGTGGCCATAGAAGTTTGCCCAGGGACTGAGCAAAGTCAAAAATGCCAAGTTGCACAACAATGCATTTTCCCTTGTGAATGGCTTCACACTGTACACATTGTTGTGTTGTTTGCGGATTCACTACCCAAGTGGCTGCTACAGCGAAGTCTGTGACAGCATAAAGTCAGGAGCCAAGACCATCCCAGAGTTCCAACCATTTATATATATGGCTTTTCTTCCACAGCCTTCTCAGGTGCACCAGCAAGAGGCTGGATTGGAAGTGGAGCAGGTGGAACTTGAGCTAGCACTATGATATGGAATCTTGGCTTCACTACTGTGACTTAATCTTGTGTGCTAATCCTAAAGGGATTTTTATGTTAAATAGAGTAGGAATGTTAAAATGAACTAGTAGAGCACATAAAAAAGAAAACAAACATGGCAAGTTGCCACATCATAAATAGCAGGTAGAGTGCTAGTGAGTATAGCAGTGAGTATAGACTTCAACACCCCACAGCTGCTTACCCCCCCAGTTGATCACTGTGTAAGTGGATATCCTCAGGGTTGGTCAATTGCTATTAACACCATGAGCAGCCAGGAGTTCAGAGTGCATGGCAAGGGTACAGCTGAGACATCCTGGGATGGCTCCCCTCTATTTCTGATACAACAAACAGTACACGTGAAACACCTGATGATGGTGGTGGCTTACTGTTAGAGTGAATACCGCGGCATTTCAGTAGATACTGGGACTCAGGAAAATGTGGAAATGCCACAGAATTTTTTTTAGCAATAATTTTCATCTGGAAGAAGAATCATGCAATCTCCCTATGAGATAGTTGATAAGCAAAAGAAAACTTCAATGACATCTCCTGAACACATCATCCTGATAATCTAGAACACTGAATATATCTGTTCCAGGATGTTTGTGAATTACAGGGTGATTTATTTTGCTTTACAATTTAAGTATTACTTTTTTTTTTTACCTTTTGCTTTTTTTGTTAAAGGAATCCACCATGGGGGAGGGTTTAGAGAGGGGTGGGGAGAATCCCAGTGCCTATAAAACTGTGTCACATAATACAATGTAATCAATAAAAAATCTTTATATATATATAATTTTAATTTAAAGGCTTTATATAACTATACCTATATCTATATAATATAGAAAGGCAGAGTGAAAGGAGAGTGAGAGGGAGGGAGGAGAAAGAGAGAGGGGAGAATGAGAGAGAGAGATAGATCACCCATCTGCTCATTCATTCCTCCATAGGCCTACAACAGCCATGGCAGGGCCAGGCTGAAACCAGAGTCCAAAACTCCCATCATCTGGGTTTCCCATACGGGTGGCAGTGGCCCAAGTACTTGAGCCATGCTCTCTAGCCTCTTGGGTGCATTAGCAATTATCTGAATCAGAAGCAGAGAAACCGGAATTCTAACTGGCATACAGATATGGGATACCAAATAATGACTTAACCTGTTATCCATAGTATCTGCCCATACATTCACTTTTTGGAAGGCCATGTGTGAAAAGAAGCGTCCACTTTGTTAACACTATAACTTTTATCTTAAATGTATTTTCTTCTTGGAGACTGCCTTTCTCTGGCTGTAGATTTTATTTGCTAGTAGAGAATGAATGATGCTGTTTTTAGAACATCAGGGTTTGGCATTTGGTGCAATGGTTAAGAAGCCATTTGGGACACTCACATCTCGTACCGGAGTGCCTGGCTTTAGTCTCAGCCTTGCTTGTAATTCCAGCTTCCTGAAAATGTACACCCTTAGAGGCAGCAGGTAGTAACTTCAGTGGATGAGTTTCTGCTACCTGTGTGGGAAACCCAGATTGAGTTCTTATCTCCTGATTTCAGTAGTTTTAGATATTTGGGGAGTGAATCAGTGGATGGCAGATCTCTGCTTCTGTCTGTACTTTTAAATTAAAAATAAAATAAGCATAAAAAAGCCAAATACTAAAGAATTGTAATATCGAAACAAAAGATGGATATTTCCAATGAATATTTTTAATGGTGTTAAAAATAGTTCACCATTTTTGAGCCTGGTGTGGTAACCTAGTAGCCTAGTGAGGACCTTGCAAGCATCAGGATTCCATATGGGCACTGGTTTGTATCTTGGCTGCTCCACCTTGCTTCCAGCTACCTGTTTACAGCCTAAAAAGCAGTCCAGGATGCCCAAAGCCTTGAGACCCAGCACCTGCATGGGAGACCCAGAAGGCACTCTTGGCTCCTGGCTTTAGATTGGCTCAGTTCCAGCTGTTGCGGTCACTTGGGGAATGAACCAGCGGAGGGAAGATTTTTCTCTCTGTCTCTCCTCCTCTTTGTAAATCCAACTTTCCAGTAAGGATAAAGAAATCTTTAAAAAATAGTATGCCGTTTTTGATATTTTATAGAATTTTAGATTTGCAAACTTTTGCAACACCAGGGATGGGCTTCAAGCAAATCCGTTCTAAGCAAATATCTCCCAGCTGTGTTATCCAGCTCAGGATGCAATGTTCTGCCTCTGATTTCCGAGATTTGCTAGACTCATAGGACAAGTTGACACTCCCAACTATAAGATAAGAGAACTAACTTGTGGGAATATAGCCTTAGTTCCATATTTCTGTCCCTTTAAAGTGCTCTATGTTCATTTTCTCCCCAGAGATTTGACACCTGTTCTTCCTTCTACCTGGAAACCCCTTCCTAAGGGTTGACTGCTTTCTTTTTATTCACATCAATGAGGTCCATATTTGCAGATTCCTAGCACTGGGGACCTGTCAGTATGTGACTTCACTTTGTTGAAGGGACTTTCCAGAAATGGTGGAAGGTTCTTTCCAGAAATGTAGAAAGGGAGATGATCTTTAATTCTTTCGGTGGATTCAGTGTGATCATAGAGTTGGTCCTAAGCACAAGGAGGTAAGAGAGTGTTAGAACTTTAGGGATCTTAAGATGCTGTTCTTGAAGTTGAAGAAAGAGGATGACAAGTTAAGGAATGTGGGTAGCCTCTGACAGCTGAGAAAGGCCAAGGCCATGGGTTCTCTGTAGAGCCTGCAGAAGCAACGTAGCTATGTGGGTTCACTGACTTAGCCTCTGGTTGGACTCCTGACCTCTAGAACCGTGGGACAGTAAGTTTGTGGTGCTCAGTCACTAACCTTCTGGAAATTTGTTACAACAACAATTGGAAACTGAAAGGAGGAACAGGAAACCAAAAGTTGCACAAGATTTTAACTCAAGGTACCCTCCTAGTGGGAATTTCCTCTTAGAAGGAATTTCTTCATATACCCTAACTCAGTGGTCTTTGACAGTTTTACCACATTATCCTGTTGATTTTTTCTCCATAGTATTTATCAGTTTCTGCAAACATTGTAGGTAATAACATTTTAAAAATTAAAAAGAGTAGACCATTAAATCTTTAGAAAAACTGGAGCTGTCTTGCATTCTACTGTAGTCTCAGCCCACAGATTACAGCTTGGTACCTGCCCAGCTTCATCCTTTCCCTCTTGCTCAATTTGAGTTATATTCCAGACTCCTTAGACCCATTTTCACTCCCTTGAAACTTGGTACTCTTAAAACTGTGTCTTCTTCATGCTGCCTCTGAGTCTGGGTGGTCTGTCTTCTCCTTGTCTCCATGGTCAACCTGTAGACATCTATCAACAAGCTATCCTCCTGTATTCTTCTTTGTGTTTACACTCACTAAGAGAATGAACTGTATTTACTAAGCTGTCATAGAGGAATATTGTCCTGGTCAGTTGTCTAAAGAAAGTCATGCTGTCTTGTGCACTCTTGACTTCCTTGTCACAGGGATGCAGGGCTATTTGCTAGAGGAAGGGGCTTTCTCTGTTAGGTTGGGTCAAGATCATGCATCATTCATTTCCAGGTTGAAAATACTGAGAACTCAAGATGACAACCACATGCACATTTAATGGCAAGACTTGAATTCAATGGCATGAATTATGGAGACTTTTTGTTATATCCTGGAGAAATTTTAGGCTATTTGAGTTTTAGCTGGGCACTTAGCTCTCTAGGACATTTCTCAGCTCTCTAGCTAGGTGTAGTCAAGCAACAAGACCAATGAAATACAAGTTGAAGTATCATGTTCAATTTTAGAAACTTTTGTGAGGGGTGGATGGTATGTACCCTTAGATTTTCTGAAGACTTCTCTCCAATTCTTCTCTCTGGGGGCCTTTTTGTCACATTGCTTTGGGAGTGCAGAGTGATATCCTAGAGTTTGAAACAACAAGAAACTCTTACCAATTCAAGGCTGCAGAGAAAGAAAGAAGATGGCTATTGGATGAAGCTTGTTGTATAGGGATGGCCACTTGTTAGGAATCATAACTTTAAACAGAGAGAATTAGATAGCCCACAGGAAGATGGTGAAAAAAATAAGTATCTGTCCTCACTCTCCTCCATTTTCAGTGCTGCTCATAAGCTGAGCCAGAGACCAGAAGGTAAGAGACTGACTCATTGAAGTGAATATTGGGGACCATCTCAGAGGGAGTAGCAGAGGGGGAAGGATGAGGAACGGTGGGTTTGGCTGCATCAGCAGAAACTCTCCAGCACACCTGGACAGACTTCTTTTCTTATCATAAAAGTAAGGAAATTTGATGAAATGATTGCGGCATACTTTCTGTTGTAATACTCAGAGTGGATTTTTCAGCATTAATTAATTTCACTTTCTTGAGCCTTCATGTCAACAGCAGTAGGGCATTCAAGAGCACCTGGTCTTCCAGGCTAATACTCCCTCCACAAAATCATGTTAGTTGGCAACAAGAGGATGAAGAGGACAGTAGGTCGCATCTGAGAATCCAGAAATAAACCGACACAGCTGCTACTTATAACAGAAGGCATATTACAGGACAGTAGGAAAAAATTGGATACTTTTTTAAATTAATCTTGCTGGACTAGTTGTATAGTTTTATGGAAAAATAAAATCTTATCTACTTTATATACAATTTCGTATGGATTATTGACTTAAGTATAAACAAAATAAATACAATGACATTTTAAAGAAAACATAGGAGAGTATCTTTATGCTTTGTTGTAGGAAAAAAGAATGAACAAAAGACCTGGACAGGATGGTGCTTTGTCACAATGAGCTACACTGCCACCTATGATACCAGTATCTTATATCAGAGCATAGGTTCGAGTCCCGGCTGCTTCAGTTCCTATCCAGCTCCCTGCTAATCCGTCTGGGAAGGCAGCAGAGGATGAACTAAGCACTTGGGCCCCTGCCCCTCAAGTAAGAGGCTTAGATGAGCTGCTGGCTCCTGGCGTTGGCTGGGACCGATTCCAGCCTTTGAGGCCATCTGGGGAGTGAACTAGGGGATGGAAGACTTCTCTCTTCCTGTTGCCCTCCATTCATCACTCAGTCTTCAAATAAGTAAATTAATTAATTTAAAAACTTGAACAAGCACCTTATCAAAGAAGCATAACCAAATAGCCAGTGAACACAGGTGAAGTGGTCCGCTTTCACCAGTTATCATCAGAAACACTTGATATAGAGTTATGAGACATGATAGCCACAAGGTATAATAGGCTTAGTGTTTTATAGGAACTTTTATGAAGACTGAGAATAACCAGTGTTGGTGAGGATGTGAAGTGGAGAACCATACATCTTATATAGTGCTCATGACTGTGAATATTGCAGGAATCACCTCGGAAAATTGCTTTCTAGTATCTACCAAAAGTGATTTCGTACGAAAATCTATGACTCATGACAACTATGTATGAACATGCAGCACATACAGTCAATTATAGACCTCATCTATGATGTTGGTCCCTTAAGATTATAATGAAGCCATCACCCAGGGATGTCACAGCCATCGAAATGTCATTGAACATGATGCTGATGTAAATAAACCTATTGCATTGCTAAGCATGAAAAAAATATAGCACATATGGTTTTGTGCGGTACAAAATATTTGATAATGATAGTAAATGCCTATATGATACGGATTTGTGTGTTTGCTATACCATATTGTTTTATATATATAATATATACAGCATATGTAATATATATGTTATATTCCTTCTATTTAAAAGTAAGATCTCCATAGGCAAAATGCCTTTTTATATCTTGTGTTTATTATGTTTGATGATTATATGTATCAAGAAGTCAAGTCCAGCTATTGACCAGGGGCCGTTTTTGTGGTATAGCAGGTAAAGCCACTTCCCAAAATGCCAGTAACCCATATGGGCACTGACTCAGGTCCCAGCTGCTCCACTTCTTACCCAGCTCCCTGTTAATATATTGGGAATGTAGCAGTTGATGGCCCAGATACCTGAGCCCCTGTCATTCAGATGGCAGATCCAGAAGAATCTCCTGGTTTCCTCTGTTGACCTAAACCAGTGCTGGCCATTGTGATCATCTGCAGGGTGAAATAGTGGATGGAAGTGGATTTGTCTTTTCTTTCTGTCTCTGCCACACTGTCTGTCTCTCCTTATAACTCTTTCAAGTTAAATTAATCTTTCAAAAAATTGACCTTTGCCACATAGGCCTATATAAGTGCAAGCTATGACATTCACACAAGGTTATTGCCATGCTTCTCTCAGAAAGCAATTCTATTTTTAGCAAAGCATGACTGTATATCCATGAAAGATAAGCCTGTATATGTTCACTGACAATATAAGTGGAAATATTCATGGGGTAGTATGGATAAGAGGAAAAAAATGAAAACAACCAAAGTGGAAATCAGCAGTAGAATAAATATAAGACTTTAATATGTTTATATAATGAAATATTAATGTTCAGCAAAGAAATGAATGAATAATTGCTGTATATGCCAGTGAGGCTGACAATCATGAAAAATATACAGAACAGTAAATATCCAGTGATTACATTAACAAAGTTTAGAATCAGGCATTGCAGCAATTGACAGTGTTGGAAAGCGGGATTATGCTCACCCTCTGGGATACTTGGGAGTTGGGCCAGAAGCAAGAGGGGAGCTACGGGATCTTGGTCATGGTTCAATGATGTGTTCACTGAGTGAAAGATCTTTGAGCTATGTCCTTTGTACCTGTGTCTTCAAATAGAGAAACTCTAAGTAAACTTAGAAACTTACTGATTTCAATTAAGTGCTGCTATTTAATACAACATTCTCTCTCTCTCTGTCTCTTTTTTTGTTTTGTTTTTGTTTTTGAAATGTGAGCAGGAGCAGGAACTTGAACTTTTTCTCTTTCCCCACTGGATACCAATGGAAAGATTAGGATGGGAATATGCCTGTGTTGCCATGGAGGCAGTAACAACAGTGTATGTTTTCAAATCTATTGTGTCATGAATTGTTTTCAATGAGATCACTTTCTGATCTGATAAAGAAAATCAATCTATCTGACAGGACCAAGAATTGCCTCAGACAAAAATATGCTAAAAAGGCTGCATTTTTCTCAAGTCCAAGTGCTTAACAGGAAAGTGATATCAGGTTTAAAAGAAAGAATTCTCTGTCCTGACAAGATTACATTCCTTATATGTTCTCTTGGCAATAAGTGCACTCACTAAATATATTCCAGTTATCACCAACAAGGATTTCAGCTAACTTTCCAGGAAGATCCATCAAAGCAGAGTAATGATAAAAAAAAAAAAAAAAAAGAGTCAAGACATCCCTAACAAGAGTCATGTTGAAGACAAGAGGAATGGGAGATGGTTTTGTCAGAAAATCTATCTGCACCAAAGAAAGTTACTTCAATCAAGCATTACATATAACTCTTACTTGTCCTAAAGGCCAAAGTAAAAGAGAATTTTAATAAATCAGTTACCTCTCATTTTTTTAAAAGTGGAAGAAAGCCAAAGGAAGGCAGGAAGTTTGCTAGTGTAACATAAGCAACAAGCATTCCTTGCATAGTAAGAGGAAGTAATCAGGAGGATTTTTTTTTAAAAAAGATTTATTTATTTTTATTGGAAAAGCAGATTTACAGATAGAGGGAGAGACACGGAGAGAGGTCTTCCCTCTGCTGGTTCACTCCCCAAATGACTGCAATGGCCAGATTGAGCCAGTCTGAAGCCAGGAGCTTCTTCTGAGTCTCCAAAATGGACTTGACTTCTTTTCCAGGCCATAAGCAAGGAGTTGGATTGAAAATGGAGCAACCACAACTCAAGTGAGAGTGCATATGGATGTCAACACTCAAGGTGGAGGATTAGCTTATTGAGCTACTAGGCCAGTCCCACCAGAAGGATTTTTTACATAAGGTTCTTAGAGATTGCAATATTGTCATGATCATAAATTTTGTAGTGCATTAGAAATTGTTCTTAGTTATCTCAGACAGAAGGCCAAGATGTAATAACACTAGCTCATGGTTTCTTGAAGGTGCAATGTGATTCACCTTGACTTTGATACAACTGCAGTGAAGTCCCAGGATAGGGACGGACATGAGTAGCAGCATTAGGGTTTGTGTCGCCCTCGCCCTCATCAGCCCTGCAGGTCCCTCAATCTGTTTCTGGCTATCCTCAGGCAATGGCAGGTGTGTGCTCACCTATGTGCCTCTCTCTCTCACAAGACCTGTACTAAGCCACCCTCCTGCCTTGGCTCCCTGTGGCAATGTTTATTCTCCGGGGAGGTTAATTCTCTTGCCCTGAGCTGCCATAGCTATGCCTCAAAGCCATTACCCGTGCCCTTTGCTGCCTCAGCTGCTGGCCTTAACCACTTCTCTCCTGCCCATCACTGGGGACACCCCTCTGCCTTTCTTCTGCCCAGGTTAATCTGAGGTGGTTCTGGCACAAACTACTCATATTGGGCTCTAACCCTTTCTAATGGCAACCCCAAGCTCCAACCAGATGGCACCATCATACTCCCTTGTTCTGACCCATGGGTCATGCACAGCACTGGCTGGGTTCCACATGGCCATAATCTTACTCTCCTAAATGTCCTCTCCTTCAGAATTCCTCACTTGGGAATAGAAACATACTGCACCCATTTTGAGAACAGAGGGGACTTTAATACTTTTCCTCTCTGGCATAGATTGGTAACCTTGAAGCAAGCTTGTATGCCAAACCTCACTTCCTTAGAATGAAGACTTTCCCAGGAAAGAGGACAACAAGATCACCTAAAAATATGCAGAGATGTTTGGATCCAGTAAGGGGAAACATGCATTGAATTGGAACAAAGAAGTTAGACACCATTTCTCTTAGTCTTTGAAGCCTGCTGCTTAGATTTTGCCTAAAGCCAAGCTGTTCTGAAAAGTGCACATTTCTCTTCTGATCTTGCATCACCCAGAGAGGTAGTTCTATTTAAGAAACAGTAACCACAGTTGCTTAATGTCTCTTTCAGACTGGGCTATTTGACTTATTATTTCTGCTTTTCACGATCCCTCTGCAAGGGAAATATTTTGTCTGAATTTTATTTATTTTTTTTAAAGATTTATTCATTTTATTACAGCCAGATATACACAGAGGAGGAGAGACGAGAGGAAGATCTTCCGTCCGATGATTCACTCCCCAAGTGAGCCGCAACGGGCCGATGCGCGCCAATCCGAAGCCGGGAACCAGGAACCTCTTCCAGGTTTCCCACACGGGTGCAGGGTCCCAATGCATTGGGCCGTCCTCAACTGCTTTCCCAGGCCACAAGCAGGGAGCTGGATGGGAAGTGGAGCTGTGGGATTAGAACCGGCGCCCATATGGGATCCCGGGGCATTCAAGGCGAGGACTTTAGCTGCTAGGCCACGCTGCCGGGCCGTGTCTGAATTTTAAATATAAAGAGGACAAGTGGTGCAGTTATGTGGCTTGTCCAAAGCTGTGAGAGTGAGAGGTCCAGCCAAGCAGCAAAGCAGATTGGCTGGAACCAGGTTTAGGGTTGTATTGATGAAACACGAGGGCATCACATAGGTGGGGAAAAAGCATACTTAAATTATTCCATTCTTGGGTGGGTATTTGGTAAAGCAGTTAAGATAATACCTAGGGGTCTAACGTGACGGCTCAATGGCTAAATCCTCACCTTGCATGTACCAGAATCCCATATAAACGCATATTAATGTCCCAGCTGTTTCAATTTCCATTGAGCTCTCTGCTTGTGGGCTGAGAAAGCAGTAGAGGACAGGCCAAAGCTTTGGGCCCCTGTACCTGCATGGGAGGCCCAGGAGAAGCTCCTGGCTTCTGGCTTCAGATCAGTTCAGCTCTGGCTGCTGTGACTATTTGGGGAGTGAACCAGCAGACAGAAGATCTTTGTATCTCTCCTTCTCTCCATAAATCAAATCTGCCTTTACAGCAAAAATAAATAAATCTTAAAAAGAGAAAAGAAGAAATTCTTCACTTAAATAACAAGATACTACTTAGGATGCCTGGATTCCATATTGGAGTGCCTGGATTCCAGTTCCTGCTTCACTCATACAGCTTCTTGCTGATGCACAACCCAGGAGGTGGCAGGTGATGGCTGAAGTCACTGGATCCCTGTACTTCCTGAGGGGGCTTAGGTTGAGTTCCTGGCATTGCCTTGACTCAAACTCAGCTCAGCTATTGTAGGTATGGAGGAATAAACCAGCAAATGGAAGATCTCTCTCTGTCTTGTGTGTCTCTCTGTGTTGCTCTTTCAAATAAAAACAAATAGACCCAAGTAAAAAAAAAAAATACCCTTTTCTAAGAGGCTTTAAGAAACAGATATGTTTCTGACCTCTTGAGTCCTGGTATAAAGTTTGTTTGTTTTTCTTTTAAAAATTTATTTATTTTTATTGGCAAGCCAGATTTACAGAAAAGAGGGAAGGAGATAGAAAGATCTTTTGTCCACTGGTTCACTCCTCAAGTGACCACAAAAAACAGAGCTGAGCTGATCCAAAGCCTGGAGCCAGAAGCTTCCTCTGGGTCTGCAGGTGCAGGGAACCAAGGCTTTGGGCCATCCTCCACTGCTTTTTCAGGCTACAGCAAGCTGGATGGGAAGTGGAACAGCTGGGACATAAGCCAATGCTCATATGGGATCCCAGCAAATGCAAGGCGAGGACCTAGCTACTGAGTTTTTGTGCTGGGCCTATAAAGTCTGGCCTTCTTGTCTTTTAACACTAATTTCACTCCTTCATCAATCTAGGGAAGTCTGCAACTGTAACACATGAAGAATATTTTCAAGTGGCTGACTAATTAGAATTGCCTTCATTTCTTTGATTTAATCTTGTAGGAAACTCTTTGTAGAGCTCATACATTCATGTTGGCACCATGTCACATCAGCCTTCTGCCCTCCCCCCCCCCCCCATGGTGTATCTCTTTTCCCTTTCCCCTTTGCCCTATGTCCATATGGGGCTTCCTGTGCAGCTTGCTCTCACCTTTGCTTCAGGTTGGACCCTGTACCCATCATGTGATTGATGCATTCTGTCATGTGATCAATATTTGGTCATGTGATTGATACGTTCTGCTGGTCATTGACATCACCTCTAAGCCAATACTGGGTCCCAGGACAGATACTCTTTGACAGTACCTGGGGCAAAAAAAACCAAAAAAACAAAAACCATCTCCTTTTTCCTACATCTGAGCAGGGAAATGTAGCTCTTCATAATCATTTTAGGACTATGAAGAAAATCAGCTTTAAATGATGACCAATGCTCTAGAAAGCATGTAGAAAAGCATAAAAGACATTCAACAGTTGAGGTGCTGGCTGTGGGGCAAATCTGTGGGAGCTCTCAATAACATGAGCCAGTAGATTTCCTTCCATTTTCTTGGGCCTGATTGAGCCAGGTCTTTTTTGGTGTTTGTAATACATGTGTGATAAATATACATTTTGCAATAAAGGCCAAGCTTCCCACTTCCCCACCCCTTTCAGCTTTGAATCTTCTTGGTCCTGAGACAATATTGACTGACTGAATGAAAGAGCAAGAGAAACACAGGGAAAGAAATCACTTGCTCATGTATGTTGTTGCCATCTAACTAGCCATCTGTTTTTTTTTTCCCAAATCATAGATATTTACTGGTTAAAGAGCTTGGCCTCTTTGAAGAGTTTACAGCAATGCTCATCTGGTCAGTAAGCAGCACAGCTCTATCTGAACTTACTAAATCTACAAAGCAGGGAATAGCTCAGAGGCAGGGCTACAGCCTACATTTCATATCACAACGTGAACTAGAGAAGCTTTAATGCAACCATCTGTAAAACAAGGTCTTGGCAATAAAGTACTTGGGAAATACATGCAGGATCCACCTGCAAGAATGTTTCCCCTTGACTATAAACCTAGAAGAACTGGTATTTGGAGGACTGTCTCAGCAGTCCCCAGCTCCACCAATGGGATCACGAGAGTGATGAAGGTGGTTGAAGTTGGCATGGGCCTTGCTTTCTTACACTGTGATTACATGACTCTCTGATGTTATTATGTGTAGGTATGTGAACTTGCACACTTATCCCCATCTAAGGTGACATTTTCCCTTGTGAATCTCAGAAGAAAAAAGCGAACATGAGTAGAGGATATATTACTTGTCATTTCCCCCTGGTTTTGCATATGCTGGCCCAAACCCCACCTCCGCCACCACCCTACTGCCCACACAAGAACAGCCTTGCTCTGTGGGAAATATTAGTCAGGAGGAAGTTCCTCAGCCTCGACCTCTTGGTTTCACAGCATCAAAGATCAGACTGGTGAATGGAAGAAGTATTGCATGCATAACTTTGAATTAGTAGATAAGAAATAAGGGCTTTCAGAGTGCAGGAAAGCGGAAATAATGGGTGACATAAAATGTTGCACCAAGGAACAGGCTACGGGCCAGACTCTGACATCGCTTTTAAGGCTCTTGGCAAGTGCCTAGGCTTCTCTGGATTTTGATTTCTTTAACTGCAAAACAGAGAGGTTCTGAGTGACAAAGTACAATAGCTGCCACTATGTGGGCACATCCCTTTGACAGAAAGGCAGACAAAAGCTGTCTTCCAGCTCCTCCAGGGGTTAGTTGACAAATATGGATAGCTTCCAGGGGCTTTGTGTGATGAATGCTTTGTCTTGTCCCCTCAGATCTCCTGCAGCGTCCCCACCACACTGAGAACATCTCACTTTGAGAGAGACAAAGAAGAGTCATCTCATATAACTCCCCTCCTTCTGTCTTAAGAATAGATACAAGACGCCTTCACTAAGTATCCCAAAACCAGAAGATGAGAGCCCACCAGAAAAAGGTACCACCAAGAACAACACAGCAGTGAAAGCGCACCATCCATCATTCATTCTTCCAATGAATAGATCCATGTATTCATTCACTGATTTACTCCTTCAACAAATATTTATTTGAATTTATTCACTCAGTACATATTACAATGCAGGGTTTGAGGGTATAAGAGCCGATGAGGTATGGAGATTCCCTTATTTACTTTAATGTTACATACAGGTAATAAGGCTTCATATTCCAGTTTTAGCTACCAAAAGCCAACAGCGGTCTGAAAATACTCAATGAAAAATTCCAGAAATAAAAATTTGTAAGTTTTAAATGGAACGTCATTGTTAAAAAACCAGTCTCATAGAAGTTAAGAGTATAATGACAGCTCTCAGAGGCTGGAGAGTAGATGGAGTGTTGGATAGGAAAAGGTTAATTAATAAGGTGGATCTCTGACCTAGAATGGAGACCCTGCTGTTTGGGATACCCAAATTCCATTTGGAATAGAGTGCTTGGGTTTGAGTCCCAGCTCTGCTCCCCATTCTAGCTTCTGGCTATTATGCGCTCTGGGAGACTCTAAGCAATGGTTGAGATGTTTGGGAACCTGCCACCCACATGAGTTGTCTGGATTGAACCCTTTGTTCCTGGCTTCAGCCTGCTCCAGCCCTCATGTTGCAGGCATTTAGGGGAGGGGAAATAGTGAATGAGCTCTCTCCTTGTCTCTCTTGCAAATAAATTTGTTTAAAAATTTTTTTTTAAAGTTGATCGGCTACTAAGTTATAGACAGATAGTACTGGTATTCTATTATACAGTTGGATGACTAGTTAATGATAATGCACTGTACATGGGATGTTTTTACCATGAAGAAATGCTAAGTGCTGGGCCTGGCATGATAACCCAGTGGCTAAATCCTTGCCTTGCACACATTGGGATCCATATGGGAGCTGGTTTGTGTCCTGGGTGCTCTACTTCTCATCCAGCTCCCTGGCCTAGGAAAGCATTAGAAAGCATTAGAAGATGACATGCATGGTATCCCATAAATGTGTATAGTTTTATGTGTCCTTTTAAAAAATTAAGTAGAGCACCATTCTGAGGAGTGTGATGAAATCTTGCACTGTCGCACCCTATCCCACTTGGGACGTGAATTATCTTTTTATGTCATGTGTCCAGCCATTAGTCACCTCATAGCTGTCTCAGCTATCAGATTGACTATTGTAGTGCTTGTATTAAGTAACCCTTTTTTACTTAATAATGGCCCCAAAGCAGAAGATCAATGATGCTGGCACTTCAGATATGCCAAAGAGAAGCTGTAAAGCATAGCCTTTAAGTTAAAACTTTTGAAAAGAAAAAAAAATCACATGCTGAGGTTGTTAACATCTACACTAAGAGCAAAGCAAGCTTAATCGTAGGTATACATGTACAGAAAAAATAATACACTATATATGGGGTTCAGTATGACTGATAGTTTCAGTCATATATTGGTATTCTTGAAATGGATCCTTCTCCCCGCTTGGATGGAGGGGAACTGCTGTAATCCAGCTGCCTTTGACAGAGAGGTCGCAGAGTGAGTGCTGCGAGAGTACACTTATCAATGTCTCCAGACCTTCCAAAGGGAATGATGTACATGTGTGAGCAGGGAGGGGAGGAGGAGGTGGTGTGAGCAGTGGGGATGGGAGGAGGGGTTGGTGCAACAAATTGTTGCCTGTAAGGAACAGCCCAGTGAAGGGATGAAGATGAGAGGTCATGGGAGATTTCTGTGGCAATTGCATGAGAATAGGATGTGGATGAAGGCAGTTTGAATAAAGTGCTAATGATAAAGGCCCTCTGTAGATTCATTTTTTAAAAAGATCTATTTATTTGTTATTGGAAAGTCATATTTACAGAGAGAAGGAGAGACAGAAAGATCTTCTGTCCGCTGGTTCACTACCCAGTGGCCACAAAGGCTGGAGCTGAGCCAATCTGAAGCCAAGAACCAGGAATTTCTTCTGGGTCTCCCACGCAGGTACAGGGCCCCAAGGCTTTGGCCCATCCTCTATTGCTTTCCTAGCCACAAGCAGGGAACTGGATGGGAAGTGGGATTGGTGGGACATGAACTGGTGCCTGTATTGGATCCTGGCAAATGCAAGGCAAGGACTTTAGCCACTTAGCTATCCTGTCAGGCCACCTCTGTAGATTCTTGCACAAAAGAATAGCATTGTAATAATGCTATAGAAAAATAGTCTGTTTGCTACACTGAGCATGCATTGAAAGTAATAGAGTAGAGGTGAGAACAGAAGCAAGGAGATGTGGGTAACATTGAAGGTAAGGACTTGAGTGTTGTCCATAAAAGCAGGGACTCCAGAACTGGGCTACAGACTAACAGAGCATCTTTCAGGTTAGCTGATGTTATGCCAGGAGAGCCTAGAAGAGAGCACTAGAAAAGAACAAACCCATGAATTACCATTGGTTGGTTGGGTAGGGTTCACGCCGTATTCACTTGGACTGATTTATCATAGCGATTTTCAAGCTGTGTCCTAGAATCTCCCAGGGTTACATGAGACATCACTCAACCAGGAGAGTTCAAAGACTTGAAAACCACTGATGTCCTTTTTCACAATATACATGTTCTGTCCAAGACCCACTGTTCTAGGTAATGCCTAGATGTGTGTGTGTGTGTGTGTGTGTGTGTGTGTGCTGTGTCTCCAGATCACCACTTGTTTTCAGAATTTGACCGGCAGCTTCCCCTAGCCAAGCCACTTCAAAAGATATGCCCCTCTCTTTTTCTGGAATTTCCACCCCGTCCTCCCTCCCTAATTCCAGAATCAGTTTAACAAAGGAAGCCCTTCCACAGCATCCCTCTCCACTTTTATTCACTGACAGCCCCTCCCTAGAGGGAAAGAACTGGCCATGCTTGTCATCAACAGCTAGTCACAAGGCACACAAATGAACCCATGAGATTTGGGCTCGAACCTCCCCCCGGGGTTGGTGGGGTGGTGGTGAATGGAACATGAAAACAGCCTTTTCTCTTGGGCTGCAATGGTCCTATCTCAAAGGAAACAGCCAGAACTTTGCACTTCCAAGGAGGTAGGGGTCAGTAGGTGGGAGGCAGAGGCAGTTATGGTGCAGTAGTAGCTCACAGAAACCACTCCATGAATGGGACAGATTCTTTCATTCGCTCTACAGATGTAAACTCTGACCTCCAACAGAATGTCCTGTTTGCCTCCTGTGCTGCTTCTTGACAATGCCAGGGGCACATGCTTAGGATGTCCTGCTCTGTCAGCTGTTCTGTCTCATTCCCTTGTCACTCAAGTACAGCACAGTGAGTGTGGCAATCCTTCATGAAGGGCTCCATGTAACATGAGCAGGACTCGCTTACTTTCAGTTTTTGTATTTTGGGAATAGTTTTTTCTCTTGCATGAAAGAATATTATGACACTTGGGTCAGATGACTTAGGTGAGCACAGAAACACCACAACTGCTGGTTTTCTTTCTCTACCTGTCCAGGCAACGAACCCAGTGGGAAGCATGCCCTTTGAGAGCTTCTGCAGGCTCCTTATGGCCCCGGCTTCCTCACCTGCATGTTTGTGACTCACCTTCAAGATCCACTCAGGGGCTCAGCAAAGAGCAAACCTTTTTTCTTTTCTTTTTTCGGTTCTCCAACAGAATTTTGCCCATTTGACTCAGGTAAGGTTAAAGCAGACAAACCCTTACACTTGAGTTACACATTCAAACTGGGGAAATTTGGGGAAGGATCTCGGCCTTCGGTTTAGGGGTGTGAATGATTTATGTCACTAAAGCAGGTGGCGGGGAGTAGCAGGGAATGACTGTGTAAACTCCCAAACTCATTTACCTCTGGGGCTCCATGTTGTCAAAAACTGAAGCCATCTCTAGAGGGGAAGGAAGTTCACACATGTTATCTGTACACGTTGGTTTTGGGGACATGAAACAGAGAAGACAGGTATAGAGAAGGTCTAGAGAAGCAAACGAAAGTTATCCCAGCAAGGAATCACTAGATTTCTGAGGTGCGACTAGCACAATCTGACCTGTGCTTTTACAAGCCAGGGAGAGAAAAGTGGGGAGGGGAGAGAAGTGGTAGGAAGCCTTGAGGGAGGTGAGGGCAGCGACAGAAGACCCACTGATTCTAAATCCTGGAGTCAGTGAATTGTTGGATCAGAGAGACAAGAGGAGAGTTGAACAGGACCAGAAAGCTATGGTTTTGAGAGGAAGTGATGAGTTCATTCAGGGACATGTGGAGTATAAATCATCTTGGGACATCCATATGGAGACACTATGAGTCATCCCAGCCCTCGGGGGACTTGTCATCTGGCTCTTCTGTGTTCTGGAAAGTTCTCAAAAAATACACAGCTAAGCAAGGTCCAAAGCAAAACCATAGAGGCCTGTCATAATTATCTTCCTCTTTAAAAAAAATCCTAAATGTCTATAGCAACTATCTCTTTAAACATTTCTTTCAAAAGACGCTTTATAAGAATTCTGTATCATCGAAACTTACTTATTTGCTGCTATAATATATTGGTTTCAGGAAGATGGAGCTTACAGATGAGTACAAGGAAACAGTTGAAATTTAAATTTAATATAAATGCTAATTGGGTAATCTTCAAAAAGGATGGAACTGAATCTTCTTGTAAACTTAAGTGCAGGTCTAAAATGTGAGTTTTAAGACATGATCCAATCCTCTGAATTCATGGTTAAAAAACATGAAAATAAATATGATACCTCACCAAACTTAAATTTGTGCTTGACAAATATTTGTTCAAGGTTAAGGCCACATTGACATAATAACTCCCAAATTCAAACCTGTTCTTTATGGAATATTAAAAACTTGAAATATCATTCTAAGCTGACTCTAAGTAGACAACCGGGAATTTAATGAGTAGCATGAATTTTTATTCTATTCCACAATTCCACTCATCTTTTTAGTATCTTCATGCTAAATCATCTATAGTAATTATCTTTCTAAAGAGACCTGATTAAGTGTAGGCAGAACCATTTGAAATAAAACTACCAGGCTATTTTTCATAATTTCATATTTACACATTGAAGTACAAGTAGTTATTCTTGTATTAAAGTGACTATAAAATTAAGGTCAAAGATCAGAAGAGCACTTTAAAAAATTTAAAACCACAGACAAGATTTAGGATAGAATGGACATGCAGTATTTAAGCCTGCATACAACATTTCACAGGTCTAACTGGTGTTGTGAACATTTACCCTGATAATGTTTCTAGCTGGTGAGTCACATTTCAGGAGTGGTTGATATTAGGGGTGGATGGTTAGCCCTGGTGGAGGCAGTGGGTTGATGGCTCAAGTGGTTTTGTGCCTATTGTATGTGGATTGAGTACCTGGATCCTGAATTTTGGATTTCAGCCAAGCTGTTGATGGCATTTGGGGAATGAACCAGTAGATGGGAACTCTCTCTTTCTGTTTCTCTCTCCGATTCTCTTTCTCTCTGTTTGTGTTTCTATCTAAAATCAGTGGTTGATTTTAGGGTTCTTAGCAAATGGGAGAACTTCCAAATCTAGAAGGAAAGTTTCTAGATTCATTAAAACATATTTTTTGGCATTAATTATTGGTGTTCCTGTAAACAGCTGAATAGCATAGGTTAGATTATATATCCATAACAATGTGTATGCAGAGAGCTTGAGCAACAGGGTCTCCACACACTGGAGGCACTGCTGAGCAACATGATGAATCATTGCTAGAATTTTATAAGTACCTCCTTCTGTGAGAGATACATATGACATCCACTTGCATGTCATTGGACCAAGCAAATCATATGGCTGTATTTATCCTCAGGAAGGCATGAAAAGACAATTCTAACAATGCCTTGGAAGAAAGGACATTAGAAGTATTGATGAAAAGTACTAATGACTACCACACTAACACTTGCTCAAAAGTTGTTTTTAGCTTCCGGAATAAGTAGTCAGATCCAGCACTTTGGAGAGAACTGAACCTAACACGGAGAGGTGGGGGATGATGTTCTGGATTTCAAGGACAAAATTAGTGCTGAGATCAAAAAGCATTGGTCATCTTGAGATGTACTGGCTGTCCTGATGTCAGCCCGACAAGGAAGCTCACAGAGTGGGTAAGAATGTACTACTAGTGAACCATCAGTGGTGTGTGATCACTACACAAGGTTAGAATGAAGACATCCTCCTCTTTGAAAGGGTGACTCGCCTTCTGGTCATCTCTCTTCCCCCCTAAAGCAGCTCATTCTTTTTTTTTTTTTAAGATTTATTTATTTTCATTGCAAAGTCAGATATACACAGAGGAGGAGAGACAGAGAGGAAGATCTTCTATCCAATGATTCACTCCCCAAGTGAGCCGCAACGGGCTGGTGCACGCCGATCCGAAGCCGGGAACCTGGAACCTCTTCCGGGTCTCCCACACGGGCGCAGGGTCCCAAAGCTTTGGGCCATCCTCAACTGCCTTCCCAGGCCACAAGCAGGGAGCTGGATAGGAAGTGCAGCTGCCGGGATTAGAACCGGCGACCATATGGGATCCCGGGGCGTTCAAGGCGAGGACTTCAGCCGCTAGGCCACGCTGCCGGGCCCAGCAGCTCATTCTTGAACAGCTCTAACATTTTATCTTGCTCAAGACCTTAGCAGGAAAAAATTCTAGTTTCTTACCGTTAAGTTTACTATTTTAAGTAGGTTTTTGTGGATGTTGTTTGGCAAATGTGATGACTCTGCTTTATATGTAGTATACTGAGTTTTTTTTTAAAATCAAGAATAGTTATTGGTTTAGGCCATCCACCAAATGCTTTTTCTATGTATAATAATGTGATTGTGTAGCTTTGCATTTTTAGCCTTTCGATGCAGTGGATTGCACTGATTTTTGAATATTAATCCAGTTTGGCACATACATATGACATAGCCTCCTTGATTGTGGTGTATAATTCTTTGTAGACATTATTAGATTTAATATGTTGGATTTTGCTGAGAATTTTACATCTATGTTCATGAGTAATTGGTCTGCAGTTTTCTTATAATGCTGTCTGGTTTTGATATTAGGATAATGCTGGACTTGTAGGATATATTAGGATGTATTCCCACTGCTTCTATCTTCTGAAAGAGAGTAGAGAGAATTAGTATAATTTAATATTTGCCTATTTGGTAGAATCCAGAGATGAACTCATATGACCCACCTGTTTTGGAAAGTTTTTAATGACTGATTCCATTTATTCAATATGAGTAGATGCGATACTGTTCAGATTGTTTATTTTTTCCATGTAAATTTTGATAAAATGCATCTTTCAAAGAATTGATCTATTTCATTGAGATAACCAAATTTGTGGGCATAACCTATTATACTGTAAGTGATCATCAGTTCTGTAATTATGCATCCTATTTTATTTCTTATATTAGTCATTTATGTCTTTCTCTTACTGTTAATTAGCCTGGGCAGAAAACTACCAATTCCATCAATCTTCTCAAAGAAGCAGCTTTTGGTTTTCTTGATTCTCCCTTACTGATTTCTACTCTAAAGTTTGTCACTTCACTTCTACTTGTTTTGTATTGAATCCATTTTCTTTTTTCTCGTTTCCCAAAGTGAAAGCTTAGATTGTTAATTTTCAGGCTCCTTCTATAATGCATGCACACATTCAGTGCTGTAAAATGCCTCCGTGCATTGCTTCGCTGATTTATTGTTAGGCGCATGCACATTTAAGATTGTTGTGTTTTCTTGGATCATCAACCTCTTTGATGTGAGCTGCCTGTGTTCTGCATCTTAAGCTTCATCAAGCTTTTCAGGTTTGTTGTTGTTGTTTATTTTTTTGTGGACTGGAGCTTTGTAATTCTCTTCCTCTATGTGAAACACAGAGATGCTTTCCTTTTACCAGGTGAGTCAGTATTTAGGCTTTGGCAAATTTGTTAAGAACAGAGTGCTCTAACATTTCAAAATGGTCACCTTTTCTCTTGCCAGCTACAGTCCAGGATGATTTTTTTTTAAAATTCATCATGAAAACAGGATAGAGCTTCTTGAGATAAAACTCATAAAGTTGTGGGGGTATCCTGTATCTGGGTCTTCCTGGAGTTTTAACCTTCAGCTTTGTCCACACGTGCATTACACTGACTCAACAAGTCCAGTTTGGCTTTCCCAACCAAACTGGACTTGTTGAGCTTTAATTCTCTTGGAGTTTCTACTTGTAGGTTTCCTGCACAGTAAGCTGTGATTCTTGGTGGCTGTCTGTTTCTTTAATTTGGGGTGTGGTGGCTTGCCTGGTGATCATTCTTCTTGGCCAGAACTAAGGAGAGCTATTGATTTTTCATGTCTTCAGCCTCTAATTATTATGAAGACGAAGTGGTGACCTCTAAACTCCTCACATATTGGAATGGGAGCCCAAAACCGCAATGCTGATTTTTCAACTTTGAAGTATTGGGATGGACACTTGGCTTGGTGATTAAAACACTGTGATCATGTTGGAGTGACATACTTTTACATGCCAGCTCCACCCCTGATTGCAGATTCTTGTTCTTGAAAACCTTAGGAGACTACAGGAATGACTCAAGACACTGGGATCTTGTCAGCCATGTGGGAGCCCTGGATTGAGTTCCTGGCTCCCAGATGTAGCCTATGACCTGCCTCAACCATTGGAGGCATTTGAGTGCTGAATCAGCAAACAAAGCTCTCTTCCCCTCTCTTCCCCTCTTTGTGGTGGTCTTTGCCTGCAAAAGTAACCTCTTCGCATGGATTTAAGAGCCATCTACTTCCTCTCAGCCCTCCCAACTGCCAGAGCCTGAAGTCACTAGCTGGGGCTGGGTTTTGGTCCTTTCTCCTTTAAGAATTTATAGGCAGGCTTCTGGCAGCAATGACCATCATCTGAAACCAAGGGCTCAGGGCAGCTCACTGTTCCATCTGTCATTAGTGGTCTGGGGCCTCCATGCAGAGAGTGTCTAGGTGGTTGCTCAGATCTTGTAGTGCTAGGCAGTAGACGCGGGGCAGACTTCTGCTTCCCAAACCTTTTCCTTGGTTTTTCTGAAATTCTATAAATTGTTATTTCCTAATCTTATCTGTTATTATGTTGAATCGTGGGGATCTTTAAATCATACTTCTTACAGAAGACACGGTCTTTCTGTTCTCATTATTTCCCAAAATTATTGTTCAGAACTTCCCTTTACAAAGCCTACCTTTTGGAATTATGTGTCTTGACTGCCCTCTGATTTTCCATCATCATCACTCATTTACCAGTGTGTATGTATGTGTGTATGTGTGTGTATGTGTGTGTGTGTGTGTGTGTGTGTGTTTGTACACCACCAAGGGGATTCAATGGGACTGCTAACTTTGTCCCTGGCTGAGTGTGGTTTTCCCCTTGGGCACTCCAGTTCTGCTCTGTTGCTTTTCAGTGTAGAGTGTGGCCTGGGAGGCCAGAGTTGTTGAGAGTGTGGGCTCCATCTTGATGTGCATCAACCATTCTTAGTCAGTATTTCTGTGAACTTCGTTGGTTCATTAACTTTTTTTTTCTCATCTCTAAAATGGAGATGCTGACAGTAGCATCAAAAGGGATGTTGCTCATTTATTCCTTGCAAATAGTGGACATGTTTATTGAGACTCTCAGGGTACCAGACACCACTCTGAGTACAAGTAATGACAGATAGAATAAAGAGTGCATGGTAGGGTAGGAGGTGCTGGGGCTGTGGGAGGAAGAGAGTATGCTGACATGGGAGGAAGAGTATTGTGAAAGGAGCTAAGAGTTGCAGCAAGTTTGACAATGTATATAGATGTGTTTACCTTTTAGACCCACCAATTTCATTGTGTTAATATATATTCTTTGGCAATTACCATACATATAAAATGATGCATTTGTTCGAAATTCTATTTGTGGCACATTTATAACTTCAAAAATTTAGAAACATATAGCCTTCTTCAACAGAAGAACTGGAAATGAATTGTGGTTTATTCACACAATGGAAGTTTCTATAGCAGTGGAAATTAATGAAGCAGAGCTATAGGTATACATCGACAGGTACAAATCTAAAAATCCAGATGATTGAGAACAAAGTTGCAGATGCATTTTTGAACATTATTTATGCAAAGATCAAAAAAGCATGCACAATAATGCTAGATTTTATGAATATGAATATATATATATATATATATATATATATATATATATATATATATACACACACATATGCTAAGCAAATGACTTGGAAAATGTAAGTATCAAATTCAGGATAGTGGTGATCCCGGCAATAGAAAAGGAAGAGGAATGGAATTAGAAAAAGAACCATGAGAGATTTCAATAAGAAAAAGAATACAGGGGTTTTTTTGGACTTTTTTCATATTTTATAGTCTTTAAAAAGTTCTGAAGTTATCTATGTATTATCTGTACAGTTCACTACTGCTTGATATGTTTTATAATAATAAGAGAATGAAATCCCTCCAGTGACAATGTATAGACTGTTGGGGAGAGAAATTCAGTCTAAGCAAAAGGAGAAAACCAGGCAGCCTGGTTAAAAAGGGGTAGGAACACAATGAGTGAGTGGTGTGAAGGTCCCAGGTTGTTGCAAAGGAGTAAGAATGGCAATGGAGGATATTCCTAATGTAAAATCAATATACACTACATGTGAGAAATAAGAGAAAAGGAAGAATCAAAATAATACCCACCTTGGAGGGCAAGGTAGCAGATGTTGGCAATACAGGAGAAGGATGGGTGGGGGTTAGAGAGGGTGGCAATTGGGATTGAATCCCTGTGCCGTTCCAGAGGCTTGCCATTAGACTAGCCTTGCTCTAGCTTTGTTAGCCCCATGAGAGGTTTCTCACATGTGCCCATGCAGTCACCAAGTGACTCAGAAATCCCTTCAGACCACCAGTCTTTCTTTCATGGTTGATGGTCATTATCAACTCTATCCCCCTTGGCCTTTCTTGTTCGACTCCTCATGTTGGCACTGCATACTTTACTATTTGCCTATAGTGCTCTTTCTAGCTCTGCCTGTGGATCCAATCCCTGAAGATAAGAGGGAAACTCTTAAAAGATTCTTAATTTTTTAAAAAAAAAGTATCTATTTTTATTGGAAAGGCAGACTTTCTAGAGAGAAGGAAAGAGAGATGGTTTTTGATCTGCTGGTTTACTCCCCAAATGGCTGTAATGGCCAGAGCTGATCCAATCCAAGGCAAGAGCCAGGAGTTTCTTCTGGGTCTCCCATGTGTGTGCAGGGTCCCAAGGCATTGGGCCATCTTCCACTGCTTTTCCAGACCACGAGTAGGGAGGTGGATGGCAACTGGAGCAGCCAGGACACAAATTGGCCCCATATGGGATGGCAGCACCACAGGGTGGAGGAGTATCCTGCCGTATCACCGCACTGACCCGCAAAGATTCTATGTATTCATTGGTGAGTAGGAGTCTTTCCCAGCAGATGAGCATACAGAGTTTCTGGAAGCTTCTCCATCCCAGTGCTGACAGGGTGTTTGCTGCCATCCCCCGCCCCCTCGGATATAGGGAGGTACTCTGCTAAGCAGACTATGAGGGCGTAGGGGATTGTGTACCATGCAGCTCTTTCTATAGATCAACTTGGAACACTAGTTTTATCTCTGCTGGGTGGGAGGAAGCCACTCTCAGACCAGAGCTGGCACTGCATTCAGAGAATGAGCTCAGAAAGTAGGCAGGGCCTGTGGCCCACACTGTGTGGAAAGTGTGAGGCTGGGCGACTGCGCCGGGAGCCGGAACACTTGGGGAGAAGCTGCCAAAATTACTCAGACACGCACTTGGGGGAATTTCAGTCGTCCCCAAAGTACCTTTTAATTTAAAAACAATCAGGAGGCAGGTCAGAGGGTTTCGCCATTTGGCACTGAGTGACTCTGTTGGGCATAGAGCGCCTGGGCTGTGTTGCTACAGGCTCCCATTAGGGATGAGAAGCAGCCGGTGGTGCCTGCCAGCTGGAGGGGTGCCAAGCAGCTCGTCATCCCTTGTCTAGTCAACACAGGGGCTCCTGCCTGAAGCACAGGAAGATCAACGGCAACCATTCATCACGCAGAGCTTTCTAAATGTGGTGCAAGCTCGGGAGTTTGGCCACATCTCTATTCCCCAGCCCTTTCTAAAACTACCTCCCTCCAGTAAGGGTACTAACAACATAGCGAATATTACAAGTGGTTGGATGGAGTGGAGAAATTTCTATGCAGGAGGAGGCAGTGGAGGAAAGCTTTAGAGGGAAATTCATGCAAATCCATGTGTCTAGGTACCAGAGGATGCCCTGAGGGTTGGCCTCTGCTGATGTTCTTGGTGTTCTCAGCTGGGGATGCCACAGCTAACAGCTTGATTGTGCAGGCACAGTGAAAGGAGCAATGATGGTGCTAACATCATACGGTGACAGTGGACAGCAGTCAGCTCAAGTGTTGAGGGCAAGAGGCAGAGCATAGAAAGGCTTTGCAATGGTTGGAATCAGAGAGAACGATGTAGACCATGAGCCTGAGACTCTGCCCCCAAGACTCTTGAGCGGTTTTGGTGTGAAGACTTACCAATTGCACAGCACCTTGCATTGAGCCTAATGTCATCAACAGTCCGTTGCATACATGAAGAAATGGAGACTTTGCAAAGTAATGGCTTGCCTGAGGTTGTGGAGCTTTTTGTAAAACCAAAGTCAAGGCTGAGCGCCATGGCTCAGCAGCTAAATCCTCACCTTGTATGCTCCAGGATCCCATATGGGTGCTGGTTCATGTCCTGGCTACTCCACTTTCTGTCTGACTCCCTGTTGTGGCCTGGAAAAGCAGTAAAGGACAGCCCAAAGCCTTGGGACTCTGCACCAGCGTGGGAGACCCGGAAGAAGCTCCTGGCTTCGGATGGGCTCAACCCTTGTCCTTCTCTTCTCTTCCTTTCATATCTGAAGCAAAAAAGTCCATGTACAGCACAGCCCAACTTTGTGTTATCCATTGACTTTAACAAAAATTTTTTAAAGATTTATTTATTTTTATTAGA
Organism: Ochotona princeps; assembly: GCF_030435755.1. Classification (NCBI taxonomy): domain Eukaryota; kingdom Metazoa; phylum Chordata; class Mammalia; order Lagomorpha; family Ochotonidae; genus Ochotona; species Ochotona princeps. The sequence continues at coordinate 12,955,842 of NC_080854.1, read as the reverse complement.
AAGACAGATTTACAAAGAGAAAAGAGACAGAGGAAGATCTTCCATTTGCTGGTTCACTCCCAAAATGATCTCAATAGAGAAACTAAACTGATCCAAAGTCAGGTACAAGGTACCCCTACCGGGTTTCCCATGTGGGTGCAGGATCCCAAGTGCTTGGGCCATCCTTCACTGCTTTCCTAGGCCACAAGCAGGGAGTTGTATCAGAAGTGGAACAGCTTGAACATGAATCAATGTCTGTATGGGATGCTGACACTCATAGGTGGAGGATTAGCCTATAGAACCATGGCACCAGCCCCTATCCTTTGAAGTTTTATGGGCCACAAATACCAGTCTTCAGGGTCTAAAGTCCATTTCTAAACAACTATCAAGATGCTAACGTTTTGTTTTGTGTCCTTTACAGAAGGATTCCAAGTAGTTTACAAATGCTGCCAGACAGAAAGTCTTCCAACCGCTGTCTTCCACCAAGAGAAAGGGATGGTTTTGGTTTGCTAAGGCAAAGAGAAAATAGAAGCTAACTTTCAGTTCTGCCAGCCCAGGTTTGTGATACACAATACCCATCAGCCAAAACCTTGCCTAAGGTACTAACATATAAATCACAACAGCTCCCGAATGCTTGCTTTTCCGCTGGGCAAAATTTCTGCCTCCAGCCACTCCAGCTACCAAATACAGCAAGTGAATGACCCAACTGGTACATCTCACCAGCTCTGAGTCTCACTGGGACAGGCAAATCCTTCTCCAGTGCTGGGCCTATAGATCCATGCAGGCTGGAGCTCCAGAGAGCTGGGCTCACTCAGCACTTGAACTGGGCAGTCATGGGCCCCTGTGAGTGGGCTGCATCCCAGGAACCCATTACCCACTATCACTGCTTCCCTCACAGCCTCTGTGGGCTGGATTTGAGAGAATCCTATAGCTTTGGGCCTGCCCAGGGGCTGCATGAGCCACGTGGCTCATTTAAAACCCTAATGGACATTAATTGCAGGGGAGTGATATGCGTGCTTTTTGATTGCTAGCCTGGGGCATTGTCTGTCCCCAGGGCTACAAATTCGAAGTAACCTAATTTGCAGAGGATGTTACAGACTCCTTGTTTCATTTCAGCACCAAGGTGCCTAAATTTCACCCAGTTGTCTTTCCCAGCAAGTTTCAAATTTCCTTGTTCCCACTTGTCTCTTTTATCCTACCCCTCTTCTAGACCAATGAAAGCTTCTGAAGGTCAATAAAGCCCTCAGGTAGTTCACAACCCTAAGCACCTGTGCTCTAACAAGGCTAGCAAAAACAGACCACGGTTGGCTAAGCCTCCGCAATGCGCTTCTACCTCCATTCCTAACGAAAAAAAAAAAAAAAAAAAAAAACAAGAAGTTTTGTTTATATCTGTTTTTCTTGTTAAAAATAAATGTTCCTGGATCTAATGTTTGTTCCAAAAATAGAGCTTGTTTGCAAAACCAACAAAGAATCTAATGCCAAGAAATTTCATTTTCATTGATCTGGAGGAGGACACAAACAAATGCATTTAGTATTCAAATAGCAGCCACAGCTGGGGTTTCTGCTTGATTATATTAACCACAAACTGATATGGATGTGTGCCTGTCACTGCATACAGGCTAACTTAATGAGAGTGCTCTCAGTGGTTTGGGGGGATGGGGAAGGAGAGATGATTTGCTTCTGCCAACTCCCCCTTATAAGTGACCCTCTGTTCATGAGCCTTGCTAATTAAAGCAATTTAATCACCAGGTGGCATTCGCCAGAGGCACCGGATCTGTGAAGCTTGTCTCCCATGCCTAGTCCTACAAGCTGCATCCAGGTACAGATCCTATTGGTATTAGAATGGTCCATTGTCCATGAGTGAACCAGCCAAGGATCCTGAGAAAGTTAAAAATACAAGCACACAGGTGGTGACTGGCATACCAGTCAGACAGTGCTGGGGAAGCCCACATTCCAGATCACTGGCTCATCTGAGTTATGGGCCCGGATTCCAGCTTTCTGCTCATGAGCTCCCTGGGAAGTAGCAGATAGGGTCCCCCCCAACACCCCCGCCGACTCCGCCCAGCGTCAGGGAGACCTGGGCTGAATTCCTGGCTCTTATCTTTGGCCTTGCCTAGCCCATGCCTTTACTGGCATGTGAAAAATTCTCTTTCTTATTCTCCTTCCCTCCCTTTCTCATTATCTCTCACCCTTTCAAATCAATTATTAGAAATGCAAGTAATTATTAGAAATGCAAATAATTTGAATCCTCTCAGTGTCTTCCATTGGAAACAGGGGTGGGCATTATTTTCTGCCTCCAAAGCATGTAGACTCTGCTGGTTTTTCTGGGAAGCAATTTTCTTAAGATTCTAATGGGCTGCTCTTCCCCAGGGAATTTGGGTGAATGCGATGAATGGCAGCCTAAGCAGCTGTGGTTGGTTTCAGGGCCAACACTAGTACTCTCCAGGCCCCTCTCTTCCTTCCCGTTCTGAATGCTCCTAATGCACAGCTAGTTTCGCCAGCCTCAGTGGCTTATAAGTCCCTGGGACCCAGTCCCTGAAGGATCCGAGTCCCTGGTCACCACATCTTTCTCAGGCCATGTTGGATTTCTCTGCTCATTGTCAACATGAAAAAAAGTTGTACGTGTGAGGAAGACATGTGAATCACCTGGATACTAGATCTATTCCACTGTACTCCAGTAGGTAATATGGAGAGTCAGTCAGCCTTGCCAAGACGGTGATTCTTCTCTGTGCTTATCTCTCTCTTGATACGTGTAGCCAAAGTGCCAAAGGGCAGACACAGCTTAGAGTGCCGAGATGGATGACTTTACTGGCAATCTGAAGATGTAATATTTTTTAGACCCATCCCCATTAGGACCCTGAGGTAGCTGGAACTCTACAAGCAGTATGCATCAGTCAGTGGCCACCTATTGCCCCAGGAAGTACAAGTGACCTTGATCAGTCATTGGCTTCTGATCAGCCCAGGAAGTGAGCATGACCTTGGTCAGGGCCTGTCTTCAGCAGAGGCCCTCTGTGGGAGCCAGCAGCTGGAGGCAGCTGGTCAGCAGTCCCCCTTGCAGGAGTTAAGTCTTTTGTTCTTGAGCAGAGAGATGAACATGACCTGTCAACATCTGCCTCTGCAAGTGATGTGGAAATTAAAGCATGTGGGAGCCAGTAGGATTTTTTGTTTCTCACTTAGGTAAAGACAGGAGGTAAATGCAACCAAGGACAGGTTAGCTCTGTGTACCTTCACTGCCTGCATTTCCAAGACCCTTCTTCAGGAGGAAGGCATCGTTTCTTACATAGTAATAATACTAGTACATTAAAATAAAAATAAGACAATTAAAATGCTGTGATTAAAATGTATAACTATTATTCAAATCCACATTGTTTAGGTGAAAAAAATAGGGAAATAGATAACCTATTCCTGAAGGGCAACCTCAAGGCCAGAAGCAGGAGTAGGGAAGCTCTCATTTTTCTCTTTTAAAGAACTTTTAGTGCTTATTTTTCTTATTTGAAAAGCAGAAGAGAGAGACAGAAATAGATAAGAGCAAGAGAGATCCCATCTGCCCATTCACTGCCCCAGTGTCTGAAACTGCCAGGGCTGAGCCCGGCCAAGGTTGGGAGCCAAGGTTGAGTTTCCCCTTATGGGAGCAGGGGTACACCTACTTGAGCCATCACCTGCTGCCTTCCCAGGGAGCCATTAAAAGGAAGCTGGGAAAAGAGTAGAACCAGGAATCTGAGCACTCTGACATGGGATGCAGTTGTGCCAAGTGGCATCTTACCCATTGTAGCACATGGCCAACCCTTCTATGAAATTTGTAACCCTATTAAAAATGGATCTCATTTTTCCATTTAGAATATAACCCTATAAACATAAGATTTTGTATCAAATTATTAGTTTCTCTAAAACTATGATACTTGGCCTGTTTGTAATAAAACCGTACAAAGACTTGTACCAATAGTAGCGTTTTCATTTTTAAGTACTTTATCTTAAAGGAAATCAACTTTTCACATACTTTAAAATTCATTGTTTTGAGAGGTGAAGAAAGAGAGAGCCCCCATTCCCTAGTGACTCCCCAGATGCCTGCAACATCCCGGCACGTGCAAGTTGAGGACTGGCTGCTAGGCTACTGTGCTGTGCCCATATGTATATGTGTGTATATATACACATATATATATATATTTTAAGTGAAGGAAAGACAATGATTTTCATTGATAGGGAGAAGATTCCTATCCTTATAATTGTTACCTAAAAAAGGCTTCTCACTGACTGGGTAATCTAAATTGTCTAGTTTAGGGTAATTTTTCTTATTTAAAAATATCAAATATGGACACATATTTGATATGCCCTTGCATGCCCAGGATCCCATATGGGTGCCAGTTTGTGTCCCAGTGGTCCTGCTTCCCATCCAGCTCCCTGCTTGTGGCCTGGGAAAGCAGTCAAGGACAGCCCAAAGCCTTGGGATCCTGCACCCACATGGGAGAACTGGAAGCAGCTCCTGGCTCCTGGCTTCAGATGGGCTCAGCTCCAGACACTGCGACCACTTGGAGAGTGAATCAGTGGATGGAAGATCTTTTCTCTGTCTATCCTCTTCTCTGTATATCTGACATTCCAATAAAAAGAAATAAATCTTTAAAAAACATATCAGATGTAATAAATGTTGAATAGTTTTCATGAGAACTGTGAAGGGGCATGGCCATGCTTTAAGGTTACTTCCACCTAGAAAGATAAATTCCCTGTTTCAGACATTAGTTACCCACAAATGGACCCACACGGTATAAATGAAACTCCTTAAGTAGCAGATTTATTCCATGAGGTCAATTTGAATAAAAAAGATTTCGTTTTCTGCAGTAAATTATTCCATCTCCCTTGTAATACTATGGTTTATAATGGAGTTATTATTAGCCTGGGCCACAATTAGGCCATTGCTGACAGTTTCCACACCTGCCTGGACCAAGAGTGATAGCCTTGTGCCCAACACGCTGGTTGCACTCACATCTCATACTGCTCAGCTGGTTGCACTCACATCTCATACTGCTCAGCTAGCATCTAGCATTGCCTAATTGCCTTTCATGGGCATGGTTCTCTCTTTCAGAACACTGAGCTCTTCGAAAAGAAGGACCCTGCCATGGCACGTCTTAATATAGGTCAGTACCAGTCAGTGTCTTCAAGCCCAGATGCTCAGAGGGAGATTTTCAACGGTTCTGATAATTGATATTTGACTCAGGTGAGAAATGAATCTCCTTTATTTTTTTTCCCTCAGCATCTAGCACAAGAAGAGTTTACTGAGGCCAATGTTGTGGAGTAGTGAGTTCAGCTAGTAGGTTCGAGTCCCAGCTGCTCCACTTCCAATCCATCTCTCTGCTAATAAGCCTGAGAAAGCAGTCAAAGATGATACAAGTTTAAGACCCTGCACCCACATGGGAGATGCAGATGGAGTTTCTAGGTCCTAGTTTTGGCTCAACCCAGTCTCATCTGCTGCAGCAATTTAGGGAGTGAAGCTGCAGATAGAAGATTCTCTCTCTCTCTCTCTCTCTCTCTCTCTCTCTCTCTCTGTAACTGTCTTTCAAGCAAATACGTCTTTTTAAGAAATAGAGAAAATTTACTTAGTGAAAAGACAAAATGATGAATGGGTGAATCATTAGACTAAAATCCATTTTTAAACACCACAACCCAATTAATTCTTGGCCTTTCTTTTTAAAAATAATGCGAAAACAAATACACTTCCTTTTGTTTTAGTTGGTCATACCAACAACCAAGTACTGTTAAATTCCATGCCCCCTTTTCTTGTCTCAAGGAAACGGGGTATACATTTCTGGTGCCCTTGCTCTCTCCCCAGTGTCACATGTCCTGTTTTGTGCACAAGCAGAAAAACTCAATGTCTGTGACCTTCAATCCTTGTCCTTCTGCCTTGCTTCAGATGGAGAATGCAATCCATATTCTGGGACTGTGAAAGGGCTGGATATTAGCAAGCTCTGTTTGACTGTAACAAGAGACAGGTGTTAAAATGATGTAAAGAAACAAGTTGAAACATCATACCTCTTGAACAGGTTTAAATGTTGCCGAACAGTTCAGTGAACACTGCTGTAGTATTATTTTTCTAAGTAGACAGATGGATTGTTCTCTAAGATTCCTTGTAAGTCAAAGATTCAATGTAGCTTAATAACATGTATATATGTTAGAAATTGAAAACTTGAGTGTCAAGTCCTACTTTCAACTTTCACACAAGTAGTGTGTCTTTAAGCAATCCGTGACATCTGTCCCTTTAATTACTCCAGCAGTGATTTTTTTCCCCTCTTTGAGTGACACTGTCCTAATTAACTGCATAGGCTGTGGCTTCAGCAAAAAAGCAACGTAGAGAGAAGGGAAGCCTTTTTTCTCACCTTGTCCCTGCAGCAGGGGTGAAAGCTGGGAGCTGTCTGATTTAGAAAGCTTGCACAGAGAGGCCCTCAAGTGAGCTGCCTTGCTGGTAGACAGTGTCAACTCCACAATCCTAACTGAAGTTGGTATCATACAAACTGTCTCAAACCCTAAGTAAACTTGTGTGGAGATGGCCCTCCTGACAGGATACAGAGCATAACTTTGCGAGGTTCTTCTCTGTTAAAAAGCTGAGCTGACTGAGATATATCAAAAGGAGGCAGATCCATGTTCCCATTGGGTCTTAGGAAACAGAGAAGCAACTTTCTTTAAACAACCTCCTTCCTTCCAGTTAGGTTTCCATTGGCAATAAGTGGCTATTGAGGAGATTTTGGGGAAGGAATGATTTACAAAGGTGTGTTAGCCGAGAGGGAATCCACAAGGAAGGGTGATAGTTAACTGTGGAGAACTGGTACTGTCCTGAGGCGGGGAGGAGAGGGTCTTTAAGCCTGAAAGGAGATCTGCGTGCTGCTAAATGGAGAAACACAGTCAGTGAGACTCAGAATTCTGCAAGGCACAAACGAAGGATGGCAGTGCCCTAACCTCACTTTCCTCTCTTATTGTAATCTCTGACTACACATCTCCTTGACTTTGTCCTTTGAAGTCAGAGGACAAAGGGGCTTGTTGATATCCACCCACAGAGCATGGAGGTCAGGGGAATGGAGAGATAAAAGGAAATCATTCATTTCAGTTCACTCCATGTGCTCCACTTTATCAATAACCCATGAAGAATGGAGAGTGATTCTGGAAGAAAAAAGTGAAATGATGCATCCTGCATAGTGTCACACCCTACTGAGGTCAAAACCAAATTGAGTTAGAATAGCCAAGGTTCTTGGTTTCTATTGGCTTCTCTTGCCAAAACTTTTGCCAGCCAAGTCATTTTCTCCTTTTTAGTGCTGTAATAGTTCCTAACTAGACTTGGTATTGGTGGTATTTTTCAACATCTAGCACCTAATTCTTAAGTCAAAAATACGATGGACATGCCTTCCACCTTGAATCTCACAAATCTACACACTAAAAACTACTAGTAAGCATGAATATTTCAAGAAAAGGAGGCATTGATTTTTTTCTTATTCTAAGATCAGGCTAATAAAAATTGTTTTCATGTACTTAGACTCCCAATTAAACATATTTCTTTTATAAAATATAAACTCTCAATCTCTATTTGCCAACTCCCTAAAAGGTTTCGTGCTGAGGGTCTTTATGATATTACTACTATGGATGCCTAAATGTTAAGTGTTGGTTTGTAGGATTGAGGCTGTGGATTCAGGCCATGTGAGTGGTGAAAATCCTGGCCTCTGTGTAGAGGGTAGGAAATGACCTTTTGTGCAAACTCCATTAGATTGCTAAACACAGTGAGCCCAAGTGTAGTTGGGACATCAACCTGTAGGTCCATATTCTTGAAAGCAGGTACTGTGTTTTATGTGTTATCTCTGCTGTCTCCAGAGGTTACCAGCTGGCTGTGCACAGACATCCTGGCCAATTGAATGGAAGCATGCACCGTGATGAGTGTTTTTATTTTAAACGGGATGATTTGTGGAGGTAAGGTAATGGCTTCAACAACGAGGTCACTGCTCAAATATCTTTGCATCAAATTTTATTGGATAGACTCAGTGGTAGAAAATAACATTCCAGCAAAGACTTTTTAGGTTAATTTTGTTATTTTATTTTATGGCTCCCAAGCCTGGCAGTCATGCAGCTGACAGCATTTTTTAATCAAAAAAGAGCTAGGATTATACCATGGTTGCTGTTGGTTTGGCTGTGTGGCTGGGATATCATTTTAGGCTCAGCTGAAGAATCCTCTCTAGTTAGTTAAAATAAGACAATCTATTACAGATTGTGAAATACAAGCTGGAGAACAAACTTCACTTTGTACCTCTGAGCATGACAGTGAAATCTGTATCCCAAGATCAGGTCTCCCAGGGAGCATCTACCTTCTTAACCATGGGATGGTTCTCACTCCCAAGCCATACAGTGACTGCCATTGTTGTTGCCCTTAAGCCTCCTAACTGCAGCTAGTGCCAGCATTGGCCATGCCTGCTACAATCGCACAAGCAAGGTGGGCGTCCCGTGTCTCTTGCCTTTCAACTCCCTGAACCGTCTTCGCCTGTTCAGAAACAGAAATGCCAAATGCCTTGCTAACCCAGCTTGCCTGGAGAACTGGTATGGATAATGACCTACTTCAAACTGTTAGTCCTCATACAGGTGTACCTAAACCTGAGCCTAAGTCCAAGCTGGATGGGGAGATGAGGAGACCTCATTTCTAAATCCATAGATCCTGCAGTACACCCAAGTTCTAGAACAGAGTTCCTTGGTGTGCTCCTCCAACATCCATATCAAAATCTCTTGAAGGAGCTCTTAAAATGAAGACTTATTGTCAAGGCCTAGGAATTTGCATTGGAAGAATGTATCTAAATGACTTTTACCCTTGGCATTAATGTTTTGAAGTACAGTTCATCACCCATTACTGGAGGGGCTGTGAAATTCATTTTTTGACATAACTGCATGATGAAACAGTAGTACGGTAACATTCAGAATCTTTGATCACAGATCACTACAATACATACAATAAAATGTGACACAGAGACCCAAAGTGAACACAAACAGTTGCAAAACATGGTGGCTCAACACAGGACTGCCACACTTTTTTTGGAATATTTGTTTATTTACTTATCATAATTATTTTAAAGATTTATTTATTTTTATTGGAAAGTCAGATTTACAGAGAGAAGGAGAGACAGCGAGAAAGATCCTCCATTCTGCTGGTTCAATCCCAAAGTGGTCACAACAGCTAGAGCTGAGCTGATCCAAAACCAGAAGCCAGGAGATTTCTCCAGGTCTTCCACATGGCTGCAGGGTCCAAGGCTTTGGGCCCTCCTTGACTGCTTTCCCAGGCCACAAGCAGGGAGCTGGAAGGAAAGTGGAGCAGCCGGGACATGAACCAGCACCCGTATGGGATCCCGGGCATGTAGGGTGAGGACTTTAGCCACTAAGCTACTGGTCTGGATCCCTATTTATTTATTTGAAAGGCAGTTATACACACACACACACACACAGCCCAAACAACTGCTCCAGGTATTTTCTGGAGCTGTACTTCATCCTGGTCTTCCATATGTCTGTCATGAGCCCAAGCATTTGAACCATCTTCTGTTATTTGTCCAGGAGCATTAACAAGGAACTGAGTCAAAGTTGGAGCTGAAACTGGAATTGGTACTCTTTTGGGATGCTGACATCAGGCAGCAACTTAACCTGCTGAGCCATAATAATGGCCCCAATCAGAAATTTCCATTTGTGAGAAAATGCAATACCTAAAACATGCAATAAAATGAAGTACAAGGAAAGTATACAATAAATAATCCTTGAGTGTATCGTATGTGATAAGGGTGGGGTGTTATTTGATTAAACTTTCAGTGACATAGAAATATACCTACATAAAAATATGAAAGGGATCATAAGAAAACAAATGTGTGTGTGTGTGTGTGTGTGTGTGTGTGTGTGTCAGGGAAAGGTGTCTTCAAATGCTCTGAGCAACCACAGCTCATACATATGCAGTCTCCCAAGGGGCCTCCTTGAAGGGTTCAGCTGGAGAAGACACAGGGCCTCATTACACATCCTCTGTGGGACGCTCCAGCACCACCCACATGCAGTTGGTGGTCACTCCCATTTTGCCGATGGGAAATAGGACTCAGGAATTCAGCAACTTCCATCAGGTTGTTAAGAGTGAAGAGATAATAAGGTGGGTGTTCAGGATTTGGCAGTCTTGGACACCTTTAGATGTGGGAGTGGAAAGGAAAGCTAGAAATTCAGCTGCATTAACTCCCTCTGCTACTGGTCAGGTTCTGGGGATGCATTTGCAAACATCTATTTTGTAATTGGTCAGCTCTGTTTTAAATGATCTGGAATGCTTCTTCCTCATTCTGTCTGCTTATATTTTTTACACCTTCATTGAGGTATATTTTGAATAATACACTGTGCATCTGTAGTCTCATGACTTGGGCATCTATGTGTATACCATGTGAAACAATTACTGTCATCTAGTTTATGGACACTCTTCAAAGATTCCTCTTGTCCAACTGATCAATTCTAACAACAGTGTGGAGTTTAGGTACCATATTTCTAACCATTGAAGAAGACAATCCTTTCTTTTATTTTTTATTTTTTTTTTCTGAAGCAGGTATAATCTTGTTTTCAACATCTTGTGTTCTACCTGCACAGGACTCCAAATTTCCCTGTCTACCATCGTGAGATATCTGAACCAAGTGAGGGCCCAAATCTGGGTCATGGTTTCAATCACAGTGTGCTGGTGTAGATGATTTAAATCTTCAAAAAATTATCAATTTTGGTTTATTTGGAAGTCAGAAAGATCTTCCATCTGCTGGTTGCCTCCCTAAATACCTTTAGTGATTGGGGCTTGCAGCAGGTCAATGTTAGGACCCGGAAACTGTCTGGTTCTCCCACACTGAGTGGCAGGAATCCAAGTCCTGAGCCATCACTGGCTGCCTCCCAGGGCCTAGCATTAGCCAGACATTGCAATCAGGAGTAGAACTGGGACTAAATCCAGGCCCACTGGGATGGTATACCGGCACAGGTACAGATTCTTATGCTATGTCAGGAACTGTCTCTTCCTGGATCTCTGGGAAGAGGGTAATGAGGGTCTGATGGCTGTTATTCAGGATGGCTAGAGCAGAAGGAAGACTTCAGGCTCCAGAAGGTCACCCTATGACAAAACTCCACAGTCCTGAGGCCACCCTAGGAAGCCATATGTCCTACAAAAGAGTCTTTCTCTTGTCCTTGAAGGCTCTGCCATTTTTTGGGAATCAAAAACCTGATAGGTTCAGATCCATTCTTGACTCTCTACCTGCTTTCTTTGAACTTCATTCTAAAGGTGATTTCCCATCTTTATCCCTAGTACCTGTTTTGTATTCTCTTTGCTTCAACATTGTTGTTGTATGTCAGAATTATCTGAGGTGCATGCATGATAAAGGTGGATTCCTGGGCTGTGCCTTAGAGGCTCGGACTCAGGGGTGTATAGGAGCAGGTACCTCGGGATGTTCAGTCGGCACCCTGCCTGAGGAATCTGCTAGAAAACCATTGATATTTCCTGAAACAATGAGGTTCCTGGTTTCTTGGTAGTTAGGGTACAATGTTTTTGCCATGCCGCACCTACTATGGTAAGCTCTTTATGGCAATGAATGCATATTTGGTTTTTGTTGTTGTTATCCTTAAGGTTATGTCATAGCATTTTTTATTATTTCAAATGATAAAAAGTGATATACCTTATCAGAGGAAATAAAAAATAGGAAAAAATATAAACTTTTTTATAACATCACTCCTTGCAACTATAAGAAATTTGCATTATATTTCATTACATTTTCTCCTATACACTTGCATAAATGCACACACGTATAGAAATTAGAACAAAACTTTTATATTAATATATAGATGGAGAGATGGGTCATAATTAAATCTAATGCTATTTGCACATGCCACTAAATATTCATTGAAAACTAAGTTAAACAATCTCATAGACTCTCAATCAATTGAATAAATGTACTATTAGATATTTAAATGTAGCTCTACTCTTGACATATGGGGCTATTTTGAATCTTCAAGTTTTAAGCAACGTTGGAGTTTCCTGAGACATGAATCTTAGTCTGACCTTTGATTATTCTTTAAAGAATAAATTACTGAATGCAAAATCACTGGTCTTGAGTTAGGAAATTCTTAAGGTCATTGACACACTCTGTTGAGCTGCTCTTTGAACAAGGGGGGCTGATTTTCCCAGATCAGCAAGGCATGGGCTGCCTCTTTCCCAGCAGCAGGTTCACTAAATCCCTGCAGAAATGGCGATTTGGGAGTAGGTTTTCTGGGATCCTTTCACCACCATCACAATCAGGAGCCCCTCACATTTTGTACATTATGTGTTTTAGATTCACTTCCGGTATAATGATGGTGTTTTACTGCTACACAGGTGCCAGCTGGGTAAAGTGATAGTAAGTAGTTTTAACTTGTACTTTTTGGATACTAGTGAGGCTGAACTTTCACAGTTTTTTAGCTGCTGCTTATTCTTCTTTTCCTAATTTTCATGCACTTGTCTTTTGAGTATTTTTCCCCTTTTTTCTTTAAGGTTTTTTTGGGGAGCACAGTGGTAAATAGAACAGACATAGTCCTTGCCTTCAGGGAGATTTCACTGGTTCCCTACCCAAGTTCTTCCTTCCCATCACTTCAATTCATATCTGCCCAACTTCTAGAACTTGTGTTTCTTTGGCCAGAGGTTCCTCTCCAAGTATCCTTCAGTCAGTGACTGGAATATGTAGTTGCCCCAATCTGTTCACCTTCTGGGAGACAGACAGCCCCAGGGGCAGTTTATCCACTGGACTCCAGAATTTTCCTACAAGATTCAGTTGCTGTTTGTCTACAATGACAGCTTGCTGAATGATGGATTCTTTATCAGTTCTTTCCTTCCCTGTCCCATTTCCCCATCTCCTTACACAGTTTCCTGGAATGAACTTCATAATAAAGCACTTGAGTTTTTTATATTCCGACTTGGGGTGAGGAGGGGAGAAACCCAAAATCATTTCCTAAATTCCTCTGTACTTTGTCATGTCTGCCTAGCAGGCAACATTGCAAAGTATAAAAACATGGATGCTGTATTCAGTAGATCTGGGTTTGAACCCTGGATAAACCGTAGATAAATCTGTGATCCTGAAACAGACTCACAGAGAACATAGTTGACCTTTAGAGTTATATGGGGCTAATAGTGACGGTGGCATGTAACTGGCCCTTGAGCGTAATTTTGATGTAACAAATGTCTGTATCTTTATTCAATTTATTCTTTTTGGCTGGACTGTTCTTTCAACATTCTTGCCTAGGGATATCATCCATTTGCTCTAAATCATCTGAGCCATGAGATTTCTTTCTCATTGACACAGAAAGGAAGGAGTCCCTGGGCTCCCTGCAGTGTGTGTATTACCAGGAGAGCTTAATTAGCTATGGGGTATTGCTTTGGAGTCATTTATCCCCATTCTTCTCCTCACTGTAAACCAACATTGGAAGCCACATCTGCATCTGGGACAAGGCATTTTGTTTGCTGAACACCTGGAATAGCTTCGCCAGCCCTGTGGTTGGTGGAACTGTGAAACCAGCACATGTTGGGGGCAGAGGGAAAGCCAAGGTACTATGGCACCAATGATTCCACGCAAGACAACTGTGTTCCCTTCTTGGACAATAAACACCCTGACTTTGAACAATTGAGAAAGAACAACAACAACAGAAAGCTGGGGTTGACCTTTTCTTTCCCAGGATCTTGGGACCTAAGGGGATAGAGACTCAGTTTCAGTGCAATTTCTACCAAGGGACTGTTAGCTCAGCTCAGACAAAGCCCTTATTTGTGCTCTTATGCCATCCTTCCTGGTGAGAGCCTCCTGAAAGTGATGCTCTGAAAGCTTGATTTATGGCCACAGAACCTCCCAGAAGAGGGTTCTCAAAGGACGGGGGTGTTGCTGGGCTGCTGCTGGCCCCCAACCAACTCTGTGTCCTGACCATCCCTCTTATATCACCTGCCCACTGAGCCATGAGAATACAACATTGCAGTATCACCTGGACTCTTCTGTTTATTTCTGTTTGGTAGGCTTAGCACTCATTTTTTAAAAGTGGTACCTACACATAATATTATTAGTTCAGTAACCCAGGAGACTAATTACCAAAACTGTTTGATTCAGATGTATTTGGATGCACTTGAGAGAGAGAGAGGCTCTTATTTTTGCCCAAGAGTTTTCTTGTCAAGAGAGTCTGACAGACTAGACTGCTCCCCCACAGGAGATGACCCAGAATCACTTTTACACAGTGGAGCTGGTAGTGACCCCAGGAGGGAAATGGCCACCTAGGGGACACAGCTCTGTGGTCTCAAAAATTTGCATGTGGGGAATAAGGGCACGCAGTAAGGCAGCAAGTGTCAGCCTGCATAGGAAGAAAGATCTTGGCCACAGCATGGGGATTCCTTTGGGCAAGTAGCAGAAAGAGCTACTACGGTATGTGGTAGGCATCTACATACTGGGATAAGGCAGCCGCTCCAGGAAGGCCTGGGCCTGAGCATGGGCCTGGGCCTGGCCGTGGGCCTGGGAATGGTTTTGAAGCTTCAGCTTCAGGGTTTAAGGGGATGGGTATCCTGCTCTTCCCAGCCTAACACCCATGTGGGCAGCAAAGACCCAATTCCTTGAACCACTTTCTACTACCTCCCAGGGTGTTCCTTAGCAAGAAGCTAGAATTGGGAGTGGAGCCAGGCAGGGCTTCAAACTTCCCACACTAACATGGGGTGTTGGTGCCTCAAGTGGCAACTTAACCGTTATACCAACACCCACTCATACCTCTTTCTTTTGATATTGTGCTTTCATATTTGTAAATAACATGCATGGAGTTCTACTTCTTTAGCCAAAATGGCTAAAATGAAAACATTGAAATTTGTTTCACAGTATCACCCCTTCCTACAAACCTACTTCTGATCCCCTTGTTTTCCCGGTATAGTTGTAGAAGCAACTGTGGCTATGCAAATACTGCTCACTGTGAAACCATGCTTTGTTCTCTTTCTTCTTTTTAACATTTTTTGTGGTTGTTGTTTTCCTGGAGGTTTTTTCTTACCATTTCTTGTCATTCCATCAGAATAGAAATGTGAAAAAGTAACACCAGAAAGTGTCACTGGAGCCTGTCCTTGTTCCTGAATGTTCTCTTCATGTTCTCAGCTGTGTCATGCAGTCTGTTCATGTCTGCTTTCCTACATGGAACATTCTTATGTGTTCTGCTCCACATTGTTCTCTGTCCATGGTGCACTATTGGCATCTTGAGGCTCTCTTTTCCCCTTACTCCCAGCTATGCCTTTGACTTTCTTCTTTTTTGAAATTTTGCATGTTTGAAAATATTTTTTTATTTTAGCCTCATACTACAGTGTTAATTTGGCTGAGTAAGAACCTTCCAATATGGAAACATTTTTCCAAACTTAACTAAATTACTTTTTTTGTTGACTTCTCTCCCTCAAATTTTTTTTCTATTTTTCTCTGAAGGTCTGTTTATTATTTATTTAGGATTTACGTATTTAATTGCAACACAGAGTTACAGAGAGAAGGAGACAGAGAGAGAATAAAAAGACTTGGGCCATCCCCTGCTGTTATCCCAGGTACATTAGCAGGGATTTGGAGCAACCAGGACTCAAACCAGTAACCACAGGAGACACTGGCTTAACCAGATGTATTATAATGCGAAAGCCCTGGAACTCTGATCATTTAGATTATAATCTCCTGATGAATTCTTAAATTTTTGCATCTTTCTTGTTTTCTTCAACTTTATTTCCAGCACTTCTCATGAATTTTATATAATGCCATCACAATTTTAAATTCCCCCCAGTTCCTTGTCATTCTACGGTTATTCTGTTTTTATGGTATCCTGTTCTTGTTTCATGGCTGCAATAACTTTTAAAAATAATTTCTTTTCCTCAGGGCCAAAGAAACAAGTTATTCTGTCATAGTTGTTTTTAAGCTCACATAAGACACAAGATTCCTGAAACAAAGAACTATATTGCCCACAGCAACATCATAGGTCAGATTATAAGCATTTATAGCCTTTCTTGAGTGTCAGTTCCCACAGCACAACACAAAAGAAGCCTTGATGATGCCTGTGGGCATAGGAGGTTGTGTTATAGGATAGGGAACTTTAATCTTTTATAGTGGACAGTTAGCCCTTCTGCCATTATTTCTTCCAGAATAAAACTGAATACTCCACAGTGAATAAACCTGCTCTTGGCTGCAGAAGGCTGCAGAAGGAGGCAGTAAATTTTTCAAGGTCATTTCCTGTGCAAACAACCTTGCAAAGAGAACCTAGAAAAGCTCTCAGTATTTCTGCTAGAATGACACACAGCAATGTGAAACCCCAAGAGAATTCTCACAAAACTTGTTCATCTTTTATCTTTCACATTAAACAGTTTGCGTAAATGCGTGGTGATCCTCAGCTGGCTTCTCATGCTTCATGTAGTGAGGGTAAACACCTGGCAGACTGGACTTTGAAAGCCAAGTGCAAGAAGGAAACCAGTAGGGGATCAGGCAGCAGGAAAACTGGCGTTATTATTTAAGATTTAAACGTTTACTTCAGCCCCATTTTTAAGTTAGGTGTCTTAATGTGCCTTAGTCCAGAACCCCCAAATTTTGTGCCCTGGAAACTGTACTGTTCAATACAATAGCTGCCAATCACACATAGCTACTGAACCCTAGCCTGAGCTGTTTCATATTTTGATGAGATGTGAGTTGGGGACAGTAGAAAATTTCAGAGGCTGGTGCCATGGCATAGTGGCCTCTGCTAATGCAGGAAAAGCAGCAGAAGATGGCCCTAATTTCTTGGGCCCCCCACGTCCACATGGAAGACTCAGAAGAAGCTCCAGGCTCCTGGTTTTGGACATGGCAGCCATTTGGGGAGTGAAGCAGTCAGTGATTGGAAGATTTTGATCTCTTTGTCTCTCTGTCTCTTCTCTCTGTAAATCTGTCTTTCAAATAAAAATAAATGAATCTTTTACAAAATTCAAACTCTATAGAAAATGTAAGCTATTTCAATAATAATATTTATATTGATTATGTATTAAAATAGGTTTGGATACATTGAGTTAAACTGATTATTAAAATCGTGTTAATTTTATCTTTTTTCCTTTCTATTTTTTTAATGTGGCCACCAGGAAATGCTGGTTTCTGGCAGACTCCCATGAATTTCCAGCCAGTCCCCTTGCAACTTGGCATCTTTCCCTTGGACTCGGCTAATCGGGTTGGACCCACTCAGGCACTGGGGATTGGAACATGGCACTTCTGGGTACCTCCATTCTGTTTAGCACACTGTGGTCATGTCCCTTTTACCCTTTTACACACAAGTGAGGCTCAGCGAAGTCAAGCAACTCAATGTTGCACAACTCAATGTTAGAACTAAAGTCTGGTCTTGGCTGCCACATGAGGACTGGGATGAACAGGAGGCAGAAACACAAACAAGGAGAGAATTTTTTTTTTTAAGTGACAAAGGCAAAAGTCATGTTCGACAGTTCTTAACAATGTGAACTGCATTCCTCTGGGAGGCTTATCTCTATTGTTGTGAATCGTCTGGATAGTGAGAGCAGAAGAAACATCCTTCTTTTGTTGCTGTTCATGATGATGACTATAGAGGCTTCAGGAAAACCCATCAGCAGTGGGTCTGTTTGAAACTGATAACACTTTCTGACCCCTCGGGGAAGGGTATAGAGAACTAGGACCTTTGTCGCTTTTTTGTCACCTTGGTGAAGGCCTGGCTTCCTAGCTGGACAGAATGTTAAGAGAGAGAGAAAGAGAGAGAGGAGAAAAAAGGACATGTGAGACACCTGAGTGCTCCACCTGCCCAGAGCTGGCAGGCTGGTTCTTCTGCTCCCTCAAAGCTAGTGGTGTGTCTGAAGATTAACTTATGTTTAAACATCCATAAACTTTTTGCCACGAAGATTTTTAAACACAAATAACTGTGGAAAGAACCGTATGATGGGAGTCAGTGCAGTGGTATAATAGGCTGATCCTCTCCCTGTAGTGTTGGCATTCCATACTGGCAATCAGCTCATGTTCCCTTGTAATCCAGCTCGCTGCTAGTGGCCTGGGAAAGCAGCAGAGAATGCGTCAAAGCTGGGGCCCCTGCACCCATGTGGGAGACCTGGAAGAGGCTCCTCACTCCAGATCTCTGACTAGCTCAGCTTTGGTCATTGTGGCCTTTTGAGGAGTAAACCAGTACACGGAAGATTTTCTCTCTCTCTCTCTCTCTCTTTCTGTAACTCTAACTTCAAATAAATAAATACAATTTTTAAAAAGAAACTATGTGATGAGCACACATTCATGTATACTGAACAGTTAGTTGTTAGATTTTATCTTTGCTTTTTTCTGTATCCATGCAGTGTGTATAATTTTTTTAAAAAAAGATTTATTTATTTTTATTTGAAAGGCAGAGTTTACAGAGGGCAAAGGAGGGATAGAAGATCTTCCATTTGCTGATTCACTCCCAAAATGGCTTCAATGGCCAGAGTTGAGCTAATCCGAAGCTGGGAGCCAGTAGCTTCTTCTGGGTTTCCTACATGGGTGCAGGGTCCCCAGGACTTGGATCATCCTCCATTGCTTTGCCAGACTACAAGTAGAGAGCTGGATGTGAAGTGGAACATTCAGGACATGAACCAGTGTCCATAGGGAATGCCAATATCCCTGGGCAGAGGATTAGCCTGCTGCGCCACAGTGATGGCCCCAATGTGTATTTAGTTTTTAGACATTTTGCTGATTTACAAGAAAGTTTTCAGCATCCTGACACTTAACTCAGTGTTGAGTTTTCACAAATTCAACACATCTGTGTAGTCTTAACTCATATCAACAAGCAGAACATTTATAAACACACTTAAAAAATTGAAGACATAAAAATTGCACATATTTGGGGGTGCCAAGTAATGTTCCAATGCATGCCTATACACTGTATAACAAACAATACACTGCATAATATTCAAAATATGCTTGCAATATATTATGTATCATTCAAAACAAGGTAAACATAACTATAGTCTCAATTTATCATTTCTTTGCAGTAAAATGTTTGAAATCTAGTTTTTCTTTAAAAATCTACAGTATATTTATTATCATTAATTATAATCTCTTTACTGTGAAAAAACCTTGTTCTCTATTTTTATTGGGGCTTTAAAGCCATTCCATTGTGAGTGTAGCACATCAGCTTCGTAGGTGACCTGTGGCCGCTGCCATCCCCTCCCATGCTGTCCCTCCTTGGTCCCAAGTGATGCACAGAGCACAGAAGTGTCCCTGGGTAACTCCTGCTTCAGGGTGATGACAGACTATGGCTTCTGACTTAAATTCCTGTTCCCTTTTTCCATCACTCACTCAGAGGGGGGCCTGCTGCCATGTATCGACATGTGACAAGGAACCAAAGCTTCGGCCCAGGGCCAGTGGGGAAGTGAGAGCTGCCAGCAACCACATAACTGAGCTTGGACAAGTGGATCTTCCAGCCTTCAGATGTCCGTAGTCTGGGCCAAGAGGGGGACTACAGTCTCCTGGGAGAAATAAGCAGAAATTCCCCCACTCAGCTGCTCCTGGATCCCCCACCTAGAAAGCAGTGTGAAAATGTTTGTTGAGTTGCTGAGTTCTGTTTGAGGCAGGAGATAACTAGCTCAGCAGGCAGTAAACACTACAGCGTTAACAGTTCCTGTGATTATTTTTGTCGCTTCACTGGAGATCAAAAATACTTTTCTGTCATACTGGACGCAGAGAAAATCAATATGCACTTCGCTACACTGAAATTACAGTACAACTTATTTTTCACATAGTAATAAAGTATGCATATCATCACTGAAATTTTTATTTGTTTATTTTTATTGGAAAGGCAGATATACAGATAGGAGAGACTGACAGATCTCTGCTGATTGACTCTCCAAGCAACCACAGTGGCCGGAGCTGAGCTGATTCAAAACCAGGAACCAGGAGCTGCTTCCAGGTCTCCCACGTGGGTGCAGGGTCCCAAGGCTTTGGGCTGTCCTTGACTGTTTTCCCAGGCCACAAACAGGGAGTTGGAAGGGAAGTGGGGCCATCGGGACACTAACCGGCATTCATATGGGATCCCGGCGCGTGCAAGGTGAGGACTTTAGCCACTAGGCTACTGCACTGGGTCCCATCACCGAAAATTTTGGTAGGTGCTGCTGTCTGAAGCAGCATGAACAGGATTAGAGAGGGAGGCGGCATGCAGTTGAGAAAATAAAGAATGATGCAGACACAAGATAAAAATATAAATTCTAGAAGGCAAAGGATGAAGGCTCAACTGTTTGGGTCCCTGCCACTCCCATGGGAGACCTGAATTGTGTTACTTCTGGTGTTAGCCTGAGTTAGCAGCTGTTGTGGGGATCTGGGGAGCAAGCCAGCGCATAGCATCTTTCTGTAATAAAATTTGAGAACATGGATCCTGTGAAACTCACACACACACATGAAGGTTAAGGACTTTGGGTGGCAAGCTTGTGATTTTCTTTTTGCTCAGGTTTAAGAGGATCAAAACCACATCCCAAACGCCCAAGTGAGTTCCGCACAGACCAAGGGTGCAGGATTTCTCAGGGGCTAGGCCAGCTGCCTGTCGCAGGGTCACTTGGCTGAGTTGGACTGCCTGTTTTCCTGGAGCAGGAAGGAGGAAGAGCAGCTTGGACATCCAGTGGGGTTTGCTCTAGCACCGAGCAGCTCCAGCCCAGTCAGAGCTGCCCTCTTGGCTGGTCCTGCAGAGGCCGAGGAATGCAGGCAATGTGCTGCCAGGCATGTGAGCTGAGTGGCAGCCTGCTTGCCTGTTGTGCTGAGCGGAGTGCCAAGCACAGGGTACTCCTTCCTGGGGCAGCTCAGAGAAAGGAGCTGAGGCTGCAACTCTCGTCGGGCATTTCCTGGCCCAGGACAATGGATGGAGAGCCTGGCCTTGCCCGTTACTGCTCAGGATCTAGAGGGGACTGCTCCAGGTGGCTGTTGAGGAAGGGGTCAGGGGCACCAGGTTTGAGGGTGTGTGAGCCCTAAAGGAATAAGTCCCAGGTGATAGGCACTAGAAGACAGCTGGAGAGTGTCGGCCACCTCCTGGCTTGGTCCCATTTTACTGAGACAAAGAGCAGAGCAATGCCTTCTTGTGGCCAAGGAGATTTGTTTGTCAAGTGCTAGGCCAGAACCCTGTTATCCTAGCAGCCTGGCAAAGGTCCCAGATATGGAAATGCGAGGAGTGAGAGCCCCCATCTAGCTGGGTGTTCTTTCAGTTCTGTCAAACCTTCCTTTACTTGCCCCAAGGACATAGAAAACAGGGAGTCTGGGTAGTCCCTTCTTTTTCATTTTCTCTTTGTCCAAACATGCAATAAGGGCATCCTCATATCTCCTTCCTCTTTCCTTTACTCCAGAATCCAAACAATTGCACTTTGTCAAGCTTCCAGATCACAAGAGTGAAATGTGATTGTGAATTTATTGTGAATTCCTGGGTCATTATTACTCATACTTTAGCTTTAACAGGGAGCTGTGTTCTAGGCCTGTGATGGCATCACCAGGCTGGAGGTTTGGCCAGGGTCAGGACAAGATGAAATGTGGAGCTTTGTGTCCCAGGATAATGTGGAGGGGGAAGGAAGTAGCTTCCATTGTTCTGAGCCTATTGTGTCTAAAGAACCTGGGCTGTGGGTGTCACCCTGCAGCTTTGTGGCACCATGCATGCAGTGCATACAGTAAGTGCCTAATAAAGTGTTGTGGACTTGCTGAATGGTGACAGAGGAGCAATAGACCCTACCAGCAGATCCTGGCATGGGGGAGGGTGAGGGAATCCTACCACAGTGATCTAGTCTTATCCCAGAGATGAAATAGACTACCAAGGGCTGTCCTAACTGAGCCAAGCTGAAGTCTGCTTCCCCAAGTGCCTTTCTGGGTCCCAATGATGAGGACATGAGCAGCTCTGGTGAGACCCTCTACTGCACACGTGGACAGACAAGTATCTTGTCTGTGCAGTCAGCTATCAGGGGTAGTCAGATCCCCTGCTCCTCCCCTGAAGGCAGACAACCAGCTTCACCATCTCCAGGCTGATGATATTTCTTTCTCTGCACCGAATATTAACAACAAGAACTAGAGCTAGGTTTACAGCCACAGTGTAGCTTTTAACAGCTGCCCTAGGCTTGAGGTTTTTTTTTCAATCATTCCTACCTCATTAAGCACACACACACACACACACACACACACACACACACACACATTCCCTCCCTGCCCTCCTCCACCATACACACACCTGAGTGTTCATGGATAAGAGCAGCTTTCTAACATAGCGTATTAAGCCACCGTTTGCACCATCTGCATCCCATATGGATATCCAGTTCAAGTTCTGACTGCTGAACTTCCAGTCCAGCTCCCCGCTAATGTGCCTTGGAGAACAATAGAAGATGGTCTAGCTACTTGGGCCTCTGCACTCCTCTGTAGCAGGAGTCTTAGTGCTTGGACCATCTTCTGCTACCTTCTCAGGCACATTAGTCAAAAGTTGGATCAGGAGTGGAACAGCCTGTTTTGGCCACCTGACATGGGATGCTGGTGTTGTAAGCAGTGGCATGATCCATTATACTATGATGCTGAAACCTATATATTTTATATATAACAATTTACTTATTATATATATAGCACATCATTCTTATTGAGAAATTCACCCATAAAAATCAAACAAGAGGAAAAAAAGGATGTTCTATTTTGGATTGTTTCTTTTTCCAGTCTCTCCAAACATCTGGGTGCATACTAAACTGATGAGTTCATAAATTGGATGCAGTTTATGTTTTGAATTTCTTGAAAACCCTTGGGAAACTACAATGAATAAAGCCATTTTTCTTCCTTTTGGTAAGCTTGAGAGAGAAGGAAAAACAGGCGGCACATGCCCCTAAATACATAAGAAAATGTGGTTTTAGCAACTCAGATAAGCAAATCTTTAACTCTCAGGACCCTGAGTGGTACCTTGGAGTCAGAAATGAACTTGAGAAGTCCCCATAGACAAGGATTTATGTTCAATAGACACAATGCATGCCAAAGTGATGGGGCATGCCAGAAAGGCCAGACGACTTAGAAGACTCCGAGGAATGTAGTTTAGAGTGACAGAAAGCCATTTTGATAGATTGAGAAGGTTAAAGCATGAGTGAGAGGTGAGACCCAAAAGAAAATGAGTGTAGGTATGGAGAGACAGGAAGGTGAGGACAGAAATAAAATGAATGGCAGAGGCCAAGAAAGAATTACCTGTTCCCAGAAAGTATGCAAGGAACCCATATCTGCTGTTTAACTATTCATATTCTCTCGCTTGCTTGCTTGTTCTCACTCTCATTCTAGCTCTAGCTTTTACTGTCTCATTTGCTCCCTCTTTCCAGGTTCCAGAGAGACGAGCTATTGTATCACACAGCTTTGTTGTTGTTGTTGTTTATTGTATTGCACACAGCTGATACAGAGTGAGGAGAGGGTTAATGCTGCTGAAGACCAGTTTTTAATTGTAAGATCTAAGAAAGGAAGGTAGACACAGCCTCTGACCTAATTCTTTTTCTAACCTTGAAATCTCTGTCTTTATTCCCCCTAAGTTGTTTTTCTTGTCCCCGTCTTCTTAATGAAGATGATAGATGTTAAGATGACAGATGACATGAGAAGGTATCTAAGCGCTGCATTTTTGTCTTTCAACGTGGTGCCTAAGTAAGTCCACAAATCAAACTCCACTTAGACCAGTGACATGAAGCCTTTGTCAGGCTCCCCTCAAAGTGACTCTCAGACTTTTTGAAGTGTGTCATTCATATGTGTGTGTGTTTGTGTGTGTGTATATATATATATACATATATATATATATACATATATAATTTGTTTTCAGTATTATCTTTCCTGCTTTCTCTGGTGCCAATATGTTCTCTGTTCTACTGCTGAATATTATCATCTCCGCTCCATCCACCATCAGCAAAGTTTGTCTGAACTAGAGCTCCCTCCTGGATGTGCAGATACATGTGCCAGGTGTGATTCTTGGTATGTTAAACAGAAGGTAGAGATTTTGAAAAATTGTTGCCCTGTCATGACTTTCAAGTCCTTATAGAAAGCTTTTGTTTTTTATATCAGATATTAACAAACCTGAAGATGTTGATACAACTCAAGAGAACGATTTAAATAAAAAGGCTGTCATGGTGATCTTAAACATGTTTTCTGCATTCCTCTTTTATAGAGTCTCCCTATATTATTAAAGCCTTCTCTGGACACACATCCTTTGAGAAGAAATGTGTACCCTAGAAAAAGAAATTCCGTTAAAAGGACACATTACTGTAATTCCATGAGGGACTTGGAACAGCTTGAAACACTGGTTTATAAAAATAGTGAGAGCAGAGAATGGGAGAACCATGATCTTATCTACCAGCAAGGAATTTATCAAAACAGGTTTCTATTGCTTAACACTTGGCTACCTTTCCCCCACCCTTCCTTAAACTATAGGATACTCAATCCTCTTGGCAACGAAATCCTGTTGGCTCTTACCTCTTCTCAAGTTAAGACAGAGGGTTTCTTGGAAATGAAAGCAGATCATAGCAGTCAAGAAGTGGTAGGTGGTTGCAGGGGTCTCCTGAGGAGTCTAGGAGATCATTACACTAAAGGCAACCAGAACGGTCACATGACTTGTTTATCATTTCTCCTTTCCAAACCAAGATGAAATCAAGCCTAATTATTCTGGTGAGGCAATCTAGCGCAGACATCTTTTAAAAAAGATAAGAAGATGAAAGCGTCACAAAGATGCCATGGTCTCTTATTCATTACAATCATGCAGCCAAGGAAGAACTTTGCTTTAAGGAAAATTGCAGTACCTACATGAGATCTGCACAGCAACTCCAGGAAGCTCTCATGTTTATAATTTCTCCTTGCATATGAAGAATGTTAGATTTGGAGTGGAGAAGAGGTTTCAGCAAGGTACACGGAGAGAAGACAAACAGAAAGGAAAGTCAACTCAAGTCCTCGAGTTGTAAGATCTATCTCCATTTCACTGCACAGACCATCTGTCTGAGGATGTGTGTGTGTGTGTGTGTGTGTGTGTGTGTGTGTGTGT
Organism: Ochotona princeps; assembly: GCF_030435755.1. NCBI lineage: Eukaryota > Metazoa > Chordata > Mammalia > Lagomorpha > Ochotonidae > Ochotona > Ochotona princeps. The sequence goes on along the minus strand of NC_080854.1, from coordinate 12,930,855 downwards.
GTGTGTCTTTTTCAAACCATTGTTGACATAGTAACAGACCACAGTCCAAATGGCTGGTGATGCTCTACGGATTTCCATTATGTGTAGGAATTGTCTTCCTAGTCATTTAAATCATGCTATAAAGTAATCCCCCTCCTACCTACCTTATCACTTTAAGCCATCTGCTTATGATGATCAGGATTTTAGCCTAATGGGAAAAATGAATAAGAGGATTCTTTTTTTCTTATTTTGCTTTGTTTCAGTGCTAACTTACTACTGGCATTGCTAGGAGGCTTCATCTGGGTCACCTGCCTCATTTGTGTGCAGAGCAGACACCTGCCTAGGCTTGTCTTCCCAGAATCTTTTTTGAGAAGATAGGGAATGAGCTGAGTTCCCTAGTACTGCCAAGCCAGAAATAATACAAGAGCAAAGAAACCATACAAGAACAAAGATCACAGAAAATGCAGTTCTGTGTTAATCAGTTTGTCTGGGTTCTGATCCTTTTCCTATGTAACAATTTGTGATAGTTCTTACAGATTTAATTGGGCTAAAACCATGGGACAGTTTTTTGAAAACAAGACGAGGAGGAGGAAGAAAAAAGAGATATCTGTTTCTATCTTTAAAGGCTCTGAGGGACTCTCAAACACTGGGAGTGGGTTGCCCTGGTCACCTTCACTGCAGTCAAGGCAGCCCACATCTATTCCCGTCCTTTCATTTATCTTCTTATTCTACTTTTCCTGGACAGAGCAGCCATTACTCCCTCCTGGTCATCCAAGTACTAATTCATCATTTTCTTGATGTAAGCTAATTATTAATTTAATTAGCTTGCATCTTCATTTTGTGAAGCTTAATTTAGTTCTAGAACTGATCAAATAAAACCACCTTAAATTTAACCAGCCACATGTAAAAGTGCGTTAATGAGCTTGAGCTTTCTCGGAACAGAGCTGTTTCTGCCTTGTTCCTATATCAGATCTGAGATTCTGCTTCTTGCGAAGTCTTTTAGCAGTGTGCCCTAGACTCTTTAGTGTCAGCTTGACTTTTTAGGTGTCTTTTCCAGAAGGTTGAAACACATCAGAAAAGTCAATTATTTAACAGAGGCACACTTCAACAACCACAATTCCCATTTGCTACAGCAGCCTGGCAGTTAGTAAGAAGCAGGCTGAGTCCAGGACAACGAATGCCAATGTATTTGAAAGAACATGCAAATTGGATTAGTTGTAATAACAGTTGTCAGGCCAAACATGTGAGCTGGTCTCTCACATATCTCTCACATTTTGTAAGGCCCAGTTTATGCATCCTCTGTGAAAACAATTATGCAATTATGAAGAGAGCTTGATTTTCTTAAAGGCTTGGGACCGCCATAACAGGTTTGGAGGGAGGAAAGTGTTCAGGGCTTGTGGGTCATTTTTTGTGTTTGTGCTTATTGTAAGACCCAGGTGGGGTGGGTAAGGGACAACCAAGGAGGAGGCCGAGGGAGATGGCTTACAGTAGGGCCACCTGAGAAAGGCAACACCCTTTGCCAGAAGGAGAAAGGTAGCTGACAAAGGTGGCTGGTATGGCTGGACCCGAAGAATGCAGCCCCTTCTTCAGCTAAGCAGTGACATATGGATTCACCAAGGCCCAAAGGAACCATTAGCACTCCACAGCACTTCATGAGGCAAATCCCACCTCTGCTTCTTGTTACAGTCCCTTGATAAAAGTGATGCCTCATCTTCCCCAGGCACTACTTCTCTGGCTCACAGTGCTGGACCAGTGAATCTCGCCCAAGAGCACACCCAATCACATTTACTTTGAGCTGGACTTTATTCTATGTGGTTGTCTCATTCTAGACCTGAACTCGGACCTTACACTTATAAGGTTCTGGGGACTTCAAGCAAGGAGGAGGAAGGGGCACCACAGAGGGTGGGGGAGATGCTTCAGCATTTTTTTTTTAAGCTGTGCCTTGTCTTCCTGTCTTCACTCTTCATTCCCATTATTGTTTTTTTTCTACAAAGCAAAACGCCCACAAACCTCTGTGCATGACTTGTGACAATACTTCCACAACAATGAAGAAATTCTACCTCTCTTATGTAACATGTTTATTTATTTATTTTTATTTTAAAAAGTCTTTTACTGATGAAGATGAAGAGTGTTTGTCTCCGGCAATTCGGCATTCTTTTACCTAAAGAGAAATACAAATTAAAGCAAAGATGAGAACAATAAATATTCCCTCGCTCACCCCATCACCATTGCCAGAAATCTTTTGGCTGGACTTGCATTTCTCAGGGGCATGTCTTTCAAAATCATCATGAATGTCAGTGAGAGTTGGTAGCCACAGGCTATTAGAGTATCTAAGTGAGTCTAAAGGAACATTCAGGAACAAGGTGGAATTCATAAGACATATTGATATTATTCTTGTTTTGAGCAGATTATAGGATCAAAAATTTAGAGCATAGTTTTCTGGGCCTGACTCATTGGCTTAGCGGCTAAATCCTCACCTTGATGCACCAGGATCTCAAATGGGTTCCGGTTCATATCCCAGCTACTCCACTTTCAATCCAGCTTCCTGCTTGTGGCCTGGTAAAACAGATGAGGATGAGAAAGTTTGAATTTGTTCTACATCCAATTGCTTGAACTGGGACAGTCACTGGCTGCCTTGGTGCCTCTGTTCTCAGGACAAGCTAGAATCCATGCTGTCAGCCATCCAGCTCTGAAGCCTTCAAACCAGACGAGCAGCTCTTTAGGTTCCACCTTGCAAACAGCAGATCATAGCCTAAAATGCATGGGAGCCAAGAACTCCCACTAAATGTCTTTATATATATTCTCTTGACACAATTAATACAGGTGGTTTTAATGTAAAAAAAAAAAAAAAAAAAAAAAAAAAAAAAAAAAAAAAACAAACAGATGAGGATGCCTCAAAGCCTTTGGACCCTGCACCTGTGTGGGAGACCTGGAAGAAGCTTCTGGCTCCTGGCTTCAGATCGGCTCAACTGTGGCCATTGTGGCTACTTGAGAGTGAACTAGTGGATGGAAGATTTTTCCGTATCTCCTCCTGTAAGTCTGACTTTCCAATAAAAATAAATAAAATATTTTTTAAAAATATATAATTTTCCCAATTCTCAGACATAAGAAACTTGGTCACTGCACTCCACACCAGGAATCACGTGAAGAGATGTGGAGATTATTTTCCCTCAGCATATAATCTCAGAGAAAAAAAATATACATCATCATTTCATAGGAAAGAAATATCTTGATTATAGCATTTCAGCCTAGTATTGAGGAGGAGGTCAATGATTGTTTGGTTTTAAGGTTTTTTAATCTATTATTTGAAAGGCAAAGTTTGCAGAGAGGTAAAAGGAAAGACAGAAAAGTCTTCCATTCTCTGCTTTATTCCCCAAAAGCCACATCAGCCAGAGCTGGGCTGGTCTGAAACCAGGAGCCAGGTGCATCTTCCAAGTCTCCCACTTGGTTATGGGCCCAAGTACTTGGGCTGTCCTCCACTGTCTTTCCAGACACATTAACAGAAAGCTGGATCTGAAATGGAGCAGCCAGGACTAGAAACAGTGCCCACATCAGATGCCAGCACCCCAGGTGACAGCTTTACTGCTATGCCACAACCCTAGGACCAGGTTCAATGGTTTTTAATGCTATTATATAACGCTCTCATCATTATATTTGCTAACCAGGGAGTGTCATCATTAATGGTTCAGGGGGTCTGGAGCAATGAGATGCAAATGCTTGGTCACATGGAACAGTGGAAAAAAATGTTAAATGCTTAGAATACTTTCAGACCCAAGAGTTTATGCCAATGTGTGATTCCTCATCTTAAAACTCTTGACACTTACAGAAATTTACCTAGAAATGTATTCAGACTTCTCACACCTAAAATTAGAAGCTATATGCTTGTATAAGAAACGCCATCTGCTTCATCAAGTACCTTAACAGTGGGAAATTGAATCATCTCCAAATTACTATTAAAATTGAGTACAAATAATTGAATAAATAATGCAACAGTACAATTTTTTAATTTACCAGTTGATTAGTCTGTCTCATGCTTATAAAATGGATTTTAATCCTAGAGATTGGTGAGAGCTTTAAGTGAAGCATGAGCAGATGAATGCTATCATATCACCGGTATTATCAGCAACCACTTAGCTCCTCCTGTCTAGCACTCTGCTACATTCAAGAAATGCAAAATGAAGTCATACATAGTTCCCTGCCTTTAAGGTCACCATCTGGTGGCAAGGATAAATTAACTCACAACAACTAATTAGTGTACAATATACTCAATACTACCATAAAGCCATCTAAAGATACTTGGAAGTTCCAGAAACAGAAACCCATTTTGGGTTTCAGGAACTAGGCTTTGGGCATAAAAATCTTGCCAACCATTTGCCCAGGACTTCCTGCTGGCTACTAACTTTCTTGTTAATATTTAGCTAAAAAGACCAGTTTAGGTGTATGAATTTTAAGTGTTGCAATTTGACTTTGATAAAGTGATCATGTCGCCATAGGCCCACATCATCTCTGATAATGGGCCTTGCAACTTTGATGTAGCTAATCCAGCTTTTTGCTGATCTATGCCAGCAAATTGTTTCATTTCCAATTTGTGTCTTTACATTTAAAGAGGATAGGTAGGTTTGTATGTGCACTATAGTTGGATCTTGCTTTTCAATAGACCTTGATAATCTCCATTATTTTAATTGAAGTGTTCAGGTAAGTTACAATGAATACTATTATTGATATGATTGAACCTAAATTCACCATCTTTCTTTGTCTCATCAATTTCTTTTTCCATTTTCTTCCTTTTCTACCTTTTTTCAATTTGTATATTTTTGGTAGTATCATTTTACCTTATTTTTGATCCATGATATATAATTCTTTGCTGTAGCTACATTAGATTTTTGAAAAAGATTTATTTATTTTTATTAAAAAGGCAGATTTATAGAGAGAAGAATAGATAGAGAGGAAAATCTTCCACCTGCTGTTCTGCTTCCCAAATGGCTGCAAATCCAGGAGGCAAGATCTGAAGCCAGGAACTTCTTCCAGGTCTCCCATGTGAGTTCCAAGGACTTGGGCCATCCTCTGCTGCTTTCTCAGGCCACAATCAGAAAGCCTAATTGAAAACGGAGCAACTGGATGTGAGGGCGATCTGGCTGCGACATCTGTCTCCCCACTGATCGCCAAGGTTGATTCGGCTGATGTGGCTGTCTAGGCGGATGTCCCCTTCCTCCCTCACTGCTCCAAATGTGTCCCTCCCGAAGCTGTGCGCTCGGTCGAAGAGGACAACCATCCCCGCTAGAGGAGGACTGGTCTTGGGTCAATCGTATATGAGTAGCTGCGCTCTCCTGCTAGAACCTCCAAACAAGCTCTCAAGGAAATGGAGCAACTGGGACATAAACTGGTGCCCATATGGGATGCCTGTGCTTCAAGGCAGAGGATTAACCTATTGAACCATGGTATTGGCTCCTGCATTACATATTTTTTGTCAAGAATTTCAAATGACAGCACACTCATTCATTATATAATAAGAACCTAACAAAATTGCATTTCCATTTCTCCCCTCCCAGCTTTATACCAGGAGAGTCATGCATTTTCTTTATTGATATGAAAGGAGTTAGTAGGCAATTAGGAAAGGCCTCTGTAGGAATAAAGTACCAGGTGTTTGCATGATAACTGGTATCAGCGGATTAGAAAAAAGACATTACCCCCAAGAAAATGATGAGATCAATAAGGGACACAGTGAGTGCCATTGATAGGATCACAGTGAGGTGACCATCTGAGCACAAAGCAGCATATCTCAAGCACTTAGAAACCAGTCAAGTAGCATCACCTACCTTAACTAGTCAGACCAACAATACTTCTCAACTGTCATCTCTCCTAGGTGGTTGGTCAGGCACCATGATCACTACACAGGAGACACAGGACGAACAGAGCAGATCTCTGAAGTACTGAAGCTCTGTAGGAGAATCAATCAGTTACTATGTATTCCCTAATGACGGTCTCAGTACCCAGGTCTTGATGAAGCCTGACCTTGGGCACCCCTCCTGGCAAGCAGGAGTCTCTGCTTCTCAGTAATAGCTACTTACATTTTCTTTGCTCATGCCCCTTTATTGTCCATACTGTAATTCTTCATTGCAGGGAGATGAAGAACCAACTCTAAACTACTGCAACAATTTACCTACAACAATCTAAACCCACAGTGTGCTGTTATTAAAGTAGAAACAATGCTTCCTAATACATGCTTGTTATTTTTATTTTGAAATGTGGGTAAACTCTCTAAGACATTTAAATAATTAGAAAATAGCTTTAGACTTACCCATGTAGTCGTGATGGAACACCTGTACCCCACATTAGAATGATGGTTACAGTCTAGTTACCCTGCTTCCAATCCAGCTTTCTGCTAATGCACCTTGCAAGCCAGCAGGTAATGGCTGAAATTTTGGGGGCCCTCCTATCCATGTGGGAGACACTGGTGGAGTGTCTGGCTTCTGGCTTTTGCTGGTCCAATCCCAGTTTTGCAGTCATCTGGGTGGTGAACCAGCAGAGGAAAAAAAATTTTTCTCTCTCTGTCACTCTGCCTTTCAAACCAAATCTCTTTGACAAATGAAGCCAATTCAAATGTCTGTTCCTAATCTGACTCTCGTGTCCTCTGCTGCTTTTCCAGGCCACTAGCAGGGAGCTGGAGCAGAAATGGAGTGACTGGGTCTCAAATCTGTGCCCACATGGAATGCTGATATCACAAGCAACAGCTTCACCTGCTATGCCACAATGCCAGGCCCTATTGACTTTCTTATCCAGAAAGGCATCCTAAACTCTAATTCTTATTTAATCAGAACATTTCAAATTAGAGCATTATATGAAAAATATTTCAAGCATATTTTGGATAGAACAAAGTATAGTTTCAGAATGTACTTAATAACATAGGAATGGATAAGACAGAATCCTAAGAAATCAACAGTGTGCCTTTATGACCATTCTTTATAGTTCTTATCCCAGGAATTTAATTTCTCCCCACTTTTGTGTGTGTTGGCACTTGAGATACTCTCCAAAATCCTTTCAAACCTCAACACTCTATTTTTTCCCGGCATTTACTCATTGAATAACTGATGTGAAGCTGAACTATAAAGAGGCAAATTTTGAGAGAATTTGGGGAGTAGGAAGAACGCTGGATTTATGAATTCTAATATTTGAGTCATGAATGTATACATCTGACTGTGTACCTTGGAGGGAAATCACTTTCTCCTCTGTAGGTTTTATTGCTAATACTATTTCAAGTATGAATAAACTAACAGTTCAGACTCATTTATGATGTGAGAATAAATTACATAAACATGAAAGCTCTTTGGAAGCATAAACCCCAACTGCAATCCCCAACGTCAAAAAAGAAATTACTAGAAGAAAATCAAAGGAACATTCATACCTATCAAGAATTCTAACTACTAGAAACACCTCAAAACATTAACATTCTAGCCACACTATTTTTTGTAATTCACTGTTTAAAAAAAATCACATAAGAATAAGTTAGGGATTAGTTGCCACAACATGTGGCCCTATTGTACGTTCAGGGATGTCCCTTTGGCCAAATATCCTACTAGAGAACCACGGTGCCATCATGGCTGTATCACTGGTAATGCCTGTGATAGGATAAGTTATATGTCAGGCTACTTACATGTATTGACTTGCTGCTATCTAACTGCACATCACATGGAAATATTTTTGTCATTCTGGATATTTTGGGTGATAGCCTTGATGAAATCTTGGCCAACTGGGGTTTTCTATTCTTTGTCAAGCCACCCTCTTCACTCCCTCTCCCCTCATTTTATCTGTAACTTGTAAATATTTCAGAGAAAAAGCTTCTGAGTTTTCAACTAACAAGAGATCCTAAAGCACTTGTTCCAAGTGTGCTTTTTCTAACGAGAGATTTGCCAGCATTGAAGGATGTTTGAAACATCTCATAGAGTTGTAGTGATTGGCCTGAACAAGAAAGTGAAAACCTCTGATTTCTCTTTAAAAGACATATATGTGTGTATACATGTGTATATACATATATACATACATATATATGTATATAATATTTATATATAATTGGAAAGTCAATTACACAAGAGAGAGGGAGAGATCTCCTACCCACTGATTCACTCCCCAGATGGCTGCAACAGGTGGCGTTGAGTCAGGGAAGACAAAAGTCAGGAATTTTGTCTGGGTCTCCCCTGTGGGTACAGGGACCCAAACATTTGGGCTGTCCTCTTCTGTTTTTCCAAGGTCATTGGCAGGGAGCTGGTTTGGAATTAGAGCAGCTGGGGTACAAACCAAAATCCACAGGAGATGTTGGGGATCTCAGGTTGTGGCTTCACCTGCAAAACCACAACAGTCCCAGATGTCTTGATTGTCTCTTCATCTCATTGGTGATAACAGGATTTCATACTACATTCATGGGAGATGCCAAGCATATGACACCTGACACTGCAGAGATGAGACTGATAGCAGTTTTTCGGCTAGGGGACAAGAAGGACACTGCACTGAGGAAAGAATGGAAATTCTTGCTTGAGAACAAGTGTAGGCTTATGGAGGACAGATATGGTAGTAACTAGAGAGTGGAGAACATGACCGATGTCTTTGAATCAATCTGAGGGTTTTCAGGGAACTGAACTTGGCAGCTTAGAAGTAAGCAGGCACTGTGCTTAATCCTCATGATAACCAGGCTTGTTTGACTGGAGAATTCTATCTGTGCAAGCAGAGTGAATAGGGTGCATGAAGCGTTAGAGACCCTCCAACTTGTAGAATATTGTTTTACTTTGAAGCATTGTACCATGCCATGATTTGGATAAGTTTGAGTATCCCTCAGTGCTCCCACATTTTGGCAGCTGGTCTCCAAAGCTTTATATTAATGATTAATAATGGAGTAAGGGTGGATTCTTGATCTAATCACAGTGCTAGGAGGTGGCACCTGCAGGAGGACTTTAGGTCACTGGGACATGCCCTCAGAAGCTGGTTCTCACAGGACAGCTGACAAGCTGATTTGGGGCTAGTTGGGCTCTCTGCTTCCCACCTGATGCTGGGATGCTTCCTCTGCATGCATTCTTCCATCTACCACCTTCATCACACGTCAGACTAACTGGGCCTGATCTTGAACTGTGAATCTCCAAAACTGTGAGCTGGAATCAACCTTCCTGTTCCAGCAGCTCCTTTCAGGCATTTTAGGTAAAATGACACACTTACCAGCTTGCACCAGGGGAAAGGCTCATCTGCTATATCTTTATGGCTATGCTTATAACCATCACTTTTACCCCTATGCCTAAGATAAACAATCAAGAAAAGTCATTCCAAAACTGAAGACAGAATTGTGAATGCTGGAAGCAGGGTTTGGATCTGTTCACAGCCTGGCTCCGTTGTTCAGAAACTGCAGAGACCAGGGCCTTCATTGGCAGTTGGCAGCCTGTGGCAGCCCTGTCTCTGGGCAAGGGTTCCTAGGACTATTCAAACCCCTGGCTGGGCCTCCCCTGTAGCGCCCCTCACTGTGGGCTGGCACAGCCACATTTACTGAAACAAGGAAGCAGCGTCCGTTGGCTTTGTCAGTCACTATAACTGTAACTCAGCCATTTAGAAGCCTAGTGAGCACGCATACTGAAAACCCAAAGTCTGCAATTAAATAAGCAGCTGCAGCTGCTTCTGAAAAGCAATCTTGAGGGAAGGTAATGAGAACAGTCATAATTAGAGACACACACCAAAACAGACACACGAAATACTGTGGAATGAAATAATTGCTATTGTATTATCTGCATTACACACTCCCAGTGAATGCAAAACAATGTAACTAAATGAAAACGTTTTTCTTTGTTTTTGTGGAATTTGATATTATTTTTTTAAATGGCTGAAATGTAGATTGATGACATTTCAAATACATAGTCAATGTCAAAACTAGTAACAGACACTCATGTACAGCCTCCCATAGTAACAGATGTTTACATTTTGCTGTATTTGCTTTAGAATCAATATTCTCTCTTTAGGGAAATAGAAAGCATTCAGTATGGCTAAAACACCCACCTTCCATGCCTACCTCATCCCCACATGGTAATCACTACCCTGGGCTGGGCATATTTCCTTTCATATACACATTTTTATTATATAGACATATTCATAAATGACACATAATATTGCTTTATATGTCTTTAGTTACATACATATTAAAAGTTATGTGATACATTTTCTTTCATAACTTGATTTTTTTAATGTCTGATATTTATTTGTGTCAATACATGCAGATCTCAAATGTTCTTGTTTTAACATCCCATGGTATTTAATCACATAAATAAACCACAGTTTATTTACTTACTAGTTTACTGAGAATAGTATTTTTTTCTTAGTAGCAGAAAATAAAAATAAGCTGAGCTGCAAGAATCTTGTGCATCTCTCCTTGTGCCTATGTGTTGCAGCCTCTGAGGCAAGAGATGTGCAGGTGGAATTTCTTGGCTGGTAGGAATAGGTTTGTTTACAGTATTAGCAGGTGCTAAAAAGTTGTTTTCCAAAGTGGTCCCATTAGCCCTGTGTGATCTCTTCTTTCCCACATTCTCATCCATGTTATGTATTAATTTGTGTGTTAGCTCACTGCTTTTGAATGCTTTTAACATAGGGGTCTGGTAGCCTAGCATGCTATTCCTGTGGCCCAGGCATCCAATATGGGCACTGTTTCATGTCCCAGCTGCTCCAGTTCCCATTCAGCTCCCTTCCTTGGACTAGGAAAGCAGGAGAGGATGACCCAAAGGCTTGGGACCTTGCACCCAAGCGGGAGACCCAGAAAGAGCGCCTGGCTCCTGGCTTTGACCAACTTAGCTCTGGCTGTTGTGATCACTTGGGGGGGTGAACCAGCAGATAGATCTTTCTGTCTCTCCTACTCTCTGTAAACCTGCCTTTCCAATAAAAACAAATAAATCTTATAAAATAAAATCTTTTAATGCTAGATTTTAATTTGTGAATGAAAATTTTTCTTTATACTTGGGTTATCACTACTTGAAAAGCTCACCTTTTTTGGGAAATATTCTAGTTTCCACACATGAACTTGTGTACAAAAGTTATTGTAATCTCCCACATGGGAGACAGGGACTCAAACATTTGGATGATCCACCTCTGTCTTCCCAGGCATATTAGCAGAGAGCTGGGCTGGAAGCAGTGCAACAGGGACAGGAACTGGTAGGTGATATGGGATGGTGGCTTCACAAGTGGCGGCTTAACTCTGTGCCACCACTGTGGCCGCTATTCACACTCTTTCAGAATTTTTTCTCCAGAGCTCCCCTGCAGGGTCAGGTGGAAGTGCTCCCCCTCTGGATTTTCCCTCTGAGCCCCAGGTTTAGCTGCTTCTCCCTTCCTGTCTAGTTTCTCTACTCTGTACTCCCCCAGGGAGTACTTCATCTGTGAGTCTCTGAGGTAGGGAGCTGAGTCACCACTCTGCGAACCTCCTCCAAGTTCATCATCTGTTATCACTCAAAGACCCCCTCCTTGAGGCCCAAAAGAAGCAGAAGTAGCAGCCGGCGCTTTCTGCGGACAGAACCCAGGTCCCATGTTATCCCTTCACAGTGTAGCACACTAGTTGAGCCAAAATTCTGGAGTCAGCACCATCCTGCTCAAGTTCAAGTTAGTCTCTGCATGCTTCCAGACTCCTCAGCTGTGAAATGGAACTACTAACAACACCTGCGCCACAGGTATGGAGGGCCTATCAGAGTGCATTCGTACTGTCCGACACACAATAAACACTCTAGAGAAGCTATTATTCATTCAGGCCATTCATATTAATATATTGTCCACTGCACCTGGGCATGATTCTTTGCTGCTTGTAAACTCCAAACACAGCATTCTCTTTGAAAATAATAGAAAAGTGCTATTGTCTGCTGTGCACAAAGCGGATGCCCCACCTAAGAAGGCTTTCTGCTTTGTGGCTAATATTTGAATATCAGTACACTTAGTACCAATGTAAAGCAAGGGACACATTGTATTCTAAAATTTCACAATAAATTAGGTAAATGGTCCCTGTGCACTGTAGTCCCCAGATAGACTGCTTTTGGGATCTATGTAGGCATGGCTTCTATGGATTTACCTTGACAACGCTTGCCTTATTGTGGAAAGCCAACAAAACCATGCATACAAAGGTCTTGGCCACTTCTTGTTAAGAACACACTGTATCCCAAGCACCAGTCATTGATTGTCCACAACCTGATTCCACGGAAAACAAGAGAGATTCTGAGTAGCACCCAATATATCTTTGCTTTAAGGACAAATGCAGAAGCTAATCTTTTAGAAGATGATCATCTCGTTCTTGCCTGGACGATTGAATCCAACCTCGTGGTGTCCAGTTGCACAACACCACCCCCACAGAGACCACGGCCCATCACTGGAAAGGAAGTGCTGCCTCTGCTGCTACTGAAAGCAGGGACAGCGAGTCCTCTTCCACGTTCTTCATCATGCTTGAACTATGCAAGTCTCCATTTCAGCTTAAACACCTGCCAGAGGATGCTTTGGGAGAATGGCTGTGTGTTGGGGTGTTAAATCAGCAGTGTCTGTAGCCTCTTTCTGGGGGCCCTCCTGGTGGGGCTCGTTCTTGCCTAGGGCTGCAGAGTGGAGCAGGCAGATGGTCAGAGCTCACAGGGCAGACAGATCTCTGCTGTGTAGATCTCAGAAGTCAGCGTGGCATCTTTTTTCTCTGCTTGAGGGAGAGAGTAGAAAGGAATAAGAGAGAAAACCATAAAGGCCCAGGAGTTCTGCATGCCTGCTGCCTGTCTAATTCACCAGTTTGGATTGAGGAAAGAATAGCTTCCCTTATTTAAGGAATTTAAGTATACAATAATCAATAGTATGATTATATTTCTATGAGCTGGATAATTCTTACTTAGGGATACAGATTTTATTTTCAATGCAAACCATTTTCAGGGAGAGAGGGCCAATTGCTGTAGGATGCTGAATGTCTGTGGTCACATACTCAGCATCCTGTTTATAAACATGCTTTGTTTTCAGTGAGTCAGCAGCTTCTTGTCCATGTCAGGGCCAAGGGGGTCAGATGGGCTTTGTGAATGGCCCAGTGTGTACCGGGCCTCCTGCTTTATATGAACAAGCACTCATGCTGTATGTAGCTGCACATCAGCTAAAATAATTCTGTCCAGTGGCTCTGGAGAGTCCTCATCTAGTTTAGGCTTAACTGCTGTCAAAGATAAACAAAGGAAGACTACGAGTTTATGTGGCAAGGGCAGTTCGTGGTAACAACTATCGCATTAGGGAAATTGTGAGGAACTAAGTTCCTATGGCTCCAGGCCCCAGGCTATGCTCTAGGAAACTAACAACAAGGGGGACTGTCCTCCATGATGTCTGGAGTCTCAGCTGTGAAAACGCAATGGCAGGTGGAGACCCCGTGCCTGGTGGACTGCAGGCACTCGAAGACTCCTTTAGGCTCCTGTCTGGTACCCGAGCTACTGCTCTGGGTTGAATTGTGTCCCCCCTCACATTCCTATGGCAAAGTCCTAAATTCTGCTACCACAGAATGCTATGGGAAATGAGATTGGTGCCAGAGTTATTAGTTAAGAAAGAACTAAGTTCAGACTGGAGCCCTTGGCTCTAAATAAATAAATAAATAAATAAATAAATAAATAAATAAATAGCTCCTGAGATGTGAGTATAGACACACACACAGGGCAAACCCCAGATGAAGAGGTAGGAGAGACTGGATCAGTCATCAAAGCCGAAGAAACCCAAAGACCTTGCCCAGCCACCTTTGGAACCTGGGGGAGAAGCTTGCAACTTGCAACAGGTGCTTCCTCACAAGCCTTAGGTGCAATCAACCCTGCTGGCACCTAAAGTCCAGACCCCCCACTCTCCAGACTACAAAATGCTATTGTGGTTTAAGTCACTCAGTTTGTAGTACTTTATCATAGCCTCCCTAGAGAACTACGATGATCAGGAAGACTTGGAGACAAAGCACCCACATCTGAAAAGGCTATCATAAGCTACATCAGGAACTAGATTAGGGGGAGCAGAGCACTGGCTCGTGGTGGAGTTCCCCAAGACAAAACTCTGACAGTGATGGTGTGGGAAGAAACAGGAGTTAGGTAGGAGGGTGCCAGAGCCTGGCATGTGAGCCTTGCTGCCTGGATGTAGTCTGGGAGATGCTGGTCCTGCAGAAAAGTTCTGACTCCCAGCTACCTGAGAGGGTAGATTAAGAAAGGTTGAACAAGATGACCAGGGACATGGCCCCAGGAAGCTGCAGACAATCCCTCTCTGCCACTCCCTGTTTGTACCCTGTGTAGCAGTGGAGGATGGCCCAAAACCTTGCGACCCTGCATGCATTTGGAAGACTTGAAAGAAGTTTCTGTTTCTTGGCTTTGGACAGCTCAGCTCCAGCCATTGTGGCCATTTTTGCAGATGAAGGACCTCTCTGTTTCTCTTTGTGATCTGCCTTTCAAAATAATAATAAATCTTAAATTTTAAAAAAAGGGAGAGAAGAAAAGAAAAACAAAACAAAACAAAAATCCAGAAGGAGTTATTGGGAAGCAGGATAGAATGGAGATATGAAACAACAATATCTAATGAAAGGCTTGGAAGAAAGTAAATCATTGAAAATAAACATTCATTGAACTAGTTTAAAAATCTATTTAGTTCAGAAAAACCTTTACAAACTCAGATGAATTGTAAGGCAAAATACATATAAGGAAACTAAAAATGGGAAGAAGAAAAAGCCTCATCAAATATCGGGCCCGGTGCGGTAGCCTAGCAGCTAAAGTCCCCGCCTTGAACATGCCGGGATCCCATATGGGTGCCGGTTCTGATCCCAGTGGTCCTGCTTCCCTTGCAGCTCTGTTCTTGTGGCCTGGGAAAGCAATTGAGGACGGCCCAAAACCCTGGGACCCTGCACCCCCCGTAGGAGACCCAGAAGAGGCTCTGGGCTTCAGACTGGCTTCAGACTGGCACAGTTGTAGCTGTTGCAGCCACTTGGGGAAAGAATCAATGAATGAAAGATCTTCCTCTCTGTCTCTCCTTCTCTCTGTATATCTGACTTTCCAATAAAAATAAAATAAATTAAAAAAATATCGTCATCACATCACAATGTTTTATGCTGTGAGCTCCTCAGAGAACAGCAGGAAAGGGTTCAAGTAAAATAGCACAACACCTGCTCCCGTCCCCGGAGTGAATGCTTCTCTTCTTGCCATCTGTGTTCTGAATTGAAGTGTCCACGGGGAAATTTCCAGCATTACACAGAGCTGACCTGAATTGACGCATTCCTGAAGGAGTTCCAGGTTTGATGCTTCACTCTGTGTTCCTTTGAGAGAGACAACACAATAGTGGAGAAGAATCTAGAAAGAAATCCCCTCTCACCAGATACATCAACCTTTCCAAACCATACTTTCAAGTAATTCCTGAACAAGTCCTTATAAAGTGTGTGTGTCAAAGTCTTTACAAACAGCACTCTGCATTCACCATGCAGAACTCGGCCTCTGTAATGAGGACTGTGTGTGTGTGTGTGTGTGTGTGTGTGTGTGTACACATGCATAATCATTCCAATGCCATGCTGAAGATCATATTATTTGTAAAGGTTCAGTTCCAATGGTCTCAACAGATGGTGTTTTACTGATTTGAGAGAGGATTTGAGAGAGGAGAGATGGGAGTGTGGTGAGTGGCGTCCACGATGGTCCCTCAGCGATTTATTCCTCCAGCTAATCACAACCTGTGCTATCATCTCCCACACTAAATCATGGAGGTGGGAGAATGTGACCAGCAGAGTCGCGGTGACATCTGAGAGCAGGCTGTAACAGGAATGGTGGTCTTACTCTCTTGGGTTGCTTATCCAGGGGGAAGTGAACACTGTGCCATGAGACTCCCCAAGCAACACTCATTGAAAGACTCCTCTGCTTTCCCAGACCAGACCACAAACAGGGTAGTGCAGTATCCAGGACACGAACTGGAACCATTATAGGATGCTGGCACTCTGAGGTGGAGAATCAGCCAGTTGAGCCATCGTACCAGCATGCTATTCTTTCTCTCTTTTCTTTAACATTGGTAGGATCAGGCTGAAGAACACTCCAGTGTATGCAAAGGCCAGGACTGAGGGCAGAGCATGCCAAGCAGGGTATGCATCAGATCTGAGGCTGGATGCAGGCCTATTAGA
Organism: Ochotona princeps; assembly: GCF_030435755.1. Lineage (NCBI taxonomy): Eukaryota > Metazoa > Chordata > Mammalia > Lagomorpha > Ochotonidae > Ochotona > Ochotona princeps. The sequence continues at coordinate 12,914,753 of NC_080854.1, read as the reverse complement.
GGAACTTGGAGAATTCCCCCGCTGGGCCACAGCTTCCATTGGGGAGCACAATGACTAGGGCTGGGGTCGGGGACAGACCAGGCCAGGCAACACTGCAGCACTTGTCAGCATTTGTGTGAGCCAAGCTAGGGGAAGGCCAAATTGGACTAGACCTCAACTCCTGCTGGCAATCACAAGAGCCAGGATAGAGTGTGGAACATACCTGGCTGGGCTAGGCTGCAACATCCACCAGCAAGAGCTGAGACTGTGGATGGGCCATGCCGTGCTGGACTGACACACCATCATCATATGCCAGATCTGTGGCTGGGAATGGTCATGGTGGGGGAACTTTGGGGGCTCCCCTGCTAGGCTGCAGCTCTCACCGGTGAGCATGAGAGCCATGGTTGAGGGGCAGACAAGGCTGTGCAAGGCTGCAGCACCCATTTTGGAGTGTTTGTGAGCTGGACTAGGGGGTGGGCCTGACTGGGCTAGGCTCCAGCACTTGCTGGCACTCGTTAGAGTCAGAATTGGTGTGGGATAGGCCATGTTAGGCTGTGGCACCTGCTGGTTCACATGAAAGCTAGGTCTGGGGATGGACCAGGCTGGGCTAGGCTGTAGCACCCACCAGCAAGAGCAGAATGGGTGCAGGACAGTCAGGCTGGGATGCAGTAACCACTAATGAGTGACAGGGCTGAGGGCCAGCTGGGCTGTGGCATCCGCAGGCACATGTGTGATCTGGGGCTGGGAGCGGGCCTGGTAAGGAAAACTTTGGGATTCCCCTACTAGACTCCAGCTCCTACTGGTGACCGTGAGAGCCAGGGCTTGGGTCAGGCCAGGCTGGTCATGGCAACAGCACTTGTTGACATGTGTGTGGGCTGTGTCTGGAGGTGGGTTGGGTTGAGCTAAGCTGCAGCACCCATGAGTGTACATGAGAACCAGATGGGACACAGGACAGATCAAGCTAGGCTGTAGCACTACCAGCACACACAAAAGCTACCTGGTGGGGGTTACTGGCGGTTGCCCCAACTGAGCCATGGCACCCAATGGTGTGCATGAAGACTGGGTTTGTGGCAAGCTGGGCTGGGCTGGACTGGGCTGGGCTGGGCTGCAGCACCCATCAGTTTGCATGAGAGTTGGGGCTGAGAGTATAACTGACCGGGCAACTGCATCCACCTATATGTGTGTTAGCTGGTGCAGGTCACAGACCAACTCTGACTCTACACTGGCTGGCACACACAAGAGTCAAGTCTGAAATCACCCCAGGCGAGATTTCTTGGGGGATTCCCTAACTGGATGGCTGAATTCAAACCCGGCCACAGGAAAAAAAATCACAATATATGTGGTTTGAACTTGGAGTGCATATGTCAGCACTGGGCCTCCTCAGTTGCTGATATAGTTTGGCAACAAGGAGCAGCCCCCTCCTCTTACCTCCCTGTGGACACAGGAGAAAGAAAATCTTGAGGCATGTGTCTCACCCACCTTCCTCTATACTTTTATGTTCCCATCCTAATTGGAGACACACATAGGCATGCATCCTTCTCAACTTTGTTTTCATATCAAAAATAAAATAAAATAGTCAGATTTTTTTTAAAAAAGAAAAGAAACACATGGGAAGATTCCTAGGTGGCAACATGCCATTGTGGCTATCCAAACTTCTTTGAATCAAAATGCCTTCAATTCGAAATACACTCGGAAAAAGAAATGGATGGAAAAAAATGTAGGCTCTAGATGAAAAGGCACATATGTGCAATTTGCTTTCAGTGTGAAAAATAAAGGTGGACATTTTCAAATACCTGGAATATGTCCATATGCAACAACATGGAGTGTTTCCTGTTTCAACACGTGGGACTGAAACAACTGGCTGTCAGACAGGAGCAAATCTATTTGAGGGGAATTTATTTTTGTATGAGACGAAAGAGAAAATATTCTTAGGTCCTTTTTCTCTTTGCATTTAAAGACACTAGAAGAAAATGTCAAGGAGTTTATGCTCTTGAGCTAGAGTCGTCTGTTCCAAGCATGCTGTAGAACCAGAAGCAGTGAAGGGAAAACTGAACACTGAGACTTAGTTGCCACAGAAGCATACAGCACTTTCAATAAAAATCTGTCACTGAGAGGATTGGTGAAAAAGTCATAGAACATTTTCAGCTTATGTCACAAAGAATTAATATTTACCATGTATAAAAACTTTATAATTAGAAATATATAAGTGAAAGAAAATCATACAAAACTCAATCATTAGGCAGTTAAAATACAAATGGCCATTAGTACTTGAAAAGATGTTACACAGACTCAATAACAAAGAAACATAAAGTTTGAAAGGCAAGTTAGTAGTTCTATTAAAATAATAGGAATGGAAGCTGGTGCAGTGGCATAGCAAACTATTTCTCTGCCTGCAGTGCTAAAAACCCATATGGGCACCGCTTCAAGTTCAGGTTGCTCTATTTCTGGTCCAGTTTCCTGCTAATGTTTTGGGAAAGCAGCAGAGAATGGCCCAAGGCCTTGGCCCCTGCACCCACTTGGGAGATCCCAAAGAAGCTCCTGGCTTCAGATCGGCTCAGATCTAGCTGTTGTTACCATTTAGGGAGTGAATCAGCAGATGAAAAACCTCTTTCGATTTCTTTTTTTCTCTGTATGTAACCTTGAGTTTCAAGCAAAATAAATCTTTTTGTGTAAAAAAAAATAAGAATTGTGCTAGAACTGATAAGGTTGTGTCTAAAAAAGGCAATCTCACACTAGTTGATAGTAATTTAAATTCTTGTGACACTTCTAGAAAGTAATCAATGATTCACAATTTGAAATGCCCACTATATTGGTGTTTTGAGCTAACATATTTTATTATTTATTTATTTTTACAGAAAGGCAGGTTTACAGAAAAAGGAGAAACTAAAAAAAAAGGTCTTCCATTTACATTCATTCCTCAAATGGCCAAAATAGCTGGAGTTGAACCAATTCAAAGCCAGGAACTGGGAGCTTCCAGGTCTCCCACGTGAGTGCAGTATCCCAAGGCTTTGGGCCGTCCTCTGCTGCTTTCCCAGGCCACAAGCAGGGAGCTGGATGGGAAGTGGTGCAGCAAGGACACAAACCAGAGCCCATATGAAATGCCAGTGCTTGGAGGTGGACTATTAGCCCATTGATCCAATGCACTGGCCCCATGGAGATAATATTTCTAATTCCAGTTATTTATCCTACAGAAATAATAGGAAGGAAGTAAAGAATTGTAGTGTAAAGATGCTCATTGCAGCACTGCTAATAATAAAAAGCAAAAGAAAATAACCTAGTGTGTATCTGTGGAGTGTTAAGAAGTAATTCGTGGATCATTTTCATCATTAAACACTGGATAGGCTAGAACATAAAAAACACTGGTTTTTAAAAAGATAAAGTATATCCCACTGACACAAAAAAAATGTCCTAATAGGCCATGATGAAATAAAAATTAACATTATGAAACAATATGCAATATTATTCCCTTTACGGTTTTTTTAATCCACATGTAAGCATAAAATGTAGAAGAGTGTACACTAATCTGTGAATGTATCTATCAGAGAGGTCTAGGGTTAAAAAATGACTCAACACTTCATATTCTAGAGCTTTAATCTTTTACAATCAAATTGTTAAATTTTTGGAAAAGAAAAATGTCAGGGAAGTGAAATACTTCCCGCAGTGTGTGTTTGTTTTAGAGGTGAAAAGCTGGGCTTTTACTAGATTTGCTAAAATCAGTATGCATCATGACATCTAAGAGATCACAGTGGAGACTGTGTTGTTACTTGTGAAGAGATCAGCGTGTTATCGGAATTAGTCACACTATCTATATCATCAACAACCACAGAACCACCATCCAGCTGTCTCATTTCCTGTCCTCTGAAGCCAGTGTACCTGTACTCAAGCTACTAAGCACGACCTTTAGTAGTCTTTTACTGAAGTTATGTGAGGTGCAAGCATGACACAGAGGGTGTGTGCCCAGGACCATTCCAAGGACATTCTCTGTGAAATCCAGCACCAGCAGCAAAAGGAGGAACTCTGTTGATGAGACCACAGGCTCCGTACCAAGAAATGCAAAGAAAATAAGATCAACTGGCCACAACTCAACCTCGGGGGCCAGCAATTACGTATTTTTTTGAGGCCCCAGAGTCAAAAGTGGTCCAGTGATAGCCACAAAATGCAAACAGCTCTGCAAAGAGGATGTTCAGCACTGAGTGGAGCCACAGCTGTAGCCCTTAGGGGAAAGAGTTGTGGCTTCTTGGTTCAGACTCAGGATCGGAGAGACTTGCTGCAGATGGGGTTTGAAGTGGGATGCTGAGCAGAGGTTTCACAGAGAAGTGATCCTGGGTCAGTTCCTCCTTTCAGGTGCCTACATACTCACTGGAGGCGATACAGCTGGGCTCAGGCTGAAAAGGCAATGTGGCTACCACCCATCCTGGGTTGGAGAAGGACAACGGACATAGACCACACAAGAGCTGCCTAAGCCAGTTTTGTCTACATCCATGGAACCACAACTGCTAGAAAACAAGAGTGACAGGGTACTCTCCCACCAGCCACCTTCACTCAGGCCTTGGAACTCCTGCATTCGCTCAGATCTTCTGCCTCTGAGTTGAGTAACAAGCAACCAAGAGATGAGTGTCACATCCCTGGTGACTTTTTCCAAATGGCGGGCTGTCATTGCCAACCCTTGCTCATTATGTCCTATTTAGGCAAGCTGACTCAAACAAGTAGAAGCCTATTGATGCAGTTGGACAGTGAATAGCTGCTGTCCCAAGGTCACACTCTGCCTCTCAAAAGATCAATGACTTATTTTCTTTCCACTTCAACTATCATATGGGTTGGAAGACCTTCCTCTGCCTTGTGGCTTTACCACACGTTTCTCCTGAACTCCAAGGTCTGCACCTCAGGGAATATGCAGGATGTGAGTTAGAACTTGACAGCCTAGTTAATGCATGGATAGCACCTCCACTCATGGTCCCCTGGCAGGCTGGTCATGATTCAGAGGAAGCCGGGCTGCATTAGAGAAGCATATGGCATAATCACTGTGCCCCATCACAATGTGAGGAGAAGTTCATGTACTTTTAAAATAGCAGAAAGAGCCTCTGAGTGGCAGCTGTCCATCACAGGCTGTCAGAGTGACTTCCGTTGTTGATCAGCTGGGGAAGCCCCTGCTCTTCCAAGACAAAATGGGGCTGCATCACCTGCAAAGAGTTTTATTGCTGTTGTTGTTTTTAAAGTCAAGACATGGTTCTACAGGAAGGAGTATGGAAATGGCACATAGATGAACTCCCAGCACTTCTCTGAGAATCTTCACTGGAGAACGAATGAACGGCTTCTGCCCCTCTTCGAGAGCCTGCTCCTTGTGGGATCATCCCAGAGGTCCTCCAGTTCTCAGGACTATCACTTCCACTGAGCTGCCATTGCCAGGCACTCTTTGGAAAATCAGAGGAACTCAGTAGCATTGCTTTGATTTTAAGGCACTCACATGAGTGTATGACATTTAAGGTTCCTTCCAGATTAAAGAATTACCCCTCTCTTGATTAAGAGTGTTGGTTAAGAGCGTAGCCAGGAGAGCCAGTCCAAAGTCTAAAGGACACCTCATGTTTTCTCATGGCACGGGCTTAGAGGGCCAGGCCTGTGAGTGAAGGTTTACAGAGCAGGCCTCTTAGAGGGAGGGTTCCTGTGATCCCCTGGAGAATCCTGGAAAGAAGCAGCATGGAGCAAAGGCAGAAGCAGGGCTGAGAAGCTTTGTAAAGGCCTGCGCTAAGACCTCGGGGATGCCGTAGGTGAGGTGCAGCCTTCAGAACCAGCCTCAGCTGGGAAGATAATGGTGAACCATGGGAGCCCCTGGATGTGGACTGCCCTGTGAAATAAACACAGCCATGGGCTCACTGATCCTCTCCAGCCAAGGCCATTTCCATAGAGGGCTGTCAGTGCTGGTCCATCTGCCAGCCACACTCTCAGTCGCTGGAGGTGTAAATCCTTCATCCCAAACAGGGGATCTGAGCAGCATATCACACTCTTCCTATGTGCTTCCTATTTATGTGACCTTGAGTAAGTCACTTAGGCTTTTAATCTGTGAGAAAAACAGAGGGACTCAAAGTACTATCTTACAGAGTGTTTGCAGATGTAAAACATCAATGTAGTGCTTACTGAATGCCTGGCACTGTTCTAAGCTTTCATTATTCTATGCATTTCCTAAGCCCTGCAAGAACCGGGATGCTCACATTTGGGGATTAGTGAGGACTATGGAAGCTTATGAGTGTTCAGGACCTGTGTGTCTGTGGCTCAAGTTTATTCCTCAGAGGCCCAGATTTCCAGCCCAAATGCTTTGGCTGAAGGGATTTGTAGCAGACTACCTTCATTTTGAACATTACAACCACAGAAACTTCTAGGAAGAAACCGCTGTCATTGTACCTAAAATGTCCTCTTTCATATTTCTAATCGTGGTCAATTCTCACCAAGGGGATGAGAGAATGTTCTTTGTCTTAGAAAGAAGAGCCTTTAAGAGCCCCATCTTCTGAAATTAGCCCCCACATGTCCTGTGTTCTGTAGGGATCCAGGGACTGCATGCCAAATATTCCAGAAGGTGCCCCAAGCCCTGTGTTTGCAGGGCCAAGAGGTGCCTCGCTCAGGAAGATACACACTCCCAGTGTAGACCTAGCTGGCAGAGACTCACCAGCATCTGCATTTGACCTCAACCGTTTGCTTAGAATAAAACTATGATTCATGAAGATAGTCTAAGTCTGGGGAATAGGGGTCTGCCAAGAACAAAGGGCAAAAGGGATGCTGAGATGAGAAGTGTATTCTTCACTGAAATGAGCTTGGTGACTGGTAGAATGTCAATGGAGATGTTCCTTCCTAAAACCAAAAGCCTGTCCCCTGTGTGTTCCTAAAAGCTCTGGAAACTAGCCTCCCTCATCTTTCCTTTCAACCAGGGGTGGTGGGGCTGGCCTTCTGCAGCAAGTGAAGCTGCCCCCTGTGATACCAGCATCTTGAAATGGAGTGCCAGTTCATGTCCCAGTTGATTCACTTCCTTGCTCTCCAACTCCCTGGAGTTCCAGACTCCTGGCTTTGACTCGGTTTAGAGAGTGGAATGGTGGATGGAAGATTTCTCATCCTCAATACATAAAACATAAATTGAGATGGCAATGTTTTTCTCTAGCTATTCTACTCTTGGAACACCCTACAATTCAGTCTTGTTGCTCTGGACTAACTCCATTACTGTTTGGACCTGAGAAAATGTTATCACTCTAAAAAATCACCCAGGCTTTCTGGTCTACAACCTATTTTGCCATTAGAGAAGGTGTGATGAAAATTCCTTCTATATGGAAACTTTAAACTATTTTCTTTTCTTCTCACCTTTCCTCAGCCTCACCCCTAATTTCTCATCCCTTCACCCAAATCATTCCATCCCACCCACTCCCAGCTCAGTGGCCAATGCTGGTTTCAACTCCCTGAATGTTTTAGTAGAAGCACAACAGTTGTTTTCAATTATATTCCAAAGCATAGGAGGGAATTTCTGGAAGCAGCTTCCCAGTCTTCAATTGACTGTGGCAACAGCAGCCTCAGAGAAGAGAACTCTTTCCAGGAAGAATGTAAACCTCATTTACTCAGAAAGCAATTTGAGGCTGCTTTTTCCATTGCCCCCAAATTAATGGGAGCTTTCCTGTGCTCATGTGGGGAGCTGGTTAGCAGAGCCCTCTTTCTAGAAGCAGGGCCACCAGGGGTCAGGATGGATGGGCCACAAGATAGAGTTCTGGCTGCCAGAGCTGGGAGGAAACCCAAGAAAAACATGAGAAAATATTCAAGTTTTTTCCTACTGTCGTGTGTATAAAATGCAAGCCAAAACAGGTCCCTCACAATTTGCAAAACTCAGCTGCTCCTTTGTGGCATCAGAAGAACTTTAGGGCGATCTCAAGGAGAAGAAAATGAGGAGCTGGTACGCTTGCTCAGTCAGCAAAGTGGGCCTTGAGGCTGGCTCAGCCCAGCCTAGCTGTCTGTCTTATACACCGTTCTGCCCATCTTCCAGCTTGCTGTCAGCTCCAGGAAGCTGCTCTGTATGCACTGAATCGCATGTAGCTCAGCCTGGGCATTCTGGTTGGATCAGTCAATGGAAGGCCCAGGCAGGAAAGAGAAAGGAGGAGGGCAAGCTAGGAGGATTGGTTCCCACGGGTCCCACGCTTCTGCTCTCCAAGGTTGACTGCCCGCTGAAGGCCATGGTTGCCATTTGTTCCCACAGCCCACGCAAGTTCTAGGAACCATCTTTGCTCTTGCCCTTTCCAACTAAAAGGTACTAATGGCTCCCTGCTGTTGTTAGTTCTGGGAATAAGCCCTGCTTGTTTTTCCTGAATCCTGTCCATGTCACTACAGAGTCAAGTACTAACTGCTTCTCAATGACCCAGCCTGGGTGTGCCTTCTTGAGTTTCCTGTTGCAACCCTGTGGGATGCACAGCCACGCTCATCTTTATGATAGTCTTAGTGCTAGGGCCTCTGGGTCTCCCACAGACCCATAGTGCGACCTTATGGAGGAGAGTGATGCATGAAAACAAAGACTTCAGAACTGAGGCCCAAAGAAGCAAACCATTTGCCTGGTCCACCTCTCTCAAGCTGTATGGTAAAGTAGATTATGGCAGCCACTGCAGAGGAAATGGAGAGGCCCGAAATGCTTCCCCAGCAGTGCTTCAAATAAATTTTAGGTAGAAACTACGAAATATCAGAGAATGGGGATGGTTGCTGGAAAGCAGTATGTGCCATTTAGAAGAGCCCATATGAATACCTGATCTCTAATGTTATTTTAGGAGCAAAGCTGCTTAGAGTGTCACTGTGAAGAACCATGAAGCAAGGGACCTGCCAACACAGGACCCATAGCAAGCACGACACAGGGAAGATGTGAACTGTGGTCCTAGCTTAGGTTTCATCCGAAGCAAAGACTAGCCTGTGAGTAGGAGGTGCAGGAGTGCAGGACATGGAGCCTGCACACTGAAGGACTGAGCCCAACCTTCAGGATGCTCTGAGATGTCCTACAGGCTGTGGTTCGGAACTGTTCCTCCCTCCCCTCAGGATACCATGGGGAAGGGCTGACCCACAGGCTCCTGGTAGTTCCAGGGAGGAGTCAACTCTTTCCACTCCTGTGAACCTGCCTCTTAGTTAACTCACTCCTTCATTTATTTTCCTCTCCAAGTCTACATCTAAACAAAGGACCCTGAGGCCACTGGAGTTAGAGTATTTGCAAGTCCCCCTCCTAAAACCACTTAATTTGCTCCTTAGTCACTCACTTGGAATTCCACCATCAATAATGTTTGGCTTTGTGTAGAAAATGAAACTCTGTAATTTCATGTGGTGGTTCTTTTAAGTGTATTAGAAGCCTAGGTAAGAAAATCCCTTTGCAGCAATTAGTATAGCCCTAATGGACTGAAAATATCCTAGAAGCAGAGGATAAGGGAAGCTCTGCTCACCCCCATCCCACCTAAAATAACTTGAAAAAAAATGCTCACAGGTGTTTGAGAAGGGACCACTAAAGATTCCAGTTTCCCACGCTCTTCTTGATAGGAAAAAAAAATCTTTGTGGGAAGTAGAAAAATTAGAGACTTTCCTCCCAAGCCAGCTCCAGAGTATATCTTCTCTAAAGCAAAAATCAATTACCCTACTAAAATAAATCCCTGAAATGCACTTAATAATTTACCAGTCATTTGTTAAGAAGCAGTAAATTCATTATGACAAAGAGTTGAAAATATTCAGTCCTAGTTATAGCATATGGGAGAAGGCATTCAAACTAACTTTTCAATTTCCAAAGCTTCAACTTTCAATCCTAACAAGGGCTTTGCCAAACACTTTATATGATGCTTTATTTGAGCCAGCACCAAATGGTAGGCATTGTTTCCTTTTAATGGAATCCATCTGCAAGTTGGTAGACTATCCCAGAGCCTCTGGAAAAAAGCTTTGCAAACTCTATACGAATTCCTTGCTGACTCACAGAGCTTGCGCATCTGGATTTGACACTGACCCTCCTGCTCTACCAGGCACACTCAGAAGCAACAATATGAGTGATTATTCTGAAGTGTCTGGGTGGGTCTTCTTCCAATACAAACACTGATTTTATCTGCTTGGCATTGCAAAGCTAACAGGATGGTGGGGAGGGGAAAGCACACTTTTCTTGCTTGGCCACGTTGGTAATCCTAGGCAGAAGCCAACATGCTCACTGAACCAAGTACATGTGGCTCTTTCACAAAGAACGGGCATCCTTCTTGCCTCTGAGTGAGAGCAGGACTCACTTACTGGAGGCACAGATGCTCCTTGACCTTTCTCTTTTGTGTGGAAAACCAGCACACACTCCTTCTGTCCCTTCTCAATGCCTGTGTTGGACTAGGACTGAGAACACATCCAAGTGGCATAGTGAGCAAATTGACTATGGGTTAAGGCGCTCATTTCTCCCCCTACAACAAAAGCACTTGAAAGGGGCTGCCTGTGATTCAGAAATTCAGAGAGGCTGGAAAGAAGCACTCTTGGAAGAAGAGTACAGTTTTCTTTGGCAACAGTTATCCACAGCCGGGAATGGCAGGCAACAGCTGCCCATGGTATTGGATCCAAGGACCTAAGCCATGGGTGGCTGCCAGCAGACCCAAATATGCTATGCTCCCATTTATTCTGCAAATCATGAAAGCTGCCTCACCAAGAGCAATTCAAAGTGGGCTGGGAGAACAGGAAAGGAGAGGGAGTGAACAAAAAGTTTATTTTTTTCCAGTTAGAAATATATCAGAGACATCAGACTTTTGGGGACACTTTGACCTCATCTTAACTTTTGTAAATGTCCTACCTCATTTTTTTCTCCTGATGTGTCCCGCCTGTTAACATAGGCAACTCTTTCGTTTGGACAAAGTACAGGAAGAAATGAAACTTCAGTGAGATTTTGTTTGGTTTTTCATAACCCTTTTAAATTTGATAAGATTTTCATGTGTACCATTAGTCAATGAAAGTTACAAATTACTATGAGATTTCATCCCTGCTCCTGGCCACATTGTACTCACAGAAATGGCTTTTGTCTAGACATGATTCTGAGTTTAGTAATTCTTCTTCAAGTGTCCAGGGAATGATGGCTTAAGGCATGGTACCCCCATCTCAGCACCTCTGACATGCGGGGCTGAACAAGCCTGTGTTGTGTTGGGCTGCCTGGTACACTGTTTGGTAACTATCCCCAGCTATTGCCAAATGTACCTTGGAGACGGGCAGAAGGACTGTCCTCTCACACTCCCTTTCACAGCTTGCCCAAATCCACACTCATGTTGTAGAGCAACAATGATCTCTGGCTTTGAGAAAACCATGAAAATATAAAAAGGAGATAATGAAGAAGATACCAATTTGAAAGCTCAAAGTCTTTTCCAAGTATCTCAATCCTTGAAGAACACTTTAGTAGACACTCTTCATTGCCTCACACGATTGATTCCTCTCTCAAGTCCAGGAGAGATTGTCAGCCAGGATAATCCCACTTCTCTTTGCTAGTGACTGCTTAAGGGATGGAAATCTTGTTGCCCCGTTCTGGACAAGATACAAAATGGCAAAAAAAAAAAATTATTAAAAATAATAAAGCAAGAGTTCCTTTCAGAAAATATTCACTGTGATTTTGAATTTTGAATGTGATTGTATTGCTTGTAGCTTCAGCAGTTGTATTATAATCACACAGAATAACTCAAAGAATGAGATGCTAACAACTAAGCAATGGGAAAGCAGACAGAATCACAGAGTTTCAGCTCTTGATGACATTCTTTTTAAAAAGATTTTTTTGAATAGGCAGATTTACAGACAGAAGGAGAGACAAAGATCCTCCATCCACTGGTTTGCACCCCCCAAGTGGTTACAACAAATGAATCTGAGCTGATCCAAAGCCAGGAGCCAGAAGCCTCTTCTGGGCCTTCCATTTGAGAGCAGGATCCTAAGGCTTTAGGCCATCCTTTATCGCTTTCCCAGGCCACAATCAGGGAGCTGGATGGGAAATGGAGTAGCCAGGACACGAACCGCACCCATATGAGATCCTGGCACATGTAAGGTGAGGATTTAGCCACTGAGCCATTGTACTGGGCCCCTTGATGATATTTTTAAACCGATAAACCAGTCATGAGATGCCCTCCTCTAGAGCACCCATTAAGTGAGATAATTAAACACTTTTGCTGCCTAAATCATTGATTAGCCAATTATGGTCTATGGGCCAAATCTAAGAGCTAAGAACTTTTTACATGTTAAAAAAAGTCGTTAAAAAAGATTATACAACACAGACTATAGCAGGGTCCTTCAGAAGAGTCACAGAAAATGGAATTTAAAAATAAGCTAATTTTGGTTAAAATTTTTGAAGTTCTTATCTAGTTTTTCATAATACATAGTTTTCTGAAATGTTTGAATATCCCTCATGTGCACAGAGCTCAAAATGTTCTGCAACAAAACAATAAACTTATCTTTTAATTCCATTTTCACAAACTTTTGAAGTTGCCTCACAAGTGATCCATGAAACTTAAAAATATTTCTTCTGTGACTGGCTAATGTCCATTCTATCCTAAGGCAAGTGCTAGTATCTCCTTCTTATAGCTATAAAAACTGGAGCTTGAGTGGACCGATGGTGGGCTCAGATAATTCAAATGCACATTTGTCATTTTATCAATTCATTGTAAAGTTAATTCCATGGTGCTATAATAATTTTACCTTTATTCATGTTGTTGGGTTTGTTTTATGGTTTATCATTTAAAGGAATGTATGGTAACTATGTAGTAGAGATAATCATATCCAGATGTGAAGATATGGTGTAGCATGCATCTCTGCTTCCAAATCAAAGATGGACTCCCAGTGAAACTGTTGGATTTATCTTGACAATAGCATGCTGGACTGTCTGCCATTGTCTGTACCCAAAATGTCAGGATACACTTAAATAGAGATGGACTTAGGCCTGTTTATGAAAGACTATACTACTATAATAATATGGGGAAATAAGTTGGGGGGAGGGAATCTGGGGAGGGGGTAAGGGAAATCCCAGAACCTATGGAATGTACCATAAAATTAAAAATAAGATAGAGGGGAAAAAAGTTAAACCAAATTGAGACATCACAAAAGCATTTAACAAATTATAATATTTATATTTATAATACTTCTAATTATAGCACTTCTAGACTTGATTTTACATATCAAAATAAACAAAAACTCTTCATGAGATCTAATGTAGACAGAAGTTGTTGCACAGCAGTGTAAAACCACCACCTGCAATGCCAGTTCTGATTTGTGTCCTGGCTGCTCTACTTCTGATCCAGCTCCCTATGAATGGCCTTGGAAGGTACCTGAACATGGCCCAACTGCTTGGGCCTCTGTGACGCACATGGGAGACCTGGAAGAAGTTTTAGGGTCAGTCTTGGTCATTGCAGCCTTCTGGGAAATGAACTGATGGATCTCTCCTCTCTCTCCCTCTCTCTCTCTTTTTTCTTCTCTTTCTGCAATTCTAACTTTCAAATAAATAAATATTTTTAAAAGAAAAAAAAACATAAATACTCAGTGTACACCTTCATAGGGGGCCAGACTGTCCCACTATCGGGAACATCTTGGCATTTCCGGCATTCGGAAATGAAGTTTGAACACTGTAAAGAGGAAAACATCACAGAAAAACATGACATAAACAAAATCACTGATTTGATAAATTACCTCCCCTACATGCTGAAATAGTTCTTGCATTTCCTGCTGACTCACTGGGAGAGAATAAATCCTCAATGAAAAATATTCAAAGTCTTTCTCTTCCAACTTTATGTCTCCAGTTAATGTTGCTGCTTTCAGAGGGGCCAACATGTGCTGTAGCACCTTGGTAAAGGATTTAAATACTGACAAGAGCTGATGCATACTGAGAAAGTCAGGTCCAGAAGGAGACACACAGAACCCATCATGGAGGTCTCAAGAGTGGTATACAGAAGTCATAAAAAACCACCAGTTAACCATGGGACTATGACTAAGCACTGAATGATCAACAAGGCCAGGCTTTTCTTGCTTGATTCAACCAACATTTCTTTGTTATTATATCGCAATGCCCATCTTAGTATCTTGTACACAGTAGTTGGTCAATAAGTAACAAGAAGCCCCAGCCTAGACCCAGTACTGGTCATGCTTCAGTGCTGGGTTGCTTTGTTGGCAGAGCTTGACCAAGTTTAGCCATGTCTGCCAGGAAGCACATTTTTCCACTGGCTCAGTCACTGCAGAAGGCATCTGCACACAGTAGTGGGCTCTGAACACACTGGCTAGAAGGCTGCTGTAGCTTTACAGAAGGGGAGTCACTGTGACAGTGGGGACAGTGCTGCTGCTTTCTGAACTATGCGTTGGAGTTGTGAGTTCCCAACTGGGCTGGGGTGGGATAAGGGGTTTTGCCTTGTCTGTCTTCTGGACAAGCAACAAGACACACAAGGCTAACACAGTCACGTGCAGCAGGAAGAATACCAAGGGTATGATGACCATCAGAGGGTAACTACTCTCTCTGGGTCGAGTGGATGTTCCATGGCTGCCTCTGGTGGCACTTGGTGGCCATCCAACCCTGGTGGGAGAAGTCTTGCCATGTGCATGGAGCTTTTCATCACTCTCTTGATCCCCAGACTCTGTCCCCAGCCATCTAGTGTGGGTTGGCTTCTCCAGAGAGTCTTTCTGTGCCATTGGACCTAAGGAAATCATGGAGTTTTCCTGGGCAAGAACTGAGGTCACAAGGCTATCTTCAGTGACTACTAAAGGAACATCAGGTGTAAAAGTTTGCAAGAGTAAGGGGTCAGGTGGCACGATGGTGAATGGGAAATAGCTCATTGCTGGCTGCACATGGTCTGCCCTGAGTAAGAAAGTAAAGGAGTCATTCAGCATAGTGACGCCTGTTAGATTAGCATGTGGATCAAGAACCAAAAGCCCTTGGTCAATGTCCCTCTGAGTGAATGGAGTAGCATCTTCCATTACAGTGCTGCGAGCCACCCTCGTAACCTTCTTCCATGGGCAGGGGACTCTATCACTTCAAATCTGGGATCACTGTTCGTCATGTTAGCAAGCTTGCTGGCATCAAGGTCCTTTCTTCTCAGTTGATGAGCCTCTTTGTTGGCAATTGTCAGGTGGGATGTTGCCTGCAGAAAAGGCTGCATTTTGACGCCCAATGTTTGTCCAGTGAGGTTGCCTTTCTGATGTAAACAGTGAAAACTTCAGCTGGTCCTTGGTGGCAGTGAGAGTTGTCATATGGTGAAAGACAGTTCTCCTGAATCCAAATCCTCCTGTCCAAAGCTGGTGACTATCTGGTTTTCAATCAGCACGCACCCATATTGGAGGGGCTGTGTTATCCTGTAAGTTATTTGGGTGTTTCTTCTGTTGGTCATTGCTGACAAGTGAGTATTGGTAATGGGGACACTTGTGTGACCTTATGGGAGAAATAGGTCAGTGAGGTTGATAAGGATGATGGAAATGGGAATGACATCCAAGTGGAAAAGCTTATAAAGAGGACGATGTTCACCATCAGTTACACTGAAGTAGATGGGCTTCCATCTTGGATGAACCACACCTGAGAGTTATCAATATCAGCTTGTGTAAAGTGGTAAACAGGTGAATCTGGGTGGTGAGCCACAGCCAAAAAGCCATTGGAAGGATTACGGATGACTGTGTATCTGATCTCATCTGGAGAATTGTCAATATCTTCCACTTTCAGGACTAACTAGACAACATTCAGAATCCTGAATTGATGGCGTCATTCTCTAAGTATGGCCCAGAAAACCAGTATTGCAAGAACAGATGGAGGCTAAGATGAATGCTTTCCCAGGTAGAGCAGCACCAGAAACAGAATGCCAGCCTGGGCTTGAGGGGAGAGGAAAGAGGACAGGCAGCTTGGTGTCACAGAACACTTTGCTTTTTAATGACTCCATTACCACCACAAGTAATGAAAATCCCTCAGTTAGCTCTGTGCTCTACTTGGAAGAGAATGCACTTTTGAGAATTCTATTTTTACTTTGCTCATGAAGTCTTTGAAATAAAGTCATTTCTCCCATTGTTAAGAGAAACCTTCATTTAATTACAAAAATAATGATTTTCTCCCATGTATATTCACATGCTTAATTCTTTAGAATCCCAGGTTTTCAGCAAAGCTTCTTGTGATTTAACATTTCCTCTTCAGGCAGATCCACTATGATGGTGAGTGACAAGAATTTTGCTTATCTTGTGGTAGGCTGACAGGGTGTGTTTTAGAAACTAGTGAATGTATTCTGTAATAAAATATTTTGAAGAGATGACGCAACTAATATTTTCCTCACAATTATTTTGTCAAAACATGATGTGAAGCATAATGAAGAGACAGTTGAGATTGCTTTTCAAAAACTGTGTTTACCTAGAGCCGTGGATTAACATGGAAACTTAAATTTCTCCTTGCAAAGCAAGAAAGCATGTGAGCTTCGTGTGCAAATGACACAGCGACATTTGGGGACAGAGGATCAGGAACAAGTGAGTCCTTTCATGTATGCAGAAGCAAACACCTGCTGCCTGAGACACTCTCCTGAACAGACACTGGTCTGAGCCCCAGCGGAACATGGCTCTGGAAATCTGTTTTCTGAGGAGTGTCCTTTGTCACCAACCAGACTGCAAAGGACTGATTTTAACTGCCCCATGGACATGGGGATGTTCATGGGACTGCTCCAGGTAAGGGACTCTGATAGCCTGACAGCTTCCACAGCCTGCCCCCACCATCCCCTCTACTCCCCAACGCATTCTGCAACTACTGAGAGCTGACCAAGCCTTGTTGGGCAGAGGGCCATAAAACTGCAGACTTTAGGAAAGGATTCACATTCCATTTGCATGTGGAAAATGAGGCGGGATCTGGAAAAGAGAAAGCCAGGAAAATGAAAAAGGAAGCTCTTCCTCTTCCCAAATCACAGATACAAGTGCATTTTTGGAATATGTGTGCACCTTGGGATCTGAGTGCTTTCAAACACTAGTGTCCTGAATTTACAGGTGACACCCTGCTCTTCCTCAATATAAGCACAGGGTTTTCATGTTTTTTTTTAATCGTATTTTTACAGAAAACGTGTGTGCATGTCTTCAGAAAATCACATCCACATACTGAAACATCAAAACAAGCTACTCCTTCAAAACAGCAGAGTTTGGGTTTTGCTTTACATCAACAAGGAGTTTCTTCTGCAGACTCCCTCCCCTGCCTAGATCACCAACGTCATCTATTACTGCTGAAGAGGAAAGGAGATGCCTCATTGTAATGATACACAAGGTGACATAGCCAAGCGTGTCCTGTACAGACATCCCAACCTGACAGTGGCAACTCTCAGCTGTTCTGATGGCAAGTCCCATCCGGTGTCTTTGCTTCTGATGGCATGGAGAGAGGTTCCTGGGGCTCCCCATGCTCAGCCCTCAGCTCTCCTCCAGCCTGCGCTCTCAGAATGGACCTCTCCTTCCTACCCCAAGACCCCTCAGTCCTCTCCTCTCATTATCACTCAGAGACATGTACTGGAGGATGCCAGGGACTCTGCCCAGAGGGATACCATGGGTTCCCTTTCAGAGAATTGCCATAGTAAGTGAAGGTAAACACAGCAGCTAATTCCAATGCCCCAGCAAAGTGCCTTCTGGAGGAAGCTTGTGTTTTAACAGGAGACGATAAGTACTTTTTAACTTTCCAAAAATAAAAAAGCAGTAACTCTGTCTAGTGCAATGGTTAAACCTGAGGAGGAAGGAAACGTAGTCAACAGCAGTGTGACCTAGAACCAGAGGCTGTGAGTGCAAACCCTGGCTCAGCTACTCGTATGCTGTGTACCTGTGTACAAGTTCTTCAACCTTCCTAGGCTCTGGGCTCCAGGGCTTTACATGAGATAATGAATAATACAATAGAAAGCTAGAAGAATTCTTGAAACATGGTGAATGTTCATGACAGATCACTAATTCCCTCCTTCCATTTTATGGATAAGGAAACTAAGGTGAAAAAGACATGTAACTTGCCCTCCAGAGTTAATCTAGGTCTTCTAACTTTACAGTGCAATGTACTTGCATTCAATCCTGAGTAGATAGCACAAGATGAAAGAGCAATAGGGTATCTGATTCTTGCATTGAAAACCCTCTCTCTGCACATTGCAGACCAAAGATGCAGAAAGTGTGGGCTGCCATGATACATTTTTATGAACCCTACACAGAGCTGAGATGTTGTTTTAGAGGAAAAGAGATTATACATCCAGGGGCAGACTGGATAATAACAGTTTGATGCAGTCTAATACCTTGTGCACAGTAATGCAGTCTCACCTCTGTTGTTTGAGTTAAAGCACTAGTTCAGACCACTGGTGTGGCAGGTGTCTGCTCTGAAGAGGAAAGGGTTGTGCAGCAAGAACTACACACCCTGGTCTGTTCATGAAGGAAAGGAAACTCCCCTGTCACCACCTTGAACTATGGAGTGCCCTCTCACCATTCCAAACTGTAGAGTGCCTCAATTGTGCTTCCACAGTAGAGCCTGCTCCTGTCTCCTAGGAACCCACAGACACAACGCCTTCATCCCAGACAGCCCTACAGAGCCCAAGCCTGTTAAAATACCTCATTACCTTGGCTGACACCTGCCAATGGATACTTGCTTCTTTGTTCACAAAAGCCAAAGGAATTATGAAGGGGAAAAAATGGAATTTTATCATACTAGGTTCTCATTGATCAAGTCTTTGCTTGCTCTAGGACTGCTACCTATTATGGTTATTCCTGTATACCAGTGTTTTGTCTTCTACAGGTAGCTTGCTTTCAGATGAAACTGGACCCATCCCTGATTTTCAAAATCAGAAGCAGCATTCAGAGGACCATGTTAGCCCATTGGAGTAGACTGTACTATTGCTCCACATATTGTGTGCCTCCTCCCTGGAAGATTCTACCTCCCCACCCCATTGGCATCATTGAACTTGCTTTTGGTTTCTTTGGTCAATGAAATGTGAGCACACATGCTGCATGGTACTGCTGAACATGAACCGTAAGAGTCATCCTATGATTCTGCAAGAATCACATTTATATATATGTATATATCCTATGATAAGCTGCAAGAAGCAAAACCACAGCCAAACCACAGCTCAGGTGCAACTCCAGTAACAAATGCATGTTGGCAACTTTAAGTTGCTGAGTTGGGAGTTTGTTACCATAACTTGATGAATCCTGGCAACTCTATCCACCAAAGTTCATTGAGACCATTTTTATCTAAGCCACTGCTAAGGAACATCCACTGGCTGCCCACACAAGGCCCAGCAGGTCCAGCCCTGCTAAGGCAACTACAAGCAGACTCGAAATCCAGTACAGGGATAGCAGGCTAGGTTTTAAGTTGACGATTTTGAACAGCCAGTGAATGATATTATAAATATCCAGATGGCCCTTGGCAGAAAGGAAGGCTACTCCCCCTTGATTTAAAACCATTATATATTTGCAACCAGAAGTTGAAAATTACGCAAAGAAAAAAGAACTTAGAGTTGGAGCTAAGGAATCTGTGTGACATCTCTCTATGATATTCCAGTCAGTATTCAGCCCGACGCTGGGTATGTTTTGAGCTCGGTGGGTACATCAACTCCCCCATACAATGTAGTTTTCTTGTGAATCATTTTTTTTTCCTTTTGGCTGGAGTCATCTGTGAACTACAGAATCTGTACTTCCTCTTTTCAGTTTTCTGGCCACATGACCGTTCCCTTAAAAGCATCCCAGACAAAGACGATTGTTAAGCAAAAGCCAAATTCAATCCTGCCACATCACACTGCAGAGAAATGGCTCAAAGGTTAACGGCAGACACACAATTTACTCTCGTGATTTCCTCTGAACTTGACTTCAGATTTTTTTAAATTTCTGAGCCATCTAAGGCCACAGCCAAGTCAACTTTCAGATCCACGTACACAGCTTCAGACTTGAAAAAGGAAGTTGAATGGAAAACGAGAAAAATGGTTATATTCACGTAGTGTATTTGGAAACAGACTTCTAGAAAATGAAATCAGATAAAATGAACATGTCTCGTCAGTCAGATTCCTGGCTAGAATGCAAAAAAAAAAAAATGTTAGCTCATTTAATTAAGCTGTGTAAAGATGGTGGTGGCAAAATACCACTGAAGATTGAAACAGATGTCTCTGGTTACAGATTAAATGTACGTGTACATTTACATATACATAGGTACATGTAACTATACTATATTAATTGGCCAATATAGTTTTAAATGCTGATTATGAATGCATACACAGCTAGACCCTGCAGCACTGACTCCCACAATTATGCTTGAGATTTCCTTGTCAGTCTTTAGTTTGCGTCTTTTAGACACAGAGCTCACATCTGCTCAGTGTTTTCTGACAGTCACATCTCATCTTGTGTCCCCTGCCAAGTGTCTGGTTGTAGGCCCCACACAACGGAATGAGCAATGGCCTGGGCAAAGGGGCATGTCTATTCTAGCTAACAGGAGGAAGACAAATGAGAGGACTGCCCTGCTCAATAGCACGACCCTGAGACTCACCAGATGCTGCATAAAAATGGA
Source organism: Ochotona princeps (assembly GCF_030435755.1). Lineage (NCBI taxonomy): Eukaryota > Metazoa > Chordata > Mammalia > Lagomorpha > Ochotonidae > Ochotona > Ochotona princeps. The sequence continues at coordinate 12,894,298 of NC_080854.1, read as the reverse complement.
AACATCCTCCATGAGGTTGTCAGAGTTCATTCTCAGCAGCCTCCCGTGTGTAGGTGAACTGATGACGGTGAAAGTCACAGTTCTGTTTCTTGCACTCTCTGCATCGTTGGTCACAGCTCTCAGATCTTGAGAAGAAAGGGGCTTGTGGACCCTACAGGAAGATAAAAATGTTCATCTTAGGTCTAAAGCACCAGAAGACATTCAAGTGAAATACTCTTGATCGACCCCTCTGGAAATGCTTTGGGAACAGCTGGTGACAAATGGGGGATAGAGGCTAGCTCTACCATGAAAGCAGATTTGAGGGGCCAAGGATCCCCGGGATGTCTATTTGTTACTATGGCCCCATAGAAACCAATTTTTGACCATACCCCTCAATTCCAGCCCTGGCCTAGGTGCTTTATGGTCCTTAGAGAAAGAAGGAGATTGTAGAGTATGAATGGCCCCTGCCTTGGTTAGTTGGATGTGAAAATGTGGGAAGTTTGTACAGCACTGAGCACACAGCAAGTAGAATCTGTCCCTAATGCCATGGAGCTATCCTGGCCTGATGGTCGCTGCTGATCCTCAGTGGAATGTCCATCAGATGATACCTGAGGTGGGCAGAGTGACGTTTCAGCAAATGTGACACACCTTTTCAGAATCCTCAGAGGTACATTATAGAGAATGAAGATCCATGGGAATGCCATAGAGGAAAGAACCTGTGACACACGGGCTGGCTGAGGTGACCTCATTTGTGATCAAGGGCTAGAGAAGCTTATGGACAGCAAGAGGAAAGCAGTGCTTCTTAAATGCTTTGTGATAAAATGCTCCTCCCTCCTCTACTATAGACCAATAATTTTATAAAATATAATAACCATGTCACAGAGATGTCAAGTTGCTATAAAAATTTCTAACTTTCTAAACACTCCTTCTTGCTTTCGTTTCTTATCAGCTCATGGACTAGCAGCCCCATAGACCATACTGGAGGAGTCCAAGGTCAGAGGACACATCCATTTTCTGTTCACGGATTTGGGCAACATACCCAACCTTGTGGGATGGCAGGTGAAACATAAGTGCATCATTCACCTGGCCCAGAATCTGAGTTCATCTCTCCAGTGGAAGTTTTTGCTAAATAGTTTTAAGCATTAGACCTTCCTAGAGCCTCTGAGCAGGTACTTGATAAATTGTTCGTGAACTTTAGTCAACCAACCAAGCTTTCTAAATAACATTCTTTTTCATTATGTTTACATTGCTAAAATTTATTACAATCAGAATTTTAATTATTTGATAGAAAAGACAACATGAGCAAAGAATACTATCTTCATGATTTTCAAACCAAATCCATGTTTTAAATGAAAGACCTTTATTCACTCAGTCAAGAAGATCTTGTACATAGTTAAGCATCTACTATGAATAGAAAAAAACAAAAAAACCCAAATAATTCATAACTGATGCCTTCAAGAATATTAAAACCCACATGGGTAGGTAGTAATGTGGATACAAATAATTGCAACAGAGTTAGAAAAGTATAAGAGTATTTGAAAGAGCTCTAAAAATCCAAAGTGTGGAGCAAACAAAATTCTAAGAGGCTATAATTCAGCATGGTCTCAGAGCTACACACTGGAAATGAAACTACTCCAGGCGAAGAAAACAGCCAACACAAAGGCCTAGGTGCTTGAAGAACATGGCCCATGGGGAGACCACCATAACTGGGTGTAGTGCTGTTTCCAGCTTCCTACTAATGAGCATCCACTCTGGAAAGCATCAAGTAATATCTTATGCTGTGAGGTCCCCTCCACTCTTCCACATCATCAACTGCTTAACATGTGAAAGAAAAAAAAAAGCTCCACAAATAGAAGGAAATGCGTACCCTGAAATCACACAGACACAGTCCCTGCCTGTGCTTCCAGATATCACAACACTAAGAAATACACATTTCCTTCCCCATCACTAAGCATGGATGCTGAAGCTCAGAGAGGTTAAGAGATTTCCCTGATGATCAAATGTAAGTCACACTGATTCAAAAGTATTTTTAAACCTAACACTGTATCACCAATGTCATCCTACTTTGAGTTTACAGGGTAAAAGATGTTCAAGTAAAGAAATCATGTGATTAACCATTCAGTAAATTGCTCCTCACCTTCCAAACACACCCCTCTTTCCTGGCCTTCACTTCCATGGCCACACTGCCCTTCCTGGTAGCCTCAACTCTCCTCAGTGCCATCCCCCCTGCCCAAATACAGACCATTTTTACTGGGATAGCTCAAGACCTGTCCCGGCCAATAAACTCTCTCCAGTTATTCCAGTCCCGGGGAGCCATTCCCCTACTCTGAAACTCAAACAGCTGTGCTGTTTGCCCAGGCTAGCCCCCTCACATTTAGCCTAACATGTTTTGGACACTGACTGTGTTCTGGAGATCAAATCTCTTAATGTCTTCATTGAGAAGTGAACCAAGTATACAGCTGCCATGATGGCTATGTTCTCATGATCAACTTGTGCTTTATGTTAAAATAGAGCCAGCCCTGGAACACTGCTTACCAATAAGGGAGGGTTGCAGCTTGATGCGAGCACAGAATTAGGGTCGAAGAAATCATCTACTTTTGGATCTTTTGACTTTTGCTAGTTACAGAACCTCAAACCTTCCCAAGCCTCCATTTCTTATCTTGTATTTTGTATGCATTATGTCACCTAAATCCTTGTAACAATCTAAAACAGTAGATTAAAAAATACAAAAAGAGATTTCAAAAAATCACAAGGTACCAACAGTATCGAATAGCCAACCTATAATAGGAATAGATTTTCTACTCCTACGACAGACCTAAAAAAGCTATAGTTTTATAAAAAAGGAGTAGATTTTCCTTGAGATTTAAGAATGTATTTGCATAGGCTCTGAATTGTGGTTGCCAACTGACTCTATGAGTCACATCCTGAAGGGGGACACAGTGTGCCTCACTGCTCCAGGAGAGGTTTGATGCTCTGTGATGGGAAATGGGGGAGATAAGTCCTCAGTCCTAAGGGAAGAGGAAAGGTGGAGCACCTGTTATTGTCATCACCTTTGGTTTCACACAGCCAGCAAGGACCATTCTTGGGTGGCTGCTATGGAAGTTCTGCTGAACAGACTCAGCTGGGCCTTGGTGGCGCACTCACAGCAGGGGATTCTGATATGGAACAGAGTGCTCACCATACTGAGGCATACCAAAAAGTACTATGATCAGCGGGGTCAGGGGACCCAACAGATCCATCCCAACTCTAAAAGCATGTCACAGCTTGCATTTCCTCGTTCACTCAGGTTGGGACTGTTACACATGTCAGTGCCACTTTATAGCCATGGATGTGAAAGCCCACCTGCCTTTCCACTGAGCCCAGGAGCTGGAGCAGGAGGCAAGTCATGGTGTGGGGACAGAAGGTGATAGCAACTCAGAGGCTCACAAGAGCTGATTGCTATGGGAGCTGCAGAAAAGAAACATTTCCCTCTGGGATTTGTACAATTTCAATGGTGGGCTCAAGGACAAGGTGACAAGGTCAAGACCAATGCAGGGCATGGTCCTCAGGAAGTGATTCCTCAGGTAGTGTCCAAATACCATACATAAGACTGGGAACACTGTATCTTTTGCCTAGTTATTCAAAGGCGATGAGTTCATTTGAACACCTTAACATCTTCTTCCTGTCAAACTATTATTTGGAAAAGCAGACACCAGAAACTCAAAAGTTGCTAAGTTAGAGTGGCTTTATCTCTTTAGTAATATAACTTCCCTCAGTTAGTAAGCCAGAATCTGTTTATCCAGAAAAACCCTGATTTTGGAACTTTCTAAACAAATATATCTGCTTGTTTCTTATATTACTAAGCTTATATTCTTTGCTTATTTTAAAAAATCTAAATGATATTCTTAATTGCTTTGAAAAAAATGGTGGAAGTGTCACACTTATGCTCAGAGAATGCAAAGGAACAAACAAGATTCAGGAAAGACTAATCTTGGTTAACATGTTTCATTGCATTTCATTAACTCAAAAATTAAGGTAACTAAAAATTCCAAAATTTCTCCTAAACGTAGTTTTTCTTTTTAAAATAGATGCCAATACAAAGTTAGACTTCTCTGCATCTGTTATAGAAGAAGGAGGGATCTGCATCCTTTATTGAGTACCTGGCCAAGTTGCATTCTCTGTGTAAGCCTCAAGTCCTGCCAACTTCCTGGGCAGAGTACTTACCTCACAGCACTGCAGGGATTAAAAGGCTAGTCCAGAGTCTTGCCCCATGGGTTCTCATCCTGGCTCCACTTTCAGACCATCTGGGATTTTAAGAAAACTTTGCCAAGCCATTTCCACAGACTCCTGTTCAACTAATATAAGATGAGACCCAAACATGGCTGTTTTTACAAACTTCTCAGTGGTTAGAACAACTGGCTGGCATCATTATTACTAGTGTCTTTCTCCATAGATTTTATTGGCAATACATATCATTTAAACAAGGCACAGTACACAGAGTTTTGGACATTTTTATTTTCCTCAAACATTGAGGACATTCAGAAAATTGTATCATTACTTGCATGGCTCACCTGAGAGCTTTTTTCATAATTGCAAATACAATCTCTTTTTCCCCCTTAATGTTATTCTCGTATTGGGTCCATCTCTCCTCCTCTGATGCAGGTGCTGAGCCAGGCAGACCCAGTGTTTCCCATATCAGCCAAGCTGAGGTCCCTGCTCACAGGAGAACAGAAGCCCCAGGACCTCATGTGAGCATCCAGCTGTGGCCTGATGTGGAGTTTTATAACTGGGCTTCATACCCAACAGGGACTGACAGAGTGGTGCAGCAAGTCAGATCCACATCCCCTGTGCTAGTTCAAGTCCTAGCTGCTCCACTTCCCATCCAGTCCCCTGCTAATGCACCTGAGAAATTCACAGAAGATGGCCCAAGTGCTTGCGCCCCATTCCTATGTGTGAGTCCTGGAGGGAGTTCCAGGCTCCTGGTATCAGACTGGCCCAGCACAGCCCAGACCAGCCTTTTGGGAGAGTAAACCAGCAGATGGAAGATATCCCACATCTCTCTCTCTCTCTCTCTCTCTCTCTCTCTCTCTCTCTCTCTCTCCAATCCTGGCTTTCAAATAAATAAATAAATAAATGACAAATTCAAGAAATTAAAATGGGAAATCATTGCACAGTATGGTTCTCCTTGTTTCTTCAAGGAGTCTAAGGAGATAGTAGGGAAGAAAAAACACACCTGGGCCACAAAAGGCAGCATCCGGTGGCACAATAAAACAAAGCCAAGATGTAATCTCCAGGAAAAGTTAAGAGAATTTTTAAATATAATCATGACTTGCGTTTCATTATTTTGGAACCAATTATACCAGTAAAATAATGCATGCCTGTAATGCACACAGACATACACGTGAAGTAATGACTTCTGAAATACTCGTAATGGTGATTTGATAATACTGAAAACCAAAAGTGGGAGGAAGGGTCTTAAGAGATGGCTCAGCTGACTAATCCTCCCCTTTTAAGCACCAGAATCCCATATGGGTGCCAGTTCGTGTCCTGGCTGTCCACTTCTCATCCAGCTCCTTGCTTATGGGTTGGGAAAACGGACAAGAATGGCCCAAGTCCTAGGGGCCCTGCACCCATGTGGGAGACCCAGAAGAAGCTCCTGGCTCCTAATTTTGGACAAGCTCAACTCCAGCCATTGAGGTCATTTGGAGAGTAAACTAGCAGATGAAAGACCTTTCTCTCTGTCACTTCTTCCAAATAAATAAGTAAAAAATCTTTAGTAAAAGTGTGGAAGTTTATAATACCTGGTCCCCAAATAGGTACCTGAATTTGTCATTATTCATTCTTCTTAAGCTGATTGAATTTTACAAAACTGGAAAGATCACATTTGTTCTTGTTAAATTTCTACAATGACAGAATTCTGCTCCCACACCTCTGTCCAGGGACTAGGGGTATAGTGAGGTTTTAAATTAACTTACTGCAGAACTGCAACTGACACATACCCCTGATTGATCCAATCCCAGGAGGACTTCACCAATCTGACTCTTCAAACCCTGAGCAGGATTGGCAAACTGAGTGCCAGGGTTCACATGCCTAGTACACTTTGAATATGTCCATCCAAGTGGTAAATGCAGAGGCCCCCAGCTCTTTGCATCACGCAAGGGGTAGAAATGCATCTTAGTTACCCTCAGGGACATTGGTAAGGAACAAAAGAGGCATAGTCAGACTGCAATTACATGTGTGTGTCCCCTCAATATATAAAGGGTAGGTTGATGGTGTAATAGTGCCTCATGTCTTTATTATCTAAGCAAAGTTTTTGATTCTTTCCTCACAAAAACAAAACAAAAGCTAACAAAAGAAAAATAAAACCACAAAGATTACAGACTGTCAAACATCTCCCACTATACTCCAAAGCCATCATTAGAGAGACAGAGAGAGAAATCTGAGTCCTCCTAATTCAGAACAGAGCTCCAAAAACAAATGTTACTTTTCATTTGCTTGTTTTTCTAGAAGGAACGCTTTGAACATCGTATTTAATGAAACATGAAATTAAGGAGAGAATGTAGTCTGTCATTAGGCACTTGCAATATTTTATGAATCCGGAAACAAAATGGAAATGTAATCAAAAGGAATTAAAACAAATAAAGAATATCGTAATGGGTGTGCCCTGACAAATTATTACCAAAGATAAAGGTGGAAACACAAGAACAGGCTTGACCTATGTTTTTCCATTGTATAAACTCCAGTGTTTCCTGGCAGCACTTTCAGAAGTGGTGACCTTAAATAAATCACTTGGCCTCACACATCTTGATTTTCTCAATCTCCATAGGTTGTTATGTGGAATAGCGAATTACACTAATGGCAGAGCACTTTGAAAATATAAGATGCTAAGAGAGCCTCATTAGAACGGAGGTTTTGTGGCCAATGATCGACAGATGCATCAAGGGAGAACCAGCTGGTTTCAGCCTCTAGTTCATCTGCAGCTGGGCTCCAGCCACTAGGAGGGTTATTAGCTTACCTCCATGTCCATTTAGAAAATGAAAGGCATGCTGAGCTTGCCTTTAGCTTCACTTCCTGCTTCCCTGGGACAAATTATTTTCTCTCACTCGCCAAGAGCAAATATTGACCTGGGAGTTGATAAATAAATCAGCTCAGAGAGCTAACTTCTGATTTAATCCTTCATGGCAAACAGTACCTCCAGTTCCTCAACCTGCTCTGCCTGTCCACAATGGCAGCTGATGGGGACAGCTCAGCCTAGGGGTCAGGTTGACTCCATTTCTCAGAACCTCAGCTTCTGCATGTCAAAAACCTGGGGTCATTCCTCCTGACAGCTCCCAGGGCTTCTGAGGGTGAAGAGAAATGCGTGAGGTGACTGTACCTCCTGGGATATTATGAGTGGTTAGTCACTGACTCCCTGGCATGGTTGATGGTAGAAGTTTAGATATCTGGAAAATATGATCATTCTTTTGCAAAAACAAAAAAACTTGCCAGGTCTCCACCTGGATTTTCACTTTGTACTATTGAAAATCACATATAATTGACCCAAACACCCTTTCAACTCAGTATCTTGAAAGGAGTGCTATTTTATTAATTAGTACATCTGCACACACTTTAAAAATGCAAATGCACACAAGTAGGCTGCACCATCCATGCTAGTAATAAGGTTCTGAATCATACGGGGGTGAGATTTAGGACCTGTTCTAATCAAATCAGGGGTCAGAGCTGCAGCAGAGAACACTGGAGGAAAACATCCACAAAGCAAATGATCTTCAGATTCACCGCAGTCACTGTACAATCAGGTCACTACTGCTTCAGAAAGTAGAGGATGTTCCCCTTTTATTTTCTGCATATTCTCTACTATGATTTCAAAGAAGGCGTTTAAAAATAACTGAAAAGATATGACGCTTAGCTTCCTGATCATGCTCTCCCAGGCTGGGTTCCCTCCCAATCCCACTGCAGGATGGGAGAGGCCTGCTTCCCCTTTGTGTGCTGACATAGCAGCCTGGAAACAAAGCCAGGCCACCGATTGCAGATTTCCAGGGACTGTTGGGCTCTACTGATTTACTGATGGACAGGAGAAAGAAAAAAATGCCTCCCAGTGCAGGATCTCGCAGAACTACACTGTAGTCATTCATCCATTTGTGTATTCAGACTCTGACAAATGTTTGTTCAGTAATATGTCCCCCAACATCTGAAACATGACCTAGTACATTACAGCTACTCAATAGTATTTCATTGTGTCAACACATTTTTATTTATTAAGCATTTACTAAGTCCTAGACAGGTTCTTGACACAAGCGTGAATCAAATAAATTCTGTCCTTCTAAGGTGCTTTTACCCAAACAGGGAAGACAGGTCACAGAAAAATCAGCCTATACTAAGTTGGGTCGTAAAGTGACAGGAGAATGGCAAGGAAGCAATGTTAGCGGGTGGTAGGGAAAATGCTCTTGGGGAACTTTGTTTGGGGAAGCAGACCTTTCATGAAAACGTAACGAAACCACCAAAGAGTTGCAGTTAGTTAGTCACTACTATCAACCTGAGACACGACACTTGTGTTAAAAAAAACTGCCAAGTTTGGGAAGTTGGTGGATGGCCAAGGGTTTTCTGTTGGTCATATCAGGCATGACTACCACATGAACCGCTGGTGGCACATGTTTTAGCTCTATGCTTTTTTTCTCTGTGACGTACCAGTGTGAACAAACACCAGCTGGCCCTCATTGATTTGAGCCTGGGTAAAGTTCTGGATGCTTTGGTCAAGAAAGGACTTGAGCGCCAAATGCCTGTTGCTGGGTGGAGTGGCCCAGTAGGTCAGGTCTTGTGGCCAAGGGTCCCCATCTGCTGCACAAAGGTCCCCACTGATAATCAGTGACAGAATTGGCCCACACCTTTAAAAGAAGAGCCCCATAAGGTTTTGAGGATGCATTCCAGCAAGGTACATGGAGAGATATGGCATCTCAGTCCCTTGCACCAAGATTTAACAACTAAACCAACTCAGCAGTTTCTAAAGCATGAAATGTCTTAATCCAAAAGACATACAACATTAAATGCCAGATAAAATATAAGGCATGTTACAGAACTCAATTTATAGGTTTATGAAGTTTTCATTTTTTTAAATAGTAATCATGATTACTTACTCAAAATAATAGTGTAAAGGCATATGCATTCAGAAGAAGTGTAGCAATAAGAATTGATAGCTATTAGGCACCTTTTGTGTGCCTGGTGTGTGCTAAATACTCCCGATGAAATCTCAGATAACACAGAACCTACTCAGGAGGGATGATTCAAGGGTTTCTTTCCATGGCTATAGGAAGCAGGTGATTTCATCAGCTTTTAACTAGTTAAGGAGGGAAAAAAAAAACCTACTTTTTGTTGTTGTTATTTCCCCTGTATCTTGAAGGCAATCAATTTGGGGCTCCTATGGCCTTTATCATTTTGATGCTTTTGTAGCTTTCATCTATAATTGTATCTGGATAATATTCCGTTTTTGCAATTGCATTTAAAATCTGCTTACACTGGGGCCAGCGCAGTGGCTCAACAGGCTAATCCTCCCCTGCAATGTCAACCACTAGCTTGTGTCCTGACTACTCCACTTCCCATCCAGCTCTCTGCTTATGACCTGGGAAAGCAGCAGAGAATGGCCCAAGTCCTTGGGCCCCTGGACGAAGCTCCTGGCTCCTGGCTTCAGATCAGCTTAGCTTAGCTTCAGTCATTGAGGCCATTTGGGGAGTAAAGCAGTGAATGGAAGACCTCTCTTCATCGCTCTTCCTCTCTGCAAATCTGCCTTTCAAATAAAACTAAATAAATCTTTAAAAAATCATAAGCTTTGGTTACATTGCCTAAATAACTTCATTTAACAGTTCATCACCAGTTCATCCCATCAAAGAACCAATTTCTTATGCAGCCTACATTCCAGCAGGAACAGACAAAAAGAAGAAAAAAACAGGCATATTAAAGAAATAAATCACATAGCAGTGTAGGAAAGTCACAGCATGCTGGGAAAAAAAAAAGTCAAGAAGTAAGGCAAGATGAGAAAGATCCAGGAGTAGGAGAAAGCTGAACAGGAGACTTGTTGGCAGAAAGCTGAACAGGAGACTTGTTGGCAGAAAGCTGAACAGGAGACTTGTTGGCAGAAAGGCTGAAAGATGATAGAGGAGAAGCCTTGCACATGTGCCTATGTCGTGAATGTGTGACTGTCTAGCAGTAACTCGAGGCAAAGGAGACAGCCCTAAGGTGAGAGAACAAGTAAGATGAAGAGTTAAAGCAGATGAGTCAACCCCAGATCTGCAGCTCACCTCAGCCTGGGATACCATGGCAAGAACTGGGACAGGTTTTTCCTTGAGTGCAGGTGGAAATCAAGGTGGACCTTTGGGGGAGGTGTGACCTGGTCTGGCTCAGTTCTGTGTCATAACCAGAATGTGGGATATGGGAAACCCTGAGTGGAAACAGGGGAAATTACCACATTCCTGGAGACAAATAAGAGTGGTTGAAAATCACCCAGGTGGTGGGAAATGGGTCATCCTCGGTTTCCATTGAATGTCAGGCCAACAGTGTCTGTGAACTTGATGTGGTGAGATGTGGAGCAAGGAAGGGTGGAAGGGATGGTGCCATGGTTTGATCTTCAGCCACCAGAAGGATGGGTTCCCACTCATTCAAATAAGCAAAGTAGGGGCTGTTTTTGTGGCACAAGTGGGTTAAGTCACTTCCTATGATACTGGAAGTCCCATCTGCTCGACTTCCAATCCAGTTGCTGCTAAAATATACCAGGGAAGGCAGGAGAGGATAGCCTGCTGCCCATGAGACAGTCCTGGTTGGACTTTCAGGATCCTGGCTTTGGCGTGGTCCAGCCCTCGTCATTGTGATGAACCAACAGATGCAAGATGCTGTTCTCTGGCTCTCCCTCTGTAACTCTGCCTTTCAAATAGACAATTAAAACTTAAAAAAAAGTAAGGAAAGCGGCAGGTGGAGAAGTTTGGAGGAGTAAGATCAGAGGTTCCATTTTGAACATGCTAGAGCTTAAAATGCTGATTTGGATTCTGACTCATATCTGAGGGAATTAAACTGTTCTGGGTTTCTATAATCATGCAGTCACATGATTTCTCTTGCACTAAAAATAAGTGGTTTTATCACTAACTCAATTTTCACATTTCTGTCTACATTTATATTTTTTTCACTTACCCACAGAAACACTATGTGCACATTCCTGGGTCATTCTTTGACTCTTTGACTACAACTTTATCATCTTCTAAAGCTTTTACCAACTTGTTTAAAGATTCAACCCTAAGCAAGTTAGATAAGTTCTCCAGTGAAAGGGAACAAGGGGTGGGCCGACATCCCGTACTGGAGGGCCTTGGTTTGCCAACTCTGACTCTAGTTTCCACCTTCCCACCTTTGCAGATCCTGGGAGCCAAGTGGTTGAGTTTCTGCCACTCAGCGGGACACCTGGATCACATTCCTGGCTCCTGGCTCCTGCCTTAGTCAATGTGGCCGTTTGGTGAGTAAAGCAGCAAATGACTCTTTCACTCCTTCTCTCTTTCACCCTTTCCTCTGCTCCCTCTCAAATAAACAACAACAAAAATAGATAAAATAAGTAGAGCTGGTCTCAACTACAATGGGGGTAGGGGAGCATTTCCCTCCATAGAATAAAACCTTTATGAAATCACTTAACCCATGATTGCTCACCATCTAATCACTGTTTATAGTTTAACACAGGGAGACAAGGAAGTGGGACCAGAAGATAAAAAATCCATCCTGAGAGTTGAGCACGGTAGCCTAGTGGCTAAATCCTTGCCCTGTGTATGGCAGGATCCCACATGGGTGCCAGTTCATATTTTGGCTGCTCCACCTCTCTTCCAGATCCCTGTCTGTGGCCTGGAAAAGCATTAGAGACAGCCCAAAACCTTGGAGTTTGTACCCATGGGGAAGACTGAGAAGCTCCTGGCTCCTGGCTTCAGATCAGCTCAGCTCCAGTCATTGCTGCTACTTGGGAAATGGACCAACAGATGGATGATCTTTCTCTCTGTCTCTCCTCTCCTCTGTAAATCTGACTTTCCAATAAAAATAAGTAAATCTTTAAAAATACACACACACACACACACACACACACACATCCTTAATTCTTTCAGTTCCCGCCTAACTAGGAGGTGTCAGAGAACGCTTAAAATCCCAAGATCCTTCCTCACACCTTTGGTGTCGCTCTCTCTTTTCAAGAGGCACCCCATTTCCCGGCTCTCTCTCAGGAGGTGCTTTCCCTTCCTCTCTTCTTTCTACGGTCACCCAATCACTTTGCAAATAAAACTTCTCTGTCTGTAACTAATTCCTGGCCTTTTTATTTCTACATTAAGGTGAGGAAAGAACCCACTGAGCTTTTCTGGTAACATTTTTTTCCCCTTGACATTCCCCATTGGTGGGCTCTTAATCAGTTAGGAAATGTCTAGGCAATTCTTAAAGTTGTTGCCAAGATTTTAGCAGATTTGGATGGTCTGTGTCTTCAAGGCGACTACCTTGAAGAACACGGGGCAATAACAATATTGCTGACCAAAGTACAGCTTTTGAAATTATTTTCAGTTGTTCCATTATATTTGATTTTGGTTTTGTCCAATTAAGACTGCCTGGATTCAAGCCACTGCTTTGGGCATGAGCACGTTTTTTTAACCTCTCTGAGTCTTAATGACAGTGTTATTACCTCTCCTGGGTGACTTAATATATGTATAGTACTTACAACAGTTCCTCCCAGCACAGTAAACCTTCAGTAAATATTAGCTTTCTGTTATTCATCTTCACCAGATGTGGCTCTGAAGATGGATTTTTTTAAAGGTTTATTTATTATCTATTTGAAAGGCAGAGTTACAGAGAGAGAGAGACAGAGAAAAAGAGATGGTATTCATCTACTACTTCATTCCCCCAGACGGCAACAATGGCCAGGACTGGGACAAGCCAAAGCCAGGAATGAGGGTCTTCAGCCTGGACTCCCATGTGGGTGGCCAGGGCTCACACATGTGGGCCATCTTCTACTGCTTTCCTAGGCTATTAGCAGGGAACTGGATTGAAAGTGGACCAGGCTTGGGCCCGGCGGCGTGGCCTAGCGGCTAAAGTCCTCACCTTGAACGCATCGGGATCCCATATGGGCACCGGCTCTAATCACAGGAGCTCCACTTCCCATCCAGCTCCCTGCTTATGCCCTGGGAAAGCAGTCGAGGACGGCCCAGAGCATTGGGACCCTGCACCTGTGTGGGAGACCCGGAAGAGGTTCCTGGCTCCTGGCTCCGGATTGGCGCAGTACCGGCCATTGCGGCCACTTGAGGAGTGAATCATTGGACAGAAGATCTTCCTCTCTGTCTCTCCTCCCCTCTGTATATCTGCCTTTCCAATAAAAATAAATAAATCTTAAAAAAAAAAAAAAAAGAACGTGAACTAGGCTGGACAGGAACCCACACTCAAACGAAATGCTAGTGTCATGAGCAGCAGTTTCATAAGCCACACCGCAATATCAGCTTCTGGATATGGTTTTTAGATGTTGCCTTTAAGTCATTCAGAATGCATCCATTTCCGCTTTTGAGGCTAATTTATAAAACAAGCTGCTGGTTTTGTTTAATCCCACAACATTGCTCCAGAATATGAGGTGAGTAGTTTTTCTGTTTAATAATATATTGTCCATGAATGCCCCTTTATCTTGCCATTTAGAATATGCTCATTGAAGATTTTCCAACACTAAGCTTTAAAAAATATCAACCTTTTAATAGATCCCAGTAATGTTAACCAAGCTCAGGTTCAAATCTAAGGAAAGGCTGTAGTTTCTGTAAAATATACATTTTTCAGTTCAACAAAATGCCAAGCCATTCAAGCTTTTCACATTTTACATTTTAAAATCCACCCATATGTCTTATTCACATCTCTTCAGGAATTGAAACAGATTTGGCAACACACTGCCATCTCGGTTCTCATGACTTGTCCACACTCATTTTTTCCAACGCTACATACACAAAAGCCAGATGAAGTCTTTTTTCCACTGCAGATACTCTACAATGGAACACTGCCTTTCTCCTTCTTGCCTTTGGAATATGCCATTTTCCAAAACCCACAGCAATCCTGCCACTCAAAACAAAAGCTGTTAACCCCAGGTCCTCATTGCCACTCAACGTAAATGTGTAGTTCAATTAACAGCCCCATTGTTTTGGTCAGTGTCCAGTGATTGGTAAGAGCTACTCCAGATAGGTGAAGAAAAAAAAAAAACATGATGACTTCAAACTAGAATTCCGATCTTAAAGTAACCCAAAGTTCAAGAAATAAGGGTCCAAAGAATTAATATCTGAGGGCCCGGCATGGTAGCCTAGTGGCTAAGGTCCTTGCCTTACATCCACCAGGATCCCATATGGGCGCCAGCTCGTATCCTGGCTGCTCCACTTATCTTCCAGCTCGCTGCTTGTGGCCTGGAAAAGTAGTACAGAATGGCCCAAAGCCTTGGGACCCTGAACCCACTTGGGAGATTCAAAAGAAGCTCCAGTCTCCTGGCTTCAGCTCAGCTCAGCTCTGGTCATCGCAGTCATTTGGGGAGTGAACCAACAGACAAGAGAACTTTCTCTCTGCCTCTCCTTCTCCCTGTAAATCTGACTTTGCAATAAAAAGAAATAAATCTTTTTTAAAAATAAGAATCGATATCTGAAAAAAACAACTTTTGATCTGGAATATTCTATTTTTTACATTTTTAAGATTAATTTTATTTATTTGAAAGGCAGAGTGACAGAGAAAGAGAGAAATCTTTCTATTGGTTCACTTCCCAAATAGCCACATGACCGGGACTGGGAAGTCTGAAACCAGGAGCTCAGAACTTCATGTGGATATTCCACATGGGTGGCAGTGATCAAATTATTTGAACAATCTTCTACTGCTTTCTCAGGCACAACAGCAGAAACTGGATCGGAAGTGGAGCAGCTGGAACTCAAACTGGCATCTTGATATGGGATGCTGACTTCACAAGTGATGGCTGATACTGACCCCTATTTGTTGGTCTTTCCTTTTCTTACCATTATTATTTAAAAAGCAGAGCTACAAGAGAGACAGAGACACAGAGAGATATCTTCCATCTACCAGTTCACACCCAAATGGCTACAACAGCCAACAACTGGCCAGGCCAACATCAGGAGCCAGGATCTTTATCCAGGTCTCCCACATGGTTTTAGAGGCTCAAACACTTGAACTATCTTTGCTCATTTCCTAGGAACATTGACAATAAGCTGGATTGTCAGTGGAGCAGCAAAAACTCGGACCAGTGACTATATGGGATGCTGGCACTGCAGGTAGCAGTTTTACCCACTGTGTTACAATTCCAGCCTCTGTTTTCCACTTATAATTTTTTCTGTTGTTGTTCATTTGAGAAAGAAAGAGACAGGGAGATATAACTCTTGTACTGGTTTACTTTCCAGCACAGGGTGAAAGAAGCTTGGAACTTATCCAAGTCTCCCACATGAGTGGCAAGAACCCAACTACTTGAGCCACTACTGCTGCTTCCCAATGCCCACCTTGGCAGATCCTGGAATCAGGAGCTGGATCTGATACTGCACAGAAATATCCCAACCACTAAGTTAAATAGTCACTCTCAGAATTACACACACACACACTTATCTTCAAGAGGTTACTGGGATTATAAATATAATGTGGTCCAATTTAATCCAATTTTGGGTCCTTACATGTAAAAACACACATCTTTGTTTTGAGTTTCACAAGGGATGTGAAGAGCTCATGGACTCACTGTCTCCCTGCATGACCCATCCTCATCCTTACATTTTACCCTTTACCGCCCTGACTCCTCTATTGTCCCTAGCTCTCAAAGCTCTTTGTAGTGATGACAAGCAATTACCAAAAACAAAGGCTTCCATCTCCAGTATAAAAACAACAGAATACACAGATTCAATCAAAGAGAAACTTGAAAAAAAAGAATGGCAAAATGAAGCCCCCTTGTGGACACAGGCATATTGTTATAGACTGAAGAGGATTTGGTTCCTCAAAATCATGCATTCAACCTTGAGAGTGATAGGTTAACAGTTAATGGATTGATGCCACCGGTCGATGGGTTAGGGTGGAGGTTTGATCTAATTATGTCATCTGAAGATGGATGGGAAGTGAATGGATTGGATTAGGTTGCTGGGCTGGGGGCTCCATGATCTAATCATGGTGGTTCCCTGATTTACCATGGGATCACTCCTCCATGCACACTCTGCCAGTGCCAGCCCCCAGCAGATGCTAAACTACTGATGCTGCCCAATCTTCAACTGTGACTCTTCCAAAAGGTTCCTCTTATGTCTTCTAGTTTAAAGTAACAAAATCTCATGAATACATCAGTATGATAGAAATCACTCAGCATGCTTGGAAACAAATGTACTCAGTGGCATATATTTCATAAAATACAAAGAAATCACCCAGGATGGTCTAACTTAATTCCTAAATCCAGTTTGTGAGAATACAAATGATCTCCCCTACCACTGATTAACCTTAGGTATCAGGTGTGCATATCATGGCTTAAGAAACATACACACAATTAAAACAGGGCAGGGAAGTTAACATTCAGGCTGCTGGCTTTGAATGCCCATGCAGAGTCTAAGAAGCCACTAAGGGCTGCATCCCTCACACTCCCACCTTTCTTCCATGTAGATTGCAAAGAGACACTATTGTTGCTTTCTCCTGGCCCTGATGACAAGTTCTGTAGTGGTCATGAATGACATTTCATACCCAGAGTGCCAGTTCAGTAGTCCTGGCTGCTCTGCTTCTGCTCCAGCTTCCTGTTAATGGACGTGGGAAGGCAGCAAAATAATGGCCCAGGGACTTTGGCTTCTGTTACCATGTGGGAGACCCAGATGGAATAGTGGTTGCTAATTTTGGCCTGACCCAAACCTAACTATTGTAGCTATTTGAGAGTGAACCAGAGGATGAAGGAATTCATTTCTCTCTCTCTCTCTCTCTCTCTGGCATTCTACCTTTCAAATACATAAATATTAAAAATCAGAAAAAGCAGAAAAAGAGTCAATGTGCAATAGTGTTCAAAAATACTAAAGGTAATCAATCTATGAGAACACCCTGGGATATAACTAATATACAGTTTTTCAGAAAGTTTGTCCACTTGTCACTGTTATTACAGTAGAAAAGATAAAGACATTACAATCTAATAATAAAAAAGGGGCAGAAAGTACCAGCAGAGCTGATTTATCATAAACAACCTACACAACCTTCAGAATTAACAAGACCAATTTTTGCCTTTTTGGCCCTTTTTCATTAAGTCCAAATGAGGATGAGACTAATAATAGACATCAAGATTGAATCATAAACTTACAGTGCACAGGATTCCATTATTTTGAAATCCTTAAAGCAGTTCCATTCACATTATACTGTATATAATAGGAAAAAAAAATTTTTGACTACATGACTTCATCTGCCTCCTCTTTTCCTGGAATATTTACATTTTTGTAACTTGCTATTTTTTTCCTCCATCATCACAATTCTGTGCCACAAACACAGTGCATAAAAGGGATCATACAGGTCTTCGGGCAATGTTCTTGATCTTTCTATCCCAGTCCCCTTTCCTGCTGAAAGGAACAATGCCATTGGGCAGGATCATGGGCAGGCAAGGCTCTGATGATGAGCAGCTGCAGGATGAGCTTCCAAACCAGTCACAGTCACATGACTCTGCTGAAAACACAGAGATCCCTCCTAGATCAATGCATGCTGCCAAAGGACCTTCATGGGGTTGTGAGCGGCTGTGTTGTAACTCTATAATACTGATGTGGGGGAATAGGCAGGAAGATTAGGTAGGAAGAGTTGAGCTGGAAAACGTCCCGCAATTATTGTGTATCCCTGAACTGTAACTCAACCCTTTTCTTGTCAATCCAGCATGTTGGTTTTCCCATGATGCACTTGTATCTCATGCAGGAGTTACTGTGATGGTCACATGGAAGTCAAGTTCCACATGGAGGCGCCATGGAACTCCCAGACAGCTCATACACACTGAACTCCACTGTATTTACGTGTTCAGTGAAGGCACCACCTGCTACCTCCCAAAGATGTTGGAAGCTTGTGGACCTGCCCCTTATGTCCTTGCTTAAAGCTTTTCCCACTCTCCCGACATGCAACTTTCAGACCCACAGGTATCTCTCCATATGGGGTTTTCTACATTCCCAGGGATGTACACTCACTCTTTTTGAAATAAATGCTGCTCTCACTGTGTACTGCATTGGTGGCTTGATTTTGAAGGCCTTCTCTCCGAGGCAGGCAAGAACTTGGAATAAAAATGGAGGCACTTACGTCCACACCTGTGACCTGCGGGAAAGAACTTTCAACTTAAAAACTCCTGATACTGACTCAGCCTATGACAGCATAAACTTCTCTGAAACAGGAGCAGCAATGGAAAACCTAAGTGGCTTGTTCCCATAAATGTGTCTAGCACAATGACCCACAGTGTTTTGATTAATGCCCAAAGTAAGGTATGCATTTTACATAGAATCCCAGTATACCAATGTTATATGTGTTGAAAATCCAACAAATTTGTAACTGAAGCAAAAGTTATACTTGAACCATACCTTATTATTCACAGTACTTTCTTTTACTCCCTTTTAAATTCTATTTGTCTTTAAAGCATTGGTCTTGACCAGCAGGTTGCAAACTGCAGTTTTAAAACACAGTTCCAGATCATTCCCACTGTGGGAAACAATGTGGATGATGGGCTCAGGCTACCTGGGCTCACATCCTATTTTTCTTTCATTGTCTACTTGATCTTGCTCTAGTGAATTAACTTTTCTATGCCCCAAGCTTATTACAATTTTCATTTCAAGGAAGAGAATTAAATGAGAAACCATGCAATCATTTATGGGGTACTTTAAAACTGAGCCTGACTCATAGCAGGTGCTCAACAAATGCTGGCTGCTTCCCTAGGAGTATTATTGGAAAGTCAATGGAACAAAATACCCGATGCTGGGAGGTTCTTATGCCCAGAAATCAATTCTCACCATGGAACCCAATATCCATCACTCTCCTCCTTTCATCTGCTGAAGCCAATCAGAGCTTTCAGGCCGCTAGCTACATCACCCTCACTCACTTCACTGTTGATTATTTGTTCTTGGCAATACTCCTTCAATATTTATTTGAATGAATCACTGAGTCACCTCATCACCCCTCAATCTAATCTTTATTCAGAAAAGAGTTAACAGTGCTGGCTTAAGACTGCCTGTCTTAGAAAGGCCTGCTCACAAGGCTGGCCCTCAGCAAGAACATAACTGTGAGGCAGCTTTTACACATACTTAGAACCTGCCTAAATGATAAGGGAGGTTTGCTGTGTCTAATCTATTGGTACAAACAAGATGGTTTACACTGGGTATCTGCTTTCCTTATGGGAGTCTGAGATTTTGCACCTGCCAGAGTGAGGGAGCCTGTGTTGCCAATCCCCAAGAAAAATCCAGAGCACTCGTTGCCTAATGAGTTGCCCTGGCATACATCACTTTGCATGTGTTGTCACAACTCGTTGCTGGAGGAATTAACGGTGTCCTATGTGACTTCATTGAGAAAGAACTCTTAGAGCCTGACCTCGTTTCCTCTGGACCTTATCCCATGAGCCTTTTTCCTTTGCTGCTTTCGTTTCACTTCTTTGCCACAGTACATCTTAGCCATGGCTGTGCTGAGTCTTAGGAGTCCTTGAAAACTGTGAAGGTCGTGGCAACCCCTGATAATAAGACTCCTTGTAGATGACCCTTCCATGGAGAAACTTTCCACCATCACTTCCTCTGCAGTATCAGCAGTCTCTAATGTTAATCATTCTCTATCCTCTGATGACCTTTGCAGAAAAGCACAGCAAGTCATCGCTCTGCCTATTGGGTCATTGTAAAGCTCTCCCTTCCAAGCCTAATCCTCATGAGGCATTTAGCTACTCGATACTGATGAAGTGCTATAATGTGCTAGACACTCTGCCAGGCATAGAAGACCACCCAGGGAAAAGAGAAATAACTGCCCCCCCTTCTGAGAGGAGCTTGCATTTCTGGGAGGAAGCACACAAAAGATTCTCTGATTTCTTTACTATCAAGGAGACAAAAAAAGATGGGAGAGGACTGGACAGTACTATTTCTTGTGGGCGTGGTCAATGAGAACATCACATTTAGAAAGCAAGGTAGCCATAGTCCAGTAGACTTCCCACAGGAGCCGTCTTCACACACATGCTCACTCAAAGCTAATCCTCTAAGTAATTCTGTCCCATATGACTGGAAATCAATAAATCCTTGGAGGCATCAGTCATACTGATCATCATTTGAGCAAAGGTTAAAATAATAATAATAATAATAATAATAATAATAATAATAATAATAGGCTGAGCAAATGAGCCTAAACACCCTGGCATGAAAAGCTTCGCATTTGACTATTGCATAGTGACCATTGCCTAAAAAAGAAGAAAGAGATTCTGGGATTCCTGCCCTTTCAAAATACCAAGTTCTACCAAAATTATTTGTATGTCTTTACATAATTAGTTGGCATGTGTCACACCAGTATCTACTCAGCCTCAGTGTTTAGACAGACTGATTTGAAAGCCAAAACTACGCATGCTTCTCCAACAAAAGAACACAAATAGTTCACTCTTTAAAAAAAATTTCAGCTCGTCTAGACTGGACTAAATCTATCCAAGACAAAACACAGCTCTACGGCCTTTCTGTTCAAGTCCAGCTTCAACCAGGGAGGAAAAAGCCAGTTCCATAAGCCATAAACCATGAGGCATTAGAACAGGGAGGGACTGATAGACAGCCAAATAAAACAACTCCCCTCCTGATGGTTTTGGTGTTAAGAAGCATGAAGCCCAGATTAACTCTGCTGAAGGTCATGGGGGAAGCCTGCAAGTCTCAAACTCTGCTTTCCTCATTTTAACCCAAAGCCTTCAAGTAGACAAAGTGATTACCAGATAAACAGATGAATAAGCCAAAAAAGAACCAGTATCAAGTGACACACCCACCCATCAAAACTGGACCATTGTCCCTTCCCGGCCTATATCCAGACTCTGTAGGGATTGAGGTAGGGGGACAGGAAATGGCTATTGCCCCAGCTACTCTTGCCTTTTATCTTGAAGGAAAACACTTACATCAAGGCTGGGAGAAGGCAGTCAGGGCGGACCACCAAAGCAATGCCACAGTGTCTGAAGGAGATTGTAGAACCTTAGATTTAAGAGAGGCCAGACAGCTGACACTATATGCACCATCCACAGCACGCACATCTCATGTGAGCGCCAGTTCAATTACTACTTGCTCCATTTCCCAGCCAGTTCTCTGCTAACGGCCTGGGATAGCAGCAGAAAATATCCCAAGTGCTTAGACCCCTTCTATCCATGTGAGAGTCCCAAATGAAGCTCCTAGCTCCCGGCTTCAGGCTGGTCCCAAACCCAGCCATTGTGGCCACTTGGGAAGTAAATCAACAAATGGAAGATCTCCCCATCTCTCCTTCTTCTTTCTCTCTCTGTTACTCTGCCTTTCATAAAAATAAACAAATCTTCAAAAGAGAGATAAAGCAGAGAGATACAGTCTAGGATATGTTTTTTGTTTCTTTTTCACATTACAATATTTTCTGGACATCCTAAGCTGATAGATCCATTTAATATAGCAAAGTGGTTATTAACTTGATGCCGCCTCTTGCCATTGTGGGCAGCTCAGAACTGAAAGCCAAACCCCAAATGAGGCTTTGATTCCTTTCGTTAAGGAGTCCTAACATGACTGCCTTCCTCTTGCCTTCTGCTTTCCTTGGTCAATTCCAGTTCTTGTCCCATACCTTCATACATTTTGACCTCCTGATTCTCTTCCCTGGATCTTTCTCAGCCTGCAATTCTGCAGCACATCGCAAAATGCCCAAACCTTCTCTTGAGGCTCATTCATAAGCCCACGTGCTAAAACAACCAACTTTGACTGGCTCCCATGAGAACTACTCCAAGGCCCAATGCCATGCATAGTGGTCTAAGCCTCCACTTGTGGCACGAGCATCTATATTGGCATTGGCCGAAGTCCTGGTGCTCCATTTCCAATCAAGTTCCCTGCTAATGTGCCTGGCAAAGCAGTGGAAGATGATCCAAGTGCTTGGGCCTTTGCACCTATGTGGGAAACCCAGATGAAACTCCTGGCTCCTAGCTTCAGCCTTGATCAACCTGTTCATTGTGATCATTTGGAGAGTGAGCCAACAGATGGACAACCTATCTCTCTCTCTCCCGTTGGCTTTTCAAATAAATAAATCTTTTAAAATGTATTAAACTTTTATAGCTGTGTTTAATAAGACTCAACAGTGAAAAATCTTCACTAGCCAACAGGTCACTTTGTAAAATGAGCTCAGAGGGCATTGCTCCAACAGGAGTACCTGTGGGGAGCAGGGGGCATTGCAGGAGGGAACACAGGTCAAAGAGTCCAAGTCTGAGCAGCTGGTGGTGAACACACCAGCTCTGGGTCCATTCATTAACTTTGCATACATAACAAAGTACTCAGGACAAGCTACTTGTGAAGGATAGAGAAATTGGTTAGACTCATGGTTTGGGGGACTGAAAGTATACACAGAAGAAAGATCACTTGGTAAGTGGGAAGACAGAGAGAGCCTGGATGGGGCCAAAGGTTTCATATAACAATGCTTGCTCAAGAATCGCCTCCTTTAAAAAAAGAAGATTTGTTTGTTTTATTTGGAAAAGCAGATTTACAGAGAGAAGAAGATAGAGACAAAGATCCTCCATCCACTGGTTCACTTACCAAGTGGCCACAATGGCTGGAGCTGAATCATCCTTAAGCCAGGAGCTTGGAGCTTAGTCTGGATCTCCCACACAGATGCAAGGGTCCTTGACTGCTTTCCCAGGCCAGAGGTAGGGAGCTGGATGGGAAGTGGAGCAGTCAGGACATGAACCAGCACACATATGTGATCCTGGCACGTGCAGGGTGAGAATTTAGCCACCAGGCCCAATAATCACCTGCTAAGGGCACACTGCCAGGGACCCAAGGACTTCCCAACATCCCAACCTCGTAAAGGTTCCATCACCCTCAACACTGCAGTGCCAGCATCCTGTATGGGTGCCAGTTCATGTCCCAGCTTCTTTAATTCCTATCTAGATCCCTGATAGTCACGTTGGAAAACAGCAGAGAATGCCCCAAGGGCTTGGGCCCCTATACTTAGGTGCAGTCCTGGAGGAAGCTCCTGGCTTTGGATCAGCCCAACTTTTACTATTACTGTCACTAGAGAGTGAACCAACAGATGGAGTATCTCTCTGCGACTTTCCCTTTCTCTGTGGCTCTACCATCCGATTAAAAAAAAAATCCTTCAATTAAAAAGATATTTAAAAGGAGACATAAAAAATACCCTTCAAGATCTATTGAGTGGGGGAAGGCTTTTGGAATAGCCATTAAAAAGCTATTTTTAATAACTACGTTCCATTTCAGAGTACTTGGTTTGAGTCCCAGCTACCCCACCTCTGATCTGGCTTCCTACTAATGCACCCCTAGGGAGGCAGCAGATAATAACTCAAATACTTGGGTCCATGCCACCCATGTGAAACACTCAGGTTGAATTCTGGGCTACTGGCTTTGGTCTAGTCTAACCCTGGTTGTTGTGGGCATTTGGGAGATGAATCACAGGATGGAAGAGCTCTCTGTCTCTCTCTCTGCCTTTCAAGAAAATGTAGATACGTGAAGAAAGAGAAAGAAAGAAAGAAAGAAAGAAAGAAAGAAAGAAAGAAAGAAAGAAAGAAAGAAAGAAAGAAAGGAAGGAAGGAAGGAAGGAAGGAAGGAAGGAAGGAAGGGAGGAAGGAAGGAAGAAAGAAGGAAAGAAAGAAAGAAAGAAAGAAAAAGAAACTTCTGGGTTAGAAAAACACCAAAATGTTAGCTTTAACCATCATTTTGTTCGTTAAAATGGTTTGCTGTCAAATTCCTCCTCCTACCTCTCCCCCTCCCCCCGACACACACAAAACTTGAGGACAAAATCTGGGTTGAAAAATAGTCAAAACAGACATGAAGAGGCCCCATGGTCTACCAGTTACAGTAGCTTAGGCCCTCATCTAAGGCTTTAATTCCCTCTTCTACAATACAAGATTCAGGATATAATTTGATCCTGTTTTAAATTTTGATATTACATACAAAAAATCATGTTTGTATGCACACCTACTTGTAGGCATATATATGTAAGCCTACAGACCACAAAAAAATGCAATACATAAAGTGGATTTTAAATCAGTTGATGAACACTAATTGTTTATGAGACAACATTGCCAATGCTCAGGAAAAACTGGTATGAGGTAGTTAACCATTAAATTCAGCCAAGGAGTCAATCAGAAACTATTTCTTAGATTCCTTATTTATTAGTCATGATTATAATGAACCTCAGAGATTGGGGGAGGCAATTTTTTAATTGGAAAGGCAGATTTACATAGAGGAGATACAGAAAGAAAGATCCTCCATCCACTGGGTCACTCCCCAAGTAGCTGCAATGGTCAGAGCTGAGCTGATCTGAAGCCAGGAGACAGGAGCTTATTCTAGATTTCCCTTGGGGGTGCTGGCTTTGGGCCATTCTCCACTGCTTTCCCAGGCCACAAACAGGGAGCTAGATGGTAAGTGGAGCAACTGCAATATAAGCTGGCACCCATATGGGATCCCAGTGCATTCAAGGTAAGCTGGCACCCATATGGGATCGCGGTGCATTCAAGGTAAAGATTTAGCCACTAGGCTATCACACTGGGCCCAGCATATGTTACTCATCCCTTCAACAACCATTTCCTATTTTTCTGGTGTCAAGCACTACTGGAGCTGTGAGAAGACATCAGGCTTCCAGCCACCATTCTACCCTGAGTCTGTCACTTGGCTGTCATACAACTCCTTCATTTCCCCAATGAGAAAGTGGCAGCATATAGCTTAGCGGCCTGGAGCCCTTAGGACAGTGCCTGGCTGGCATAAAGTATTACATCCCTCGAGCACTTCCTAGGGATTATTACAGTTCTTCTCCAAGCCAGCCTAGTAGATTCACTCTCAAGTCCTCAGAAACACACACACACACACACACACACAACACACGAATACGTAAGTCAAAATTTGTAAAATCTACACCATGACATCTTTAGGCACCAACAGGCATGAAAGCTGCATGGCAGAGAGGGTACCCTCCGAGCCAGGAATTTCCCTGCATGAAATCACCTTTGTGGTGGCAGCAGAAACCTCAATTGTTCAAATACTATTTCTAAAACCAAATGTCTGTGAAATGACATAATTCAGACTCTTCCATTGAAATAATATCCAATAAAATTCAGACTCCATTTGTTCACTTAGAGTTTTCAAGTTTTCACGTGGCTGGTTGCTTATGTTGGGCATTTCAAACTGTCAGACTCTAAAATTTCTACCCAATGGTTGGATTTCCTTTTTGGGCAATTCAACCAATTTAGACTGAAATTTCTATGTAAGATTTGAACTTCTCCTCTTTTAAGACACACACACACACACGGGCAACTATTAAATTCTAGCAGATGTCTCTTTTCTCCCCTTCAGAATACAATAGATTTTTTTTTCTTTTTGGAACTCTTAAGGGATGTTATCCATAGCTAACACAGATCTCCTATGGAAAGACAATCATGAAATATGGTGGAATCAAATTTCTGTTTCCTAGCAGATCCCTTTCCCTGTAAGAATCCGTATGCGAATGTTTATTTTCTATCCCAGTTACAGTTTATCTTTTTCATTTTAATTCTAAAGCAATTGTTCAATAAGTTAGGGATTCCCTTTGGACCTGTCCTAACCACAAATTTGATCAGAATATCTCTCACATCTTTCAGATTCTGACAGGAATCCTAATGACATTGGGAACCAAATCAGAGATCAGGGAAGTTTACAAAAATTGGCAGGGAACTCAGCTTCAGTAATGACCCAAATGTACAATGGCAGAGAACTTGCAAACCCTAAAAGCAGTCGCTGAACTTCTAAAAAAAAAAAGTCTCTGGGGTTGTGTTTGTTTTCATAAAATACAGCCAAACATTCTAACAGTTCAACTTCGCCCATTCCTGTGGCGCACTTCCTCTGAGCAAAGCCTTTTGATCTCTCAGAGGTGTTTCTGACCAGAGTTGAAAAGTTCAGGAGGGGTCTCAGGGGAGAGCTGTGGCCACTCCACACAGGTGTTCTAACAGATTCTTTCGGAGTTCCAAGGACAGAAGGAGTCCTGGCCATAGGCCTGGACACGTGTTCTTGGAACATGCTACATTAAGCTGTTTGGAAATAGGGAAGATGGTGTTGATCGGAGTACAGAGACAGTTCTAACTGCATAGTTTGGGACTGAGACGTTCAGCAACAGTTGCCTCTGGAGAATTCTTCCTAAAGAAATACATTTTTCCTCACTGGAGTGGTACTTTCCCAAATCACTGACCCTTAACGGCGTGCATCTGAAGGACCAGACAGAGTACGGGGAGGGTCTGCCTATTCCTACACTTCTAAAACTACAAAAAGATCTGCTTAGCTAACACGCAAGAATCCAACAAACTTTGAGAAAAGCTTGCTAGGTTAGAAAGCATTTGGTCACTGTCTCCAATAGTGTTTGGGGGCATTTGCTGTTGCCCTACTCTAATCACTCCCTCTAATTCCCCACTGCTCCCTATCTTAACTCCTTTCCCTGTGACAAAGGTGAAGAAGTCCTCCCTTACCTGACTTAACTTCCTCTGCTCCTCTCCCAGCCACGTGGGAGCACCTCCCCACAGTCCAATGTGCTGCTGCTCCGACACACCAGGCGTGCTCCCCAGGTGGAGCTGCTGTCTTGCCCCTTCCCCTGCTGGATGCTCTTTCCCATCTGGACTCCATCCATCATTCATCCATCACCTCCGACAGGTGTCTGCTCACCTTCCTGGGAGCCTTTCCGACCTCTCTATTACACAACTCCCATGAACACACACACAAGCCCTAACACTTCCTGCATCTTTTTATTTTTCTCCATAGCACTATTCTTCCTTCAACATGCCACTTATTTCGCACATTTCTGTTACTTGCTGCCCTTCTCACACACCACCACCACAAAAGCTCCAAAGCGAAGAGATGATTTCTGGTTTAGTTCACTCTCTTATTTCCTCTGCCAAGACGGGCATTCGTCACACATTACACATTCTCCAAAACTATTGCTAAAGGGATGAAGAGTAAGTGTGACCAGGGATTTGCTTCTCCAAGTCGCTCAAGACTACGGCCTTTAAATTCTAGGGCTCAGTGTTACTATCAGTGAAAATGGCAATGTACCCAAACCTGGAGACCTCAGGAGTCACAGAGAAGGAGGCTCTGGGGGGTCGTCATCTGGGGGATATGGAACAATGCCGTTGACTCTTGGCTAAATCTATCATATCTGACTAACTCTATCATATGGATGTCATACTTACCCTGCCATGAGCTGGCTACGTCTATCCTATGGATGCCACAGGGCACAAGGATATCTCAGAACACAGATTTCAATCAGCCATATACAGCTCTTACAATAACCAAATTGACTAAGACCAAAGTGAAATGTTGAGGACACAGGAACACAATTTAGTACTGAAGCTCTCACCCAGCGTGCAAGTGTAAACCTACCCAACTTATACCAAAGTAGGTGATTACTTTGGGTAGTCTGATCAACCTTTGCATAAAAAGCCTTGGTTGAGAGATTGCCCACATGGGGTCACTAAAGGATTGCATTTCCTACGGCCAGGTTTGAGACGTGTTGATGCCTGAAGGACATTCCTAATCTCAAGCATTCTGTTTCTCCTCCATTCCCTAATGTCCTCGGGTTATGTCCAGCCTCATGACAGGTCAGCCAGGATACCTCTCTGAGGATACAGTGAGGATGCCTCCACAGCATAGCTCCAAGCTCCTACGCCCTTAGCCATGCTGTTGCCCTTGTTGGCAATGCTTTTTTCTGTTTTTTCCTCCTGGCATCTCTCTGTTCTTTCTCTCCCCTCAAAGTCTGGCTTAAATATTACTCACCCTAGGAAGGCTGCCCTCTGCTCTTTAATCACAATCACATACATCCGTGTCCATCCAGGACACCACTGTGGAGATGCCATCTGAGAAACAGGATTGTGTCTTATATTAAAGCTGGTGATCCTGCTCCCTCCACAGTATTTCTTGAGGGTAAGAAAAGTCAACTTACCATGTTAACTCCATCCAGGAACTCCAAGACTATTTTTATAATACTTATTTTTAATAAGTTGGTTCAAATCAGTGGATGCACTGAAATTCTGAGAAACAAAATGAGGCAGGCCCAGTGCAATAACCTAGTAGCTAAATCCACACCTTGGTATCCACTGGGATCCCATATGCGCAATGGTTCATGTCCCGCCTGCTCCTCTCCCCATCCAGCTCCCTGCTTGTGGCCTGGGAAAGCAGTGGAGGATGGTCCAAAGCCTTGGGTCTCTGCTCTCGCGTGAAAGACCTAGAAGAAGCTTCTGGCTCCTGGCTTCAGATCAGCTCAGCTCCAGCACTGTGGTCACTTGGGGAGTGAACAAGTGGATGGAGGATCTTTCTTTCTGTATCTCTTTCTCTCTGTAAATGTGTGTGTGTGTGTGTGTGTGTGTGTGTGTGTGTGTGTGTGTGAAATGATGCAGGCTGCGTGTGTGTCCTTAACTAACTAGGCAAAGACACTGTAAAGATGACCAGTGGTGCTTAATGGTTTCCAGCCTGAGGCGTGTGTACTCATAGGGCTTATGAAAGAAGGCATTAGAATCTGTATGCTACTTTTCAAAAAAAAAAAAAAAGAGTGTTCTTTTATTCAAAAGAAAGCAGTCTGATGAGCATAGCATCCTAACTCAGGGCAAAGCAATCTGCCAGCATTTCAGAGTTAACATTGTGCCAACTGGACACCCAATCTGGCAGGTGCTCAGCTCCCTGGCTATAGGAACTAGACATTCTTGGCTGCTAAAATCCCCATGCTTAGCGCAGGAAATGGCACAAAGTTTGCTGGTATCTTTAAGTTGAACAAGGAAACAAATGAAAAAAAAATTTAATAAATAAAATGAACATAAAGTGGGTTAAGGATCTGGGCGCTAGGCTAAGAGGGGTACTGATGATACAGCACTCATCCAGAAGTTAGTAGCCAAAATATTGGCGGAAACCCACGGCCTTTAAACAGATGGACTAGGGAAATTTAATCTGAAGAAGATTAAGAACCCAGGATCTTCCATAGCCTTTCCTTCCAAATTTTTAAAGGTAATATTTTAATGGAATGTTTAAATATATTTTATTTTTAAATGAAAGGTATGATTTGTTCTGTGGGTTAGCACAGCCAGATCTAGGAGAAGTTTCTAAGTGGCAGATGCCAGCTCAGTCTAAGAAAGATTTCTAACTGTCAGTGTTCTAACCATCAGTGCTCTTACACCACAAGTGCTCGTCTCTAAAAAAGTCAGGTTCCCCACCACCGAAGACGCCCAAGCACTAGTTGGCCAAGCTCTCTGTATGGGTACTATAGCATAAAGCATCTGACAAATCATTCAACTACACACTTTCCAGGTCCACCACTTCCCCAAACCCTTAAGCCTAAATCCTAAGGAGCTAGCTTTTCTTTCTCTTATCTAAAATACCCCCCGCTACATTCATTGAACATGATTACCTGCTTCTTGGTAAATTTCCTTAGCTTTACTCTTCGTAATTTAGAATTTTCAAAATAACCATGTTTTGGTGGTTCCAGTAGAACAAATTTACAGTCAAGTCCCTCAAAATATTTGTTCAGAATGTTGAGGTCATCTTGCAGAAGTGCTTTGGAACTGCCTTCCCAAACGGTGAAGTTCTGCACCTCCAGGGGAAGCCACTTTGGGACAATATCCACCAGGAATTCCACCGCACTCACAGCTTGGGAAGCAGCTGTCACATCCAGGGAAAAGCAATGTCGTTGTTGGCCAGGCACTGACTGTACATAAAGGATGTGGCCAGCATCGATATCCTGCTGTGTGGAAACCGAAGGGGACCTCTCTTCTGCACAGGAACTGCCTGCCTCAGGGATGAACCTATGGAGGAAGCAAGCCATGCACCGGTGGGGTTCTCACGATGAACACTGCTTCTGAAGGAAAGCTGTCTCCATTTCCAGCCTTCAGTCCATGCACATAACACAGAGACACAAAAAGAGAAACATATTCATAAATGTAAGAGCCATTACTGTAGACGAACCTAGTTGTTTCCTAGTAATGTTCACAAGTGACTTAGGGACTGATGGGCAGTTAAGGTTGTAGTCTCTTCTGGTGTCCATTCCAGGATTGTCAACACAGAGAAAAATAATAGTCAACAACATTGGAGTAACTTCTAAGGCATGAACCAGGCATAATTCAGAGCAGCAAAATATCCAACACTCAGAAAATAGAAGTGAAAGAAATTAAATGGTAAAAGGAAAAGAAAAGATAGTAGAAGAAGCAGCATTAGGATTATTAAAAAGGCGAATTCTCAGAGAAGGGTTTTTTCCTCTTCAATTTCAACTAGCTCAGCATTTTCCATACATACTTACTTTATGGATTCCACTTCATAGTCACTGAACCATACACGCCCCCTGGTGGTGAAAACTAAATTATAAACTCTAAGCTCTTGAAGCAACTGAAAAAAGCTGGTGGGCTCCATATTCCTCCAATCAGAACTCACTATTTAGTAAACACTCTCTGGTGAATTCCTTTCCAGTAGATTTTACTGGTTGCATTTAGTAAACAAGTAAAATTCTTTGAGGTCCTGATAGCGGATTCGGAACGGTCTGCATTTGTGGCCAGTTCTCAAAAATGAGAGGTTACACACACAATATCGTAGAGAATTACCTCTGCTAGTTCTAATTGCAGGGCGGTGACTGTCGGCAGGAACCCTGGGAAACCAGGCAGCTCAGGCTCATCTCTGGCATTCTATTCATTCTATCCATCAAGTTCAAGCAAAACCATAATCAGAACTCGGGAAGTAAACTGTATAGCACCATACCCTTTGCTGTTTCAGAAATCACTTTTTTGGTTTGTTAAATTATTCTGAATATTTATACCCTGCCTCATTACGTTATGAATGTAAACTCAAATGAAATACAGGCATTGTTGTTATGAGTATTAAATACAAGTAATGACCTCTTAATTTACCATAAGAGGTTGTTTCAAAAAATTCATAGAGGACAGAATTAAAAGATAACATATATTTTTCCATAAACATTCTGAAGACACCTTGCATATACCTCTCTTTCTCATTCCCATTTCCTACCACAACATAGGCACAACAACGTACAGCCACAAACGGCTTTATGTAAGATCGAGCATTTGCTTAAATTCCATTCACAACTGTAAGAAAACTGGTGGTGTCAAAATCATTATCTTCCCGATGGCATCTACATATGTATATTATAATTATAAAACATATAATATTACATATTATAAAATACTAATTTTATAATATAGAAAAGCTATTGAGAACCTATTTGTATGTATATTTTATATATAACGTATAAATGCCATCGAGAAGATCATGCTTTTATATAAATATATAAAAATAAACACATATATTTGAAGTAACTCTTGCCATCAACAGTGTAACGATATTCTCTCAATAGTTTTCAAAAAAGGACACCCCTAGCTTATCAGCACCTGACAGTTCTGGGAGACAGAGCACGTAGCACTCAGGACAAATACCCACCTGGAGTCGTCTTCTGCTCAACTTCACTGGTTTTCCTTCCTCAACTACAAGGGTCTTGCTGTGCAGATTCTGGGTGTGACACCACACTTGAACATGGACTCCCACTTCTAAATGTGCATCTTCAACTTGCACTTTCAGATTGAATACATCTGAATCACCACTGCTGTCATGCCTATACACCACATAGCTTTGTTTCAAGTCATGCTGGGAAAATGAATGGGACACAGAGTTGTTGACCAGGACTCTGCCATGCTTTGGAGGCCACACAAGGTGAAATTCAATCTTGAGATCCGTTCTGACATCCTGGTTGGTGATAACACTCAGGTTGGCTGCTGTGATCCTACCCTCGTGTCCTCTCTGCACACACAGCCCTGTGTTGTTGGCAATCATGACATAAGGCTTTGTTGCACTGACCTCGAGAAGGGACGAGATATGATGGACACCATTTGTCACAAAGAGCATGAAGCGGGCTGAGTCTGGCCCCTGATGTCTGAAGAGCATGTGTCCTTCCCTCAGGTCCTCTTGCCTGAACTGATAGAGTATCTGAGAGGGGTCACTGGCTCGCACCAAGTCCCCATTTGGGATGCCCTGTCGGGTGTAGAGCAGCTGATCATCATCAAAATTTAAGTCAGGGTCATGGTGACAGAGATCTGCCAGGGTCAAGAAGCACTGGCCATTCTGCACAACATGGAAAACTTTATCCACAACACGCACTGGCTTCTCATCATTCTTTAACTCAACAGAAATGGTGACTTGGATTTCTGTAGACAAAGACTCTGAGTCAAGATCCCAGACCGCTTTCTCTTGGTCTGGACCTTTACTGGATGCTACAATGAAGAATTCATCCCTCTGTGTCTCAGCGTCATCGTGAACATACATCAGCCATTCATCCATGATGTCTTGATCAGTGAACTCAGTGATGTTGTCGCTCACTCACAGAAAATCTGAAAAGCTAATTTGCTTCAACTTCCCATGTTGAGGACTCTTGGTGACTTTATATTAAAAGATCTGATGGTCAGAAGTTTGAACAAATAATTCCAATTTTGTAATGACTTTCTCTTCTCCTTCTTTTACACGTAATCCTCTGTTGGTTACAATGATGTCCACCATATCTGCTTTAAAGTTTATCCTGAAAGTATAATCTGTTGATTCTATGTGTTTTACAACCATCAAAAACCTAAATATGTCTTGTGAGTTTTCCTTTGGCATCTCCCAAGGTTGATAACTTAGCTTAGAGTCTGTATTATTTCTTTGGCTGAAGAGCGGGTTTGTTTTTAGAGCTTTATTGCCAAGTAGCAATTTCCCTTTTGTAGGTGGGGTTAGTAATTTAAAATGTAGTTCCCCCTCTGCTACTTCCACACCCTCTGTGGCAGTCTGCAAATGACCAGAATTCAACACTTGCTTATTTGTTTGACTGACCTCTAGAGGAATATTTTTCAGAAGCACAAACTTCAGCCACTGAATGGTGACAGGAAACACCAGCTCTTTGTTTTCAAGCTGCAGTTCTTTGGCTGTGTTATATTACCGGACCCGATTCTGATCAATGGCATGCTGAGAAAAGGTACGAACATGTTTTCATTCCCCACTTGACCCCTGCCTCTGAATCTGGCCAAACTGAGGTGGGTAATCTCATAGCGGGTCTGCATCTCAGGCGGTTGACCATTAACTGTCACAGACAAGTTGTTCTGGGTAATCAAGACAGTGCCACCCTATTGGACAACAACTACAGTTTTGTTGACCATTTCAAAGTCCCAAGGCACAGCCATCACCCGCAACACGACTGTATTGCTAACCAGCTCTCAAAACAACCCGAGAGTTCCGATGAACTCTGTACACACAGAAAATGTTGCCACCTCTTAAATCCTTCTGTGTAAAGCCATTAATGGCTTTCCCACAATCCCTGGCATTTTCTAAAAACCCAAAATCTGAATTCAAGTTGCCAAGAACCGAAAAACTAAGATTCAAAGAGTCTGTGTCAGGGTCTGACACCTGTATTATACGAGGGGTCATTCTTTTCTTACAATTTCCAAACAGGAGAAGCAAGTTGCCTTCCAGGAGCTTAAGGTATGGGGGATCATTTACTGGAATGACAGTAATATGAAACACATGTGAAGCATGATCTTGGAGATATAATGGCATTTCCTTCTTGCTTTAAGAGGAGACTGAAAATATGAAATAATTGGTAGATTCTTCTGAGCCATCATGGACATACCTAATTTTCCTTGCTGCAAATCTAACATAGTAAAAACCTGCTGAATTTTCTGTTCAGGTGAAACATCTAATTGAAGGAACACTTGAATAGGCATTTCCTCCATCTTAAAGAGTATTTGTGAATGAAGGACACCCAAATCCTTAAACTCCCCTTTCAACTTGATATGTTTTTGTTCCATTAAGGCTTGCCTGCCTTCCTGGACCTCCAAGTTATTCAAAACCAAGAAATGGCTTCTTTCATCTTGAAGGAAAGATTTGATGGTCACGGGGATGACAGTGGAAAGGGAAACTCCTGATTGTGGCAGTTTTTCTTTGTTGTTATAAAAGGCTCTATGCTATTTTTACACCCAGCCAAAATATCTTTGGAAACAAAAGCATCCCTTAATGCTGTCTTTTCTGAGTTGACTTCCAAGCCTCTTAAACACCCAATAGTCACTTTTCCCAACTGCAAGGAAAAGCAGTCCATGTGGTTTGCTGGTTTGAAATTTTAACTGCAACGATAATTCAGAGGAACTTTCTGGGATGTTGAGCTCCACATATAGCTTTCACCATAAAAAGAAGCTGGGGGGAAATAAGAAAGGGGTTTAAATTAGTATGTTTTAGTACACAATAGCTTCTGCTTCATATTACCCCCTTCAGAGACTGATCCAGCTGAAGAGAGCTGCCTTGCCCGAACTTCCCAGGTTGGCCCACCAATCCAGCATGAGTGTGTAAGGCTCAGAGTACTCATACCCCCATGAAGGTCAGCTCTGCAAGGTATTCCCCCTTTAAAACTCACAAGAGGCTCCCACAAAGAATGAATCACAGCTCAAATTTTCAATCTACCCAAGACTGCTATGAAAACCACAGGATCCCTGGGTTCTAGCATATCCTATCCCACCAAAGCTGCAGGCCAGAGTGTTAGAATGGCCTGATTAACACACATTGAAATCGTTTTGTGCACATTTTGCCTTTCTTTATGCTTTGTCATTTGCAAGCCCCAAGGTGAGGCACAGAGGTTCAGCTGGTTGTTGATAGGCCCTGGCATGAGTGTCGAGGACTGATATGCCCTTGGCACTCCTGACTGTCTTACCCATTTTGACTTTCTCCAGCCAGATCTGCTTGCAGGAGCAGCCCTCAACCATCCATGCAATGAATAATCAAGCTTCCCCACTCCAGGGTTGGACAACTTCCAGGTGAATTTTAAACAGCTCCCAAGAGAATGGAAGTCAGGTTTCCCATAGCTGTAATCTGCTCATTCATGTGGATCCTTGTGGAACCCTCTTCTCCATAGCCGGTCATAAAACCAAAACCATGTTGGGATTAGAAGGAGAGAGTGAGAATGACGTAGAAGCAGCCGGGCCAATGGCTTCGCATCCCAGACAGCTCAGTGTCCTAGGGCAAACTCTGGACACTGATGACATGCCTGCTGCATTGATGATAGTGCCTACCTCAGTCAGTTGTTCTGAGGATTGACTAAGATTTCTTGCCAAGCAGAGAGAGCCCATAATACATCAGTGATGGATTTATTCTAATGTAGATGAATCCCCTTCACTCATTTATACAATTCTTTCCTGTCTAGGTTGTAAGGACTGTCTCCACAGTTTTTGTTTTGTTTTGTTTTTCTTTAACTGAATTAAGGCAGGATTGAAGAGTAGCTCAGGCCCCTAGCAAGAATTCTTTTTTTTTTTTTTTAAGATTAATTTATTTTTATTGGAAAGGCAGATATACAGAGAGTGCAAGGTCTCAAGGCTTTAGACTATCCTCTACTGCTTCCCCAGGCCACACACAGGGAGCTGGATGAGAAGTGGAGCAGCCAGGACACAAACCAGTGCCCATATGGGATCCTGGGCATGCAAAGTAAGAATTTCGCCACTAGGCTATTGCGCCCTGTGGGCAAGAATTTGTAAAGCCTCTGGGCAGATAGAGTCCCACTGAGGCCTGGCTGTACTTGTCTTTCAGTTCTTTTGTGTCCTTTTCACTCTCCCTACCTCATAAAACACTTTGCAGGTTATCTGTCTCACCAATGAACAAGAAGTGAGGGATTGGGAGGGCAGTGGGGGGAGGGGTTGGGTGTAGTGTTCTAGTGCAGCTGGCTAAGCCAATGCTTGCAGTGCCAACATCCCATATCAAAGCATCAATTTCAGCTTCCTGTTAATGCACCTGGGAGGATAGTAAAGATGACCCAAATTCTTGGGGCTTCTGTACCTACATGGGAGAACCACGTGGAGTTTCTGGCTCCTGGCTTAATTCTAGCCCGGAACTAGCTGTTGCAGGCACTTGAAGGCTAAAGCAAAAGTTAGAATCAACATCTCTCTCTCTCTCTCTCTCTCTCTCTTTCTCTTTCTTTCTCTCTCTTTCTGTGTGTGTGTGTCCGTCCCTATAACCCTGCCTTTCAAATAAACCAATTTTAAAAACTTTTAAAATTTCATTTTAAAAAATCAACTGCCTGACAAGCACTGAACAGAGGAAACAGCCAAATAAAATTCCATTTTCCAGGTTCTGTATAAATCTATCATTCTTGGCCACATTGATTTTCCACCATTTTTGGCTGTTTCTTTAAAACTGAGGAGCTCACCTCACATCACCATAGAAGTTCCAGTTTTAGCATTCTAGTTCATTTCCAGCTAAATGGAAAGTATCTCCCTGAGGAATGTGAGCTAATAAGCAAAACTGGCCCCACGCTGAGCTGATTCTGTCCCATCAACATGCTAGAAGGGCAGCCTTGACAAAGCAGAAAGGCCAGTTCAGCGCCGGCTAATCCAGGCACACACAATTTTTCCTGGACGACTTGGGCATTCACATAAATCTGAAATCACAAGCCACACAAAATCCCCAGAGAGGCCTGTATTGTCACCCATGTCTCCCAAAGGGCCCTCTACTCAAATGTCATCGTTAGCTAAAAATACTGGCTTAATGACTTGAAGGATCTAATACAAGTTCTACGTCACATCACCAGTGAGTGACATGGATATGTGACCTTGACCAAGTCATTCAAGTGTCTCCGTTATTTCCTTCTCTGTGAAAATGAAGGTCATCATTGCTACTCCCATAGCCAGGCTGAGTCATTTAGCAGACCTATGAGAACAGGATGTTGAACTTGGTATCTGGCTCACAGTAAGAACGCACTGGGTACTGGAAGCCACTGGGCCCGGGGTTTCTCAGCCACCCTCTGAGTACTCCTTCCTAGGTTCACATTGCTGAAAATAAGACAGCTCTTATCTTTCCTCCAGGATGGAGGAGTGTTTTCTTTTCTTTCCATGGTCTTA
Organism: Ochotona princeps; assembly: GCF_030435755.1. Taxonomy (NCBI): domain Eukaryota; kingdom Metazoa; phylum Chordata; class Mammalia; order Lagomorpha; family Ochotonidae; genus Ochotona; species Ochotona princeps. The sequence continues at coordinate 12,857,283 of NC_080854.1, read as the reverse complement.
ACCATGTATACCACTCGAGACTGCTCATGTTATCATAGAAATGAACATCATCCTTCAGCTGCCCACAGGAGTGCTGTATTTTGGAGAACTGAAGAATCCCGGGCCAGGTGCATAGTTCTGGTCCTGGATGTGAAAAACAAAAATCAAATTCTGTGCCAGCCTCAGTTTCTTACCCACAGTTTGAAAGGGTGATTAAGTGATCAATAAACTCCCTTCAGGTCCAACGTCTTACAGGCCTAAGTCATTATCAGTGTTATCTAGACAGCACCACCATTTACACAGAGCTCTTGTAACCGACACACAGAGAAGCATGAGATGTTTAAATTTCTTTACATAAACCAAGATAATGGTTGCTTATAGACCTGGAGCTTTTAATTTTAGGAAAGTTGCTAAAATTGTCTAAAAGAGAAAACTGGAACATTTCTCCCTGTAGAACATCATTTGCTGTTGCTGTTCTTTATATTAGTTCTAAGTTATCAAGTAAATGCTTTCAGGATTAAGTGTGATTTCCAGGCAATTTCCATGGCAGTGAAGCTGAGTCTAGAGTAACAAGAAATTAAGATGCCCGGTTGTATTTATTCACTGTCTATATACATTGTATATGGTGATTCTAAGGATATTTCTTATTTTTAAAGGTTTATTTATTTATTTCAAAGTCATAATTACAGAGGAAATGGGAGGCTTCCATCTACTGGTTTATTTTTCCAAATGCTTGCAACAGCCAGGGCTGGACCAAGGCAGAGCTAGAAGCCAGGAGCCAGGAGCTTTACTTAGGTTTCCCACACATGAGCGCAGGGCCCCAAGCATTTGGGCCATCTTCCACTGCTATCCCAGGAGCATCAGCAAGGAAATAGATCAAAAGTGGAGCATCCAGGATTTGAACTGGCACCCATTAGGAATGGCAGTGGTACAGGAAGCAGATTGTCCCACAGTGCCCACCACAGCTCTGGTTCCAGGGTGCTGCTTTATAGTGTCTGTTCAGAAATTCATCCACATGAGCATTGCACCCTCATTTTATCATTTTGATTGGGGCTCTTCTGCTCCATCCAATCCATAAGAACAGTTTTCTTGGCCTAAACACTCCTCTCTCTGGAACTGAGGCATAGAGAGGAGAGAAAAATATGGAGACACACATTCATGCAGCAAAGATTCACTGGACTCTTTCAAATGCAAAAGAGATGTCATCAGGTATGGAGAGATCAACTACAGCTGATGCTTTCAAGGAAGTACAATATAAAGAGGAGTATCGGACTTGCAGAGGGGTGATCTTTATGAAGGATAATTGTTAACTGGGTCAAACATCCAGGCCCCAAACTCTCCTGTTTAGAAGTGTCCACCCATAAACCATTCACGACATGCCCAATGTGAGCAGTGACGTCAGATTTGTAAGACCCCTTCCTCTCTGAAGCCACCTGATTAACCAAAGAGTGAGGGGCATGATCCTGTGGAATAAGACTATCCAAGATGATCTCTTGTCTAGAATTTCCACAATGAAAACAAAGAATGTCATGATTTGGTGGCAGTCCCAGGGCCAGTGAGTCAGGTGGAGATGACACCTTTGTGAAATCCCATGTCCATCCAGGTGACGGAATTGGGACCACAATGGGTAGGGAATGCTACTTGTCTCTGTGTCAGCCTTCACCGAGAGGATACCAGCAGAGAACTCATTCCATGGGACAGACAGAGCTGCACACTGTGACTGCCTGTTGGCTGACTGGTCCCATGAATTGGGCTTCTGTTAGGATTCTTCTGGGTTCTTTCAATAAAGCAGCACTCTACTCGAGTCCACATGCAACTCTAGTTTTACCGATTCAGATGAGGACACACTAGAACATCCTCTTGTTTTTCCAGTGCTCATCTGGATTTGTTTTGTCCTCCCAACCTGCTGTGAATGCACAAATAAGATTTCAGTCTATTGAAGCATCTCTTCTCTCCAAGGGGGTTCCAGTTGTGTTGAAGTCCATGGAACTTATGCAATGCCAGGACATCAGAGGGGCTAGAGGAGGAGTGTGTCCATGTGCTGCACCACTCTGCTCCTTGCACACTGTCATCACGTGCCCTATGATTCTCAAGTGCAATGCACGCAGGCTTCAGGACACAGTCTCATTTCCACTGGAATGGTTCCATCTAGCGTTGTTTCCTTTCTCCTCCTTCCAAGCTAATTCAAATGCTGTGGAATGACCCAGGGCCATGGACTCAGGGAAGAATTTTGGATATCGATACTCACACATTCTTTCTCATGGTACCTTATCATCTCCAGATATGGAGAGCTGGACTGTTTCATGGAGCTCACACTGACTTGGGGATCCACCTGTGTCATTGCTGTCACTGCCTCCCCCTGGCTGTCCTATTTACCAGCCCAGAAAGTCCTCTTCCCCTTAGCCTGCTGAGTGGTGGAAAGAAGAAACACTGAACAGCAAGCATAGAGTCTTATTTCTTCAGCAGAATAGAATATGAAATCGTGAGTTTGATTATTAAAAAGAAAGTTATGATTCATGCAGATATGAGCTGTTGGCTGGGACTTGTGTTAGCCACATTGAGGGGTCTGCCCAAGAATCCTAAAAATTCCCATGGAAGTGACTCGACTCCCAGACTGGTTAACAAATATTTGAGTTTAAGCCAGTTTCCTTGAGGCAACGGCCGTGTCCTTGATAAGCACTGATATGTGAGTGGGGTGGATTTCCAGAATTCATTGCTTGTTTCAGAAATACCAGGCTTTGAAAGAGTACCGGTGGATACCTTCACTATCCTGAGAAATGAACAGAAGGGGAAAAGAAAAAAAGGTGGGGAGGGGTATGTGTGTGGCCTACGAAATTCTCTTAGAGTTCACTGCAGAGATTAAATTTCTGGGTTCTAGGGAAGCTGTCTACGGTCAGGCAAGGATTTCTGCAGGGCCTGTATCTAGGATCTGGATTTACCAAAGCACAAAGCAATTCCAGCTAAGTCATGACAGGGGGCCCCTTATCAGCCTGCAGAGCCCAAACAGTACCTTCATGGGACATAAACTCTGTGCCTGAACCCCATGCAGGAATTTCTAGCCTGGAAAGAAAGCTCTGTGCAGCCCCCAGGGGAATCCAAACGTTAGCAGGAAAGTCAGCACAAAGCTCGGAGGCAACTCCGCTTCTTGTCCCACATGAAAGAGGAACTTTCACTCTGACAATGCAGTGAGCAAAAGCCAAGATTTGTTTGAAGTCAGAAGTCTCCTGTCACAGCATCAGAAGACTGGACCGAGACAGGGTGCTCCAAGACAGAAAAACCTTAGGAGTCGTGCAAGTGATGCCCTTTGAGCACAATGAGGGCGAGCAGAGTAACTAGCAATCCTCAAGAGGGTGGGGGCAGAGCCCATGAGATCCTGATTAAACAAAGTCATCATAAGGGTGGGATGTGACTGGTAACTTCTTATGATAAAACTAGAAACTCTGAAGGGTAGAATGTCACTCGGATCCTGTGAAAGTACCTTCTGAGCAGAAGCAAGCATCTTGCATACTCAGCCTCATTCTCATTCTACCAGGGACCTGGCCCTTTGTGCCCATTAGTCCATTTAACACCTTGCACAAAGATATGTGCTCTGAGTAGAAACAAAGAGAAAGGCCCTCCAAATGGACAGTGGAAATGTGTCACACTCTTTCTCAGTTTGTAGAAAGATAAACACTTTACTGGAGACTCTTTCCCCAATAAGAACCCAGAGCTAGCAGTGTGGAAGCTAAGGCAAATCTGATGGAGGACCAGAGAGGGGACCATCTGACTCATTCAACTCCCTAGTCTCCTTCAAGGCCAGAAAGCCCCCTAAGGTCAAGTCTAATAAACACAAGGAGGAGGGAACCAATGTAACAAAAGAGCAGCTGGCTAAAAGCTCTATTATTTAGGGAAGCAGTTCTTTAGGAAGGCTCTGTAACTCCTGCTACAGGAGCAGGCTGCTCCCATAACATGCCCAACCCATGGTGGTCACAGAAGTTTGACTTCTATTAGTCTGCTGCCTTTAAGCAAAGCACAAAATTCCTTTTGTTCAGAATCCTGTTCAAAAACCTGCAACGGTCAAGCACAAAAGAAGAGGAGTTAGGAAGAGGCAAGACTTAATTTACTTTAAAAATCCCAACACACCACACTGGTTTGGTTGTAAGGACAAGAATCTCATCCCAAGGGCATACACCAGAACTGAAGACCATAAATGATGAGCAAACAGGAGGAGGGGACTGGAGGGTAGGTCAGTGCAGAGGGTGGGAGAGGGGCTAGGAGCAGGAGGCCATGGAACTGACTCTTGGCCATTCTTGTCCATTGGTCCCAGAAATAATTCTGGTTCTGCTGTTCTTTAAGTCAGAAGTCTCCTGCCCCCGAATCAGGAGGGGAGGGCTGAGAGAAGAAACCGCAAGAAACTTGTCAAGGTAGGGAGAAGGCGAACAGCTGACAATCAATACCAAGGGTGGGGCCAAAACCCATCAGAGGGCTGGAGCTGTAATCCTGCCTGGCCTATTCATGATAAACCAAAAACCGATCAGAAGGATGGGTAGGCAACCTCTCTTTCTAGATTCACCATGAAACCAGCAACTCAGGAGGGTGGGATCACTACTCCCTTGCTATTTTCTATTATATGAGTGGGATCAACATTTTCATCTTGCTGAAGGGCAGCTTCTGGGGAGAAGCAAGCACTTCACCCATTGTTAGTGAGACTCACCCCTTTCTCATTGCAACTGAGACCTGACATAACTGCCTATTTGCCCATCTAGCTCCTCCCACTGTGAGAAGGACAGCACCCTGGGGTGTCGGGAGCTGTGATGTCTCAGCTTTGTCTAATTCAGCCCCATCAAATACACACGTAGTGGCCTCGCCACCATCAGCGTCACCCTCCTAAGTTCTCCACTTTTTCCTGAGCTTGATATCCACATGGAAACGAACGGAGCTCTGGGCCAGACCAGACCCTTGATTCATCGACTCTGGTGATTCTGCAGCAGGAGTCCTCCCCTTGACACCAACTGAAGGAAGGGTGAGCTTCATCCCAGTGCTCAGGTACAGGTGCCTTCCCTCTGATGGGGTCCAGGCAGCTTCTTCCTCTTTGGCCATGCCTACTATAGCTGGCAGCAGAGTCTTTCTGTCTTGGCCAGCTTTCTCAGGGTCAGCTCTTGGGGGAATTGGCATCTTTCATTGTGTCCTCCTCCCCTGCTCCGTCCCTAGTGCAGAATAACCTCTTTTAATGTTGAGAGCAATTCACTTGCTCCCTCTGCCTTTTGACTGCTTGAATCTTTGTCTGACAGAGGAGAATGCAGACCAAGTCTCCGAATGATTGTAGCTTTTGTGCTCCAAGTACCCAATCCCTCATGGGAAGGGGATTCATCGGCAGTAAGATAACCATCTGTTGGAATGGTGACTGAAAGGGCTCTCACAAAGAGCGCAACTGCAAACTAGTGTCTCAAGGCATTATTTCAGGCCCCTTCTGGACTCAGAACAATACTGCAGAGAAAGCTGACTGGCCCCTCCTCTCTTCATTCTTTGAATCCTGAGCTAAAACATGCACATCTATTTATTTTTTAAAAACGATTTTATTTTTACTTGAAAGGCAGATTTACAGAGTAAAGCAGAAACACAGAGAGAATAGATCTTCTATTCTCTGGCTTACTTCCCAAACAACAGCTGGAGTTGAGCCAATCTGGAGCCAGGACCCAGGAATCTCTTCCAGGTCTCCCATGCAGGTGCAGGAGCTCAAAGACTTGGACCATTCTTCACTGTTTTCTCAGACCATAAGCAGAGAGCTATATTGGAAGTAGACTAGCTGGGACATGAACCAATAGGAACCGTAAGGGAAGTGGGCACTTGCGAGTGGAGGATTAGCTTGCTGTGCCACTGTGCCAGCCCAAAGCATGCCCATTTACAAGAATCCTGAACTTTGCTATCTGCCTCTCCAGGGACTGGTTCTTGGAACCTATACTTGGCAGGTAGCTATCTTGCAGTCAAAGGCAGGAGGAGAAGCCTGGAAGGAGCAGAGCCTGGAATGTTAAAGAGAAGACTGCTCCTAGATGATCTGGGGGCAGAACCTAGTGCAGTGGCCTCCGATAACGCCTGGAGGGCATCACTCATGTGGCAATGGGCTGATAAGGGAGTAGAGAGGTCCAGGTGCCAGTGGTATGTTACACATTTGAGAAATTTAACTTAGTAACCTTCCTGTTTCACCTGGTGATCTCTTCACATCTAAGGAATGAAAGGCATTTTGATTTCAGATGACTTGACGCGAGGGTGGGGTCAAACACTACCATGTGTATTTTGAGAGTTTTATTCAGCAAAAATGCCAAGACTGGGCTAGTGGGACTCTAAGCTCCAGGGTGGCGCCTTGTTACCCGGGGATCATGGGCAGTGAACTTGCCCTGAGCCCTCCCTTTCCAGAAGGCAAAGCACACAAGGAGGGCTTTTGTCCCACAGCCTTCCCACAGCTGGCGAAGGCTCCACTCCGACTGCCCCGGTTCACGCTTAGCTTTGTTCAAAATCAAGTCTCCAACAAGCCCCAGACTGTGATGTGAAGCCACCCACTGAGTGACAAGAAAGTCCACACAGCCAGCTCTGTGTGGCTAGATGCTCCCCACAAACCCACCAGTGGGGTCGGTACAGAGTCAGGGTCCACAGAGATGTCTTCTACTGAGTCCCAGAGCACCAGGGTCATTTATGGCCATTGAAATGTGAACTTGACAGCAACCAGGACAGCCACCCTCCCACACGGAGCAGCCCTCAGGGGTCAAAGATAAACCCAACAGGGCTTCATCAGGGAAAGAGCTGTTTCTGCTGATCTTACACATCTAGCGCAGAGCTGCTTTCTGGCAACCCTGGTTAAGGCACAGCAGAAGCCGCACAAAACTATTTTTGGCGATCTGAGCACTAGAAAATTGATTCAAAATTGTTGAACTCTGCTTTCCAAAGAACCATTTACTGCTATTTGCCAACTCCCCCGTCCCCTATGCAATTTACGCATACGACTCAGCCTCTATCTTCACTCCACAACTGCGTGAGACTTGAAAAGAAATGGGTGCACAAAAGATCCAGCGGCCACATGGCTGCTCAGGATCAAAGTCAGAAAGAAAGCAACCCTGGCTTTTCCACAGCACTTCTCTGCCCACCTGCAGAGGCTCTCATGTATCTCTAGTGCCATCTGCAGGAAGCAGAAATAGCACATGTTCCAGGAAAATTATCAGCAGTAAGGGATGGTGGTGAAAATGACAGGTGTGTTGCCTCAAAGTGGCACTGGGAGAACTGGGAAGACTGGTTCCACAGAGGATGAGGAGCCCAAAGGTGCTGGCTAGGAATATTTGGCAATGCTTAAGGCCTCCGGAGAAGTCAAACAAAAAAAGCCCCAAATTGTCCAGTGGTTTTGACCATTTGGAGACTAGAACTAACCTCGATAATGGCAGCTTAACTGGTTCAGCAGGAGATAGAAATTCTATTGCTCGGAATGATAGGATGCAAAGAAGAGGAGACATTGCCCAGATGTTGCTTCAAGGAGCTTGGGATACGTGAGTAGGGGTGGAGTTGGGCTAAACAGTGAGGGGATCATACAATCAGAAAAGGATTTCTGGATTAGTACTTGCTTCTAGCTTGGGAAAAATAGAAAAAGAAACATTGAAGATGACAGGAGAGAGGAGGTGCTAGCAGTGGGTCCTCAGAGAAGTAAAAGGGTCTGGGGTTTGGATGGAAATGGAAGTTTGCCCTGAACAGGCGAGGAGGGGGAAATGAGTCAGGCATTTGGCAACTCAGGAACCCCACAGGGATAGTAGGGGCCCAAGGAGTCGAGGCATCATCTCCTGTCTCCTAGGGTACACTTTCAAAGAATGCCAGATTCTAAACGGAGGATCTGGGACTTGAACCAGGCACCCTATTATAGGATGTTAACATCTCAAGTGGCCTCTTCACTCTTGCACCACAAGTTGCCTCCCTGCAGATTTTCCTTTACATGCCATCCTATCTGAGACACCTCTCTCCTCCACTGCCTGAGAACTGCCTTCTGTGTCAAGCAGGATGTAGGACTTTTGCAATGCACAGGTGGAGGTGGAGAGCAGCGTGGTAGTCAGGAAAGGAGGAGTAGAGAAACCGCCAGAAGATGGGGAATATTGTCATCCTAGATTAGCACACTTCAAAGGGTAACATAGGAGTGACTTTTGCTAGTCAAACATTAGCAACCTGCCATTTTCCTAGAGTTTGATTCTTCTCTCTACCTACTGTTTTGTGAGGATGGAAGCTTTGAGGAACAGTATGATGATAAGCGCATGGGGGCGGAGGGCAGAGTAAGAGTCAGCTCTGCACAAGACAATGACCACCATACATTGCCTCTACACTGGCCCTGCCCTTGCCTAGCAGACCCCCCACACTCCGGTGGCTCCTTCTTTTCTGCCCTCCGGTCTCTGCTGACATGCACTCCTACTGGTGAGCCACCTGTAGAAATTGACTCCTTTCTCCAGCTTCACCTGTATGGAATCCTATCACCACGTGGTAGACCTAAAACTTACGTATTGTCCACCTTCTTGCACTGCAAGACGAATTCCAGATGGCAGGCAGTTGGATTGATCACTGCAGGCATCCCAGTGCCTGAGCTCGAAGGGATTTTTAAGTACTAGTTGTTGGATGAGTGAGTGAGAATACTAATTCAGTATCTGCTCTTGTGGAATTTTGATGAGTCTTCATGATCAAATAGGGAGATATTCTATGAGAATAACTATATCCTGATTTAAAAAAAATAAATTTACTTATGTAAAAGGCACAGCAAAAGGTAGGGATCAATGTGTGTGCACATGTGCGTACACACACACACACACACAGATTTTCAATGCACTCATCTGTTTAAATTGAAATGGACTGAGAAATTAGGCAACAGCTGTGCACTTTCCAGAGGGCTCCCGCTTCCGTGGCTCCAGCAAACTTGGGGTTTATTTCATCTGCTGTCGGTGGAGCATTTCTCAGAAATCACTCAGGGCGTGAATGCAGGAAGCGTGACTGGGAGACACAGCAAGTGCGCCACTGTGGCTATAGCAGCTTGTGGTTGCAGACCCTCAAGATGGCACAGGGGAAATTGACACCTCACTGAGTCTGGTCTCTGTAATTGAGGAGCAGCTGCTTCCTGGTAATGCAGCAAAACTCAAGGGTCCCAGAGAAAGGCTCGGGATACACGGCCCCACCCCTCCACTGCCCTGTGCCCTCCCATCACACTGCTGTGTCACAAACCTCGCCCTCCTTGCCCTCCTGTGCTCCCCCAGCCTCGCCTCCCCAGGCTTCCTTTCTTCCCCCTCTTTCCCTCTGCTCCACTTCCCTCCTCTCCTCTTTCCATCTCTGCCCTTCCTTCCCTCCTCTCCTTCCCTCCCCTGCTCTCTCCTCTCTGCACACCCTGCTGGGCATCCTGGCAATTTGAATGCCTGCATTTTGTTGATGATAGATTCATGCCTAGTGATGTATGGATAGCCTGGTGGCACCTTGAATAATGTAGATGCTTAGAAAATATTGGTTCCATTCTACTCACTCAATGTTGTTAGAATATTCAAAGGGGTGGATTTCAAGGTGACTTGTTGCTGGTGGCACTGAGCGCTGCTCAGCAAGTGCTTTTCTTTCAGGTCCCTGGACATGGAAGGCTCTAGGGGAAATTGCTTCAGGCCTATAAAGCTATCCTACTTCTTCCCAAATATGATTCTTAGACAAGGAAAAATAATAGTTATAAGGATAACAAGAACAGGATTGTACCATTTCAAGAGTGTTTGTTCTTTTGCAGGCCCTGTTGTAAGTGCCTGACTGTAAGTACAATTACTCATTGTACCCACATACTAACTTTAAGAGGTGAGCACCATGATCACCCTCCACTCCATTTCACAGACTTCCTAGTGCCAGAGTTCTGCTCTTAGAGATTCATTCAAGAGGCTTGCACACCATGCTACTTCTGGACAGTCTCTCCTATCAAACATGTGTCTCCCCCGCACAATGATGCACTGCAGTAATTCAGGTAACAGATAAACCCGATACATTTTATCAGACTAGCTTGATCAAAGCCACTTCAACCAGCACTCTGGATCTCAGATTTTACTGCAAAGTAACTGAAGTCCACCAATCAGAGGGACTCTGGTGTTTTGTTAGTATAACTACCCTGAGCTTTACAAGAATCCTTATTAGTTGCTGTTGTTTTTTAAAGATCCATTTATTTTTATTGGAAAAGCAGATTTACAGAGAGAAAGATCTTTTCTCTGTACTTCACTCCCTAAGAAGCCACAACAGCCAGAGCTGAGCCAATCCGAAGCCAGAAGCCAGGAGCTTCTTCTAGGTCTCTCACATAGCTGCAGGATTCCAAGGCTTTGGTCCGTCTTCCACTGCTTTCCCAGGCAACAGCAGGGAGCTAGAAGGGAGGTGGAGCATCCGGGACACAAACCAGCACCTATATGGAATCCCAGCACACACAATGCATGTATTTAGCCAATGAGCTGTCACTCTGGGCCCTAAAAGAGTCTTCAGGGACTTGGCATCTGACCATTAGAGTGATGGACTGACCGATGCCTTGATCCAATATATGACATGCAATTCACAGCGCTTGCCAATTAAAAATGATTTTATTTTTCTCCCTTTGCTCAGAGGGCACTTAGCAATGCTGAGATATTTATGATTATTATCGGGTTAGGGGCCCGATAATGCTGCTGAACACTGTCCACAGGGCAGTGCCCTGTGCACAAAGATAATCTATCCTAAAAATATCCAGCCATGCTGCCATTAAAGAAACCCTGCAATGCTGTCCACGCAAAGCCCTGCAAAGTTCTATCTGTTTGACTGGCATTAGTATGGGCTTCCAGGCAGCAATGTCTGCTTTCAGGGGCACTCCAGTGGCTGATGGGACTCTCCTGATTAGTTTCTCAGCCTGTATCCACACTGTCTGCACAGCATTCCAGGGAAAAGTTAGCAGAGGTGTCTTCTTCACCAGATGGTACCCTCTTCTTTCACTCCCAACACAACATAACGATGAAAGCCTGGAGCCTGCATGATGAATCCTTCCACCTTCTAGTTCATTTCGACTTTATAAAGTCAAGGTGCATAGCTTCCTTCCCTGAGATAGGAATACAAAAATCAAGGAAGTCCTTCTCTCTAGTGTCTTTCTCTTAAGTACACATGATTTTTGTACTTTCTCATTCTTGAATCTTTCCGTTTCCTTTTCTCTTCCAAGTCAGTGAAGCCATTTGCATAGCCATAGCCAGCAGAGGAGTGTGTCTTCATCACTCTCTTGGGAATATTGGTGAGCTTAAAACCACAGCAAAATCTTCCTGATCTCTGCCCAGGCAGTGCGTCTCCTTCCTTAGGCAGATGTCTCCATCACACCCCACTGAAACTCATCCCCTATTACTTAAATAATGAAGAGACATTTCACTAAAACTTTTCCTTCGCATTGTTTGGAGTTTTTAACATCTTTGCTTAAATGCTTTGATCTTCTGTGGAATCTGCTAAGATACCAGGATTAATGGAAAAATGCAAGCAAGAAATCCATTCCTGCTTCCTCCCCTGACTGATATGATGTGAAGCCCACCCAGACCCCAGAAAGTGCCTGCATTTGCCAAGTTAGAACATTGCAGATGAAACTGAGTCTCTCTTCAGCATCTTAGAAAGAGATGCTAGATCCTATCAGACCCTAGATATCCACACTGTGCCTGCACTTCAAGTGTCTTTAACTAATCAATTTACTCAGCAAAGTAGGGGGGTGTGCAGCCAACTCCATAGCATCCCGATAGAATTCAGTACGTTGTGTATCACCTCTGGAGGCTTGGGCTCGTCTTAATGATCTTTGCAGGAACCTCAGGTTCACAGAAGTATCTGTCATCTGACTGACTAGAGCCCACTTTGCCATCATCAAGCTTCCCCAAAGCACGTGATATTGCTGACCAATTAAAGCAGACCCAGGAACACCGCACATCAAACAGACACTTACTTAACAGCTGAGCGTTGACCTTTCAACCTCAACTTCAATCTACAACATTTCCCACCCTTAACCCCCCCACAAAGACCCAACTCCTTGCTCAATACTTTGCAAGAAATGCTCCCATTTCTCTGCCGCCCCAGTGTCATTGATTGACTTGCTATGCATTGAGCCAACAGACGTAGGTTCTAGGGTTCTACCAACACTAGATTTTAATCAGATCACTCAGCCGAGTTAAAGAAAGGAGTTGCAATGCCTCCTAGCCTCTTGGGAAAGCTGATTCTTCCGCAACTAAAACACCCATGCAACAGACTCTGGATTACCTAGCCACAGTGAGCCCATCTCTCACTTCAGCCACTAACTACTGCTGTACAAGGGAACAGGAGGGGGTCTGGTAGCTGCTTTACCAGCCTGTGGGCAGCTCTGAATCCAACTACTTGGAATGCTTCAAGGATTTTGAAGCATTTGTAGTCAGCCTTGAAAAATAAAACCCAAGTGGATCAAGATCCCACCCATAACTTGACCTCTGATACTTCAGGAGCAACTAGAGAATTCCACAGTTTACTACCTTGTTATGTATAAATCCCAGTAGCCTGCTTGTAAAGTGCCTGTGTGGGAGCAGGAAGGCCAGATGTGTTTAGTTTCAAAGTATTTCCCCACTTTCTCAGATCCCCTCTCTTGCTCAAACATCAGCTCAGCAGGAGTCATTGATTCTATGCACGGCCTCATCCCTTGCCACAAAAAGTACTTTTTTGGAATTGTCCAGGTGCCATGATCTGTAGCATCAGAACTCCAAAGTTTTGTTCTCATGTCACCAGATAGCAAGAAAAAGTTCAAGTGCTCCAAGAGCCAGAGGCTACAAGGCAGGTAGTTTACATAATCATACTACAAACAAATGGACTCAACTGATAGCTCTTATTCAAAAAACAAATTTCTCCCACTTCCAAGAAACCAAGTTCCTGAAAGGACTGTCATGAAATTCAGACTTTTGCCACTTGAGGGCGCCATTAGGTTTAAGAAAATAGCTTCCAGTTACTAACTTGGCAGGGCTGGTCCCAGTCCTATGTCCAAGAAGCGCCAGGAAATAAAACCACGTAGAACACACTTCTAGGAAAAGGAAGCAAAACGGGACTCTAGGCTCTTTAAGTTCAAGTGAGATTAACAAGATTCCGTTGACACAGCTGCCTTTCCCTAGCCAAACGAAATAAAAAGGGATATTGTGTGAAAAGATGCTCTGTGTGTTTTTGTAGAAGAGACAGTTGCTTAAGATCAACATTCCAGTGTGAAATGAGAAAAACAGTGGGAACAAATTGCATAATAGGAACCTTCCAACTTAAAACTGGAAATTTAAGCTGTCTGGGTCCTGTGGGGAAACTTTTGCTTTAGTTGGGTGTTTGAAAGTCCACAGCAAAAGAAAGGTTGAAATTCGACCTCAGTTTCCGTATCGGACTTTGTTTGGTTCAACACAACTCCTGCTTTCAGCAAGAGAGAGCAGATAATGACAGGGAGGGTTGAAATCCCCAACTACTACAGAGGGCTGCTGTGGAACGGGGTTTGTGGAAGCCCTAGAGTGAATTTTGTAACTCTATGATTGAGGGAGAAAGCAAGGCCTTCCTGGGCAGTGATGCAAAATTTGCTGAATGAGCTATTGAGCAGGGAAGCAGTCGCAGAGTTTAAGGGAAAGACTGACAGTGAGTTAGAGAACAGGATAGAGCACCAGGGATCCCAAAGGGAATTCCCTCTTCCAGCTTCTCCTGCATCTGTCTATATCGGCTTGTTGCTCCTCACTGGGAGGTTTGTGGTTTCCATTACACCTTTTTTGTTTTCCCAATGATCATTTCACTATTTAGAGTTTCTCTTGTTATATTGCCTTATAATTTCATGTGTGAATCCTGCCTTCTCCATTCAACCATAAGACTTGCAATATTATCCCCTGTGGCCCTGGCTAGGGACATATCAGGTACAATGCAAAGACTTTCCAAGTCTGTTTTATCTAAAGAGAGATAAGAAAGTAGAAAATTCATCTCTCTCTCTCTCTTTGCTTTTTTTCTGTTTTTTTCTTTTTGTCTTTAAAAAGGAAAAGATGATTTATATTAGTAAAAGACCTGATGATATTAAAATTTGGTTTTTAACTGCATTAAAGTTTATTAATACATACACATTATATTCCTCACACCAAAATGTAGTTTACTATGTTTGGGAGTGGGGTCTTGGAATGAGGACCAGGGCATTGACAAATTTGGAATACTCTAAAAATCTATAGCTGAAACCCTGTGCTGGCCTCCCTTCTCACTCCCAGTGAAAGGCAACATCTCCAACAAAAGCTGTGTGGCCTTGCTTGGTGGGCAGCAGCCCCACCTCTATGCCACCCTCATCTGCCGCCCTCTACCCTGCCCACTCACCTCCACTAACTTCAGCCTCCTGGCTGTGCCTCACCTTACCCTGCTTGTGTCCTCTGTCAAGGAGTCCTCCCCTCTCCTCTCCTCCCTTTGTGACAACGCTTAATGCTATTTTCTCCTTGGAGTTTTCTTTAATGTCTCTCTCTAAAATGACAGTGGTGGCTGGTGGTATGGCCTTGTGGGTAAAGCCAGAATCAGTGATGCTGGCATCCCAAATAGGTGAAGGCTTGAATCCTGGATGCACCACTTCCCATCCAGCTCCCTGTTAATGCACCTGGGAAAATAGCAGAAGACGCCCCAAGTGCTTGGGCTCCTACACCCATGTGGGAGACCTGGAAGAAGTTCTTGGATCCTGATCTTGGTTTCACACTGACCCATCCCTGGCCATTATTACCATTTGGGAAGTAAACCAACAAATGGAAGGTATTGCTTGCTCTGTGTCTCTCCCATGCCCCCATAGCTCTACTTTTCAAATACATACATACATAAATATAAACAAGCAAAAATAAAATCTTTTTTTAATGACAATGACCTCAACCCTCACTGTCTTTCCTCTGATTTATTTTTCTTCCCACCCTTAGCACCATTTGACATGCTTCTTTTTTTTTTTTAATTGTATACAGTCCACCTTCTGTCAACAGAAGCTGCATGAAGACAGGAGTATTTGTGTACCTGTGTGTGTTTCAGAAAATATCACAAATGGTGCCTAGCACATTGCAGACAGTTAGCAAACACTTGCTGAACGCATTCTTTCACTTATGCAGACTAACAGCCATGGCTGCTAAATAGTCAAGGGCAAGAATGTAAACTAAAGAAAAAGGGACCATGAACCTCTTCTTAGGCAGACAGAAACTGTGTGAGTATTTCACCCAGGGTCACATAGCTAAGTGAAGATAAAACCATCCTCTGAGTCTTCAGCCAGTGTTTGGTCAAGACATGAAATGGTCTCATCTGCTAGACCTGGGAGCCCAAGCTTGGCGGTGGAGGCAGGAGAGAACAGCCTTAACCACCAGTGGAGCCATGGGAGGCCCTTGATGGCTTTGAGAAAAAGTAGAGCATAGTTTTTCAGTCTGTAGCAATAGACATTGCTAAGGAGATTGTTATTTAATCTCTATTGTAACCCTGTTATATTTCCTAAGCAAACAAAGGCTACTTTAAAATAAGGCAAGGAGCAAACTGTTGTCCCCCTGTGAATTGCAATCAGAACATTGGTTAATTTATGGGAACATGCTAATAATTTATGAAGTTACATTTTGGCAGCAGAAAATCCAAGAATGCCTTCTCCCAAAACGTCTGCTGTCATCAAGGATGTCTAGCAGACCACAAGTTGATATTGCTTGATGATGCAGTGACTATCCTGTTTCACCTGGATTTTCCCTAAGACGAATCTGGTTCTTTGCCTGGAAATTCGACTTTGCACTCAAGGTGGCCATGTGTCTGGAGTCACGAAATGTGGTCCATTGTCTTCTGGCCAAACCCACAAGAGCATTTCACAAGATATCAGCCTGTCATTGAGTTCCTGGAAAACTAGTTCATTGAAAGAGAGACTGGTGGTTAATGACCTATGATACTCTCCACACAGTGTTCAGCCAGCCAGTGAGATTATCTGCTGATCAGCTCTGCAGTCAGGCAATCAATTGGAAAGTCATAGAGGACAGCCAGATCAGTGGAAAATAACTGCTCACTTTTCAGCAAAGCCAAACCTCCTTAGAGCATCATTAGGAAAATTACCAAAGCCTTGTGATCTTCAACAGCTGATCCTGATGAAACAGAGAACCCTTGAAGACCATCCTCATCTTCACCACCTTCATCAGCATCCTCAGAAACAAAAAGTGCTCCTTAACCTCCCACGGTCTGGGTACCCACTGTCCCAACTGCTAAGCAGGGACCCTGTCCAGTAACCCCTGTCATTAGATGCTCACTTCCTAAGTCACAACCACTGGCTAAGGTTGAGGCTGGCACTCACAGAAACCAGCTTAAACCAGCTGTTGGTTTAAGCCTTTCAATATCATGATTCACGCTGGTGTCTGACACAGACTACTCTGGAACCTCTAACTAGGAAGAACAATAAGCTCTGCATTTGAATAGTATTCTCCTGAGTATCAACCAGTTTATCTTCCACCAACCTTTGGATGGGAAGCTATTCCTTTTTCCAGTTTATAAATGACACAACTGAATCTCAAGATCAGATGTGTGACTTACAGATTCATCTTCTTGGGTATGTGATAGAGTCTATATTTGATCGCTCTGATCTCAAAGAGATTGAGTCTACTTATTATGGCAAACAGTCCAAATAAGTTCATTCTTGGCTCTCACAGCAGTATTTTTCACAGTAATGTATTATTTATTGAAATAGAACAGATTTAAGCTAGTTTGTATATACCATTTTAAATATCTTATAATATTTTCACCCTCTCCCATCCACCTTCCTTTCTTACTTTTCTTTTATTTTTTTGTGATAACATACCTTCAATTGCCTTTATAAATCACCAGTTTCATCCATCACTAAGTGAAGAATTCAACAAGTAATAGAAAGACCATTGTCCCTTAGGAGTATAGACAAGGGTTACTGCAATAATCCCACAATAT
This sequence comes from Ochotona princeps, assembly GCF_030435755.1. Taxonomy (NCBI): domain Eukaryota; kingdom Metazoa; phylum Chordata; class Mammalia; order Lagomorpha; family Ochotonidae; genus Ochotona; species Ochotona princeps. The sequence goes on along the minus strand of NC_080854.1, from coordinate 12,840,390 downwards.
GAACTTCATTCATATACATTATAATTTTTGTGCTCCATATGTTTGCTACCACTAATCAGAGAAAACATGATATTCCCTTCTGAGGTGTATTTCATGATGAACAATGGTCTCCAATCATATGTCCATTTTGTTGGAAAAGACAGAATTTCTCTTTTTTATGTGTAAGTGGTATTTCAGCCTGCATATATACCATATTTTCTTAATCCAGTCAGCAGTAAATGGATGTCTATATTGATTTCTTATTTTTGCTACTCTGAATTGAGTTGCTATAAACATGAGGAAACAGATCAATTACCACTTCCATCTGTTTATTTAATTTTCTTCGTACAAATTTCCAGCAATGGAATGGCTGAATCCTATGGTAGATCAATTTTCAGATTTCTGAGGAATCTATGCTGTCTTCCCTAATGGTTGCAGGAGTTTACAATCTCACCAACATACCAGTGACCTTAACTAAACAGCTCATTTCTAAATAGCTCCATATCCTGCTTCTCATTTTCTAGATATTGAAAAGCTTGGATGGCTTGCTATTGGGACATGTAACCTGGCATTTCCAGGTTTAGTTCTGATGTGTATTAGTTAAAAAGAAGACAAGTGTGGAGGAGAGAATCCAGAATGAAGACTCATAGTTCTCCACCACCCTATCATTGCACAGCAGATATCTAACTCCTCTGCAGCTCTTTCCTTGCTCTTAAGTTCAGCCAACCATTCTTTAGCCAGTGATCGCTGATAGTTATGTGCAGCTGGGTGTGAATATTACCTCCCACTTTTGGACTACCATGAGACTCCAGCATGTCCATTCTGCAACCCACTCATGTCAGCTATTCATGTAATGCATTAAGCTCCTAAAGGATCTTGCCATCCAGCTCTTTGTATGCCCTAACTCCTGCTCAACTGTGTATCTCGTTGTCCTGCTAGTATATGATACAAATAATTTTTTTGTTTTTGAGAGAGAGATATAAATTGAGAGACTGGATCAGTCCACTGCGCATGCTGGCAGGCACAGGAACCAGAGCTGAGGGCCAGTTCAGTGGGGGTTACTGACTGGCTGCAGCTCCCCCTATTATATGTGAGGGCCAACTGAGTGGTGGGCTGGGCTGGACCACAGCATCCATTCGTTTGTAGAGGAGAAAAGGCAGAACAAATTGATCAACTATACTAGTGAAGCTTGACAGCAACTTCGGGGCAAATGGAGAATGGAGACTCTGAGGTGGACTGTGTCAACCAATTGACCTTGGAAGGATTTCCTCATCCTTAGAATGGTGATATCAACAGCATCTCAGAACTATCGAAACAATTTAAGCAGAACACTCACAACAGGCTCCATCCACAATAGGGATTCTGGGATGACATCAGATGGCCATTCCCCATCCCTAGGTACTGAGGTGGTTGGGAGGCTGGATGTGGTATCTTTCCTTGTATCCCCTCAGTTGGTGATTTGGGACACCATTTTAGACCAATAGAGTAGATATTTTGTGACACACAACACCTATAAATAACCCTAAAACACACCACCTATAGTCATACCTATGGGGTTTTGCTCTGTGTAAATTTTGGAAAATAGCTTACCATATTTAGACTAATGACCACAATGGAACAAGTTGAAATTGAGTTTCCATGCCTGGAAAGCTGCTTTGTTCATCAGGGGAAGCACAAGCCTCCTTTTCTCCATGAAGATCAATTTGAACTTCAAGTGAGAATGCAGTAAAGGCTGGGGAAAATCAAAATTGGCACTATTAGATACATCCATTGATTGATGGTCTGCTGTGAATTAAATTAGTTAAGCAGTATTCAAAATGTGTCTATGAGCCTTGTAATTAAATTTAAGATGGAAAACTTTTAAAAGCCAAAACCATTTTGAGTTTTCATTGCTCACATATAAAGAAATGTCAAACTTAATGTGCAGATAAACCACACTAATACTTGAAATGCATTATTTCTAGAGTAGGTGAATCATTAGAGAAATGGTCAGAATATTAGCAAGTACATTGCTTCTCTTTGCATGAATTTGTTTTTCTACACTTTCCATCAGTGATCCATCTATGGACTTCTTTTATTCCATCAGTCCTTTAATGTTTGTGTTGTGTTTATTTATTGAGCAGCTATCCCATAATAGTCACAGTGCCAATCCCACTGAGAGCAGAGATAAATTGTGTAGGGTTTTATCTGTCTGGGAATCTATGATCTCATAGGATAGTGAGCTAATCATATAAAGACTACTTTTTCAAACCAAACTCAAATGGATAAGAGATCTTATTTAACATCAAGCTGTTGTAATGATTCCAGGATACAAACATGCAGGAAGCACAAACAAAGTAGAAGAAAGCTTAGGTCATCCTGGGTGACTCTCCATGTCCTTCTTGCTTTCCAGCCTGATGCAGTAGGGTTGGACTGGTGTGTGTCTCAGGCGACCTGACAGCAGAAAGCACAGAAGTTAGGCTACAGCCCCACGTCACAGGGCATTCTCCAGGCAACTAAGTTTTCCCAACCACAGATCTTAGGTGTGTTTCCCTAAGCAAACAAATAGTTTTCTAGTAAAGGGGCACAAAAATTTACTCTCCTCCTAAGAAACATCATTGGTCTATTTCCAGATCTAGGCATCAAGTTGACATGGAAATTCAACCTAGTACTCTGCCTTCTCTTTTTCTTGGGAGGAGCCCCCAGGAATGGGAAGAGAAAATGGGCCATAGGCCAGCTTCTTCAGCTCCTCCTCCCCAGTGAGTCAGGACATATACCCAAACATACATAAGAACAGAGGGAAATCAATGATTGAGTCAGGGGTGGTTGGTGTAGGATTCAGAACATGGCTGAGCAGAGGAAATGGCACTGTTGTGGGAGTTCAACACGCAGTGATTTTTTTGTTCTTATTTTTGTTTTTAACATGCATTTCTTGAATTCTATCCATAACAAGAACTGTCGGCCTGGTGCGGTGGCCTGGTGGCTAAAGTCCTCACATTGCCCACTCTGGATCCCCGGCAGTCCTGCTTCCCATCCAGTTTTCTGTCTATGGCCTGGGGAAGCAATTGAAGAAAGCCCAAAGCCTTGGGACCCTGTACCACATGGGAGATCCAGAAGAAGCTCCTAGCTTCAGATTGACCTCAGCTCCATTACAGTCACTTGGGGCATGAATTGTTGGATGGAAGTCTTCCTCTCTGTATATCTGACTTATTAATAAAAATAAATAAATCTTTAAAAAAAGAAAAGAGCTTCTGGGGAAGTCCTAGAGACCAGTTGTGTCTATGATTAGAGACTCTGAACTGATCAAATATAGGGAGAGAAGTTATAAAAGTAGGAGATATTATTTGAAAGGAATGTATCAATTGCTTTGACATTCTTTTTTATTACTATTATTGTTTTCATCTTATGATACAGTTCAATAGGCCCTTGGATTTCCCTTCCCACCTCCATAAGTTCCTTCTCCCCCACCACTGAGTTCCCCTATATTATTACGATAGTATGGTTCTTCATAAAAGATCATATGTTCATCACTGCCGGCATAAATGGCAGAAAGTCCAACATTCTATTGTCAAGATACAGTTAACAGTTTCATTGGGAGTCCATCTTTGTCTGGAAAAAGACATGCATACTGCATTGTATCCTCACATCTGGACATGATAGTCTCCATTACACAGTTACCATACATCCCTTTAAATGAAAAGCCACAATTTAAAATCAACAACAGGAAGAAAAATATAAATTTACAACACCATGAAGTTAATTAACATGTTACTAGATATGATAGCCTCCATTATAGTTACTATACATCCCCTTAAATGAAAAACCACAATTTCATTGGGCGGCTGACATAGTCCACCTTAGAGTCTCCATTTGCCCAGATTTTCACTGCCAACACGTGGCTGGGATAGCTAATTGATTTGTTCTTTCCTCTGTCCTCTGTTGTGGTGCCAATGTCCTCTGCAGGTTCTGATGGACTGCCATATCCTCCATGTGCACCTGGATATGCTCTCCACTGCTCCATCTGAGCCTCTTAGGAGGCTCAGCTTTGACACATGCACTCCATGGTCAGGCCATGAAACCTGCAATTCTCTTCATGGTTGAGGTTCTGAGATCAGCAGTTCAGTTGGAGGGCTCCCCAAAGAAACTTCCTCTGAGGTGATCCCAGACCTGATTCTTCTGTGTGCATACCAGTACAGGGTCCAACACAGTCTATCGCTTCTATTGGCTTATGCATATGGAATTGTACCATAAAATTAAAAATTAGATGAAAGAACAAAAAAAGATTCAACCATTGGCTTCACCATCTTCTAGTTGTGTTGCCTTGAGTTAAGTTCCTTCGCCTTTCTGGCCTTCAGGGCTTTCTTTTTTAAAGATTTATTTATTTTTATTAGAAAAGCAGATTTACAGAGTAGAGGAAAAACAGAAAAGAAGATCTTCCATCTGTTGGTTCACTCCACAAATAGCCACAATGGCCAGAGCTAAACTAATTTAAATCAGGAGCATCTTCTGGGTGTTCCACACTAGTGCAGGATCCTAAAGCTTTGGGCTATCCTCTGCTGGTTTCCCAGGCCATAAGCAGGGAGCTGGATCAGAAATGGAAAAGCTGGGACATGAACTGGCAGTCATTGGACATCAGTTTTTGCATCGGTAAAATCTAAAATGCATCAGTATGAAGTTAGTAATGGTACCCTTTCCCCATGGTAAATGAGACCATTAGATATGAAATATTCAACCTGTTGCTTACAGACAATGAAGAGAAGCAGTTATTATTCAAATAACTGGCAGAACCAGAATTGGAACAGTTCACTCTGCACTAAGTTCAAGTCTCTTGTTGCTGTAGTATTCATTAGAAACAGGGCCAGCAGAAATACAGAAGCAGGGATTTCATCCTTCTCTTGATGACTACACAGGCTCAAGGGACCCTGGGGGTGTTTTTTGTACATCAATGCCTTGATCCCCAGATGCCATCCCTGCTGAGTACTGGATATAACTCAATGCTCCTTTTACATGAGTGTCAGTCTGCTGTTGCATGGCTTCCAGCTGGAAGAGTCATTCTTGGCTGCATAGGAGAAGTGAACACAAAAGGCTTTGTTTGCCAGGTTTCAACTCCGAGGAAATGGACTCTGTTCAGATGGAGACAAAAATCTGTTGCAAGGTGAAATGCCAAAGCAGTGAGACTACACTTTCAGATTGACCCTGGCAATGGGGAAATGTCCCTTTCATTCACATTGGTCTAAGCCATACTCTCTGATATTAAACAATGAAGACAGTGAGAAGCGGATTTAGTTCCCTAACTAGGAGGTTCCCATGCCCAGCTGAACACAGCTGGCAGCTGTGTAAGCCACCAGCCCACTGCCTCCACCTCAGACTTATTAACTCTAAATCACTGGAGATGCAACCCTGGCCTCACAAACCTTCAGCCAACACTACCATCCACCCTAATAGTCTAAAATTAAGGCTACAAAATTGACAAGTAATTTTATGGACCTGACCTTGCCATTTACACAAATGAACATTTCGAATCTATATCAGGGAGCTTCCAAAAATGCGTGTAAAATAAAACTAAAAGAAGAGTCTATTTCGATGTAAAAAAAATTTGCTATGCATATGAGCACTTTGCCAAAAGTTTTTGGAAAGTGCATATTATGCATGAATTTCTGATTTTCCTTGCACCAAAATATACTCTTCTAATTCCACTTTCCACAAAGTTTTTGAATGTCTCTTGTATTACTTTCCCTTGCCACCATAACAAATTATTGTAAATTTAGTCACTTAAAACAACACATGTGGGGTCAGGGTTGCAGCACAGCAGCATGATGCTGGCATCCTGTATCAGAGCACTGGTTTGAGCCCTGGCTGCTCTGCTTCCAGTGTAGCTCCCTATCAGTGCATCTTGGAAAGCAGCAGCTGATGACGACCCAAGCACTTGGATGCTTGACACTTACACAGGAGACCCAGATGGAGATCTAGGCTTCTGGCTTCAGCCTGTCCTAGTCCTGACCATTTGGGGAATAAACCAATGGCTAAAAGATTCTCTCTCTCCATCTCTCTCTCTTATTATTTGCTTTAGAATAAATCTTTAAGAACAACAACACATATGGATTTTACAGTTCAGTATATCACAGGTCTGAAGTAGATTTTTCTAGACTAACATCCTGCTTGGGACAAGGAGAATCTGGTCACCTGTATTCCTTGGCTCAAGGTTACCAAAGTCAGTAGCATAGCAGCTTCACACTTCTTTTCTCTTTGCTTCCGTTTTCTTATTTCATTCTGAGACCTTCATCAGAATCTTTGCAATGACATTGGGCTATAATAAGCTAATTGCTCCTGCTGAAGTCCTTAATTTAATTGCCTCTGAAAAAAACCCGCTTGTCATGTAGGGTAACATGCACAGGCTGCCAGGATTAGGGTGCTTGCATATTGCAAGTCCACTGTTCATGGGATCTCTTTAGAACTAGGGAAATGGTGTTAAGAACAATCCAAGACAGAGCATCTGTGGCTGCATTACTGGGGAAGTTTCAACAACAACTTAGACTGAGAGCTGGGCTTCCAGAGTTTCATCTCAACACTTGGAAAAATCAACAACCAAGATTTCTGACAAGAAACCTGTGTTGGTGAGATTGGCCGACATTCAGAAATCTACCAACAACACCTGCTAGCATGGATGTGGGGAGAAAGGTACCTTCCTTCACTGTTGGTGGAAGTGTAGGCTAGTACAATCACTATGGAAGTCATTATGGAGAATACTAAGAGAACTGAAAATTGATCTTCCATATGACCCAACTAACCTACCTCTGGCAATACATCCGAAGAAGATAAAACCTGCATGTGAAAATGAGATCTATGGTCCTATATTCACAGCAACACAATCTACAATAGCAAAGACATGGACACAACCCAGATACCCATCAAAACAGGAGTGGATAAAGAAACTGTGGTTTGTCTACTTCATGGAATACTACTCAGCCATAAAAAAGAATCAAATTCTACTATTTGCAACCAAATGGTCCCAACTAGAAATCATTATGCTCAGTGAAATAAGTCAATCCCAAAAGGACAAATATCATATGTTCTCTCTGATACAAGGCAATCTTCATGCAAAATACAAGATCAAAAGCCCTTTCAATACTGTTTCTGCTACATCTCAAGGCTTTGATATTTTTCTTTTTATTTTCATTCATTCAAAAAGTTTTTTCTTTGTATTAATTTCCTCACTGGCTCATAGATCACACAGTAGCATTGTTTGCTTAAAGAAGGTTTTTGCTTTTCATTTTTCCAGCAACACATTGGTCAGTCAGTAGTATGTTATTTAACTTCACTTAAATAACATTTATGTAACTTGTTGTTAGTTTTCTGTTTTTCTTCCTGTTGTTGATTTTGTTTATGGCTTTTTATTTAAGGGGATGTATAGTAACTGTGTAATAGAGACTATAATATCCAGATGTGAAGATACAACGCAGTATGCATCTAGACTCCCAGATCAAAGATGGACTCCCAATGAAACTGTTAAATATATCTTGACAATAGGATGCTGGACTTTCTGCCATTGCCCATACCTACAATGTCATGATACACTTAAATAGCAGACTGACAGACTCACAACTGGTTATGAAGGACAATACTATTGTAATGATATAAGGGAAGTCAGTCGGTGGGGAGGGGAGGTAAGGGAAATCCCAGAGTCTATGGAACTGTATCATAAAATTTAAAAATAATGAATTTACTATTTAAAAGAAAGAAGTCCGTGTTGACTCTCACTGCCACCTCACTTCCCATCTCCAAATCCTCCCACCCGAGTTCCACACCTATAGAGTGTTAGCAATCCCTGTACCCTATATAACAAAAGCCTTCATGCTCTTCACAGTAAGAGGGTTCTGGGAGAAAAAAAAACACAGAAAGCCCTGGGTTCCCACTCGTATACAAGAAAATCATTTATAACGAGAGGAAAGAAAATCCTTAAATATGCTGAATCACAGCAATTTGTTTTTGAGTGGTGGTGGTGGGGCAGGGGGTGGGAGATTAGGTAGAGTCCCAAGGCTGATACTGATCATCTTTCTGTTGGAAATCCTTTGAAAGAAGAAAGGAGAAACCTGTTCTTTTCATCATCCACAGGAATAAAACTGTGTAAACCAACAGGTGTTATGATGCAGAACCTTTTCAGATATGCTCCAGGATGAATATCCCATTCTCCATCACTGCTCATCACCCCGTGACTGGAAGATTCTCTTCCTTCTGGGGTCACACCGCTGAACTACTTGCACTGCAAGGGAGACACTCTGATAGATTACAACTTGTTTTTGGTAGCTGACCTAGACATAACATCACCACTTCCTGATTATATTGATATGTGTTTCTATTATTTGCTTATTTGTGCCCCCAGAAACAATTCGTTTTTGTTGCTTTACTGTAAACAGCATTGCAAGGTCTCTGTATTAAATCATAATTATTTACCCATGCAGTTCATGCACCTTTGTCCCTAGGGAATCTGGTGACGTGAATTTACAGGAACATCAGGGTATTTCTCACCACCAGTTTCCTGTTACTGATATGCTTTTGTTTAGTGGTGATCTTTTTTTTTTCTCACTCATTCAGTTTCTCAAGGGAAAAATATACAGGCACGTGACAATGACCACAGTCATGAGATCTCATCAGGGGACCTCACAAATATGTTTTCATCAGGACAGAGCCCGGTGGCAAGGACAAACCCTGGGGAATTGTATAGACAGACAATTGGTTATCATTCATGTGTTCACTGCATTTCCCCACGTGTCTCCCATAGCTGTCACAGTGAATGTGTATTGTATTCGGTAGGAGAAATTTCAGTCTCAAAAAACTTATCTTAAAATAGAAAAACAAGAAAACAAATACAAAGGATTTGTCAACAAGACATGGCTTTTTTTTTTTAAAGCTTTGAGATACAGGATGCAAGAGTTGATTCATTTTTCTGACAAATAACTATATTGATTAGATCTCTCATGAGTTTAATGCGTGCCAACTAAGGAAGAAAACTGTATTACTCAGTTACCAAATTGAGAGACTATAAAATTTCTAAAGATATGAAATGTCTCTGAGCTGTTCAGTTTTTAGCATGACTCAATACACGTTCATTGTGACTTTCAATATCTGCTTTTAACTGAAAAATAAAAATACTTAAGCACAAAGACACTCTGGAAAACTTAGCTGTTTTTACAAATCTTCTCTTATTTACTAATTTATTTATTTATTTTTGGAAAGGTAGATTTACAGAGAAAAAAGAGATACAGAAAAAGATCTCTCATCTGTTGGTTCACTCCCCAAATGACTGCAATGACCAGAGCTGAGCTGATCCAAAGCCAGGAGCCAGGAGCCAGGAGCCAGGAGCTTCTTCTGGGTCTCCCATGCAGGTGTAGGGTCCCAAGGCTTTTTAGGTCATTCTCTACTGCTTTCCCAGGCCACAAGCCGGGAGCTGGATGGGAAGTGGAGCTGCCTGGATGTCAAAAGGAATGTCAAAATTTTCTATGAAGTCAGAATGCATTTTGCAGGCACAGTGCTCCCTGTGGCCATTTAATGATTCACTTGATTCTTATTCATTATTCGTTGCCATTTCAAATATCAAACAAGAGCAGGATTAGGTGGACATAATAACATGTAAGGATGTGAGCAGTCAGTTGCTTGAAAACTCCCTGTATGATGTTTTCCTTTGTCATCAAGCCTCTTCCTTCTGTATTTCTTACCGTTTATTACCTTCCTTCCCAAAGGACTGGGAAACATTCCCCAGCACAGGTTGTGCGTTAGAAATCTGCCACTCACCACCAAGCTACTTCATCTTTTTGAGCAACAAGCTCTCCTACAAAACATAAGAATATCTTGTTCTCAAGGTGAGGACCAAATAGAGTGATGGCTATCACTAAATGATGTAAGTTGTAGACGATGACACAAACACAGGTGGCTAGCAACCCTCATTAACTTACTCTATGTTGGGTGCTACATACAGATCTCTGAGGGCCATTTTACCTGGGAATCACATGGCTCAAGACAGTGGATCATTGATCTTCACAATGTGTGAAAAACCCAAGGAAAAACAAAATTGTCTGTTCATCAACAACTTGTGGACGCTCTGTTAGCATTTCCACCTTGTTTGGGAAATGAAAAAAAAAAAAAATGAGTACTTGCATCCAGTATTCTGCCCACATATACCCTGGGAGGTAAGGGGAATGACCCTTCAAGCACTTGGATTCCTGCCACCACGTGGAAGACCTGCATTGTGGCCCTGGTTCCAACTTTGCTCTAGCCAAAAGCCGGGGAGTTATTTGTAAAGCCGGGGAGTTATTTGGTAGATGGGAGCACTCTCTCCCTTCCTCTCCCTCTCTCTCACTCTTCCGTCTTCTCTTTCACTCTGTCTCCTTCCCTCTCCCTCTCAAACTAAAAAGAAAATACTTGTAGAAGCCACACGTCCACTGAACACTGCACATTGAAGTTCCCTATTAAGAAACGAATGTAATCTAAGTCATCTGATCTGGGTATTGTTTTCAAAACTCTTTTCAGGAAGAAGCAATATAAATGTAAATATAACAGAGTAAACAAAATCAAGAAAGAATGGTAGGAACACATTTATCCACATGGACTATTTATGATTTATAGACATTTGTTCTGTCTACGCTCAAGCCTCACTGGAAGATTCTTTGCCAAGAAAAGAGAAAAATAACTTTCTCCTATCCCTTTTGCATCTCACCACCTCCAATTTTGTTCCCTGTTAATGAAAGAATAATTTATTTTCATGTTTATGAAATGGACCTCTTGCCAGGACTCTACCAGCCAGGGAAGCACTCACTGCTCCAGGAAGCCCCTATGGTTTTTTCCCACCTTTTGGACATTTACATGTCAAGATGGTGTTTAAACCCTGACGCCTTTGCCCAGCCAAGGTCTCTGCTGGATGTCTAGCCATGGCAGTTTCTCTCTTGCAATGTAAATTTTATCGTGTGGAGCTAATGACTTTGCCATTCCTGCTTTGTCACCTACAAACTGCCTTTCTTAAAAGGGACACTGTGAAGGCAGCATACATGATCCATTTTGACATGCAGTCACAGTGTCTGGCATATGGTAGATATTCAATGAATACAACAAGCAGGCCTTCATTTCTCTCTTTATTTGCATAGTCAATTAGGTATAACATACACTTATTCAATGTGCAAGACTGAGCTAGTTCCGAGAGGGCAATGATCATCACTAAAAAGGCCTCTACTTTTGAGCTATTATAGACACACAAATAGTTGTAAACCCAGACAGAATGCAATAAGTGCCTCAGAGGATAACAAATCAAAGCTCAATGAAAGCACAGAGTGAGGGGAACGTGCCCGGGGCTGGGGTGATATCTGAAAATTTCATGGAGAAGTTGGCATTAGTTTTGTTGTTGTTGTTGTTGTTGTTTTCAGATTTACTCATTTATTCAAAAGGTGAAGTTACTTAGAGGAAGAGACACAGGAAAATACAGGGAAAGAGATCTTCCATTTGCTCTTTCACTCCCCATATGGCCGCAAAGACCAGGACTGGACCAGGCTGAAACCAGGAGCCAGTAGCTTCACCCAAGTCTCTTATGTGGGTGGTAAGGGCCCAAAAATTTGGATAATTTTCCACTGATTTTTCCAGATACATTACCAGGGAACTTGATCAGAAGTAGAGCAGCCAGCATCCCAAGAGGTGGTTTTACCCACCATGCCATGACAACGATCCTGGTTCTATCATCTAATTAATCAATTTATTGAGTTTTTACTTGAGAGTCAGAGAGACACAAAACAGACAAAAATATTCTCCAAATACCCATAATAGACAGAACTGAGCCAAACTGATGTCAGAAGCCTGGAACTCAATTTAGGTGTCCCAAATAGTTATCAGGAACCCAAGCACTTGAATTATCACTTGCTGTCTTCCAGGATATACATAAGCTTGAATCAGAAGCAGAGCTGGACTTGAACCAAGGCGTTCTGATATGGGATTCAGGCATCCCAAGCAGCATCTTAACTGATGCATCAAATGCTGCCTGATTCTATCATTTAAAAACTCGTAAGATATCAGGATGCACATGAGAAAGAAGGGTCATCTAAGTGGATGAAGTAGAAAGAACAATACCATGTAATGTCAAAGTGAAGGATTTTGGGAAATAGGGGATGGTTCTAGAGCTCGGACAAGGGCGGTGCACAAGGGTGTGTGTGAGTGGTCAGACTAGAAGTCAGTACAAAGTCAGTAGATTTCTAACTAGGTCCACAGCTTCTCTACCTTTTGTCTCTAATAGCACGCAGAAATAGGCATGTTTAAGCAGTCTATGGGGTACATGGCTGAGAGGACTTCTGGCCACAGCCCATAACCTGGAGCTGTCTCTTTCTAAAGGTCAAGAGAATCATTATCTTTCTTTTTTTAAAAGATTTATATTTATTTTTTAAAGATTTATATTTTTCTTATTGCAAAGTCAGATATGCAGAGATGAGGAGAGACAGGAAGATCTCCCATCTGATGATTCACTCCCCAAGTGACCACAATGGCCGGTGCTGTGCCAATCTGAAGCCAGGAGCCAGGAACTTCCTCCAAGTCTGCCATGAGAGTGCAGGAACCCAAGGCATTTGAGAGATATTTCCACGATCCATGTCAAGGAAGGCAGATGAGCCGTGGTGAAAGCTGGTGGGGAAGTGAGGGAGGTGGTAAGAAGGGCACAAGTAGAGAGTGATTTTAGACTTAGAATCAACAAGATTGGCTAACCAATTTAATGTGGATAGAGGGAGAAAGAGAAATGTGAAAAAGTAGGAGAGGTGGCAAAGAATATAAGATGACTGTGTGGAAAGAGACATTAGAAGATTGGCTCATTCCAGTTGTTGTGACCATCACTTGGGGAGTGAATCAGCAGAGAGAAGATCTTTCCCTCCTTCTCTCCTCTCTGTAAATCTGACTTCCCCAAAATAAATAAACAAATAAAGCTTCAAAATAGGTTACTTTTAAACAATAAACGAAAAAAAATAAAAAGACTGGCTCAGGTATTATTATCTTGGGGATGCTTAGATCCCATGAGTTGCAGAAATTGTCCTCAACACTGTATCAGTTGAAACCAATGACACCTAAGTCTTTGCACACAAAGCTCTCCAGTAGGAGTTTGTTCCACCATTGATGGTTTGGAGGGACAGACAATTTAGGTATTTGCTCTGTTATAATTTTGTCAGATGAATGAAGCAAAAAGTCATAGATACAGACAAGTGTGGGGGTCAGCAAGAATCATTCTCTCTTATTGTTTTTTAAATTTGTACCATGAGACTTAACGAAGGAAGACCTTGAAAAGCTGGTGGATTTGGGACTGGAGTTCACAAAACGACTCTAGAGTGTTGCTAGAGTGAGTCACTGGGGGAACCTTGGAAGGAGAGCAGGCTAAAGTCAGAGAAGAAAGTATCTAAGTAAGTGACTTATGAGGTAGCACAGTCAGGAGGACTTATGGTCCAAGATAGACTGGACATACCAAGTAAAGAGAAGGAAAAGAAGGCATCACAGATGATAAGGGGACAGAGATAAGAGGCCTTGCTGTTGAGTGCCTGTGCACATGACTAATAAGGAAGAACTTAACAGGAAGTCTGTGAACCAAGAGTCCAAGTCACCTGGGAATGAGGGAAGAGAGCTGGAGACTGGAACCAGCACAAAGAGAGTGGCAAGATAGAATAACATGAAGCCAACATTTCCACCAGCTAAAGAGGACTCCTCCAGATTGTGAAAATGCAGAGGTGGCAAAAATCCTTCCATTTCTCAGTTGTCTGTGATTTTGCAAGTAGCTTATGTTTGCATGGTGTCCAGTGCTTTGGGGGCTATTGCTTCTGGTTGCACTGAATTCACTCAGACATTATTGGCTCTAGGAGTCTGAGAGTTAGGTAGACTTGGTTGAAAGTTTTGATCTTGTTTGAAGGTGAGCAAGAGTGCCATTTACCATGAAGAAGCAAAAATGACTGCAAATTAAATCATAGCCATCATGTGACACGCCCCCAGCTAACCCAGCAGAGAGTAGGTGGAGCTGCATGTGGTTCACTTTGCCTGGACCCAGCCTCTCTTCAACTTGGTCATTGCTGCCTTGAGGAAATAATGCAAGTAGGGACTGTGTGTTTGAAGAATAGCAGGTGGAAAGCAGCTGACTTCACAGACAACTGGAAAGGTCACTCAACATCACTTGGATGAGATCAAGTGACCTCCACTCTCTCCCTTAGAGAAATAAATCCCTTTCCTTCCTCAGGCAGAGAAATTCCTCTCTCTTCCCTGAAGCCTATTTCAGCAATTTCAGGTTACAAGGGTTCCAACTTTCTGCACTAAGTGACTCTTCCCAAAGAGAAATCCTGGTGTCAGACATACGTTAAAGGGTTACATTTTGTTCTATACCATTTCTGCCTCTTGCCACTTTGTAATGAATGTCAGGTTTATATCAAATCTGATAGAACAGAGAAGATGGGATAATCCTCCAGTGCAGGCAATTAAATTACACTCAGAACATACCAGAAAAATCATAAGCCTTTTTACCAGTCTGCTATACTGTCTGTTTAAGAGAGACTCCAAACAGCATTTATCTGCCCAAGTTGCTGTAACTTTTACCATTCACATTGAGTGAAGCTAAGCTCATTACTGTTACCATGGTTAGTTTGGCAAGGGGCCAGATTCTGTGTTAACAGAAAGCAAGTGTGGATGGCATGGGCTGGAGGGGAAGCCAGTTTTCTGGGCTGTGACATGCACGAGCTCTGGGCATTGGGAACTCCCATAGCAAAAGGCAGCACACTGCCCAAACATGTTTGTGCTATCATGAAATATCAGAGACTAAGTAATCTAAAATATTGCTTATTTATCCTCATCTTATTTGAAAGAGGGTAAGACACACAGAGAGATCCTCCATCTGCTTTTTTTACCCCCAAAGTGTTCACAACAGTCAGGTTGTTCATAACTTAACCACTTCATAAAACCCGCCCCCTGTTGCTCCCCACACACATATCTTAACATTATCGCAGTGAGGCTTGAGTTCCAGTATATAAAAATTTGGGGAGACACTAGATTCAAGCTATAGCAACCATCAAATCCTCTTTTGGGAAATTAAGTGCTAAAATCAACAAGTGAGTGTTCTTAAATCAATTTTAATACAATTTTGCAATATCTAGCCACACGAGTTGTTCAAAGACTTTTAACTTACATGATGGGCTTTCTCCTTCGCTGTGAAGTTGAAGGTACAAAGAAACAAGCAAAGAAACCTTGCAAAAGTACTGTTCTGAAAAACAGTTCATGAGATACAGTTCCTGAGGCTTCTATGAAGTCCATGGAATGGAGCACCAGGCGTCCCAACCTGTCGCTGATCTGATGACATGCTTCAATATTGCGTTTCCTGTTTGCCTGTTTTTTCCTGCTCATTTTCCTCCTATTCTGTGGCATCACCTTCCAAGTAAATCCTTGCATGTGAGAGTTTATCTCAGACTCTGGTGGGGAGAGTGAGGGTGAGAAGGAAGGATGCAGGCTGCAACATCGATTATAAGGCAAAACACTATATTCAATTCTCATTGTTTGAGGATGAGAATTTTACCTTCCCTACGATTAAGATTTAATATACAAGCTGTTATCCTCAATGATTGGGCATATGGTAGCACTCTGTTTATTCTTAGGAATCAATGCTCATTACTGCTGCCAACTTAGCCTACAAAATCTAAGCTGCTGAGAATGGTCGATTAAAAGGCATGATTCAGAAACAATAGGAACAAACTGCATTTCTGCTCCTATGTTCATGAATTGTTTGCTCTTTATTTTTCTGTGAACTGAAGAACATATTGTCTTATTGATAACACTATTGTCAGTGGTGTGGAGACAGGGCATTACAGCAGTACTTTCATTTTCACAATACATATGTAAAATAATCCTAAAGGATATGAATATGCAAGGATTACTTTCCAAATTTGCCTAAGGTATCTTTTTCTTTTTCTTTTTCTTCTCAACCCCTTTTATATTATTTTGTTTTAGGATATGATCTTTGGAAACAGATTTGTTTTGTTTTCTTCCAATATGACAACCTTTTTTTTTTTTTAATGGAAAGAGAAATCCATTTACATTTATATAATGACTGACATATGTGAATTTTTTATCCCATTATCATCTTTTTTGTAAATTCTACTCAGAAAATACAAAATAATAAAAAGTGATAAAAGTTTATCTTATTCTCTATTTTGCTTAATAAGTTATTCTTTTTAAAGACTTGTCTATTTTTATTGGAAAGTCAAATTTACAGAAAGGAGAAAGGAAGATTTTCCATCTGCTGGTTCACTCCCTCAGTGGCCACAATTGCCAGAGCTGAGTCAATCTGAAGTCAGAAGCCAGGAGTTTGTTCTGCATCTGCCACATAGCTGCAGGAATTCAAGGTTTTAGCCCATCCTCTACTGCTTTTCTAGCCTCAAGCAGAGAGCTGGGTGGGAAATGGAGCAGGCAGGATATGAACTGGTGACATCCTGGTGCATGCAAGGCAAGGACGTTAGCCACTAGGCTACTGTGCCGGGCCCAGTAAGTTATTCTTAAGAAGGCTAAGTCTACTCTTCTGAACCAATGGAAGATCTGAACGTACTTCACTCTTTAAAATTCATCTCCTGGGCCAGGCGCGATAGTGTAATGGTTAAAGTACTCGCCTTGCACGCCCGGGATCCCATATGGGCGCCAGTTCTAATCCCGGCAGCCCTGCTTCCCATCCAGCTCCCTGCTGGTGGCCTGGGAAAGCAGTCGAGGACAGCCCAAAGCCTTGGGACCCTGCACCCACATGGGAGACCCACAAGAAGCTCCGGGATCCAGGCTTCGGATTGGCTCAGCTCCAACCATTGCAGCCACTTGGAGAGTGAACCATCGGATGGAACATCTTCCTCTCTGTCTCTCCTCCTCTCTGTATATCCACCTTTCCAATAAAAATAAACAAATCTTTGAAAAAAATTCATCTCCTGTAATATTGCTGCATATACATACCATTTTTACCAAGTTTATCAAAATTTTAAATATTATGTCATATCTTTCCAGCTGTGTCTTTAATTCCATGCATCTTCTTTGGCTTTCCCTTTTATTGAAGTAGATACAATAACCGTTCTTGTGCTAAGAAACTATTAGGCTTGCATGTCTTCAAGCGGCAATAATTGGTGGTTACTTTGAATGATAGTTTATCTCACTAGAAAAGTCTTATTGGTAGTCAATTTCCATATAAATTGATGATAATCAGTCCAGTTTCTTTTATTTTTCTGAGTTTCAAAGAAGCAGCAGGTGGTATTGCTGTATGGTTTTATTACTATAAATATACAGTAAAAATGAACAAAAAAATGAGCCAAAGAACATCAACTGAGAGCCCAGGAGTCCAAGGCTGGCTGGCTGGGCCACAGCCTGGCCTTCAGAGTGCTGGCACCCACGCCAACAGCGGGGCCCCCTGCAAGAGCACCCATGTGCATGGGGGTCGCGTATGAGGACAGTGCCCTGCCCACAGCTCAGTCACAGACAAGTCGGCCCCTAGAGGCTTCTCCTGAAGACCCTGCTGGGAGGGCATCATGGCCAAGTCCAGTTTCTAGTGGCTTCTATTTGTGCCAACAAGAAGACAGCTTTCATATTCGAAATTACTCCAGACCAATCAATTGCTATTTCTTTAAAAGTAGTCTCTCCTTTCACTTGGGAAACTGATATTTTTTACTCTACCTCCCAAATGTTCTACAGTTTCACTAACATAAAAGGGTTGATTTATTTTTATTTTTTAACCTTCACATTTTGAATCTGTAAGTGTAATTCCCTTTTAGAGTTACTCTTTTTCAATGTATTAATATTCTAGAATCCTCTTCGATGTCTTCTTCTAGAATTCTGATGAAGGAGAGACTGATAGTCTTCAGTGTGAGTCTGCTCAGTTCGTTAAAGTTTTCCTTTTGGCTCCCTTTGCCTAACTATGGCTGCCTGTCTCAGAACATTCTAGTAAGTAAGGATCATTCTATTTCTGTATCCAGTCCAAGGTTTACATCATTAGTGAGTATTTTATTTAATAATTGTATTTTTCCATTATTTCTTATGGCCTCTCTTGACAATTTTTAAAGATTTATTTTTATTTAAGATCTTTTTAAGATTTATTAAGAGAAAAGGAGATGCAGAGAGAAAGATCTTTCATCCGCTGGTTCACTCCCCAAGCAGCTGCAACAGCTGGAGCTGAGTCGATCTGAATCCAGGACCCTGGAGCTTCTTCCGGATCTCCCACACAGATGCAGGGTCCCAAGTCTTTGGGCTATCCACTGTTGCTTTCCCAGACCGCAAGCAGGGAGCTAGATGGGAAGTGGAGCACCCAGCACACTAACTGGCACCAACATGGGAGATGAGGATTTAGCTGCCAGGTTTTTGCTCTGGGCCCATGACCATCTGTTCTGAACATATTTCTTTCTATGGTTTGCATGCGTGTGGGCATTCTCATGTAAATATGTAAGTGAGACTATAGGGACTTCTATAAAATTGACTTCATCTCTGATAAATTTATGTTCCAATTATTGATTTTATTGAATATGTTTCTTAGCATATCCTTGAGAATTCTGGTGTGTGAGTGTATTTTTGAGTGGAGCGTTTTGAAGTTTTGTATCTTTCTGTTACTTCCTTTACTGTGCAACCTAGTGGTTTTGTATTTGATCCCATCAGGTGCCACTGGCCCTGCCCTGAACGTGGCAGCTTAGGAATGTTGCACAGGTTTGGAGTGACTGGAAATCCAGCTGGACAGCCAAAAGGGATTTAAGTTTTAGGACCACATTGGCAGGTTTTACCTTAGGTCCAAAGGTTGCTGTAACCATTGTCACTGGCAGAGTTTTCAACCTCCTTCCCATGTGCAAAGTGTACCCTATCCTTTTATCTGAAGTGACTCATCTTGCACAAGTACTTTTTGTCCCCATAATCTTTGCAGGAATCAAAGCTGTAGTTCCCACCCAGACTCCCGCAGGCTAGCCTTAGCCCTTCTCACGACATGGAAATATCTCCCATTTCATGAGGATTGTTCATGGAGATACTCGCTTTGTCTTTTAATTCAGCAGTTTTTTATTTTCTTAATATGTGTGTTTGTAACAGAAGAGACTACTTAAGCATGAAGTTACAGAGCAGTTTTGATAAGAAAGTTTTTTAAAACTATTTTTATATTTAATCAACAGACAAGACTTTTAAAAATTAAAATACACCTTTTATTAGCTCTATTAAATATGAATCAGAAATTCATTTTAAATTATAAAAAACTAATCTTTTGTTAGATTTTTGTTATCTCTGAGGTCATTTTTAAAATGTTGGTGGCAGTGTGGTTATACAGCTATTGTGGTCTTCAACTATTAAGTTATATATATTTTTTATTTAAGAAAGCAAACATCCTAACAAAATAAAAGCTATTCTTGCAATGCACTCTTTATGGACTAAATACTAGGCTAAACATTGTAAGTGTAAAGTTAATGACTGGTTTGGAAAGCCACAGAAACACATGCCAAGATTCTGGATTTAAACTGTAGGGTGTGCAATTCAAAATATGCCCAACTACGTGTCTTTGAGCCAAACTTTTTTTAATGCAATCATTCCTTTAGCAAAACTCTATTTGGGGGAACAAAAAGTGAAAAGCACTCAAAAGTAATGTGGAAAGTCTTTTTTATCCCAATGTTTTATTCTATTTTTGTTTTTCTAGTTTGCTTTCTTTGCATTTTTATAAAGCCAAAAAAAGAAAAAATCCCTCTGCATCTATCAACTTTTGGAGCTGATGGCACCTCAATTTTTTCTGATGAAGTTTATTCTTCCCAAGGATTACATCCTTTGCTTTGATGGTGGCACAATCTCTTTGTGAATATGAAATCTCACTGACGAAGATTCTGTGTTTCTTTGTTCAGGTACAATATAATTTAGCATGCCCTGCAGTAGACAGACAACAGTGTCATGAATAGGCACCTCAGTTACAAAGCATGGCCGACTCCTGAATGGCAGACCAAGCACATCTCCCAAAGAAGCTTGTTTGCGTCACCTTCTCAGGACCACATTTCCACCGATGTTTTGGAAACCCCTGCTGAAGTCTCTGCTTTCTAGCATCCTTAAATTTCCCCAGAGGGGAGAGAACCACCACAAATTGGTATGGAATTTTAGATACTCCATTTAATTCCTTGCCAGATAGTTTGAGACAAAGGTCTCTACCCATGACCATCCCACAGCTTGTTTGAAGTGTTATATTTGGAGTAGCTTTGAAGTCTGTGGAATTTTTTGTATCTGTAAGGATAGGATTTTATTATTTGTGTTTATCAGGTTCTACCTGTGAAGTCATCCTATTACCTGATAAATAAGCCTGACAGTGCAAATAATCTGTCCTTCCGTTCATCATCCTTATTGTTTCATTCTTGAATTGTAGCTTTACTCTCAAAACTTGTTCACCTGTCACTTTCTATTACATTAATATACACATGTACTCATATAATTGAAATTATCATTGCCCATTATACACCTGTGTTGGGTTTCCCTCATGTCTCCTAAATTAGAGCTATTAAGTACTGAAACCCAGATGCAGTTTAAGGAAGATCCAGTTATTCTGGCTCATTAGCAGAAAGCTCTCCTCAAAAGAGCAATCCTCAGAGGAGACCCTGCTCCATGCAGATGCGTTCTTAGCTGTGAAGTCTTCGACACTAGCTTTCCATGTGATCAGGCTTTAGGGCACTGGATTTTATCATCTAATTCACAGCAAATCAATGAGTCACTTAAGATTTCTACTACCTTATAAAAGAATACCAGCTCTATTGGCTTAATCTCTAACTAATAGCCACTCAAGCATGGTCATCGTCAATGGAAGATAATTATTATCTGGTGGAGAATTATGAAGACTGTCTATCCAATGAAGGCAAACTGCTTTGTAGTCCTATGATGCATTCCTCACCATCACTCTTCCAATGGATCTCTTTTCTTATCTCATGTGGTATAGACTGGGGCAATTTACCTTCCACTAATCCTTGGCAACTAGAACTGGATTATCATGAATGGCAGAGTGGACTCATCAGCACCTATTTCTGAACTGAACGTAGAATAGTCTTCCTTTACAGAGATTGCTTGATGAAATCTGGGATTTTTACTAACAACAAAGAGAAAATGACTGTTGAGTGGACAACTGTCAGTGTTTTCAACTAGATGAGCAAAGACAACTGAAACTGTGAAGCATCAGGCACTAATTTGGCAGTCATTGTTGCATTTAGTCCTCACTGTTTTTAGACCTGTGTTTCTTTTTTTAGTTTTTACTTTGAATTTTTGAATTCTATGGTACAATTTCATAGAGTCTGGGATTCCCTCCCCCCAAACACCCACCCCGATTGAGCTTCCCCATATTGTCACTATAGTATAGTCCTTCATAAGGACTATACGTTTCCACCAGTCTGTTATTTTAGTGTGCCCTGACATTGCTGGTACAGACAATGTCAGACAGTCCAGCATCCCATTGCCTACACATTTCCGAAAGTTTCATTAGGATTCCATCTTTGATTTGGAAGCAGGGATGCATATTGCATTGTGTCCCCTTATCTGGATATGGTAATCTCTATTACTCCATCACTGTACCTTCCCTTGAATGAGAAACCATGAAATAAGGTCAACAACCAGTATGAATTAGAACAAGAAAAACAACAGCAAAACTATAGCACCATGGAGTCGAAAAAACTTGCCATTTAATAACCAATGCATGAATGACAAAAAGAAAACCCAAAAGCCTCTTGGGTAAAATAATGCCATCATGTCATCCATGAGTCAATGATGAAATTAAAATTAAAATGAAATCAAAAACATCAAAACACATGGGATGCAGCCAAAAAACAGTATGAAAAGGGTTATTTAACTTACAATTTGCATGATGGTTTTCTTATCTTAAAGAGAACATATGGTATTTGTCTTTTGGGGATTCACTTATTTCACTAAGCATAATGGTCTCTACTTGGAACCATCTAGTTGCAAATGGTATAATTTCATTCTTTTTAATGGCTGAGTAATATTCCCTGGAGTAGATGTACCACAGTTTCTTTAACCACTCCTCTTTTGAAGGGCATCTGGATAGTTTCCATGTCTTTGCTATTGTAGATTTTGCTGCTGTACATATAAGATTACAGATCCCCTTCTTGTATGCAGTTTTAATTTCTTTTGGGTATATTTCTAGGAGTGGGAGAGTTGGGTCATATTATTTGCAATTCTCCAAGCACTCTCCCTATTGGTTTCTACAGTGGTTGTACAAGCCTGCATTCCTACCAGCAGTGAAGGAGAGTGCCTTTCTCCCCACGTCCATGCCAGCATAGACTTGCATTTCTAAACATCTCCTTCTACATGGTTGATAGGTTCTTACCAGAATGAAAACAAATAATATCTTCTCATTCTTGGTCCCCCAATCCACATGATCCCCAAACACCCAAAGTTTCCTTAAGTATCCAAAATCAAAGATAAAAACTCATTCTTAACTATCCCTTCCTTTAGGCTACAACAAGTTGCTCACAAAATTCTGTTAATTCTGTTTTCTAAATATCTTCTCAATCCTTTTTCTATGTGTGTTAAGGATCCAAGTCAGGTCACTGACAATGCCTAACAATCCTGGTTCACCTTCTCTAAGATGCTTCCCCAAGTCCCTGTGCATACCTCATTTCAACATTTGTCCCTTTTTCTGAGTTGTGAACTTCATTTTCTTTTCTCTTTGTTCATCCACTATCTGGTTCCTAAAAGACAGTACCTTTATTGAAATAAAAAAGGAATCAGATAGCAACCTAGGGAAAGAATAAGGTGGATGAGTACAGCTAGTCCTCGTTCATTCATAAATAAGCACATATTTCTCATCTCACATGTATGAAATGCTGGACCAACGTCACCAATAGTAGAGAGCCCCTCCCTCCCTGTGTTGATTGAGCTACCTTCTGGTTGGGATCGTAACAAACAAAAAACAGTTCAAGACAAATTTTAAAACCTACCGCCCTGGCTTAAGTCCTCCTTACAAACAAACTTTGCTATTTTTACTATTTGGACAATTTGGATATTCCATCCAGAGTTTCTTTAACTTGGCCTAAAACTAAATTTAAACAACCCTGATGGGACTGTGGTGCCCTTTCTGTGTTCCTGTCTATTGTTTGCCAAGAGCCCCAAGGACAGTGGGGAGTTATTGTAATACCCAGGAGATGTCATACAGCACTGAGAAATATTTTCTGATTGTGCCCAAATAACAAACAGTGGTGGATGCCTTGGTCATCTTCCTGTCATCTCAGGAGCTGCCTTTCAATCTGAAGAATAATTTCCGTTTTGCCTTTTTTTTCTCCTTTGGATTAATAAAAAAAAATGAGGACCTTGCTCTGATGAATTGTCTATGGAATTTCCTTCTGGTTTATTTTCTTTCCTTCAAATTCAAGATACTACATTTCACTTCCTCCTTGATTTTTTTTCCCAGACATATTTTTACCTGTTTTTAGTTTACCCAAACTTAGGTAATAGACCTGCTCTTTGTAGATAGGGAGCTTGAGTTGGTCAAGGACACCTGCTGATAGTTTAATGAAAGCTGAAAAATGAGCACCTGCCAGGCAGGAGCACCTGCCAGGCAGACCCACCACCCAGGCAGTTCCTCCGGGTGATGAATTACGTAAAGGTGCCCCTCTACAAGCAGAGGAGCTGTGGAAGGGAACCCACAACAGGTGAATGATCACTCCTGGCAGGTTTAAGTATTCAAATGGCCTAGGTGAGCTGCCTCAAAACCCCCCTTGGCTTTTCACACTAGAGCTTGTTGCAGGCAGGGGTTGTTAGGGTCCCAGTGTGAGATGGACACAAGTGTGCAGGTAGCCTATCGGGAAGCAGTCTTAGGGTCACGTCTGTGGAAGGGAAAGGACAGAAAGGGAAAGCGGTGAGTCTGACAAAGGCAGAAGCTGTGATACAGGCTCCACGGAGACCATAGGGGGTCCTGTAGAGAGTTCTGGAAGCTAGAAAGACTGTTCCTGCTTCAGGAGACTAGAGCTTTAGATTCTTATGCTGGTTAGTCTCTCAATTAAGGCAGCTGATAGAAGGGACAGTTTCCTGTGGCAGTTCATTTCTGAAGGGGCTTCAGGGGCAGAAATTTCACTGCAAACCTACGTAACTCTGTCTTGTTTAGCTTTGCATGGTCCTCCAGCACTGCATGATCCTCACTTCTGAGCATGACTGCCTCTAGGATTTCACAGTACCACATGCAGCACAAAGAAACCTCAACAGAACCTAACTCAATGCTGAATACCAAGACCCGTGAGAGAAATACAACTTCTGCAAAAAATAATATATAAACAAACCATGAACAACAGCCACTCTAGTGGCACACTCCAGGTCTTACTGTCTATCAATAGCCTATTTGCCACCCAGGAATTCTGATCTAACGAGAGGGAATCCTCTTCACTTCCCCCTTCAAAGAGCAGGTAAATCATTTCCTTTGTTGAGAGCAGGCGTCCAGGATTGCAAGGAGAATTCAAAGTGTTTCTAACACCCCCTGTGTTGAGCTCTATTCATAGAAAACCTTGGCCTGGCTCCAGGTCTGTGTCACATTGTTTGTGTGGAATGAGGATGTGTTCTGCTTTTTTGGAATAACAAGCCCATGTTGTCGAGACATTAAGGGGAAAACTTTTCCCACAGCGTAATGAGCAGAGTCCCCTTCATCATTCCCAGGGAGTACCATTCCTAACAATACAAGATGTCCCCAAGAAGCAAACCAAAGCTGCACAATTTCCAGCTCCCTTCCCACTAAGCAAAATGTCTGGAAAGATCTACCCCCATTGTGGTGCTGCCCTTGTGCCCCAGCTATGGTCCCATATATACCTTCCCACACTGTTTGCACTGAGGAGTTTCATCCAATCCCAAAGATACTTGAGAAACATACCTAGTTCTCCCCAGCACAAATGACCTAAGGTAAGTCCCTGCTTTCTAACTCCCCAAGACTAAAGAATTTCCAGTCTCTGAGACACTTCTTATGTACAAATCTTACTCCTATTTTAATATATGTATACATATGTATACACATATACACACATATATAAATATGATAATCTTCAGGAAGCGCTACTCCAAGACTGTAAGAGACGAGAATATGAGAATATGCCACACTAAATATGCTTCTTGGGCGTAAAGATTATTTTGAGTTGGTTATTTTTTTAAAGTTTTTTTTTTATTGCTAAATCAGATATACAGAGAGGAGGAGAGACAGAAAGAAAGATCTCCCATCTAATGATTCACTCCTTAACTGACCGCAGCACCCGGACCTGTGCTGACCTGAAGCCAGGAGCCAGGAGCCAGGAGCCTCACCCAGGTCTCCCACACAGGAACAGGATCCCAAGGGTTTGGACCAATCTCAAGTGCTTTCCCAGGCTTCCAGCAGGGAGCTGGAAGGGAAACAAGGCTGCCGGGATTAGAATCAGCATCCATATGGGATCCCAGCACATTCAAGGCGAGGAGTTAAGCCGTTAGGCCACCACACCAGGTCCTCGAGTTGGTTATTGGGGAGTATTCCTAAGACTACAGATTTTCTTGGTCACCAAAGCAAATCTTATTCCTGTTACCTTAAATGCACAGGATGATATTTAGGAAATGCCTCTCCAGAATATGACTGGAGAGAGAGCAGATATGAGACTATGTCACTCCAAATATGCATTTTTTTGCATAAGAATTATTTTGAGTTGGTTATTTGAAGAAATAGCAAAAACAAGAGTAGCTCTTAAGAGTTCCCTTTCTGCAAAGGACATCCACCTCTGTCAATGTCTCTCTGCATCAGGAAGAGAACTACATCACTAGCAGTGACTTTGATCAGTAGGGACTTTAATCAATACAGGAGGTATCCACTTCTATGTAACAGACCCTTGTTTTAAGGTGATTTTCATGGTCTTCTTGTGTTAGCAGGGGCTCTTTTCTCAGTCTTCTTCCCTTGTTTCAGTGATGGTATTTAAGCCTGAAGATTAAGGCAATTCTTTGAGACCTATTCTAGAGGCTTACTCATTTCTCTAAGTTCTCTCTCATATATGCATGAAGCATTTGCACCCATGTTTGTTATACTTCTAGCTGGTTTTTATTGTTACTGGAAGACCCAGCAAAAAGGATGGAAGATATGCATACATTTTGATCTTCACACCAAGAGTACTGTGTACCACTTACAGATGTAAATTTCCCTGAAGAAAGGTAACTCTTAAGAGCTACTCTCGTTTTTGCTATTTCCTAAATTAGCTGGCATCACATTGGCCACAGAGGATTCTGAACAGCTACATGAGAAAGTGACATTCTCCTACAAAGGAAGGATGTCACAGTTGAGTTATTCATCAAAACGGACCCAAGAGTGGTATCCCAAAGAAGCGTTTCAAAGAAGCCCTGCACAATGGCATGGAACAAAATAACTGTAGCTGCTGGTCTTCATGGCCACACCCCAGCAAGAACATCAGCTCCTCTTGTTCTGCCACCTGCCACGTCTCAATGTACTCTGCACTTCCCAAAAAGGTTGATTAAACTGATGGGTTATGTTTTCCCATTTTGTGTGGTATCCCATATCCTATCAAAATTTTACATTTTTTGCTGAAGTTGGTTGAAGTCAACTTTTCCACTTTGTTTTTCATTTTACTTGCAATCAAATAAGTTACCATTTGAGAATGATAAAGCACCACACACAATTAAAATATGCACCAGTGTTTTGGTTGTATCATTTCAATCTCCAGAATTTCTCTATGGGGCTTTTTGTTTATTTTTATTGGAAAGCAAATAAACAGAGACAAAGAAAGAGAGTATTTCCATCCTGTGGTTCATTCCCCAAATGACTGTAGCAGCCAGGGCTGAACTGATCTGAAGTTTTTTCTGGGTCTCCCATATGGTGCAGAATTCCAAGGCTTTGGGCCATCCTCTGCTGCTTTCCCAAGCCATCAGCAGGGAGCTGGATCAGAAATGGAACAGCCTAAATACAAACCGGCGCACATATGGGATGCCAGCACTTACAGGTGAAGGATTAGCCAATTGAGCCACGCTGTTACTAGCCCTGTTTCCAGGACTCTACAACAACAAAGACTGTAATCTTTCACCTCCTCAGTGTGCTGCCACTCACTCACTGCTTTTGTGCAGAACAAATGTGCCTCCAACGAGACTATATAACCAACTGCTCATAGACGAAAAAGTAAAAATAGCCTTAACCCAAACTTTCTCCTTATTTTGAAACCTGGATATTGCTTTTGTTTAAATCTGTTGAATGCAAAGCTTGTTTTCAAATCTCCTTGGCTTCTAAGAGTCATGAAACTATTTCATGAAAATTGTACTCAAATCAACCTCCAGCTGCTGTCAAATCAATCAGCTGCCCAGAGACATTAAATAACTAGAGAGTCACCCATGATCCCGGGTTTCCTAGGATGTTTTCAGACTGAGAACTATGTTAGTGCCAAGACAAGCAGGAGCTCCTAAACTGACCAACATTCCTGGAGTTTCCTTTGAGAGGTGGGAAAAGGGGGTGGGATGCCATTTAAAATGCATTATATAAGAAAGAAAGGTATGAACAAGTTAAGGGGAAGCCGCAAAGGAAGCAGGCCGAGTCCCAAAATAAAAGACAGGAATAGAAATCTAAAAATAACGCCCAGGGAAGTTTGGCACATCAGGAGGACTCCCCGGTGCTCTGCCGAAGCATTGTAGCTTTTATTTTTTTTTTTCAGGAACATGCTAATAATTGTTTGGAGACTTAAATAGAACACCATTATTTGTTCTTTAAAAACAGTCACTTCTTTTGTATGATATTCTTTGAATTTCTCTCTTGCAATTTGCCTTTTATGGATATCTTCACATTTAAGAAGTAAGACATCTTTCTTCAGTCTCTTTATCTCTCTCTCTTAAAGAAGACATGTAAACTATTTGAACTATCTCAGTCTCGCATCAATTTACAATCTCTGAAAATCCAAAACAAAAAGGTGAAACTGACTTTACCATCTACCTTCAATTAGAAAGTTTAACATACAGTAGACTCAAGGATGGGATGCCACGACATACACAGAGCATGTCCCTAGTTTCTCAGCCTTGGCACATCAGCTGTTACCCACAATTGTGAGAGGACACAGGGATCCTCAGGCTTAGGGATGCACCTGAGGTCAACAGAGAGTGACACTGTGGGCTCATCTCAATTTCCTGCAACTCCATGCATCAAGGACCCTTGTCCTTACGTAGTACTGTAAGATCAGAAATGTCTTCTAACGAGCTAACTATGCGTAGTTAGAGCAGAGACACCAATAGTATATTCAGTGCTTTACCCCTCAGTTGGCTCACCTTGGAAGACTTTACATTTTTACATTTAAGTTCTACCCCTCTTCCCAACTAATATTCTCTCTGCCTGGAAAGTTTGTCCTCCCCCACACAGTGGACTGTCAGTTTGTTATTACAATCACTTTTCTTCCTTAAGAAAAGTATGTTGTGATGGAATTTTAAGAAAACACAAACTTCATACTGTGAAGTGTCTATGCAGGGGTCATCCATGAAGTGCATTTAATCGTCACTTCCAAGTTGTTCATTCCTGTTTTCTTCAGACACAACAAAAACAGGAAATATTTATCAACTTCACAGGTGTAAAGGAAATAACTTAAAAACCCCGGTGACCAGCACCACTGGTGGAAGCAGACAGCATTTTCCACGCATAGGTAAGAAAGTAGATTGTAATTTAAAATGTATACTTTGATGATAAAGATGCCTTTGCCACATTTTTTACTGCTATTGCATATAAGACTTGTTCCAAAGAAGTGCAAAGTTCACTTCGCAGCCCTTCTAGCATGTACAAGAAAACTGCAACCTTCTACATTAGGTTTCAGATTTCATCTCCAAACCTAACAAAATGTCTAGGGCATCTCAAAATCATTGAAACACAGTATTAACTTTTTAAATCAACCTGTATGTACTAAACTGCACACTTGCTTTCAAGCTGAAGTTTAGATCTTCAAAGATACAGAGTCCTCTTTATTTTTCCCCAGCTACAAATTTTCAGAAAATAGTTGTGTGTGTATATATGAATTGTGGCCATTATGTTTAACGAAATAAGCCCGACCCAAGAAGAGAAATGCCATGTTGTTGTTGTTGTTGTTGTTTTTCTGATTGGTTGTAGCTAACACAGAGAATATAAACGGAGAGATCTTAATGTATATCAACTGATGTCTTGTGATTTGATTGTTGTCTAGAACTCTTGCCTCTGCCTCCCGGGAAGGACCTTTTACCGGTGGAGCTATTTGTGTGAAAGAGCAATGAGCCTGTGATCAAAAGTAACTTGAAGTGTGTCATCACAGTGGAAAGAAAAACAAGGAAAGAAAAGAAGGAGGAAGCAAGGAAAGGAGGAAAAGAAGAAGGCAAATATCTGAAATTCATGAAATCTGCTTTCAATATTCATAAATTTTAAAAAGTTAAAAAACAAAAGAGAATAAAAGATTCATCATAGATAGCATTATTTTATATATATTTACATACTCTTTCACAAAAATAGCATTATCCATATGGCCTTGTAACATGATTGTTTTTCTTAATTGAGTTGGTTTAAGAGCTCTTCTACCGTGCTCTTTGATACAAAATTAATACACATCTACCTACTCTTTAAAAAAAAAAAAACAAGAATCGACACCCATGAAGTATGCTGAAGAACCCAGGCAAACAGGCCACTCTCTGGGATGCACTTGATAACTTGTATTGCCATTAGCTATATTAAAAACATACCAAGAAAGGGGTCATTTAGACTAATGGTTAGGACTGTGGCTGGGACATTCATGTCCTACACCAGAGCCCAACATCCAATTCTGGATCCTGGCTCCAGTTTCCTACTAATACAACCCTGGAAGACAGTAGGAGATGAATCAATTATGTGTGTTCCTGCCATTCACATGGAAAACTTGGACTGTGTTACTGGCTCTTGGCCTCGGCTGGACTCAGCCCTGGTCATTGGTTGTCTAAAGTAGAAAAGTAGGCCCTTGGATAGTGAACGGGTGAATGAGTTCTCTCTCTCTTTCAACTCTGTGTGTATCTTTCTACCTCTCAAATAAAAAACAAACTTATCTAGAGGGCTGCATTTGCTCCCAGTACTTTTGTGCCAATTCTCACTGTTACATAACATACTTATAGACATAGATTAACAAGGTAACAATGCAAGAAGAGGATGGCTCTCTCTATAAAACCTATGGCAGGAAATCTGATAAAGCTATCCCTTTTTAAAAAGTAAGAGTTGTGCTCAAATTAAGGTATGGAGAGTCATGAAAATCTAAAAAATTATGTTCTGATTTTACTTCAGGCAAGAGACTGCACCCCAATTAGCAGTCAATAATCAGATCTGAATATGCTATCTCTCTATTGTGGAGTGAGGATAATTTTTGTCAGTTGCTGTGTAGTATATATAGCTGATCATTCTCCATATTTACAATATATGTAATTCTTGACTATATTGTCATTCCATTAGCCAGTACAATATCAATGACCTTTTCAGATTATTTGTAATGTTCCAATGCTACAAAATACTGCAAAATACATTTTGCATACTTTAAAGGTAGAATTTAAAGGAATGTAGAATTTTCTCATGAAAGGATATTTTAAATCCTCCAAAACACAGTACATATATATATTTTCTTAAATATGGAGTTGATAATGAAGATTCCTAATGTTTTAACTTGTGAGCATCAAATGGCAAAAGTGGTACAATGGTAAAAAGTAGAGTTTTCATTACTATTCACAATATTTTATCTAGGTGTTTCATCTGTGAAGTAAAAAATTTAGACCAGCGTTCTCTAGGTCTTTCTTTTCATGTTGATAATTCAGGTTTCCATGAACTTCTATACTCTCTAGAGGGCTGAAAAGTGTATAAATATATCTCTACATTGTAAGAACAGCTTTATAGGGCCTGATGTACTGGCTCAGTGGCTGACTCTTCTCCACCTCGCATCCACCGAGATCCCATATGAGCACTGGTTTGTATCCCAGCTGCTCCACTTCCCATCCAGCATCTTATTTGTGGCCCAAAGTTTTGGGACCCCACACCTGTGTGGGAGACCCGGAAGAAGTTCCTGGCTCCTACCTTCAGATTGGCTCAGATCCAGCTGTTGTATCCACTTGGGGAGTGAACCAGCAATGGAAGATCTTTCTCTACCTCTTCCTTCTCTCTGTAAATCCGACTTTTCAATAAAAATAAATAAATCTTTAAAAATTTTTCTCTGACATTTGTTAATCTGCTCAGCTGCTTTAATAGTTAAGAATGTTAAAAATAATTTAAGGATACCATTGTATTAAGCAGTCTTGCAGTAGCCTCTTTCAATGGGTTCTGATCACCACTTAGCTTGTCTCCCCCTCTGGACAAATGCAGCCATCCCCAGCTCAGTGATTCTCTAAGTATGATCTCTGGACTAGCAGCATTTGCATTAACCTGGAAGCTTGTTAAAATGGAACATTCTTGGGTCCTACTTCACATCTACTGAGTGCACAGAAACATTTTAGCAAGGCCTCTGAATGTATGTGATACACGCTAATGTTTGAGAATGATAACCCTTTCTCATGCACCCTTTAGAGCCAGGCCTTAGTTTAATGACTAGGATCATTGATGGATCCTTTACTTCTAAAGAGATCAGGGCAAATGAAAGGAAGAAAATGCAGGATGCACACAAACCCTCCCAAATAGCATCTCAGAGTGAACGACAGCCTCCTCTGGCTGCTTCGGATCCATCTTACCCTTTTTTGGTTACCCCAGTGTGGTCGATGTCCCCAGTTCCCCAGGAGAGACACATTCCCTGTCTTTGTTGCTCTGGACAGACTCACTGACTCCAGTGCAGGCCTTCAGTTGTGCCCATCACCTCACACTCCAAAGGCTAGATAGGCAGCTATCAGGAGTCAGGAGAGCAGCACATGAAAAGAAAGAAAAGGCTGTGTTCCTCTTGAGCAGCACTCCTCTAGTCGACATCAAAGGCCCAATAACTGCTTCACTCATTCACTCACTCATTCAGTCCTTCAGCCAGCTATCTCTCTGCATTTGTCCCACTGCCCATCATCCCTGCTCCCACTCATCTTTCTAGCTACCTGTCCATCCATTTATCCCTTCAATGTAATCATTTTCCTTTAGTGTCATTTTTGTTTCTCTCTACCATCAGACCTCCTCAGAGATAATGATCAATGGCATTCCATTTTTCATCCCCAGAGCTTCCCAAAATTGTTCATTGGTGTGCAGGAAGACAATCTCAGAACTTTATAAATAGAAGTGTCTGTTACAAGTTTTAGTTTGCTAGGATGCTTTACAATGAATCTAATGTAATCATGCTATTATAATAATTTAATATCACCTGCTCGAAAACTTTCCATTGTATTAAAAAGTGTGCAGTTGGGCCTGAGTGGTGGCCTAGTCTCTAACTCCTTACCTTGCAACCACCGGTATCCCATATGGGTGCCAGTTCATGTCCTGACTGCTCCACTTCCCATCCAACTCTCTGCTTGTGGCCTGGGAAAGCAGTCGAGAACAATTCAAAAGCTTGGGACTCTGCACCCAGGTGGAAGACCTGGAAGAAGATTCAAGTCCCTGTCTTTCAATCAGCTCAGCTCTGATCAGTGTGGCTACTTGGAAAGTGAACCAGCACATGAAAGATCTTCCTCACTCTCTCCTTCTCTCTGAAAATCTGCCTTTCCAACTGAGAGATCAGGGGTGCAAAAATCTCAAGGCTTGAAGATCACTGCAAAGAAGAATAGAAGCAGAAAGCTATAGAACAATTTGTGATAGACAGATACTGGCTTTTAGGAAGAGTCCTCAGTAGCATCAAGTGTGGAAGCTGGACACGTGCCTGCCACTCAGAGAGGATGGGTCCACGCTTGTCAGATTTTGTACCCCTTAATCACTCAGACAGTCCCTTCAGCCTTCTCCCAAGGCACAGAGTTAGTCCTACCCTCCCCCGCAACCCCCAGCTAGCTTTCCCTCAACTTGCCACACCACCCTAAAGGAACATTTAGACTGAAGAGATTAAGCCAGAAAAACAGGATGAAAGTTAAGCTTCAAAGCTATAGGTTACTCTTTTCCATTAAAAGTACTGACAGATTTGTCTTCGACTGTATTTTCGGAAGAAACAATCATTTTCTAAAACATTCACAATATGTGAAAATGCAAGTATAAGTTAGGGCATATAAGTGAGCTGTCTAAACTAATGACAGTGAAAACAAGTCACCATTTTTACATTTGCAACCCTCAGTCAATCACCTAACAAGTGACTGAGCTTGAAGTATTTGGAGTTTCCTCACAGAACCTGGAACAGGATGGCGCTACCTTGAGTAGTTGCTTAGTGGCAGAACTTCAATCTCTAAAGAAGTTATTACCCAGGAGCAGAAAACTAAGCAAAGAACAAATTCTGCTGTAAGTTCAATAACTCAGTGTTATGTGAAAGAGCCATTGATTTAGTGACTTAGAAACTGCTATTTCAAGTCTTACATCCACAGCTAATTTATTATATCAAAAGAAGTATTTCTCTTTTGTCGCTGCTGTCACAAGCAGAGGCTCCATAAAAGAAACGGTTTAGTGGTTTAATCTAAAGGGACCTACCATAGCAAGCTCTGAAGAGTACACAAAGGTTGTAAAGACCAGAAAAGTCTTCCAGTCCTTTGGCTAGGAGTAGCTTGTTTATCACAGAAAATTCAGTAAAGAATTCTTATTATTCATTGAAGGAATAGGATTTTAGAAATCAACAAAATCACGAGTCAACAAGAAGCAGCTATATCTTTTTTAATTATTGAACAATAATGTCCTTTTCAAACAAAAGCCGTCACTTTACTCAGCATACATTCAAAGACTCTCCCATGTGCACATTCACAACTCTGTTGGCAGACTTCAAGAATAAAATACAGGTAAATAAAGCGACAATTCTTAAATAAGTTCTTTACTCCAAATATAATACTTCTGCAAATATTTCCTCACAACATCTGATACAACAGTCCTATTTGTGCTCAGTTTTTCCCCAAGCATATTCCTAACTCTGCTTGTCACTCAGGTTTGAAACAAGCAAATATGAAAATAAAACTGTATTTCAAGGTTGACATGCTTCTGATTGAAAAAAATGAACTTTTTTCCAAACCTCCCAAAAAGTTATTTTATACTTTGAGCTTAAAATTCATCTTCTTTACAGCACTTGCTTTTAAATAAATTCCCTCCGTTGTCCATTCTTTGAGATTTTGTAGAGTACTCTTATGCTTGTTACTGTTAATATTACTACAGTTATTAACAATACATTTACCATGCCTCGGGTGTCTGGAGAGCTCAGAGTCACACCTTTACCATAATCATTTTAAACAATAATAGGTCCATTTCCTCAAAAGGGTGATATATAGAAGTGTACAGGATGCCTTGTACTAACGGATTTGTTTATTAAAGCATAAATATTAATCTTCACACATACCCCTTCCCTGCATCTCCTAGGAGCAACTCAGAGGCGACATTCTATGCAGCCAGTTATGGGAGTCCATGTTTTGGTCCCCGTCCCAGTACCACCCTTCAGATCCAGGTGACCTGGGAACTACATTAGCAGCCCTTTGAAATCAACTCAGTCCAAGGCCAATACTTGAATTCCCACAGGCTTCAAACATCCTACTTCGTTCAGGGGTTTTCTGGTTGTTTTGTTTTGACTTTTCCCAAAGTTTTGTTTTGTTTAAGTACAATTAAATTCTGTTGAAGCTACTACAGGGAATATCTAAATTTCTTCACCCCCCACAACCTCCCCATTCCCACCTTCTCTTGTTCCTAATTCTACCTCCGTCACCTGCCCCAACACTACTGCAGGGCAAGGAAAAGAACAGGGTCCCTTGTGGTCTTCAGTTTTGACTAGCTTTCCCTTGGGCAAACTAACTGCTTGTAAGATTCTCTAAAATGTATCCTGAGTTCTTCAATGTTACTCTACACACACATTTAACAAGTCTACATGCATTCAAATATTTAGCAAAAAAAATTAAAAATTAGTTCAGTCATATGCAATTTAGGATTTGTAAGTGGCCTACAATTTTTTTCTGGGTACACCCTGATTTACACTTAGTTTCCAAAAATTGCGTGTCCATCTGCTATAATTTAGACATTTCCTAAAATGTTGGCTGTGTGTTGAATAATCATTACATTTGAGCCTTTTCTCAGAAATTGCTCCAGGGGATCAGCGTGGATTTAACCATTTCATTACAGGAGATCGAGAAACATTTTCTTTCACAATTTCTTCTCTCACAGCATTGCCGTCTCCAGACGCCATGTCGGACTCTGCAATTAGAAGGGATACAGATCATGTCCAAATGGGCCAGCACAGTTTTGTTCTGGTTTACAATGGGAATTAATATAAAGTCTTTGAGTCAAAGTTTCATGTGAGCTTATTTACCACTCTGGATCAGAAACAATACCCTTGAATTATTTGTCTTCACTTACTAACACCTTGACATTACTTCATACATGCACTTGTCTTTTTTCTTTTTTAAATCCTTTCTAATTCTACCCCCTGGAATTCCAGTTCCAAGAAAAAAAAGATTTGGTTTTCTTCACTGCTGTTTTTTCAGCCCTTACAACAGTGTCTGGAACATGCAAGGCCCTCAATGAATACTAACTGAATGAGCAAATGGTGTCAGAATAAATTAAGATTTTTTAGAAGTGTAAAGAAGAATTTGCTTTTTGGTGTGACTCCAGAAACCAGAAGTGCAACCAAAGGATAGAATTTTCATAAAAATAGTTCTTGCTCTAAAACCTGGAGAAGTCTGTCATGTTTAGAATTTTCTCGAATGAAATTCTCTGCTTCTGTCAGTAGTAAGCTACCCTTGCTTCAGCAGTCTGCATCCTGAAAGGGAACACTCTAACATTAGCACTGCCTAGCAATCGAATGTGTATAAAGTCACAAAACAGTTCAGAATTCCACTCCCCAATGCTGGGGACATTTAGCCTGCTCTCAAAGGTGGACCCCAACAGCTCTGTGCCCTGTGGTGTGAAGTCTGTGGCAGGAATGAGGGCCCAAGGAGGAGAAACATCTGCTTGTTCCAAAAATCTCTAGTAAGAATCTAGATACCTACTTTTAGTACAAAAATATCTTTGTACAATCTATCACCTAATGGATGCCCGGCAATAGGAAGTGACTTCAAGGAGTTTGTGGAAAATGGAATAAAATGCTGACTTTATGTCAGATAAAGGTAAATTGACTTGAGTGCAAAAATGTGGAATCTGTACATATGATGGACCTTCAAAACTTTCATGGAAAATGCATCATTTGAATAAAAAAAATGGGCATGGATTTCAGAAGAATTTCTTGCACCCAAATTAACTTATCTCTTTACTTATCTTGTAATTCCATTTTTTCCAGGTGCCTTTTGAAGTACCCTCCAAACATCCATTTCCAAGCCAAGATGCTTGCCTACACTGCAAGAAAATGAGAGGATAATACACACTGGGAACAGAGACTGCTCACAAACAAGACTAAAAGGTCGCTCCCCCTAGTGTGCATTCAAGAGGGACAGGAGTGAGTCCCGGAGGGGACACTAAGTACGGCTCCTACCACTGAGCAATGAGTATTCCAAAGGCACTCTCAGAACCTTTCGGAATGTTCTGCACCAGACACACAGGGACCTGCTTCTCCCTTGGTGGGAAGGGGTAGATGCAAACTCAAGCTCTCGTCAGCCTGTGGTTTTAAAAGAGTAAAGCAAAACAGAAATCCCAAGTGTTTGAGGCAGCTAGGTATCCTGAGACAACAGTCGTCACACCTGAACTAACGGCAACCTGTCCATCCCGCAGATTTATGGGCCCAGGAGGTATAGATCAGTGATTGCCAGGGGCAGAGGGATATGAGGAAGTGGGGAAAATGCCCAACCGGTCCCAACATTTCTTCAGCTGTGATGAAAATGTCTGAAACTACATAGGGGTGGTAGCCACACAATACTGAGGGAGCACTGGGTGTCATTGAAATATTTACCTTCAAATGTTTAATTTTAGGTTATGTAAAATTCAATTTAAAAAAAAATTTAACCCAATTTTTCACTTTCAAGAAATATAAAAACAAGTCAATCATAAGCATTCAAAATGTTTATGTCTCAATTTTCAGGTCAAATGCTCACAATACTATTTACCTGATAGGTTTTAAAAATAAAAAATTTTCTTTTAAATTAATTTTAAGAGCAT
The DNA here is from genome assembly GCF_030435755.1 of Ochotona princeps. Lineage (NCBI taxonomy): Eukaryota > Metazoa > Chordata > Mammalia > Lagomorpha > Ochotonidae > Ochotona > Ochotona princeps. The sequence continues at coordinate 12,803,321 of NC_080854.1, read as the reverse complement.
GGCCATAATAAAACTAATAATTAACTTAAAAACTACATATTTCTCCTTAACTTTAACAAACTAAGTAACACTTATGCATAAGTAAGTAAAGATGAAAGAAAACACACATTTGCCAAAGATTTCACACCCTAATTAACTTAATGTGCAGAAAACTATACTGATTATTTTTCAACAAGAAAACCAATTATGTGCATATAAATACCTTATCAGTCATATAGTCCTCACATTCTAACAACCTATGAAACAAATAAAAAGAAGTAACGAGCTACGTGCGATTACTACTACGAGTTCACTTATTTCCCAAGTTTCAATCACAGACGTTACATTTCTTACTCTTTCCAAAATCCGTGAAAACATATGCTTGGAATTATTCCATTTAAAGGCTTCCTTTGGTTAAAAAAATAAAAATGTTCTCTATTTTTCTATCTTGGCTCTTAAGTCTAATCCAATAAATTCCTCACAGTACTTTCTGTATGTGAAGTTGGGAGAGAAATAGTTTTGTCTAGTAAATATATAAAACAGATCACTGAAGAATTTAAAGAACTGTGTATAACTTGGTTGGTTGTTTTTGCAACAGATAGTTTTGTAATTAATCATATTTTTCCTCTGTATAAATTAGGAAAACTTTATGACAACTTGTATTTGATAATCCTCCAAATTGTTCATGGGATCTTTTTAGGAAACAGCAATAGCAATCAAGCAGAATCAACAGCACCTGTACTAAGATAAGAGAAACAAAGTCATCTGAAGCAATGCTTTATTTTACACACTGATACTTTTTAAGTGCTGTTAAAAAGTTTATAACACAATTCTTACCTGTATGAGGAAGAAATCTCCTGGTGGAAGACTTGGCTACTGAATATTGGAAGAAAGGAAATTTCAGACATTTGCCTGTCACCCTGTCACATATGCCCGACTGGCAATTACAGGTCTGTTTGCATTCCATCCCGAAGGTGCCGTAGGGGCAGTCTGAGGACAGAGGATGGAGAGAGGGAACAGATTTTTATGAATAAGCTTCCTTCCTAAGAGTTCCTGTGTGCATAGCATTAGGATTTAAAGCAGCCTCAAGAATCTTGAATGTGAAATCTTAACTTGGGCTCAAAAATACCAGGCACAGACGGTTGGAATTTTTCATTATAAACGTGAAGTTACACAGTAAGAGTAGATAATGGATGCTTCAAACAGGTGCATTAGCTTCTTGACAGTTTTAGAAATGTGATGCTGTCTTCTAATCCACTGTGTTCATGACAATCTACTATTTTAAGTGTATAAGAAAGGGCTTCAAGCTAACTAGAGCTAAGAGAGCTGACACCCCAGTTCACCATGAGAAATCAGTCCACAGTCTGCCCCAACCCTCACCAAGTTCCCTGTCTGTCAAAGATAGCAAAGCCTACCTAAGTGCTCCAGCACACTGGCAAAAACCCTCTGCTTAGACTAAAACACAATACCTTGAGATAAAAACAACAGGATCATTACCTAAAACGCATGAACTTTATGAGGGAACATGTTTCTCAATACATTAATCAGCTTTTAGAAGCCAATTGAATAGATACAGAATATTTATTCTCTTAGCATGGAAAATATTCTTGAAACTGGAACCTCGCATATGGGTAAAGGAAAGTGTTGTGAGGCATCCAAATATTTACTAATCATTCAGTTGAATGATTGAGACAGATATTAATAAAATTTGTCTTCCAAAGAGAGTTAGCACTTTCTGTTCGGCAGCCTTCAGAATACAGAACGACCTGTGCACTCTCTGTTGGTAAGAGAAATCCTGTAAAACCTCTAGCAGGAGAGCTCCCAGGGTTGGCCTTTCACTGTGTCTGCAGTGATATGGAAAGCTGAAAACTTTAGTCAAATGCTGTCAGTCTGCTAACACTAAGTAGCACTTATGCATAAGTATAAAATAATACTGATGTATTAAATAATATTGGGCATATAGCAAGTATCTAATAATTGCATGATGCTAACCAATTGCTGTCTGGGCAACACAGTGACAAAAATCTGAAAATTAAGAAAGGATCTGGCTATGCAGCTGAAATGTACAGCTTTCATGTGAGTGCCCTGTTTAAAAAAAAAAAAAACACTAAGGGGAGGTAAGATTTGCTTACAGCAAAATACAATCCCTCTACCTAAAGGTGCTAAGGCTCACACAGCCTCATTATTTCAAGCAGTGAGGGAGGGAAATGTTCAAAACTAGAGTTGTGAGCAACCTGAAACATATCCCAAAAATCAACCTATATGTCTTTTCAAAAGTAAGTGTCATTGGCAACTGTATTGAGCATCCGTACAAGTGCACTCAGCTCTCCGGAGTCCTGGTGAGTCCAGCCACTTTCCCCCTTATTTCTTGATCCCCGTGTACTTGCACATTTGCAATCACATTAGCTACAAAAGCATTTCTATGCCAAGAAAAAAAGCAATCCATTTCATATACTTTCTACCTCCTGAGTGTGACTGTGTTAACCACTTTCTCCTGAATTTCCTTACGTGAAGCACTCTTTTCTTGGCTGACAAGCCCCATAATTTACAGAAACTACAGATCCTTTCCAGTCGAAACAAATAGACATCTAGATATTCACCAAAGAAAGCATTTCTCCCAAATCCTATCTCTTGTTGGTTATAAACAAGAATGAACTAAGCGAAACATTAGAATTCTCATCATTGCTTAAGAATTTCTCTCCTAGCCTTTTGTGGCAGTTGGCAGATTACAGGATGATGAACTTACAAATTATTTCCAACAGGTAAAAGGAGCAGTTAAGTTAGCTATTATCAGTTATAAAAATGTAATTACATTAAGCACATGAAATATAGATTGCTTAGAGATTGTCCACTCCTGAACAATTGATGAATCAATTAATAGCATGTGGGAATCTTAATAATAGCTCTTAATGATATCATGAGTTGGCCACAGACAGAGTGCCTTTAAATCATCATTCTTTAGATACTAAACATTTTCGAACTAGAATCACTGTTTAAGCTGAAATCTACAAACGTTTTGCTATGAACATGTTATTTAACCATAATTTCAACATGGTATTTTCCTCTCTCTAAGGCAGCTAACCCCGTTCTCCACATTAAATGCTTACCTTTTTATTTTTTGCACTAATAATTGAGCTTGTCTGACATCATTTGCTGACTCTCTAGATGACCAAAATGTTTCTAACGCAGAATGAGGTTTGTTTTATACCTGCAATTCCCTCTTCCAAGAATGTGAGTTATTTTACTAAAGAACTTAAGCCCCTCCACCCCATCTCCCTCCACCAAGTGCATTAGCGTTCAGCTGAAGTATTTCATCTTGAGAGAGCCCTCCATCCTCGGACCCTTTCCAGATCAAACAATTACCAAATCCGGGGGCTGGAATCACTCAGAGAGGTTATCTCCAGGAGACCTCTGTAATTACTTGCCAGAGCCTCTCAACAGATTACCTGCTGGGTTTCTAAAGTTTCCCAGAAGAGACGGGCGACACCATCCTCCACTGCAACTCTCTTTAACTCTCCCTAAACAGTGGGCTGCCTTCTCTGTCGGTGCCTTGCTGCACACTGGTTTCTGCAGAACACAGAGGGACGTGCAGGATGAGCTGTCTCCTTCCACCTGCCACACCTGCCATGCATGACCGCACCTGCAATTTTCCCTTTCCTTCCTGAGCAGCAGAACGGCTTCATCCGACCCCAACGCTGACTAAAAAAACCCTCAATGAGCTCCCCTGGGTCCCTAGAGGGGAGGCAAGCGGTCGTTCTTTACCTTTGCAGATGCCAAACTCGTCACCAAAATCATCCTCCTCACTGTAAAACTGACACCTCAGCCCAGGGCCACATTTCACACCGTCCATGGCCGAGACGGTGCGGTAGCAGGTCTCTCCCAGCCCCGCGGCACACACTCGGCAACAGCCACAGTCGTCCAGCACTGTCCTCTTGCAGCGTAGGCTGCTCCTGCACTCGCGACTGTCACAGCGTTCCGGACAATCCACCGCGTACTTGGCGCTCCAGGCCGCAGCCAGGTGCGCAGGTACAAGGAGCGTGGTCAGCAGTAAGAAGCTTTTCATGGTCCCAGCTGGTTCCAGCTCGGCTCCCCCGAGTCCGACGTGATCTTGGCTGGTGGGAAGCGGCCGTCCAAAGTAGTAGCTGAGCCTCTGCCTACACGTTTATGAGTTTTATACACTGGGTTGCCCGCATGCTTCCCCGTCATCAATTTCCTCAACCCAGCGGCAGCGCTGTCCTCCTGCCAGGCTCTCTTGTTTTAGTTTATGAAATCCAGGATGAAGGCTGGATTAACACGCTGCTGCCATCCAGGAATTGAAAAAGCCCAAGCTGATGTCATCTGTTATGTTTAGATGGTTGTTTTGCATGAGGACTGAAAAACTCGCTCACATCCGTCTCCACCGCCCTCAGGGACCTCTGTGAAGAAAGTCGAACAGCCTCCTTCGGGACAGGAATTGTTCTGACACGGGCACATCACCCGGGGTGTAGCTTTGTCTCACATTCTTTATGGTCAGGAGAAAAATGATAACGACATGAATCATTAGTTCTTCAAATAATAATAATAATAAGCATCTGAGATTTCCCCCTCAAATAGCTATGAGATCGTTTAGAAGAAAGGGTATATTGTGCCTTTTCAATATTTAGGAAAATGAAAATATTTTGACAAGGATTTTTTTAAAGACCTTCTCTTCCTTCCTCTTACCCCTCTCCTCACATGCAATCTCTAAAGCCTCATATATCTGTGTTTGTCATAAATGTGGCAGCATGTCCAGAAGGAGGAGGGGCAGCCATCAGCATCCACAGCCACACTAGAAGCAAGACTTGTCCTGACCCAAAACTCCCCCACAGGAAGGAAGGCTCATCCATCACTGAGTCGCCTGTCCAATGATGGAGTCCTCTTGAAGCCCTTCCCCTCAGCTCCTGGCATCTCTCAGAATCCTTGCTACAAGCTGCCACACAAAGTAGCCAGTCCAAAGACACACAGGAGCCAGCAGGGGAATCGAAACCCAGCTCCAAAGAGGCAAGTTGCAAGGCAAGGCAAACATCTCCCAGCAGGCAGCAAGGCCTTCATGCTATGGAGTCACACAGGGCCTAGATCCCATCAGGCAAAACAGAGTAGCTTTCCTCAAATATGAATTGCACCACAGCTTACTAAAAGCAAGATCTGTGGGACAGAGAGAGCAAGATGAAAGAGAAGGGTGGTCTTACATCAGCCACATAGGTTGAATTTCAAACCCCTTATGCCACTTGTCAGAATAGATGCTAAACCCACTATCATTAGATAAATAAACAGTCTTGCCAAGTGGGGATAACTCTTGGTCTGTCACAAATTAGCTGTTGCAAATCCCCAGGTCTAAGCTTCCTCTTTGGAGAATTGATAGTGTTAGTCTAGTTGACCTCTGAAATACATGTGCATTTAAAGATAAGGGACAGAGGTTACTGATAGGATTTGTTTTTGTGAGTGCAAATGTAGAAGGAACACAGCACAGACAACAGGGTCTGGAGAAGATAAGAAATAAAGGCCAGAGTTTTGGCTTCCAAACATCTTGAATTTCCTATGACAACCCAATTCAAAAGAAAGCAAACACACATAACAGGTGAAACACTCTAATGTATTGTTTTCAAAAGTGGGTTTCATCCATTGACTACACAATATGTTCCAAGCACAGAATATAAACATTTCACATGTATTGACTCATTTGCCCATTATTACAGAGGTAGCTACTGTGATTGTATCCATTTTTGAATGATGAAATTGAGTAGAAAAAGATTAAAGATTTTGCTTGTGGTCCCAATAATGTCAGAGACAGATTTGAGTCATGTCATTCTCATGTAAGAGTTACACACTCTTTTGGTTATTACAACATAATCATGCTTTCATTACCAATAGTTCAATGGGCCTAATTCATAAGTTAGGCTGACACTGGAAATAGTTTTTTTTTTCAAAGACTTCATTGGAATAGTCTTTATCAATGACATGCAACTTTCAAAGAAATCTCTTTTTTTTTAAATATTTATTTTTTATCGGCAAGGCAGATCCACAGAGAGAAGGAGATACAGAAAGATCTTCCATCTGCTGGTTCACTCCCCAGCTCTGGCTGCAATGGCTAGAATTGTGCTAATGTGAAGCCAGGAGCCAAGAGCTTCTTCAGGGTCACCCACATGAATACAGAAACCCGAGCCATTGGACCATCCTCCACTGCTTTCCCAGGCCACAAGCAGAGAGCTGGATGTGAAGTATGGTGAATATAAGGTGAGAATTTACCCACTAGGCTTTTGCACCAAGCCCTTAACAAATCTTACCATGTGTTAGATACTATGTTAAACACTTTTGTTTAGATTACCACTTTTGATTCATCCACCTCAAGAGCCAGACGCTAAATCTATTGCCCATCTTAGAGATGATAATTTTGAGGCTTATAGAGGTTAAGGAAAAGCAGGATTCTAACTCTGAAACAAACGGGCTCTAGGCACTAGAATAAAGAGCAAAATCAAATGCATGTAGGTGCAAAACTGGTGACCCGAGTGCATTCCAATTGTAATGCATAGGGGATGGAGTGGATTTTTGTCCACCTGAAGAACACATAAGGTCATGAAACTCTCCTACTATGAAAAACAAAAATAAAATAAAATAAAATAAAATTGACAGTACTGTCAGTAAATGACAAGTCAGTGGAGAGAAGACAGTAGAGGTTGGTCCAAGGCCTTAAAGAAATTCCTTGCTCCTGGTTTCAGCTCAGCTCAGCTCTAGCAGATGGAGGATTTTTCTCTCTGTCTCTCCTTCTATCCATAAATCTGATATGTCTTTCAAAATAATAATAATAATAAATCTTTTAAAAAGAAAGAAAGAAACCGGGCTAGGAAGCTGGGATATGAGCAATCAGAGACAGCCTTATTTCATGGCAAATAAAATAAAATTAAATAATCAGTTGAAGAGAAAGCGACCGAGCTAAGTGCCTGAGGTCTGCCCTCGTTGGCCTGTTCTTTGTTGCAAGCTGACATATCTCTAACCTTACCCTCTCTGCACATCAGTCAACAAATCAGAGTGAGAAAGAGCAAAGGGAATTGTATCAGCTTCTCACAACTCCAAAATCTCAAGGTATGGTTAGCTTAAACCATGCCATTTCTGGTTCCAACGGGCAGCATGTAGTCTTCCAAAATGGGACAGGAATTATAAAACCAAGTAGTATTTCAATTTGATACACTCAGTATATTGAAAATACCATTTTGGTTTTTCTTAAACTTGATATTATGCCAATCAGGAAAGAAAACCTAGGTAATGTGCGTTGACATCATTGATATTTTGTGCCTTATTTCACACATTCTGATTCCCTTAACCAAATATCTAGGATTAGGCAAAAGGTGGTCCAGGTGGGAACATGACGGGCAGATTCCAGAGCCTCAGAATGTGGTTCTTGGGCAAGTCAATGTGTACCAGATATGCAGTGCCTTCCTCATAAATCAACTCCATCATATAAGTTTGATCTGAATTGAATCACAAAGGCAGATTCAATGGCAGAAATGTCCAAGCAGCAACCAGAAACACTAACAAGCAGAGTATAGGGGTAATGAGATTTCAGTTTTAGTTCAGTTTTCAATTTTGTTTTTATGACACCATTGAACATCTTCCTGTTTTGACAGCAGCAGATGGCAATTTTTCATCTGTCTCGTGCAAAATCTAGCACATATGATGAGCCTACTACTCAGTAAACACATAATTTTTGCAGACCATCAAGTTAAAATCACTATCAGTGTTTCCCTCTCATTCTCTTTCCCCCTACCATAGAAATGAGACCCAGGTCCTAGACTAAGCTACAGAATACAAACATTAAACAGCAGAAGCCATCACAAGTTGAGTGGAGTTTGAAAAATCACAGCTATTATTATGGTCAGTTCTTGACCCTCCAACATGGAGCTTCACAATATCACACTCACCTTGAGAAGTTCATGAGAAACCCCATAGCTAAAGAACCCTAACAAAACAACATCCAACAGACTGGATGAGACCCATAGCAGTCACAGGTCAGCCTTCAAGGCCTAGGAACTAGGGAATCCCCACCCCTGCCCCAGAGCCTCCTGCCTGTGGGAATAGCTTGCTTTCCTAGCAATTACTCTACCATCCCCAAGCTATGTGATCATAGGCAAGGCACACGCCATCACACAATGTACACATTCTCTGCTTCCTACCTCAGTAAGGAACTAAGAGGACCAAAGAGGGATACGACAGCATTGTCACATTATTATCAAAACCCTAATTTCTAAGGATTTGTCTCATTTTTTTTTAAGTAATCATATGTCTTGGAGCCAGTATGTTCCTGAGGAAAAAAAAATCTCTCCAATTCCCTGATTTTTAATAAAGATAATTTTATTAGCAAAGTGGGATTTGATGTACTCACATGATTATATAATTTATAGGCAACTTTCAAACAGGACATCTGCTTTGGTGGGAAAAGTCAGATACACCTGTTCTAATTAGGCTTCTTGCCTGGCTGTGGGCTCTCTAATGTGTCTTAATGAGCAGATCATTAGGGGCTGCAGGCAGTGAATAGCCCTACAGGAACAATGAGTGTGAGAGTGTGTATGCATGACAGGACGAGGACAGCCAACTACAAACCTCAGCCCAGACTCCGGGGGAGGAATCTCTCAGAGAACCTTCCCATCATATGCAGTTTCTGATGCCAATGGGATCCAAGAAAACAATAACAGACTCAGGTTCTTTTCATCACAATGCTCAAATCCAGTAACTTTACCTTTGGTTTCACACTGCTTTATGAGCCAGCAATTCAGAGTTGTGAACATGTGAGGAGCCCTCACCACCCCAAGGCCTTCATCCCCTCTTTGCCCTCAATGCTGGTAGGTGCCAATGTGAAGAGAACGGACAAGTTTTTCCTCCGGCCAGTTCTTTTTCAAATCAGAGTTCTGAGTTTGAAGATCCAACTACCAGGAAGACCAGTCACAGGGCATTTCTTTCCCCTCCAAAAATTAAAGCATCATGTGCTGCCCTGGGGCAGGATGAAGAGCACCTAGCATAGTAACTCTGAACTGAGAACCAGAAGGCCGGAGCCTGAACCCCACGTCCACTGCCAGTCCTCAAGGAAAGCATCAACCAGCCTTTCTGTTCACATGCAGCCATTCTTTGCTTTCAGCAAATTCCAAGGAAGAGAAATACCTTGCCTTTCTCAATAAGATGCTGTGAAGATTGAGGGGGACTGTTGATAGGGAAGCCTGGTTCAACTCTAAATTACCAGACAGGTGTACAATGTCATTATTTCTTCTACAAGAATTTACACCCCAAAAGAATATGAGCTCATGGATATTGTATCACTCATTCCTCTATTCCTCTCACCTCCTGTAAGCTGATCTTACTTAGCATTCACTTAATTCACACAAAAGCGTCATGCCTGAGTTTCAATCTTCTTCCTTATGATGGTTCTACACCTAGCAGCCTGCCTCACCTCATCCAAGCATGGCATAACAAAACAATTCAATAAGCCTCTCTTCTAACCAAAAAAGAATGTGAGTTTGAGGGTATCTGTTGTTTTGTTTTGCTTCAGCTTGACATACGACTTTTATTTCCAGCCACATCTCCACAAAATCTATAGTCTCACTTATCATAAATGCCTCAGTCTAGTTTTCTAGCTGTATACCCCTATAACTCAAATTTCCTAAAAGGTATACATGATATGCATATTATTATACACACATATCTTTTCTATTTTGAAGTGTTTTATCATGAAATTTTTGTCAACATGCAAATTGTGCATGTTTGCACATAGTGTAATATTTTGATATATAAGCATGAACTATTCAAACCAGGTAACTCACATTTCCATTTCCTTTAAAGGCGTTTTTAAAACATCATCAGTTTCTAAAAAAAATCAGTTTCTTAAAAGACTAAATTACTAGCTTAGATAATGGAAATCATTTAAACATTAAAACTGTCTAATACAAAAGAACACAAATTTAATCATGTTAGAAGTTACTGCTTCCCAGCTGTAGGCAACTGCATAGGTTGCCTTGTATATAAGCAACTGTTACATTACAGGGAAAAAAAACAGCTAATAGCTGTTGGGAATCCTGGGTCTGGTTAATGCCAAATTTTTGTTAACTATACCAATATCCAGCTTAGTTGCCTATTCTTTTATTTTTTTTAAGGGTATGTGGGAGAGGGCTGTTGGGCCCCACTGGAAGATGACTTCAGGGCTCATGCTAGCTGGGGGGATTGCCCAGGGAAGAGGGTATCAGGATGCGTGAGAGTGGGGGTCATTAAAGGAATATTTTACCGGTGTGGAATGACATCTGGGGACTTTCACAGACCAGACCATGGCACTCTCTGGTAGATGACAGAGTTGAGACTGGTGTTTTAGAGAGGGGAAACCAGAGGGCATCTCTGGATCAGACCATTGCAATTGCCAACATGGGAGACCTGGGCTGGGTTAGGCGGCATCACCCACTGACACCTAACAGGGGCTGTGGGCCTGCCTGGCAGGACTAGGCCACAATATCCATCAATGAGTATCAGGGCAGGGGATGGGCCACACAAAACTAGACCACAACACCAACCAGAACCAGCCAGAATCACATCTGGGGACAGATTCTGTAGCAGATATGTGGGCTCACCCCTGTGGGTCTGCAGCACCCACTGGTTTGCACAAGAGTTAAGGGTGGTGATGGACTAAGCCACACATGACCATGAAACTCATGGGAACTGAGGCTAGGAGCAGGCTGGGTTGGTGTAAGCTGCAATACCTGCAGGCACACCTGAGAATGGGTTGGGGGCCACCGAATCCACCAGCACATGCAAAGGCCAGGGCTGGAGGTGAACAATACTGAGTAAAGGCCTAGAACCCACTGGCATGCATGAGATCCAGGTCTGCAACTGGGCCTGGAAGAGGAATTTGGGTAACTCCCTTACTAGGCTGCAGCTCCCATTAGTGAGCATGAGAGCCAGAGCTGGACTGAGCCAGGTCAAGTAGGGAATGTGTGTGGGCTGGCTCAGCGCGTGGGCCAGGCTGAGCCAAGCCAAGCCTTAGTACCCATAGACATGCATGGGAGCCAGCATAGGATATGGGCTGCACTAGACGAGGATACTTCACCCACTGTTTCACAGGAAAGCCAGGTCTGGGGTTGCTCCAGGCGAGGCTGAGCTGTAGCATCCACTGGTAAGATCGGGAATGGATGCAGACTGGTAGGGCAAGGTCATAGTACCCACTAGATAATGCTTGGACAAGATGAGGGCCATTTCAGGCTGGGATGAGCATCCACCACCAGGCACAAGATCTGGGCTGGAAGTTAGTCTGATAGCAGAACTTCAGCAATTCTCCTGTTAAGCTGCAGCTCCTACTGTTGAGTACAAGAGCTGAGGCTGCAGACAGCCCAGGCCAGGCCAGACTACGCCTTAGCATACATGTGGGCCAGGACTGGAATCAGGCTGGGCTGGGTCAGTTCAAAGCATCTGCTGGCAGGTGCAAGAGGAAGGACAGGATACAGGCCTGGACAGATTGGGCCAGTTTACACCTGCAAGTTTACATAAGGGCCAGGATAGAGGTGCTAGCCAAATTGGGCTAAGCTGCAGCACCCACCTACATAAGCTGGGACTGGGGTCAGGCCATGCAGAAACAGGCTGCAGCACCCACAGGTAAAGACCAAGGTGAGGCGGGCTGTGCCAGACTGGACCATAGCACTCACCATCATGCAGGACCTGGGGCTGAGGGTGAGCCACGTATGGAAACTTCAGGGACTCCCCTGCTAGGCTAATACTCCCACTTGTGAGTGTGGGAGCTGGGATTGAGAGTGGATAGGGCTAAGTACAGCTGCAACACCCATTGGCCATGTGAGCTAGGTCTGGGAGAGGGCGAGGCTAGGCTAAGCTATAGCATCCACTGGCACATGTAAGAGCCAGAATAAGTGCGGATCAGCTGGGCTTTGCTGCAGCATCCACTGGTAAGTGCCCGGACTGGGTACAACTTATGTCAGGCTGGACCACAGTACCCCCTGGCAAGCTCAGGATCCAGGGCTGGTAGTAAACCTGGTAGGGGAACTGCAGGCACTCTTATGCTGACCTCCAGCTCCCACTGGTGATCAAGAGAGCCAAGGCTTCGGATTGGCTGGGCTGGACAAAGTGATAGTACCCATTGGTGTGTGTGTGTGTGTGTGTGTGTGTGTGTATATATATACTAGATCTGGTAGTGGGTCAGGATGAACTAAGTCACAATACCAATGGGTGTCACAGGAACCAGGACTGGGGACAAACCTAATACAGGTTACTGGGAGTTACCTTGACTAGGCTACAGTTCCCTCTGGTGTGCATAAGAGCTGGGTTTGTGGAAACCTGAATTGGGCTAGGCTATAGCACCTGTCAGTTTGCATAGGCAATGGGACTGGAGGCAAAATTAATAAGGCAATTGCATTCACCAGTATGTGGATAGGCTAATGCAGGTGACAGACTGAACCAGACCCCACACCAGATGGCACACACAAGAGTCAGGTCTGGGGTCATCCCAGCTGAGGGTGCTTGGGGGACTCTCCAACTAAATGACTGGACTCAAACTCTGGCCACAGGGAAAATCACAGGGAAAATGTGGTCCAACCTTGAAGGGCATGTATCAGGACTAAGCTTCCTCAGTTGCTGATGTCTGTGCAGTGGATAGCATGCCAAGATGGTCTCAGGGGACATGACAGCCAGCACATCCAGGCCAGCAGAGGACATCAAGTGCCTTCTCAAAGGATAAAAAACACAACAGGTTGGACAACTCTCCTAGTCAAGCTTTGCAACAAGTGTCTGGATATGTGAATGCACTAAGGTGGACTTTGTCAGCCAGTGGACCTTGGAAAGATTTTCTCGGTCCTAGTTCAACAAAACCAAAAATGTCTCAGAACTATCAAAACCACACCCTTGGAACATTCTTCTCCATACCGGGATCTCTAAGATGACAATAAATGACTGTTCCCCCATACTGGATGCTGATATAGTTTGGCAGCAAGGAGCCGTCCCCTCTCCTCGCCCTAACCCTGTAGATACAAGAGAAAAAGAAGAAGAATTGAAAGATTGTTGCATTCTACTTGTTCCATACACCGACCATACATACACCCACCCTAGTCAGTGGCCTACGTGGATATACACCCTTCAACTATGAAAACAGAATTTAAAAAGAAAAAAAAAGGAAGTTATTGCTAAGATGTTTGGAATTTTTTACCAGGAGCTTTGGAGAGGGTGAGATCTATGATTAACCCAAGAATCATAGGAAATGATTCTGCTCTTTTGCTTCTTAATAGCACAATACTTCCTTTGCATAACCTTCAACTGACCCTTTATAATGTAATAGAAAAACAATCAGGACCACCCCCAATAGACTCATCTGTCTGTCTGGTGAACAAGAGCTCTTCACATGTAGTATGAGTTGAACAAACGATTAAATCAGGGAAAGATAATCCAAGGCTAACCATTACAAAAAAGAGAAACATGAAACATAACTTCCCAGCCTCTTATAAAGGACTTTTCTAAGTAATTGAGTTTCAGATTTATTCTCTAATCTAGTGTCATGCTATCTTGGCTCCTTTCTTCCTGACCCCTTTAAAAAAAACAAACAAATGTACCTATGCATTTGATGCAGTTGCTAATACACCACTGGGGCTTTCTACTGTCTAATCAGCAGATGGGTGATCTTTCTCTTGCTCTCTCAAATAGACATTATGTAATATATGTAAGTATATACGTGTTATATATACATATATATCATATATATGATTTATTTTTAATGTTTTGCACTCTTTTGGCTGCATGGGCTTCATGAAGTCCCCAGGTCCATGTTCTCAGAACTTAATTAGCACACAACTGAAGGGACATCTGAGAGAGTGTAGTTCAGGGTGTTCCCCCCAACCCCCCCAGACCACCCATGAAGCTTATCAAAAACACTGTAACCAGGGATTCCAATTTTATGGGTCTGGGGTGGACCCTGGAATCAACATTTTTAACAAATGACACAATTGATTCTGAAAAACTCTAAAGCTGGAGAAATTGCTATGCAGATGAATTTTCCTGCTCACATATTCATATTGACAGAAGCACTACTTAATTTTTACACTGGAGATCACTGATGGGAAAAACCTATCTGAAGGAGTTGCTTAGAATTTCCATCTATATCACCCACATGGAATTTTTTCATATATTTTTTTAAAGATTTATTCATTTTATTACAGCCAGATATACAGAGAGGAGGAGAGACAGAGAGGAAGATCTTCCGTCCGATGATTCACTCCCCAAGTGAGCCACAACGGGCCGATGCGCGCCGATCCGAAGCCGGGAACCAGGAACTTCTTCTGGGTCTCCCACGCGGGTGCAGGGTCCCAATGCATTGGGCCGTCCTCGACTGCTTTCCCAGGCCACAAGCAGGGAGCTGGATGGGAAGTGGAGCTGCCGGGATTAGAACCGGCGCCCATATGGGATCCCGGGGCTTTCAAGGCGAGGACTCTAGCCGCTAGGCCACGCCGCCGGGCCCAATTTTTTCATATGTTAAAAAAAATTCTAGCGTACGTATCATACATGTTAGAGTTCTTGAAGTTGGAATAGCCATCAGGATATCATGTCATGGACCACTTGTGCTGTAAACCTTGCAGTATAGGAGCCAGTCAGTTGAATGAGATGCTCAGGGACAATAGTGGAGCCCTCTTTTAAGCAATTCTACATTAACCAATAGTCTTGATGGCCCAGAGGCCAACATGCCTTGAGAAATACTTGTTATTGGCATGTGATCCCCAAAAAATCAACTGTAAGTGTCAAGTAGTTTTAGGACTAGTCTAACCAATTTATTGAATATGTATGTTCTTTCTTACGAATCTACAAAAGTTACAAATGGTAGAAATTTATAGCCAAATAAGTTGTAAAGAGTTGTAAAGAGTGCCTTTAATAAGTAGAAATAAAATGTTAGTGACATAAAGGTATTATGTCAGAGTTTCATTGAAAGGATTTTTTCTTAAGGAGAACACATGATATCTTAAATTTAGTGAAACGTGATAGTTGCCTAAATAAATTGATCTGCTTTTTTTAAAAGATTATTTATTTTTTATTGGAAAGTCAGATATACACAGAGAAGCAGAGACAGAGAAAGATTTTCCATCTACTGGCTCACTCCCCAAGTGGCCACAGCAGCTGGAGCGAAATTTATCTGAAGTCAGGAACCTGGAGTTTCCTCCGGGTCTCCCATATGAGTGCTGGATCCCAAAGCTTTGGGCCGTCCTCCACTGCTCTCCCAGGCCACAAGCAAGAGCTGGATGCGAAATGGAGCACCCAGGACTTGAACTGTCACTCATGGTGGGATTCCAGCGCATGCAAGGCAAATTTTTAGACAATAGGCTATCGCACCAGGCCCAATTTGCTTTTATTTTTTTTTTTAACTCACCATCAGCAGTTGCTTAGCAATGGAGTATATTCCATTTTATCAACCTTTATGATTTTACAGGATGAAATCTGATAACTTACTCTAGTAAGCTGCCTGACAAACATCATTATAACTTGAACTGACTAGCGGTATTTTGGGAAAGATATACAATCTGTGAAGTCCAGCTTTAATAGCACACTCTCAATTCCAAGAGCAGACACAGCCCAGCTTGTTTCCAACAGTGCACCATTAGCCTGGATCCTCACTGCTGCCTTCAGACGACCTGCTGAGCCTGTCTTCCTTTGTAAATATATTTAGGAAGTACTCACTGAATAAAACACCAAACAATGTTCTCAGGAATGAAAGGAATCCAAGGTACTTCTGGCTTTCTCCATGCCAAGCTTTCTCAAGAAGGCAGATCAAGATTTTAACCATTCAATCGTTTTTTAGTCTAGAAGCTGATCTGTAGAAAGCACCAGGAAAATTTGGTGAGCACTGATTCAAGACAATACATTTCACTGATTTAAAGTAACTAAACGTTTTAAAAGTTTGTGAATGATCACCTTGCTTCACTCCATTATCCAATCAAGAGCCTAAGACTGAAAACAACAAGATCTAAGGCATTCAGTTATGACAGGGAATAACTAAGGGATGTTTTCAAGGGGCTTAGTAGGAAACTGCTGTGTACTGCTGTTTGACAGTGGGTAGTATACAGGCCAGGAATCACATACCCAAGCACTGGTATCATCTCAGTAACTTGTCTCCTAACCCAGTTGCCTGCTAATGCACCTGTAAAAACAATAGATGATGGCCCCTATCACCCATGTTGGAGACCCAGATGGATGGAGTTCCTGGCTCCTCGTTCAACTTCACCCAGACCCGGCTGTTAGAGCCATTTGAGAAGTGAACTAGTATCTCTCATTCTCTCTCTGCCACTCAGTCTTTCCAATAAATAATAAATCTTATTTTCCTCTAAAGAGAACAACTAGTCACAATAACCTCTACTTACTTGCTTAAAACATATATATCCCAAACCCATAAAGAACAAAGAAACAGGCTAAAACAACTTCTCAAGTCCTAAATGCACCAGAACTCTGAGCTTATAAATAGAAAAATCTGCTTTAATGGACCCAGCATAAAGTCTTGATCAGCTAATTCTTCCTCTTCAAGCACTGGGATCTCATACAGGCACCAGTTCTTGACCTGAATGCTCCACTTCCCATCCAGCTCCCTGCTTGCGGCCTGGGAAAGCAGTGGAGGATGGCCCAAAGCCTTGGGACCCTGCACCCATGTGTGAGACCCAGAAAAGGCTCTAATTGTTGGCTTTGGGTCTAATGGGTTTAGCTGAGACCGCTGTGGTCACTTGGGGAATGCACCGTGGGTGGAAGATTTTCTCTGTCTCTTCTCTCTGTAGATCTTACTTTTCAATAAAAATAAATAAATTTAGAAAAAAAGAAAAAAATCTACTTTAAGAAGTATGCTATCTGGGCCTGGCGGCGTGGCCTAGTGGCTAAAGTCCTCGCCTTGAACGCCCCGGGATCCCATATGGGCACCAGTTCTAATCCCGGCAGCTCCACTTCCTATCCAGCTCCCTGCTTGTGGCCTGGGAAAGCAGTCGAGGACAGCCCAATGCATTGGGACCCTGCACCCGTGTGGGAGACCCAGAAGAGGTTCCTGGTTCCCGACTTCAGATCGGCACGCATCGGCCGTTGTGGCTCACTTGGGGAGTGAATCATCGGACGGAAGATCTTCCTCTCTGTCTCTCCTCCTCTCTGTATATCTGGCTGTAATAAAAAATGAATAAATCTTTAAAAAAAAAAAAGTATGCTATCAGCCCCAAGAAGTGATGCACAAGGGCAACAGAATCCTGGTATATATTAGAATTTCATAATTCAAAGAATTCATCTGATTGTTATTTGATGTAACGTAAGAATTCAAGAATAAGATCTGTCATTGAAAAAAAAGAAGTGGTTCAGGAAGAGTTGTTTATTCAACATCCAGAGAAATAAAAATTTAGAAATATTTTAACAATGTGGAATTTTAGAATTTTTAAATAAATATCTTTTCAAATGCTTTTTCTTGATATTGTTTGATAGTAGTTACAACATTAGTATATACAGTTTAATAACTTTCTGTATTATTGCTTTTTCTGTGGCATCCCAGCACACCTGAGACTCATGAACTTGTAAAGAAATACAGTTAATTTAGTTCATGGCTCTGAAGGCTAGGAACTCTAAGATCAGATGGGCATAGCTGGTGAAAGCTCATCAGCAAATGATAGCTATCTGGTAGTACACATGTGCACGTGGTGAACAGACACATCACGACAGAGGAAGGGAAAAGGATCACGTGCTTTTTAATGAATCCTTCTTGGGAGAATTAATTCAGTTCTGTGAGAACTCGACCAGTCTTTCAAGAAAGACATGAATCCCTCTTAATGGCCCCACAGCCCAACAAAGCTACATTGGCAACCAAATTCCAAACTGAGTTTCCGTGGAGACAAATCACAACAAATCACATTACCTACTAGAGATTTCTTCTTCTAGGAACCAAAATGAACCAACTGTTAGGCACGTGCGTCCAGGTGTTGATGATTCTTCATTGCTGCAACAAAGTCCCGTGCCCTGCTGGCTTAAAACATCCCACAGTGCTGGAGGTTGGAAGTTTGAGGTCACAGTGCCAGTATGGTTGGGTTCTGCTGAGAGCCCTCTTCCTGACTTGCACACTGGAGACATCTTGTGTCCTCACATGGCAGAGAGAAGGCAACAGAACCCACTTCCTTGGGGCCAGAAGGCATCCCTCCCCCAGCATTGCATATCTGCACTCTTGACGCGGTTTCTCCACAGGCAGAGACTGCCTGGTCCCCAGGATGCAAGAATAATTTTTATGACTCTTATGGTTCTCACCGCTCCTGGTTCAGGTCCCATGCATCTGAAAAACTCACAAAATGACAGTTTTTAAGAGGAAGCACGCTAGCTTCACCCTCACAAACCCTAGCCCTGCATGCAACAGGGAACTGAATAGTCAGTCCACCAGGGCCCTTCCCCTACCCTCAGTTTCCTTCTCTCCCTGATGAAGAACTCAAGCAGTAACAGTCAAGATCACACTAATTAAATAAATGGAAGAGGGAAGGGAAAAGCATGAGGGTGAGAAAGGGAGGTGTCATTTTATTCTTGGAATTGTATCTATGAACCACTTTATTCTGTTTGTATCAATTTTTAAAACGTGAAGTTTAAAAAGAAAGAGCCTTCCCTTCTCACTGTCTTTCACAATGAAAGTGTTGGAGGTCTCTGTGACATGCTGTCACTAGCATATTACTGAGAACAAGTTTATTAGAGGATTGTCCTCCTACTCCACTACCCCTTCTTTATAGTATTGGCCAAATGCACTGAACCCAGAGCCTGACAACCAGAGAATGGTCAAAATATGTTAATGACATAATGGCCTTTTGGTTGAGCTGCCAAGAGATGCCCCTGCTGCCCCAGGTCTCTCTGACCCCATGATTGATGGTCACCATGGAGCACCCAAATGCATGTACACAATGGGAACACAAGGAGGTCCTTGGGAAATGACAAAAGGCTAGGCTGTGTCTAAACCCAGTTTGATTCAGTTTACTGGGGCGAGAGGTGATAAACGATTCAAACAATCAAATGTCAGTATAACCTAGAACTGATAAAGCAGTTTATTTACACAGACCCAGCCTTGCACATGTGGGAAGAGTTCTTAACATTGGTTCTGTGTTTTGGGGGCTCAGGGTCGGCAGAATCCAGCCAAGAGATTGAAGGTCAAGACTGCCAGACGAGTCCTTTATTTATAGCACTCCAACAGTTTCCAAGGGAGTGAGACAACAAGAACCTGTGTTAGATGAGTCACACAAACTCACAGGATCAGAGAAGTCAGAGAGGATCAAAGGGCGGATGAGCCTTCCAGCTCACTGCCCCTCTGAAACCAGAAGGCACATTTCACAGAGCTCTCTCTAATCTGCCCCAACTAATTTTTAGGGATTGAGTCTGAAGGAAGATTCAACAGGAGACTTAGTTGCTATAGCCTCTTGGATTCCCGACAAAGTGGGCTTTGGTACAATAATAAAATGCCACTCTTTTTTTTTTTTTTTTTTTTTTGTCTCTCCACAATACCTTCCCTCAAACAAAATGAATGAAAATCCAAAGTCTGATTTATGATGGAAGGAGGAAAGACTTAATTGAGTAACTTGCAAGGCATCAGAAATAAATATGGACCTCATTGAGTAACTTGTAGCACACCACAAACAATTATCACTAATTTGTACAAAAACACTTCCATAACTGTGTTTTCCGGGAATATCTCGTTTGCTTTTCCCTGTTTACTTCTTAATCACATTATGATGTCTGTCCATTAATCCAAGAGAGGTGTCACACAAATATCAAACATCCTGGATCCCATTTCAATAGTCATCCCATTGACCATCACACTTCTCAAAGCAAGGTAGGTGAGTAATGTCCACTCATCTTGGCCTCCTGAGTAGGCATGCAGTTGTTTAAAGGAGATGCTGATTGGAAGTCCAAGAAATGCAAAAACTGTCCCTGTCTGTTCTGAGGGCCTTGCTGCCACTGACTCTGTTCCAAGCCTCTGTCCAGGTATCTTATACACAAGGGCAGATGGCAAAAGCTGACTGTACGAACAAGACCTGACATAGCAAAGGCCAGTAGGCAGACAAGACCAGACTTTTCAGTTGCACAACTTTCTGGTTCTTTCCCTGCTATGATCAGGAATTGGACACAAGAGTAGCATGGCATGTCAGCATCTCAATTTCAACATCCCAACAGCAGTTCAGCTTTCATTCTTGTGCTCCAGAGTCCCTGCCCACTGCCCAGTCATGCTTCAAGAAGCCAGCCTTTCGAGAAGAGAATGACTTTGTTGTTATTACTGGTGAGCAAAGATAATATCTCAAATCTGCTTCTTATGGGGGAGGAGTAGGAAGAAGTTTTATGTATTATGTAGGAGAAAGCTGGTATGAGGGAATGCCCAGCAATCCAAACTGGAATACAGAGGCTAGGAATCAAGCTAGCACAGTATGACAGTCTGAATAGGAGTGATTGCCATGGACATTGGGACGTCCAGGCTTCCATGGAGAAGCCAACTTGTTCACCTTTACCAACCACCAGTCCCCTGAGTCTTGTCACTGACCAGACTGGGAAGAAATTTGGAGTTTCCCAGCTGAGTAAAAAGGACAGATTTCTTCAATATCATGAAGTTTTCTTCATTTGTCCCCACCTCATATTCAATCTCTTCCATATCTTGTTCTGTGCTGTCCTTTTATGCACTCTATTACCCAGATTCTTTGTCCTCCAGCTCCCAGTTGGTTTTAGCCTACTGTGGGCACCTGCAGAGAAAGGATATGAAGAAGAGAGAGGCCATGGTGAATCTTCCATAGCCTTTTCCTGGCTTTACCTTCATTTTTGGCAGGGTTTGCTTCTCTCCAGGATTACAGCTCCTGCTGGCCAGCCTCTGCTCCACACTCAATTTGCTGGGCTCTCAGGAACAGCCATAGCTGCCTCAGAAAACGTCAGCCTTGCCCCTTGAGTAGTCCCTTTAATGTGGTCTCTTCACTTGAACTAACTCGGTGAGGTTCCATTCAACAACAGTTCTTTGATTTTATTACTTGTGATCCAAGCTGACATACAGATGCTTGAGTGAAACAACATACTGAGTAGATTCTTGGTCTTCATACTCAAATTCACTTTGTTTTGTCAACAGCTTTTTCTTAGGGTACTTTATACAATCCAAATATGCATTAATAACTGAATCCAATTACATCAAGCAAATTAGACATGTAACAAATTAAGCATTTACTACCTTAGTAGCATATAATTATTGCATGCATGTATGCATACACATATATTTTTCATATATTTGTATACCAGAATATTAAGGTGAAGGCTCAAATATAAATCCTATGGTCCCTGGTGAGTTAGAGGACAGAGAGGTGTCCATGTTGTAGACCTGACTGAATTGTCTCTTGTCTTGGATTTGCATTGTCTGCATTCCCGTGCTCCTTCTACATATGTTGCATGTTGAATTTGTTATATTCCCAGAACTCAGTTTTCTATGAAAGAGAATTCAGTAGAGATTTCCTTGCTGAGTGACTATTGAATCTTGACTTTGATCTGATTCACTTGGACAAGCGCTGGCTGCCTCCTTCTTTTACTCCTTGC
The DNA here is from genome assembly GCF_030435755.1 of Ochotona princeps. Classification (NCBI taxonomy): domain Eukaryota; kingdom Metazoa; phylum Chordata; class Mammalia; order Lagomorpha; family Ochotonidae; genus Ochotona; species Ochotona princeps. The sequence continues at coordinate 12,781,772 of NC_080854.1, read as the reverse complement.
CTTCCTGTGGGAAGAATAATCTTTATTTAGTAAGCCGAAAACACAATTCAAGGTGCCAATTGTCACAAAGTTATGATTACTACTTGAAAATCTGAGAATGAAGAGATTTGCCCCTATAAAGTAATTTTTAACATAAAATGTGGGTTTCTGTACATTGGTTTTCGATCCAGAGATTTTCAAGTTTCTGACCCTTTTCTCTGTGAGTTTTGGTCATTTGGATTCACATAATCCTTCTTTTTACCAGTCTATTCTCTCTGCACATCACATTCACAAAGAAATATTCTGAAAATAAAATGTTTTGGATAACAAACACAGAATGTGCTAGATATCCGAGATGGAAGGCTTACTGTTCCACCAAGACAGTTTTCCATCTTCCCTAAATGATGAATTATTAAAAGCCTCCTCATCTTACAGAACACTTTGACTTGAACCCTGCGACAAACCTCCTTGGCGTTGTGTTTGGTTTGGGGTTGATTTTGGTTTGGCAAGTCAGTTGACACCCTAACCTGCAGACTTGGGTGCCACTGAGTGAGTCACAGGGACACTTTTCTAAGCTTTCCCAATCCATAAGACTTGTTTTCTTAAGGTGAACATTAGCGGAATGACCCAAAGGATCCAAGTGTATTATCTATCTATCTATCTATCCATATGCCAAGCAAACAAAATGAAAAGAAGCCAAGAATTAAAAAAAGAAGCAAATTATGGATACCAGGAAGATGTCACCCAAGAATAAACCTTCATCTCTAATAATATCTTGATATTCCACTCCTGCTTTCTGTGCTCTCATTATGTATTATTCTGGAAATCACGTGTGTGTGTGTGTGTGTGTGTGTGTGAGAGAGAGAGAGAGAGAGAGAGAGAGAGCGCTACATGTAAATGCAATTTATAGAACAAAGTTCCTGAATTGGTTCTAGGGCCCACTCTCATTTTTTGTGTCTTCAGAAAAGGGCTTGAACCACATTTTATTGAAAGGAATACACTCTAATTGAAATTCAAACTTGAAAATCACTCCGCGGGCCCGGCGGCGTGGCCTAGCGGCTAAAGTCCTCGCCTTGGATGCCCCGGGATCCCCTATGTGCTCCGGTTCTAATCCCGGCAGCTCCACTTCCCATCCAGCTCCCTGCTTGTGGCCTGGGAAAGCAGTCGAGGACGGCCCAGAGCTTTAAAAAAAAAAAAAAAAGAAAGAAAGAAAATCACTCCGCGATTCATAACTGATGAACTATCAAAACCACTTGAGCAAGAACCTCAGAGCATGCCCTACATCCGGGACCTGGGAAGGGTGGGAAATTGGGTGGGCCTTCTCCCTTAATACCCCCCTTTAAACAGGAAGGAAACAATATGGGAATAATAGTCTTACCCACTTTCCTATAGCCCTTGAAACTTTTTACCTTAATTAACTATGTAAAGATTGTCAAAAAATAATAAAAAATAGATTACTTAATTAAAAAAAGAAGAAAATCACTCCGCAGCTACCTCTCCACACAGCATATGCATATACATTGGGCAAAAATACATTTGCCTTAGTGTTTCTAGTGTGACAGTTTGACACACCCCCATAAAAAGAATAACTCAGGAGCTTCTGGCTTACCTAAGACCCAACAATGCACAAAAGCAAAGCTTCATCCTTAAAGCCAACCTGTTCCATACGCAAGAGTAGGTGAGTTAAGTATGATGAGACTTCATGGGAACAAAAAATATTCTTTACCCAAACTCACTCCATCTCTGCCACCTCACCTGACACCTCATCCTTGCAGATAATCCCCCAGTGTCTTTGGAGGCTTTTTTAATACTTAAAACACAATCAATAAAATGAGTAGACACTGAAAAGTGGCAACAACTTACAATGTTCTTGAGCAACGAGCTGTTGGTTTTTGCTGACAATAAATCCTTGCACAAGAGGATTGTCCAGAGAAATGGGGACACTGAGAGGGAAAATCAAAGTTTTTCCATGACCAGTTTCACCTGCTTCAGAACTTCGTCTTGATCAGTTCTCTTATCTCTGTGTTTTTTTAGACAAATTTCAGAAAGCATAGAGGGAACTAAAAGACATATATTCCAGCTTTATTTTGTTTATCAAGAAAAAATGGGCAGAAGTAGATTTTGAAACATGTTCTTTCCTGTTGACAAATGTTGAAAGAATGTCTGGAGGAAATACTAAATTAAAATACAGACTGATTCAACTATTGGCATCAAATCACTTACAATAAAATATGGTTGCTATCTTGAATATGAGGGAAAAGAAAATAAGGTTCCCAACATTATAATTTTGTTGAGGAAAACAATGAAAATCTTAATTTAGAATCTATTTTATGTTATTTTGATTTTATCATTTCAGAACACCTTGAAGACATTTACTCAAATAATTCTATTATATTCCAAGTTCCGCATATTACTGATATAGAGAGTATGGGGTGATGGAAAGCTTTAATATTTAAAGCAAAGAATCAACAACTTTAAGTATTCACCTATGATACACATTTTTAATCTTCACAGAAAATCAGAAAAGGGAGTGAATTGAGAGCATTCATAAAATCTTGACTAAACACAAAATTTGGCATAACTCTAGCCATCGTTTTACTCACTTAGCAAGTTTACAGGATTGTGGAGTGCTCTGTTGTGGATATAAATACTATATTGAGGTGTAGTATATGCAATTTGCATTTACTAACAGAGCCTTTACTTTGCTCACGTCTCTGTTCCTCTTTGAAGATGATTTGCACCCAACTCAATGGATGTGTCTAAGCCAATTTAATGGGAAATCCTATTCCCATACCAGTGATTGATGTGGGGAAGTCATATGGTCTTGTTCTGTCCTATGAGACAATGAGAGTGATATCAGCATGCTTCTAGAGGAGATGCGAGACTCTAAGGAACACCTGCAGAAAGAGCTAATCCTTTCTTTTCACCTTGGCATGGCCAGCTGTGTCACCTGGGACCCTTAAAGCAGTTACTATGAGGTTTGAGAGGCACATATGATTCTCAATGGCAATATTAAACACTGAACTATTCAACCCTCTGAGTTTCTTATAATATAACACCTACGAGTTTCTTATTATGTAACAAAATTTATAATGGAAACCTGTAATGAAACTTAAATAAAACAGTGAATTTCCTTATTGTATAAGTCCTTCTTTGTTAGATTTTCTGTTACAGTTAAAACTATTCAACTGAAGTACAAAGTATATAGCTAACAATTTCAGAGAGGAAAAGATTGAATAAATAGGGATAGTGTGATATATATCACATAAGTGATGAGCAAAATATTGACTATCCCTTCTAAGGATTCCTCCCTGTTTTGGAAAAAAAAAAAAAAAGATAAAACACTTTCACCTGGAATGATCATGAAACATTATGTGGAGAAGGATCACAGTAATAAGATAACAGATAGTGAATACAAAATAATCTATCCTTATTTTATAGTAAGGAAGATAGAGGGGAAATTTGAAGGAGCAGTATTATAAAGAAAGCTAAGATGGAGGACAACACACACTGAGTTTGATGGCTAAAGATCTGAGAGTCTGAGGAGACATATACAATGTTTTCCGCTATTAGTTCAGTAGAATCCAGGTGATCCCCACACATACTCTATGAAAAGAAATTGTCTGTGATCCAACAAGTCTGAGACCAGCATACTATAACCATACCCATCTCATACCCATGTCCTGCAAATTAACTGTACGGGCCGACACTGTTGCACTGATAAGTCATGAATAAGAACTAATCTGAACTTTGTTTAATTATGTGAGTGTTTTCCAAATTTTCTTGGACCATAGAACTCTTTTGGCTCAGGAAAGCTGTTATTATCACACCTATGGCTAAATGCTTCATGGCATAAAATTTAGAAAAAGTTAGGTAAAAGAGAATAGAAGGTGCTTCTGAAAAAAAGTTTAAAGATGTAAAGAACAAATGATAGTTTAAAAACTAAGGAGTAACCAAAGAATATGACAGGAGTTAGGAACATAGAAGGAAACGAGGATCAACAGAGTGAAATGGTGGAGAATGATGGAAGGATGGATTGTGGACTGAAGGAAGACCAGAAGAAAAGCAGGTTTCTCTCTACAGATCAACAGATAAAGAGACAGAATTCTGATGATTATATGACAATGAATGTCTCAAATCAACTTGTTACTGAAGTAGAAGGTAAAATGATAGTCTAGTAAGGTGAGAATGGGGGGCAGGTATGTGTGGAAGAGTTATTGTGTTTAGTGATTTAGATAATTAACAAGAGGGAAAGAATTATGAGAATACAGTGAACATCCCACTCTCAAGTAGATAAGTTGGTCCAATAGAGTCCTGTGATTTTTCTACAGAAACATTGCAAGATAGAACTTTTAAAAAATTATAAGGGTGATATAGGATTAGATATTTCCATCATAGAAGGTTAACAGGGAAAGGAAGCCTATAGCTGCAATGTGGGCTGCTTCAGATTTACAGATTGAAAGAGATCAGGTATGTCCAAAAAAGAAATTACCAATTTGGCTCAATTGCAAAGGGTCTAGTGATCTGAACTTCTGATAACATTAGAAAGCATAAGCTTAGGAGTGAGGTTAATTAGATAGTTTTAATAGGAAATATGTTAACAATGTTCAAGGAGTAAAAGAAATGGCATGATAATCACGTTGTTGACAAAAATCCATCATCTGAATTTCCAACCAACAATAGGAATTTAGTAAGCCAGTGCTGTGGTGCAGTGGCTTAAGACTACCCTTAAAATTCCAGCACCCTGTAAATGCTAAATAGAATCTCAATGGCTCCACTTCTGATCCAGTTCCCTGCTAATATAAATCACCAGAAGATGGCCCAAGTGCTGAAGTTTATGCTTTCCATGTGGGATACTAGGATAGAGTTCCAGGCTCCTGGCTTCAGCCTGGACTAACCCTGGCCATTGTGGCAATTTGGAGAGTGAATCAACAGAAGGAAGACCTCTCTCTCTTTCTCTTCCCAACCCACATTATTTTCAGCAGCATGAATAGAAATTGAGGATACTATATTAAGTGAAATAAGTCAGGCACAAAAAATTGACAAATATCACATGATCTTACTCCTCCATGAAATCTAAAAAGAGGATCTCCTAGGATAAAGTTAAAAGGTGAGTGGTTAGTGGGGATAAGAGGATGGGGAAAGATTAATCAATATGTGCTAAGACATATTTGGAGAAATGTGTGCTAGTGTTCTACTATACAAAAAGGTGACTACAAGTAGCAATAATGAACTATAAATTTTCCAAGATAACTAGAAGAAACTATTTTGAAGGTTTTTAATTCAAATAAATGATAAATGTTTGGGGTGCTAGATTTGTCTACCCTAATTTGAACAATACACAATGCATATGTTTGTGAACACATGACATAGTACCCCATAAACCTGAATTTTTTTTTCAACCTAAAGTTCTATTTCTTGGGACAACACTTTAAATCTATATTAAAACTTATGGGCCCGGCACGATAGGGTAGTGGTTAAAAGTCCTTGCCTTGCATGCACCAGGATCCCACATGGTCGCTGGTTCTAATCCCAGCTGCTCTGCTTCCCATCCAGCTCCTTGTTTGTGGCCTGGGACAGCAGTTGAGGACTACCCAAATCCTTGGGACTCTGCACCTGTGTAGGAGACCAAGAAGAGCTCCTGGCTCCTGGCTTCGGATTGGCTTAGCTCCAGCTGTTGCGGCCACTTGGGGAGTGAACCATCAGACAGAAGATCTTCCTCTCTGTCTCTCCTCTTCTCTGTACATCTGACTTTCCGATAAAAATAAATAAATCTTTAAAAATAAATAAATAAAGTAAAATAAAACTTAATGATTAGGCTGTTGTTCTAACTCATGACCTTGTTTCATGGCTTCTCAATTATATAAATGTGTAGTGATGGAGTACTGGGGTCTACCATGTCCAGATGTGGGGATATATTGCAATATGCATCCCTGCTTCCAGACGAAAGATAAATTACCAATGGAGCTGCTGGAAATGTGTAGATAATGGGATGCTGGACTGTCTGACATTGTCTGTACCAACAGTGTCGGGGCACACTTAAATAAGAGACCAATAGAATTATGATTCCTTATGAAGGACTACACCATTGTAGTAAAATGGGAAAAATCTGTCGGGGGAGGTGAGAGTTTGAGGGGAAATCCCCGTCTATATGAAATTGTACCACATAATTTAAAAATTCAAAGTATATATATATATATATATATATGATGATAAAAAAACAAAATGCTATTTTTCTTAATGTGACTTTTATAAAATTATTCTGATTCAGTTTAATTGCACTACTTTCAGCAAAGTAATGCCTTTTACTAGAAATCTTTTCGTTGTGAGATAATGATAATATATTTGGCATGGGACATTTATCAATATCTGAAATATTCAAATATAAATAGATGTGTTCCATAGCTGCCTAGCCTCAACTGATGGTTTTCCGTCTGTTTTCAGTAATACTCTTTATATCCTTTCCTTCCTTTCTCGGCCTTTCTTCTAATCTTTATCACATGATCTTTCTGATATTTTTCCCTTATTTATTGACTTCAATGTTTCCCCAAAGCACTATTATGCTCATACAGCCCTCATCTTCTCTGGCAGGTCAGTGTCCCAGCAAGCCTGGATTGTGGACAAGGAGTTAGAGACACAAACCTTTCCAAGACAGTCATTCCTGTTGAAAAGATTCCCACACATGTAAACTTTTCAGGACAAATACTACAGACAGTGTGATTTATCTGCCTCAGGACTAGTGACACCCCAGGGACCACTCCTTGTAAGATTTTTCCCATCCTCTCCTATCATCTGAAGCCTGAGGGTAAACATCAAAGGCCACCCTGAAGAACAGAAAAGCGGGCCCGGCGGCGTGGCCTAGCGGCTAAAGTCCTCACCCTGAACTCCCCAGGATCCCATATGGGCGCCGGTTCTAATCCCAGAAGCTCCACTTCCCATCCAGCTCCCTGCTTGTGGCCTGGGAAAGCAGTTGAGGACGGCCCAAAAATCTTGGGTTCCTGCACCCTTGTGGGAGACCTGGAGGAGGTTCCAGGTTCCTGGCTTCGGATCGGCGCACCAGTCATTGCGCTCACTTGGGGAGTGAATCATCGGATGGAAGATCTTCCTCTCTGTCTCTCCTCGTCTATGTATATCCGCCTTTCCAATAAAAATAATAAATCTTTAAAAAAAAAAAAAAGGAACAGAAAAGCAAGAGGTGTCATGAAACAGCAGCTGGAGACCTGCAGAGACAAGTGGGATTAACACAACGTAGGAGCAGACAGCCAGCTCTGGGAATACCAGGACATTGGTATTTGCCAAATCCTTGAGATGGTTTCCTGCAGTCACCCCGTGTGCCAAGACCAGACCCTTAAGGCCATGCTCATGCATCACATTTATCTCAGGAGAGGTTGAAGGACTATTCTGTTGTGTAATTCAAGAGTGTTGGGTTTGAAAACATATCCTATTTGATAAAGGAAGACAACTAATATGCAAAATAGGTTCTGATTGGGCTCGGCAGCGTGGCCTAGTGGCTAAGGTCCTCGCCTTGATCCCATATGGCCTCTGGTTCTAATCCCGGCAGCTCCACTTCCTCTCTATCTCTCCTCTTCTCAGTATATCTGACTTTGTAATAAAAATAGGTTCTGATTAAAAGCAGAGTGGAAGAAGATAAAACAAAATTCCCTCCATCTCCCCTTGTTCACTATCTTCGTGTTGTCTGGGGCAGGGAAGCGGATAGTTAGAGAACAGTTCTCCAAATTATTTCAACTTTAGGAGCTTACGAAAAGGCAGTGTTTCCTAGGCCCAGATTCAGTTTAATCCAATTGCTCTGCGCGGAGATTCAGGCCGAAGCCCCATCTCTAAGTCAGGGGGAACTCCCCTTTCCTTTGCAATTGCTGTTATGTGCATCCATGTGAAGAGCCTCATGGAGAGACAGCTGTACTCAGAAGATCTACATTTTCTTGGACCTAATAACATCATATAGCACTTCAATATCCTTCCATATTCCAATTTTCAAAGATGTCATTGTTTTACCACAATTGCTATCAGAATTATTTGCTAAGTTATCTAAACCATTAATGGACAGAACTCAAGGCAAGAGGGCCCACTGGATAACCTAGTGGCTAGATATTCACCTTACATGTGCTGGGATCCCATATGGGCACCAGTTCATATCCCAGCAGATCCGCTTCCTAGTCAACTCACTGCTTGTGGTCTGGGAGAACAGTAGAGGATGGCCCAAAGCCTTAGGTCCCTGCACCTGTGTGGGTAAGCCAGAAGAAGCTCCAGGCTCCTGGCTTCGGATTGGTTCAACTTTGGCCGTTGCAGCCACTGGGGAGCGAATCAGTAGATGGAAGACCTTTTTCTCTGTATCTCTTCTCTCTGTAAATCTTCCTTTAAAATAAAAATAAATAAAATCTTAAAAAGAAAAAGAAATCAAAGCAAGAGGATAGTGAGTTACAGGTCAGTGGCAAGGGGGAGACTGATACATGTGGAAGTTGTGCTTAACTTTGATCCCAAGTACCAAGCGTTGGGATGGATTAGACATTTTTGGAATCCTTGGTGCTGAGAAATTTTTTCAAAGGAGACATTTCTGTTAAGAAATGAGTGGGAACGAATCAAGAGACATCTGTTGTGCACCTGTGTCTACTGAACAGTGTTTGTCACACTACCAGTGGTGAAGATGAGGTAAGATTAGGGGTTTTGTCTGTCATTTGCTTTTAGTTTCAGTCTGTCATGAACTGATGCTCTCATGCAATACCATACACATGATAGGAAATTCATTCCATAAAAAGCTAAGGTCAGCAAAATAGATGATCAATTTTTATTAGACTTGACTAACTATATGTTGTTAAGAAAATAGTCATAGGACCAGGTCAAATGACAGTTAACAGTTTCTGAACTGTAACTCTGCCTGACATTACTGTCCTCCCCTTCGTGTCTGTAATAACCACAGATCTGTGAGCCACACAGACATGGCTCTCGTGGGCGTGGCTAATGAACAGGATGAAGGAGATGTGCAATCTGCTGAAGGACAACCCAAGTCCAGCAGTCACCCATGTGGCCTTGGGAGCCCCAAGACAATGGCTCCATAGGGATCTCCTGGAGCACTGGAGAGTCAAGCAGCTTAGGGGAACAGCTCAACACTACACAAAGGAGGACCCCAGAGCCATGTGAAGCCAGCTCCAGGACTTGCACTTGCTCAGCCCAGCTGCTGCAAAAGTCATCCAAAGCAAACAGGGCTCTCCCTGCAGCAGACTCAACAGAACAAAAACCAACACCCAGAAATAAATTAGATCTCCAAGCTCATCATGTTACACACAGCCCACTGTCTTCAAATCCAGGATCCCAGATACAATAACAAATGATACTATTCACTAGCGCATCCAAAACAAAGGAACTCATTACTATAAACCAACTCGATTCTCAGAATTTTCCAGGTCAGCTACAAGAAAGAGTTATGAGACTGCCTTCCCAAGTGAGTTAACTCTCACCCATGTCTAATTGTAGTATGCGTGGCTAAATCCCTTTTTCTTTTTTAGTAGAGCCAGTTTACCTCTTGGAGCATCTAAGTCCTGGGAGCTTCTGAAAGCAGGGTAGGCATGTGGTCAGATTGAAAGGAACATGGAGCCTGGAGCCCTAAGGGTTTAGAAACCACCTGTAGTTCAGAAATCCCAGCTAAGCCCCTGAGCTTTAATTCCTTTATCTAGAAAACAAAACTAATGACATCCCCTCCCTGGAAATACAACTGAGCATGCTTTGCCTTTTGTAAAAAAAAAAAAAAAAAATGGCTATGAGTCCTCGCTACACAGACATAAGCAGCCGAGAGATGTTCCCTTGTCCTTCATAGTTTATTTCTTCAAAGCTCGCATCATTTCCACATGTCACACTCATCATCTCCCTTACATGCCTGCCACTAGTGGGATACACTCAGAGTAGGAAACTGGCCACATGCCTGCCACTTGACACCTGGGAAAAATTGTACCTGAGGGATTTCATCCCAGGCCCATCACCAGGGACAGAAATGATCTGGAAATTCACAAGGGCACATAGGTGGAACTCACACATTTGTTTTTCTTACCAGCCCCTCCTTATTTCACCTTGTACTCGCTCTCTCTCGCTTGCTCTCTCGCTGGCAGGAAGTCACAGCTCTGCATGGGTTTGGGTTCTGCTGTTCAAGGTTTCAGAACACGTTTTAGTGTCACTGCATCCCTGTAAAATAACAGCAGGCCACTTAACAAAGTCTGTGTTCTAGCACTGACCTTATTAGCACACTTCAGATCAGACATATGGTACACTCCAGGCCATATACTGTAGCTGTGGGCAGTTTACTCAACTTCTCTGAACTGATTTCTTCCAACACAACAGAAATACAATAACTGTTTGGGCTTCCTCACACAAACACATAAACACATAAATAGCCATGTTAAGGAGATCCATGGAAATAGCCTCAGTCATTCTGTTTCTATGTTAGTAGACTATATAATACATAATTATAATATTGATTGTTGTTGTTTCTTACTTTTTGCCCTGGGATATTATAAGGTAGTAGTGTTTTTGCAAACTGGGAAGTAAAATAGCTCTGGATTTTAAATCTCTATTTAAAAAAAAAAAAAGAACTGAAAATACAATGTGTATTTCTTAGAAAAAAGAACGTGAGACTACTAATTCAGTTGAAATGTGGTTCAGTGTTGCTAGACAGCAGTTGGGCTTCTGGGACCTGATTATGTATACTCATTCTGTAATGTTTGCACTGTTGATGAATATCCAGTGCAAATGGAATCCTGCAGAACCTAACACCTTCCATAGTGAACGGGAGAACACTTTAGGAGACCTGGCAATGGATTGACATCTCTTCCTGGGCAGAATGACAACATGCAGTCCTTGCTTTTGAAAAGATATTATTAAGATCCTGGATAAACACATGGTCATTTTCAATTAAAAATGATTAAAAGAAAGACTCTGAATCAAAAAATATGTTGCCAATGTTCTCTTTTAACATGATTAAATCTCTCAGAAATGTAACTAAAATTTAACCAAATTTAGTCATCTTTAGGGGAAATGGCATGACTAGGAGCAAGTTTGCTACAAACATACGGGGTTCTTTGGACTGTGTTTAGACTTCAGCTAAGCCACGTTGTAAAGTAACCGTGATCTGTGCAAGGTTCCATGGCTCTGTCCATCATAAATCTATGTCTATGTGAAAAAAACAGAGAGAGCTGAAGTACAGTAGGCACCATTTATGCCAGAAAACATAGCAGTAAGTACTGCTTTGGAGCAATGAACAGCTTTGAACTTTGCAACTTCATTAAATTCTTTAGGACTTGAATATTTTTCTATTCATTGACCCTCCATGATCACTCTTTTTTCAGATCATGGAGATGGTTATCTCCAGAAATGAGTTCAGACCACTCTCCAAAAGGCAAACCCTGAAACTCTCTAAACTGATAAATGTGCTTCTAAACTTGGGTGTGAAAAAAAAGTTTCCCCCTGAGAACTTGTGATGAAAGAAGTTATAACTTGCAAGAACAGAATTTGGTCTTCAGAATCCTCTTCCTTGATCAGAATATTTCATCTGTGCTTCTTAAGTCTAAGTCACTAGAATGGTTAGGTTTTCTTGTTTTTCGCTCTTTTTCCTAGCAGCTGGGGCTTATATGACTACAGAGTGTAAGTATCCATTGTGTACATATATATATGACTTGTAAATGTCCAATAAATTTCTGGTATTTTGTTGCATTAGAGATGAAAATGATTATCACAACCATTTCTTTCTATCCCTTTTAAGCTGTTATAAAATTGCCTATGAGTAACGTGATAATAACTAGAGATAGGGCTTTTTTTTTTTTTTTTTTTTGTATCTTTGACAAGAACTTGGTGAGTGTCAAGGCAAGAGTCATGTGAAGCAATTTTGTGTGAACTCTTGGGCTTCGTTCTGCAGGTTCCAGCGTGGAGATTATCGGAGGAAGAGAAGTGTCTCCTCACTCCAAGCCGTTTATGGCGTCCATCCAGTACGCTGGCACTCACGTGTGTGGAGGAGTCCTGATCGCGCCGCAGTGGGTGCTGACAGCCGCCCACTGCCATCTGGGGTGAGTGTCCTACGTTTCCATGGACCTTTCTCTCCTTCGGGTTAGCTGCAAGAGAACCTCACGTCCCCATGGTAAAGAATTTTATCAAGTGAGCTTTTGGGATCACAGATGCTGAGGTTCACTGACCCTTCCATCAGGTCTCCCTTTTCTACCCTGGGGTTTCCTTTTGGGGGAGAATGAGGAGTACTTTCCCATTTAGCTATTAGACAACAGTACCAACAGACACCGTGGCACTGAGAACAGAGGCAGCACACTCCCCACCCTCATCCCGCCACCCTGCCCATGAGGAAATTGGCAGCACGGCTTTGCTCTAGGCTCCTCCACTTTTCCGATTTATAAATAGGAAACAATAGTAACAGTCCTGTAGTTCCCCCTTTATCCACAGGTCCTACATTTCAAGGATGGGTGAAACTGTGGATAATTTCAAACCTTGTGAATATTGTGTCTTTTCCTATGCATACAAACTTATGATAAGGTGTATTTTTAAAAGTTGGAACAGTATGAGGTTAACAACAAAATAATGAAATAGAACAAACAAGGGCAGTGAATTGAAATTTAAAAGGAACGATTTACTTCTAAAATTTCTAGACCATGGTTGACCAGGGTAACTAAAATTGCACATAAGAGAATCACGTATACCTGCTTCGGGGAATTTTGATTATTCAATGGTACCTATATAACTATTTTAGCACACTGGGCATATTCTGTGTTTTATATATTTGTATGTGAGGCTGACTCTGTAGGTCGGTTTCTAGATCCCTTCCCTCCAACATCTGAGGCAGGAGAAGATACTCGACAGGGAAATTTGTATGAAGAGATAGAGTAAGAGAATTATTTTCCTGAAATTCTTACAGTGAACTCTTTGCTGAAGAAAGTCTAATCTCCCAAAGTCTATTTCAGTCTAAAATTTTCTACCTACAGCTAATGAAGACCAAAATCCCTCCTCTTTGGATGTTGCAACCAGCACAAAAGGAAAGCTAACCAGGTGTCAGTTGTTCTAGGGGCTATCTTGACTTTTTCAGTTTCCTGTGCTGGTGTGTTTGCTATATTGCGTCTTGCCCAAGTAAACTGAGAAACAGTCATGTAGTTTCCTTCCATTTCAAAATCCATCTTCACCCTTATATCTGGTTCTCGTGGCATCAGCTGGATTCCAGACAGAATGATTCAATTGATTCACTTCAGTGTGCTTTGGGGGTTTGTCTAACTTTGTTCCCAATTTAAGGAACTCTTTGAACACAAACTGGAAGTTGGTAAACCCGAAAACAGGGAGAATTTGGGGTTTTTTTGGTCAATAGCTAGCCGCTGGTTTTCAGTCTCATTTGAGAAGTGGGCTTTTTTTTTAATTGAGATTTTTTATTTTCATTTGAAAGGCAGATTTACAGAGAGAGAGAGACAGATAAATAGAGAAAGTTTTCTATCCATTGGTTCATTCCTCAAATGGCCACAAGGGCCAGAGCTGAGCTGATTTAAACCTGGGAGCCAGGACATCATTCAGGTCCTCCATGTGGGTGCAGGGGCTATCCTCTGCTGCTTTCCCTGGCCATAAGCAGAGAGCTGGAATAGAAGAGTGGCAACTGGGACTCGAACCCATACCCGTATGGGATGCTGGTAACACAAGGTGGAGGATTAGCCTCTTAGCACACTGGCCTCTGAGTTAACACCTTAACAACTTCTAAAGCACCTTAACAACTCCATCACATCTGTTCTTCTCCCCAGGAAACATGGCCCTTGGGACCTGCAAAGCAGCAGATGACTATCTATAAATGTTCACCCCATGCAAACGCTCATTTCAGATACTCTTGGGGTCTGCATTCAAACAGATTAAAACTTTGCCCAAACACAGGACTTGACTTACAAATGCTTAACAAATGCAGCATGGAAATAAGGAAATTGGCACTTTATTTTTTTTTTTTTGCTCCACCCAGGACATGATGTGCTAAGAAGTCCTTCACAAATCATAAAGTATTATGGGAAGATAAATAATGTTTAGTTTGCATTTTAATTTTTTGTCAAGCACATTTGACTCAGAAGAAGCGAATTCCCAAATTTGGGGAAAGAGATTTTAAAAAGAGAGGTTTCGGAGTTTAAAAACAAATACAAAAACTATTGCTAAATATCATTTTAAATGGCTGGAGTATAAAGAACTCCAAAATATGTGGATCAAATTCCCTCCACAGGACATTTGGGTGTAAAAATGTAGGCAGATTGATGCTTGGAAAAATATTAAGCTTTATGAAATTCAAAATATTTAGGAACTAGTTCAATGGTGGCTTCCCACAAATGTCCTCCCAAGTGTCCTGTGGGAATGGTTTACTAACCCTAGGCCCCTCTCTCAGCAGAATGATGAAGTGAGCCAAACCTGGGGTTCTCCCTTCTCACACTCCCCAATACATTGTTTGTCCCATAGTAGTTTGACCTTTTTATTAGCTGGCATGTCAAATACCAAAGGAGATCAGTAAAGCCTTCCTGAATGAGCAGAAGCTCATTTTCAGCATTTTAACTCACCAGAAGCAACACTTTCAGCAGTTGTTGTCCATCAGCCTCCTAAGTTTACCTGCCACCTCTTCTACCTGCCTAGCAAGTGAAGAGATGGAGCCTTCTAGAAGTCTTCCCAGGTAAACTTGCTCCACCTGCAACACTGAAGTCTCCTGAAGATGAATAAATAATCACACTCCATTCAGGCAACTAAGTTCTGATCCTGCCTGGGGTTCGCATCCTGGAGCCACCATTTTAATGTAGCTAGGGTGTTCTCACGGGTGTTACCTGATATGAACCTCAGTCTCCTAGTCTAACAAATCAGGACTATCCTAATATCTCCCTCACAGGCTTGTTGTGGAGTGGGGGAGCAGCTTAAGTGAGGAAAAATAGCCAGATTGCTTAGCACATGGAACACAAGACTTAATAGATATCAGCAAGTTTTTGTCATTTTCTTAAATTTACTTTTGATGTAGAGAGAAAGAGAGCTTGCATCTGCTGGTTCACTTCCCAAATGCCTGGAAATTGGGAATTCAATCCAGGTCTCCCACATGGGTGCAGAGACACAACGTCTTGAGCCATCACTGGCTGCCTACTGGGGTCTCCATTAATAAGCAGCTGGAATCAAGAAGGTAGCCTGAACTTGAACCCAAGCACTCTGACAAGCAATGCCAGAATCTTAATCACTGGGCCAAATGCTCATGCCAAGTGTTGTCTGATCATCTGTACCTTTAGTGGTAGCACCTGAGGAACTAACCGAATGGTCCCCTTGTGTTGGTGAGAGAAGACTGAGAAAAGTTCTCTCTTTGACAGCCACTGACTTCTCTGTAGATCCGGCAAGAGAGACCACTGAGAAATGGGAATCCTACCTTTCTGTGGCCAGACCTCACTGAGTGAGTCTAAGCAGAAACACTGTTCAGAATCCAGGCAGGCAGAAGAAGCAATGGACCTTGGCCTAGGACTTACAGAGGAATGAAGGGAAAACACTGGCGGTGGAGTCACAAAGATGGAATTTGGGTCCTGATTTCTCCACTTCTGATGTAACCTTACAGCTGTCAGAAGTTAGAGAAGCCTTTGGCTGATGAGGAGTACCCACTTTAGCCAGACCAGTTATTGTTGTGCTATTGAGATGATGTTTAGGACCATCTTCAGCATCCATTTGGGGCAGGGAAGGGGAAGAGCAGAAACTCACTGTCAGCAACACTAGGATTCTGCTTGAAACCTAAATCTGTCCAGGTTAGTCCAAGGCAAAACTCAGAAAGCTTCATTTTCAACAACATTTTCAGGCGGTTCTAGAACAGATAGGAAGACCCACTTGCAGAAATACCATGCGTGCAAATAAAGACACTGATATTGTTATGTCTCCTCTGCATGGAGTCTGGAACTAGGTTCAACTAACAAAGCAAAATTCCAGAACTCAGCTCACTCCAGGTATACACCACAGACAAAAAGCTCGACCTTCTTAGAAGATTATAGCTGAAGTATATCTGGAAATTGAAAGTTTAGAAAGCATTTTTGGGATTGATTTGGGGTGTTAGCATGTCCCAGTGGAGAAGACAATAACCAAAACATTTCAGAGACAATAGCTGATTAAGGAAATGAGTAAAACATAAAAGAAAACCAGAAATGTTCTCATCTCCACTCCCTTCATCAGCATCCACCACCTCCTACACTCTGCCTTTGAACCACACTGATCTCCTCGTGTGAGCTGTTTGTGCACCCACCTATTTTCCAGCTACCACGTTCATCCCAGGACACCATTCTTCCCTCCAAGGTTTGGGCTTAGTGGCTATGTTGGGGTTGAATTTGAATCAGTCTTAGGAAATCCAACCCATGTCCCAGGAGAAATTTTATTCCTATCCTGATTTTGCAATAGGCAAAGTTTTCAACAAACAGAGCTAGAACACCCAAAATAAACTCTTTTAGTGGAAACCAAGAAGTGGTCACTCTGGGCAGTCACAACTCGGCCATATGCAAAGCTACACCCAACACCATCATGGCTCATTTTCCAAGTGATCATTTCTTTCTTTTCCTTTATGTTTCTGTGCTGTTTTTTACTTTTATTTATCTTTAGTAGTCCCTATACTTGAGGATGTGTGCTTTTCTGTAATCTATCTTAATTCCATTTTCAAGTAACAAACAATTACATGTAAGTAAACAAATGCAATTATTTGTATAACCTGCCTAATTCTGAAAAGAGATTTGAAGTGGCTTCCATAATAAGACTTGCTGCAACAGAATAAATCTAGCATCCAAAGTATTGTCAAGATCTCAAAAAAAGGCATTTCTTTTTTCATCATTGATCAAAAATGTAATGTGATCCAACTTGCAGTAAATCAGATTGAGCATCATATTGTTGAAACACTGCTACTAAAATTATGTGCAACTAGGGATTTTAAAAGACTTCTGTTTTGTTACCTGATTAACTTGTTTGTGCCTTGTCAATCACCACAACCGAATTATCAAGGACTGGTGATCTCAGAATGTCTTCTTTTCAAAATAGCAGCTTTTTTACTTTGACCAAAATTTTCCTTTCTTGCCCAGATTACCTTTCTAATTAAAGGGCTAAGACATTGGAGCACTTCTGGCCACAGGAAATGGTCCTTACTTTCCCATGCTTCCCTAAAATGAGGTCTAGACATACAGACACGATCGGGCACATTCAGGATGGTACAGCCGAAGATGGTCTAAACATACAGATAACAACTCTAGAGTTGGTGGTTTACCTCAGCTGTTAAAATGCCATGTTAGGAAAGTGCAAAAGTTCTTGAAATGAATAAAAGAGGTGGCTGTACAACAATACAAATGTGCATTTTTAATCAGTTAAAACGGTCAATTTTGTTAGGTGCATTTTACAATTACAAGCTTCAAAAATATAATTTCTTTTGTTTGAACAACATTTTGTTGTATATTTGATCTAAGTTAGGATCACTGCTTTCTTCTCACAGTTGAATACAAGTTCTGATTTTGTTTTTGTTTTTTGTTTTTTTAGTACTAGGGATTTGGGTTGGAAGGGGATTTTATGCAAGTGGGATGGGCCTTGGTATCGTCCAGTCACACTGGCGCCCACTGAGTATTCTGTTTCTCCACCAGCCTGTTGGACAGGCTGCCTTGGAGATCCTCTTTCTTTCTAGATGTATAGGACCCTTTCCACTCTCTTTGAACCTCACTGGGGACCTTGGAAATCCTGCTAATTGCATTTTCTTTGCTGTTTTAGACTTAACAAAGACCAATCTGCGAAGGTGGTTTTAGGAGCACACTCTCTCTCAAAGAAGGAGCCCTCCAAACAAATATTTGCCGTTAAAAAATTCATACCATTCCCAAGATTTTTACACAATCCTAAATCAGACGATATCATGCTGGTTAAGGTATGTGGTGCTATCTTCGTCCCCAACATCCTCCTACAGCCTGGCTGGGTGACTTAGGTCATGAATACAAAAGCATGCTGTGAGCACTTTCCATGTGTTTGAAATGATTGAGACATGTTCTTTGAGGGCCCACGTTTCTTCACATACTGCCCTCACAGGAACAAAAATCCATTGCAAATGCATCAGGGCCATGTTTATACAAGAAAAAGCCACCATGATGCTTGCACACAGAGGAGGGAAGCATTGCAATAAGCCCAAGCAGCCACGTAGAAATTCTTTCCCAAATGCTTTTCTCATTAGCCGGTCATTAATGCAACAGAGCCAACCAAATGACTTCAGGGATTCAGAAGTGAGTTACAGCTTAGTCTAGACCATACTTAGTGGAGTCCAAAGGCAGTCTAGACCGTACTCAAAGAGCAGGAAACAACTCAGCCTCCAAAGTCATGACCTATGGATACTATTCCACAGAGCACCATTCCAATACAGAGCAAAGGTCAGTTGGCTTAAGACTGGGCAAGATTCCTGCTCTGTAGATGCTTCCTCCCTGAGCCTCAGTGAGTTCCACGGGGAATGGAGCACACGGTAAGCAAAGCAGCAACCACAAAGGCAGCTGCACATTACCACCAGGGTAGACTGGAGAAGGAGGGATGCCTTGCTGAAACAGATGGACCACACATGCAACATACAGGCTTCTAGCAACTACAAACGGGAAAGATTGATAACTGAGTCTTCTTTTTTTTTTTTCAATCTGTCAGCTTCACACGGCCGCAGAACTCAACAAATATGTCCAGCTGTTCCACCCAAGATCCAAGAACTATCTTAGAGCTGGAGCCAAATGCCAAGTTATTGGTTGGGGAGCCACTGATCCAGATGTTTTAACCACCTCTGACATCCTGCGAGAAGTGACTGTCACTGTCATCAGTCGGAAACTTTGCAACAGCCAAAGTTACTACAATCGCAACCCTATTATAACCAATGATATGCTTTGTGCAGGAGATGCTAAAGGCCACAAAGATTCCTGCCAGGTGAGAGTTCTTCATGAAGCAGGAATCTCAGAGTCCTTTACTGCAGTCAAGTCTCTACGTTCTCACTAACACTGAGGAAGAAAGGCATGGAGAACAGGAAACCATAATTTTTTTAAAAAGAGATTTGTTTATTTTACTTGGAAGTCAGAGTTACAAAGAGAAAGATGGAGACAAATCGAGAGAGAGAAAGAGAGATCCTTTGTCCACTGGTTCCCTTCCCAAAGGGCCACAATGGTCAGAACTGGGCCAGTCTGAAGCCGGAAGTCAAGAGCTTCTTCCAGGTCTCCCATGTGGAGGCAAGGGCCCCAATGCCTCAGGCCATCCCCCTGCTGCTTTCCCAGGTCGTAAGCAGGAAGCAGGATTGGAAGTAGAACATTTGAGGACTAAAACTGGCACCCATATGGAATGCTAGCACTACAAACGGAGGATTAGGTTGATATACCAGTTATACCACCTTGCCAGTTCTGAAATTACATTTTTTAAAAATACATTTTCCATTCCTGCAATTCCATTTCAAGCCTTGAGTGCCAAAATGAAATGCACCATTTTTAAATGTCTTTTGTTTTTGTGGGTTATTTCAAATTTTATGTCCATCTATTCCTTAATGTCTGAAGTTTAATAGCTTGGTCTGGCATTGTGACACAGCAGGTTAAAACACCACCTGCAATATGGGCATCCCTTATGAGCACGAGTTCAAGTCCCAACAGCTCCACTTCTAATTCAGCTCCAAGTACTTGAACCCTTGCCACCGCTGTAGGAGACCCAATTGAAGTTCTTGGTTCCTGGTTTCAGTCTGACCCAGCCCTGGCTTTTGCAACCAATTAGGAAGTGAACAGCATGGAAGATTCTCTCTCTCTCATTCTCTCTATAATATAGCCTTTCAAATAAATATTTTTAAAGAGAGTTCAATAGTCATTGATTTCTAAAAGAATATACATATATGTACATTGATACAGCTAGAAACAGAACATTAGACCCGGGCAGAAACAAGGTTATTGTCATAATCATAGACAGAGACATGAACTGAGACAGACAAAAGAAACATAACCCTAGAAAGAAGTACAGAATATCCACATGGAAGTTGCATCAGGTTCTCTTCAAGATCCCAGATATCAGGGATTCAGGTAGTCAGCCTCTGGAATCAATCTTTGTTGGTGAAAAGATATCAGTAGCTGCTCATCATGTATCTGACTATTTTCTTCTTTCCAGGGTGACTCAGGTGGCCCCTTGATCTGTAAAGGTGTCTTCCAAGCCATCGTCTCCGGAGGTCATAAGTGTGGTATTGCCAAGAAACCTGGAATCTACACCCTGTTGACCAAGAGATACCAGACTTGAATCAAGAGTCACCTTGCTCCATCTTATGAAAGTTAAGATTACAGATGATTTTCTGAGATGTACCAGTTACTTACTTTTTTTTCCTATGCTATACTCAAGTCATCTTTATCTTCAGATAGAGCTGCATGTGGGTAGCAGAGCATAGTTGGGATCCATTTCTGTACCCCTAAGACTTACTTTATTCCTTAACTTCTTTGTCAAATGTATCACTGGTGTATTTCTATCATGCTGACTTCATTCTGAATAAAATTTAGAAGACTCTGTTGGTTTTTTATGGACATGAAGTAATATCTTCCCTCATTCCACCCACACTCCCCAAAGGGCAATAAAGTGATGAAACAAGACAGCAATGGTACCACCTACATTCACGTTTATTATTTTTTGGTTTCTGCTGAATCACCCTAGGTTGTTGAGAGCTCTTTAAACTACTACAAAAACATCTAATTCGAGATCTACCCTTTTATCATATTTTCATGCATATTGTATCGTAAGACTAACTATCGGTACAAACATGTGCAGGAGAGCTCTAAAATTTGTCTTGTATCATTGACTTTATACCAATTGAAAATTAATTCCTCATTTTCTCCACTATCACCTGCCATCTCCTGGAAAATGCCATTGTCTGTATGCTTCTACGTGATTGGCTGTTGTGAGCTTTATTTTTAAAATAGAAGCTCAAGAAATAATCAGCAATGTTTACACAAATATTTAGATCGTATTTATCATTTTTTATGATACATTTCTATTCCGGTGAAACATAAAAGTCAATGTGCAAAAATGCCAGCTAAACAATAAAATGCAGAAGTAAAGGTAAATTGGTCAAGAGAGTAGAACAAAGGGGAAATGATAATAAGAAAGAAGATGAAGGAAGAAGTATATTCATAGTGTCATCTAATTTTTATTACACATTGTCTAAAATACATTTGAACAATCTGTTCTTCAACCAATGCAAGATCAACATGGTCACTTATATGAATTACAGCTAATGAAAGAGCTTAATCCAGAAATAGGACCATGGGTTCTGGAAACGAGTCTAAAGAGAATTTGTTCCACAGTCCTCTGAAAAAGGTTATAGCACTATATTTTCTTTATCTCTACCAACTGCATCAGGACCACCTGAAATAATTTCCAATACATCTTGCCTTAATCTTTTTCCATAAATTCAGATTTAAAAACTTTAGGTGAGCCTGAAAGTCTGCATTGCTTGAAAGTCAGGAAGCAAACATTTAGCCCAGTAATTGTGATGCCCATGTCCCACGTCTAGAGTGCCTGGGCTTATTTTCTGGCTTCAGCTCCTGATTTCTACTTTCTGCTGG
Organism: Ochotona princeps; assembly: GCF_030435755.1. Taxonomy (NCBI): domain Eukaryota; kingdom Metazoa; phylum Chordata; class Mammalia; order Lagomorpha; family Ochotonidae; genus Ochotona; species Ochotona princeps. The sequence continues at coordinate 12,760,209 of NC_080854.1, read as the reverse complement.
TGCAGACCCTGGGAGGCAGTAGTCACGACTCAAGTGCTGAGTCCCTGACACCCACATGGAGTCCTGGCTTGACTTCTCAACTTCCAGTTCCGGTCCAGTTCTGCCTCTACCAATGCAACATCTGGGAAGTAACCCAACAAATGGGAGCTTTCTCTCTCTCTCTTCCCCACTGCCTCAAGCAAAATAATTTTTCAACTTCCACCATGTCGATTTAATTCATTTAAAATGTGCTGATTCTGCAGTACCACACTATATTTTGTAAGAAAAATTATAGATTATCTGCACTCACCGTGGAACAAATAATTTTATCTCTATTTGTTCTCCATTTCAGAGCCATGAAACACATCATTATATGTCTTTAAGTCCTAAGGATTATTGACATTGCCCCTGATCCCAGTTCATGGATCTCCTAAAAAGTTGTCACGTTAACCTGAGACATACGTTTTGATTTTAGACTCCATGCTGTTAGTCATTAATAGTCAAACCAGATCGGTCTGCCAGAGAGGAAACTTCTTTCAACAACTATGGCAGACTGGCAGCTCTGAATTCAGAGGATAAACAACTTATTTTGACAAGCAACTGACGACGGAGTCCGCAATTGAAATGCATCCTTCATCCTTCCAAGGAGGAAATATTTTGCTCAGTATACCAAAAGCTTCCAAAGACAGCCTTCACTTGGGAGGGTCTGCCTTTTTGCAAGGTTATTTTGGTTTCATCTATGCCTCACAAGCAAGCTAAGAGTCAAACTAAAGCAAATATATAGATCTTAAAACTACCCAAGGGCTTAAGGGGATAGTGATTTGTTATTGCCATTCTGAGTCATTCCACTTTCTCCCTCCTTTGTGGCTATGGATGCAATGTGTTTGTCTTTTCCCAGATATAAAAGAAAGGTTCTTTTATTTTATGTCCAATAGATTTTAATAGAAAGTGACAGCACTAAGAACAGTTAGGTCCAAATATAACACATAAAATAAATCAATATATACACAGATAAAGAACTAAGCCAGTCTATAACAAGATAGTAGAATTTGCCCTACCTTCTGACTCACTCTAAAATGCTATAAAGCAGAGTAGTGTTTCTAGCCTGATTGTTTTAAAAAGCTATCTTACAAAGACAGAGCTTGGTCAGTCAAGAAAGCACTTCCTTTTGGACAAAGCTCTCCTTTGGAGAAAGAGTATTGTGATGGAGGGAATTGTGTCTGCAAATTGAGTCTGCCACCCACATGGAGCCCTGGCTTGATTTCTCAACTTCCAGCTCTGGTCCAGTTCAGCCCCCCTACCACTGCAACATTCGGGAAGTGAACCAGCAAAATGGAAGGGCGTTCTTTCTCAGGCACACGACACGTGATCTTTCTCTCACTCATTATTTAAAAATTATTTACTGGAAGCCCTAACTCTCAATGTGGCTTTATGCTGATGGGGGGGGCAGCTTTACAAAAGTAATTAAGGTTAAAAAAAAAGTCAGAAGGGGTGGGGGGTCCTAATCCAATAAGATCAATCAATATCCCTACCAGAGGAGACATCATCAGAGAGCTCCGTTCTCTCCCTCTCTCCCGCACCCATTGTATGTGTAAGTGTGTATGTGTCTCCTGTGAAGACACAGTAAGGAAGAGGGAAATCTCTAAGCCACAAAGGGGGCCCTCCCAAAAAATGAATTGATTGGCATCTTGTTCCTGGAATTTGCAGCCACCAGAGCGGTCAGGAATACATTCCTGTTCTTGAAGCCTAACAAAGTGCAATATTCTGTTACAGTGGCCCAACCTAACTCAGATGCACATGATGAGAGAGAAAGAACACTGCCAAAACTATCCCAGGACAGAATGCCAAGCTGCCTCAGCCTGCCCACAATTTCATAAGATGACTGAAGCACACCTGGAAAGCTATCTGTACATTCTCGGATGAGTTATTTGAGAACCATGTGCCCGCTGGCTCAACAGTTGTGCTCCTTGTGTTTTCAGTGAGTCAGCCCTGCTTTGAAACATTCACACATCCATTTCCTGTTTATAACACAGAACTGATTGATTTCTTTGGTCTTTTTGCTGAGTCATATCAGTCAACTCTAGATTGGCAAACTTTCTTCATCACCTCCTCTGCTTTGCCAGGAAAATAGTGCATCTGTTTTCTGGCTTTAAGCATACATATTTGTGCAACTGCCCATTAGAGTCTGCGTATAGAATTGACACTGTGGTTTCTCATGAGAACTTAGAGGTAGGTAGATTAAAATTGCTGTCTGAGAGTTAAAATACAAATGCCGTATATCAGAACACAGAGACACAAAATCACTGTGAAAGGATATGGGAGCTGCTGAGGCTCTAGGCCCAGCAGTAATCGTCTTGCCGGTTATCAGATCCGAAACCAGAGAATCTCACTAGAGAGGAAGAGGGTGGCCACGGATATAGGAAAAAAGGAGTCGACAGAAGCCAAGGCCATGGCTGCCTTCTAGTCTCATGGCAAGCTCATCTTTGCTGAGCTGGACTCCATCATACACTCAGCTGACTTTCTGATGTTTTTCGAATTCTCTGCACCCCAAACTTCGTGAACATTTCTCCTCATGAGAGTTAGCTCTCCTTAAAAATTAATAAATACTGGGCCCGGCGGCGTGGCCTAGCGGCTAAAGTCCTCGCCTTGAAAGCCCCGGGATCCCATATGGGCGCCGGTTCTGATCCCGGCAGTTCCACTTCCCACCCAGGTTCCCGGCCCTTGCGCTCACTTGGGGAGTGAATCTTCGGACGGAAGATCTTCCTCTCTGTCTCTCCTCCTCTGTATATATCTGGCTGTAATGAAATGAATAAATCTTTAAAAAAAATTAATAAATATTTGGTGCCCTGCATGTATAATCTTTCACTTCTGAATTGGAGTAATTAGAATTTCTCTTTGAGGGATGAATCTACTTTTAATGTGCTGGAAGATAACCATATCCCATACTTGTGGTTGTGAAGGTCAAACCCTGAACTTTGGTAAGTTGACAGACAGTATGAACATTAACTACATCCATGAAGAGTTCAAGAACATGACAAGCTGCTTTTCCCCTAGAGAGTGCTATACATCCTCTGCCGTGTACTAACACATTCTGTTTTAACTGCAGACATGAAATATGCTTAGACTTGGGACTCTACACATAAGGGCTCTTATGACTGCTCTGCTTACTTAACAGCTCCTAGAAGTATTGTGAGCTTTTAGGCTATGTTCCCTCTGAAGCAGACACAACAATTTTGACATTTAACATCCATCTCCTGGTAACATAATATTAATTACCTTTCCTACTGTCTGGACTACAGATCTGATGGCTGTACAGCCCCAGCTACAATGTCAAACCATGAGGTAAACTTGAGTAGAAGTCAAGTGCTAATGACATGCACAGAATGAAGGAGCCTCCACCTACTATGTTTTACCTAAGGAATTCAATATGTAAAAGAAAAATTAAAATATTTAGCCTGATACTCTTTGGAGCTTTCTGTTAAATATATCCTCGCTATCCTTGCCTAATCCTAATAGCAAAATTAGAAACCTAGAATTTCTGTCCCTGGCAGATGTTCCAAATAATAACAAGCATGGAACATTATGACCAAATGATCAGTAACATGAGGCTTCCACCCTGCCTTATTTAAATAAGAATTGATGCAAGGTCCAGCTAGATGGACGAGTGGCTAAATGCTTGACTCGTACGCGCCAGGATCTCATATGGGCATCAGTGTGTGTCCCGGCTGCTCCATTTCCATCCAGCTCCCTGCTTGTGGCCTGGGAAAGCAGTCGAGGACGGCCCAAGGCCTTGGGACCCTGCACCTGCGTGGGAGACCTAGAAGAAGCTCCTGGCTCCTGGTTTTGGATTGGCTCAGCTCTGGCCGTTGTGGCCACTTGGAGAGTGAACCAGCAGATGGAAGCTCTTTCTGTCTCTCCTTCTCTTCGTAAATCTGTCTTTCCAATAAAAAATAAATATTTTTAAAGATTTGATGAGTCTAAATAATATTTAAATAGTATAATCAATAAATAACTTTCTCCACACTCCTCTATTTATGGCTTACCATAGAGAAAACTTGGGCCAACCTGAGAAGAAATTTTTAGCTTTTCACATAGTACTGTAGGACAAGCATTTTTGTTTCTTGATAACAATAAACTCATCTTTTAAAAAGATTTATTTATTTGCTTTAAAGGCAGACTATACAGAGAGAGGGAGAGAGAGAGAGAGAGAGCACCTTCTGTCTGCTGGTTCACTCTCCCAAAAGACGGCCAGAGCAACAACACTTTTCTAAGCACTGTGAGAGTTGGTGGAAGGAACAAAAAGAAAAGAGATCATTTACACTCTGCAGAAACTCACAGTCTAGAAACAGTCATGATACATGTAAATAAGCCTTGGCATACAAATAAGCAAATACACTTTCTTCTAACATTTATTACAATGGAAACCTGCACAAAAACTCATAATGGAGACACATACATAGAACAGAAATTTTATTCATGCATGACTTATTGGAAAACACTGGAAGATAAATATTTTTCTCTGCCAGGTTGGATGTATGCAGATGGGACCAAATTCAACAATTTCCAAAGGGAAAGATTTGAATCACCATTTGGACTACACATCTCTGACCAGATAAAAGAAACAAAAGCTACAGCCTTGCCATAGTAAAACTCTATCGGTACAGGTGAGTGTAATCGCTCCTTTTAAGAACTCAGCTCTGTCTCCCATCTATCCCCTACTATGTAAACAGGCAGGACTAAGCAGCACGAGCATCAGAAATCTCTCAGAAGAAAGTTTCATTTCCCTCCACAAGAGATGATTCAGCTTTTCTGATGAATGAACAATGACCATTCAGCTAGCTGTAAGGTCAGGGGCATCAGAAGAATTTACAAAATCCTTAACTTGCATAAAAGCTCTAGATGTGCTTATCGTAAATGTTGCCTTACACACACATGCGTGCGCACACACACCTCAACACCAACGCTCAAAAAGAAGTGATTTCCATGGGCTGCCATCCTGCCCTGACAAACAGTCGTGACTCGCCACCGGTCTAAGCATAAGCCTCTGCACTGCCTGCAGGTCTGGGTTTTGCCTGACTCAGCCGCCTTGACACATGGGCTTTCATTCACTACATGCTACTTCCTTCAGCTCCAAAAGCATTTCAGATCTAATTAACTGAATCTTCATTAGGTAAAGCATATTTCTAAAAATTTTTTGATAAAAATAGTATGATCAGAAAAGCGTTATTAGAATTTATGCAGTAGAATTCACTAGGTTCTTGACTCCACAGATTATATCCGCTCTACAGCCAGAACTTAGCATTGAACCTGGCATGCAGTGGCTATTTAATAAATATTTGTAATGGATGTATAGATTGGTGTGTGGATTGAAGAATTTATTATACTGGTGAATGATTTACCATATGAGTATGAATTAATAAATCTCTACATCTGGCATGATTGAAAACTATAATAATTATATGCTTGAAATAACATATAAAACCATTTCATAAAGGCAAGTGTCTAGATTGTAGTGAGTACAAGTTAGGTAACCCAGAAAATCCCATGATTATTTGATAATTCTTAGAGCTTCATAGTGGGGAAAAAAGCACCATACACACATCAAGAATTATTATTGGTTTGAAGATTTCAATGAGCCAGCCTTTAGCTAAGACTTGTGAAGTGTTGCCATTACTTTCTAGAGAAGAAAAAAGGTTATGAAAATAATTCAAAATTTCTTGTTTTGAGTTTGTCATCATTGTCTCAATATTGCAGTAGTTTAGTCAGTTTTTAGCAATACTGAATTTTAGGCTACAGATGATCTCATTAAGTTTCATGAAGTGCTTGCTCTCTTAAGTTCACTGTATATTTAAAACAATTTAGAAATGTTAACATTTTCCAATTTTGTGTAAAGCAATGCTTTATAAAGGGTTTTTGATGTAGTCATTAAGTTATTTTTGGTTGAGAATGTGTACAACCCATAAAACTTTGTAGACAATGGTATAAGAAGCAATAGGTAGAAGATCTGTCGGATAACTTACTTCTAACACAAACTTCCAGTTTTCTGATTTTGTTTGGGAACTTAAGTCAGCGAGGTATTAAGATTTGAACTCTTCAGGGAAATTACATTTGCTTTTTCTTTTTAAAGATTTTTAAAATTTTTACTTGAAAGGCAATTACGGAGAGAGCAGAAGAGAGGTCTTCCACCCACAGGTCACTCCCCAAATGACCACCATGAACAGGGCTGGGCCAAGCTGAATCCAGGAGTCTTGATCTATTCCAGGTCTCCCACTTGGACGCAGGAATTCAAGAACTTGAGCCATATTCCCCTGCTTCCCCAGCCACTTGAGCAGGGAGTTGGATCAGAAGTAAAGCAGTTGGGTCTCAAATTGACCCCCATAAGGGGTGTCAGTGTCACAGGCTTAACCTGCTATGCCACAACACCAGACCCAGAAATTATGTTTTGACAATTTTCCTCTTACCCAAGTGCCATTCTTTTTTTTTCTGATGATTTATTTGTTTGAAAAGCAGAGTTATAGAAAAAGAGGGGCCCAGTGTGATAGCCTAGTGGCTAAATCCTTGCCTTGCATGCACTAGGAGCTCATATGAACACTGATTCACATCGTGGCTGCTCCACTTTCCTTCCTGCTCCCTGATTGTAACCTGAGAAAGCAGTAGAGAATGGCTCAAAGCCTTGGGACCCTGCACCTGAGTGGGAGACCTGGAAGAAGCTCCTGGCTTTGGATTGGCTCAGCTCTTGCTGGTTTGGCCAATTGGGGAGTGAACCAGCAGATGGAAGATCTTTCTTTCTATCTCTCCTCTCTATAATTCTACTTTTCCAATAAAAATAAGTAAATCTTAAAAAAAAGAAAAGAGGGAAACACACAAAAAGATATATTCATCACTGGTTAATGCCCCAAATGGCCACAACAGTCAGGGCTGATCCAAGACAAAGCCAGGAACTTCTCTCAGATATCCAACATGGTTGCAGGAGGCCAAGCACTCGAACCAGCTTCTACTAGTTTCACAAGTGTATTAGCAGGGTGTTAAATCTGAAGTGGAGTAGCTGGGATTCAAACCAGCAGACATGTAGTACCAGCACTGTAGGTGGTAACTGAGCCTGGTACGCCACAATGCCAAGGGTTGTTTTATGTGACACTGATAACTATCTAAATTCTTTACTCAACCCAGAGAAGATGTGAAAGAAATATTTGAGACCAAGAAGGTATCTGATCCACAAAGCAACAGTAGCTAAATGCGTCTCTAAATATAAGGAATAAATAATTTTTTAAATACATAGTCTTTAAATTTTAGGTTTGGAGGTGTGGGGAGCAGTGAGAGGTAGAAAAAACAAGAAATATAGGAGACTTCAACCAAAAATTTACATGGTGAGATCTTGGTTCAAACTCCCCTGAAGCAGATCCTGAGGAATGGATTGAGGTGCAAGTAACCTAGGTACAAGGCCATACCAGGAAACGATGGGGAGAAAAGGAAGTAAGAAGGGAGATGAACAAGCCCATACAGCCACATTTTCCTACCATTTACCAATATAGGCACCTGGATGTCAGTCCCACTGGGAAATGCTGGGGGAGAATGAAAACCCATCCCAGAGTTTTTCCAACCAAGGAATCTGGAAGATTTAGCCACAAACATCCTGCATCGTTATTGGAAAGGCTCTCCAGGCCCATTAACTCTCCAGTTCTTTCAATTTACCCAGTTCATGGGCTGAATGGACTCTCAGAGACAGAAAGAGGAGCGCTGGAGAAGAACCTTAGAAATACAGGGGTTTTTAAAGAAGCAGCTTTTGTTGTGTCGAGGTGAATACCAAGGGAAATACAAGACCCTCCAGTTATGCTGCTGCCCTTGTCTATTTTCTGCCATAAAGGCGTGGCTAAGTGACTGGATCTCTGAGGTTATCAATGAATCGGCAATGAAATGCTAGTGATTTGAGCAATTACATGCTCTACCTTTAGATGACACATTTGATTATAGCACGGGATCTTGAATATCCTAATCCAAGGCTGAGAGTTCCAGTGTATCTGCTCTAACATGGTGGACAGTTTTTACAAGCTGAACTCTTATCCTGTAAGTAGATTCAGCAGAAGATCTCATTTGAAATGTTCAGGATGTCTAATAGTCACATATGTCAATCCTGCTAGTCACATCCAATGACTACCCACTTACATTCAGTCCTCTCTGAAGTCACCACATGTGTTGAATGGTGTCAGACATCGGTCAAAGAATTAACTCATGTTAACTCATTAACTCTTTACAATGGGAGCAGGCATTTGGCATAGTGATGAATGCCCTGCTAGAGACATCCATCCATACCTCATATCAGAGACCCTGGGTTCAAGTCCCAACTCCACTTGTTACTAATTTTCATCCCAGCAGGAAGGAGGTGCTGGCTCAAGTAGATGAGTTCCTGCCACCGTCATAGGAGATGCAGAATGAGTTCCTAGTCCCTGGCTTCATTTGGTACCACCCTAGTTGTTGCAATTATTTGGAGAATAAATCAGTAGTAGAAGACAACTCACTCTCTCTCCCCTTCTCACTTCAAATAACCACAAAGAGATCAGGATGTAGGTTCCCCACTATTTTCCATATCTTATGGACACAGTGCAAGAGTGATAACTGTGCAAGGCCACACAACCAGTAAGTGACAGAGCAGGCTCAAACTCAGATAATCTGATTCTAGAACCTGTTTGTCCTGTATCCCCCTACCTGGGGTCTCACAAACACAAACTCATGTAGCCTTCTTCACCATGAAGTGTGAGTTGTAAGTTCACCTATGAAGATTCTTCAGCCGATGTGACAACTATTTTAAAGTGATACCATATCCCACACACCAACAGACACCTCTCCTAATGTGCAAATTAGTGGAAATTTCTCATGATAGTAGCATTTGGCTATAAAGAGTGGGTATAAAGTGCTGATTATGATGCATCATACAGAGCCAGAGAAACTAATTAAGGTATCACAACTCCAGATGCAATATGGAGAGAAGAGTACTGGGCTCCAGGAGCCAGTGATACATGGATTCTGAATTCCAACTCATCCTTTAGGCTGTGCAACCTTGACCAAGTCACTTCATTAATCTGGACTTCCGTTGCTTCATCTCCCACATCAATAACTTGGGCTGGATAAAATCTAAGTTTTCCTAACAGCCCTAAAATCCCACGATCCTATAACCTAAAATGGATGGAGGCAATACTATTTTGCTCCTCATTTTTAAGCAGTTGACAGCGCCCCGCTGTTGGAGTTCCCTCCTTTTCAAGAGTCTACATCTTTTCCAAGCCACAGCCCCAGCTGGCTGTTGGGTATCAGTATCCAAAACTGGATGGTGGAAGCAGAACCCTTAAGTAACCACACAAGGCTCCTCACCCAGACTCGGTTTCACAGGTTTGGCAGCCCCCAATTTTTCTTACATTAGGGGAGCATTTGGAAAAAGTATCTCAGCAAGCCATTTTTCTTTTTATAATAATATTTGTTAGTCTCTAAGGAAACAGGAGCCAGTTGACATGTCCTAAAGATAGTCAGACCAAGCCTAAGTAAAATCACAGAAGAAAGCCTGTGTTCAATAGGCTACCTCTTCTTGCAACTGACCTTTTAGTATCAAAATCTTCCAATATATGCCAAATTAGACTTTATTATAATCAGCTCACAGGATGCTTTCCTCTAGCTTCAACAGTTTCAAGATTATGGTCAACCTGGTTGACGATAAAGCTTGTTCAATTCTTTCACCCGGGATTCTTTTAAGCAGATCTTCAACCTATCATGTCACTTGTAAATGTCTTCATAGATAGCTCTAAAAGAAGAAGATTCTCTTCGAAAGCATAACCATGATCATTACTATGATGGTTTTCAAAAATCTTAATTAGCAAATTTTTTAAAAATTAACATTATTCTTTAATATCTGATAATATTCAGTAAATGCAGTAGCTCAATAGAATGCCAGAACCAGGAGAACTCCATCTTTTCCAGTTATCTCGTTTTTTTGAAAAACAGCTAACTCCTTTAGTTTGGTATCCAAATATAGCCTATATGTTGAAATTGATTAATATATATCTTAAAACTCATTAAGTATATAGATTTATCTACCATCTTTTTTTCCTTATATCTCAGTTGTCAAAGAAACCGTACCACTTTTTTTTTCTTTTTAAAGATTTATTTTATTTTTATTACAAAGTTAGATATACTGAGAGGAGGAGAGATAGAGAGGAAGTGGAGCCGCCGGGACTAGAACCAGCGGCCATATGGGATCAAGGCAAGGACCTTAGCCACTAGGCCACGCTGCTGAGCCCGAAACTGTACCACTTTTAATGTAGTTCATCAGAATAGATTTTCAAAACTATGTCTCAGGGCCAGTGCAGTGGTTTAGTATACCAACCCTTCTGCTGCAGTGCAGCATTGTGTGCCAGCTGTCCCACTTTCATTTTTTAATAAATATATTTATTTTTTAATTTTATGTTTGGTGATGTTTATATAGTTGATTAGTGTAGGAAGTGTCAGGGATTAAGGGAAAGTGGGTGAGACCAATTTTCCCAAATTTTCTTTTCCTTCTTCCTGTACCTGGGGGAAGGGAAGAGATAATGGGAGAAGCTGCACCCAGCTTCCCAACTGCCTCAGTACCCATGGTTGGGGAATGCTCCGAGGATTCTGCTCAAGTGGTTTTGATAGTTTTGAAATGCTGTCGATCTTGCCAATCCAAGGATGAAGAAGTCCTTCCAAGGTCCATTGACTGACATAGCCCACCTTAGAGTCTCCATTCACCCAGATATTTGCTGTCAACACTTGGCTGGGGTAGTTGACCAGTTTGTTCTGCCCTCCTTCCTCCACTTGGTACCAGATGTCCTCTGACTTTCAAGTAAAACTAGAATTTTTAACAGGAAATGCCACCTTAGAAGCAAATCAGAAAGTCACTTTGCAAGAAATCTGACTTTAGCCTTTCTGTTTTAACTGATTTCCTCTGACACTGTTCCAGCAAGGGAAAAGAGGAGCAGCCCCTCATAGCCACCTGGTAAGTCTAAGTCGTAGTTTCTGCTCTGGCTTCCAAGGACGCCTGCAAAGAGGTCTTTGTGCTGCGGGGCAGATGTGGTAGCTGTGGTTCCTGCAAGGCCTCCACTGACACCTTGCTGATGAGCAGTGTTGGGAGTGCCTCACCACTGCCCATCTTGCCACAAGCCCTCCACTGACACCACTTGGGGCCAGGCCACTCACTGCTCTCAGTGAGGGTGAAGCTCCCAGGCCAACAAGGGAGCTTAGTAACACTTGTTAGAGGCGGGGTAGAAGTTAAGGATCCTCAACTGACTTTTTTTTCTTACATGCTTGATGCAGGAGGCTATGCAGTTGGGGGGGCGGGCAGGGAGGGCGGTGTTGGTGTTTGTCTAAAGTAGAGTGATTATTTCCTGAAAGTTTTCTGACCTATGTTGCCCCCTTCTCTGGCCTTTTGTTTAAAGAGAACTAGGTTTTAAGGGTAGAGGGTTGGGGATCTGTACCTGCTCCTGTTTCTGGCTCTTTGGCTTCTGCAGCAATAAGTATATAAGAAACAGAAAGATAGCCTATAGAACCCAGATTCTTTTTTTTTTTTTAAGATTTATTTATTTTATTACAAAGTCAGATATACAGAGAGGAGGAGAGACAGAGAGGAAGATCTTCCGTCCGATGATTCACTCCCCAAGTGAGCAACGGCCAGTGCGCGCCGATCCGATGCCGGGAACCAGGAACCTCTTCCGGGTCTCCCACGCAGATGCAGGGTCCCAAGGCCTTGGGCCGTCCTCGGCTGCTTTTCCAGGCCACAAGCAGGGAGCTGGACGAGAAGTGGAGCTGCCGGGATTAGAACTGGTGCCCATATGGGATCCTGGGGCGTTCAAGACAAGGACTTTAGCCCCTAGGCCACGCCGCCAGGCCCTAGAACCCAGATTCTTACCCAGTTTGCCTTCTTTCTTCCAGTTTTAAGATCCATCTTTTCTCTGTTTTCTATGCAGTGCCTGGGGAAGGAACAAGATAGTGTATACTCACTGAAGAATGAATACAGGAGAATATATTGGCTCTGTCTTCCAATAAGTACCAGCCTGGCATTGCCATCTTTAATTGCTCTTTGTTAACACTGATGTGTTAGTCAAGGTTTTATCACTGACACTATGCATCAGTCCTTGCTCACTTTCAGTTGATTTAGTGAGAATGTCATGCCCAACAGTGAAATTATTCCCTGAAAGCAAAAGCATAAACAGGACCCCCACTGGAGGAGACAATACAAAGTGATACCACCTGGAATGAAGATCTGGACAAAAAGATATGGGAGACTGGGGAAAAAAATGCACATGGATGGGGTGGATGTGAGGGTGCAGGAGGTTAGGGAAGGCTCCATGGAGAAAGAGATACTGCACACTTCCCTTTGGGCACAGCAGGATTGAGTCTCTTTATACTTTTACACATACAAAAAAACTATAATTTTACAAAGGAAATTGGCGTACTGGGAAATAACAGATTATACAGCATGTATCCTTACTCTCAAATAATAGTAGGAATTTCATTATGATTTTTACTTATACTTTTATGTTATGCTACCTTACTTTCATCCTTCTCTTACACTTATCATCTCATGATACATTTATATATCAGAAAAGTAAGCCTGTATTGGTGAAATGAATGACCATGCCATTGTAATATCTTAGGGACAAATAATAGGAAGGAGGGTTAATGAGGGAGGAGGAGTTGGAAAGGTATGATCTAGTATGTATGCAAGTCTGTATTGTGGAAAAAAAGAGATACTAATCAGCAGGCATAGAGTTCATTCAAGTAAAATGAATAAACTCTAAAGATTTGCTGAACAACCCGTACGCATAATCAATGCCAGAATATTACACATTTAATTTGCTAAGAGCGTAGAACTGATTCTAAGTGCTTTTACCACAATCAAATTTTTTTTCAGAAAAAGAGAATTACCTTCTTTAACCAGCCACAGCTTGCTTCAGTCAAGGGTTGTCAACTCCAGAGTCCAGGCACGACCACAATCAGATCCCAAAAAACAAAGGATCCCTACCCTTCTCTCAAACAATTAGGGGTCTGTTCGAATCTGCCAGCCATTTAAAGTCCCAGGAACAGCTTGTCATAAAGGTTATTTGTGTAACTGCTGCCCTGAAAATGAAAATGATACCGTAAAAATGTGAGAAAGTCAGAAAATGAAGATATAAAGCTGCAAAGAAGACCTTAAACTAAGGCTCCAAGCTTCATCTTAAGCTTGGAGGCCTGTGGGCCTGAACTTGATGAGCCTTGGCTAGAACAGTGTGTTCATCCGACAGGCCGCAGAAGTGGCAGCTCTCATTGAGAAAAGAACCAGCCCTCCACTGCCAGCCAACGTTGCTGATGTTGACACTCCCAGGCTGGCTCTCCCCCTGTTCTGGACTGCATGGTGATCTTTTGACCCTTGCAGCAGACCACAAAGCCCACTACTATTACATCTGCTCTACTGTCCAGTGCAGAGAGGAGGCGAGAAGCAACAGCAGATTCTACAGAATGCTATCCCATGCTTTAGTCTCAACCTGTAATGATCAGGTAATCTTGGTTAAATGTATATAGAAGCTTATACACAAAGTGTATGTATTTGTCTCATAATTTAGAAGTTGCAAGAAAAGGAAACTCAATTGCATTTATCTATATTTTTACTCACTGTGCTCTTTCTTACTTCCTGAGGTCACAAAATTTCTTCTTTAATTTCCATTCTGTTTAGAAAACTTCCTTGGGCCATTCTCCTAAGCTAAGTCTGCTGCCAACAAACTCTCAGCTTTCCTTTATCTGAAAATGTCTTGATTTCTTCCTCCTTCCTAAAAGACATAGGATTCCAGCCTGTTCACTTTTTTTTTTTCTTTCAGTGCCTGGAGAGTACTGCACCACTTCCTTCTGAAATCCTTGATTTCTTATGGAAAATCATCTTAACTGAAACAGCCTTACCTCTAAACTATTAAGGACTTATTTCTCTCTTGCTATTTTCAAGATATTTCTTTATCGTTAGTTCTGGCAGCTTGACTGTCAAGTGCTTGATGTGAACCCCTCTGGGTTTGTTGTGTTTGGGAGATTTCTCAGCTTCTTGAATCCATACGGTCATACCTTTTGCCAATTCTGGGCATTTTCTACCATAATGTCTTTGAAAGCTTCATTTTTCAGAACCACCCTTTTCTCCTCTTCTTCCAAGACTGTGATGGTGCAAAAATAGTAGATCTTTTGTTATAGTTCCACAGGTTTCTGATATTCTATTTTTTTTCCAGCCTATTTTCCCTCTGTCTTTCAGAAGGTGAAATTTCTCTCATTTTGTATTCCATTCATAGATCATTCACTCCTCTGTCCCCTTCACTTTGCTGTGAGCCAACTCATCAAATTGGCTTTTTATTTTGTTTATTATACTTTCCAAGTCAAAAATTTCCAGTTTGTTCTCTCTCTCTTCCTTTTCTTTGCTGAGGCTTTCTATTAACTTCCTTCAAACATGTTTGTAAATTGCATTTTAATTAATTTATCGCCGTTTCTTTGATTTTTTCACAAAATTCTAGCATCTCTACATCTCAGAGTTGGTATTTTTGTCTTTTCTCATCAAGACTGAGATCTTCCAAACTCTTAGGATGATAAATGATTTAGGTTTTAAAATGGGCTTTTTGGGTATAGCTGGGTTTCCCAAGATTTCTTTTGGTTCCAGCTTGTAATGGAAATAGAAGCATAACACACATTTCAAAATCTTCTTAATTTTACTATAAGAAAAACAATGACACAATAAGAAATGGTAACCAGAGCTTGATTTTATTATTGAGAAACAACAGTGAGCAGGAAATCTCATGCCAACCTGGAAAGTCATTTCTTCATTTAACCTCATTCTTCCTTTGGTTCCCAAAGAAGGTCAATTCAAATGGATGGGCCAGAGACCTAATCTTGCCAGGTGTTACTTTTGAGGAGAGAAGACAGACAGATTTTTATATGTAACTTCTCCAAAATGTTTTTAAAAGAAAACAGGCAAACATTTTGCAAGGCACTAGTGATATACTTGAGATGCAGCTTCGAGTGCCGCCATCCCATATCTGAGAGCCTTGTTCAAGTCCCAGATGCTCTACCTCAAATCTAGCTTCCTCTTGACATATATCCTTGGAGGTAGCAAATGATATCTCAAGGGTCCATGACATTCATGTGGGAGATGTGAGTTGAGGTTTAGACTCTGGATTCAGTGTGCTGTACCTCTGGCTGTGTTTCAAATAAAACAAAAATGATCTTTAAGAGATTGAAAACTATTTTCAATTATTTTAATGCTTTGATGCATACCATGAAGACCAAAACTAAGCACAACAAACAGAGTGTGGTCTCTGTGTAGCCAGCTGTCATTCTCAGTTTCTAGAAAATATTTTCCCTAGCAAGGGTGTAATATTTGGGATTCATGTTTGTTGTGAAGAGAGATACATGTTCCCAAATGAGCAGCTCACAGGAAACCAAGAGGCAAGACGTAGATCCTCATCATAGCTGGAAATGTAATTGGCCCAGACTGAAGGAAGCTCCTCTCTGTTGTTTACTTGTGGTGTTATTTAGGAGCAAAGTGTCTGTCTTGGGGGAAAGGAACCAATGAAGGACTTTTACTATCTTCCAGGAGTGCTTTCAGGGTGCCCAAACCAAGACCACCCACAAAGGGTAGAGGGTGGTGTTTTCCTTGAAAAAAGAACACAGTCAATCATCCTAGGAATGAAAGATCCCAGAAAAACAAATGAGAAGTTGGAGGATGAGCTTAAACCCAGGATGGAAACTGACTCAAGCCAGTATGTTCATATGTTCATTCCACAATCAGGCTCTTACTGGCACTTGGTTTGGGGATAAGTGGAGCTCAAGTCTTCTTCCCTCTAACCTCCTATCAGACACAATTGTGCCTCTGGGATAAGTCTGTTTTAGTAAGTGATAATGAAAAAACACTCAATGAAGCCTGCAGGCTTCAGATACCCTGGATTTTTTTTTTCAAAATGCAAACAAGTATATTATATTGAATGGTTCCCTCTTAGGTAAATACAGTAATTTTTTACAGCAATATTGAAATAAGTTCCCATCACTAAGTGGTACAACAGTACTGTGAAGTTTAGACCCTGTGGTTACACAGAAATATTAGGCTTCCTGGTATTAGGCTTCATTCAATATTGGGCTTCATTCAATCACAAGTTGAAGTGTTTACACAATCTTTCTAAACAGTTGCATATGTTAACACATCTTATTCAATCAATGACCCCTTATCCCTATCATCCTTTATGCTAACCAGCACTTACTTTGGTGAGGCATTATGTCAGAATACTTGAAGCACTTACTGCAGCCACCACTGAGTACGGGGAAAACCTGATTAAAGTCCTTCAATCACTTACTTCCTCTTGAGCATAGATTCTCCAACCCAGGCTATTGAATGATATTAACACACACTCTCACAAACACACACATGCACACATACATATTTACACATGAATAACTGGAATTGCATAAATGCACATACATGCATCCATTCACTCCCTCCCACATACAAAGATACACCCAGAAGCACATACACACTCATTCATGTGTCACATGATTGTGAGCCCAGCTGTGAATGGGAATACCCATAGTTAATATTTGACATTAGATCAAGTCACTTGCCTTTTCTGTGTCTCAGTGTCATCTTCAGTAAAAATCAAGATAACAGTATTCACCTTATAAGATTGACATCAGGATTAACATTTGCAATGTCTGGAACAGAACCTGGTACACAGTAAACATCATAAGGTATAATGTATGGTTATTCTTATTATTAGCATCAATATTGTTAGTGACTAATTTTAAAGTAAAGGAAAGAGAATAGGACAGTTGAGAATTCCTTTCTCTCTCTAGAGGTTGGATGGGAGCAAAAAGCTGAATAGAGTGCCCACTGTGGGGAAGGAAACACTGGGTTCTTCTCCAGGGCAGTAGGCTGGTGTTTGAGGGCAGATCAAGGAAGACGGTTCCAGGCCATGAGTCACAAGGACAGCCATACCCAGTACCCAAATGGTGGTTACTCTTCATGGTACAATTTCCTTTTCTTACCCCTGAGTCATCACTGAAATCTTAGCCCAGCTAAGCAGTACAACAGGGAGTTGGAGGGAAGGATATTTCATACCTGGTCCAGAGAAACAAAAGTATCTTGCAGGCAGAGGGTGGCACAGAAGAGCGGCACCTAGAACTATGGTCACAGTGGCTTGTGGCTTAGCAGTAAAAGGCATGCCACACAGAAGTGACTGCAAAGGCACAGGTGCAGTGAGGATTGATGAGGCAATGCTACCAGAACATGCCCCAGAATAACCAGGAACCATGAGCAGGTTCTCTGCTCTCACTGAATAAGCGCATTCACACAGCAACAGGTCTTGAGTTTACCTGATAATCTCCTTTACATACTCAATTAAAAGTGACCTAATGGCTATTTCACACACACTCGGTGTATAAAAGGTAAACTTAGGCTCAAGGGCGATTAGAGTAATAAAAGCCAGTGGTAAGAGTTAGCAAGTAATACAGAGGGCACTTGCACAAAGTTGCACTGACTTCAGGTTCTATGTTGTGTTTACTACTAGGAGTAAGGTTGTGGGGGAATTCTGGAAAAAAAAGACATACATAAGATCAGTCATATCTAGTCAGACTCTGAACAGTATGGGAAGAAACCTTAGAAATGAGACATTAATTGTACCACCTGGGGAGAAAATTCTAGAAGCCTCAAAGTGGAGACCTTGAGATTGGCATTATGGTGTAGCAGACAAAGTTACTGCCTACCACACTGACATTGCCTCGGGGTGTCAGTTGAAGCCCTCGCTGTTTCAGATTGGCTCAACTCCAGTCATTCGCAGCCACTTGGGGAGTGAACCAACAGATCAAAGATCTTTCTCTCCGGCTCTCCTTTTCTCCATAAGTCTTTCTAAGTAAATAAATAAAGAAATAAATAAATATTTTTTTAAAAGAGAGTTAGCACTGCTCTCAAAATGAAAGAGCAAATTAACATACGGAAATCAATAGATACACTTGAGCATTGAAGCCTGAAATTCTGTAATATCACTGATCTTGAAGGTTTCTGTTCATCCCCGGGTCATCAGTACCCAGTGAAGTATTCAGCACATGTATATTAGGTGTCTGGTACTTTCTCACTGGCCATGAGTTCCCCCAAGCTTCAGAAGCAAACCTAGCGCCCTCAGCAGCAAAACCTATCTGAAGAAGAGCTTCCTACACAAAGAGAATCGAGCCCACAAGACAATCAAGCTCCCTGCAGCAGCAAAGACTGCCACCTGTCCTAAGTTCTAAGGCAGAACTCCCAGCCATATTGGAAGACTTATAAGGAGCTTTTCAATAGTGTGTCTTACTTCCAACCATCCATAAATCACTAAGGAAGGTCAGTTTACTATCATTTATTTTGTAACAACTAAATGAACAACCACATTGAAATCAGTTTCTTCTTAGATTAATAATGACTCCACCAATGATGATTGTGTTGTTTTCTGAGGAAACCTTCATGTAAATCTAAAGAACTATTGGCCACCAACTGAAGCTAGCGCCTACCTATCCCCAAATCTTTAAGGGAAATCTTATTTTCCCCACCAGAGGTTATATCTTCAGGGTCTAATTCTTCTTTCTCAGCTTTCTCCTTCCTTGAGCTCCTGGCTAGATTTTTCATCTGAATTAAAATTTTTAGTGAATCTTTTGTGAAACATTTAGTTTGCCAAGAGCACCAAAACTCAAAAACACCTCCTTACCCACATACTTTCTATGTTCCACATAAATCCTTACATAAGAGACAATATTTTCACATAACCATAAGTTACTTACATAGGTATGTTTAAACCATGTTCCTACTAAATATTCATGAAAGCGACATTTGGGAATAGGATAGTCAAAGGAATGATCTATCATAAGAACACTAAAAACATTGTCATTCCAAAGATTTGAGTAAATTTTCTGAAATTCCATAAATGGGAACTATTATAGCAAAAGAAAAACACAAGAAATGTGAATATTTCTCTACATCTGTAGAAAGTAGAACTTCAAGCCCCATTTACCATTTAACATTAAGCCTGGCTAGAAACAACGATACACTCAGAAGCAAGCATGTGGCCACCCTCCCATCACCTTCTTACGGTGAGCACTGTGCGAACCAAGAACGTCCTATGTAACTCAAGCCTTCTGGGATGGAAGATCCTACTGTAAGGGTAACAGACATGGGACTTTTTAAAATGGTGCTGGTGTATGGCAGAGTGTCCAAAACCTTGGAATGCTCAAGGAAATACATTTTCATGTTAAAAAAAAACTCACAAATAAAAAAAGGAAAACAACGAAACATCCATGAAAGCCTCTACTGTACAAAGAACACTGTTTACAAAAATGTAGTTGGTCCTGAAGCTCATTGTTACATACACATAATTTTAATTGAGATGTAGTCTTTTTATAGGACACTACTATTTAAATAAACTCATTACTATGTCACAACAAAGTTCACATAGTTTTCCTGAGGCGTGGAGGTGAGCATAAGCAGTTTCTCTAGGAGGTGATTTCTGAAAGTACTTGGAGGGACCTGGGACAGTGAGAGAAAGAGCAGGCAAGGACAGCCGAGAAGGGTGCAGTGCTGAGCACCCATCACAGTGGACCATCAGTATTCAATCCCCACCAGAAAGCAGTGTGCAACCAGGGATGAAGAGCTGGGCTGTTCCTCAGCCCACTGTGGAGAATGCTCCAGGGGGTGTTAATCCCCAGCACTTCAAGGTTAATCCCCAGCACTTCTTCATGGGCTGAAATGGCTTCAGCAGCCAGAGAAATCTCCAACCGCAGAAATCAGAAGTTACTAGTTAAAGAGCATAGAAACGGAAGGTCCTGAGGCTGTACAGACAGGGCACAGGAGCATCAGTCACAGCTGTAGACTGCTTCATCACACGACTACACTACTGTCTTCCTACTTATTTTCAGAACAGGCTTCCTCTCATTGCCCAGATTTCAGAAAAAGGCCAGTTAGTATAACACCCATGTGAAATTTAAGAATAGATACCTGAGCAAAAGGATTCCATATGGGCACCAGTTCTAATTCTGGCTACTCCACTTCCTTTCCAGCTCCCTGCTTGTGGCCTGGGAAAGTCATAGAGGATGGCCCATAGCCTTGGGACCCTGCACTTGCGTGGGAGACCCGGAAAAGCTCCTGGCTCCTGGATTCAGATTGACTCAGTTCCATCTGTTGCAGCTGCTTGGGGAGTGAACCAGCGGATGAAAGATCTTTCTCTCTGTCTCTCCTTCACTTTTGCAAATCTGTCTGTCCAATAAGAATAAATAAATCTTTTTTAAAAATAAAATAGCAAGTATCGTGGAGAATGTGGCACAGTTAGAACCCTTTCACACTGCTGGTGGGAACAGAAAATGGGATAGTTACTGTGGAAAACAGTGTGGCAAACCTGCAAAAAACTTTAAAACAGAGCTCAGCATGTGATGCAGCCACTCTAGTTCTGGCTTTGCACACAAAATAATTAATCCCAGGGGCACAAACAGATATTCACACAACCATGATAAAAATGAAAAGGTAGAAGCAGCCTGGGTGTCCATTTACACCTAAGTGGATAGAAAAAGGTGGTATGTATATAAATGCAATGAAATATTATTCACCCCTAAAAAAGGAGAGTCTTTTATAATGCTACTATATATTGATGAACCTGGAAGGCATTACGCTAAATGAACCAATCACAAAAGGATAAATACTATGTAACACCACTTGTATGAGGTACCTGCAGTTATCAAATGCATAGAAAGAACTGGTGATTGCCATGGGAACAGGGGACTCATTCTCTAATGGATATAAAGTTTCAGTTTGGGAAAGTGAAAAAAGTTCTGGAGCTAGGCAGTGATGATAGTCACACAGCCATATGAATGTACTTAATGCCATGAAACTATACACTGAAAAATGATGAAAGTAGTGAATTTCATGCCAAGGCATATTTTACCACAATAAAAGTCCTGCAAAGATGTATGACTAAAAAAATTAAATACTGTGACTTGAAATAACAGAGTTGATTTTTTTTAAGGTTTGCATTAATTTCCGCGATATCTCCCACACTGTGCAGTCTTGGTTTATGGAAATAGCTTCTAGAGCCTGTAAAAATATTTCTGAAATGGTCATTCTGGAGTTCTTTGATGCTCTGCCCATTCTGGCTCTAACTTCCTACACATTTAAGGTCTTACTCATTCCAGAATAAAGGCAATATTAGAGCAGGATTCAGTTCACTTACAGTTGTGTTTTTCCAGTGTTTGTAAAGAGAAGCCAACTTAAGGAACCAAGAACCTTTCATGTACAGAAACAGCTGGCAGCACAGAAGCGCCAGCAGTACCAGTGCTGAGAGCAGATTTACCTGCCCCTTCAGCATGGTTGTCAGAATCTGCTCAGCGAGTTGTCAAAGACGACAGTTTTCAAGTTGGCCTATTGGCACACTTGTCCCCTTGGCGGAGCTCACAGCTACAGGACAGAGATTGCTTTGGTCCCCAGATTCCTTTCTCATTACTATCAACTGAAGCAAGAGTAAAACAAGATGCCCTTTTCCAGGGCCAGCACGGTGGCTCAATAAGATAATCCTCCATCTGCAAGTGCCAGCATCCCATATGGGCACCAATTCATGCCCTGGCTGCTCCACTTCCCATAAAATTGGCCTATAACATTGGCCCATAGCAATCCACACTTTTAGCATTTATCATTTTCTACCTTGTATTTAAAATATTAATAACCCTACCCTATCTAACTTCCTGTAAGATAAGGTCTTGGCAGATCCAGACTTTACCTTAGTAACTCACCCTTTACCGAATGTTAGCCAACATCTTTCCTACACCAAGAACTCAGTAAAACTCTTACCTGAATGAAAAAACTAATGAAATACTGAAAGAAAAGCCCAGCCAGCCTGGAAAAAATCTATACCACCAACCATTAATTATTCAAATATCCCTACTCTGGTCATGCCCTGCTCACCCCAACCCCACCCTTAATCTCTGCAGGAAACATGCTCCAATGGAGATCATGGTCTCCTTGCCGTATCTCTATGTCTACCCCTGAAGGAGATGAAACACCAAGCATGCCGTCGGCCCCAGGAGCCTCTCTGCACCCTCTGATTCCCATGTCTATCATTTCAAACGTGGAAATTCAGGCACCACCAGCTAAGAAGCCTGGGCACAATTCACAAACTTTCCATCTTATCCAAGGAGCCCTATAGTTGCAAGAAAGTGAGAAAGCAATGAGTGGAAGTTTTATTGCAAGTCCTTCTGTGCCTCCAGCATGGACCTCACTCTTAAAGTTCTGTCTTCCACAATGTCCTAGAATATGGAAACAGTTTTCCAAGTTCTTCACACCTAACAGGGGTGGTCTTTCTTCCAGGTCCGAGTGCCTCCCTAATTCCAGCTGAGGCCTTACCTATTCATAATTCCATCATTCTTCTGATTGCAAGCACGTAAGTGATCTCTTAAGTTTAAAATTTCTCCAGCATTTATCTTCTGAGTCCTCCCCCAGAATCTCCCTTAATTCACAGCAAGTTGTGCTTTTTCTAACCTGTTACTCCAGATTCTAGCCTCTTCCAAGCTTCAAAGCCACTCTACATTTTTCCCCCATTGGAAAAGCAGATGTACAGAGAGAAGGAGATACAGGAAAAAAAAACGTTTCATCCGATGGTCCCAAGTGGCCAAAATGGCCAGAGCTGCGCCGATCCAAAGTCAGGAGCCAGGAGCTTCTTCCAGGTCTCCCACATGGGTTCAGGGTCCCAAGGCTTTGGACCATCCTCAACTGCTTTCCCAGGCCACAAACAGGGAGCTGGAAGGCGACTGGAGCATCTGGGACACGAATCGGTGCCCATACAGAATGCTAGCACTTTGAAGGCAGAGGATTAACTAGTTGAACCGTCGCACCAGCCCCCAAAAGAAAGGATTTCATAATTTCCCAGTTCTGATTTACACAAGTAAAAATTTTAGAAATGCATAGCAATGATGGCTATACAACATTGTGAATATGATTAGTGCCACTGAATTGTACAATTAAAAAAGTTGTGGAATGGATGTTTAGCCTAACGATGTTTAGCCTTACAATGCCCACAATCCACATCGGAGTACCTGGGTTTAACACCCAGCTCAACCCCTGACTCTCACTTCCCATTTTTGTGGACCCTGAGAAACAGCAATGAAGTCTCAAATAATCGGGCTCATGTCACCCTTGTGGGAGACCTACATTGCATTTCGATTTCCGGTCTCTAGCTCTGGGCTAGCCCCAAAACTTGCGGACACCGTAGAATAGACACACAACACTCACAAGGTGTGAGTGTATCTCTCTCTCTCTCATAAATTTTAAATGGTCTTAATGGTAAGTTTTGTGTTACACATATTTTCAACAATTTTTTAAAGATTTACTTATTTTTATTGGATAGTCAGGTATACAGAGAGGAGAAGAAACAGAGAGGAAGATCTCTGTTGAGATCTTCCTTTGATTCACTCCCCAACTGGCTGCAATGGCCAGAGCTGAGCAGACCCCAAGCCAGGAACTGGAGCTTCTTCCAGGTCTCCCATGTGAGTACAGCGTCCCAAGGCTTTAGGCTGTCCTCGATTGCTTTCCCAGGCCACAGGCAGGGAGCTGGATGGGAAGCAGGGCTGCCGGGACACAAACCAGCACCCATATGGAATCCCAGCATGTGCAAGGCAGGGACTTTGGTCGCTAGGCTACCACATGGGGCCCACATTTTCAATAATTTTTAAATGATATGATAAATCCCCAAATCTTTGATTTGTACATTTAAATTGGTAAATTATATGGTATATCTCAATAAAGTGGTTTTTAAGAGAGAGATGAAAAGACTGTCCAAACGATTTCAGTGGTTGTGGCCTCAGTAGCAGATGGTAAATGGTCGAGCTGGTGACAAAGGAGGATACAGAGCTGTGTGCGGGCAGCAAAGGGAGGCAAGAACAGTTCCGTAGTCTCACTACCTAGAAAACCCACCATGCAGAAACCTCTGGCCCTGGACCACATCTAAGTAACCAAGCTGCAACCAGAATGACAGACAGAGCAACCCACAAATGTCTGTTCTCATGACGAAGTTCGTTGCGAGTCCATAGTTGAGAAAGTCAAACAATTCTAATTACTGGTCACTCACCCAGCTCACTTTAGAGAAATGCAATTCTCACACTGGCTCTTTAACAGAAAGCAGGAGACGACTCTGGCCCATCCCACACGCCAAGTCCACTCTGAATCACCCCGCCTCCAGTTTCATTTTCTCCTCCATCACTGGTAGCCTTCAGCCTTGCCTCCCCACACGAGTTCCTGCCTTCCCATCCTCAACCAGAATTACTTGTAAGTTAAAACTGTGTATTTCTATGAAAATGGTGCTCCAAGATAATTTCTAAACACCCAGCTTCCAACAAATTGAAAAACATTGAAGCTACCACTGTTTTTCGCCTTGGTACCACAGTGGTCTCTTTTGAATGATACAGATGCCCCTACTGCCAAAATAAATAAATTACAAAAACCCTTCTCTGGTACCGCACTGTCCTGTGATATCTGTAGACTTTACTTATCCCAGTACAGTGACTGTTGCAGCCGTTTGGAGAGCAGACCAGCAAATAGAAGATTCTTTCTGTGTGTCTTTCTCTCCCTCTATGTGTATCTGTGATTCTGATTTCAAAAATAAATTAAATATTTTTAAAAGCTTTTTTTTAAAAAATAGCAAATAAATTGTAGCCACAGATGATAGTCTCATTAAGGCCTCTTGGCCTGAGTCATGTGCCCAAAGCTGCAGTTAGTTGCCTATGCCTGTGTTTTCTCAAGAATCTAATGCCATCAACAGGAACCAGCCCTCTCCATAATCACACTGCCACACCGGTCCCTACCACAGCTGCTGCACGGCCCTGCTTTCACCTCTCACCTTTACTCTGTATTAGCAACAGGCAAGCTCCCCTCCTTACCCCACCTCTATTATTGTGATGCCTGTAGATGCTACTTCATGCTAGAGCTAGCAACACTACACTTAGCACAGGCAAAGGGGTCCGCAATATAGTCGGACTAGCAAGCCCTCCAAGTCTCATATTGTGGTTCTGATTTAAAAGGTCACTGCTAGTACCAGAGATAGTGTGCTCTTATTTTCTCAGGGATTGCTGCAGAATAGGAAAGAAGGTGAGTGGAAGAAGAGCCCCGGAAGGAAGCTTCTCACATCAAGCACAAAGGACTGCTCAAACTGTCTTCCAAAAGCTGTAAGAACTGCTCCTGCTCATTAATGAACGTTCCAGAAAGGCATTAACTCCCCAGCATTCATACATCATGCTGTGTCCCACGGCCTTGGCAGCAGCATTGGAACCTGAGGCAGGGAGGCAGAAGGTATGTGAAGCAGATATGAGGCATGGTGCTGTCACGGAGTACCCAGTGAAGACAGTCCAGGGCTACCAGAGCAGCTGTCCAGGGTAGCTGGAGAAGCATGCAAGTGGCCAAGGTCCATGAACTTATGTGAAGCCCAAGGGATTCATGGTGACCAACAAGAGCTGTCTGCCACCACAACAGTTAATGATCGTTTTCCTTGTTACTTGATGCTTGCATACAAGGACTAATTTAACATGGCAGGCAGGGCCCGGCGTGATAGCGCAGCAGTTAAACTCCTCGCCTTGAACACGCCGGGATCCCATATGGGCACTGGTTCTAATCCTGGCAACCCCGCTTCCCATCCAGCTCCTTTCCTGTGGCCTAGGAAAGCAGTGAAGGACGGCCCAAAGCCTTGGGACCCTGCACCCGTGTAGGAGACCCAGAGGAAGCTCCTGGCTCCTGGCTTCGGCCATTGTGGCTGCTTGGGGAGTGAATCATTGGATGGAAGATATTTCTCTCTGTTTTGCCTTCTCTACATATATGGGTATCATATTGCAGAGGGCATTCTTCAACTCCACCTATATAGGAATATTCATCTGTACTCTCATTTGGTACTTTCTTTTTTATTAAATTTATTCATTAATTACATTGTGTTGTAATTTCATAGGAACTGGGATACACCCCACACTTTCCCACACCCTCCCCCCATGGTGGGTTCCTCCACCTTGTTGCATAATCATTTGGTACTTTCATAGTTGAATAGTGTGAGTCAAGAATTTAACTTCAGTTTTTCCCTGATTACTAGTCCCACTAATGAATGTATCATGTCACTTTCCCTAGTAGCATAGATTTTAAAATATTTCAAAACAAATTTCTGATACAGATGTCTGCTATTGTTTGAATGTGTCCCTATGAAGTTTTTGTGTTGGAAACCTAACCATCCTCCTTGAAAAAATATCAAGGGGTGGACATTTAAACCTCACCCTCATGAATCGATTAATGCTGCTATTGCAAGAGTAGGTTTGATGTTAGATGTGGATTCTTGATAAAAAAAAAAAAAAGGATCTGATCTGCCCATTCCCCACCTACCCACTAATGCCACCCTCTCTGCCTCGGTCTCTCTCTCTCTTCTGTGATATCTTCTGCCATGGTACAGTGCAGTAGGCAGGCCCCCGCCAGCAACCAGAACCCCTTAACCTTGGGTGCTCTAGCCTCCAAAATTCTGGACAATGTATCTCTGTTCTTTATGAATTAGCCAGGTCCAGGTATTCTATTCCTGCAGCACAGACTAGTCTGAGACCCCTCAGACACTCGCATCCAAGTGAGAAATCTTCCAAAAAAAGAGCAATGTCTTCGATAGTCTGAAATCAACACCATCTTGTGACTTCACCTTTGTCATCTAACCCCAAAGGAAATAACCCCACATGTGAAACAAACAAGAAACCACACCACAGATAAATTAAGATTTTACCTTCCAGTAACAAAACACCAAAACCTTCAGCATCACAGCAGAGAAAGAGGGAAAAAAGAACTCTCTTCCTCATTGCTTCATTATCTAGACTAGTCAGCCCTGCACACAGGCTGCGTCGGCGGAGAACAGGAGCCATGAAAAACTCACTTCTTTTTCCTTTTCCTGTTGCCATCTTTCTCTTCATTCCTGCAGGTAAGCCATATTTTTCAAATGCTTTTCGGTTTTGTTCGTGAACAGGTAAATGGCTAAAGATTTTCAATATTTTCAATATTTCCATTCTTTGCTATTTAAAAGGCACGTGAGCTTTTTAAGAAGAAAATGTACTCATGTGTCAACAACAAAAAAACTTGAAAACATTAACTAGATCTGGTGGCTGCTGTAAGTTCAATCCAGATCCACGACAAACTCTTAAGTGAAAGCCTAAGAAAAGCATGAAATATGTGGTGTATGGATTACTTACTAACTGGATCTCCCAGGCTTACAAGTCTGAACAGCTGCATGGCCATGAATCTCAGATAAATCAAAAACTTCTCATTTCAGAATGTATTCTCTTACATTCATACATGTAAAATAATCCAATGATTTCTATGCCTATTTATACGTGTATGTATTCACTGACTCTTGAAATTTGAAATGAAGAATAGCAATATTCTAAGTGCTTTACATATATTAATTCATTTAATCTTCTTAAGCCCCATGTTAGAGATAAGGAAATAAAAACACAGAAAGATTAACTAAATTGACTAAGGTACATCAACTACGATTGAGATTTGAACCCATAGTTTATATTCTTTTTAAGATTGAGATTTGAACCCATCGTTTATATTCTTTTTAAGATTTATCTATTATTTTTATTGGAAAGTCAGATTTTATAGAGAGGGGAGACAGAAGTATCTTCCATCTGTGGGTTTACTCCCCAAATGACCACAATTGCCAGAGCTGAGCTGAACCGAAGCCAGGAGCCAAGAGCTTCTTCCTGATCTCTCATGCAGGTGTAGGGTCCCAAGGCTTTGGACCATCCTCTATGGCTTTCCCAGGTCACAAGCAGGAAGCTTGTGGAAGGTTAGCCAATTGATCCATGATGCCAGATCCATAGTTTATGTTCTTAACATACTATGACACAGCTCAATGGTACCATCAGAACTGAGTACTTAACATGGAACCCACAAGCTCCTTCAGAGTCGGTAGTGAATATGAAGAAGTTTCCAAAAACTGGATGCAAATATTTACATGAATATGTGCATCTTTCTTTACCACATTCTCCCAGGGCTCTGTATTTCAAAAGAAAGAGGGAAAGAGTCACCACTCTAGAAGAAAGTTCTTCGTGATGGGAAAAAGAGAGTTTTGCATGACATGGAACAGGATTAGAACATAGCTTTGCCATTTTTACTGTATGAAATGCATCAGTGAATTGCCCTTTGCAGAATCTATTTTCCATATCCCACATGGATACACTAATCCTCACCTTTCAGTGTGTTAAACATCAGAGGGAGTGTCTGGCATTAATGATTGGATATTAAATCACAGGTGTTTCCCTTATTATTGTCACTAGAATCTTTTCCTTTGATTTTTTTTCCCTTTGATTTCCATGTAACTTGCTAAGCCTTCATTTCAAAAATTACCCTTTCCGGTTTGGAGAGGGGATGGGGGAATCCCAGTACCTATAAAACTGTGTCACATAATGCAATGTAATTAATAAAAAAAATAAAGATTAAAAAAACAAAAACAAAAAACAAAAATTGCCCTTTCCCTGGAATATTGTGAGATTTTTTTTTAAAAAAAAAAAGCCATAAGAGTGTCCAGGATGAAATGACACCGAAACAAGTCAACCTACAGGGGGAAGTGAACAGTCTGGGAAGGGGAGGGAAGCAGAAGGACTGATGGGTAAACTTCATGAAATTGCCTGAAACTTGCTACCTCAAGGATATAGGAAGGGCATGGATACTCTTCTAAAGCTACTTTAAAATCTTGGGGAAGAAAAAATACTGTTTATATTCAAGATACTATACTCAGGGAGATCATGGAAAGTCATAGACAATAGAATTAATTTAATCCGAACAACTAAATAACAGCAGGTCAAGATGGAGTCTTAAATTCGCTTTGCTATCAGTTAAAATGTTAAGAACAGGCTCTAAGATACACGTCCTGTCAGGACTTCAAAGCGTCTGACCATGAGGAGTCCTTACATCAGTTTTATCACTCTGTGGGCAATCTATTCTCTCCCTTCATCCCTAACCATTCTGCCTTCTACTTACAGCACCCAGACGCTTGAAATCCCCTCTGGCACCAACTGTTGAACTCTTACTCACCTTTCAATTTTCTTCAGAGAAAAAAAATGCATTCTGCATAAAGGCTTCACAGGCTCCCTGCCAACTCCGTTCTCTCATTTCTGGAATCCTCTGTGCCTCGTGTATACCCTGAGGTATCTCGCATGCTCTCTACCCTGGCACTGCTTCATGCTGTCATCTACAGTCTTTGCCTTTATAACTTTCTTTGATGGCAAGAACAGTGTTTCTTTCATCTTTGCACCCATTTTAACAATAGTTATTCAAACATAATTGTAATAATTGTGTGAAAAAGAAATTGGATGAGTGTGTTTATTCCTTAGGAAAGAGCTTTGGTCATGATTTCAGCCTGGAATTGGAAGTCTAACTAGAAGTGTAGTTGAGCAGTTGGCTCTCGTCTTTCCCTGGTGGGGGCATTCACCAACATTTATTCTTTAGCCAAAACACATATTTTATACCTCTATCCACTCACCTTTTAGCTCATCTGCTTCATCATATTTTTCTGCACAAATAACAACAAACAAGAGGAAAAATGAATAAAAATAAGCCAAAATCATTAAAAGCTACAATTTGGTATTTACAAGGTGGGTGGTTATAGTCCTTTCTGATTCAGTTATCTCAGGGAGCTACAATAACATGGGGCTCATAAAACCAGAACAATGCATTTAGTTTCCATGGACACTGGCTGCCCTCCAAGGATGACTTTTTTCTTCAGGTGTTACAATACAACACTGCCTTTCCTTGCACGAATGCATGTCTTATTAATCAGAAATTTTTCATCTCTGCCAGTCCAGCAAGGTTCCCAACCACCTGCCTCTGAAGCAGAAGGTAGACAGTGAGCATCCATGCAACTGAGGAACAGCAAGGCCAAGTTTGGGGACCAGAGCCAAGCTACATATGTCTGGCTCCAAATACGACAGTGCTTGCCCCGTCTCCTCCAGCTCTCTAAGCACAAAATCAGCATAAACCATGGCTTTCTAGGCTGGGCCACAGCCTACAAAACACACCACTGAGCCAGGAGCCAGTTGTAACAAAATTTTCTGGGGTGCTTCTTCAAAACGCAGATTCCCTGGCTCACTCCAAAGGTGGGTCTAGACAATCAGCTTTCTAAGCTAGCATGCTGACTTATTAGGATATTACAGCATGAGCATCCGGATTGCCAGAGAGAAGCATTTTTGTATTTTTAAAAATTTTTAAGAAGAGAAAGGAGACATCAATTTTGACACTGGCAAAAGAATAATTTGAAAGTTGGGGTTAGCTCTGTGTCACAGTAGGTCAAATCTCTACCTGCAGCACTAGCATCTCCTACAGGAGCCAGTTTGAGTTCTGGCCGTTCCGCTTCCCAACCAGTTCCCTGCTGGAGTACCTGAGAAGGCAGTAGAGGATGGCCAAGTACTTGGGCCCTGTACCATTGTGACAGACCTGGAAGAGGCTCCTGACTTTGGACCAGCCCAGCTCCAACTGTTGCAGCCATATGGAAAATAAACCAACAAATTCAAGCTCTCTCTCGCTCTCTCTCTCTCTGCTTCTCCTTTCTCTCTCTCTCTCTCTCTCTCTCTCTCTCTCTCTCTCATTACAGAGATAACTCTGCCTTTCAAATAAAAAGAAATCTTCCAAACTTAGTTTTTAAAAGTCTTACCAGGACTGTTTACTCATAATAAAATTTAACCCAAATGCTTGGAATTGGAAGTTTCAGATCTCAGGTTTTCAAAGATTTTGGAATTTAACATATATTTATTGAGATGCATTGGGGTTAGAACCCAAGTCTAAATATGAAATTCATTTATGCTTCATATACACCTTTTATTAGTTGCCTGAAGATAATTTTACAATACTTTTTACTGTTACATGCCTGAAGCACACTTTTTGTTGCATGGAATTTTCCACTTGTGGTACACTCAAAGAGTTTCAGATTTGGAAGCATTTGCGATTTCAGAATTTTAAAGATATATTTCTTTACTTGAAAGGCAGAGCAACCAAGAGAAAAGGAGGGAAAAAGAGAAGGAGATCTTCCATCCTCTAGCTCACTCCCCCAAATGGCCACAACAGCCAAGGTTAGGGAGGCTCTCACATGGGTAGAAGGGGCCCAAATATTGGGCCATCTTCCACTGCCCTCCCAGGTGCATTCGCAGGGAGCTGTATCAGAAGCAGAGAAGTGGAGACATTTAGCTGGCGCCCTACATGGAATGTCAGCACCGCAAGCAGTGACTTTATGCACTGTGCCACAGCAGTATTTGATTAAGGGCACTAAGCCTTTACTCAGCTCATCATGGAACTACACTCTGCACGAGCATGCACTGCAGGGAACAGCACCGCAGTCACAGATGCTGCCCAAAAAAGCTCCCAAGCCAAAGCCCCAGAGCCCTGAGGCTTCTCTCCTTCTCCCAGAGCACCTGTCCCCCTTGTGCTGATACTATTCACTGTAGTCAAACTTCCTGGGAGCAAAGTATATCTACCCAGGTCAGGAATCCACTCTGAATTACTCTTTTAAGTTTTTCTAGACTCCTGTGAGGGAATTATAGGGGGTAATGAAGTGCCACTTCACGCAAGACGCTACATGGTCCTGATAAAAGGGCTGGAGACCTGCGCAGGGGCTTTGATCAAAGACAACTGGGTGTTGACGGCTGCTCACTGTGACCTGTAAGTACATGCTAGATCTCCTTGTTCTCAACGTGGATTCTGGGAGAGGAAAATGATTATCAAGTCCAGAACCAAAATTAAGTGTGGACAAAGAAAGCAGACAAGCACATCACGTCCTATTAGAATATTCACCTCAGCAAGCGAAAGCTAGGTCCAGCAGCATAGATTAAAATGTATGGTTATTTCATTGCATTAGTTTAATGTTTAAGTATAAATAAATCATGCTAAACATTTTAAACACAAAGAGGAAAGGTTTAAAAAAACAAAAACAATCTGATCAAACTCACATAGAAACTGTTAGTACTTTGATACATACTTTTTATTTTTTAAAAGATTTATTTTTGTTTTTATTACAAAGTCAGATATACAGAGAGGAGGAGAAACAGAGAGGAAGATCTTCCATCCATTGATTCACTCCGCAAGCGGCTGCAACGACTGGAGCTGCACAGATCTGAAGCCAGGAGCCCAGAGCCTCTTCCGGGACTCCCATGTGGGTGCCAGATCCTAAGGGTTTGGACTATCCTCGATTGCTTTCCCAGGCCACAGGCAGGGAGCTGGATGGAAATGGGGCTGGTGGGATTCGAACCTGTGCCCATATGGGATCCCGGCATGTGTGAGGACTTTAGCCACTAGGCTACCATGCCAGGCCCTGTGATATATTTTGATTGAGAACTTTTTCATGAGTGTTATTTACAAAGTAGATCAAATTAAATGTCCTCTAGGGTTACAGATGGTTACCTATTATTGTATCATTAGTGACATCCCATGACCATGCATATTAATTTGATTCAGTAGAAATTACTGCTATTTTAGTGCTTAACTTAAAATACCCATTCTTTTTTTTCTTTTTTTTTTTCATTTAAGACCATTTTTATTAGCCTAAAAAGGAACCTATTAACAAACAGTTACATTTTCACCACTTCTGGTTACTTTCCTTTTTTCCTCTCTCTCATATGGTGATTTATTTCTTTATTTTTAAGCATCCTTTTTTTTATTTTATGTATAATCCCATAGGGTCTGGGATTTCCCACCCCCAAATATCCACCTTTTGACTGATTTTCCCCATGATATTACAACAGTATAGTCCTTCATAAGCTGTCATAAGTCCATCAGTCTGTTATTTAAGTGTGCCCTGACATTGCTGGTACAGGCGACGTCAGACAGTCCAGCATTCCATTATCTAGAAATGCCCAACATATGTCCAAAATAGCCATTTCTTAAGATTCAGACGTGGTTTTTACAGTCATGCTTTGAAAGACAGAATATTGACTATCATTACTCTTACTATTTTCTTAGTCAATTCCCGTTGTTGGTAACCAGCATGTATTATTTATTTGATCACTTTAGTACAAACTGCACAAACAAAAATGAATTCTCACCAAAAAAGATTCAGATAGGTCTATACATGCTATTATATAAAGTAAGAATTTGTGAAGTAAGAACTTCAACATAAATAAATCACTCCATTTAACCAATACAATGACTGCTTGATGTAAAGTTGGCCCAACAAATCAGGAAATGTTTTTGCCTATCAAGCCTGGAATAGCTATCATTTGGTTCACAAATTGGACTGAGGACTAATCCTCATTTGCCTGCTTGTGTGTGTGTGTGTGTGTGTGTGTGTGTGTGTGTGTGTGTGTACATACTGACACAAGCACTGGCACTAATGTAGACTCAACTTTAAATTTTCACTCAAAAACTAGAGTCATTCCAACTTGTGACAGCATGACTCTTGTCAACTGCCCTTCCCCTTGAAAACTTTAAAGAAACACACTCGGAAAAATGAACCTGCTACAACTGCTCTGGTTCCTGGTTTTAATCGCTTAATCCAATTGTCAGGGAAGACCACTAGAAGAGATGATTTATTCTACAAATCTAAAGTAGTTGCACAGAGCGGCAGCTCCTCCTTTGGCAGCCCAAGGTCATGCCCAGCTCCCTCCACCCTGGCAGTCCCAGGAGATGCCCACCCTGGCAGCCCACCTCCACCCTTACCCCGAGGATTCCCCCCAGCTCCAGGCATGCACCCAGCCAACCTCTCCAGGCCTTTAACCCCAGTGCTCTTGCTTTCCACCAAAAATCTGGGATTCCCTTCCTGTGGCTTCCTGCTTGAAAAGACTCAGTGAGGATAAGGCTACATGCCATAAACACACAGGTCTCTAGATTTTTAGGTGAAGTTTCTAAAACACCAAAAGAAAACTGCCCTGTATGTTCCCTCCATTCTTGCTTCCTTGTTCATAGACAGGAACCCGTGTGGAAACATGGATCATTCTTTACTAAGTAAAGCTGCCCCCATTGTCTTATATTAGGTTTTATATTATTTCTTTTCCCAGAAAAGGAAAACCTCAGATTATTCTTGGGGCTCATTCTGCATCTGATAAAGAGAAGCTTGAGCAAGTATTTTCCATTCAAAGAGCAATTTCCTATCCATGCTATGACCCAGAGACATTTGAAGGGGATCTTCAACTCATTCAGGTAATTTTTTAAAAAATTTTTTTTTCTTAAATACTAAGCATTTCTATACAGTTAGCTTCACAATATTGTCTTCTGCTTGGGGCGTGGGGGAGACAGCATGGCTGGGACACAGCGTTATATGACCATAGATGATCCCTCCTCCCTGGTCACCAGTGACACACTATCCAGGGAAGAGCTGTGATGGGGACAGCATCCTCCCAGGCTGTAGGCTTCCAGACAAGAGGAAGAGCACGGGGGTAAAGAGGGAGGCATTCAGAGGAAAAGTAGAGAAAAATCGTGATCCTGAGAAAGAGAGGTGTGCGGGACAGTAAACCTCAATACCAAGCCTTGCAAACCAGGATGGCTGAACTCTATGTACAAGGAGACGGAAAGGGTTTTAAGCAGGGAGGTAACATAATCAGACTGCCTGCGGGAGTCCTCATTCTGTGCAGAAAGTGGAATGAAGGGAGGCAGGAGGTGAACTGGCAGTTCCCACTCATTCCACAGGAGCTGCTAGCTTAAACAGAAGTCTAGAGCTCCAGCACAGCCTCTTAGTGGAAATAAAGGACCCCCTGAGCACTAGCTGCTCCAGCCAAACCTCCACATTCCTGGCACTCCAGTACTTAGAGCTTTGCCTCCCACATTACCCCTGCCTTGAGGCTTCTGGGCCAGGTCTCCCTCTCTCACCCCCAACTCTATTCTAACCATGCAGCCTAGGCAGGAAAAAAAGCAAACCTCTCCCCCACTCTCTGAGGGCACTCCAGAGCCCACTCCCCACTGCATTTTTCCTTTGGAATTTAACACTGAAATAAATAGTTTTGATGGAGTTTCATTCTCTTCCTCCTTCCTTAAAACATGAGCTCCACAGGGTAAACATTTTTGTCTATTTACTTCTATGTCCTCCAATTCCCAGAATAGTATCTGGTATATAAGTGGCTCTCCAAGGATATTTTTTTAGTAAAATTTGAATAAGGGGTGGAGTTAAGCTACACAGTGACAAAGTTAATGGAGAGAAGGGAAGCAGTCCAGACTCAGGTTTCTAGCAAGCGGGAGAGCAGTTGGCAGGTGTGCCTGAAGGCCTGAAACACTCACTTTTACAGAGAGGGTGGGGGCATAAGGAAGGTGAGCCGTCTCTGCTCTTGCAGTAGGATCAGGAAACTCCCTTCCACCTCTAGCACTGGGACAGTATATGATGCTGCAGGAAAACCAAGAAAAGGGAGTGAGGATTCTTTTGGCTTTCCAGGGCTACAACTGGAGTTGTGATTATGGTGATCCTCTGTGTGTGGACCTTAAGAGAGCTGGAATGGACTGATCCTTCCAGAGGCTTCCCTGACTCCAATTCTCATGCATTCATGACAACTTCTAGACCTTTTTTCCTCCTACTCTGTGGCTCCAGATAACAGTGTGCCGGCCACAAGGAAGCATGCCAGGGAGTGAAGTAGATAAGCTATTCACGGGCATTGGCAGACCTGTCCTATGCAGAGACTTCATCTTATCAGTGTTAGCAGAGGGCATAGGAGCACTAATAACTCAAAGGACACATACAGAAAGGGAGAGAATCTAGTTCCAGGAAGTGGAGCTTGACCGCAGTACAGTGACAAGCATGTGACAGTGGCCATTGACATTGAGATCCTGTGCTTACCAAGTTCCACAGTGCCAGCACCCTGCTCCCTGGGTGAGGCAAGAAGAAATGAAATAACACGCCCTACCCTATGATCACACTGTCCATTCTTCTTGCTTTGACCTTTTGGTAACAGACAGATCAAGGGAGGGTGAGCCAAAAAGAGGGCAGAGATAAAAAGGGCGGAGCGTGGGTCAGCACCTGAAGGCAGGTGAGACGTCAAGTTGGATTGCCCATGCTCAGAGGCAGGGAAGCCACCTTCCCAGTGAAGCGAAAAAAAAGGATGCTGACTCCTTCCCCATCCTCCCCACACTGCGCCAGAAGGCCCTGGTTTGCTTCTGTTGGTCTCAGTATCAGTCAGTTCACAAATCTAGCACCATCTGAATAAAATGATCTGGGTTCCCGGTATAGTTTCAGGGCAAAACTGTCAGCTACCACTATCAACATGTCAACTGAAGTGAAGTTTACCTGCGCTAACCCAGCAAAACACATTATAACTTTTTTTAAAAAATCAGTTACCAATTTTCAAGACAGGTTGGAATGTGTCTTGAGCCGTGTCCTTTGCAAAGGACCACGTGAATAAGCTAAACTATGTAACCAATACAAACTGTTTTCTGGCTCATGCTACTTTGCCTAAAACTCTGTTTGCTGCCTGTTTTCTAGCTGAATAAGAAAGCAACGATCACCAAGGCTGTGGGAGTGCTTGACCTGCCCAACTCAGGGGAAGACGTGAAACCTCACACCAAGTGTCAGGTAGCAGGATGGGGCAGCACCAAAAAAGACTCGTGCAAGATTTCCAACACCTTGAGAGAAGTCAACATCACCGTGATAGACAGAAAAATATGCAATGACGCAAAACACTATAATCTCAAGCCAATCGTTGAAAACAGCATGATCTGTGCTGGTGGTAAAAAAGGAGAAGATGATTCATGCGCTGTAAGTGAAGTTTTTTAACTTGTTGGGGGCTATAGAAAATAAGGTTAAAAGACAGTGATAGGAAGAACAACTAGTACTATTATTTATGTACTAGGTTGGACCACTGCCTGACACTGATGTGCTCCGTTGCCCCTACGAAACACTCAGGGAGTATTCCCTCATGATTATTTTCAGCATCTCGATGCATGGGCAATTTGGGCAACTCTCAGTAATGAACATGACAGCTGATGTTTATCAGGTGCCAAAGACTGTACCAAATTCTACTGTACCTTGTTGTACTGCTTAACACTCAGATTATGTGATGAGATAAACACTGGTATCACCTTCGTTTTACAGATGAGGAAATTGATGTGTAAGAAACTGCTTTCCTTCCCCCAGTTAAGTACGCTGCTAGCAATGGAGTGCAATTAGATTTGCAACAGCACTGTCTCCCAGCTTCACTGTTGTCCTGCATATTCTATCTATATGCCAAGGCTTGGCCAGAGTTTTAATCTCTTTACAACTCGGGATTCCTAAATGGTTTAGAAAGCCAGAGAGAATTTCATAGGAGATAGTGAATCCAGAGGCAGAAAACCCCGAAATGTGTCTGAAGCAATACATTTTAGGTCTGAAATAGCTTAGTTGATGGTTAAGACTCCATACCAAGCCTTCTAGTAGCTCTGTGTTAACTGATGCTGAGGGAAGATGATTAAAAGATTTGTAAATTAGTCTTTAAATAAGGAAATGAAGAAGGGAGAATGTGCATGAGATGTGGGTAAACGAATAAGTGAATGAATGATGAATAGATGTCTTTGGAAAACACGCGCTGAAAACACACGACCTTCTGTTACAGGGGGACTCTGGAAGCCCACTGATCTGCAATAAAATTTTCAAGGGTGTTACCTCCTTTGGGAAATGTGGTAGCTCCCAGAAGCCTGGTGTCTACACTCTCCTTACCCAAAAATACCTCAACTGGATTAAGAAAACTATTGCAGGAACCATCTGATCGTCCTTCTTCAAAGCAGAAAACCAAGGCAGCACCTTAGAGAGATCAAGAAAGGGCGTTTTAACTTGACCTATCCCAAGAAGCAGCTCCACAACCATGCTAACTTTGTGTGCAAAATACAGCCAATCTGAACTAATTCACCAATAAAAAGGGTGGCTTCCTGCTTTCATGCAAGATCAGCCTAGATTCTGTCAGCATGCTTACTCCCTAGCCACAGCTAGAATGCCCTTAAGAAAAGCTTTCTCAGCTCAGTGCCTTTTGGCTTTATTCGGAATTTGAGAACTGTCACTTCCGTGTTTGCTGTCCATGGCAAGGTGCTTCACTGTGGCATAGTATGTTAAACTGTAGCTTTTGACACAGGCATTCCTTATTAGAGTGAAGGTTCAAGTCCCAGGTGCTCTGCCTCTGACCCAGTGTCTTGCTAATACTCCTGGCAGGCAACAGTTGGCAACTCAGTTACTTGCAACCCTGCCACCCATGCGGGAGACAGCCAAAGATCCTGGATGTTGCAGCCATTTAAGCTGCAAGTTGAAAGACAGAAGATCTCTCCCTGTCCCTCACTGAAAAAAGATAATTAAGTCTTTTTAAAATCTTCAAAAAATAACCAGTTGTAGGAAAAGCCAGAAATTCTTTGCTCTTCTAATTGAGCGCCCAGCATTCTATTCAGTGTGAGAGGAGAGGCTGAGAAGAAAAGGGGTTTTCACTTCCGACTATTTTTTAATTTTTTATAAAATAGTCAAACACTGTGAGAAAGGTTCAGAGCCTGTCGCAGATATTTCAGAAATAGAAATAGGCGAGGAATAGTTCAGGAGAATTGCATCATAGAATTGCAAGTAGACTGAAGTTGCATACTCCTCAGGCCTCAGTTCTGCAGCGTTTTGCCTTAGCTAGCCAATTTACCCATGCATGCACCAATCTCAGTTCTGTGCTATTCTTAATAAACTGTAACATCTGTCACATATGTGTCATCTTTTGGTTGTGCTTTGTGTCTCCTAAAGAGCTGACTACAATAAACTCATTCTCTAATGATTGTAATATGTCCAATTTAATTCATCACTATGCGCCATGTGCTGTGCCCAGCTAAAACATGTTATAATGTAAACATGTTTTTGAATTCATTCTTCATAGTGAGAAGAAACCTTGAAAAGATTTCTAGTACCTAATAAAGCTAGTAGATTTAAATTTTTGAATTTGAAAGCTTTAGATTAAATTACAATAACCAAGACAGTAGGGTAATGCCTTAATACAGACATACATAAAGCAATGCTTTTATAGCTGACAGTCTAAAGTAAACCCTAATGGTTATGGGGTCAATTAGTTTCAAGGAAATGTCCAAGACAAATCCATGGAGGAAATAATGGTCTTTTCACAATAGTGGTCAAACGATTGAATATCCACATGCAGATGAATAAAGTTGTAATCTTACCTCAATAATAAATAAAAATTAACTCCAACCACACATAACATGAACTAAAATATAGTCCTGAAAGTAAGGAAAAATTAGTGCTATAATACTTCTAAAAGAAAATGTAGACGTTTTGATGATCCAGGGTTAGTCAATGACCTCTAGGATGTGACACTGAAGACACAAAAGCAATAAGAAATTGACAGATAGTATTTCATCAAAGGTAACATTTTTGTGCTTCAAAAGACATCAAGAAAAAGATAAAGCAATTGACAAGTCCAGAGAAAACTATTTTCAATTCCCATGTCTTGTGAGGCACTCATTCAGAATACATGAAAAGCACTCCTGACTCAAAAAAAAAAAATACAAATAGCCTAACCTAAGAATTGGCACAAAATCTCACCGAAGAAGACAAGCAAGTGTAAGTGACCAATAAACGCATGCAGGGACACTCGGCAGGGACGACCATTAAAGAGATGCAGATCCCAACACAATGAGCTACAATTTCACCCTCACTGGTATGATAGTCACCAAAAACAAAGAAAATCAACAAGGAATAGAGAAATCAGAAACCCTCCTGTTGTCAGTGGGAACATAAAACAGTGCAGCTACACTAGAAAACAACTTAGAAATTCCTGAAAATTTTATTTAAAAAAAAACTTTTATTTTTATTGGAAAGGAAGATTTACAGAAAGATCTTCCATCTACTGTTTCACTCCCCAAGTGACTGCAATGGCCAAAGCTGAGCCAATCTGAAGCCAGGAGCCAGGAGCCTCTTCCAGGTCTCCCACGTGCGTGAGGGATCCCAAGGCTTTGGGCTGTTGTCTACTTTTTCCCATGCCACATGCAGGGAGCTGGATGAGAAGTGCAGCAGTCAGGACATGAACTGGTGCCCATATGGAACCCTGGCACGTGCAAGGTGAGGATTTAGCCACAAAGCAATTACGTAAGCCTTGAAATTTCTCAAAATGTTAAAACATGGTGGTGTATGGCCCAGTGATTCCATTCCTAGGCAGAGATTCAAGAGAAATGAGAACATATTTCCAAGGAAAAATGTATACAGGAATGTACAAACTTTATTCACAGTAGCTCAAAAAGAGATGATCCTAATGTCCAACAGCTGATGACTGGGCAAATATAATGTGTCATGTTCATCTGATGAATATTATTTGGCCATAAAAAGGAATGAAATATTGATACAGGTTGCAATTTGGATGAACCTCAAAAACAGAAGGAGGTCAGTCACTAAAGACCACGTATTGTATAAATCCTTTGCTGAGAAATGTCTAGAAAAAGCTACTCTAGTTGCCTAAAAGAAGAAACTGATCATGGGAATAAGGCTTCTTTGGAGATGATGAAAACTGTCCAGAATTTTATTACAATGATGACTTCATGACCGTGTAAATACATGAAAGTCTACGATATTGTGTGTAAATGTGTGAACTTTATGATATGGCAATCAGATCTCATAAAATTTTCAAAAATTAGAATTAATAGAGGAAGCACAACCAGAGTCCATAAAAAGAAGCAACGTTGTTAATGTTTCCTTTCAGACATTTTCAGTAGATGTGGGTAACTAAAATTTGATGGGTTTTTTTTATGTTTTCGATAAAATTAGCCATCAAAGCCAGGGAACCCTACTACTGTTACTGAAAATGATGACTCTTTCGTGCACTGGTAATATCTGGGAAAGGGAAACATCAGAGTCTTAGCAGGGCTCTGTTCTAAGGTCATAAAATTACCACCAGGTCTGAAGTCATCGGGGTGTTAACCATGAGGATGGCTTTTGTAACATTAGACAACCGCACAGAACGTTTGGCCAGAAATATTCTAATAGATCAACTCCTCAATTCAGAAAAGGAGCTGAGGATGTCACCTGTGGAAAGGATACAGCATAATCCTGCTCTGAGAACAGGGGTTGATTCTTTCCTGAAACATTCCTCAAGATGAGAATAATTTAACTTCACCTGATTCCCATTTTCCTGCTCAACTAAATGCAGAAGAAAGAAAGGGAGGAGGGCTTTAAGTTGGTGAAACTGTGAAAAGAGGGTTAGAGAGGACCACCAGCCCCCAACTCTACTTATCCGTGTCCACACATCTGCTACAGACTCCCCAAAGCAGGGAAGGCAAATTAAGACAGGGGTTCATCCGCGCATGTACAACTCCGGTCTGTTCACTTGCACTAGGCTTATTGACCGTATACATCCCAACGAGACAGCCAGAAAGGTATCTGTCTTCACCAGTTTTAGGACCACTTCAAAGCGCTAAGTAAATCTTTGGAGAACTACAGTCCCTGGACCCAGGAAACATACTTGGTTTGGCAAATCCCTCCCATGAGCTACAACCTGACGGCAGTAAGGTCCCCTTGCCGGGGACAGCGTAGGATGCCACACCCCCGGCAATGAGAGACTTACCAGTGTTCTCTAGCTTGGGTTTCGTTTTCAACTTTGAAATGTGAAAGAAAATCCAACCACATCCTCTGCTTTCTTGATATATAGGCAGAGGCGACCAAGAACTACAAACAGGTTTTCCTGCTGATTGATGTGGGGACCCAGCCACAATGAGGAACTCCTGGACCCTCTGCACTTCGGTTCTCCCCAGCATGATTTTCCTCCTGCTGATTCCAGAAGGTAAGACTGATTGCTGTCGTTTCCATTCAAACTAGCAAATAACATGAAACACTCAATAAGCCTTTGGTAATATTACCTTAGTATACTGAGAGAAATTTTTCATTCCCCAAGACTTAAAGGCATTCTTTTATAAATCCTGAATATGCCTTTGTTTCAGAATGAAAAAATAATCCTTTCTTATAATTTTTGTTTGAAAGAACCATCAAGAAACCACCAAGGCTCATTGCTACTAACTTGTAGTTTCAGATGACAATGCAAAAATGATTAAACTCATAAGAGACTCAAGTTAGGGAAACAAATTATACCTTTCAGGAAGGAATAGTGAGTGGTGCCTTCTTTAATTCAG
The DNA here is from genome assembly GCF_030435755.1 of Ochotona princeps. NCBI lineage: Eukaryota > Metazoa > Chordata > Mammalia > Lagomorpha > Ochotonidae > Ochotona > Ochotona princeps. The sequence goes on along the minus strand of NC_080854.1, from coordinate 12,718,139 downwards.
TCTTTGTTGCGGCATAAAAATGCATAGAAAGTTTCTAAGACAATGAAGACAAATATAGCCTAAGCACCAAAAGTGAATCAGGAATGATTTTGGTGTTTTGTGATAATTTCTCTGGGCTACAGTCTGCTTGGAGACACATTGGAACATTGGGAATGTTGTGATGCTTTTTATTAAGCTGCTTCCTTCTACTAAGTTTTAACCATGATTCCTGCTTTGGGGTGACTTCTGCATGCTTGGGTTAAAGTGCTATAAAATTGGCATTACCTAGGGGGAGGAGCAGCTCTGTGGAATTTCCCCCTGTTCCTTGAAGAACCTGCCAAGAAGCAAGGACACACTGGGGCAGAGGATGGGGTCGGCCAATGTGGAGCCATCATGGTTTCCTCCCAGTGTCCGTCACAGTGGAAATGGTGGACAGAGGCTTCTGTAATCACCTGCCTTGTTGGGAATTCCTCCCAGAAAAGTTCTCTAGTTTATCTTGCACCTTAAAATGAGAAGAAATGTAACTGTATCAAGATTTTAGACCATTTGGGACAAAAGGGTTATTTGATAAGTGTGGCATAGGAGGACTACTTGAGCACATGAAGCAGTCTAGCTTCCTATTAATGTGCACCCTGGCAGGCAGCAGGTAACAGCTAAATGGTTGGCTCTCTGACACCACATGAAAGCCCTCAGTTGAATTCACCACCTTCTGGGTCTGCCTGACCCAGTCTCAGCTCCTGCAGCCATCTGGGGAGTGAACCAGCAAATGAAGATTCTTTCTCTCTCTCTCTCTCTCTCTCTCTCTCTCTCTCTCTCTCTCTCTCTCTCTCCCCCTTTGAATGCCTCCCTCTCTCTTCTACCTTCCCTCCGTCTCAAATAAACAGCAAGTCTCTTTTATTTGGGTGAATAAGCGAGCAAAACGATTCAGTTCTCTGGATCAATGCTTCCAACTCTCCTACACATCAGAATAACCTGGAGGACATTTAAAACTATTAGTAGTGAGGGAAAACAATGGGGGGGGGGAAGAATAGGAAAAGGAGGAGGGGAGATGGAGGGAGGAATCCCTGTACTATAAAACTGTATCATGGAAAATAATATAAACTTTAAAATAAATAAAATATGGTAGCACCACTCCTATCTCAGAAATCCCAACTTAATTATGTGTGGGGATCAAGAACTTCTATTTTTAAGAACTTCCACATACACATATTCTAAATATCTTTCTCTTTGTGTCTCTGTTCTCCTCTTTCTCTCTCTCTCATATGGTATATATATGTATATATAGATGTAGATATATCTCTTCTAGAAGTCTCCCTTTCCAATTCACCATTGACCTTTCAGTCACTCTCTTCCTCCATCCCCTCACCTTCTTCAAAGCTTATAAAAGGCTTCCTCAGCCACCTTTCTAGGTGCGTGACTTTAATTGTGGAGTAAGAAGTATTCAGGAAAACAGGAGCCTTAGCCAATGCTCTGCTGAGTATTTTAGGACCCACTGTGGACAGTGGGAAGCTAAGAGTATGTCACAGAGACACAAGCTCCTCTCAACCAGGATGTGAGGTTTGCCTATGTTGAGGTCTCACTGTTCCTTAACCGGGTCTCCACTCCCCGTCAGCCATCAGGAGATTTTAACTAAGGCAGAGCTCTCCACTCTTTCTTTCCCTCCTTCACTGGGAAAAGACTGTAGAGTAAATCGGTCTAGAGAGGAGAGGGGAATCTTCAATACAATAGCTGTTCCACCTTCAATTTGTGAATGAGGACAACACAACTCAGTTACCAGAAATCTCACTAGGATTAAATAACGCACCAGTAGAATTGCAGTTCAATGGTGCTGGCATCAATTTGTAAGCTTTCAAAAGGACGTATGATAAGCGGGAAGCTCTCAACTTCTAAGAGCCCCCTCTGCTTCAAATTCATACTCATGGGTTGGGGCCACCGAAAGTCACTGTAAAGCTAATATCTCAACAGCTGTTGGTACAGACCTGGGCACAGCTCTGTGCCCTTTGTGAACTCTGAGACCTGGGGCTGGAGGTTTCTGCCAAGTTTCCAGTTGGCTGACCATGGAACACCCATGTATAACTTCTACGGGTCAAACAGCAGAGACTTTGCAGCAACTCCAATGGAGACAGCACTCAAAAATAGGTGTCTAGGTCCACATGGAGTAAAATCAGAGAATGTAACTGATCGGAACAAGCATGTCTGGTCTTGGAAGCTAGGTTTGATGTAGAGCTGTGTGGGGCAGCCAGCAGTATGACTGGATGTTTCCTGTTGAGCAGGTATGTGTGAAAGAATTATTGGAGGACAAGAAGTGACTCCTCATTCAAGACCCTACATGGCCCTCCTGAAAAATGGAAAAATAACCTGTGCTGGTGCTTTGGTTGCAGAAAACTGGGTGTTGACTGCAGCTCACTGTAACATGTAAGTGCTCCAGGTTTATTTTAATGTAGAGGTCTTCAAATTTGGGGAAATATTATTAAAAATAATAAATTCCACCAAGCTATAGGAAGTTGATGTCCATGTTCTCATCTGCTTCTTTTTAAATTCCCTGTGTCTATTGATTTGTTTGAAGGACAGGGGAATAGAGAACAAGTGAGAGAGACACAATCTTTCATCCATTGGTTTCCAGGTGGAAATGGGAAGCCAAGAATTCCATCTGGACCTGCAGCATGGATGGCAGGAAACTAAGTGTGTGGACTATCTGTTGATTCCAAAGCTCATTAACAGGAAACTGGATCAGAAATAGAGGCGAGTGCCAGGCAGTCCAATCCAATAGGGATGCAGGCACCCCAAACTGTTACCTAACCCACTCTACCACAACCTACGCCTCACACAGACATTCTTACCACCTGAGTCTTCAGGAACTGGCTTTATTCCAGACCAGCTATACGCAATCAGTCAAAAGATGAAGCAACATGGTCAAGTTCTTTCTGTAGATTTCCACTAGAGCCAGTAGGTACAGGGGTTACAAGGCTTTGCTTCTGGTCATACTATGTGATTAGGTACAGCTAGTCACAGCATGGAAGGGTCAAAGTTTCCCTACTCCTCTACCCCCGCCCTGCCTCAAGGGGCCTGAGGATTACCACCAAGTAGAGTACCCATATTTTGAGTGTTTTCCTGGATCCCTTAGTGAATTCTTCTCCCCTGTCAAGAGTTAGCTTCAAATCTCTTCTCAAGCCTGGTCTTTTCTCCACTCCCTTAATGAAAACCCTAACCCTGTGATATTCGACATGATAGCCAATAGGCACACTGGGCTGCCTAAGTTCAAATTAAAGGTAAATACAATTTCAAGCTTAGTTCCTCAGCCACATCAGCCAAATCTTGAGGGTTTTTTGTTTTGTTTTGTTTTGTTTGGTGGCCACATGAGGCTGGTGTCCACCAAATTGGATCGTGCAGATTTAAAAGACGGTCCCTCATCAAAGTAGGCTTTACTGCAAATCTCTGTCCTAATGACTTTGGTGAGACCATGTTCAGCTGGTGTAAGGAACAGCAGGTGATGTAAAATCTGAATGTTGAAGTCTATATCAGGCTGTGAATGATAATAGCATCAACCAGTCAAACGTCTGAGAGTATTTTGGTCTTGTTCACCAAAATGAATCTTCAGCATGAACTAAGGGAAGGATTGGATCCTGGGCCTCTCCTTCAGACACAGTCCCCCAGCACATGTACACACACACACACACACACACACACACTCACACACACTAACGACAAGCAAATGGGGCCACCCTCTAGGTAGTCTGTTTCTATAAGTTTGCTGCTTTCCTATAAAGATCTCTTTAATGCATTGCACTTAACTGGTACTTTGCTTCTGTATATGAACTACTGAGATTTTGATTTCTCAGTCCTCTGCAGGTGAATTAATTGCCCATCACAGATAAACATAGTATGCGAGAGGAAGTGGGGAATCAGCACAGACATGGTTTTGCTTCTATGGAATTGCTTGCTTTTCAATGAACCTAGGTTAGTTTATTATAAAATTAGCTAGTGGTCATGGTGGTGGTGGTGGTGATGTTGATATATATGTTGATGAGGATTATGATTTCAAAAGCCTAGTATTTTTTTCTTCTTTAAAGCACACATTTTCTTTCTGGGTCACACACACAAAAAAAACAACTCCAAAACAGGTATATTTATAAATGGACATGAAACTGATTGGCATGTAATATGCTCAATTCCTTATCAAACAATAGCTTGAGTAAACACTCTTGTGTCTGTCCTCAGGAATGGATCAAGAGCCCAGGTCATCCTTGGGGCTCACTCAGCAAGCAAGAAGGAGCCAGAGAAACAGATAATGGCCATTAAAAAAAACGTTCCCTATCCATGCTATGACAATGACACACATGAAGGTGATCTTAAACTTCTACAGGTATGCACCTTTGATTGTCTTCTTTAAAAAAAAAGATTTACTTACTTTTATTACAAAGTCAGATATACAGAGAGGAGGAGAAACAGAGAGGAAGATCTTTCGTCTGATGATTCACTCCCCAAGTGACCGCAACTGCCAGTGCTGTGCCAATCCGAAGTCAGGAGCCAGGAACTTCCTCCAGGTCCCCCACACGGGTGCAGGGTCCCAAGGCTTTAGGCCATCCTCGACTGCTTTCCCAGGCCACAAGCAGAGAGCTAGATGGGAAGTGGAGCTGCTGGGATTAGAACCAGTGCCCATATGGGCTTCTGGCACGTTCAAGCCGAGGACTTTAGCCGCTAGGCCATGCCCCGGGCCCTGATTATCTTTTTAAAAGTCACAGCACCTTGGGCTAGTACTGTGGCACAATTGGGAAAGCAGCCACCTTTGACACCAGCACTCCACATAAACACCAAGTCATGTTCCAGCTGTTCCACTTCTGATCCAGCTACTTGGTAATGGCCTGGGAAACGCAGTACAAAATGGCTTTAAGTGATTGAGCCCCTGTCATACATGTGGGTGCTTGGTCATTGTGGCCATCTGTGGAGTGTGATGGTGACTGAGGGAAGATTCTGTCTGTCTCTCTGTCTCACACACACGCACACACGCACACACTATATACAATTGGCCATCTGTAAGAAAGGAAACTTTCCCCCATACCAATATTGTTATCAATTAGGAGAAGGGGGAGGCCCCAAAGACTGAGCTAAAATTTAAATGAAAAATATTAATATTTATCTCATTTTACTAACTCCTTATACCTGATCTTTTTAACAGCTGAAAAAGAAAGCAAAATTAAGCAAGAAAGTAGCTCTCCTTCCACTCCCTGGAACGGGGGAGGATGTGAAACCAGGAACCATGTGCCATGTTGCAGGATGGGGATTGTCTAACAATCAGTCACCTAATACTTCTGATATTCTGAAAGAAGTCAACGTCACTATCATCAACAGAAAAATCTGCAATGACAACAAACACTATGATTTCAACCCTGTGATTGGACTGAATATGATTTGTGCTGGAAGCCCCAAAGGGGGAAAAGACTCGTGCAATGTAAGTTCAATAAGCTCTTGTGTCTTAGTTGTGGGAATGGGTCCTACAGACGCAGCATTTTAATGTCTTGCTTTTTCTTGTCATGGCATTAGCTTCTGTAAGATCCTAGTACATCTTGAAAGAAGTTGTGTAAAGCCCCAGTCAGCCGACTTAGTGCTTAGCTCAAGTGAGTCATCACTTGCAGTTCACTGCTAGCTTATGCGTGGGTAACCAATATCTTTTTAATCTATTTACATTACTGTTAATATAAAGAGAGAGATTAAATGTAGTTCATAGATATAATTCTTAAAATATATTTCCTTCACCTTCCTCCCCCCTCTTGTCCCCCTTCTTTTTCAATTTTTGCAAAAGCATATTTTTGATTGACTTTTTACTTAAAGGTGTAATGCTCCACGAAATTAAAAATTCAACAGATAAAAAGAAGGACCACTTTTTAGCAGGAATATAGACAAGGACCATAAGAAATAATCAAATCCAAAGATGTCAATTTCATTCACAACCTAAATTTTGTATACTCTTTATATATTAAATGTCGCAAATCAGAAAACATACACTATTTCTCTTTTGCGTATGGCTTATTTCATGCAGCATAATAATCTCTCGTTACATCCATTTTGTTTCAAAAGTTAGGATTTCATTCATTTTATAACTGAATAGTATTCCTCTCTATGTATACATAAAACGTCTTTATCTAGTCATCAGTTGTAGCCAAGTAGGTAGTTATTGTGGCATGAGCTACAATAAACAGAACGCAGGTTACTCTTACATGTGCTGATTTCAAAAAGATCTAATTTTAGTTTTCTAAGGAATCTGCATACTGTCTTCCATAATGGTTACACAGTTTTACATCCTCAGCAACAGCATATTAGGGTACCTTTTCTCACACATCATCACCAGCATTTGCTATTTTCTGCTTTTTTGGATGGAAGGCATTCTAACTGGGGTAAGGTGAGACCTCATTGTGGCTTTTGTTTTTACTCCTCTGGTAGCTGTAATACTGATCATCTTTTCCTGTGTTGCTGGCCATTTGTATTTCTATCATTTGACAAATGCCTGTTCATGTCCTTTGCCCTTTTCTTACCTGAAAAAAAAAAATCCTGACTTTTATATTTTAAAAAAAAACACACTGAAAAGCAATGTTTTTTTGTTGGATTTTTATTATATTGTCATACAGAGATCTAAACTTAAACATATTGAACACTCAGGAGATCAGATCTTCAAGGTCCTTGAGACCATTTGCCCATCTAAGCATCTATTCCTCTCCCTCTCAGCTCGCTCCACTCTTCCTCCCCCCCCCCACCCCCCCACTAAAGAAACAAAGCCAGGTAGTGAACCTAGGCACCCTCATATGGGCGGCAGCCATCTCAACCTATCCACCTCTCCAAGAACTTTTTAAAGTACGCCCAGGCATATCAGTGCCCAGGGAGAACCTCAGATTCTCACATGTTCCTTATTTCATGCATTTACAAGGACAACTTTGCTCTGGATGGAGTTGTGTCTGTCTTTGGGAAATCATTTGCTGTTGGAACCAAAAAAAAAAAATGGTTATTATTCTTCACAAATTGCTAATTTATTGAGTCATTAAGCATTTCCAGGAAATAACAATTTTTCTGAAAAAAAATAAAGGGAACCAGTCTCAAATTTAGTATACAAGATATTGTAAGCAATGATTTTCAAGTAATCTATTATTAAGTGTCATAGAATTTCTTTCACTTCACAGGTGGCCTGTTTGACATTGACACTAATACCCTCCTTTTGTTTCTCTCCCAGGGAGATTCTGGAAGCCCTTTGCTATGTAAGGGCATTGTCCGTGGCATCACTTCCTTTGGCAAGGCAGGGAAATGTGGAGACCCGCGGTATCCTGGCGTCTATACTTTTCTGTCCCCAAAACACCTCAATTGGATACTCGAGACTATGAAGAAAGCAGTTTAGATAACTGCTTCGTTCCATGTGCTGCCACCTTTTAATCTTATCATAAATAAAACCAACTTGTATGGCCATCCCTGTTCCTCTCCTCTAACATCACTAGGAATATCCCAACCAGCACAGTGAAGCAGAGTCATGTGGCAGGCAATTTGTGGGCGCTGCAAGGGGCAGGGGATGGATTCACCTGTGGAATAGTATGGGAATTCTTCCTGAACTGCTTACTTTGCTATCTCAGTGAGATCAGATCTGTGTGATCACAAGCAAATGGCTCAGCCATTCCACAGCAAACAGAAATACCAGGTTTGGAACATTTGGGGAAAAAAGGGAAATAAGTCCATCCTTCAAAGGTCACTGTCCCACATCAACACCTGCTAGTCACACTTAGGAAAGAATTCGAATCTATGGGAGAAATAGAAAATTTCAGTGCTTTACAGATTTTCCAAAGAGAGGTGAGGAATAGAATTTAAAATTCTAGGAGATATACACAAACCATTTTGGCAGCCAAGAAAATTATACAACCAAACAGCAGCCTTGTCTCTCAGTACTGTGACTTGCCTTTAAGCCTGGGATTAACTAAGTGAATTCTTGATTTTCCTTAGTATACGAAGATTGAATAAACATGATGGTTATAGTGACATCCATCCACAAAGTAGAAAGTGAGTGTTGAATTGTGGGCCAAATTATTTCTTTGGGAAAGAATTCCAAAAAGCTGTTTCAGCGTATTAATATAACAGAGATGCTTCAGCCCAGCAGTCAGTACAGGACATGATAACACGGCCATGTGAACAGACTTGTCCATTTCTATCACTCCCTATAGGATATAAATATCAAATATATGATACATATTATTACATATGTATGCACATGTATATGCAGGTACTTCAACAAGTTCATGGAAAATGAATTAAAAATAGGTTTTTATAATACATATTTTGTATTATATTTTATAAGGCATATGCCCATAATAAAAATTTCCATAAATTTTTGAAGACCCCTTGTATATACATACACATGCGCACACATATATGTATATAACATGTTTCCAAAAAAGAACCTCCAGAAACACTAAGAGACAATCTCTTACAATGAAGGAAGTAGCAGAGTTTAGAATAATAGACTAGCATTTTAGTTTTCAACCATGACTGCCCATCAGACTCATGAGACTTTTTAAAATTACCAATGCCTAACCGTTCTCTCTGGAGATTGATTGAACTAGAATTTGGTGAGACCCAGCATGTATCCATCTGTGTATGAACTCCCCAGTAATTCTAACATGCAGTCAGGCATACGAAGCCCTCACTAGTACAAGAGGTCTGGTGTTAACATGTAGGAAGACAGACAGTAAGAGAGATGCTGACATATTTTATACACATGTTACAATCTCTAATTCCTAATTAGGATTTCAACTCAATAAGTAAATTAAAAATCCCCTACCAAAATCTATTATTATAGATTTTGAATTCTGTGTACAAAATAATTGTGCACAAACCTCATTCATGACTGGTAGACATATGAAAATCCAGAGCATGTACTAAGACTCAGTGGACACATATCCAGTGACCTCATAGCTCTGCTCCCGAGAAACGAGTGCTCTTATTCACCAAAGATGTATTCAAAATCATGCCTAGCAACTTTATTTTTGAAAGTCTAGATTGTAAATAGCTTAAATACACAATCAAATGGATAGACAATTGTTATACTTTCATATAATACTATATAGCAAATGCAAAGAATAAATTACAATCACATGTGACACTTAATGCTGAATGAAAGAAATGAGGCAAAGAAGAAGATGTAGTATGGAACTGTGTTTATGTGAAGGTTGTCATAAGAGAAAATAAATACCCAGTGGTCAGAATAAAGGAGAAGTGGTGACTGGGAAGGGCACAGAGGATCCCTTTAGGACACTAGTAGCGTGAACGTCGCACTCCAGATGGTGACACACAGTTACTATTCCCAAGTGAAAACTCACTGAGCTTACCCTTCAGTGTCTATCACCAAAGGTGAATTGCTATTGATAAAAAGTTTCTAATTACAAAATGAAGGAGTCAGCTGCATTGAAGGTTTTTGTTTTGTGTGTTATCTGGAAATTTAAAAACACACCTCCACACTCCCCACAAAAACTACAGCAGAGCTATATTACTATTTTTCTTCACCAAGAACCCCTTCTGCACACACCTGTCTGAGTTGGACGAGAAGGCCTTTGACCATGACCCCAGTTTGCAAGCGTGTCCAGACAGAAGCACAGGAGCAGAGGAGTGGGGAGCACTGACATGATCTCATCACCTCATCATTCTTTCTTAAACATTTGCTTTAACACATCACATTAGGCTAAGTAAGAAGGCAACATTAAGACTATTGGCTTAAAGAAGGAGAGTGTGCTTTGAATAAGAGTATGACGTTATGGACTGGGGTGAGGGATAAGGAAACCAGGAAGAGACATGCATTGGTAAAGATGAAAAAGGTTTACGGATAAGGCAAACAAATATGTCAAATTTGTGTCTGGTAGATGTGAAACATTCTAAGAAATACCAGAAACTGTAATATATGCTTCTTCATTCTTCAATTTAACTTTCCAGAAACAAATAAGCATATTAAAGCTAAATCACCACAGAATACATTATCGTATATTTTTTAAAGATTTATTTTATTTATTTGAAATAAAGAATGACAGAAGTAGAGGATCGGGAGAAAGAAAGACATCTTCCATCTGTTAACTCCCCCAAATAGCTGCAATGGCCAGGTATGAACCACGCAAAGCTCAGAACATTTTAACTCCATCCAGCTCTTCCACTTGAATGGCAGTGCCAGATAACTGGGGTCCTCTCCCACTGTTTCCCCAGGTGCAGGGAGAGGGTCATAAGCAGAGCTGTCAGGACTTGCACCAACACTGCAGTATGGGATACCAGTGTCAACGGCAGAAACTTAATTGCTATCCCATTATGCTAGCCCCCCAAAAAAAATTTTTTTTACTTATTTATTTGAGAGACAGAAAGTTCCCATCCACTCCTACAATGATCAAGAGTGGGCCAGAGTCAGAAGTTTTCAACATGGACAGTAGGAACTCAATTACTTGAGCCACTGCCTCCAGGATCTGTATTAGCTAGAATCTAGAATTAAGAACTGGAGCCAAGAATCAAATCTAGGTTTGCAAAGTTGGGTGTGGCCTAAACCAAATGTCCACAGCTATACAGTAAAAAAAGGTTTAAAGCAACTACAGTAGTAAATTGGTGTAAAATATGTGGTACCAACTAATGCCAAGAATTCAAATCCAGATATTTCAAAACACATTTTGGAGAGGGTAGGACTTGTGCAAATGCACCTCAACTCTTCACACATAAAGAAAAGGAAGAGAGAAACAAGGATTCCAGATCAAAAGAAAAGCCCCACCAAAGGTTCCAAGGAACAAAATCACAAAACTAAGCCAAATGTCAACTAGGAGATGACCAGCAATGGATCATTCAAACCTGAATAATGGTGGGAGTTTGGAACAGGGGTTGCTTGGATTTGATTCTCATCTCTGCTCCCAATTCCAGTTTCCTGCTCATGGGCACCCTAGGAGGCAGAAGGTGATGGCCCATGTGGTTAAGTCCTTGCTACCTACTCACATGGCAGACTCAAATTGAGTTCCTGGCCACCGGCTCCAGCCTAACCTAGCCCTGGCTGTTGAGGTACGTGTATGGGCAGCAAACCAGCAGTTGGGATAGCTCTTCATATGTCTCTTGACATAAAAAAATTTAAAAAAAAAAGTTTTCATTAAAAATCTTCAAGGACATTTCCGCAGTGATCAAGGCCAAATTTCTATCCTTGCAAATGTTGCAACATACTGCAGGTCATGTCATAGATATTTTGCACAACAAAGATAAAAATGAGTCCCCTATCTTGCAGGTGAGCGCAAGAATCACAATAGGGAGCAGCCCAAACCAGACCAGGGAATGGTACCCACTGGCATACATTTGGCTCAGGTCGGGAGCAGACCAGGCTGAACCAGTTCACATCACCTGCTGGTGAATCCAAGCACCAGAATGGAGTGTGGGTTGGGCCAAGTTTGGTCACAATACATGCCAGTACTGGATGCCTGGACCAGGACTGGGTGCCCACTGGGCTGGGCTAGGCTGTAACCCCCACCAACATGAGCTGGAATTGGGGGTGGGCCAGGCCTAGCCGGTCTATGGTACCCACTGGCAAATGCTGAGGTGAGGTGGACCATACCAAAATGGGCCGCAGCTCCCAACCAGCACACGTGAGACACAAGGGGTAAGGGGACAACCTGGTAGCGGGGAATACATGGGGTTCCCCTGCTGGACCTCCACTCCCACTGGAGAGCGTGAGTTGGACTAAGGGCAGACCAGACCGGGCAGGGCTACAATACCTGTGGGCCTCATATGAGCTAGATCAGGGAAAAGCAAGGCTGGATTAACTGTTCCTACTGGTGCAAGTATAAATCAGAGAGGGCAAGGGTTGGTTGGGCTCTACCACAGCATCAGCTGGCAGAGGATGGCATGGGGACAAATTCTGTCAAGTTAAACTCCAGAACCAGCTAAAAAGTACATGATCCGGGAGTTAGAGTGGACCCAGTACAGAAACAGTGGGCACCTCCCTCTTGGGTTGCCACTCCCACTGGTGAGCATGAAAACCAGGACTGTGGCAGGCATGGCTAGATAGACATTCGCCAGCACATGTGTGGGCTGGATAGTGGGGTTGGTTGGGTTGAATTAGGCTTCAATGCCCATTGACATGTATGAGAGCTGAATGGGATGTGGGACAGACTGGACCAAGCTGCTATACATACTGGCAAGCACAGAACCAGGGCAGGGGGCAGGCCTGGTGGGTTATTGTGGGTCATTCCAACTAGGCTGTTGCTCCCACTGGTTTGTGTGAGGGTCGAGTGTGTGGTGAGCAGAATCGGACTGGGCTACAACACCCATTGGTTTGTGTAGAAGACAGGGCTGGAAACAGAACTGACTCAGCAATTGCAACTACCAGCATATGCATTGGCTGATTGGGACAACAAACTATGCTGAACCCTGCACTGGCAAGCACACACAAGAATCAGATCTGGGATCACCTCAGACGAAGTTTCTTTCGGGATCCCTCCAACTGAACTGCTGGACTCAGAATCCCAGCCATGAAGAATAGTGCAGGTTCTATGATCTGACCATGGAGTGCAAGTGTCAAGGCTGAGCCTCCTTAGAGGCTCAGATGGAGCAATGGACAGCATATCCAGGTGCACATGGAGGATATGGCAGTACACTGGAGCCTGCAGAGTACACCTGGTACCATAACAGAGGACAGAGGACAGAACAAATCAATCAACTAACCCAGCCATGCGTTGGCAGTGAAAATCTGGGCAAATGGAGACTCTAAGTCAGACTATGTCAGCCAGTGGATTCTGAATAGATTTCATTGTGCTTGGAATGGTGAGATCAGCAGCAACTCAGAAAAACTGAACTATCAAAACCACTTGAGCAGTGCCCTCAAAGTATGTCCCACATCAGGGACCCTGGGATGGTTGGGAGGCTGGGTGTGGCTTCTCCTCTTGTCTCCCCCATTGCCCCATTGCCCTATTCTTTCTACACAGGAAGGAAAAAGGAGAATGTAAAAACAATGGTCTTATCCACTTTCCTGTAGTCCTTGACCCTTTGTGTCCTAATCACTATGTAAAGATCATCAAAATAAAATATAAGAATAATAATAACAATAAAATGAGTCCCCTAATTAAAGTCTGTGCTCAGGACAGAGGTTGAGGTCAAGGAACTTAGGGAAGGATCAGGGGCAGGAACTGTCAGGATCCACACAGTGTTTTACCCTCCATTCTCTTTTGTTTCTCCTGGTCGTGTACTGAGCACTCTAACTGCCTTCTCAAAGCTTCCACTGTCTGTGGTCTTCTTGGGTTTCCCATCATGCATAACCAGGCTGAAATCTCAAGTGAGGCATTCCAACATGGGCTTCAGCATGTGCCAACCCCCTGCTCCTTACACATTCCTTTGTATTAAGTACCTCATATCAGAACATGAGGTTATTTCTGAAATTTCTGCTTTCAGTTGATTCATAAGCAGTATTGATCCTATGAGGTACTTTCATTTGAGGTGTACCTCCAAATGCTTACCTACATCTTATCTGATGTCTTCCCCCTCCCCATCCTCCCAGATGCAGCCTCCATGTATAGATTCAGCTTCGTTTGTTTAGACTTGAACTTTTGGTTGCTGGAGTCATTGTTGGGTTAGCCCAGATTTTACAAACCGTTTTGTAAGGTATGTCAAAGTCAAAAGAATTTCAGTCAAATATATCTGAGAAATGCTGCCTATCATAGCCTCATTTTCAAAATGTTTTTAAAAAGTTTATTTGCATATTTAATGCATTTGAAAAGACACAGAATTTACAGTTTTATTCCCAAATGATTATAGTGGCTGGAATTGGTCAAGTTTCCTGGTGGTAGACACCAATGCAGAGAGCAAGGATTGTCTCAAGAATTTGAATTCCCCACTCTCTAGTGGGAGAACCAGACTGAGTTCTAGCTCCTGGTTATGGCATGGCCCAGTCCTGACTACTGAAAGCACGTAATGAGTGAATCAGCAGATGAGAAGAGGTGTGTGTGTGTGTGTGTGTGTATGTTTCAAAGAAAACGAAAAAAAAAGAAAAAGGAAAAGTTGAGTATCTACTGCTCCATTTTAAAGGAAATGTTTCTTACACACTTGAGATCTTTTTCCATCCACATAAATCATCCTTGAAGCCCCCTTTGTGCACAGGAAGAGGTACCCCAGAGTCTCAGGGCAGGTTAGAGCCTCAAAGGTTAGAACCGTACGTCCACTCATTCCGCAAGTGAAAAAAGGTTTAGGACCATCAAATGTCTCACCCAAGGCCACACACCCAATTAACAGTAAAACCAGAGGTAACATCAAATTCAATGCCTTAGCCAGACCCAGAAAGAATCACTTTTTCCATTGAGGAAATTTTCTTTAAAGTTCTATCATTGTAAAGCAACTTGCTATAGTTGTTTCAAAAGATAAAAATAAAAAATACACTGGTGCTTCTAAGTTAAACCAAGCAAAGAAAATTCTATCCAATAAACACAGAAGGTGATAAAAATGCTTCATTGTATTTTATAGAGAGATGAAAGGGAAGGAGGAAAAGAAAATGAAAAAATAAAATAAAAGATCCCAAATCTCTTCCATAGCAGGCTTTGAAAGCTATCTTGACCTGAAAATCTGAAAGTTATTTCTGGAAGTGACATTAGGATGGAAGGCCCTTTCTCATATCAAAGACAACTTTATCTTACCAGACAGTGGGGAAGTGACACTTTTGCTTCAGACAAAGGTCTTGTTTGAGGGCTTACAATCCCAAGCTCCTAGAGTTTTGTCACTGAAAACGTTGTTTTCATTTGCATTCAGAAAGACAACTACATAAAGAGAGAGGTGCAATGGACTGATGAAGCCAAGTCCAAGGCTACATGTCACCTGTAAACCAGAACTTCCACCTCCTTCCATTTTACAGCTCAGAAATTCAAATTCTTTGGGAACTGATAAGAATTACCAGTTCTTTCACAGTTAGGTGAAAGAAACGTGATGATAGTCACAGAACGAAACTTGGTAAAGGTGTGACCATCACCTAGAACAACTTCCTTTTTCAAACTTTTGACCACAATCCACAGTCAAAGCTATTTTATGCAGTGACTCCACACGTAGGCACACATATATTGCGTGACTGGTAAAGGCTCGACAAAACACCACCTGTTTTTCCATTCTATACTCTTCTACTTCTATTTGAAAGCTGACTTCAACCCATTACATTGATAGCCCAGCTGGTCATAACCCCCTGCTCAAGATCTAAGTCAGCAAGGTGTATGTCAAGAGCACTGCCTCCAACCCACAATGGAAATTAGATAGACAAATAGGTGCAAGTTCATAGCAACACTCCCTAAAGTGTGCTCATTTTCTCTAGTTCTGTTCAAGTCATTAATAAGTGAATGTGAATTTAAAATCATTCTAAATGTCCTAGAAACATTAAGAACCACAAGCCAGGCCAGCGCCAATAACTTAATGGCTAAATCTTCACAACATAGGCACCAGTTCATATCCCAGTTGCTACACGTCCCATTCTGCTCCCTGCTTGTACCTGAGAAAGGGTAGAGGATGGCACAAAGTCTTGGGACTCTGCACCTAAGGGGGAGACCTGGAGCAGGCTCCTGTCTCTTGGCTTTGATTGGCTAAGTTCCAGCCATTGCAGTTATTTGGGGAGTGAACCAGCAGACGAAAGATCATTCTTTCTGTCTCTCCTCTCTGTAAATCTTCCTTTTCAATAAAAATGAAATAAATCCTAAAAAAATAAAGAACTACAAGCCAAAGCTTTTGGGTCAAAACTACCTACTAGTAGCAGTCACTATGTATTCCTCCCTATATTAGAAACCCTATGATACCATTTAAACTCTAATCACAATAAATTTGCTTACGATTAATAAAATAAATCATGCCTTTAGGAGTGGTAAATATTCAGAAAACATGTTCAAGTCAAGACAAGTATTTGTGACCCTGAGGTCTCTAAAATGACATATTTGGATTTTTATTGGAAATAAGAATTGCAAATGCAGAAATAAGTGATCCTGTGCACTGCATGAGGGTGCACCTTCCTGCTTCTTGCAGCTAGAAGTCTCTTCCCGTGAGAGTGAGTGAGCTCACGGCCCAGACTCCTCTGTATACACGTGTCTGGCTGCAATTATGGAGAGACGAGAATAAAACCAAAGGTAGAGCTGGGTGCTCCCTGGCACTTTACCACCAATGTTATAAGGGAAGATGGCTCTTTACACAACACTCCTGTGAAAGCATCAGAAGCTGGAGCTGCTGAGACACATGGTGCCCACAGAACAGTGTGGAGGAGCAATGAGACACAACAAAGACCAGCACAACAAAGCACTGGAAAGGCAGGGCTCAACTGGCATTTTCGGGGCCAGAGACCCGGCAAATATTGAAAGGAGTATATGTTCCTAGGATTCCAGTTACATGAGAAAGAATATATTTTTTTTTGCTTAAGCTCAAGTTTAGTCAAATACAAACAAAATATCTTACATGTCTTTCAAGAGAGTGATGACAAAACCAAAACAAATTCTGAAGGAAGAAAAACATGAAAATATTGGTTTTATGGTTTTCTTTTCACAGGTGAAGGGCACCTGGTGACCAATGAATAGAAATTTTAGTAAATGGAAACTTCCTTACTTTGACAGCTGTGCAGCAGGGTATGACTGTCAGGGACTGAGCCTGTGCACTGGCATGGAACCATGGGACCGCACTGTCAACAAGCCATCACTATAGCCACAGGAGAGCAGTCAGCTACCTGGGGACCACTTGAGAGTATACACAGCCTGCTTGTGGCCAGCATCCCAACACAATGCTGGGCTAGCTAGACATCGTAATGGCGAACCTGGCCCAGTCTTAATCCCCTGCACAGGGGGCAATTACGCAGGCTTACATGTCAGGAAAAGCAAGCTCTTTCTCTACAGAAACATTTGAAAACAGGGAGGAAAGCATGATTTGAAGCAAACCTAATGAAGGGTTCTTTAGGACAGATTTAAAATACAGATGGAAATTCCTTGGCTTACGAAGGATGAGGCATTAGCCCGGGGAATTCTTCGCCCAAGTGGAAGGGATTGGTCTGGCAGAGTTTCAAATCTGGAATTGAAAAGTATAGCTTCAGAGATGCTTTCTGATGGTTTTAATACAATGTAAGTAACCATGGGAAAGATAAGTTTAGAAAGGAACCAGACTTTCTCAGTAGTCACTTACATACTGCACCTAGGAAATATTACTCAATTATTCTCAATAATTTTCTCTCAATTAGATTATTTTAATATATACTTATAGTAAAATGTTAGGCTTAAAATCCATTTGGGGGGCTCAGAGTTGTGGCATAGTAAGTAAAACTACTGCCTGCAATGCCAGCATCCCCACATGGATGTTGGGTCATGTTCAGGTTGCTCCACTTCTGACCCAGCTCCCCGCTAATGGCCTAGGAAAAGCAGCGGACGTTGGCCCAACCATTTGGACTCTTACACAAAGGTGGGGGACCCAGAAGAAGTTCCTGGCTCCTGTCTTTGACCTAACTAGCCAGAGTTACTTCAGCCAATTGGGGGGGTGGGGATGAACCAGCAGATAGAAGACTCTCAGTCTCTCTCTCTCTTCCCCCTCTCTGTAATTCTTTCAAATAAACCTTTAAGAAAGAAAAGGAACTTGAGTACAGAACTGACTGCAACACCTACGTGATTTAAAATATCAAATTTATATCTTAGCTATTTAAATTGTGAAAGACTTTTGAAATATGTCTAAATTAAATCTACACTAAGAAATATGGTACTGGGCCTGGCTAAAGTGCTCACCTTGCACACACTAGGATCCCATATGGGCACTGGTTCATACACTGGCAGCCCCACTTCCCATCCAGCTCCCTGCTTGTGACCTGGGAAAGCAGTCAAGGGCGGCCCAAAGCCTTGGGACCCTGCACCCGAGTGGGAGATCTGGTAGAAGCTCCTGGTTCCTGGCTTCAGGTCAGCTCAGCTCCAGCTGTTGTGGCCACTTGGGGAGTGAATCATCGGACAAAAGATCTTCTTCTCTGTCTTTTCTTCCCTCTCTGTATATCTGACTTTCCAATAAAAATAAACAAATCTTTTTTAAAAAATTAATATGGTACAAGAATGAAGGATTATTCTTAAAAACAATATACATATTTAGGCCAATCATGTTGGAAGTATAGAAATAAGTCATCACCTTTTCTGATTAAATGTAAGCAGTTACACTAAATCTGAAATTCTCAAAATTATAAATCATCAGTGTCATTAAGGACATTAGAGATGTACATTATCAGCCTTGATAAGAAATAATGAGTCATAAAGTCCCGCAGGCCAACAAAATGTGCATTTTGTTTGTTTTCTGATTTTTTTAATGTATTTTTCCCACAAATGCCAAAAAGAAAATAATCAACAGATGACAAATAGAAAACAATAATCCTAACAAAGAACAGGGAAAAAAAAAAACAAACAATAAAATTTTTAAAACCCTGCTGTTCAGGTGTATGACAAAAAGCTGTACACCATAATCACCCAGAGAGTGTCACTCTTACTCTCAGATCCATCTGTAGATTGCACTTCTTTTATTCTGTGTATTAGTTATCACAGAGGAAGGAAAATACAGCTGCAACTACAGGGATGCAATTGGAAGCCATTGTGGTTAGTGAAATACACCAGGTGCCAAAAGCCACAGGGTTTTTAGGAGCCCTCCTGGGGATCTTGTCGCCTGCTCAAGCCTGAGACCCATGGGCCACAGGGACCTTCCAGCCCTGAACTGGAAATGTGCCCCAGAAATCTTAACCTTTCCCACAGAATTGGTATTTATTTACTGCTGAAAATTTCAGCCACACCTGTTCTAGCAGGTATTACTTGACACAAAGAAAGGGGTGTGTGGCCATGACAACACTCCCAGCTGCAGGAGAACTCATGCCTTGGACAGGGCAGGGACATAATGATGTCAAGGCTAATGGTCCCGTTTTGTGTCACTTTAGTTGCAGCTTCAAATGCAACATTCTGTTCACACAGCCCTCACAGGTAAGTGATGACACTGTCTCTCACGAGGTGCTTCTTACCGGCAGCGGTTCAAGCTCAGAGTCCTAACTACTGACAAATGACCAAGCAGAGTTCTTAGCCACTTTTTAGTGACCACATCCCACAACTGCACAAATGAACAAGCCAAGTTTCGTGGCATGGCCATATAACACCACTGTGGTTGATATTGCCAAGAAATATCACCTAAGGCAGAATTCAGCACCTAGTTCTGGCTAGCACATCTCAACTCTGACCCCACCTTAGGATATCCTGGGGAGTTTGAAAAAAAAAAAAAAACCACTTGGTCCTTCTAAATCATCAGCACATTATTAGCTATTGCTAAGAAATCATAATGATATGTAAGAAATTAGACTAATGGGAATTTGGCCAATCCTCATCTCATGGAGCCTAGTTAGAAATGAGAAAAGCACCCACGTTGTGTAACTTCATCATTCCTGATCAGTTTCAGGTGAGAAAGGAGAATGGGAAAAATGGACTTCCTGTCTCTGTAACTCTCTCTCTCTCTCTCTCTCTCTCTCTCTCTCTCTCTCTCCCTGCAGTTAAATAAATATATCCTTAAAAATAAAAAAAATAAACAATTACAGCTTCTCCATGATTAGTGATAAAATTAAATCATGGAACCAAGCAAATCACTGGGAGTTGAAAAAATAAAAACTGACATAGTCTACTGTCAAAACTGACAGTATATCCGAGTTTTGTTTGGACAAATAATACATTTGAGTTTTACTCACCTGTTCTTATTTAGGCTATTTAAAGAACTGTACTATTTTCAGTATACATGGACTTCATCTAACAGATCACTAAACATTTAAAACACAGCATTCTTATGAAGGCATCTTTGAACATTGGTCATCTGAAAGGAAGATGCCACCATCATTTCTAATCAAAAACACCTCCCAAGAAGACACTCTAGAAGACCTGGTGGCTCATTTATTGTCCCTAGAAGACCTCAGCATCATTCTCTAAATTGTATTAATAAGAACCCAGTGATGGAGAAATCATATTCATGTGACCACTGTTAAGATGTGCCCTACAGGTCCCACGTGATAGCCTAGCAGCTAAAATCCTTGCCTTGCATGCGTCAGGATTCCATATGGGCATCAGTTCATGTCCCAACTATTCCACTTCCCATCCAGCTCTCTGCTGGTGGCCTGGGAAAGCAGTAGAGGATGGTCCAAAGCCTTGGGACCCTGCACCCACATGGAAACCCAGAAGAAGCTCCTGGCTGCTGTCTTTGGATCAGCTCAATTCCGGCTGTTGCGACCACTTGGGGAGTAAACCAGTGGTCACAAGATCTTTCTCTCTGTCTCTCCCTCCCTCTGTAAATCTGCCTTTCCAATAAAAATAAATAAAACTGTTTAAAAAGATGTAGTATGTCGGGCCCGGCGGCGTGGCCTAGCGGCTAAAGTCCTCGCCTTGAAAGCCCCAGGATCCCATATGGGCGCCGGTTCTAATCCCGGCAGCTCCACTTCCCATC
Source organism: Ochotona princeps (assembly GCF_030435755.1). Classification (NCBI taxonomy): domain Eukaryota; kingdom Metazoa; phylum Chordata; class Mammalia; order Lagomorpha; family Ochotonidae; genus Ochotona; species Ochotona princeps. The sequence continues at coordinate 12,697,703 of NC_080854.1, read as the reverse complement.
CAGCTCCCTGCTTGTGGCCTGGGAAAGCAGTCGAGGACGGCCCAATGCATTGGGACCCTGCACCCGCGTGGGAGACCCAGAAGAGGTTCCAGGTTCCCGGCTTCGGATCAGCGCGCATCGGCCGTTGTGGCTCACTTGGGGAGTGAATCATCGGACGGAAGATCTTCCTCTCTGTCTCTCCTCCTCTGTGTATATCTGGCTGTAATAAAATGAATAAAATCTTTAAAAAAAAAAAAAAAAGATGTAGTATGTCTCATTACTCTTCAGACAGAAATTTCTAGCCTGACTCACACATACCAGCACAAAACGCTGAAATATATCAGTTCCTTTAGAGTGGCTTAAAACCCCTGATGCATGCTTCTCACTAATAACAGCTGTGAACTCTGCATGAAATACAGAAAGAAAAAGAAAAAAGCATCCGAGGGCCCGGTAAAGAGAGGAAAGCAGGCAAATGAGCAAGGGAGTCTGAAACTGCAGGAGCATCCTGCTCAGGAGTCATTTTCCCATCTTGCTCATGTGGCTTCTCCCCAGACGCAGGCCCCAGTCATGGAGTAGCACCTACAGCCACGTTCCCATAGGAAGCTACCAACCTTCCAATCAGGAGGGCCAGGGAAAGTATGGGGTACATTTTTGGAAGGTATAGACCCAGAGAACAGGATCCTCTAAAGGTAAGCAAGTGAACTAGTCCCTACAGCATGTCAGTGAAGAGGAGATAGAAGCTAACTGGCAAAGGTTTTGAGAACGGGAGGTTTGAAATATCCATAGGCTATATAGTATGAGCCCATGAAGATGCTTAAATCCCAAAGACATTTTGATGGTAAAGACTTGATTCAATTCCGATGACTAGAAGGGGAACCCACTAGTAGATCCTTAGGTCATTGGGGGCGTGCCAATCAAAGGTGGTTCTCATGAGAGAATTGGTTATACAAGCCTTCCTTGGCCCAAACATTATCTCTTTACTTCTTGCATCACCATGATATCACTCCTTGTACACACTCTGCCATTGCCACATTCCAGTTCAGCAGCTGGTCAAACCAGCAGGCCCACCCAATCTTGGAACCAAGATAAACATCCAAAACTCTGAACCAAGATAAACATCTTTCCTTTGTTAGCAATTTGGCTTAGGTGTTTAGTTGTATTAACAAAAAGCTGATGAAGACATCAGTCACATGCCATCCCAAACTCAAGCTCACATGTTTCGGGAACAGACCCAAGCAGTATAGTCAAGGCTTATGTAACTTATCTGCAATTTGAAAAGACACCTAGAGGCATAAGGTAAAACTCAACATATGAACCTAACTGAAACAAAAACATCAATTTTCCAGGGGACCTATAGTGAATACAACATAATATCTACAATGTTCAGAACACAATTCAAATTCTTGGATATGTAAAGGGAAAATATAATGGTTAGATAAAAACCTTTAGGTGACCTGCGTACAGGAAATAACAAAGACATTGAAACAGCTAGTATGGTCTTCCATGAGATTTAAAAAAAGAAAAAAACACTTGGAAAGAATAAAACCATAGAGAATTTCAGCAGAAAAAAATAGAAAAATATGAAGTTGACTTTACAGCGCAGCAAGTTAAGCTGCCATCTGTAACACTAGTATTCCACATGGACACCAGTTCAAGTCCTGGTTGTTCCACTTCCAATCCAGCTCCCTGTTAATGTGTTTGGGAGTGTTTAGGGTCCTGCTATCCACATGGGAGACCCATATGAAGAAACAGAAAAAGAAAAGTTGTTTTCCATGTAAACAAAATGGAAATATGAAATCCCTAAACTATAAATGAGCTATAAAAATAAAATGAACACTTCTTTCTTTATTTATTTATTTGTTTATTTATTTGACAAGTAGGGAGAGATAGACATGGAGCTTCCATCTGTTGATTTATTCCCCAAATACAAGCAATGGCTGGGGTGGGTCCAAGCCAAAGCCAGGCTCTTGGAACGCAGTCCAGGTCTCCTATGTGGGTGGCAGAGACCAGGAGGACATACTAGTAGGAGCAAGGCTGACAGTCTCACCCAGACACTCTTCCATGGAATGTGGCATCTCATCTGGTGTCTTCCAAGTCAGAGCAAACACTTACCCCTAAGATGAAAATTTTAAAACTGAAAAATTGCTTGGATGAGATCAACAGCAAAATCAAAATGACAAAGGAAAGAGGCGGTGAACCTGAATATAGATTAACAGAAAACATTTGATCCGAAGAACATGGATGGGGGAAAAAATGAATGGAGCCTTAAGGACTTGTGGAATAATATCCAAGGCCTTACATACTTTATGAGCAATTAGAGCCAAGCCTTAGAAGCAGGAGAACAAGGTTTCAAATGACTGTGGAGTTTCACCAGAAACCATGGAGACCAAATATCAATAGAATAACATCTTTAAAAGCTGAAAGTAAAATCTTCCAACCCAGAATTCTATATCCAGCAAAAATATTATGAAATGGAAGATGAAAAATCTAAGAGAAGTCTTCACCAGTAGATGTGATGTGTAAGAAATGCTAAAAGAGACTCTTCGGGCCCAAGGGGGATTCTATGAGATGGGAAACTTGGACCTTCAGGAATGAAGCAAAACACTGCAACTGGCAAATATTTGGTTTAATATAAAGGACAATTATTTTTCTCCCTAAGCAATTTAAAATGCTTTTTAAATTTAAATTTTAAAATTAAAAAAACTTAAATGTTTCACTTTTTAA